>NC_139687.1:9952361-11157361 GCF_964106915.1 Podarcis gaigeae | reverse complement strand
AGATATAGGATGGGAGGTGCTGTTGGGAGAGAAAATTGGGGAAATCAGTGTAAACAATGGTCTTGCATCTGGTTTGCTGCTGTTAGAGATGGAAATTATTCTAATATGCATCAAGCAGCGATACCATAATATCCTAGGAACAAGACTTTCTTTTTGCCTATCCAAATAGATTCATTGCATTCAATAATGCAATTAATTCAAGCACACATTATGTGTGGTTTCAGCACACTGGCTACATTGGGATGATGATAATCTCACTTTAATAAGCCAAAATAGGAAGGATGCATGCAGCCCTTCATCCCTCTCCTTGCGGGAGAAAATGAACACGCCAGGAAATATTCAGTTGACTATAGTTTCTCATTATGTCCAAACTGGAAAACTATGGTTGAAAGGCTACTGAAGAAGCTGGGATACGAAGCCAAAGTTTAAAGTTGGCTTAATATCCTGGCTTGTTCAAAAGCCATTCACCTATAGTTTAGGGCAGGGGTCAGCAAACTTTTTCAGCAGGGGACCGGTCCACTGTCCCTCAGAACTTGTGGGGGGCCGGACTGTATTTTGAAAAAATAATAATGAATGAATTCCTATGCCCCACAGATAACCCAGAGATGCATCTTAAATAAAAGCACACATTCTACTCATGTAAAAACACCAGGCAGGCCTCACAAATAACCCAGAGATGCATTTTAAATAAAAGGACACATTCTACTCATGAAAAAACACATTGATTCCTGGACCGTCTGCAGGCCGGATTTAGAAAGTGATTGGGCCGGATCTGGCCCCCAGGCCTTAGTTTGCCTACCCATGGTTTAGGGGCTTTGTAGTGAGAGAGAATCCTGCATTTTTCTGCCTTAGATCTATGAAGATACTTTGGCTTATGCTGAGAAGGAGATACGGATTCAGTAGCAGATTTTGACACCTCAGATTTCAGTGGTCCTCTGTGTGATGCAAAAATCTGGCACCCACCCGCCTCTCGCCTTCTGCTGGATGTCAAAGTTTGGCTGCCTGCTATGTCTGCTGTGACCAAACTGGTTGTGCTCTCTTAGATCCACCTTTGATGGATTGTTCCCCATGTTCTTGCTGTTGTGCAGAAGCTGTCTCTGATGGCAAATGGCTGTCCACTGCTTATTCCCTGCAAGACTTTTGGCATGGCTCACATTGTTACTGGGCATGAGAAGGGCTACACCTCATGGCTGTGACCCTTGCAGTCAGTGAACTGAAGAACCTTTATGCATTCTCTTGCAATCCTCAAAGACCCAAAAACAGTCAGGAAATGGGCTGGAAGCTGATAGACATCAAAGTAGATGAGGATGTCCAATGAGTAAAAGGTAAAGGACCCCAGATGGTTAAGTCCAGTCAAAGGTGACTATGGGGTTGCGGCACTCATCTCGCTTTCATGCCGAGGTAGCCACCATTTGTCCACAGACAGCTTTCCAGGTCATGTGGCCCGGAGGACTAAATCGCTTCAGATGCAACGGAACACTGTGACAGAAACCAGAGCACACAGAAACTCCATTTACCTTCCCGTCTCAGTGGTACCTATTTATCTAGTTGCCCTGGTGTGCTTTTGAACTGCTAGGTTGGTAGGAGCTGGGACAGAGCAAAGGGAGCTCACTCCATCACGGGGATTTGAACTGCCAATCTTCTAACTGGGAAGTCCAAGAGGCTCGGTGGTTTAGACCACAGCACCACCCGTGTCCTGAATAAAACAAGCACACAATCAGTGATAGGTCCACCCACCATTGTGAGGCTCAAAGCAATGAAGATTGCCAGGTGTTGCCATTGGCTATGGCTTTCTTGTGATGTCACAAAAGCACTCGGCAACTGAGTGGATATAAAGGCAGGCCAGGCTAAGGGGAAAGCTCTTTCCTATTTCCAGCAGGACACACCTGGCAATGGATGTGACATTCAGCACTGCCCAGGTTTCTTCCACTTGGAGGAGGCAAAGTGGTCAATGGAAGGAGGCAATCCTCTGGCAGTGGGATGCTAGGGAGTGATAATAAGGCAAGTTTGCTTGCTTGAAGGCTGCAGAGTCAATGCTGTCAAAGACCATGCAGCTGATGGACTATATGCAACTGGCTGAGATGACTGGCAGAATTCGAGACCTGGGAGAAGAGAGGGTTGAAGAAGATTGGAGGAAATTTAAGACTTATTTACAAAAATATTGTGACTTGGTGGAAAGTTAAGTAGGATGTTTGATCATAAATAATTGGCCACCACAAAATCGGATCGAAATGGGATGTAAAGTGAGATTAAGAGAAATTAATTTACAGACGATTATATTTAAATAAGTGGTTATAAAATTTGCAAATTAGATGATAAATTGCTGGGAAAAATTTATGATGATGAAAATGGCAGCGGGAGATGTGAGGAAGTCCAAAGAAGTTATGAAACTCTGTTGAGATAAAAGAAAGGTTGTTTATCTTTGTACTTTATTTTGTAAAAACCCCTAATAAAAATTTATTAAAAAAAAAAAAAATGCTGTCAAAGACCATGAGAGGATTCTCACCCAGGTGAAAGCTTAGTACAATGTTTCATGTGTGTGATGTGTAATGTTTTAGCATTTTTTCTCTTGTGATTTTTATTAAAGTGCTTTGAATTTATTTGCGAGCAGGCTTAGATGGGTTTCTAGATCCTTAAAGGCAGGACAAATATATAATCAGAATAAACCCACAAAATAAATAACTATAGCTAACCAAAGACTTCCCAACACGCATCCTAGCTTGCATGAAGGGAGGATCAAAGCAGCTATATGTAGGACCATGAAGCTCATTCATATTGTTAAGCCAAGATATAAATGTTGGCTTAACATTAGCATAGCAGAATTCTAAACTTTGCTAGAGAAGATCCATTGTTATTACTTTAGTGGCCTGCACATTTCTGCTTGTCAAACGTAAGGCGTTTTGTGGGCTATAAAGCTGAACAGAGGTGGGTGCTTGCTTTATTTCATGTTTATTTCCAGATAACGCCCAGTTGTGTATCTCTCTGGGAGATTTGCCAACTTCAAAGCAGTAGTAAAAACATTCCATAAAATATGTTTGCAGGATGACAAAGCAAAGGAAACTGTTCATCTACAAGGAAGCAACTCATAAATACTGAAGGGCTGAAACAATGGCACTCCTCTTGTAATATCCTATTTTACATAGTATTTCAAAAGGCAGCATGACGCGCTAGGTTAGGCTGCTGGAAAACTGGAATGAAGTGCTTAAGAACATTGTGGAAGATAGAATCATAGAATCATAGAGTTGGAAGAGACCACAAGGGCCATCTAGTCCAACCCCCTGCCAAGCAGGAAAATGCGATGTGCTGCTTCAAAAAAAAAAAAAAAAAAAAAAAAAGGCGATGTGCTGCTTCAAAAATGGCACCATGTAATGCCTGAGCTAAGATTACATGGCATCTGTCAAAGATGGAAATGGAACAGAATCTTTCCTGGTATTCCAGTTGTTCTATTTGCAGTGCAATGGGTCTTATCCAAACTTCTTAGAATCATAATTGCAATCTTCTGAAAGATGTGCTCCTGAGATCCAACTGAACCACAGAAGACCCAAGAAGCAAGGTGAAGCTTGGCATGAAACTCTAGTAAGTAACTCCTCGGTTACTTAGATCAAAGAACAAAAGAGCAGGGATGCTTCCAAACAGGTGTTCATGATGGAACAGTGCTCCTCACACACCTGAGCTTTTTGTGGCAGCTACAGGATGTTATTGGCATCAAAATGCTCCAATTTAAGCTAGATCAACCCTTTCTGGGGGAAACCCAGTAAGCACACAAATGAACAAACCTGCTTACAGTGATCTGCTTTCAGTACAATAACCCATTCAAAAATTAAGTCCCCCCTCAGCCCCATTCCAGAAGCACCCCAAGAAGGATCTGGCTTTGCAACAAAGACTGGTCAGGCTGAATGCCAGACACACAGAAGGCTTCCTCGATGATCTGACTGGTTATTATTTTGTAAAATTATGCATTTGACTGTGATGTGATGTGATGGGGTGGTGCAGAAGCTGGATTCTCACGTGCTGTCCCTGAAAGTGCAGTTTCAAAGTCAGCCTGGGGGCACTGCCTTGAGTGTCAACATTCACCTGTACTGTTGAAAAGAGGAAAGTGAACAGGGAAAGGTTGGGCAACAAGAACAGGAAGGTGACTGGGCAGAGGCTGGGCCTGTGAAAGTTGTGTTGTTTGGAGGTCAAACTCTCCTTCAAGAAATCTGCAGGCACCCCCCCCCTCCATTTTTCTTCAAGTGACATGCAATTTCTGACGTTCTGACAATCAGTTCCACACTGGAGACTGCTAAATAATCCTGAGCAACACAAATGTGTTCCATCCTAATGATGATTATTGCACAATGTTTTGCCTATGAACAATTATATACATGAAATAACTCCCCTTATTAAATTTGGATTGGATGCTAATTAAGACTAATTTAGAAAGAAACTGTATGCAATTTGGGTGATCTCGGGGAAGGATTATAATCAATGTGAAGTTACATTTACTTTTAATTGCTGGAATTCTAGCGGGCTTTCTCATGCGCTATATTGCACCTAATTTGGCATACCCTAGATGATCTTCAGTGGGAGAAATTTGTATCAACTAAAAAAATGTGCAACTGAGTGGCTAGGCATAAATGAAATTATTTGTAGCAGGATGTACCGTTTTCATTCTCCACTCCCGAGTCAATGTGGTTAATCCACGAATCCAGGATTATATACAGAGGGTTGAATGCTTCCTCAAAACTGAGTTCTTTACCTTGGAATTAAATCTCCTTCATGTTAGATATGCCCATCACCACATCAGGTTACTCCTGCCTCTCATAATGCTCATCTATATCCTCTGTGAGTAGCTTGTACATCATAGGGACACCTCAGCCCCTGGGAAGACTTCAGGATCAGCCATTGTAAATCGTAGAGTTTCCCGACCCTGTCACAGCAGTGATTGGCCTTTAAGTTCAGTTGCTCTCTCCCCATCCCCCTTACAGATATTCAGCTGTGGTACAGTGAGGGTGTAGGTGTCAGGAGCGTCCTACACGCAAGTAGGCACCCAGCAGAGACACATGCCCGGCTAGCATGTTCTCTCCCTCCTGGTCGGTCGTTTGGGAGACTCAAAGTCTTTCTCCAGCCCGAACATCACAGCGACTGATACCAAGAGGCATCAACACACTTTAGGACTAGTAGGACTAGCAGCAGTGTGGTGTAGTGGTTCAGAGTAGTGGACTCGTAATCTGGTGAACCAGGTTCGCTTCCCCACTCCTTCACATGCAGCTGCTGGGTGACCTTGGGCTAATCACACTTCTCTGAAGTCTCTCAGACTCACTCGCCACACAGTGTTTGTTGTGGGGGAGGAAGGGAAAGGAGATTGTTAGCCACTTTGAGACCCCTTAGGGTAGTGATAAAGCAGGATATCAAGTCCAAACTCTTCTTCTTCTTCTTCTTCTTCTTCTTCTTCTTCTTCTTCTTCTTCTTCTTCTTCTTCAGAGTGTTGGCAGTTCAAGTGACAGACTCAGTAGCACAGCATTTTGGCTAAACTACGTTTATTTGCATATACACACTCGGAGCATCGTAACTCAGTTCCTTCCTCTTCAGTATCAGACAGCAAAGAGAGAGAACAAAGGACAACATTCCTACATCATGGAAACACAGTAATAAAAACATCCTCTCTCCGTCACTTCCCACGATGTGGAATGAAAACATACACCGTCATGTGAAAACCAATCCCATGACTGCAACACGTGGGCAAGAATCCTAACAGTAGGGTTGTTGTTGTTGGGTTGTTGCTCTTTTTGACATTGTTGAGGGCACACTCTGCCCTCAAAGCCTGTGCTTTGTTTATATGCCCAAAATGACCTGATGCTCAAACAGACATACATGAGTTGGGAGCACAGCTTGTGCTGAGATACTACTTCTCTCACCATGCATGCTGGGAGAAAATTGCTTAAAGCCACAGAGTGCAACAAGGCAAGGCAGGGGATAAGAGAGGTTTCATTCCGTTGCTCTGCATGCTTCCTTTCCTGTGAAGAGTGAATGGGGGCAGTGGACAAAAATATGTTTGGCTGGCCTGTCATGTCTAGTTTGGTCCTAAGTTGGGTGTGTTGATTGGCCTTTAAAATCAGATACCTGGTTCCTATTTTTACAAAATATAGACTTCTATATACTGTACTTTTCCATGTACAAGACAAGGTTTTTTTTTTAATTTAAAAATTATGTTAAAAATTGGGGCTCGTCTTATACATGGATAGTGCATAGGGAGGACGTGGAATTGGTTGTTTCCCCGAGCCAGAGATTGTCAGTGGCTATTAGGCATGTTATTGGTGGCTGCGGCAAGGGCTGGTGCTGATTGGCTGTTGCTACGGCAATTGGGTGGGTGATCAGCAAAAGAACAACAACTCTGGGCCACTCCCCAAAAAAGCTCAGCAACTCTGGGCAATTTCCCCCCATTTTCTTAATTTTGAGTCCCCCAAAATGGGGGGCATCTTATACACGGGGGGCGTGTGTGTTATACACAATAAATACAGTAGTTTTCCTGAGCATTGAAAGAATTTTACATGCTTAGTAATTTTTAAAATGTTCTGGAAGGTAGTTCTGTATTATACCATTCTCTCTCGAGACAGATGGCTAGCACGTCTTGCTATGCTTTCTTGCAACTCAAGTTTGAATGGCTACTGAGCAAAAGAAAAAGGAAATAAAGTAGTTTAATAGATGCTGGGCTGATCATAAACGGCCTTGATCTCTTGTTACGGGGTGATAGCTGTTACCTGGCTGCTCTTTTCGATTATCTTCCTAAATGCATTCAGTCTTTCAGAAGTAATTTAGATGGCTGGCAAATTCTCTGTAGTCGAGCAATTGAGACAGCCGAGCATTCTGTTTGCCACGGCTTCAGTAAACATTCGCTGTGTGCATCTTGTAAATGGGCATGTGCCCCGTTCATAATATCACAAAGAGATATGCTAGGCTAGAAATGTCTTTGTCTGTCTTGTAACAATGCTGTGCAACACCCTGGCCAGCACAGCAAAGGGCAACAGCTGTGTATTTTTAAAGATTTTCAAGCTGGCATTGTCTTCGGCAGTTTGTGTGCTTAGTTTGTTTGATAGCAGTTGGTGACCCGACCGTCACCCGTGACAGGTAGCTTTTTGATATATGAAGTGTTTCTTTGCGTGTGTTCATTTTGCAGTTTGCACAACTTTATTTACTGCATCTCAGCTATACACACACAAGATCGACTTCTACAAAAAACAATGGAGAGGACAGAGAGTTCAGACCATGTTCACAAAAACTCTGAAAAGAGAGGGAGAGGATATTATCCGGGACTTTGTTCAGAAAGAGGAGATGACACATGGCCATCTCTCTCTTACAGCCCATTGCTCCAGATCTATTGATGGTTTATTTGAAACTACCCACAAACCTCATTTGTTTCAATGGTACTAGCTTTTGAACAACTGAATCTCACATTTAGGCGTTTTATAAATTGCACCCCGTCTGCAAATTCTGTACACACATTGAAGGTGAATTAGTTTGTGTATTCGGCCACAAATGTAACGGAACACAGTAAAGTTCTCTTGATTATTTGGTTTTGTATATGGTTTTGGTTAACAGGTTTTACCATTAGAGGGTGCTAAAGACTTTCCACAGATTAAACAAAAATCTTTATGTAAATGTGGATGTGTTAAATACCACATATATATCTGAAAACAATTACATTAAGGTATTCTAGTAAATCAACACGTGCCAGGAAATTTTCAATGCAGCCTCCTCAGCTTTTTACTCATTGAAATGTAGGAGAAATCTTTCAGCGGGAACTGATTCATTTATGACTGCTAATGCAAAAGGTTGCAATTCAACATGGCCTGCATAGCTGGAATCCACAAGACCCACCGTATGGTCAAAGCTGGATTAACTACCTGAGGAAATGCCTGCTTGATATCTGTGTTTACTGAACAATTTGTGGCTAAAACTTAAAGGAAGACCAAAGCAATGTTATGTTATCAGAAACAACGGACTTTTAGTCTATTGAGGGAGAAATCTTTGTATCAATATATATGTTTATTTTAAAAATGTGCTTATTGGAGATCCCTCCCCCCACCCAAGAGATCTTGTTTTTGCCAAGAAAAAGTTCGAATTACATTCAAATGATGTGTTTGTCATAAAATCTCTCTCTCTCTCTCTCTCTCTCTCTCTCTCTCTCTCTCTCTCTCTCTCTCTCTCACACACACACACACACACAGCTTTATTGCGGTCCATAAACCCAAAATGATAGAATCACAGAATTGTGCCTCCACTCCACAGGGACCTCACCTGTTCTCCAAGAATTCTCAAAGCTTATACGCAGAGGCTCTGAGATTACATTTGCAAGCTCCTTTACAACTTCTGGGTGCAGCTCATCAGGTCCTGGAGATGTGAATTTATTTAAAGTAGCAAGTTGTTCCCTTACTATCTCAGCTTCCTTCTTGCAACATTTATTCTGTTATCATCAGGTTGGGCACTGTTTTCCTTTTGGGAGAAGACATAGGCAAAGACTGGATCTAGACACTTCAAAGAAGTGTCTCAGGAAAACGCGCTGCAAACTTTGTATGAGAAATTGGCTTGGCAAAAATGGAACTCCACAGAGCCATTGGGTGCCACAGTGTTATAATGCATATACAATGCATATAAAGCGCTTTTTCTTTGCCAATGTAAAAGGTAAAGGTAAAGGTACCCCTGCCCGTACGGGCCAGTCTTGCCAGACTCTGGGGTTGTGCGCCCATCTCACTTAAGAGGCCAGGGGCCAGCGCTGTCCGGAGACACTTCCGGGTCACGTGGCCAGCGTGACATCGCTGCTCTGGCGAGCCAGAGCCGCACACGGAAACGCCGTTTACCTTCCCGCTGGTAAGCGGTCCCTATTTATCTACTTGCACCCGGAGGTGCTTTCAAACTGCTAGGTTGGCAGGCGCTGGGACCGAGCAGCGGGAGCGCACCCCGCCGCAGGGATTCGAACCGCCAACCTTTCGATCGGCAAGTCCTAGGTGCTGAGGCTTTAACCCACAGCGCCACCTGCGTCCCCTCTTTGCCAATGTAGCTGAGTTCAAAGTTGGTCTTGAGCAGTTTTCCCTGTCCCCCAGTTGCATTTCTCCCCAATTAAAATATTCTCTGTGCAGAATACTATTTGCTTGTTCTCCCTCTTGCTTCAAGCATAGCCAAAGAAACATTCATTCATTCATTCATTCATTCATTCATACCGTATTTGTCGCTCTATAAGACGCACCCGACCATAAGACGCACCTAGTTTTTAGAGGAGGAAAACAAGAAAAAAAAATCTGAATCAAATGTTGTTGAAGAGGCTGCGCAGGAATCCCTCTCACTGTTCTGGCTTCAGCGCAGCCTGCATTCGCTTCATAAGACGCACACACATTTCCCCTTACTTTTTTGGAGGGAAAAAGTGCATCTTATAGAGCAAAAAATACAGTACATACATCCATCTCTTGCAAGCCTAAACACATTCTGAATTTTGGACTACCTGACATTCTCCCTGTAACTGTTGACAACTAAGGTAGCAATGGGAGGAAATTGTTTCAGTTCATATTTAAAGGCAAACCTACCCATTTTGCACCTTCAGTAACAAGATGTGAACCGAAAACACTGTCATCCTTCGGAGTTTGCGGTTCTCATAATTTTGCAGTTTCTCCAGCTGAGCAATGAACACAGAGAAAATAACATTTTAAAATGCACTTTATTAGAGAACATAGTTTTGCAGAAATGTGTATAATTAGATAAATTCACAACCTAATTCCAACATGGCCTGCGAAGGGAAAGGTTTTGTTGCTCAAAGGAACAATCTATTTGATAATTCATTCCAGTTTCTTTAAAGTTCATTTAGCTAAGATTTAAAATAACATTTAATGGGGTGTAGCATTGTTTTTACAGCCAGAATGATCATAATCCGTGAACATATGTTGTTTACATTATCCCTCTGGTCTTCACTTGGTAATAGTAAAGTAATTTGTGTGAAGTGTTAAATTGCCTGATGTAATTGAATCAATCGTCCTTGTGTGGACATGCCTGGCTGTGGCTGCAGGGCTTCATCACTTCCCAGGATTAGAACAAATGAAGTGGGCTTCTATTCACGGACTGCTGTGACAATCAGGATTTATTAACACAAAAGCTCAGGTGCTTATAGAGACATGCAGCTAAGAAAGTGGTCACAATAATGGTTATTTATCAAATACTAAAGGCTGGTGATTTATCAGATACCAACAATTAAAGCTGGTCTTAGTGATTTATGCATACAGTATGTACCAGAGAAATCAGCAAAACTTGAAATCACAACTGATAACACCCCAATTTGCAAGAACTTCAATCTACACTTTTAGGCAAAGGAAGATCTGGGTTTGGCAATGAAGCTCACTTTGGGCAGTCACTTTCTTTCAGTTATAAAAATAAATATAAAAATAATAAAATAAATAAATTATTTACAGTGGTACTTCAGGTTACATACGCTTCAGATTACAGACTCCGCTAACCCAGAAATATTACCTCGGGTTAAGAACTTTGCTTCAGGATGAGAACAGAAATTGTGCAGTGGTGGCGCAGTGGCAGCAGGAGGCCCCATTAGCTAAAGTGGTGCTTCAGGTTAAGAACGGGCCTCCGGAACAAATTAAGTACTTAATCCGAGGTACCACTGTATACCCCACTCATCTGGCTGGGTTTTCCCAGCCACTCTGGGCGACTCCCTAAACAGGGCTGCCTTCAGATGTCTTCTAAAAGTCAGATAGTTGTTTTTCTCCTTGGCATCTGATGGGAGGGCATTCCACACGGTGGGTGCCACTACCAAGAAGGCCCTCTGCCTGGTTCCCTGTAACCTCACTTCTCACAGTGAGGGAAGCACAAGAAGACGCTCAGAGCAGGACCTCAGTGTCCAGGCTGAATGATGGAGGTGGAGAAACTCCTTCAGGTATATTAGCCTACCAGACCCTCCAAGTGTCCCTATTTCCCAGGGACTGTCCCAGATTTACAGAAGCCGTCCCAGTTTCTGATTTGATCCCAGAATGTTCTGCTTTCCCTTAGGATGTCCCTATTTTCATCAGAGAAATGTTGGAAGGTTTGGAATTATGAGACCCCTGAGCCAAGGAGATTAGTAACTATACAACCTTTAGAAGACATCTGAAGTGAAGTTTTTAAATGTTTTTTAATGTTCTGTTCTTATTGAAACCACTTAGAGATTTGAGTGACTCATAGATAAAATTAACTATTCATCATTGTCATCATCAAGTGTTTGGGTGAAAATAAATGTTTTCACCAGACATAAAGAAGACATTGCCATGAGTGCCAGGTGTACAGAACAGGGAATGTGTCTGAAATTCGGTTGCCATCACAGAGAAGGCCTGTCCCCTAGTCATGATCCACCTAGCCGCAGCACGTGAGGGAATCCAGAAGAGGATCTCATAAAATTATCCATCTCCAGGAGCACAACCTGTAGAGTAAGCACTCCTTGGGAGTAAGACCTCCTTTCCGTGCTTAGAAAGTCTCACTATGACACAGCCGGAGAATCGCTGATTGAAAAATAGAAGAAATTTTTCTCAAGGCAGAAATTTCCTACAGTGGAGTCTTGAAGAGGTCAAAGCATGTTTTAGAAGTGGTGCTTATGGTGGGATGCATTTGGCCTACTTGCATAGATATACTTCGTAAATAGGGACGCGGGTGGTGCTGTGGTCTGAACCACTGAGTCTCTTGGGCTTGCTGATCAGAAGGTTGGCAGTTTGAATCCCCATGACATAATGAGCTCCTGTTGCTGTCCCAGCTCCTGCCAACCTAGCAGTTTGAAAGCACACTGAGTGCAAGTAGATAAATAGGTACCACTATGGCAGGAAGGTAAACAGCGTTTCTGTGTGCTCTGGTTTCCGTCATGGTGTCCAGTTGTGCCAGAAGCGGTTTAGTCATGCTGGCCACAAGACCCAGAAAGCTGTCTGTGGACAAACGCTGGCTCCCTCGGCCTGAAAGCAAGATGAGCACCACAAGCCCATAGTCACCTTTGACTGGACTTAACCATCCAGGGGTTCTTTAGCTTTTTTACTTCATAAATATTGAGTCTACTCATCTTTGGAAGGCTACAGCCCTCCAAATAATTTTTTACTGCCCAATAACCCCGTGACTAAAATTCCAATCATTACAACTCAATCATTTCGTAAAACCAGCAAGGAACCCCTCCCCCCACCCTGTTTACACCCCTGTGTTTTTGGCCCATTGTGAATGATAAGCTGCAGAGATCTGGGTGGAAAGAGGTGAAATCGCAGCTAATGGCTTTTCTGCATGAATGGTCACACTTCAAGTTTCCACACTGAAGGTCTCATTTTACAAAGTTTCTCTCAAGTTTTTTAGGAGATCACCGGAAAGATCTGAGCTGGCAGTTTTTACTTGTATTGAAGGGAATATATACATTCCTCCCTCAAAAAGGTGATTGCACGGCAGTCATGCCACAGAATTTCATGCTGTATAGTTTTATACACCAGCTATAAACATATTGTTTAAGAAAAGGAACTATGCACTGAGGCAGAATATATTAACTGAGAAGGAAAGGGTGGCACCTGATTCTGATGTCACATGAGTCAAAGGAGGAAACTCAGTGGGCTTCAGCAAAGGCAACTTTTGACAATTAAAATAGAGTGTTGTTGGATTTTAGGCTTATAAATGCACACAAGTTTGATGTGTGTGTGGTGGGGTGTATTTGCCGACTGAAAAGAGTTGTTTAAGCTTTAACAACTGTAGCATTTTACATCCTCAAGGAATAAGTAACTGAGAGGGGGGAGACCCCAAAGACTCCCCCCCACCTCAGCTGCAACGTTATCAGGTTGAGCAAGCCAAAATATTACAAAGCAGCATAATATAAAAAAGGTAAAGGTAAAGGACCCCTGACAGTTAAGTCCAGTCACAGACGACTCTGGGGTTGTGGCGCTCATCTCGCTTTACAGGCCAAGGAAGCTGGCGTTTGCCCACAGACAGTTTTTCTGGGTCATGTGGCCAGCATGACTAAGCCGCTTCTGGTGCAATGGAACACTGAAACCAGAGCAGCGCACGGAAATGCCATTTATTTTCCCGCCGGAGCGGTACCTATTTATCTACTTGCACTTTTTTGGGCATGCTTTCGAACTGCTAGGTTGGCAAGAGCAGGGACCGAGGAAGCCAAAATAACAGAAAGCAGCATAATATGCAAGCAGGGTAAATTCTGCTAGTGTGACTTAACCCCTGTTCCAAACTCCTTTCTATTGTATTCCTTTGAGTAGAGCTGCATAGGCTTGTACTGCAAATCATGTAATCTCTGAAGGGGCTGCTTTTTACAAAAGTACAGTGGTACCTTGGTTTGCATCCGTCTTGGTTTGCATACGTTCTGGATTACAAACATGTCAAACCTGGAAGTGCGTGTCCCAGTTTTCAACCTTTTATTGGATTGCAACCCATTTTGGGGGATTACTGTTGAATAGTGGGTAGACATGACAGACGACACAGCGATTTCTCCAAGCAGCTCTTTATTTTGTAAGCTGGAATAGAACTGACAGCAAACAGCTCAGCCGGCCTGCTTTTATAGGCAGCTGGCTGTCAACATTGTAGCAAGAACAACCCAGGGTTTCCCGCCTAAAATAACTGACGTGGACCTGAGTGAAAACTACATACACAATACTCCTGGTGGCCTGGGTGAGAACTTCAATACATAACACCCCTCCCCACCGAGATAAGGCGTTAGTTACAATCGTAATGGTTTCCTTATATACAGCACTACACGTAATGGTTCAATTAGGCACAAAGCATATCGGTTACATTTCACATTACTTCCATTAGACCAACAGTGTTACATGTCCAACAACATAGTCCTTTAAATACGGTCTACTGGCCTTGTGGATTTCCTGGGCGGAGAGAACAACAGCTTCTGAGGCCACGGCCTCCTCAGTGGCTTTCTGCAGCGTGAGGTCTGGCTTGGCGAGAAGATGCCGTTGCAGACGGATGTCCTGGACCCCACAGATGATTTGATCCATCAGGGCATCATCTAAGTCTCGGAACTCGCAGTGCATTGCAGCCTGTCGGAGGGTGGTGGTGTAGTTGTTGATTGACTCCCCCCTCTGCCTGGTTCCAGTGGTAGAATGCATGGTGGGCAGCAATCTTGGACGGCTTTGGGGTGTAGTGGTTGCGGAGCTTCTCTTGAATCGTGTCTCAAGGTGCTGCCTGGACTGCTAGAGGCGCAACCAATGCTCGGGCCGTCGCGAACACTTCGGGGCCACAAAGGCTGAGGAGAGGCCCCGCTTCTGCTCTACAGACCCTCTTGTCAGCTCATTTGCTTGGAGGTAGCAGTCAAACCGAGTGAGGTAGGAGTCCCAGGATTCAGAGGCTGGGGCAAACGGCGGTAGAGGCACGAGTGAAGCCATGGTTCCGATACCGATGTGGAGGCGCTGGATGGTACACTGTGCTCTAGCCAGAACAGTCAGCTCTGTATTGGTTCTGCTCCGTGATTTCGCTCAGTGTTTCAGCTCCGTGATTCAGCTCATCTCAGAGGGTGGCCGCGTCTGGCTGTGCTCTGATGTCCATCGATCCCATCCTCGTCGCCAGTGTTGAATAGTGGGTAGACATGACAGACGACACAGCGATTTCTCCAAGCAGCTCTTTATTTTGTAAGCTGGAATAGAACTGACAGCAAACAGCTCAGCCGGCCTGCTTTTATAGGCAGCTGGCTGTCAACATTGTAGCAAGAACAACCCAGGGTTTCCTGCCTAAAATAACTGACGTGGACCTGAGTGAAAACTACATACACAATACCCCTGGTGGCCTGGGTGAGAACTTCAATACATAACAATTACGAACAAATTTTTTGGGGAGGCCCCAT
The DNA here is from genome assembly GCF_964106915.1 of Podarcis gaigeae. NCBI lineage: Eukaryota > Metazoa > Chordata > Lepidosauria > Squamata > Lacertidae > Podarcis > Podarcis gaigeae. Next base: position 11,142,537 of record NC_139687.1, on the reverse strand, counting down.
TGGCGAAAGCATGCCTTGGGTTACAACCTGTTTTGGTTTACAAACGGGCCTCCGGAACGGATTATGTTGTAAACCAAGGTACCACTGTATAGAAGTTCTATATTGGCTCTTCAGAAGAGAAAACATTCAAAGATGCAGTGATCGTAAGGAGCAGATTCTTCTACTGCCTCTTCCTCCAATGCTTCCCCCCCTTTTTCGACCATACTTTCAGCACCAGGTTCCTATCCTGCACTGCCAAAGGGCAGCTGTGGTTTGGAGACCACACATTTTATTCATGCACAAGAATGAAGAAGAAGAGTTTGGATTTGATATCCCGCCTTTCACTCCCTTTAAGGAGTTTCAAAGCGGCTAACATTCTCCTTTCCCTTCCTCCCCCACAACAAACACTCTGTGAGGTGAGTGGGGCTGAGAGACTTCAAAGAAGTGTGACTAGCCCAAGGTCACCCAGCAGCTGCATGTGGAGGAGCGGAGACGCGAACCCGGTTCCCCAGATTACGAGACTACCGCTCTTAACCACTACACCACACTCCCACATTAGTCTCCCACATTAGTCTGCAGAAGACATAATGTGCAGGACCAACATGCATAAAGGTAAAGGTATACCTGACTGTTAGGTCCAGTCGCGGACGATTCTGGGGTTGTACGCTCATCTTGCTCTGTAGGCCGAGGGAGCCGGAATTTGTCCACAGACAGCTTCCAGGTCATGTGGCCAGCATGACTAAGCGAACCAGAGCAGCACACGGAAATGCCCTTTACCTTCCCACCAGAGTGGTGCCTATTTATTTACTTTCACTTGACGTGCTTTTGAACTGCTAGGTGGGCAGGAGCTGGGACCAAGCAATGAGAGCTCACCCTGTCGTGGGGATTTGAACCACCGACCTTCTGATCAGCAAGCTCTGTGGTTTAGACCATAGAACCACCCGCGTCCCTTTTACCAACGTGCATACAGCATATTAAACAACACATTGCACACTAAGCCTAAAAGCAGCCTAAGTATCTTAGTCTAGTAACAGATATACCTTCATAAAGGAACATTAAGACTAAGAGGACAAAGCTAAGCACTCCAGCTGCACTGTGCTGGTCCCACCAGTGTGTTCGATTCATTCTTGTGGGATGCTAGGCAAAGTTAGCCTGCAGAAAGCCCAGTTCCCAAAACTGGTTTCTATAAAGTCCATCAAGGCATGAAACAGCACATTACCCCGAACTTAAGCTTAGCATAAGGCTACCAGGCACAACCCAACTGCCCACATCCCTTTAGTGGTTCAGACTCTTGGACAGCAGCAGACACGATGCACTGCAGCATCTCCATCAACTCTGGGTCTTGCCTTTGAGTTTCTCACCTGGGTTTTTCAGGGTGTTCACCTTTGTCTTTCCTTCCATTGCCTGGTTCCCTGACTATTCTGACAAGGCTAGTTGGTATATTCACCATACACAAGTGATTTGTATGTTCCTGGCCCTGGCATCCCTTCTATAGTTCTGGAAGAAAAAGGAGTACTAGAGTAGATGGCAGGAAGCTGCTCGTGACTTTGAACTCAAAGTAACCGTGTGTGCCAGGTTCTCAACTTATCTATAAAAGATAACCAGTTGTGTAGTTTCAGTCCTTAATCCTCCCAGTATTGCTCCTCATACTTCACCAGCATGTGACATTCTTCTGTTTTCCACTGAATGAGCCCAACCTTCAGTCCATGTTCTCCCCTTTCCTACCTTCTTGTTCACTGTCCTTCATCTCTGCTTGCTCCAAACCCCTCTCTCCTCCACTCCTCCCACCTTCATTGGTCTCTCCCCAAATTCTCTTCTTCATAACTGCACCCTGTTCTTCCTTTCCTCTGTGCTGAACATCACCCTGACTTGCCCTCCATCCCTGTGTGTTGTTTTCCCCTAACAGACATCCCAGGAGCCAATCTTGTGTCAGCCACTGACAAGAGTCTTCGCAGTAACGATGCCTCCTTTCCCTGTGATTGGCTCCAGTGTTACACACAAAGTTCAGAAAAGGACGGACTCCTTCCAACTGTTTCTTTCAAATCCACTCACCATATACTTAGATACTTTTGAAAAGGCATACAACTCATAAATAGCGGCATCTTAGATCGTTTTGTGTGAACAGATGTCCCCCCAGCCTTCCACCTTGGATGGATGTCAGCACACTGTCAAAAAATGCCATTGCTGACTAAGTCAGTGGTTATTTTTGCATGTGTGGCAGTTTTCACAATTTCCACTGTAATATTTTCCCATGAAAAAAAATATGCTGTGTTGCAAGTGTTTTAAGGTTTGCACTTCAGAATTCTTTCAAATGCCGTGAAAGCAGACACTTGGTCCTCCAATTTTATTTTTAAAATGATCATTCCTCCACTGTTTGGCCACTGTGAGAGTAGGATGTTGAACTAGATGGGCCACTGGCCTGCTCCAGAAGGCTTCTCTTACATTCATATATATATATATGGAATATATGTTTTTTAACATATCATTTTCAACAGTAATTAAACATACTTTTATATCGTATTCAATTTTTTTGACTTCCATCAGTCCTGTCTGAAAATTTTCCAATCTAATAGGAAATCAGCCCTGGGTGCTCACTGGAAGGACAGATCCTGAAGCTGAGACTCCAATACTTTGGCCACCTCGTGAGAAGAGAAGACTCCCTGGAAAAGTCCCTGATGTTGGGAAAGATGGAGGGCACAAGGAGAAGGGGACGACAGAGGACGAGATGGTTGGACAGTGTTCTCAAAGCTACCAGCATGAGTTTGGCTAAACTGCAGGAGGCAGTGGAAGACAGGAGTGCCTGGCGTGCTCTGGTCCATGGGGTCACAAAGAGTCGGACACGACTAAACGACTAAACAACAACAATCTCTTAGTATGCATTTCTTATTTTCCCTATTACATTTCAAACTCATAACCAATATCTCTATCTTTTTCTACTTTGTAACACTTCATATATTTCTCCTTACAAAACCTCTTGTAGTCCTACTAGTGTAATTTGTTGATTACAGTTGCTCTTCAAATAATTCATATACTTCTTTCAATCTTCTATAAATCTCTGGTCCCGCAGGTTTCGAATCCTTCCAGTCATTTTGTCCAATTTTACATAGTCCATTAATTTCGTCTGCCATTCTTCTTTTGTCAGAATTTCTTCTTGCTTCCATTTCTGGGCTAACAATACTCTTGCTGCCGGTTCTTCTTACATTTTTACATCTGCCTGGTTTCATGTATGAACAAAATGTGAAGGAACTGGTGATCTGATCCATAAGTACAACATAAATGGGGAAACAAAAGATGAGCTTGTCAAAGCTTCTGTGACACAATGGGCAATAAATATAGGACATAATATAAATATGAATCTCAGGGAAAAACTTTGGTAGAACGATCTGAAGTTTACAGCATCTTATTCCTTGAAGGAGAACTACCTAAAAATGATTTACAGATGGTATTTAACTCTGAGTAGACTTGCTAAGATGTATAAGACTGAATCAGATAAGTGCTGGAGATGCAATAAGGTTGAGGGTATGTTCTGTCATATGTTGTGGACCTGTAAAAGGGTAAACGGGTATTGGGAATAATTTATAATGAATTGAAAAAAATGTTTAGAAGTAGTTTCCCCCAAAAAACCATAGTCCTTTTTGTTGGGGATAATTCAGATGGAAATTCCCAGGTGTCAAAAAAAGTTATTTCTGTATGCTACTACTGCAGCCCGTGTTTTGTTAGCCCCAAAATGGAAAATGAGTGAGGTCCCAACCGAAGAAGAATGGCAACGTAAACTGATGGAATATGCACAGCTCGAAAACGTGGCAGCCTTAAAATAAATTCAACAGTGTAAATAAGTTTTGATGGATGTAATAATGGAATACTGAATGGTATAAGGTAAAGGTAAAGGGACCCCTGACCATTAGGCCCAGTCGTGGCCGACTCTGGGCTTGCGGTGCTCATCTCGCTTTACTGGCCGAGGGAGCCGGCGTACAGCTTCTGGGTCATGTGGCCAACATGACTAAGCCGCTTCTGGCGAACCAGAGCAACGCACGGAAACGCTGTTTATCTTCCTGCCGGAGCGGTACCTATTTATTTACTTGCACAGTGCTTTCAAACTGCTAGGTTGGCAGGAGCACGTATAGTTTCTGTAAAATAGGCAGGGATTTATGGTATGCAAAATGAACCATGGAAGGAGAAGAAGGGAAGTCATTGATATTTTCAAGGTTGTTTACATGAATATTCTAAAATGTAAAACAGAAAAAATTAATAAAAAATTATAAATAAGCACAACATGAATGGAAAGGGGCTCAGTAAGAGGGAGGTTGATGTGTCACAGCAGCCCTATCTAACAGTCCAGGAACCATCTATGTGGCGGCTGCAGCTATGATAGGAGAATTCTTGAAGAAGGTGCTTCAATACTGTAGACACTCTCCCAAAGGAAGCCCACCCAAGGCCTTCTGAGTTGTTCATCTACAAAACTCCCTCTTTGGACAATGGACAGGCCTTCAATTTCTCACTGTAGAAATTCAGGGCTGGTTTTCATTTAACTTCCCATTATTTAGTAGGCATATCCCAGTTATGAAATTTAGTAGGCATATCCCAGTTATGAAATATCTGATGTCCATAGAAGGTATTTTTACATGTATTCTGTCTCTCTTTATTAGAACACACGCATGCATTCTTCATATTTTATGCATTTGGTATTCAGGCATGTATTACACGTCAAGTGATAATTGGCCCTTGTTGACTCCTAGACTGGAGACTGGCAATGGATTTTGCAGAGTTGAAGGCAGTTTGAAAGAGGAAGGTGCACATTCATTTACCTTTCATTCAGTCCAGCATGAAAAACCTGTTGACCAGATGTCACAATGCAAAAAAAGAGAGGCATGTTTACGCTGGGAAGAAAATACTCTTCTACCTTCAACTCTCTAAAAAGCAATTGTGTCTTCCTAGCTCTGTACAGTGGTACCTCGGGTTACATACGCTTCAGGTTACAGACGCTTCAGGCTACAGACTCCGCTAACCCAGAAATAGTACCTCGGGTTAAGAACTTTGCTTCAGGATGAGAACAGAAATCATGTTCCAGCGGCATGGCGGCAGCAGGAGGCCCCATTAGCTAAAGTGGTGCTTCAGGTTAAGAACAGTTTCAGGTTAAGAACGGACCTCCGGAACGAATTTAAGTACTTAACCTGAGGTACCACTGTAGTATACTTTATAGTTGGAAGCAGGGCCAGATTTAGGTTTGATGAAGCCCTAAGCTACTGAAGGTAATGGGGCTCTTTATATGTCCAGCTGTCTGTCAACAACAAATTGTTGCTGTTTTTTTGTGTTGAATATATGCTATATGGTAATTTATCGACCTAGTAGGTATCTAAAGCCATTTGCACATAATAAAATATGTATGTTATCAAAGTAGCATGTTTAGCTTATAGGTAAATCCGGCACAACAGCAAAGATAATTGGTGGAGCAGTTCAAACTACAGTAGTACCTAGGGTTACATACACTTCAGGTTACAGACTCCGCTAACCCAGAAATATTACCTCAGGTTAAGAACTTTGCTTCAGGATGAGAACAGAAATGGTGCAGTGGTGCCGCAGCGGCAGCAGCAGCAGCAGGAGACCCCATTAGCTAAAGCGGTGCTTCAGGTTAAGAACAGACCTCCAGAACGAATTAAGTTCTTAACCCAAGGTACCACTATATAGGAAGCCAGCATATTTTGCACCATGGTAAATTATGCCCCTATAATTGACCCCTGTTTCAAACTTAGTTCAGGAGCCGGGGCTATTGCTGGCCAAGCAAAACCAAGCCCAGAAGAGGGAAAACAAGCCTTTAAAATAGAGTTTGACTTACACAATCCTTTCTTTCCGTTTATCTTCAGCTGGATTAGATCATATGCTAGATCATGTGCCCAAGTTGAACAGAGTTTGGAATAAGGGTAAGTCTCCCCTACCCTGCTCCTCCACTACCACGTGATATCCCCCTTTCAGGGATTTACCCTGGCTTTGGTTTAGCCATCTTCAGCTCAGCAGACTGATCTCTAGCTGAGCTGTGATTGAGGACTTAACGTTGCAGCATCTGCCACCAAGCACGAGAGACTTCAGCTTGTGTAGCCCTCAGCTGCAGATCCACCTGTTTCAAACTTCACTCATCTCTGCAGATATTGGGGTTGGATTGCGCACCCTCAGTGTGGAACTGAGGGGTTAATTCTGTTGTCAGTAAGTCAACTTGCCAAGCTGCCAGAGCTGTTGCATAGTAACCAGGGAAGCTGGCATGTTCTTCTGTGAGGTAGCTGTGTAAATGAACAGAGATGGAGACTGCGAAGCAGAGAACCCAGAGCTCACTGAAGCACATACCTCAAAACAGGAAAATTTGGTTTCCCATTATGCCTGGGAATGCTCTTTTCTCTAAGAGGTCAATGATGACAATATCACAATATGTGAGAGTGCAAAGTTAAGGTGCTGCCAGTTTCTTTGAGCAAATGCACAACATACCAGTAGTTTGATATTTACTGAAGAGGTAGCTACAACGAGCTGACTTCATTATTCCTGGGAGCTGCCTAGTTTTGCATGTTTCCCATGTGGCCGACTCCTTGTTTTTCATTTTCACCCAAAGTAGTCCATCTACACCTTCTATTATGGCAATTAGAACTGTCTTCTGCAGCAAGAGTGCTTCTCATCAGCTCAACAAAGTGGCTATTATGCCTTTCCTAAAAAGCTTTCCTTCGTGGGGAGGGGAGAAGCTTATTAATTATTGCCTCTGTCCAATCTCCCCTTCTTGGCAAAGGTGAACGAAAAGGTCATGTCTGAACAGCTGTAATTTTATGTTTTCTAAAAAAGAAAAAAGAAAAAAAGGAGAAAAGACCTAGTTGAATCAGAAATTTCATTCAAGCCTTAAGCTGTGAGTCATTGAATTTAGGACTGTAGTGGCTAATTCTTGATTGGGCTCTCTTTTAGTCAGAGAAAAACCTGATGCCTTCTTTTGATGAAGGGAAGGTCATTTAAAATTCACCTTTAAATGCAAATTGACCCAAGTGCTGCATTTTGCATTTCTATTAAATTGATTTTTGTGAAATCAAAGTAGGAAGGAGGGGTCTCCGGGGGCCAGGAGGTCCAAACACGTGCAAGTTGGAAAAGTTGGAAACGTGCTTGAGGGAAGTTGGGCTTCTTTTGGAGAGTTGCAGTGAAAATGCAGTAGAAGTGAAGTCAAGGCACCTCTACCAGTTGACTTTGGCCTTACTGATACTTGCTGAGGGAGTCAGCCAAGGTACTTCTGAACAAATGAGTGGTTGGAGGAAACCAAGAGAGAAGCCGAGGCAGGGGGGAAACAACACTAAAGGACACTGGGATTCCTAAGTGTGACCCTGGAGGGTGGAAGCAGTGACATCAGACAGGCTAACCAATAATAATCAGGTGAGTCCTCTCCTGCTTCCCTTGACAAAGAGATGTGGATGTTCGATGGGCAAAAGGCAAGGGTTAGAGTGGTGCTCCCTGAGGCTGCATACACACCCACATTTCATGCACATGGTTTTCCCCAGAGAATCCAGGGAACTGCAGTTTACCCCTCACAGAGCCACGATTTCCAGCACCCTCAACAAATTGCAGTTCCCAGGATTCTGTGGGGAAAGTCATCTGCTTGAAGTGTGTGGTACATCTGGCAAAGGTGGCTGAGATGTCTGTCTTCAAAGAGCCTGTCTGCTTTAGCAATTTATTTTCTTGGATTCAGTTTTGCCATGGCCCGATGGTGGTCAGCTTGTGGTAACATGGAGCTCAGCTTTTTCACTGGTGGCCCCGGTGTTGTGGGATGCCGTTCTTTGCTGAAATATGGAAAGCTGCATTAGTGTTGACGTTCTGCCAGCTCTTGAAGATACATCTGTTTAAGCAAGCATTCCCCTGAACTGAACTTGTGATTTTATTGTTTAAACTGTTTTAACTGTTTAGTGTATATTTCCATTGAGGATATTTTAATATTATTGTGCATTTTAATTATGGATTGGTTTTATGGCTGTAAAACTCTTAGAAGCCATTTGCCATATATGTGGCATACCATGATAATATATCCTAGTTTTTGGCCCTCATTGATGGAAGGTGTAGGGTCACATATCGCCATTGGTGTGATGTAATGGTAGGGAGCGGGTGGCGCTGTGGTCTAAACCACTGAGCCTCTTGGGCTCGCAGATCAGAAGGTCGGCAATTTGAATCCCCGTGATGGAGCGAGCTCCCATTGCTCTGTCCAGCTCCTGCTGACCTAGCAGGTCGAAAGCATGCCAGTGCAAGTAAATAAATAGGTACCTCTGTGGCGGGAAGGTAAACAGTGTTTCTGTGCGCTCTGGTTTCTGTCATGGCGTCCAATTGCACCAAAAGTGATTTAGTCATGCTGGCCATGTGACCCGGAAAGTTGTCTGTGGATAAACGCCGGATCCCTCAGCCTGAAAGTGAGATGAGCGCCCATAGTCGAGTTTGACTGGACTTACTTAAGCATCCAGGGGTCCTTTACCTTTTACCTTTAATGTGATGGTTCCTAATGTAGTAGGGCTGCCACCCTCATCTTTCCATTTGTTGCTCTGTTTTTCTCTTCACTCTCCCTTTTTTTTACCAAATTCCCTAATTGCCACAGGGCTTGCTGAGCTTGCTCCACACTTTGCCTTTCAGAATGAATGCCAATCATCTGTACTCCCCCTCTTTTTTTTGGCACTTGTATTCTGAAGAAATCCAGTTCAGATGTTATTTTTCCAAACATGCAGAGTGGTGCTTGCTTGGTTTCATGGGTGCTGTGATACAGAAGAGAATGAAATTGGAATACACACATACACAGACATTGGTTGTTGGCATGCTGCCTACTGAATTTTCAGAGTGAGAGAGCGAGAATAACTACTTAAAATGGTGTGGTATCCCAGTTATCTTTCTCTAAGTGTGCAATGAAGGACAGACAAAGGGGGAAAGACAGGCAAAGGTGAGGATGAGATCAGGCATCAAACATTATTTCTTCTTGCTCGAGTGATGATATTAGTGTGACCTGAAAATGAATACGATGAGAGGAACAGGAATATTGTGCTTTTCCATGGCTTGGCTCAGTTAAAACCATGGTTTTTGCAAAATAGAGAAGAAATAGTTCACAGCAACATTTATTTATTTAAATGCTCACGGTAGTTTGTAGACTTAGTTAATTATTTTAGAAATTATTTGTCCTGCCTTTCCTCAAGTTTATACCCACTATGGCTTAAAGGTAAAGGTAAAGGGACCCCTGACCATTAGGTCCAGTCATGACTGACTCTAGGGTTGCGGCGCTCATCTTGCTTTATTGGCCTAAGGAGCCGGTGGCCAGCATGACTAAGCTGCTTCTCGCGAACCAGAGCAGCGCACAGAAACGCCGTTTACCTTCCTGCTGGAGCAGTACCTATTTATCTACTTGCACTTTGACGTGCTTTCGAACTGCTAGGTTGGCAGGAGCAGGGACCGAACAACAGGAGCTCACCCCGTTGCAGCGATTCGAACCGCCGACCGTCTGATCGGCAATACCTAGCCTCTGTGGTTTAACCCACAGCACCACCCACGTCCCTTCACTATAGCTTAACCTTCAGTAAAACAGCAATTTCAAACACATCGATTCCAAACGACATGAAATCAGCAAAGTCATTTTACAACTCAGCAATCATGCAAAGCATCATGACATCACTAACCAAAGGCCAAAGAAATGCAAATGATAAATGAGAAAGTGTTGCGATGAACATTCCTGGGATGTTCCAGAGATGAGTTGCCACCACAGAATATGTGCTTTCTCCAGGTGCCACTCACCTAGTCAATGTGCTGGCGCTGGAACAGGGCCTCAGATGGCAATCTTAGAGAATGGATTCATATGGGAGAAAGTGGTCCTTTAGCATCTTCCACTAGTTTAAGGATGCGTAGGAAAATATTTTGAGGGGAGAAAAAACTTACAGGACAATAGCCTATAATGGAACATTTCCCTCTTGCCCAACTTGATTTGTACTTGGAAAACCATGTACATCTTCGGCTTCTAATAAAAATACAGAGTACAAGACATTAGAAATACGCAATTTTGCTATGCTGAGCATCACATATAGAATCATAGAATTGTAGAGTTGGCAGGGACAGCACTGATTTAGGGTGAGGTTTTGTGTGTTTTTGGGCAAAGTCTTGCCCAAAATGGACCCAAAGATCTTGCCCAAAATGGACGCAATCCTGCCCAAAATTGGTGCAGAGGGTGGTGATGTGTCTCTGTTGCTGATGGAGGCAGTGGGGCAGGCTGGACCCCCATGGGCATGCTGCCTGGGGGGCTTCTAACTCCTGAAGCAGAGGTCTCACCTTGCCTAATGGCTGAGCCAGCTCTGGTGCATGCAGCCAAAGATTAGTGAAGTCACACATGCATGCTAACTACATTTAGAAGGGGGAAGCGTTCATGTGTTCACGTCCAAATCATGATTAAGCTCATGTGCCTTGAGAGCACATTTTCTCATGCCCAAGTGGCTTAATGTGAATGCTGACCCCTTGGAATAGCCACATATATTCAGATCACTAAGAGGACATAATGTTTGAAGTGTCAGGAAGACCAAAGGCCTGGAAAACCGTACATGTGGTCTGGTATTGATCTATTTCAGAGAAAGAAATACGGACACCTCTAGCTATTAGCAACCAGCAAGCCTATTTTCTTCCTTTCATATAAAATGCGACAAATATGAACAGGCTCTTTTAAACAAGTGCAGGGTAATAGACCCATTGATTTTTGTGTTTGTGGTTTTTATTTTATTTTTAAATCCCACAAATTAAGCCAGCCAAATTGACTTTGTTTGATCAAACCGTAGAATTACCAGATGAAGCATTTGACACAACTCTCCATCTTATATGAGTCGTTAATTAAAATTGGTTTGGAAAAGAGCAGTATCACATGGAAAATTAGTTGGCAAGCAAATGAACAAACTAGAACTTGTGTTGAACTTGGGTAGTACTGTTGTAGGAAGGGTGGTGGGGTGGAAAGCAAATATTATTATTATTATTATTATTATTATTATTATTATTATTATGAATTAAGGGCCAGCTTCCATAGTCATTTTTGATGTGAAGTCGCTCCATATTGTCATCCTTTAAGGATTTTAGGACAGATCTGGGCAGACTTCAGGCATGTTGAATCTACTTTGCTTTTTTTAATTCGAAGTCCAAGATCTGCTAATCAGAACCAGGTTTAAGAGACATGCATGCAGTATTTAAAAGGTGCTTTAGAGCACATTCTGAACCTAGGAAGTTGCTTTCAGTACCAGAACTGCATTGAATGCAAAGTCTTTTCACACAAAAGGTCACTCGTGGTTAGCTTTCTCCATTCCAGCAGACTAATTTAGGTTAAAAGAGGTCATTTTGTTTTTGCTATTGGTCGTCAGAAACCTCATCTATGTCAGTTCACCCACAGTCCTACCTTATGCCCAACCGTGGTTTAAAGGTATGGAACCAGTTCATCACACAAAAGTGTGAAAAAAATTCTGATCACACAAAATGAATTTGCATGACCTACTCCTTGGAATCTCAACATCCAAAATGAGCAAAAGGCAGCAGTTCTCTTCCTATTTACCTGGGAGTCTTCTTCTTTGGCGGTCCCTCGTAGCCAAGTAAGATTATCTTCCATAAACTCAGTTTTAACAGTGGGTCTGTAAGTGACTGTGGAGGCCAATTCTGGATCCACACGTCCTTCCACAGTGGGGACGTTGGTTTCTGGGTGGGAGTTGATCATGGTGTGGATTTGCCAAGCGTGCCTTCCTCTTAGCACGTTTCTCCCTTGTGTCCTGAGTTTGAGTGTCTTCAAAGCCCATGACACCTTTGGTAAAAGCTGTCCTCCAGCTGGAGCGTTCGCATGCCAGTGTTTCCCAGTTGTCAATGTTTATACGGCATTTTTTTAGATTTGCCTTGAGACAGTCTTTAAACCTCTTTACCTGGGAGTAAAGCCCAGTGAAGACAGCTGGGCTCACTTATGAATAGATAGGTATAGGATTGTGCTGTAAAAGATGAAAACAGGGGTTGCCCACTTAAAACACACACACACACACTGGCAAATCTTTAGCATGGAGAGGAAACACAGTTGTTGGCCAACAACCATACGCCAAGCTTAGCATGTACTTAATTTTCTCATCAGCCTCCTTCTGTTCTCTTCTTTCTTTTCTTTTCCTGTACTTGTTCTCTTGTGTTATTAATTAGACTCAAAAGGTTTCAAGTAGGGCATTTTTTTAAAAAAAGAATTTTCCATAGTGGCAAATATTATTCAGTGTATAGCTGAATAATATTAACAGTTGTATTCCTAACAAGATAACAACAACAACAAAATAATGATTATATTAACTTGCGGGATTAAAGGCTGTTGGAATAAGTTGTGAAGCAAAACTCGTCATATTTTGCTAAAACAAATAATATTGTCTGGAACAGAAAATGCTTTTCAAACAGACCCCCTATCAGAATTCCATGAAACATTATACAATATCCTGGCTTCAACATTAACACTCAGGAGCAGGCATAGTCCCCACATTCCAGAAGTTAAATGTTTTTCTCCCTCTCTGTGCTTTTTTTTTTTTTAAAAAAATATACTTTTTATTAAAATTTTCTGTTTTACAATTGAAAATAGTCTTTTAAACAAACTTAAAACATCAATGACTTCCTTTCTTCCCTTTCCATGGTTCATTTTGCATAACATAAATCCCTGCATATTTTATATAAACTAGGCCATTCAGTTTTCCATTATTACATCTGTCAAAACTTATTTACACTGTGGAATTTATCTTAAGGCTGCCAACATTTTCAAGTGTACCCAATTTGCCCCCATATATTCCATAAACATTTTCCAATCTTCTTTAAACGTATGTCCTTCTTGTTCTCTTATTCTATGAGTTGGGTCTGCAAGCTGCGCATATTCCATCAGTTTATGTTGCCATTCTTCTTTGGTTGGGACCTCGCTTGTTTTCCATTTTGGGGCTAATAAAACATGGGCCACAGTAGTAGCTTACATAAACAACCTGTTTTGACACCTGGGAATTTCCATCTGAATTATCCCCAACAGAAAGGACTCTGGGTTTATTTTTTTAAGTGCTTTTAAACATTTTTTTCAATGAATTATAAATTATTTCCCAATACTCTTTTATCCTTTTACAGGTCCACCACATATGAAAGAATGTACCCTCGATCTCATTGCATCTCCAGCACTTAGCTGATTCAGTCTTATACATCTAACAGGCCTACTCGCAGTTAAATACCATCTGTAAATCATTTTCAAGTAGTTCTCCTTCAAGGAATAACATGCCGTAAACTTCAGATCGCTCTTCCAGAGTTTTTCTCCCTCTCTCATCACACTACAACTTGTGGGCATTCAAAGAAGCTGAACATTGGAAGATTTAGGACACATAAAAGTAAGTAATTCTTCACACAGTCAAACTAGGGAAGTCGCTTCCCCAAGAGGCAGTGATGGCTACCCACTTGGATGGTATTATTATTATTAATAATAATTATATACCGCCCTATACTCGGAGGTTGGTTCACAGAAAAGACTACAACATATATAAACAGAATGAAAGCAACCCAATAACATCCCTCCTACAAAAGAGCCATATTTTAAATGTAAAACAGATCAACCAAAGGCCTGGTTTAAAAGCAATGTTTTTGCCTGGTGCCTAAAGGTGTATAATAAAAGCGCTAGGCGAACTTCCCTGGGGAGAGCGTTCCACAGATGGGGAGCCACTGCAGAGAAGGCCCCGTTCTTGTGCTGCCACCCACCATACCTCTCGAGGAGGAGGCACATCAATCCTCTGAAGATGATCTCAGGGTCCGGGTAGGTTCATATGGAAAGAGGCTGTTCTTGAGGTATTGCAGTCCTGAGCCATTTAAGGCCTTATAGGTCAAAACCAGCACTTTGACTCGGGCCCAGAAACTAATTGGTAGCCAGTGCAGTCAGACCAGGATTGGCATAATATGCTCAAACCGTCTTGCTCCAGTGAGCAACCTGGCCGCTGAATTCTGCACTGGCTGAAGTTTCCGAACCGTGTTAAAAGATGATTGGGTGGGAATCAATGTTCACTAGCAGATGGTGACAGCAGCCACGAAATTAAAAGACGCCTGCTTCTTGGGAGAAGGGCAATGACAGGCCTAGACAGCATCTTGAGAAGTAGAGACATCACCTTGCCAACAAAGCTTCGTATAGTTAAAGCTATGGTTTTCCCCAGTAGTGATGTACGGAAGTGAAAGCTGGACCATAAAGAAGGCTGATCTCCGAATAATTGATGCTTTTGAATTATGGTGCTGGAGGAGACTCTTGAGAGTCCCATGGACTGCAAGAAGATCAAACCTCTCCATACTGAAGGAAATCAACCCTGAGTGCTCACTGGAAGGACAGATTGTGAAGCTGAGGCTCCAGTACTTTGGCCACCTCATGAGAAGAGAAGACCCTGATGTTGGGAAAGATGGAGGGCACAAGGAGAAGGGGACGGCAGAGGACGAGATGGTTGGATAGTGTTTTCGAGGTTACCAGCATGAGTTTGACCAAACTGTGGGAGGCAGTGGAGGACAGAGGTGCCTGGCGTTCTCTGGTCCATGGGGTCACGAAGAGTCGGACACGACTAAATGACTAAACAACAAAGCAGGCTATCAATGATTACTAGCTGTAATGGCTATGTTTTATCTCCACAGTTGGAGGCAGCAATACCAGTTGCTGGAAACTGCAGAAGGGGAGAGGGCTCTTGTGCTCATGGTCTGCTCATTGGTTTCCCACAGGCATCTGGTTGGCCAGTGTGAAAACCAGATTCTGGACTAGATGGGCCATTGGCCTGATTCAGCAAGCTCCTATGTTCTTAATGCAGCCTACAGTGTAAAAGATGGGTGTGAGAAGTAACTGCCTCCAGAAGTAAGGTAAAGGTAAAGGGACCCTTGACCATTAGGTCCAGTCGTGGCCGACTCTGGGGTTGCGGCGCTCATCTCACTTTGTTGGCCGAGGGAGCCGGCGTACAACTTCCGGGTCATGTGGCCAGCATGACTAAGCCGCTTCTGGCGAACCAGAGCAGCGCACGGAAATGCCGTTTACCTTCCCGCCAGAGCGGTACCTATTTATCTACTTGCACTTTGTGCTTTCAAACTGCTAGGTTGGCAGGAGCAGGGACTGAGCAGCGGGAGCTCACCCCATTGCGGGGATTCAAACTGCTGACCTTCTGATCAGCAAGTCCTAGGCTCTGTGGTTTAACCCACAGCGCCACCCGCATCCCTACCCTGCCTCCACAAGTGGTGGGCTCTTATTCACTGGAGATATTTAAGCAGAGGCTGAGTGGCCAGTTGTATTGTGGATCCTGTATCAGGCTGGACTAGATCATATTTTTGTTCCCTGATACCAAGATGAGGGATTCTATGGAATGCAGATAGAGAAAATTGATAAGAATAATGATCTGTTGTGACCTTGACAGAAGCGTACAATAGATGAGCCTTCTTGTGTTTTGGCTCATTCCCCCCCCCTTTCCCCCTTCCTTCCTTCCTTCCTTCCTTCCTTCCTTCTTCTCCTTCTCGTTCTCCTTCTCCTTCTCCTTTCCTTTTTTCTTTCCCACAATGGCTTATGTTCTATGCCATGTACTTTGATATTTTTTGTAGTTTTTTTAGCCTTTTCCATTATTATTATTAAGGATTTTTCTTTTGTAATTTTGGTTGTTTATATTTATCTGTATTTGTTTAAAGCAAAATAAAAATTGCTATTTTTTTTTTTTTTAAAGATCATATTCTTAAACCTTGGGTCCCTGGATGCCAGGCGGCTGAGGTTGCCAGGAATGGATAAGACAAGGAAAAGTCCTTACTATCTTCTTTTATTCAATATTTACAGAGAGAGGCTTGGGAATGCAGCCTCTTAGAATAATGGCGTTGTCCCGAGTAAATCTCCATTCCCCTTCTCTCCTGCTTACCCATTTGTCATCTCTTCTATGGGTGGTGCTAAGGGCCCTTTGCCCTCTCCTCCTTTTAAGGCTCATCGGGTTCTGGGAGATGATGGGTCTGGAATGCTTTCTAGTGATAGCATGTCAGCCAGCTCTCCGGCCCTGCCTCCTCCTCATCTCCCATTATTTCCCAATTCCACCCACCACCCTTCCAAGATGGTGAATTTGCAACTCAGTACCTCTCATGTGATCTAAGGTTAAAACACTATGTCAGAGCTGCCTGAGAACAACAAGTTAATTATCAACCCATCAAGGCAGCTCACAGAGCCCTTTTTGTTCTTCATCTAGCTTTGTCTATTTCATTAGGAATGGAAATGGTTTACTGAATATTTACAGATAAATTGTAAACAGATAAGAACATTGGCAGGATTATTGTAATAAACTGCGGTTTCATAAGAGTACATATTTAAAGCAGATGAATAAATGAGCAAATTAAGTTAATTTGGATATGCAGAAGATACCCATATTAAAAATAAATTTAAAGAACTGCAGAAAGAGGGGGAAGGAAGTCAAGTTTTGAAATGTTAAAATGACTGTAAAATTAGTGAAATGTATAAACCTGAAAAGTATGTATATATAAGCTTTGTATACAAACAGGCATTCCTATTTCAGTGCGAATTAATCCAATTATACTTAATTATACTTAATAGGGTGCACACACTTTTTACCGTATGCATGCAAATAAATTATGTGACAGGTTTATGTGAATCCATGGTTTTGACTGCCCATTCCAACTTTTGACCCTGCCTACCAGTGGAATGTGGAACTTGGATGGTTGGCCGACCCCTCTGAATCCACTCCTCTGACCAAAATAACTTTGTACGTGAATAACTTTGCAATGAATATTTTCTGTGAAATGTTGCCAGTCTCTGATTGCTTCCATTTGCTTCACTACGAAAAGGATGGGTGGGAAAGTTCTGCTGCTTGAAGAATATACAGCAGAGGAGCAAACTTATATCCCCAACCCTGCACAAATCTCTTTAAATCTCTTTAAAGGAGTTGCATGTTCTCCTATCAGCAGTTCTCCATTTGCTTCATTATTTTTTGCATTCCATGCAAAACAATTCCTAAACTGTGATGAAAGTACAGTCCTCTAGTTACCCATCCTAATTATTAAAGAAAAGCTTTCTCTGTGTTGATTAGAAAACAAGCTCACTGTATACCAGCAAACTCAGCAACTGACAGGCTTCTGCAGGAAATTGCAGAATAAAATAAACATCACAGAACTGAGTCCAATTAGCTATGCTCTCACTAAGCTCAGAACTGCCAAAGAATGTTTTTTTGGTGTCAACTGACAGCAGTTGATCCTGAATAGACATGGAACAGCTACTCAATTGACCCTAAGCAGTCATTTCCATACATCACTTGGCCTGCGGTAATATTTCCCTTGCCTCTTTTCCACCTCTGACTTGTTTACATGTTCAAGGGTTGATCAGAGCCTCAAGTTTCTAAAAGTGAGACAGCAAACTCTGGCGAAACTTTGACTTGCGTGTCTTAAATTGTGTGTGTATGATATAAATACAGCAGTAGTATTGTTACCTCTCGGTTTGACAAGGTGGATGAAATTTACTTTGACAGACACTGATCATCTGCGAATAACTCAGATCCAAGGGTGTTTTGCTGCTTACTCCCTATGACTCCCTGCTGTATAGTCAATGTTGGTTCAGGATGTCAATCCTGAGATAATAACCTCTGAATTTTATTGAATAAATGCCTTAAACCAACAGAGGAGATGAAGGAACTTGCAGGGAACTTAGATATTCTCCAGTTCACTTCTAGACTTCTTTTCTTTAAAGGTGATGCAAGTCCATAGTGAATTAGGAAATGTCCATGGAGTGGGAAACCTGTGGCCCAAACTAAAACTCCCAACATCTCTGACCATTGGCCATCCTGGCTGGGAATGATGGGAGTCCACCAAGATCTTGAGGACCACCGAGTCCCTATTCCTGCTCTGTTACAGAGCACTCAATTCAATTAAGGAACCAAAATATTTTCGTTGAGTTCAAGGATTGGAAGGAGATAATCTAGAAACTTGGGACATTTTCATACATGCATGGTTTTTCATTGCTTGATTGCTTGTAGCTAGGAATGTGTGAATGGTTATTCATGTTACCATAAAGCACCAATGCTGCAGCAAGCAAAGGCTCTAGCAGCTCAGTCAGCTGTTGGTGGCTGCAAAGCCAAACAGGATGTTTGTGACTGTTGCCATGGGAACAAAGGGGCAGTCCATTCTGTACTGAGCACCGGATGTTAGCTCAGTGTGTGTGTCATATGACCCGTACTGGAAGTACATGGGTGGAGTTTATTCTTACTGCTGTGGAGTGCAGACATGTTTCTCTGTACGGATGTAAGAGACAGAAATAAAGAATGTAAATAGCTTTCTGTCTGCTTCTTTCCCCTCCCTGGGGGACACCAAAGGGGAGAGAGAAGGAACGGTGTGTTCTTCTCACACATCTGGGAAGAATCGCCGAGACCTCGCCTGCTTATCTGCCGGGAGTAGCAGCGGGGAGGTCGCCAAGGAATATCTGCCGGTGCCTACGCTGTGGCACATTCCTCTGACCCAGGCAGAATTCCAACAATTCACCCCTCTCCTCGCCTCCATGCTCTGGAATGTTCTCCAGCTCTCCTTCCCGCATGACCCCCTTGAAATCTGTTCTGTGGTTTCCACCAACCCTTCAGAGCAGATTTGGAGATGGCATAGGGCACACATGGGGGGAGGGGAGGAGGGGGAAATCTTGTGGCAATCCTTGCATGAACGTTGGTGTCTGAAGTCTTATGAAATTTCCACCTGTAGTGTTTGAGCTGTGATGGCTCATTCACACATGGAATGATGTGCAGATCAGTGACAGAGCATCTTGCTTTGACCTCTGTCTGATATCCTGGAGAGTCCAGCCAGTGTGTAGATGACACTGAGATAGATGGACCAATGGCCTGACTTAGTATAGCTTAACTTCCTATGCTTCTTTCTTTATTTAAGATGTTGTTGTTTAGTCGTGTCCGGCTCTTCGTGACCCCATGGACCAGAGCACGCCAGGCACTCCTGTCTTCCACTGCCTCCCGCAGTTTGGTCAAACTCATGCTGGTAGCTTCGAGAACACTATCCAGCCATCTCGTCCTCTGTCATCCCCTTCTCCTTGTGCCCTCCATCTTTCCCATCATCAGGGTCTTTTCCAGGGAGTCTTCTCTTCTCATGAGGTGGCTAAAGTATTGGAGCCTCAGCTTCACGATCTGTCCTTCCAGTGAGCACTCAGGGCTGATTTCCTTAAGAGTGGCTAGGTTTGATCTTCTTGCAGTCCATGGGACTGACTCTCAAGATTGTCTTCTCCAGCACCATAATTCAAAAGCATCAATTCTTTGGCGATGAGCCTTCTTTATGGTCCAGCTTTCACTTCCATTCATCACTACTGGGAAAACCATAGCTTTTACTATACGGACCTTTGTTGGCAAGGTGATGTCTCTACTTTTTAAGATGCTGTCTAGGTTTGTCATTGCTTTTCTCCCAAGAAGCAGGCGTCTTTTAATTTCGTGGCTGCTGTCACCATCTGCAGTGATCATGGAGTTTTTAAAGATAGAATTTATTAATTTTATAATAGCACAAAACCAAAAAAACACACACACCAGAATCAAAATCATACATATTAACTGACTTCCCTTCAACATCCTTGTTCCATTATTTTATACTTATTTATACACGTATACAAAATCTTATACTTAACTATCTATTTTTAAAACCTTATTCATGTTATTACAGTGGTACCTCTGGTTGCGAACGGGATCCATTCTGGAGGCCCATTCGAAACCTGAAAATAACGCAACCTGCGTCTGCGCGTCTGCGCACGCGTGGGTCGCGGTTTACTGTTTCTGTGCATGCGCATAACGTCATTTTGCGCATGCGTGAGCGGCAAAATCTGGAAGTAACCCTTTCCGGTACTTCTGGGTCACCATGGGACGCAACCTGAAAACACACAAGCTGAAGCAAATGTAACATGAGGTATGACTGTACAAGTGATCTTTTAAAGTTCAACTAATGTAAAAGCCGATACACAAAGCTTGCTAATTATGCCTTAAACATGTCCCCCCTTTTTTTTCAAAAAGAAAACAATGTCCTTTTTCTTTCTAGGGTTTCAGATTATCTAGTATGTCCACCATAGTTCCTTAGTTTGTTTTGCCAATCTCCTTCATCTTCTTTGGCCGTGGCTTCTTCCTTCTATAGGGATGAGCTGGCCTTGGCCTGGCATCCTTTCTCAGATGAAGGAACAAAGTCTTTAGCATGGTAAATCCATTAAGTCCTGTACCTTTCAAAATCATAGCTTCTATTTTTTAAAAAACAAAAGTCATTTTCAGCATTCTCTTCAAATCTTTATACAGTGGGTGCTTGGGTTGTGAACGTGATCCGTGCGGGAGGCACATTCGCAACCCGCAGTGTCCGCAACCCGCAGCGCCACGTCTGTGCGCACACAGGTTGCGATTCAGCGCTTCTGCGTGCGAGCACTGAAACCTGGAGGTACAGTCATACCTAGTGTTACAGACGCTTCAGGTGGCGCGTTTTGCAGGTTGCGCACCATGCCAAACCTAGAAGTACCAGAATAGGTTACTTTCGGGTTTTGGCGCTTGTGTATGTACAGAAGCGCTAAATCGTGCTTTGTTTTTTAAATTTTTTTTAAAATTAATTTTCCACTTTATAACAAACATAACAACAAACATAAAAAGAAAACATCAAAAAACAAACATACAAACAAACATTTATCCTGACTGTAACAAACCCAGTTTTGTTATCATTGTCGGGTGACTTCCTCGAGTCCCTCTGGCTGATTTTCCATATAAGTAATTGTAGCAGTCTTCCAAAACTATTTTCACATAATATTTACTTGGTCAATTAACATCTTTCTTTCTTTTCATTTTGACTTTTATCCATATTATTCTACAACATCACATTTTAAATCCTAGGCCAATCTGTTACTCGCAAGTAATTCTATTTAAGTTATCTTAACATATTTAACTAAATAATCTTTAAATTTCTTCCATTCCTCTTGATACTCCTCCTCCTTCTGGTCGCGGACTCTTCCAGTCAGGTCGGCTAGCTCCAAAAAGTCCATCATCTTCATCTGCCATTCCTCCACTGTTGGTACATCTTGTAATTTCCAGTTTTTGGCCAGCAAAATTCTAGCTGCAGTTGTGGCATACCAGAACAATCTAACATCTTTCTTGGGCAATCCCAAACCTGTTATTCCAAGTAGAAAGGCTTCTGGTTTCACTAAATCCTGCTTTGCGCATGCACAGAAGCACCCAATCACGACCCACGCATGCACAGACGCAGCGCTGTGGGTTGCGAACGTGCCTTCCGCATGGATCACGTTCGCAACCCGAGTGTCCACTGTAATCCGTTCTGGTACTTCCGGCTTTCGGCACATCTGTAACCTGAAAACACACAACCTGAAGCATCTGTAAGTCAAGGGATGACTGTATATCACTTCCCAGGCTTTTAAAATAATTTTACATTGCCACCACATGTTTCGATGGCGTCACATGATTAAGTGGGCTCCCTTCAAACTCTACAATTCTAAGTGATGGTTCTGCATGTGAGAATCAGCCTTTACTTGCTACCACGAGGACGAAAAAGAAGTGAAGTTTTAAATCTCCCACTGTATATATTGTTGTCCTCTTTAACCACATGTTGCTTTTGTATAGGCTAGAGAACGAACCAAAGCCACAGTTTTGTTAGGTGCAATAAATCAGCGACTACTGAAAAGAGCTGCCAGGTTTGTGGCAGGGACTGTAAATTATTCAAGTATTTCCAATAGCAGCTAAAAAAATGAGAATATCTAGAAAAGCCAGAGATCAATCATCTTGCAGGGAAAAAAAACAAAAAACCTTTCTCAGACTGCCAAAGGAAATTAGGTGAGACAAAGTCCCACAACCTTATCAGAAGACCTTTGTCACTGGCAATAGCCCGAAAAGGATATATTTGTGAAAACACCTGCACACTTTTATACATGCAACCTTCATTTGATGATCTTTGCTTTCACTCCAGAGAAAGTGGCATAAATTTAACACTGGCAGGGCACTTAGACATCGGGTATTGGCTGCAATAATCTCTTAAGGTAAAGGTAAAGGTACCCCTGCCTGTACGGGCCAGTCTTGACAGACTCTGGGGTTGTGTGCCCATCTCACTTAAGAGGCCAGGGGCCAGCGCTGTCCGGAGACACTTCCGGGTCACGTGGCCAGCGTGACATCGCTGCTCTGGCGAGCCAGAGCCACACACGGAAACGCCGTTTACCTTCCCGCTAGTAAGCGGTCCCTATTTATCTACTTGCACCCGGAGGTGCTTTCGAACTGCTAGGTTGGCAGGTGCTGGGACCGAGCAGCGGGAGCGCACCCCGCCGCAGGGATTCGAACCGCTGACCTTTCGTTCGGCAAGCCCTAGGCGCTGAGGCTTTAACCCACAGCGCCACCTGTGTCCCTTACTCAATCTCTTACTCAATATCAAATAAATATCAAAGGGAGCTAGCACTCCAACTGATCACATGCCACTTAGAAAAAGGAAGGGAGAAAGAAGCAAAACATTAATGGCAGTGGGGAGTGAGCATAACTATGACATCAGTTTAGCAGTAAGATAAATGGAATACAGTCCACTTTTTATAATTTAGTACAACATGGCACTATATTGATCAAAATGCCGCAGTTCCATAACACAACAGCTTATGTAAAAGAACGTTAGGAACCAGAACAAAACCACTTGCATTATAACCAGGCGAACTAAAGCAACAAACCCCGTGTGAGAATGAAGCCTGTCAGCTGTTTTCTCCAGTTTAGTAAGATGTGGAGCTGCATATCAATGCTTCTCTTTCTCAAAGACCTGGCAAAATGCCAAGGACCTGGCAAAATGGCAGCTGTAGAAGGCATGCCTAGTAAGCTGCCATTTAGTACTTTCCATGGGGCACATGATCTCACTTGCTGTCAGTGATTTCATAGGTAAAGGTAAAGGGATCCCTGACCATTAGGTCCAGTCATGGCCGACTCTGGGGTTGCGGCGCTCCTCTCACTTTACTGACTGAGGGAGCCGGCGTACAGCTTTCAGGTCATGTGGCCAGCATGACTAAGCCGCTTCTGGCGAACCAGAGCAGTGCACAGAAACGCTGTTTACCTTCCCGCTGGAGCGGTACCTATTTATCTACTTGCACTTTGATGTGCTTTCGAACTGCTAGGTTGGCAGGAGCTGGGACTGAGCAATGGGAGCTCAACCCGTCTCAGGGATTCGAATTGCCGACCTTCTGATCGGCAAGTCCTATGCTGTGTGGTTTAACCCAGCGCGCCACCCGCATCCCTACAGTGATTTCATAACATAGCTAAATATCATTGGTGAGGAAGTGAACTGACACTATCCTGCACACCAGGCATAGGCAAACTCGGCCCTCCATATGTTTTGGGACTACAACTCCCATCATCCCTAGCTAACAGGACCAGTGGTTAGGGATGATGGGAACTGTAGTCCCAAAATGTCCGGAGGGCCGAGTTTGCCTATGCCTGCTGTACACCCTAGGAAGTAGGAAGCAGTAGCAATGGTGGGTGGGGAACTGGAGCCGAGCACCATTGAACAAAATATTGGGGGGCTCCAGGTAAGCTACGCCTTACATAACTGATTGCAAGACATGGCCCATGCACACCATTTGAATGACAATGCCCATCAACTTGAGGGGTTTGTGTGAAGGAACCTCATCCCCTAGGAGTTGGCTCCTGTTATGTACTGAGTTGAATAGGATCCAAAATGCAGCAGTCTGATTGGTCCTAGAACAATAGGATCCAAAATGCAGCAGTCTGATTGGTCCTAGAACAATATGATTCAGAATGCAGCAGTCTGATTGGTCCTAGAACAATGCAGCAGTATGATTGGTCTGCAGGAGCCACCCAATCCAGCTCCAGATGGAAGTGAATCTACAACCTGATTGGCCTCCAGGAGAATTCCGGAATTAGCCAATCACGTGCAGCCCATTGTGTAACTAATGTATATAAAGCAGATACTTTGGGGAAACTTTCATTCCTCCTCACCACTATGAGCTGAATAAAGAGCACGAAATCCACTCGCGACTCTGAGTATATTTCAGCTCCTATGGTGCTGAGCACATAGGTTAAAACAATAAGGATTCAAGGACGGAAGATGCTTTTGGCAGGTGTGAGCTGCAGCAACACCCCAGAGCCGAGCTAAATGTGACGTCAGTTGAGTGAATGCAATTAATGGATATTCTTAAAAAGATACATAAACAGCAGCCATAGGGGGGATGATGGGACAACGGGAGGCATGGTGGGGAAATTCAACCCTGGTGTGGTGCTGATAAACATCCTTGCTCCACAAAGCTCCCTGATGCAAACAGCAACTTGGGGCGGTAATCGTTGTCAGGATCACCGTGGTGAGTTCATCATCCTCTCCACTCCCTGTGGTTCAGATGTTGCTCCCCGGCTGTTATTTACATTTTTAAAATGTTAATTGCATTCGCGCAATCAGAGTTACTTTTTGTTTTACTAATCAGCGGTCGTAGCCTGACAAAAGGCATCGGGAAGAACTTTGGTCTTATCTCATCTGAATAAGAAACCCTCCCCATTTGAGCTTCAGGGCCACTGGGAGCATCCCAGATAGCTCTGTCAACTTCAAAGCTCTCCCACGTCGGGGCTTGTTTGGGATTTCAGTCTTCCGCAGTGAATCTTTGACCTGTGTCTGCTTGAGACAAATAACAACCATAATAAAAAGAAGAAGTATGTTCTATCAGTCCGTACTGTGGGATTGACAGGATAAGACCCGGTTGTGTTTTCAAATTGGCAATCATTGCACTGTGTTAAAGAGCAAAACAGCACGGAAGCCGCTGCACACTGCTGAGCCTTGTTGTTGTGTGGGCTTACTATGCATCGCAGGGGTTTACATGAATGACATTTCTAACAGAACATATTGCTGCTCTCCCAGAGCCTTGGTTCTGATGTTCCTGGCAGCATCTGTCAAAGGAGGAAGAAGTGACCAAAAAAAGGAGGGATAACTAAAAATGATCATTGGGAACGAAGCATATTTTAATTTTTAATTTTTTGTACATAATTTTTATTACATTTTCTGTTTTACAATTTAGAATACTTATTTAAACATCCTTAAAATATCAACGGCTTCCCTTCATTTTGTATATCACAAATCCTTGCATATTTTACAAAAAACTAAACCATTCCATTATTACAACAAAACGTACGTACACTGTTGAATTTATCTTAATGCTGCCAACATTTTGAAGGGTACACAACCCCCCCATATATTCAATAAATGAAGCATATTTTTAAAATAAACTTAACACTGATGGAGCTTTAGGAAAGAAAGGAAAGCCAAAGGATCTTGGTACTAGATGATAGCGGAACAGGATGTAATAATATCCCCCCCTTCTAAATGGGAGGGGGGGAGGAGCTGTGGCCCTCCATATATTGTTGGGCTACAACCCCATATCATTCCAGACCACTGGCTGGACAGGCTGAGGTAGATGGGAGATAAGAGTCCAGCAATATCTGTAGGACGAGCGGTGGACTTGTAATCTGGTGAACTGGGTTCGATTCCCCACTCCTCCACATGCAGCTGCTGGGTGAACCTTGGGCCAGTCACACTTCTCTGAAGTCTCTCAGCCCCACTCACCTCACAGAGTGTTTGTTGTGGGGGAGGAAGGGAAAGGAGAATGTTAGCCGCTTTAAGACTCCTTAGGGTAGTGATAAAGCGGGATATCAAATCCAAACACACTCTCTCTCTCTCTCTCTCTCTCTCTCTCTCTCTCTCTCTCTCTCTCCTTCATATCATAGAATCATAGAGTCATAGAACTGCAGAGTTGGAATGGACTGTTAGAATTCCTACTCCATGATTGCAGTCATGGGATTGTTGTCTTTCACATGACGGTATATGTTTTGACTCCACAGTGTGGGAAGTGATGGAGACTGGATGTTTGTGTTACTGTGTTCCGTGAAGTGGGACTATTGTCCTTTGTTGACAGGGCCGTCTAGTCCAACCCCCTGCGATGCAGATCGCCATCCAACCTCTGCTTAAAAACTTCCAAGGAAGGAGAGTCTACCACCTCTGGTGGAAATCTGTTCCAATGTCCAACAGCTCTCGTGGTCTGAAAGTTCTTCCCAATGTTTAGTCGGAATCTCCTTTTTTGTAACTTGAATCCATGGTTTGAATCCTATCCTCCAGAGCAGGAGGGGGAAAAAAAGCTTGCTCTATCTTCC
Organism: Podarcis gaigeae; assembly: GCF_964106915.1. Taxonomy (NCBI): domain Eukaryota; kingdom Metazoa; phylum Chordata; class Lepidosauria; order Squamata; family Lacertidae; genus Podarcis; species Podarcis gaigeae. The sequence continues at coordinate 11,116,390 of NC_139687.1, read as the reverse complement.
ACGTGACAGCCCTTAAAATGTACAATCTTGATTATTTGGATTAAAAATAAAATCTGAGACATTCTGTACCAACAGACGTTTGAGTAGTGTAAATTCTAAGAATATGTTTATATGCAGAATTGTTGGTTTGGGGCATGTTAATGCTGAAAGGAAAACAGACAAGGAAACCAAAGTACACTTTCTTAAAAAAAAAGAAAGAATAAATCATGAGAATTTGAAACTGTGGAATTTCCATGTCGTCTTCGTCTTTCTTTTGTGAATATTGTATTTAAGAATAAGAAAAATATGGGGTCTGGGTGATTATTTATAATTCCTTTTACTATTCTGATGAATTCATAGCATATTAAAGTTTTAAACTGTGATTTAGCTTGTAAAATAATAATAAAGCGCAGTTCCTCGGTGCCATTAAAATGTGTATTATTCATTTGCAAGCGCGCTTACTGACAAAAGACAAGTTGTACAAGCTTCTCAAATTTTAGTTGATGATTGAAGATAAGATAGCAATGAGGACACCTACACCACATTAATTCAAGGTTAGGATGGAATAAATAGGTTCCTTTGCTAGTGAAACCAAGGGAGTGCTGTTGCTGTGTCCACGCTGCCCCAAACTGGAACAATACTTGTACAAACGCCACACAAATGAAAATATTTCAGATTTTTCACAAAATTCAGGGTTGTTGTTTTTTTGTAGTAGAAGAAAAAGCATTTTCTGAGTACATTATTCTGGAACATTAGCTGAATACTGGCATCATCATGTCCCCAAACTGGGAAAAACACAGCAGCTATACCAGAGGCTCCGAGTTGCATCCGACATTGGGAGGGTCTGTTGCGGGTGTGTGATCTCACGCATGCGTTGTCATATGTGCAACGCGCAACACATGATATTGCGTGCATCACAATGTCCTGTTACCGCTGCAGATGATGTGCAGCTCAGGACAACCTCTAGCCAAGACAGGCCAGGTTGCGTGGCATCTCTGAAGGCAGTGGACAACAGCAGACAAAGGCAGGGGTGGAGGAAGGGGGATGCGGTAGGGGTGGGCTGTACCAGGTGTCACCACTGAGGAGGATGACAAAAGGCTTGGTGGCACTCACCTCAGGGTCTGCAGCATGCCCGAGCCACACGTCTCTCCTGGGAGTGACGCGGTGGCTTGGGCACCCGCAGGCTCTGTGCTGCCCCAAGCGGTCTGCCTGCTGCCTCTCCATTAGCTGTAGGGTGGCTGAGTGGGAGGAGGCAGGCAGACTCATTGGATGCCCCACAGAGCGTCCTGCCCTGGCTGGCCGTGCCCCGCGAGCAGCTGGCCCTGCCCCTGGGCACAGGGCACACACGCCACCCCGGGCACCCGATCGGCTTGCTCCGCCACTGGACAAAGGTAAGAGAGTGGGGAGGGAGGGGGCCAGTGGGCGAGGAAGGGATAGCTCTTCCACCCCCTGAAGATTAGGGGGGCTCAGCCCCATCCCAGCAGACATGTGGGGGACTGAAGACACCTCAGCCCTATAGAGCTGGTGTCTGTGAGTTTTCAACCAGTGTGCCGTGGCAGCCTGGGATGCCTTGAATGGTGGTCAGGGGTGCCATGGGCAACCCTGGTCTCTGTCCCACTTTCCTTCCCTCCCTCCTCTGCAGGGCCGGATTTAGATGAAGAGGGGCCCTAGGCTGCTCCACTTGTGAGGCCCCTCCCCCACCCTCACAACTAGAAGAAAATGGAAGTGTGTTATGAACAAAATTGAGTGAAGCCAAGGATGATGACAGGTATTTAAAATTCTGCAATTCACAATTTCTCCTTTAAAGAACGTAAGATATTATTGTTAAAGACCATGGTGATTTTTAAAAAATGCATAAAATTAACACTGAAAAACTTTTGCAATAACTGAACTTTGTAAATCTGGGCAGACTGGGTCTTCCTGTTATATACCTGCTGGGATTGACAAGGCACCTGACCCTCACCTGAATCTCATAGCTCTCCTGATGAGTGCTTTGGTCTGTTACAATCTCCTTCTCAATTAAGTAATCAATTTTAACCTACAATTTAAATTCTCAAAACTTTCCTATTTGTTAATTTGAGCAAGTAAACTACTGCTCTCACTTCATTACAAACAGTATTTCTACCTGCAACACACTTGCAATTGGGTGCAGGCCTGGCCAGGACATAGGCATCCTGACTGTGACAAAGGTGACCTGTGTGCTTGCTTGCTTGATTAACAGCTGTTGGGAACTTCAAGGTCCCTGCTCTCCCTTCTTATGGTCTTTGTACTGGACCTGGAGACTCCAGTAGAGAGCATTCCATGTCAAGAAGGAGGGCAAGTGGGCACCCTATCAAATGACAGGCCAGGAGCTACATGGAGCAGGGCCTTTTCACTGGTGGTGCCCATTGTATGCCTTGCTCTTCCCAGACCTGCTTTCTTTTGGCCTGTATTTTAGAGCTTTATAATTTAGGAAAACCTTGGAAGAACTGGTTGACAAGTCTTATGAGTCACTGACATATGAGCGGATTTTATTTGCTGCTATTCTGGGCTTCTGGTGCACCAGGGTTTACACCAGCGTAATAGAGTTGGCCAGGATGCCAGAAGGGATACAATTTATGAGCTTTCTCCATTATCTGCACAGCAGGGGGTGTTCAGTCAACAGTGCAAAGGCTGAGCTGAAGCATTCCCTGTTGATTACCTGCTTTCAGCAATAGGGATCGCTGTTCTGTAGTACCCAATTGATTAGCTGTCAGATTCTAGAGCTCCCTATTGGTGGCTCTTAGATAATTCACAAAATACAGAGTCCATTCATAAAACGCAGTGTTCATTCATAAAGCAGTAACATAAATCTCCATTGCTAGATATTGGGTGTATATTTCAGTGGTTGAACGTACAGGTTTATGGCCATGCTGTAGTGTAGTGCTTATGCGATTGTGAATAAAAGGTGGCTGGGCTGATTGTCACAGGGTTGGGGGGGAAGAGGTGACAAAACTGATTTCCAATAAGTGCCCCCCTTTATTTCCATAACAAGTCCTTGAGTCTGTACTCTGAATAGTGACACCAGGGACATAGAAGGTGCAGGGCTTGTCAGTCCAACCCCTGCAAAGTCTCATCAGGGCTGGCCTTAAGGCAATTGGAGCAATTTGGCCAAATTGCTCCTAAGGGGGGCCCTGCACCAGGGCAATCTAGATGGATTTTATTTATATCTATAAGATTTTGCAGAATTCGGCTGTGAACTGGGGCCCTACCAAGAAAGAAAGAAAGAAAGAAAGAAAGAAAGAAAGAAAGAAAGAAAGAAAGTTGTGCCCCACTGCTTCAAATGGGGCCCCACTGGCTAGTCCGGAGTCTCATAGCTGCTGGGCCTGAGTTGCCCTGCCCTTGCATGAAGTCTTGGGTTCACAATTTTGGGAAAGGGGAGACTGCAGCATGGGGGAGCAGGCAGGTTGGCAAGCCCCCCTAGGTTTAGAGGCCCAAGTTGCCCTACCCTTGCATGAAGTCTTGGGTTTGCAATTTTGGGAGATGGGAGACTGCCCACTGGGAAGCGGGCGGGCTGGCAAGGCTCCCTAGATTTAGAGGTCCTAGGCTTCAGCCTACTTAGCCTATGCATAAATCCAGCACTGCTCCTCTGATGCCCTCTTGTATCTTTGCTGTTTGTTGCAGCGACCCTGGCTACAAGCTCCCCAGGTGAATGGTGCTTCTGGGGCTGGCCAGGGGGTGCTTCCCAGGCCCCTGTGTAGCAGTATAAGGAGGCACCTCTCTTTGGGGCAAGGACACAGCTCAGAGACTGGGGCAGCAGCAGAGGCTGCTGGAGGACTCCCAAGGAGATGGGAGAGGAGGCTGAGGGAACGCTCCACAAGAGAGGGTGTTCAATAAAAGGTGAGAGGCTGCCAGCTCTGCAGGCAAGGGGTGACATAACTGGGCTCCTGAGTCCCACAGGGGTGCTGCAGAAAGAATGTGGTTGTTCAAGGGAGCCGTGGACTCAAAAAGGTTGAAAGCCTCTGAGCTATACCACCAAAAATGGTAAGTGTAGAAAGATGCAAAGACAGGTCAGCATGGGAATTGCTGTCTTCTAGTGGGGCTATAGCATCTGCTTCTCTGCCATCTTATCTCTCATGACACGCTGTGTGTGAATAAGCCCTTTGAGTGTGTCATCTTAACTAAAAGCATCTAATTGCTTTTGTGAAGTACTGTTGTCCTAGTTTTCGTACATTACCAGTAGGGTGATAAAAAAAACCACCGGTATTTTCCCCCTCTGTGTTATTGAGGAAAGCATTATCGAAAACCTTGTTTCTCTCCATTTATTCTGTGCTGTTAGGAAAGGTTTGTTTTCCACCCCACCCCACTCTCAACAACTACTTATATTTCTTTTCTTCAATTGCTTCTGCCTTGTCTAGGGTGAAAAATAATTTGACATGCTTTAGAAATGTTTGGGGGAGCTGATCCTTTTGTCATATGATAAACCACTTTGTTCTCCCTCACACAAGTGTATATTCTGAGGGGAAGAAAAACCCACACACTTCCTAGCAGAGTACTACATTCTGAAGTTTGCTGCAGGTTTATTGATCTTCACCATCACCCCCTCCACCTCCCTCCCCAAATCTCCTTACATTCTTGGTCTACTTGCTCTGCTTGCTGTGCACAGTGTTTGTGATAGTTTCGCTCAAGTCTTTCCCCCTCTTTATTTTGCCTGACAGGCAAGCGTTATTTCTAGAAAGGAGTAATGCTCAATATTTTCCATACCGTATATGTAATAGCACTTTTGATTGATACACACACACACACACACACACACACAGAGAGAGAGAGAGAGAGAGACAGAGAGACAGACACACACACACACACACAGCTCCCCGTTTTACTCTCTTAACATTTACAACTTCTCTACTTCACCGCAGACCCAAGACTACTTATTTTTTTTATCCTAAAGTTTAAAATCATTGCTTTCCTTGCAGAGGGTACTTTCAGACCCTTTAGAAATCACAGCAGCCTGAGGTTACTTTGACCGAAACTGCTCCAGTTTTTAAAAGGGTACGTCTAAAATAGTCACATGTAGTTCGGTGGCAAATTGGTGTAAAAGTTGTTGGGATGAAGCATAGTTTTCCAAGTCCCTTCTTTCTCTTCATTTTGCTTTTGCTGTCTCCTGTTCACCCTGGCTCTCCACAAATTGTCCATGCGGCTTACCTTAATCTTTCACTCCCTCGGTATATAAGGACATGCCTTACACAGAGTAAAATCAATGTTCTATTTAGCCGAGTACTATCAACCTTGACTTCAGATATTGGCATCTCAATCCTATCCCGCTGCAGCTTATGATGGTAGGATTCAGAACAATCCTGATCTGACTAAGTAGGAGAATGCATGCAGCTTACAATAATAGGCATTTCTGTGACAAACCACAATGAAGGCTGGTACAAAACCCAAACCCAAAGGTAGACATGAAAAAAATGCAAAATTCACATTAGGAAAATAGTTAAAAAAATTAAAATGTTACACAAAGCACAGGGGCGGGAATTTTATTTTATTTTTAAGTACAGAAATGAGGCTGGCTGGTCTAGCTTTTAGAGTCAGTTCCAAGGTACAGATTGAAGACTGGATGAGTCTCGGATACCAAGCCACATACCTAGGACTCTGGGCTAAAGCAATGGCTACTCCACTGTTTCTCAAAGCGTAAAGACTGACTGTTACAGATCATCGTTCCACTCCCTGCTCTGTGTCACATCTGGCCTTATGAAATGTCCTGGAGAGAGACTAGAAAGCTTGCTGCTATTTTGACATTATGGTTGGCCCTAAAAAAATGGTATTGCCCAGCTGAGGATAAAAAAGAATAACAAGTTGCAAAGCAAGACCACATATCACACAGCCCTAATATATTGATGGCATTTGATGCTTGCGTTGGACTGGATTAATATGGGAAACCCAGGCCTCATAAATCACGCTCAAGAAGCTACGTACAACCTCTAACCTGTGAAGTGACACAAATGAGGATTGCTCAGGGAGTGGAGTCTGGACCAAAGAAAAGAAAATGGTTTATCTGATGCAGGGAGCATGTTCCTAGAGCGAAGGTCTACCTGTGCTCTGGGTAGGACATAGATGAATTGGAGGGCTTTAACCCTTAGCCCTTTCTTTTCTTTTTAAAGGAGTCATACCAGGGCAAAACATAATGTTTAGTTTGGCCCCTAGTACTTTATTTCAGTGCAGCTGGCTATATTTTGTAACTCAAGTTTGAAGTTCACAGGAAATGAAGCCCAAATCATCTTCATCAGAGTAGATAACAAGATGCCCTGCAATAGCTCCTTTGAGATGTTATTCAGGGGTTAAATGTGCATGTGCAGGGAGCAGCTCTGAGGCAGTAGCAGCAGCCCAACCAACCTATGTTCAGTATAATTGGTTTAATTGACACTGAAATGAAAATGTCTGTGTATTAACGAAGGTTTGAAATGGGAAAATGGCTAAATATGTATTGCTAACATTGGGGTTTTTTTTCCACGGTAGTTTTCTAAGAGCACTCTGAGCTCTTGCTAAGTTGATAATTAAATAACAGAATGTTGTTCTTTGGTAGCTAACATGTGAGTGTTGTAACCTTAGATCATGTGATGGAGGTATTGGATTGCAAATCTCCACTTTGAAAGAGAGTTGCCTTTAGTTTTTGTCTCCCAAACTCCATGGAGTGAGGATGTAAAGAAAGTTCTCCTCAAAGGAGAGTAAACAACATAAGGCCAATGGAGGCAGGAAAGCAGGCTATGGGTAGAGACAGACCTTTGCTTCTAGGTCTGTTTGGATTATTTCATATTTTCTAAGATGCTGAACCTGTTTTGAGCAGCACAAGACATTGTATGGATATTTTGGGATGCACCTTTGATGCTTATATTCTGTTTTTGAAGAGTTCTGCCACTAAAGGTTTGAATAATACTTTTATGGATCTGGACAATGGTTCATTTCCAAAAGAAGTCAAACTGCACAATACTAATATCTGCAATAACCATAGGCCCTTGTGAGCAAAGCTTTACACACGAGAACTATCTACATATATTTTAAGGAAAGCACATATCTGAGGGGATGGCTTTATATTGGAGGCAGTAAACCAGTTGCTAGGATCAGCCCAAAACATGTTGGCACCTGAGGTGAACCACAAAATGGTAACACCCCCCTCCCCAGGAAGAAGTGAGTGAAGCTCTACATTGGGAACAAGGGTGAGAGGAGACCAGAAGTGCCTCCTATTGGTCAAGAGGCCATTGTAGAGATGGCATGGCAGGGAGATTTCACCTCCAAGGAATGCACCGAAGCTATCACTGCCAACACGGCAGCAGCAGCAGTATGTGATGCATTCCTTGGAGGACAGATTTGCTGCTCCTGTGGATTCTGCCACCTGAGGCGGTCATCTCACCTTGCCTCATGGGTGGGCTGGCCCTGCCAGTTGCTGGGAGAGTGTTGATGCACTCAGGTCCTGCTTCTGGGCTTCCTGTGGGCATCTGGTTCACCGTTATAAAAACAGGACAGGATGGAGCTAGGATCTGATCCAGCTGGGCTCTTCTTTTGTTCCCATGATGCTGCAATGGCAACCCACAACATATTTACCCTTGCAACCACATCTGAAAAGGGCTAATATTTATTAAAATCTCTGTCATCTCTTTAGGGCAGAAGAAACATGGAAGTGCAGAGAAGCATGATTCTACAAGTTCCAGCATGCATTTTGAGCTTTCTAATCATGACATTAATTTTTGATCAAAAAAATCCATCAGCAATGCAATGTTTCCTTCACAGTGTTCTTGGCCTTCCAAAGAACGTGGCTGGTCATCTGTGAGCTGCAGATGCAAGATATGACATCTGTTTCCTTGGCAGACCCCAGAGGCGTCACTGTAAGCAACCCGGCTGTTGCCTCTGGCTATGCCACCTGCTTCAGCTGCTGCTCAATGTGCAGTTTGCAAGAGAGCTCATAACACACTTGTCCTGATTGTGAATGCGCATTTTGTTGCTGTGTACACCGGCAGTGAGAATTCAACCTCATTCTTAAGATTGAACTGCAGGACAGACTTGTAATAATTTATATACAGCACTGAACCCACTATGTATGAATAGTGAATACAATCACTGGCTCACTTACTTAACATTGACTAACACACTTGTGACTAACATTGCTGGGGAATTCTAAGAAGTCATTAAAGAAATGTATCAGTGCTGCTTTGAAAGGTTCACTTTGCCAATTTGATTCAATATGCCATGCAGTTGTATCCAAACATAGATGAAAAAGTTGCTACTTGACCTCAGGGGTGGGCGGGCAAGGAACATGTGTGCTGGCCATGTCCACTCCAGCCCTGCTGGCTAGGTCTGAAATGGGTTTCTATTTATGATCAGCTGAATGTGCTTAAAATCCCCCTGTGACGAGTAATGTGGGTTCCTGAAAACAGGGAAGATTCTAAGCACTTCAAGCTCAGTGTGCTTAGAATCAACTAGCAAAGATCAGGAGTGAAGGAAGCAGGTTAGCACAGGCAGGAAAGTTGTGGCCTGGGTGGACATTGGTAATATGGCACCCTGAGCAAGGACAAAATTTGGCGCCCTCTGCCAAATAGTTCTTCTTTATACAACCATTCCTTTTTGTACAGTTACTCTTTTTATACAACATATATTTTATTAAAGATTTCTTGGTTTACAAAAGTATATGCAAGGTCTCTTTTTCCAAGTTGCATTTTCTACAGATCAGTTTCATTTGTTGAGACATCTGTGTTACATTAGGAAGAAAAGGGGGAAAGAGGTGGAGCGGGGTGGAGTCGGGTGGCGATGTTTCTGTTTTACTTATTGTATGCGTGGGGTTTTGTGTCAGCGTCGCTTGTGCCGGTTCTCTTTACTGTTCGCTTGTGTTCCTTTGGTGGTGAGAGAGGTTGGGGTTGGCCTAGGGTGTGGTTGTTCATTTGTGATTAGCTGTGGTGAGCTTTGTTTTCATGTGTGAGTGGGGTGGATGGGTGTTTTTGAACCAGGTTAGCCATATTGATTTGTATGCTGTTGGTGGATTCTTGTCGTTGTCTTGCTGGGTTGTGTATGTGAGAAAGGGGAGCCATACCGGGGTGAAGGCATCTTCTTCCATTTGTCCCCATGTCAGTTTCAGTTTATTGGTTAGTTTTTCTAATAAGGCTGTTTCCCATACTATTTGGTACCATTGGTCCATGCTTACTCCTGACAGGTCTCTCCAGTGTATGGCTATGAAGCTTCTGGCTGCTGAGAGTAGGTGGGTTATGAGCTCTTTGTGATGTGAGTAAGTGTTGTTAGCTTAGAAGATGTTTAGTAGGGCCAGTTCTGGGGTGACTTCTAATACTTGCTTAGTTATTTTGCATATTTTTTGTATAGTTGCTTTTTAATAGATCTTTTCAAAGGGCTCACTGAAAATTCCTATCATTATTATTATTATTATTAGTAGTAGTAGTAGTAGTACCTTGGCTTAGTGCCCTGTGTGGGGATCAATACATTATGGTGGCTTCAGGAAGTCATAAAAGGACAGCTTGAGGGGCATTCTGATGCAACCTCTCACATGATTGTTCCTGTAGAAGGTCTGAATGTTGTGCATGTGGCAACCCTCTTGTGCCAGACTATTTCCTTGTCTAATTAAGAGATAGGATATAAATATTTCAAAGTAAACAAGACATTAATATCTACTAACTTCAGGGGAGATGATGCAATGGTTCTTAAGTGATTTTTCCAGTTGAAATCGATACTTTGATGGTGGTAGATCCTTCCCTTCAGTCTGCTGACTTTGCTTCTTTTGGGAATACATTTTCCCTATCTTTTTATGGAATTTTATAATTAAAAGAAAAATTGGAACAAAGCCAGGGTGGCTCACAGATTTAGTGTTGTCTCTGATTTTCCTGATGGACTTGGGCAGCTAATTATTTACAACTGCGATGCTCTAACAAAGCACAGAGATATGAGCCTGGACCTTGCCCAGAAATGCTTGGAAAGCTTTCAAAATCTTGCTAGTATGTTTTAATAATAATAATATGTTTTAATAATAATATAGTATATTTTAAGGTGCAAGAGAGAGATGGTCACTTGCTAAGGCCAACAGAGTCTTAAGGTACTGTGCCTAAACAGCTGTAATGAGACTGCAGTACAAAGGAACATTTATTAGGAGGTGCATATTGAATTCAGAAGGATTTAGTATCAACCTAAGATACTTACAATTGGACAATTGGACTTCATTATGGCTGTGGGCATTCTCTTAATTCCTGGCTAAACTAAATTTGTTTCTGCCTTCTAACCAACAGTTTCCTTGTTGCCTGGAACTTGTTGACATAAGTGCTAACTTAAAAACCTTTACGTGTTGTTGCTTTTGAGAAGAAATCTTGTTCTTAAAGTGTTATTGATCAATGCATTTTTGGTGATTAACTCACATAACCGGCTTGAAGCTGCTGTTTCCATTTTCAGGTGACAAACAGCTACAAAGACTGCTCCCAACTTCTGAGATTATACAGCTTAAGAATTGCGCAGAAACACAAACAGTAAACACAAACCACTGTGTTAGTATTTCACTCCCCCAATGCTTCAGATGAGATTGGTGTGAATCACATGCCCGTCTGGGAAGAGTGTGGGAACAGAAGACAGTCTTACTTTTTCGCTGTATGTACTACAGTGGTACCTCGGGTTACAGACGCTTCAGGTTACAGACTCCCTTAACCCAGAAATAGTACCTCAGGTTAAGAACTTTGCTTCAGGATGAGAACATAAATCGTGCGGCACAGCAGCAGCGGCAGGCCCCATTAGCTAAAGTGGTGTCCCAGGTTAAGAACAGTTTCAGGTTAAGAACAGACCTCCAGGACGAGTTAAGTTCTTAACCTGAGGTTGTGTACTTTTGCTTTTACTTGTTCCTGTTTTTTCCTCTCAGAGCTGGAGAGAGAGGACGCCATGATTACTTTGTCTGTACATAGTGTGTAAATAAATACGTAGATTAGCTCTACGATGTCTCACGCTTCTTGCTGTGTTATGCTAGAAGATTAGTGTGCATATATCGTTTGATATATGTCGCTGAAGCGCACTGGAAAAGAAGGGAAATGCCTTTTCCAGAGCTGCGCATACCAGAGGATGCTCAGAGTTTGGGGCTGCAGGGACACCCCCAGGGCATTATCTAACGGCTGCATGAGCGGAAGGCATCTTGCACAACCATTTTTTCCCTACTCCCTTGACTCCCTTGCCCTTAATGTTGGAGAGATAATGACTGCAATGGGAAGCTTGCTCTGTTGATGCTCCCAATGACTGCATAGAAGCTACTTCTCTAATCCATAGAGGGTTATGGAGCCAAATGGCAGGAACACAATGGAGGGTGTGGGGCCAACAGGTCCACTAATACAGTTTGTAAGTCTATTGAAAACACGCACAGAAGACTGAAGGTGATATGGTAAGCCATCTTCAAATATATGAAAGGTTGTCACGAGGGCTGTCACAACAGGCTTGTTTTCTGCTGCTCCGGGGAGCAGGATCCAAACCGATTGATTCAAATTGCAAGAAAGATGATTCTGACCAAATATTAGGAGGACCATGCTGGAATAGTGGAGCAATAGTGGAATGGACAACCTTGGAAGATGGTGGATTGTCCTTCGCTGGAGGTTTTTGAAAGGATGCTTCCAGGATACTTTAGTTGCAGACGATATCTGACTCCTGCCCGCCTTGCAGGGAGTCTGGTAAGGGTAAATCACCAGTAGGGGGAACCCTGCCAATGTGCATCAACTTAAGCATCCCCTGGGTTCCCACTGGGGTCGTGGCATAGCCCTAGCCCCTCCCTGGGCTTCCGATGATATCCACACCCCCAGATTCCTTTAACGGAATACCCTTGAGCATGGAGGGGCAGGAGATGGCCATACCCCCCCTCCCCTACACATCGCTATTCCAATGCCTAACCACCAAACCTTACAAGTTTGTGACGATTGCTATGAGGTAGGCGAAAACCAAGCAGCCGGTGCCAATTTGCCAAGTGGAAAAAGCCCTACCAGACCCTTCAACGGTGACCAACTGAAAGGGGTGATTCAGCATCATGCCATGTTTTAAATTGGCCCTGACCATGCCCCCCCCAAGCCACCTGATTGGCCTCTTGGCTAACTGGCATGGCCGGGCCTCCCCAGCGTAAGGTGGGATGCAGTCCCGCCCCCCACAGTGAGGGGGAAGGCTTGGTGGCTCGCCCGCAACATGTCCCCACAAAGAGGTGGAGCCGATCTGTGATTCTTGCATTGTAGGGGTTGGACTAGATGATTCTGTGGGTCCCTTCCAACTCCGCAATTCTATGATTCTATATGCACCCAAGAAGAGAAGGAAAATGGAGACAGGACAAAGAGAGGGAATTGACCTGCTTGGTAGCCTGGAGGGGGCAGAACCTGGGTTGGTGCCTTTCCTGTTGTGCCCCACTACCTCCATGCTGCTATATTGCTATAAATACTCACTGCTGGGGTTTTCAACTTTGAAGTGTGAGGGAGAGGAAACCATTAAAAGAAGACTGGAGTGGGGTGGGTCAGAAACTCCCCTGTTGAGCAAAGGGTCTGAGCAAAGCTACATTTTGTTGAAGTTCCCACCTGTCTAAACCATCTGCGGCAAATGGCTTTCCCCTCAAACCCATCAACTCTGATAGGTTGTACCCATGTTAGCTGTTGGAATAGACAGCCTCTAGACTGGACAGTCTGTATTAAGATTGTAAAAAAGAAAGAAAGTACACTGGTACCTCGGTTTACATACACTTCAGGTGACATATGCTTCAGGTTACAGACTCCACTAACCCATAAATAGTGCTTCAGGTTAAGAACTTTGCTTCAGGATAAGAACAGAAATCGTGCTCTGGTGGCGCGGCAGCAGCAGGAGGCCCCATTAGCTAAAGTGGTGCTTCAGGTTAAGAACAGTTTCAGGTTAAGAACGGACCTCCGGAATACATTAAGTACTTAACCTGAGGTACCACTGAAAAGGTAAAGGACCCCTGGACGTTTACAGTAAGTCCAGTGAAAGGCAACTATGGGGTTGCAGTGCTCATCTCGCTTTCAGGCTGAGGGAGCTAGTGTTTGTCCACAGACAGCTTTCCGGGTTGTGTGGCTAGCATGGCTAAACCGCTTCTGGCACAATGGGACACCGTGATGGAAACCAGAGCGCATGGAAACACAGTTTACCTTCCCGCCGCCGTGGTACCTATTTATCTACTTGCACTGGTATGCTTTTGAACTGCTAGGTTGGCAGGAGCCGGGACACAGCAACAGGAGCTCATCCCGTCATGGGGATTTGAACCACAGGTCTTCTGTTTGACAAGCCCAAGAGGCTTAGTGGTTTAGACCACAGCACCACCTGCATCTCTGTCTTAAGGCTGTATCCCATGTTGGAACAGGTAACTCCTTGATTAATTCTTTATACCTAGGAAGCCACAGTTCAAGCTGGGGGAATCTTCATTTGAAGGAGAGAAAAAATCCAGAAGAATGACCTTTCTCCATGGTGTGTGTGTGCTGAAAGTTTTCTTTGGCAACATCTTGAGGAAATTAAGCCAAGTGCATTTCTGCCAGAGTACTTGTCCTTCTGGAAGCCTCCTGAGGAACTGGCTGCTGGCCTGAGCTAAGCCAGCTGAATTGCTGCCAAGCTTCCCTTCAGATACGTCTCTAGGCTCTGCTATGGGCACTGGCCCCTCTCCTTTTTGCAGTCTCATGATATTTGATCTTGTTTTCAGCCCTGCAGCTTGAAATTTGACACACCTGCTTTCTTAATTGCTTTTTCTCACTTGGAAATTAAATGTTCCTTAAAGAGTTAAACACAGTTATCTTTGCCTTGAAAACTATTTTGAGTCTGTAGTCATTTTTTTTTTAAAAAAACCATGCTTATTATTACAGTATTTAGATGAAGACTCGTCAAAAATTAGTAGCGGAGCTCCTATCATGGCGTCCCAAGTGTATGTGATTCTTACCCCATGTTTTTAACTTCATAATTCAATAGCCAAGGGTAAAGCTTTCTCTGTAAATCCTGCCTTCAATATGAAAGTTTAAAATGAGGACTTGTAAGAAAAAAAATATTTTAAAAATCCCATCCTGGAGATATCCCAACAGTAAAGCTGTCAGCAGCACAAGATCAAAGCAAAATTTGTCTTAAAATCCAGAGGGTTGCATAATTGTCCTTAATTTTTTAAAAAATTCATTAGTACTCAAAGACCAATTATGCTCTTGCTTCTATCCTGGCTCTCATCTGATCAAGCACTCGGACTCAGACTATGGATTCTGCCAGAAACTTCAGTGATAAAATCTGTAGAGTACCAAGGCAAAGTACAGATCAAAGGCATGACAGTCATGGCTATGCTAGCTAAGACATTGATCCAATGGTTGCCATTTCCCCAAAACAACAACAACAACAACTACTACTACTACTACTACTACTACTACTACTACTATTAATATACTGACTTTTCCCCTGATGGGGCCTTGAGTGGGCATGGCTTTAGCCTGGGAAGTGTGAAGCATCTTTGGACCAGTCAAGCAAATGGGAACGTCACACTGATGCTGGCATCTCTCTGCATGGAGGTTTGTCCACACAAAAAGATGGAAGGGAAGGTGCCAGCAGCTCCAGCACTTGCCTTTCAGATCTGGGATGTATTTCATACTATTGCTGAGATATTAACCATGGTTTGGCTTATGGGAACCAGGGCTTGTGGTTTACATCACTGCAGGCAAAATGCAAACGATAGCCAAGACTTGTCCTAAGAAACAGCCCTCTGGGAGCCCATATGTTTGCTTGTTTGTGATAAACCATGGTTTGGCTTAGTGTTATGTAAGAACTGGGACTCAGTATGTTTGATTAAATGTAGATTAGATCTAATTAGATCAACTTTTTTAAAAGAATAAATTGTTTAAAAATAACGGCTCCTTTTAAAAATAACATTTTATTCGTTTTTCCATGTAGAAATCACATTTGTTGCTCAACAGTTATATTCCAATTCAACAAAGCTAGTGACTTCACACTCACCCAACTTAATGTTTATAACCCGAATTTCATACAATTGCTTTTTAAGGTCCTGTCTTATCTAATTTCAGCCTTCCTAACATGTTTCTTAATGTATTCTGCTATTTTCTTACACTTCAAACCCTGCTGTGGTCTTCACATATGGGAAATAATTTTTTATATAGACTAAAAGGGGTTTCCAGGCTTCTTTAAAAGATTCCAAATTTGTATCTTTTATCAGTGCCATCAATTTTGCCACCTCTGCATATTCCAAGATTTTCATCAACCGTGCGGGACTTGACATCTTTCTGCAAGGCCTGCAAGACAGAGCTGTTCCACCAGACCTTTGGCCAGGGCACAGTCTGACCCCCTCCTTATATAATCCTCATAGAACTCTAGCCCAATGGTTGCCATTAATTTGATTCTGAATTGATTTTAGATTTTAGAATGAATTGGTTTTAGAATGTATTCCAATGAATTGATTGTGATTTTATTTAAATTGTGCTATTTTTACTGTTGTTAGCCGCTCTGAGCCCGGCTTTGGCTGGGGAGGGCGTGATATAAATAAAATTTTATTATTATTCTTCCTTTGAGAGTGTTCTTTCCTCCTTCCATTTCTGTGCATAGAGAATCCTTACAGCTATAGTCACATACATAAATACTGTTGAGGTTTTCTTCAAGATTTCATTTTCTAGTATCCCCAAGAGGAATAATTCTGTCCTCTTGGGAAAAGTCACTTTAAAAAATTCATTAATTTCATTATATATCACGTCCCATAGAAATATTAGAGCCTGAAGAAATCTTGAAGATGGGAAAGGACTGGATTACAATCATGTAGGTTTCTGAAGGTTTGTACCACTTTGCAATCTTGTCTGAGCCTCTGGTTTACTTATATGACATTTATATTCTTATTGCAGTTGGAAACATGGCAGTTCATTTGGCAGCCCTGTGTCTTACATGGTGGGCCTAGTGACAAATTATTTTTCTGAGTTGCCTTTTTCTTGGCCTGATCTAACTACAGACCAGCAAGACTAAGAATTAATCAGGTTTGGTGACCTTTTGAACCAGAACTTCACTCTCTATTATTCTCCTAATTTATCTGAAATTGCATTTCATCTTCTTGTCATAGAGGCAAGATACTAATTTCACTTCCAGCTTGCTTTTCGATTCAAAAATTGACAACAGAGGAAGAATATGCATCTTTCTTCACCTCCAGCAGGAGTGTGGGGAAGCTCTACTCTCATATAAATGACCAAAATATTTGCCGCTGTTCTGTTATTGCCTTATCTGATGCTGGTTTTGGTTTAAGTGTAGTAAGCCTACTACAATGATGCTTAGTGATATTGCTGATTTCACAGGAGAAGCTACACTTGTCAATCATCTGCTGCCTCATGACCATTAAAGGCACAGGACCTGTTTTCAAAGCGGTAGTATTCAATGTTATATTGAGTACTTTTATAAGCTATGTTTTCTACAAGAATCTCAGAGCAATTTGCACAGATTAATGAAATTATGGAGTTGGAAGGGGCCTTGGAAGTAATCTGGTCCAACCTCTCGCTCTTGCCCAGTGCAAGAGTTAAGCCATGTGATCCTCGGAACAACTTGTGAGGCAAGTTAGATAGCAAGATATTCCCTTGCCCAAGCCCATCCAGCAAATTCCACAGCTCCACAGGGATGACAAGCTAGGGCTTGCTGGGTCAAGTCTAACTTTGGCCATTGCACCCCACTGGATTTTCAAAAGCTTGTATCCAAAATATTACTTGTGGGCAGGGGTTCTGTCTCCTAGGGGCTAAGCTGTTTTGGACCTTCCCAATAATTATTTTGAGCCCCCACAATGACAGGAGCAGCAGGAGGCCAAGCGTCAGAGAGATGAAGCCATCGGCCATTGAAGAATCAAGTATACACTTTCACAATTAACACTAAATACATTACTTCTGGTAAATGAGCCACAATAGCAGCTAGAGGGCCATGAAAATTGTATGCCCGGGCTTTTTAGACTCGTCTACCCATATACTAGGGATGCGGGTGGCACTGTGGGTTAAACCACAGAGCTTAGAGCTTGCTGATCAGAAGGTCGACGGTTCAAATCCCCACGACGGGGTGAGCTCCCGTTGCTCGGTCCCTGCTCCTGCCAACCTAGCAGTTCAAAAGCACAAAGTGCAAGTAGATAAATAGGTACCACTCCAGTGGGAAGGTAAACGGCATTTCTATGCGCTGCTCTGGTTCGCCAGAACTAGACCCGGAAGCTGAACACCGGCTCCCTCGGCCAGTAAAGCGAGATGAGCACTGCAACCCCAGAGTCGTCCGTGACTGGACCTAATGGTCAGGGGTCCCTTTACCTTTACCTTTTACCCATGTACTATCTGAAACCAAAGGTGTGCATTGGTTTCCAGATGTGAAATATATTGACATTATTTTCAGCTCTCCTAAACATAAAAAGGTAAAGGACCCCTGGATGGTTAAGTCCAGTCAATGGCGACTATGGGCTTGCGGCTCTCATCATGCTTTCAGACTGAGGGAGCCGGACTTTGTCCACAGACAGCTTTCTGGTCATGTGGTCACCATGACTAAACTGCTTCTGGTGCAATGGAACACTGTGACAGAAACCAGAGCGCACGGAGACGTCGTTTACCTTCCTGCCACAGCAGCACCTATTTATCTACTTGCACTGGCATGCTTTCCAACTGCTAGGTTGGCAGGAGCTGGGACAGAGCAATGGGAGATCCCCCCGTTGCGGGGATTCGAACCCCCAACTTTCTGATTGGCAAGACCAAGAAGCTCTGTGGTTTAGACCACAGCACCACCTTCAGCTGTCCTATCCCACTGTTGGCTCCTCTTGATGTTGTGATGCGACATCGTACACTGCACAACCCCTCCCCCACAATCTTTGGCTCAAGATGGAGCCTCTGCTTGTGAGCATAGGAATTATTTCATCCATTTTACCTTCTAACTGATGGCAGATGCACTGATGGCTCTCGGTTAGGAAAATTGTGTGGAGAAGCCGCATAGCCTTTGCATTACAGGGCTTTGTCTGCATGTTTTTCTTCCGTGGTTGAGTAACCCAAGATGTAAAAGGCATTTTTGTTGAGACAAATACCTGTGTCAGATTCGGAGTATCTCCTGCATGGTCTGCCACCCGTTCATCTCCTCTTCTTCATTTTGAAAATTTGTTGCAGTTTGTGCTTTCTTGAAGTGATATAGTTACTTGTCTCAGTGACGATGCCGATCCTAGAATGAATATTTGTCTTGGCATTGTTTGTGTGTGTGACAATGGTCTTGCGTATCCTTGCCTAAGTAGCCTTGCACTTTTAGAGGCAGCTCTGAGCTAGCCTTCTGTTGGGGTTGGACACGGCTGGGTCAGCCATTAGGCTTAGGCTAACAAGGCTGTAGCATCTCTTGCCAGTCTCTGATCCAGAACTTAACCCTTGCTGTCCCTGTGGAGCTTCTGTCTCGCTTGCTGCCTCTTCCTGTTCCTCTACACCTGAAGACACTGCCCTTTCTTCGCCAGCTCCTCCAGCTCCCTCTCCCTCAGGTACAGCCTCCTCTTCTTCTACCCTGAAGTTCTCTCCCACATCCGGGGAACTTGAATGTACTGACTCAGCCCTGACACCATGATAGGTTGCCAGGAACGGATAAGACAAGGAAAAGTCCTTTCTATACAATATTCACGGAGAGAGGCTTGGAAAGGCAGCTTCTTGAAATAATGGCATAACCCCGAGTGAGTCTCCACTGTTAGGAGTTCAGCCTACACTCGAGTAGGGCTCTGGGAGAGACACATGCCCAACTGGCATGTTCCCTCCCTCCTGGTCGATCGTTAGGGAGCTTCATAAGCTTTCTTCAGCCCGAACATCACAGCAACCGATGCCAACTGACACCGGCACACTTAGGGATCCGCAGAGTTTGTGCATCATGGCGCATGTCAGACCTCAGCAACTCAGCATTTGGCTAATCTACTTTATTTACATATAAACACACACACGGAGCACTGCAACATGACTCCCTCTCTCTCTAGCATCAGACAGCAAAGAGGAAAAAGAACAAAGGACAACAGTCCCACTTCACGGAACACAGTAACACAAACATCCTGTCTCCGTCACTTCCCACTCTGTGGAGTCAAAACATACACCGTCATGTGATAGACAACAATCCAACGACTGCAATCATGGAGCAGGAATTCTAACACACTGGGTGACTATGTGCCAATCCTCTCTCTCGCTTTCTCAGTCATGGAGTTGGAAGAAACCACAAGTGCCATCTAGTCCAACCCCCTGCAATGCTGGTATCTTTTTGCCCAACATGGGGCTCGAACCCACAACCCTCAGATTAAGAGTCTCATGCTGAACCATCCCATTTGTACCTTCTTCACAGGGTTGCTGTTGAAAAGGCAGGTGAAGAGGGAAATCCATGTATGTATGCCACCTTGAGGTCCTTGGAGAAAGGTAAGAAGTGAAACCATTTTTGAAAAGGAAACGAACAGGGTCCAGACTCAGGAAGGTCCTGAAAAGTATAATATATTAAAGTAGCCTTTCACAGCATGGCTTTCAAGACCTAAGAGACATATCAGAGTGATAGTCATGTGGTATGGAGAGTACTGAAACAGAATCATAATAAAGGCAACTTTTATCACATGTGGTGGAAATGTAAGGTAGTAAAAGAATTTTGGGAAATGATGTATAATGAGTTGGGAAAAAATGTTTAAAATAAGCTTTTCTTAAAAAACCCCCTAACCCCTTCATGGATCACTGCCTTGTCATGGCGAAGGGGTTGAATAACTCAGAGAAGCTATGAGCTATGTTGTGCAGGGCCACCCAACACAGACAGGTCATAGCAGAGGTAAAGGTAAAGGTAAAGGTACCCCTGCCCGTACGGGCCAGTCTTGACAGACTCTGGGGTTGTGCGCCCATCTCACTTAAGAGGCCAGGGGCCAGCGCTGTCCGGAGACACTTCCGGGTCACGTGGCCAGCGTGACATCGCTGCTCTGGCGAGCCAGAGCCGCACACGGAAACGCCGTTTACCTTCCCGCTGGTAAGCAGTCCCTATTTATCTACTTGCACCCGGAGGTGCTTTCGAACTGCTAGGTTGGCAGGCGCTGGGACCGAGCAGCGGGAGCGCACCCCGCCGCAGGGATTCGAACCACCGACCTTTCGATCGGCAAGTCCTCGGCGCTGAGGCTTTAACCCACAGCGCCACAAATGTGATCCACCTGGAGAAGGAACTGGCAACCCACTCCAGTATTTTGCCAGGAAAACTCCATGGACATAAAAAAGGAGAAGCTTTGAGAAGAAAGTGAGAGTTCCCAAGGCATGCTCTGGTTCATAGGGTTGCGGAGAATCGAACACGACTAAGACGACTAAACAACAACAGAAAACCTGAAGCTTTCCTTTTAAGTATTTTAGGTGCCGAAAACCCAAGGGAACAGAAAAGACTATTTCTGTTTGCAACCACGGCTGTGCAGATGTTCCCAGAGATGGAAAGAAGATAAAGTCCCTACCAGAGAAGAATGGCAGATGAAGTTGATGGACTATGCCGAAATGGCTAACATGACCAGAAGAATCAGAAATCAGGAAGATCGAAAGTTTAAAAAGGAATGGGGAAAATTTAAAGCTTTGTAAACAGTTAAAATTGTTAATAGGATTGGAATATCACTTGTAGTTTAAAGGTGAATTTTGGATACAATGGAGAGATAAAAGATCTGGATTATTATAAATGATGCAGGAGGAAATGATTAACAGTAGAACCCACAAAGGGGGGGAGGGAAGTCCAAGAGATTCATTGGAATCTAGTTTTTATGTTGTATGTGGGATATGAGACTGTAAAATTTCAATCTGAAAAACCAAATAAATAAATTTCTGAAGGGAAAAAAAGAAACAGAATCATAATACAGCTTCATCTTCTTTCAGGAACTTTTATGAGAGCCAGTGTGGTGTAGTGGTTAAGAATGGTAGTCTCGTAATCTGGGGAACCGGGTTCGCGTCTCCGCTCCTCCACATGCAGCTGCTGGGTGACCTTGGGCCAGTCACACTTCTTTGAAGTCTCTCAGCCCCACTCACCTCACAGAGTGTTTGTTGTGGGGGAGGAAGGGAAAGGAGAATGTTAGCCGCTTTGAGACTCCTTAAAGGGAGTGAAAGGCGGGATAGAAAATCCAAACTCTTCTTCTTCTTCTATGCTGAGACCTGTGTAAACCCATCAAGTCAATGTTGATCCTGGACTTGAACACTAACCAAGGCTTTCCCGAGCAGAGAACATGTTGCAGCCGTCGCTGGGCTGGTCCAATTGCCAATCCCTGAGGCTGCTGCCAGGTAGGTTCTCATCGATCATTCTACTTCCTAGCACATTATACTCCTAAAATTAATTTTATTGGTCTAATAGGACACAGAGGGACACTGGAGTTTTTCCTGAGCCTCATTTCCAAAATTAAATAGTGCAGCACAGTACATTAGGAGTCGGGGGGAAGGCTCTGTTTAGTCAGTACCTATTAAGAATGAAAAGTCCCAGCTTGCTATCAAGCTGAAGCATCAAAACACCATCCTAATTACAGTGATTTAAGTGAATCTGTCCTTGGGGTGAAGTTTCAATGTTCTAGCCCAATCTGCAGGCCACTTAAGCTGAAGTACTTGGACCTAAGCCAGTTTGGTCCTGTTGACTTAGATGAAATGAAATTGGCTTAAGTCCAAGTACTTTTTTGACTTAAATGGGTTACGGGTTGGGTTGCGAGGTGGGCATGTTTCATTGCAGTAGGGAGCCAGATTAAGAGATTCTTGATGGAACGAGGCATTTGAAGCAGTGCCTGTAAATGGGACACTAATGGCATTTACACAGGAAGGGAAATATTGGGAGATGTGGGCAAATTCCAGTGAATCAGAGCATGAATCTAAAGAGAAAGAAGTAGAAGAAGGAAGATCCTGGGAATTCTCCTAAGAAAACTGAATAAACAAAATGCAGAAAGTGTTGGGTCTAGAATTACACTTGTTGTTGCTGTTTAGTCGTGTCCGACTCTTCGAGACCCCATGGACCAGAGCACGCCAGGCACTTCTGTCTTCCACTGCCTCCCGCAGTTTGGTCAGACTCATGTTTGTAGCTTCGAAGACACTGTCCAACCATCTCGTCCTCTGTTGTCCCCTTCTCCTTCTGCCCTCCGTCTTTCCCAACATCAGGGTCTTTTCCAGGGAGTCTTCTCTTCTCATGAGGTGGCCAAAGTATTGGAGCCTCAGCTTCACGATCTGTCCTTCCAGTGAGCACTCAGGGCTGATTTCCTTCAGAATGGATCAGTTTGTTCTTCTTGCAGTCCATGGGACTCTCAAGAGTCTCCTCCAGCACCATAATTCAAAAGCATCAATTCTTCGGTGATCAGCCTTCTTTATGGCCCAGCTCTCACTTCCATACATCACTACTGGGAAAACCATAGCTTTTACTATACGGACCTTTGTTGGCAAGGTGATGTCTCTACTTTTTAAGATGCTGTCTAGGTTGGTCATTGCTTTCCTCCCAAGAAGCAGGCGTCTCTTAATTTCGTGGCTGCTGTCACCATCTGCAGTGATCATGGAGCCCAAGAAAGTAAAATATCTCACTGCCTCCATTTCTTCTCCTTCTATTTGCCAGGAGGTGATGGGACCAGTGGCCATGATCTTCGTTTTTTTGATGTTGAGCTTCAGACCATATTTTGCGCTCTCCTCTTTCACCCTCAATAAAAGGTACTTTAATTCCTCCTCAGTTTCTGCCATCAAGGTTGTGTCATCTGCATATCTGAGGTTGTTGATATTTGTTCCAGCAATCTTAATTCCGGCTAGGGATGCATCCAGCCCAGCTTTTCGCATGATGAATTCTGCATATAAGTTAAATAACCAGGGAGACAATATACAGCCTTGTCGTACTCCTTTCCCAATTTTGAACCAATCAGTTATTCCATATCCAGTTCTAATTACACTATTTAACTGTTAAAAAACATCAGAAGCCCTGCTTTGTGCAGAATGTGAAACTGGCATAGAAGTTGTGGTTTGGCTCCGTATGTGTATTTAACTTGAGTTGTGATCTTCTAGTTGCAGAAAGACAGAAACTTCCAGTAAAATAGAGAAATAGTTACCGTACCTTTCCGTGTATAAGATTGTTTTTTTCCTTTAAAAATCATGCTCAGAAGTGGGGGTCATCTTATACATGGGTAGTGCATAGGGTAGACATTTGATTGGTGGCTGCCGAGAATGTCAGCGCCTATTGTGTGTGTTATTGGTTGCTGCATCAATGGGTGTTGTTTTTCTGACACTCCAGCAGGTGGGCGATTGGCAGCTTCTGCCGATGATGGGACAGACGGGAGGCTGATTTAGCGATGCATGGGGGTGAGCAATTTTCGGCACCCCCCCAACAACTCTATGCCATCTCCCCACATTTTCTTAAATTTGAGTCCCCCCATGGGGGCAGAAAAGTACGGTAATTTATAATTACGTTTTCATGAAAAATGGGTGCAGAAAAAACCATCTGCTGATGAGGAATGATCCCAGTGTCTGTGAAACAGCACTAAAAATTTTAGGCAACAGTTGACAACACAATTGCACCAGAAGTCAGGTTCCTAGACCTTGGCCAGCATCTCTGAGGTCTGGCGAAGGCTCAGAGATGCTGTCTGAGGTCTTGCAAGGCCTTGGAACCTGAGTTCCAGTGTCACAGCATCTCTGAAGTCTTGTGAGGCCTCGGACATGACTTTCAGTGCTTTGCAGAAGTTGCATCAGGGGCTCTGTGGTGTGGGTGCTGAGCACCCACCACAAAATTGTGGGTGCTTGGGCCCCCAGGGCCTCCAATAGTTGCCGCCCCTGGTTAGCAGGGGGGTTTTTTGAACCGGAACTCAGTTCCAGCAGCTCTCAGGTGGGCACCATTGCCATTATAAGAAAAGAAGGGAGATGTTCATGTTGAGTTCCAGCACCTCTTTTTCTAGAAAAATAGTGTCTGTATCTAGCCTGAGCTTACTATGAAAATGACTGATGGATGAAAATCATTTAGATAAAGCTGGGCATATGCAAAATAGTCAGGGTTTGGGCTGCTATATGCACATTTATCTAAGTGTAGGCTGAATAAAGCATGGAATCATCCAGTCAGTATCCTGGCGGCGTGTGTTTGTGTAACAGCCATTTCTAATCACTTACTCTGCATGTGTCAGACACACTGCTAATCCTAGTAATGTGTTTTCTGTGCACCAATTCCTAATGGGACATATGTAAATTAGTATGCAGAGGAGGAAAGATGAGTCACAGTTTGAACAGCAAATGGGCTCCTCTACTTCCAAACACGACTGCTGTCATTTGTGCCAAAGCAAGACACCGTACATTGAGTGATCCAGTTTACACTTGGCTAGCTAAGTGCTCTCTGACTCATGGACACAGATCTCGTGAATCTGAGCTTCAGGGTGGATCTTACAGGCATTAGTATAACTGTAGTATAAAAAGCAAAAGTGGTATCTATACGGTTCATTAGAACAATGTCCAAATCCACGACTGTGAGATGCTTTCATTAAGAGCAACCAAAACCTCACAAAAGTGTAAGCGGACTTTTGAGTTCTCTAGAAACACATTATCAGGTTGGATATTATGCTGAACAGGGAGTGGGGGGAGGAGGGAAGTGAAATAAAAAAGAAAGAACAGAACTATGTCCTGAAGTTGCAGCCATAATGCTAACACTGAGGAAATTGGCAAAAAATGTATAAATCGAAATCAAATAAGTGTTGGAAATGTAAAGAGAAAGAAGGTTCTTTTTATCATATGTGATGGTCTTGCAGTAAGGTTAAAACTTACTGGAAAATGATATATAATGAACTGAAAAGGATGTTTAAAATAACATTTTTTTAAAAACCCAGAAGCTTCTTTTTGGGAATTACAGGGAGAGAACTACCTAAACTGTATAGAAACTTACTCACATATGCTACTACAGGGGCAAGAATGTTACTCGCCCCAAAATTGAAAGAAGCAGAAGTCCCAGCAAAGGAAGAATGGATACAAAAACCTACGGAATATGCAGAAATGGCAAAACATACTGGAAGAATAAGAAATCACGATAACAAGCTTTCTATAAACGAATGGAAATGATTTATTGAATATTTACAGATAAATTGTAAACAAGTAAGAACATTGGCATGATTGTTGCAATGACCTGCAGTTTCATAAGAGTATATATTTAAAGCAGATGAATAAATTAGGAATTTGGGTTAATTTGGATATGCAGAAGATATTAAGAATAAATTTAAGGAACTGCAGAAAGGGGGGGGAGACAAGTTTTGAAATGTTAAAGTGATTGTGAAATTAGTGAAATATATAAATTTGGAAAGCATAAATAAAATTTTAAAAAAGAAAAAAAAAATGACGCTGTAGCCATAATTTAAATATTTCAGTCGTAACAGAGGCAGATGCACTGAATTGATCCCAACATGCTGCATGTGCACAACATCACACATGTGTTGCCCTACCAACCCTGGCCAGGCCAACTAGGCCCTTCACCCCCACCCCACAGCCATCTTACCTTCGTGAAAAGGATGCACCAGGGCAAAGACGCTTCGTCCTGGTGCGTCCCTGGCAGAGATTGCCAGAGTGCTTTTCTGGAAGGTGCCCTTGTGATCTTCAAGGGGACCGCTGCAGGACTGGGGGGGACACACTGGTCCTCACCTTGAAAATATTTTTGGAGGGCCTCGCTCCCCCATCCCTCCCTAGATGGCACCCCTGAACTGAAGTTACTTCCAGGACAGAGACTGCAGGCTGGACTGGATTAATCTCTGTTAGATGCTGACTACATGAAACATACAAAGAAGATAATAAGAAAGGATCTAGCTACACGATATCTAGATATCAAAGGGAAGCGATGCAAGGGAAAGTAAAGCTGTTGAAAGGTGCATATAGTATTCTGTTAGAATGGGAGATGAAAGACGAGGAGGTGAAATCAGTTATGATTAAATGGACACAAGATATAGGTCATAATATTATGTTGGAAGATTGGGAAAGGTTATGGGAAATTGATTTAAAATTTACAGATTGTTCCTTGTTGAAAGAAAATTATATGAAGATGATGTATAGATGGTATATAACACCAGTGCAGCTAGGAAGAATGTATAAAACCAGTTCAGATATGTGTTGGAAGTGTAAAGAAAAGGAAGGGACCTTTTACCGTATGTGGTGGGATTGTAACGAAATTAAAAAGTTTTGGGAAATGATATACAGTGAACTGAAGAAAATGTTCCATCTAACATTTGTTTAAAAACCTGAAGCATTTTTGTTAGGGATTGTAGCGAAAGACCTGCCAAGGAAATTGAAAAATATCTTCATGTATGTGACAACGTTGGCAAGAGTCTTAATAGCACAAGGATGGAAGAACGAGGAAATCCTGACTAAAGAACGATGGCAAGAGAAACTGATGGACTATGTGGAGTTGGTGAAGTTGACACATAAACTACGTGACAAGGATAGCTGTGACTTTAAAGATGAATGGGAACCTTTTACAAAGTACTTAAAGAAACAACGAAATGAACTGGACTGCTTGGCAGGTTTTGAATAAACATCCACAAACTTTTTATTGTTAACAGCTAGTTAGATAAATTAAGGATCTATACAATTTTGTAATATGCAGAGAATAGCATTTGTTGATAAACCAGAGAGAGGAGCTGAAGGAAGTCAGAGGGGAGGGGAGGGGAGAGGAGAGGGGGGAAAATAGGGGGGAAATTAAGGATTATTATTTTTTAATAAAATGTTTTGTTGAAATTCCTAATAAAAAATATTTATATATTAAAAAATCTCTGTTAGATGCTGCAGGTATCAGGTCACCCATAAGAATATGAAAGAAAGAGGTAATAGCAGACACCCCCCCAAAAAAAACCCCCTAGTGGAACACAGTGCAAGGCTAGCTAGTGTGTAGCCACTCCCTCTCTCCTTCCCCTTGCCATAGCGCTTTGCTGAATTCCTCCCTATATTATATGTATGTCTCTGTAATACAGAACATGATAATATGCCATTAAGCAAAGGATTCAGAAAGTCTCGTTGTTAAAAACGGTGATGTATTTCTTGTGCAAGTGTGTGTTTTTGGGGGCGTACAATGGCACAGTGAATTGCAGTTGCTGCAGTCTGTAGCCAGGGTGGTGCAGCTTTGACCTTGCCAAATTCTCATCTCACTACCCCAGGTGTCATGCGGTGCAGCTCTCTGAGATTTGCTTAACTAAGATTAATAGTCACAGAGCAACGTTTGGGGAAGCACGCACTAGCACATTCAGCTTTCTGGTGATACCACATTACTACTAGCATGAAATAAAATAATCTGTTTTGATAGTTTGGGCTCAGGGCATGGGAGTTAGAGAGCAGGGGTATGCAGTGAATGTGTGATTTGCCTTGTAGAATTTGGAAGCAGTCCAATATCTGTTTCCAATCCACTCTCTGTTGCTCTGATTCAATTGATTATTTGTGTTTAAATCTGATCTTTGGCATATGAAGCTCTGTTTCACTCCATTGACTATAAGGAGTCTAAAAATGGCTATAACTTTTTTGCTTTTCACATAAGTGAATGAAATTTGCAGGCAAATATAAACCCATCCAGAGTGGGTTCAGCATACCAAATTTCAGCAGATGCACCAAAAATTTGTTTGTGTGTGTGTACAGGAATCATTACTGATTAAAAGGAAAAGAAAGAAAAGGTTTCTAACTTTTTAAAATTTTCTGCTGGAATTGGGTGGAAATTTCAGGTGTGGTTGTCCTTTCTGAGGAGATGAAACATCCAAATTTCAGAAGGGTCGTTGCAATGGTTCTCCAGGAAGGAAGGACTTCACTAATTTGGAATAAGAAAATACATTCAATGTTTCCTCCACTTTTCCAATTTTCGTCAGCTGGGTTTGAAAGCTTGGCACATGAGGGAGGTGCCTCTGGGTAAAGGTAAAGGTGGTAAAGGTACCCCTGCCCATACGGGCCAGTCGTGTCCAACTCTAGGGTTGTGCGCCCATCTCACTTAAGAGGCCGGGGGCCAACGCTGTCCGGAGACACTTCCTTGTCACGTGGCCAGCGTGACAAAGCTGTTCTGGCGAGCCAGCACCAGCACAGCACACGGAAACGCCGTTTACCTTCCCGCTATAAAGCGGTACCTATTTATCTACTTGCACTTAAGTGTGCTTTTGAACTGCTAGGTGGGCAGGAGCTGGGACCAAAAGACGGGTGCTCACCCCGCCGTGGGGATTCGAACTGCCGACCATACGATCGGCAAGTCCTAGGCACTGAGGTTTTACCCACAGCGCCACAAATATATTTGTATTGTCCTAGCTGATTTGACCATTGTTATAGAAACCTGGAAAAGTTATTTTTCTCAGGAAGCATTCTTCATGAAGAAGAAAGAACAAACAAACAAACAAACAAAAAGAAACTAACACACAGAGAGAGCAGAGAGCAGGAGGGAAGGAACTCTATGAGAAGTTTACACAAACCCAAGAAAAAAGAAACAGAATGAAAAACTGATAATTATTTTACTTCTTTTTATATCACTTAATTACCAATGCTTCTAAGCTGTTTGCAAAAAGATTACAAAAAGCATACCTTGCAATTAAATAAGCTGGTGGGGTTTTTTTTGTTTTTTGTTAAAGAAAACAAAGTAATTATAAAAAGAAGAAATAAATCACAGAAAACTGGTAGAACTGAACTCAGAGAGAAGGAAAGTGGAATGACCCTATTACTAAGCTCTTCAAAAAGTTCATAAACAAACAAAAAGGACCTCAAAATGGAATGAATGAAGGGACAGAGGGAGGGAGGGAAAGAAGAGTGAAAACAAGTTGTCTGAAATATTATCCCTAGGTTTTTAATTGATTCTTAGGGGAAAATAATTCACTGTGTTTAAAAGCTAGACCTGACCATCAGAATGAAAGGTCCTCTACCCTGTCCCCTCTCCTGTTCAATCCCTCTCCTCTTGAACACTGTCTATTTTCCTGGCCAGCTTGGTTTTCTTTCTCAAAAATGAAAAGGGAAGAAATATAATGTTTCTAAGTTTTTTGAAGAACTGAGGCTACAGAGTGACTCAGACATTTAGGAAGACATTTAGCCTCGAGACACGTTGTTCGCAGTACAATCCAACTTGGGAATGTGAATCTGATCTTAGTCACCGCAAATGACCTGGGTTTGGGGGGTTCACGTTGAGACAATGAACACCCCTATTATGTATCATTCTTCTCCTGTCTGAGTGCATCTGGTCCATTTATTTCTGCATCCCACACAACTTCATATTATCTTCTGGACGCACAGCACAATACAATATGAACTCCGTATGCTTAAAAAGTTGCCCACAACCAATATTTCTTGTGTGTGCTGAAAACTGATGATGTTTTACACTTTCCCAAGGCACCTCTTATGTTCTTGTATCTGTGTCTTTTATCAAGAATTTGCTAATCAATTACGGCAAATATTCCCTCCCTTCCATTCATGCTTCATCTCATTTCATAATCAATGCCAGGTTTATTTTCAGGGCTTGTTGCACAAACACATTTTAATGCTTTTGGAGGTGATTTTCATGTGTTTATTTACTTTCCCCTACTACACATTTTACACATTAGCTACATTTCTGAAGACACAAAGGGGAGATCCCAACACACACACACACACACACACACACACACACACACAATTCCGGATGTCCAAAGCAACTCATCCAATGTTCTCCTTGTAAGATCACTCATCCAGTTTTCATCCTGTTTCTGGCATTGAGTTTCCTAGATACATTTATTCCCTGGAGTAATGCCTGAAGTACAGCTGCAAATTACTTAATATCCAGAGAGCAGATCTGGAAAGTTTAAGATGTCCATCAAACTGTGCTGGTCCTTTAACCTATGCTGGTTCCTCTCCTCCCCTTGCTTATTTACAGTGCAGACTGTGATAAGAATAGCACAGGCCATGAAGTCTGCATGGCTGTAGTAGCTTGATAATCTTGCAGCAAAGAGCTCCTTTTTTATGTACCCAACAGACTTGGTTTGGAAGCTGCAACTATATAATATTCACAAATTGCATACTATTAAGAAGGAATTACATGAAAATGATGTATAGATGGTATGTCACACCAGTGAAAATGGCAAAGATGTTTTAGGAAAGAAAATAACAGATGTTGGAGATGGAAGGAAAAAAGAAGGAACATTTTATCATATGTGGTGGGAATGCAATTGCATAAAAAAATTAGGAAATGATATACAATGAATTGGGGAAAAAATGTTTAAAATGAATTTTGTCAAACACCCTGAAGCTTTTTTGTTAGGTATCTCAAATCAAGAGCTACCAAAAGAAAAATGGACATTATTTATGTATGCTACAACAGCGGAAAGAATCTTGATTGCACAATATTGGAAGACGGAAGAAATACCATCAAAAGAACAATGGCAAGAAAAGCTGATGAACTATGCAAAATTGGCTAAGCTAACAGACAAACTACGAGAGGACAAAAAGGACTTCAAAAGAGTTTGGGAACCATTTACAGTTTATTTGCAAAAACAACAGAATGGACTGGATTCACTGGCAGGATTTGAATACACTTTCACAACTTCATTTGAGTAACAGATATTTTTGAGAAATGATAAGGGATTTTATTTTTGTGTAGGAAAAGCAGGATACGATAAATAAAACTAAATAATTCAGCAGAGGGGGAGTTGAGGGAAGTCCAGGCAAGGGGAGGGAGAATAATTGTAAATAACATGATGAATGAGATTTGTATCATTAATTGTTATAAAATTCAATAAATATTCCAAAAAAGGAGGAAGATGCAACTAATACTGAATGATGCAACTAACAGGAAAATCATACCAAGAGTTTGCCCTTACTGAAACATTATGAGAAATGAAAGGCATTCATCCTTAGAAATTCACACTTTTCCAAATTAATGCATACAAAAATGTATACACTGGTACCTTGGTTTAAGAACAGCTTAGTTTATGAACAACTTGGATAAGAACGCTGCAAACCTGGAAGTAGGTGTTTTGGTTTGTGAACTTTGCCTTGGAAGCAGAACATGTTCCACTTCCTGCTGAGTGTGTTCCATTTGTAAATTGAGTCCCCCGCTGCTATGGGAAGGCACACCTTGGTTTAAGAATGCTTTGGTTTAAGAATGGACTTCTGGAACAGATTTTGTTTGTAAACCAAGGTACCACTGTACATTGAGGGGTAAATTTTGCATAAAAATGCAAATATTAATGAAAATAATATACAAAATACATTAGGAAAACAAAAATGCATATTAGCTACATTCACTCTAAAATGCTGATGAATTTTCACAAGTTTTTAAACAAACAATTTTCAAGCTGATATGGAAATATAAGAATTAAACTGAAGGTGGAAAAAACTGAGAAACCAAAGAGGATTCCTATTTTATTCATGGCTTGTTGGGGCTCCTTTGGTAGCAACCAAGAAATGGGCATTCTCAGTTGTGGGGCCAACGTAATGGAATAGTTCCCTGTCCTCTGATGGGCACCTCCAGTTGCTTCATCCCTCTGGCAAATGAAACCATTTTTACTGACGCAGGCGTTTGATGAACTTTCATCTTTTTTTCTGCTCAGTGCTTCCTTGTCTCCTGTTTTATTATCAGCCTATGGAATTTTCTAAAAATGTGATTCATGTTATTGCTGCACACCACCTTGATATGAAAGACGGTATGCAAGTTTTTTCTCCCTTAGCAGGCAAGCAAATAAATATTTGCCCGGAATAGAAGCAGAACTTCACCCTCTCTCCAAAAGTTGCTTTGCATTTTCCCATGTATTACAGATTGGCTGAATAATGAATAGAAATGTTTCGGTGGCAGTTGTTCTAATGCCACCGGGCCACCATTTTGTGTCACAGAAAGGGAGCTGATCAACAGGTGATGCCCACTACAAAAGCATATGGTCAATTAACAACACACCTGTGGTGCTTCCCTGTGTATCGTTCGTTGCCTTGACTCTTATTGATGATGAACATTTGGTCAGGCTAAGGTTCAGAGCTTTTAAAGATCTGTCCGGTGCCGAGCTAATGCTGGCAAATTATGTACTGCAGAAAGCATATCAAGAAAGGCTGTTCTCATTAGCCGAGAAATGCAATTTCTGTGAACAAAGCAGCAAGAAGGCTTGCCCATTTTCAGAACAACATAACTGTCTTTGTCACTTGAAAAACAACAACACACTCCACTTTTGTGTTTCTTTGCTGTAACTCACAAAGGTAGCTGCTGCTTGTGGAGGTGTCATGAGATTTTGCTGTGTTATCATGATTTGCTGCCGTTCAGTGACCTGATCAACACATTCCTTCTTATTTTTTTAAAAAAACTATGGTTGGGCACCAGCTGTTGAAAGTCTGAGGGGAAAAAAACAACAGTTTTGCAGAATGCTGTGATCCTTGAGCTTACATAGTAAAGCAAAAATATTTTGGGGTGTGTGTGTGCGTACACGCAATGACAAACCTAGACAGCATCTTGAAAAGCAGAGACATCACCTTGCCAACAAAGGTCCGTATAGTTAAAGCTATGGTTTTCCCAGTAGTGATGTATGGAAGTGAGAGCTGGACCATAAAGAAGGCTGATTACTGAAGAATTGGTGGTTTTGAATTATGGTGCTGGAGGAGACTCTTGAGAGTCCCATGGACTGCAAGAAGATCAAACCTATCTGTCAGGGAACTGCCATTGGAGCGAGAGGCAGAGGCAAGGCTCCAAAGCGATGCTGGAGAAGGGCCCAGCAGGGAGAGAGGCAGCTCATCGGCTTGGGAAGGAAATCAGCGTAACACCAGGGATAAAGGGGGGCAGATGGGGGAATCGGCGAGGGGGCTCCAGGACTCCTCGCCGGAGACCAGCGGGGAGAGCACTGGTCCTCCGCTGCCCACACCCACCCTGCGCAGAAGACTTGCGCGCAGGGAGAGTAGGCGGAGACTTGGCGTCAAAGAACTTCTTTGCTGGAAGAGGTTCAAGAAACGCCCACTGACGGATTCTGCTAGCAACTGAAACAGCCACGAAGTGAAGGGCTGTCCAGACAGAAAAGGTTTAACCAGGCAATCTAGCCAGGAGTGGCGGCAACTTACGCACGAGCAACCCACTCTTGTCTTGAGGGAGCTTTTTCACTTTTCCACATTGTGGCTATAAGAACCCTCGCTGCCACCGTTGCATAGATGACTTGGGTGTGACTTCTTTTGTCTCTTGGTATAAGTTTGGCTGCCTCTCGAGATATCACTGCCAAACTTGGTGTAAGAGTTCCTGGGGTAGGGATGGCAAACTTTGACACCATTGAGATATCAAGCACCATTTTAATCAAGATGGTGGACCAAAATGTGACTTTGGCATGATTTCACCCATTTTTTGGCATAGATTTGGCTGCTTCTTGAGATATTGTTGTCAAACTCAGCACAAGGGTCCTCAAGATGGGGCCAAGAGACATCATCGCTGTTTGGAGACTGTGTGTCATTTTGACTCAAGCTGTTGTACCAAAACAATGCTTTCGCATGAATTCACATTTTTTTGGATATACATTTGACATCATCTTGAGATATTGCTTCGAAATTTGGCATGAGGGTTCCCAAGTTGGGAGTAGAAATTTTCATCACAATTTGATTCCAGATGCCAATTTGAATCAACATAGCAGACTGAAACACGCCTTTGTTGTGACTTAGCCTGATTTTTGTCATGACGGGTGCAAACTTAAAAATTACAATATGCATTTAAAAAACCTCATTATTATTTTTGGTTTCTAAAAAATCCTCGGCAGCATTAGGTATTCCTTGCTAATATTGATAAAGTGCTGCTGTTTTGGTGGTGGTGATTGCTATTATTATTATTAATTGGATTTTAATAACTGCCCTGTGGGTTTCTGAATTTAAAGATGTTAAAAATGTTTTTGGCAAAATGTTAAACACTCTTCCTCCTTCTTACTTACTAATATATGGCATGGAAAGTCATTTGCCCCTGAAATGTATATACTGAGTATTCAGAATGAAACAAAATGCAAAACAAAAGTTACATTTCCTTGAGTTAGCCTTGGAATGTTTGACCCTAAATCTATTCTGCAGTACAACAGGGAACAATTGCTTTGAACGGTTTTATGACAGTGCCAAAAAGCTTCTTTTTATCACTTGTCTCTGGTTCCTTGGTGCTAATTACATGCACCATCTGCCAATGAACTTAATATTGCCTCATCTTAACACTGAAGAATGTGTTTTGGGGCACAGGTTTTATTTATTTATTTATTTATTTATTTATTTATTTATTTATTTATTTAGTGACATTTATAGCCTGACCTTCACCATGTGGTCTCAGAGTGGGGTGCACATAGCTCACTACATGAAATATAGCTTTTGCCGCTCTGCTAACCACCATTTGGGACCACATCTCCCAACAGGTGTTGGTTGGGGGCTGATGAGATTTGTAGTCCAGAACATCTGGATGGTGCTTGGTTGATGGATATTCTAAACATATGCAATGATCAGGCCAGGCACTCCTTGGAGGGGAGGACATTCCACAACCTGGGGGCCCACTGGGAAGAAGGCCATCTCATGTACTGCTGCTCCACAAACTCCCCAGGGCAGTGGAACTACCCACAGGGCCCTACCTTCAACAACCAGGGAGGTTTCTATGGGAGTAGGCAGGGGCTTAACTACATGCTATGATGGATGCCTGCCTGCTTGGGGGCCTAAATTTTGTTAGGTTTCTGTTTATGCCACTGTGCAGTTTTTGGAGTCACAAGACTCTGTTTACATTCCAGACTGTTGGAAGTCTCATGGGAGACGGGACATGGATGTTGATGTTACTGGTTTCCTTTTTTCTTTGTCTTGTTTGTTTACTGACTGTCACAGAGAGCAGATGCATTTCTTTTCTGTCCTGCATAGTTAGAAATAAAACATAGCGATGTAGCTCATATTTCTCGTCCTGCTGCTGTTTGTATACTCTGTGGAATGGGAATGTGCCTGAAACCTCATCAAAGGCTTAGGTCATTAATCGGAGGAGATGCCGAAGACTCGACCGGAGGAGTAGCTCGGTCGAACGGAGTTCTGACACATTTCCCATTCTCCCCTTGAGTCTTTGTGGCAACACTGGTTTAAATAAAAGCACACTGTGGTATCCCAGTGCTTCAGGCATGAAGCCTCTCTTGGTCAGGGCTTTTGGATGGCCAATTAGTTGATGTGTCTTTGATTGCTTGACTGCCTTAAAAATCAGGCAGGGTGGAAGACACCAACATATTCTGGAGTTCTCATGCTTCTGCCTAGCTGGTGAATGTGCTAAAGGAGGAGAGACTTTGCTTTTGTTCCAGAGTTCCTCTAAACATACTTTGCAGTTCCCTAGAGTCAGTGCTTTTTCCCACCCTAAAAAAATGTTTAGGGGTACTCTCATTTTCCTACTCAAATTGAAATACGACCCCTCAATGAGCCCAAACTTAGACTCACAAAATGTTTAGGGGTATGCATCCCCCTGTGTGTGTCCCCCCAGAAAAGAAGCACTGAGAGTAGGTGCTTCATCTATTTCCATCTATATTCATGCTAATGTCTGGAGTTTTAGTAAGGCTTCTTTAGCCATCACCTGCCTCTCCCACAAGAGGTCTGGAGGATGGTGACACAAGAAAGAGCCTTTTCTGTGGTGGCTCCCCAATTGTGGAATGCTCTGCCCAGGGAACCTTGTCTGGCACCTTCACTACATATCTTTAGGTGCCAGGCGAAAATGTTTCTCTTCACCAAGCCTTTGGCTGATTAACATTATATGGCCTTTAAAATGTGTTGGTGGAAGGGGGTTTATTGCTTTATTTTTATTTCTGTTTTTCTTTTAGTATGCATTTTGTGTTCTGTATTTCTATGTTGTGAACTTCCCTGTGATCTTCAGATGAGGGGTGGTATACAGATTTAATAAATAACCGAGTTTCCATGAGTTCTTCTTCTTTTTCTTCTTCATCTTTGGTGATCACTCGTAGCTGAGTAAGATTGTCTTCCATAAACATGGTTTTAACAGTGAGTCCATAATGACTCTGGAGGCCAATTAAGGAGCCACATGTCCTTCCAGGTGGGATTTGATCATGGTGAGGGTTTGCCAAACGTGCCTTCCTCTTAGCATGTTTCTCCCTTTCCTCCTGAGTTCGAGCGTCTGCAAAGTCCATGACACCTTTGGTAAAAGCTGCTCTTCAACTGGAGTGCTCGCAGGTCAGTGTTTCCCAGTTGTCGGTGTTTATATTACATTTTAAAAGATTTGCCTTGAGAGAGTCTTTAAACCTCTTTTGTTGACTGCAAGCATTATGCTTTCCACTTTAAAGTTCAGAATACAGGTAGAGTACAGTCATACCTCGGGTTATAGATGCTTCAGGTTGTGTTTTTTTGGGTTATGGACCCACTGAAACCCGGAAGTACCAGAATGGGTTACTTCCGGGTTTTGGCGGTCGAGCATGCGCAGAAGTGCCGAATTGCAACCTGCGCGTGCGCAGACACGCTGCTGCGGGTTGCGAATGCTGCAGGTTGCGAACGTGCATCCTGCACGGATCACGTTCGCAACCCGAGCATCCACTGTAGTTGCTTTCAAAGGCAATAATCAGGCATCTGCACAACATGACCAGTCTAACGAAGTTGATGTTGAAGAATCATTGCTTCAACACTGGTGATCTTTGCTTCTTCCAGTACACTGGCATTAGTTCGCCTGTCTTCCCAAGTGATGTGTAAAAATTTTCAGAGACACCATTGATGGAAACTTTCAAGGAGTTGGAGATGGCATTTATAAGTCGTTCATGTTTCACAAGTGTTCAGTAAAGTTGGTAGCACAATAGTTTTCTAAACAAGCAATTTGGTTTCCCTGCGAATGTCCTGGTCCTTAAACACTCTGCTCATGGGGCACCCCTTCTTGTGAGGGGGGGGGGGATTTTTGCTGATTCTTTCTTCTCCCAGTCCCCCTTGAAAAATCTGCTTGAGAAGTTTGGGGGGCCCTTCAGAACAATGTTGGTAGTGGAATGGAGGCTGCAGCAGCAGGTAGAGAGAATTAGGAATCATTAGCTACCCCTCCCTTTCCTCCACTGGCAGCCTCTGTGAATGGAAGGAGCCCTTCTGTTTGAGCAAAGCCAACTCTGGACAAAACTCATTATATATATGAAATGGGGAAATCGTTTGTTTAAAAGCCTTGATCCCTATTCCACTTTGGCAACAGTTGCTTGAAGACTTCTCCGTAAAGACAGATCAGTAACAGTCATGATAAGATGACTGAATGTGGGATTCCGCTATCCCTGCTTGCGAAGCTTTCAGAAGATCACTTTACAATTAGAACAAATGCTTCTTCAGAACATTTCAGACTACTGATGTTAAAAGGAGGTATGTTACAGATTTAATGGCAGGAAGAGAATGGATTATTCATACAGCTTGATCCTAAGTATCATTGAGCTATAAAGCTTGGGAAAAAATAGCATTCCTGTTCTCTGGTCTCTGCTGTTAGTTTTTGGAGCCAATACAAAGGCTAAAACATAATTTGCCTTTTCATAAGATCAATAATATGAAAGGCAGAGAATCTTAAATAGTTTAATATTCTAGTAAAACTCTTTGCACAAATGGATGGGATGCGCCTTATTTTAGTAACACTTCATCCAAATGATTTCATTAAAGACACCAGCTGGGTCCATACATGTTTGAGATGGCTGCAAATGTTGTCAAAGTCACCTGCCACTTTTTATGTTTTTGTTCTGCTTTTCTCACTGCATTTAAGCTGGCAAAAGCCCAAAGCAATAATCAAAGGTATCACTATTAGTATGCCCTGAATGTTAATAGGCTTTGGTAATAGAAGCAACTTTAATAGATTATTCTCCTAAATGAGGGGGGACAAGTGATAGACAGGAACAAGTTACGGCTTCTCCATGGGCAGAAAGTGATTGGGTAGTTGGGCCTCAAGTAAGTGCATGGAGGAGGAAGCATTGCATGGAGGAGGAAGCATTTAGGCTGGCTGGTGACAATGACAGAGTAGGTGGGATATGTACCATATTTTTCGCTCTATAAGACGCACCAGACCACAAAACGCACCTAGTTTTTGGAGGAGGAAAACAAGAAAAAAATATTCTGAATCTCAGAAGCCAGAACAGCAAGAGGGATCGCTGCGCAGTGAAAGCAGCGATCCCTCTTGCTGTTCTGGCTTCTGTGATAGCTGCACAGCCTGCATTCGCTCCATAAGATGCACACACATTTCCCCCTACTTTTTAGGAGGGAAAAAGTCTTATAGAGCAAAAAATACGGTAAGTTATCATTGGGCTTGGAGACCACCTGGGAAAGTGTGAA
This sequence comes from Podarcis gaigeae, assembly GCF_964106915.1. Classification (NCBI taxonomy): domain Eukaryota; kingdom Metazoa; phylum Chordata; class Lepidosauria; order Squamata; family Lacertidae; genus Podarcis; species Podarcis gaigeae. The sequence continues at coordinate 11,078,297 of NC_139687.1, read as the reverse complement.
GATAGCTATAACATTCTTTTATATATATATAAATTTTTTATTAACAATTTCAACATAACAAATATCAATACAAATCATCTTCATTATTTCCCCCCTTTTCCCCTCCCCCTCCCCAAAGAACCCTCACTTCCTCCCCCCCCCAAGACTTCCCTCAGCTCCTCTCTCTGGTTTCTCAACTCATGTTGTTCACCACATACTGTAGAATTATATACATCCTTTTATTATCTATCCACTAAATTAACCCTCAATAAATTTGTGTATGTTTATTCAAAGCCTGCCAAGGAGTCCAGTTCATTTTGTTATCTTTTTAAATAATTTGTAAAAAGTTCCCATTCTTCTTTGAAGTCACAGTTGTCCTTATCTCGCAATTTGCATGTCAGTTTCGCCAGTTCTGCATAGTTCATCAGTTTCTCTTGCCACTGCTCTTTTGTCAGGGTTTCCTCATTCTTCCATCCTTGTGCTATCAAGACTCTTGCCGCTGTTGTAGAATACATAAATAAATTCTTTATTTTCCTTGGCAGGTCTTGTCCTACAGTCCCTAACAAACATGCTTCTGGTTTATTTTTTTACAAATGTCATTTTGAACATTTTCTTTAATTTATTATATATCATTTCGCAAAATTTTTAATTTCTCTGCATTCCCACCACATATGGTAAAAAGTTCCTTCCTTTCTTTACATTTCCAACATATGTTTGACCCAGTTTTATACATTCTTGCTATCTGTACTGGTGATATATACCATCTTTACATCATTTTCATGTAGTTTTCTTTCAAAAGAGAACAGTCTGTAAAGACAGCCATAACATTCTTAACAAGGTCACATCAGATCTTCACCCTTACTATGAACTCGCCTTCCACACATGTATAAATGTAGGTGGAACACAGGATCAGTTCATAATAGCATAAGAAGAGTTTGCTTGATCAGGCCAATGGCCCACCTAGTCCAGCATGCTGTTCTTACAATGGCCAACTAGATGTCTGTTGGAAACCCACAGGCAGGACTGAGCTCAAGAGCACTTTCCCCTCCTGTGGTTTCCAGCAGCTGGAAGCACTGGTGCCTCCAACACTCCAGTTGAGTTTTTCAATATTATGTCTTAAAACAACTTCCAAGCATTTTGGAGCAATTTGAACTTCTTGACTTTGCCTTTCAACATCTTTTTTACAAGTCTTTTCATTGGGGAAAGTTTCTTCTTTTGAAATCAAATGTGACCTCTAAGAATTTTTTTAAAAAGACATTTTCAGGATACAAAACTGTTCCAGGGATTAGTGATGGCACGAATACTAGCCAATAGGCTCTTTGCCATAATGTGCTGCAAACGTGCTGCACTGTTCCTCAGAGCTCATGGCAGGACATTAAAATGTGTGTATGTTTTCTGAACATCAAAAGACTTCACTTTCAAAAGGCATTTTCAGTCTGACTTTGCCATCCTTAAAATATCTGTCTGAACCCTAAAAGTGTCAGGGCCTGTAAGTTGTTTGAAGTGACTGGCATAGTGTTGTGCCAAGACTATAATTAGAATGGTGCTAGCACTGTCATGTTCAGAAAATCTTCGCTATGTCATGGTGATTGAATGCTGATTTCGGAAGGGTTCAGCATTAAGCATGACCTTTCGAGGAATATATTGTGAATATTGTCACTAGGAAGAACGTCTATCGTCTTTAATTCACATCTACAGCAATCCGAAGGACATAATCAAAACTTATTCCCAGCATTTCAAGTCATGTTTTCCATATGAGCTGTATTCTCACGATGGGCAGAGAGCTAAAATAAATCGCTGTGATAATGGTTATTCATATCACCTTGAGCAGCAACTTAACCTCAAGCAGGCAGCTAATTTCTTTGTTAATATTCTAGTAGAGTTCTTGGAATGTCACATCCTAGGTGAAATTCAGACTGCATTCAGTACAGAATATATATTTAAGCAAACACTCATCTACTTGACCTAGAAGTTATTTTTCCCTCCTTAAAAAGAGCAGCACTTTATAGAGAAGCCTAGGTGCTTAACTACATGCTACGATGGATGGATATATGCCTGCTTGGGGCCTACATTTCCCATTCTCCCCTTGAGTCTTTGTGGCAACACTGGTTTAAATAAAAGCACACTGTGGTATCCCAGTGCTTCAGGCATGAAGCCTCTCTTGGCCTGGACTTTTGGATGGCCAATTAGTTGATGTGTCTTGGATTGCTTAACTGCCTTAAAAATCAGGCAGGGTGGAAGACACCAACATATTCTGGAGTTCTCATGCCTCTATCTAGCTGGTGAATGTGCTAAAGGAGGGGAGAGACTTTGCTTTTGTTCCAGAGTTCCTCTAAACATACTTTGCAGTTCCCTAGAGTCAGTGCTTTTTCCCACCCTAAAAAAATGTTTAGGGGGACTCTCATTTTCCTACTCATATTGAAATTGTTGTTTAGTCGTTTAGTTGTATCCGACTCTCCGTGACTCCATGGACCAGAGCACGCCAGGCACACCTGTCTTCCACTGCCTCCCACAGTTTGGTCAAACTCATGCTGGTAGCTTCGAGAACACTGTCCAACCATCTCGTCCTCTGTCATCCCCTTCTCCTTGTGCCCTCAATCTTTTTCAACCCAAGGGTTTTTTCCAGGGAGTCTTCTCTTCTCTTGAGGCGGCCAATGTATTGGAGCCTCAGCTTCAGGCTCTGTCCTTCCTGTGAGCACTCAGGGCTGATTTCATTCAGAATGAATAGGTCTGATCTTCTTGCAGTCCATGGGACTCTCAAGAGTCTCCTCCAGCACCATAATTCAAAAGCATCAATTCTTCGGCAATCAGCCTTCTTTATGGTCCAGCTCTCACTTCCATACATCACTACTGGGAAAACCATAGCTTTAACTATATGGACCTTTGTTGGCAAGGTGATGTCTGTGCTTTTTAAGATGCTATCTAGGTTTGTCATTGCTTTTCTCTCAAGAAGCAGGCGTCATTTAATTTCGTGACTGCTGTCACCATCTGCAGTGGAGCCCAAGAAAGTAAAATCTCTCTCATTTAGAAATACTGCCCCTCAATGAGGCCAAACTTAGATTCACAAAATTGTTAGGGGTATGTGTACCCCTGAGTCCCCCCAGCAAAAAAGCAGTGCTTAGAGTCAGTGTGCTTCAGGAAACACTCAAAATGGCAGCAAGGCCATTGAGCCCCTTCTCCCATCTGCCGGTTGTGCAGATGGTGGAAGGTCTGGTCCGGGGTTGCATAAGCAATGGAGGTTGACGCTAATTCAAAACAGGCATTGCAGCTCCCTCAGATATTGTTTGGCTATTTGAGGTGGTTGTCTGACACCTCCTCTAATTAGATTATCGGTGTACCATTTTAGAACAGCTTGAAATCTTTTTTAGTGCATAGAAACAGATTATTACAGGTAAAAAGCAAATCTTTTAAACCCATAATTAAGAGAGATTCATCATTATTGGCCAAGGCGAAGTTGAACTGAGAGTGAAGAGTTGCAATTTTTTGGCACCTGAGGTGTGAGATGCACTTTCTTGGCTCAGCTGCCGGATAACAGAACAGCTTGTGACTCAGGTCACCTGTTGAAATGTCAAACTGTTTCATTCCTTTCTAAGCTACCCCCCCAACAGGTACAAAGCACCAAATTTAGCTTTGTAAGATTTGAGGGAATATCAAAGCTCTTCACAAATGAATTAGTTCAAGACTTCTTGGAATCATGTCTCTGCAAGTCAAATAAGCTGATGTTTGTACTCATCTATTCTGCAGATACTAAGCCCAAGCAAATGCCATTAAAGGAATATAATAATTCATTGGTATTTGGCTGTACCAGTGCTAATGTTATATTTTTAAGGGCTGGGAACACTGGTGCTACTTTTTGAGGGCTGATCTACATTTTTAGAACTTTAATCACTTCAGAAAGTAGGTGGGGAGTGACTTCTTTTATTTATTTTGGATATGCATGACCACCTTTTCTCCCTACAAAATTACCTGCATGAAATTTGAGCACAAGAAGAAGACTTGGATTTTCCTTGACAAACATGCTTTCTACAGGCAGTATAGAAAAGGGGGACGTTCTATCACCCACATTAATAGATTTTTGACATTGTAATTAGTACTAATGATCATACTGCAATTCTGCAACTGGATAGCATAATCTGGAAAGATGTAATCATGTATAAACAACAAACTTGACTAGTTGACTTTAGGGCAGAGTATGAGCAAGACAAGGGCAACACCATTACATTCTATGGAATTGTTCTTGTATACCTTTTAAAATAATGAAAGTTTTTGCAACATTAAATCAAGGGCTCACTTCAGTCTACCGCTTGCATAGGCTGGATTTCAGAACATCAAGTGTCACTTGTGATTCAATGATCTGCTCAGTATATCTGAATGACTGATTCCTTATTCTGTAACCAGCACAATGGACAAATGGAGAGTGGTTGTTGTTTTGCCTTGATAATATGTTTTAAATAAGTGAAAATAACGTAAAATGAGTGTCTCTGTGAAAGCACATAGGTTTCTCCTGGAAGGTTTGGCAAATTAAATGGTGCTGATCATTAGTAGGGATTTGAAACTGAGTCACCTCAGTCCTTTATATATTGTACTCCACCAGATCTTAACCTGTTACAGTATTTATAAGAATGGATTCCAAATATCATTGCCCATAGCAAGTCTGTGTTTATGTCCAAGTTGTTCCTATGTTGCGAGTTTGTATAAGTCTTCAATCCAATCGTAAAAGGGAGCTGCATTTTTATTTTTCCAATTCATCAGTATCAGTCATTTTGCTGTGGTCAGGGCACAGAGAGTCCACTCGTATTGTCCTTTTGTAAGGTTCCATGTGCTGGGTATATAATTCAAAAGGATACTTTGCTCTGTAAATGTAAGGTTGTTCTGCACAGTTCTGTTGATAGATCTTCTGCCAACAATCTTTCAATATAGGACAATGAAAAAAACAAATGGAGAATGGTGATCTTCTCATTGTCTCCTGTGCTGCCGCCATGTTTATTAGACTGGTCCACCATGCTTCAGCAAGAGCACTGGTGCCTTACAGCTCGTGGGTTCCTTGGCTGCCATTGCTAAACTAGTCTACAGCAACCCAGATGTTACAGTGCCCTTCTCCCCACTGCTCTCTCTCCTCTGTGTAGAGTGGTGAGTCTCAGCCCTGAATGCATAGTCATAGTCTGACATAGTTGGCCAGAGATGCTAACGAAAGAGTTGTTTTTCAGATTATGGTGGTTGAGCATAATGTGTCACTGCATCTTAGCCTCCTCCATCTGGGTGCTCTGCAAATATTTTGGACTACAACTCCTGTCATCCCTATATTGATCGGGGCTGATGGGATTTGCATTCCAAAAAATCTAGAGGCATCTGATTGGGGAAGGCAGGTGTACTGCATGCCAAGTGCTAAATGAGAGCTGGAGAGGGTGGGAGAAGAGACCTTTTGAAGACGCTCCATTGAATTACCGACAGTTGTCAAAATGGGTGCAATTTCCTGTAATTATTTCGTACTCCCATGTGTTATGGAGCACCAAGGAACACAATTGTTAATTATTTAAAGCATCAGAAATACACCGAGCACTTGATGAGAGTTTTTGATCCAGCACGGATGAAAGGAAAGTCAATGAGAACAAATGAAGTTGCAGGAATGAAGAGAGAGAACATTGGCATAGACACACAGCCGGCATCAAGATGGGAACTCCACCCAGTCTCTCTTAATTAATAAGCTCTGTGCAGATTGATGAATCATTGTTTTGTGAGATCTCCTATCACAGGAGGGAAGGCACAACTGTTGTGGCTCTGTCACATGACCAGCACGAAGGACTAGAATTCTCCAATTCTCGCCAGGTCATTATCGCCAGGTCAACAAAATGTTTAAACAAGATTTTAAAGAAAGAGGATTTGATGAAAGTGGACCAAAGTTTGAATTAGAGATATTAAGTAATGATGCAAAAATTTTGTCTAAAATGTATAAATTGCTGCTTGAATGGCATTTGAAGGATGTAGAGGTTAAGTCGGTTATGATTCACTGGGCCAAAGATTTTGGGTATAATATACAGCTGAGTGATTGGGTGAAATTATGGAAGGAAGGTTTAAAATTAACTGCATGAAATGCCCTAAAAGAAAATGTGATGAAAATGATGTATAGATGGTATATTACACCTGTCAAGTTAGCGAAAATGTATAAAGTCAGTAATAAATGTTGGAAATGTAAAGAAAAAGAGGGAACATTTTATCACATGTGGTGGGAATGTAAAAAGGTGAAATGGTTCTGGGAGATGACATATAATGAGTTGAAAAAAATGTTGAAATATACATTTATAAAGAAACCAGAAGCATTTTTACTGGGCATTGTGGGGAGTTACATAAATAGAAAGGAATGTAAGCTCTTTTTATATGCAATAACAGCAGCAAGAATATTATTGGCCCAAAAATGGAAGCAAGAAGAGTTACCGACGATTGAAGAATCGTCTATGCAGAATTAGATAAACTAACAGGAAGGATTCGAAACCAGCGAGACAAGAAATTCACGGAAGACTGGAGTAAATTTACGGACTATTTGAAAAGTAATTGTGAAGAACAGATGACGTTAGTAGGGCTGCAAGAAGTTTTGTGAGGAGTATTATTAGAAGTATTGTAAAAATGGACAAGGGGGAGGATGATTTGTTAAGAGATGTAAAGGCAATATAAAGTAAAGAAATGCATAAGAAGTGGTTAAAACGGTGGATCATCAGAGGTGCTGATGGAAGTCTAAAAATATTGTATAAGTGATAAGTTTTGTGGTACATTTTATTATTTATATGTTAAAATTAATAAAAAATATTATTAAAAAAAATAGAATTCTCCAAGGTATTTAGTGTGGAGGCAAGCGGAAGGTGCCATCATTTTGTGCAAATCTGTGGTAAACAATGTATCCGGTATGTATCTAGAATGTATCCGGTTTCCTTTTGGGAATCCTTCTAGCCTTAAGGCATACCTCACCACACACAGAGACGTGTACATCTCTGTCAAAATCTCAATGCAGTGAACCACAAACCTAAAAATAAGCTATTTGTTAAGCCAAATACATAAAAATCAGAAGTGCATTAGATTTTTTTTTTTTAAAAAAGCACATTACACTAGCAGTGTTTAATGTTATACAATCAATGGATTTTCCACACGGAATAAGAAAGCCACGATTCAAAGGTCCTGCTGATTTTCACCTCATTGCTTCCTATTCCCTGCCCGTGCAGAGGGAGTCCTGTCAGAACTTGTTCCATCAATTGGCAACACACGTCTGTGTAACCATTCCTTCATTCAAGCTCAGGAACAGCAGTCAAGCCTTTTCATCTTCCAACACACCATGGAAGTGCTTCTTTTTTGATATTCAAATCCTAATACGTGTATATTGCCTGATGTTCTTACAGGCAAGACCGAGTGACATGAACAGGGTTAGCTTTATGGACAACACTAATTAATTTCTTGATAATTTGGGACTTAACTCGAATGATGATAATGACCTGTTATTGTAGATTTTTCAAATGATACCAAAACCTGATGATTAAACTGGGCATCAAAGACAGTAAGAAAATACAAGCAAATATTCCCAGTGCAGGTCCACACACATAAACCCCCCCCCCCCACAAAAGCACAGTCACACACAGAGAGAGAGATAACACAAAACAGTGGCGTAGCGTGGGTTGTCAGCACCCGGGACAAGGCTAGTAATTTGCGCCCCCTAACCCATGGATTTGCACCCCCTAACCCTAACCCCCAGATGTTGCGCCCGGTGCAGCCGGGCCCCCCCTGCACCCCCCACGCTACGCCACTGACACAAAATATTAAAATCATATAAAAGGTAAAGGTAAAGGTACCCCTGCCCGTACAGGCCAGTCTTGACAGACTCTGGGGTTGTGCGCCCATCTCACTTAAGAGGCCAGGGGCCAGCGCTGTCCGGAGACACTTCCGGGTCACGTGGCCAGCGTGACAAAGCTGCATCTGGCGAGCCAGAGCTGCACACGGAAACGCCGTTTACCTTCCCGCTGGTAAGCGGTCCCTATTTATCTACTTGCACCCGGAGGTGCTTTCGAACTGCTAGGTTGGCAGGCGCTGGGACCGAGCAGCGGGAGCGCACCCCGCCGCAGGGATTCGAACCGCCGACCTTTCGATCGGCAAGTCCTAGGCGCTGAGGCTTTAACCCACAGCGCCACCTGCGTCCCTAAAATCATATAAAGGTGTAGCCAAAACCAGAGGGGACAATGAAAGGTCAAACAAAATAAATACAGCATAACACGTTAGGAATAAAAATGGTAAAATGGCAACCTTTCCCTCTACTTTTCCTGAGGCAAAAATTAAACTACTTTAGGGATTTATTTATTTTTTTACTTATTTGAAAGTTAGTTGTGGAGACCAGGTGTCATGGACCACCTTTTGGGATACAATCAATGTGGCCTTTTCCTTAGGTGGGCCTTCCACAGAGAGGATATTTCACCCCCTGTGGCTGTTGTAATCAAGATAAAGGCCCGAGCTGCATGCCATGTTAACAGCATGCGAGCCATTAATGCACAAAACTTAAACATTTAAACAGCTGCTAGAGCGGGTGACCAGCAAGATCTAGTTGATGGCATATAAGGGGAGGCGGTTAAGTTCCCACCACAGTCCTGACATAAAATATCTGACCACAAAGCCCAATTAGCCACGGAAGGGAAGTCTTCATTGGTGCTAACCTAGAGACAGTTATTTGAACCCCCTTCGATTACCTGCATACAGGGCTGGCCCACCCATGAGACAAGGTGAGGCAGCTGCCTCAGGCAGCAGGATCCACAGGGCTGGCAGATTCATCCTCCTTGGAGTCCTGATCTATCGCCGCCTTAGCAGTTCCCCTCTCTGCCTCTCACTACTGGTCTTCTCCCACCCCCTGATTCTGATACTGATCTTTATTATTTTTTTCCTTGTTCCTTTTTTAAAATAAATTTTATTTTTGCATCTTCTATTTTACATAAAGAAATTAATTATATGTTGTTGTTGTTGTTTAGTCGTTTAGTCGTGTCCGACTCTTCGTGACCCCATGGACCAGAGCACGCCAAGCACTCCTATCTTCCACTGCTTCCCGCAGTTTGGTCAGACTCATGTTTGTAGCTTCGAGAACGCTGTCTAACCATCTTGTCCTCTGTCGTCCCCTTCTTCTTGTGCCCTCAATCTTTCCCAACATCAGGGTCTTTTCCAGGGAGTCTTCTCTTCTCATGAGGTGGCCAAAGTATTGGAGCCTCAGCTTCATGATCTGTCCTTCCAGTGAGCACTCAGGGCTGATTTCCTTAAGAATGGATAGGTTTGATCTTCTTGCAGTCCATGGGACTCTCAATAGTCTCCTCCAGCACCACAGTTCAAAAGCATCAATTCTTCGGCGATCAGCCTTCTTTATGGTCCAGCTCTCACTTCCATACATCACTACTGGGAAAACCATAGCTTTTACTACACGGACCTTTGTTGGCAAGGTGATGTCTCTGCTTTTTAAGATGTTGTCTAGGTTTGACATCGCCTTTCTCCCAAGGAGCAGGCGTCTTTTAATTTCGTGATTGCTGTCACCATCTGCAGTGATCATGGAGCCCAAGAAAGTAAAATCTCTCACTGCCTCCATTTCTTCCCCTTCTATTTGCCAGGAGATGATGGGCCCAGTGGCCATGATCTTCGTTTTTTTGATGTTGAGCTTCATATTTTGCGCTCTCCTCTTTCACCCTCATTAAAAGGTTCTTTAATTCCTCCTCACTTTCTGCCATCAAGGTTGTGTCATCTGCATATCTGAGGTTATTGATATTTCTTCCGGCAATCTTAATTCCGGCTTGGGATTCATCCAGCCCAGCCTTTCGCATGATGAATTCTGCATATAAGTTAAATAAGCAGGGAGACAATATACCCTTCATGGATCCCCTTCATGGATCCCCTTCATGGATCCCCTTCATGGATCACTGCCCCCTTCATGGATCACTGCCTTGCCGTGGCAAAGGGGCTTGAATAACTCAGAGAAGCTATGAGCTATGCCGTGCATGGCCACCCAAGATGGGCAGGTCATAGTGGAGAGTTTTGACCAAACGTGATCCATCTGGAGCAGGAACCGGCAAGCCACTCCAGTATCCCTGCCAAGAAAACTCCATGGACAAAGACAAAAGGCATATAAAAAATAATTATATACATAAACATTTGACTCCCCCCCCCCCATCGTTGTGGATCCTAACTGCATCTCTTTCCTAACTGTATTCTTATAAATCCTTTGTCAATCCACAGTTCAAATTTTTACTACAGGTTTTCGGTCAATCCTACCAATGCATGTAATTGTTTACAATAGCTTTTCATATAAATTATAAACTTTCCCCATTCTTTATTAAAGACCTTCTCTTCCTGGTTTCTAATTCTCCCTGTAAGCTTTGCCATCTTGGCATAGCTCATCAGTTTTGTCTGCCACTCTTCTTTGGTTGGAGTTGTACCCTCTTTCCACTTCTGGGCTAACAGAGTCAACACAGCTGTCATTGTGTACATAAATAGTTTCTTCTGGTCCTTCGGGATCTCTGGTCCTATAATACCTAAAAGAAAAGCTTCTGGTTTCTTAGGAAAAGTTATTTTTAGCATCCCCAATTCATTATATACCATTTCCCAGAAGTCTTTTATACATCATACATGCCCACCACATGTGATAAAAAGTACCCTCTTTTTCTTTACATTTCCAACACGTTTTAGAGTTTGATTAACAACAACAACAATTTATTTATACCCTGCCCATCTGGCTGAGTTTCCCCAGGCACTCTGGGTGACTCCCAACAGAATATTTAACCCGAAGTACCACTGTACTTAAATCCACCTTTTCTCCACAACAGACTTACAGCCCTGCTTTTTCAGACTATGATGTCAAATTTTCTGGAAGGTAAATTTAAGAAAATCCCGAAATGTTGCTAATTTTGTATATGTGCGAGCCCTTGGGTAGAGGACATACACTGTATGTTATACGATCAACTGTATAGGCAAAAATATTTAGAGAAATCTTTGGTGGTGGTTGCTACCCTCAGTGATATGAATAAGATTAAATATCTGTTGTCTAGTCCAGACAAGTTTAATACAGCTAAATTTACAGTGAAGGCTGTTCAGCTTAGATAAGGTCATGTGGCCTCTCTTGAGATTTAAGTTTCTGTTTTTCACTGTATGTTATTTATTGTATAGGCCAAGTTTTTGTTTACATGGATAATTCTTATGTACATGTTATGTCCATAGATTTCTGTTTGGCTAGAACCTGTATTTGGTTGCCTTATTAATATTTTTTTTGGGGGGGGGGAATCCTGTCTGTTTACAAGGAGGATGAGGTAAGCAATTTTGAAAGCAAAAAGATGCATAGACTTAATTTTCAACAGGCTGAGCATTCTTCCAAGAGGCTGAGCATTCATATTTCAAGAAAGCGTGTTCTCCTTCATGGAGAGCACGTGTCGCGGTGGGGGCCACCAGGACACTCCAAAGTTGGGGGCGGGCTAATTGATCGTTGGCCACTGATGCGATTGGGGCTTCCCTTGTTGTTGGGAAGAAATTAATGTTGCCATTTATTGATTGACAGCCAGAAATGCTAAACTCCTTGCACGAGGCTAGGGCTTCCTCTTTTCGCCAATGCAGCGGATTGCCCGTCCCTCCCACCTTAGAATAGGGTTGTTCGCTTTGACCTTGCTATGCCTGTCATGGGGTCGTCTGCTTTGGAGCGGGGGCCTGGTAGGAATTTTGTCCATCTGGCTGATTGGCTGGGGCCATTTGGTTTTTGCCTACTGCGTAGCAAATCGTCACAACTTGTAAGGTTGCAGTTAGGCATTGGTTTATGGTTTGGTTGGTTGAGGGGCATGGATTGGCTGTGCCTGCCCCTCTAATGCTGCTGCTGCAAGGGATTCCGTTAAAGAAATTGGGGGCTAACTATTGCTTGTCCACTCTGTCAAGGGGGCTCGGGCCATAGCAATGAGCTCCTGGTTGCATCTGGGGTGAGGGCAGGTTCCCTGCTCCGCGTAACCCCCAAGTGTATTCCCCCATTCTGACTTTCACATCATGCGGAATGTCAGTCTGTCCCCCATGGTGGGGGAAGATAGTCGCAACCAATGCCTAAGCAACCACTCACAAATTTGTATTTTAATAAAGTTGTGGCCAAAATTATGCCAAAAACCTTAAACAAAAATTCTGTGTGATGTGTGAGTTATTGGGGTGGACCTGAGGACCTCGACACGCAAGGGTTTCTCTTCCAAAATAATGGTTTGGAGACCTTTGGAGATGGATTTCCTGGCTTCTCACCTCTGGAACAGAGATAAAGGTAAAGGTAAAGGGACCCCTGACCATTAGGTCCAGTCGCGGACGACTCTGGGGTTGCGGCGCTCATCTCGCTTTACTGGCCGAGGGAGCCGGCGTACAGCTTCCGGGTCATGTGGCCAGCATGACTAAGCTGCTTCTGGCAAACCAGAGCAGCGCACGGAAACGGCGTTTACCTTCCTGCCAAAGTGGTACCTATTTATCTACTTGCACTTTGTGCTTTCCAACTGCTAGGTTGGCAGGAGCAGGGTTCGAGCAATGGGAGCTCACCCTGTTGCAGGGATTCGAACCGTCGACCTTCCGATCGGCCAGCCCTAGGCTCTGTGCTTTAACCCACAGTGCCACTTGCGTCCCATGGAATGGAGGTAGGCTCAGGTAATATAGTAATATAAGATTGCTGGTTTGAAATGAACATTGTGCAGCTGATGGTCAGTGACACTAATGGCATAATGTTGCTGAATTTTATCAGTATTGTGGATTGACTTGAGTGAAGCAAAAGTGTAACAGTCAGAACTCTGCCCACAGATGACATGTCCTTCAAGGACTGATAGCAATCAGGTTCAAGTGATTTTGAATAAATATTCCGGCATCTCTTTGTGTCAGTTGATATACTTTGCCTTTCACATTCATGTGGATGTTAGCGAGAGATGTTGAATATCTTGCTTATTAAAAGTGGCCTTTGTCCTTCTTCGGGGCACTAAAGATGCCGAAAGTCTAGTTTCATTACTGTATGATTTAGAGCAGGGGTCTGCAACCTTTAAGACAAAAAGAGCCACTTGGACCAAAGAAAAAAACAACTGGGAGCCGCAAAACCATTGTGACATTTAAAACAGTGGGGAGTGTCGGGGCACACAATGCGCCTCCTCCCCTCACTAGTATCCACCCCGGAGCCGCGGCAAAGGTGTAAAAGAGCCACATGTGGCTCCGGAGCCGCGGGTTGCTGACCCCTGATTTAGAGTATATAACAGAATGAACTCCTTGGCCTTTTAAATTTGCACCTGCAGCATGGGCTCATTGTTTTGTTGCCATTATCCCAGAAAATAATTAGATTTATCTTCATTTTATGTTGCACTTAATTGCCCTCTAAGACAGCCCGGGTGCTTTAAGAGAGTATCGGTGTGCTGGCTGTGGGAAAGCATGTGAGTGGCGTCATATTTTAAAGATGAGATGTCATTTTCTTCTTCTTTCCCCTTCCAGGTCTAATCTACAAGTACCCTTGCCAGCGCAAGACAAGGTCAAAGCCACAAATTAAAACATCTATATGCAAATTACATATTTTCCATAAAAAATGAGGGTTTGAGTTAAAGCCATTCTGGGCAGTAATTCCACCAACTACATGCATGTGGTCCTTTGATTTAAGTTTCCAATTATTACTTTTTTGTATTTTTAAAAATAAAAAAAGGCATTTCAGGAATTGCTGATGCTTCATTAACACTGGCAACGTGACCTGCCTTGCTGTTTGTTGAGGGCTGTGTTATAGACAGGATTACATCGTTACGCACCACTTAAGGCATGTTGCAAAAGTGCAGCATCAACAAAGTTCCTTCCTCTTGGCTAAAATTATTGCCCAAATAAGGCTGTCTATTCCCTGTGCTACTTTGCCACCACTTGTGACTTTGCCACAGTCAATTAGAAGCCCTCAGGATATACAAGGCAAACAAGCAAGGATGAAGGCAATGCAAGGTAGAAAAAGAACTCTTGCGAATTGCAACTAATTCATTACTGCTGGGCACAGGGGAACGCAAGGCAGAGACTGCCTCGTTTCATTAAAACAAGCACATAAGTTATGCATATCAGCCATTTTTAAGCATCCTGCTTCTTGCCCTTGCGGCTTCTGGAGATTTCTGAATCATCCTGAGCCTATATGTCCTTGTTGTATGCTTGATACTCTTTGAACTGTGCGCTAGGAGTTGATCCCCTATGCCTGCATCAAGTGTCCAGGATTCCAATTGCTGGTTGCTCTTGGCAGTCAATTTTATTTCTTTCCCTTATTAATGGGTTCCATTCCTAGAGGACTTGTTGAAGTTACAATTTGTTCAACTACCAGAACACAGCCGTTATCAACAGTTTCTACAGCAGATTTCCAGAGGTTTGTCTAAAGCTTTTGAGCAACCACCGGCTGAGCAATGGGACATCTGGACAGGAGAGGCTATAGTGAAGAAGTGAAAAAGGAAAGAAAAGAAAACTGATGAAATAACTCAATGCAACAAGATTAGGTACCACTTTCCTGTTCAGCCAAACATTTATCACATTTCATTTCACAATCTCCTTTCAGATGATGTAGATTTTATTCTCTTTGGGGGTGGAACTGTTTTAAGAGCTGAACTGCCAGAATATCTGTTGCAGTGGTACCTCGGGTTAAGAACTTAATTCGTTCTGGAGCTCCATTCTTTTTTAAAAAATATATTTTTATTAAACCATTTTAACAAAACAAATTATCAATCAAAATAACCAATTACATCCCCCCCACCCCTAAGGACTTCCCTCAGCTCCCCTCTCTGATTTGTTTGTACATATTATTCTCTGCATGTTAAAAATTGTACATATCATTGCCTTATCTGTCATATATTCTACTAATAAATTTGTGGATGTTTATTCAAAACCTGCCAAGGAGTCCACATCATTTTGTTGTTTTTTTAGATAGTTTGTAAAAAGATCCCAGGGTGGCACTGTGGGTAAAACCTCAGCGCCTAGGACTTGCTGATCTCATGGTCGGTGGTTCGAATCCCCGTGGCGGGGTGAGCTCCCGTCGTTTGGTCCCAGCTCCTCCCCACCTAGCAGTTCGAAAGCACTCTTAATAGGTACCGCTTTATAGCGGGAAGGTAAACGGCGTTTCCATGTGCTGCTCTGGTGCCGGTTCGCCAGAGCAGCTTCGTCACGCTGGCCACGTGACCCGGAAGTGTCTCCGGACAGCGCTGGCCCCCGGCCTCTTAAGTGAGATGAGCGCACAACCCTAGAGTCTGTCAAGACTAGCCCGTACGGGCAGGGGTACCTTTACCTTTACCTAAAAAGTTCCCATTCTTCCTTGAAGTCACGATTGTCCTTATCACGTAATTTATATGTCAACTTTGGCAACTCCGCATAACTCATCAGTTTTTCTTGCCATTGTTCTTTCGTTGGGGTTTCCTCGTTCTTCCATCCTTGTGCTAACAAGACTCTTGCCGCTGTTGTTGCATACATAAATAAATTCTTTGTTTTTCTTGGTAGGTCTCGTCCAAAAATCCCTAGCAAAAATGCTTCTGGCTTCTTTACAAATGTCATTTTAAACATTTTTTTCAATTCATTATATATCATCTCCCAATTTTTTTTAAAAAAACTTCTTTACATTCCCACCACATATGAAGTTCTGGAGGTCTGTTCTTAACCTGAAACTGTTCTTAACCTGAGGTACCACTTTAGCTAATGGAGCCTCCCGCTGTCACCGCGCCGCTGCTGTGCGATTTCTGTTCTCATTCTGAAGCAAAGTTCTTAACCTGAGGTACTATTTCTGGGTTAGCGGAGTCTGTAACCTGAAGCATCTGTAACCCGAAGTACCACCGTAGTTTGTTAAAAAACTAGCTTGATTGGTGAACTATCCAGTGGGATATCTTAATGGGTTTCTGGTGGATTGACACTATATGTAATGGCATAAGGGGTTGCTTGTGCGTAAGCGCTAAAACGCTCCCAGTTTTGTGGTTAGTTTTAAACTCTCTCTAGCCGGACAGCCATGAGTGCGTGGCTGCCTTAATCACTGGCAGAATCCGTCAGTGGGCGTTTCCTGAATTTCTTCCAACATAAAAGTTCTTTGACAGAAAGTCTCCTCCTTGATTCTCTGCGCGACAGCTTTCTGTGCAGAGTGGGTGTCCCAAGGGGAGGACCCGAGCTCTCACCACTGGTCTCGCTTGAAGCGTCTCTGTGCCTCACCTCCAACACTGTCTCCTCCTCCCCTCCTTCTTCAGCGGAAACTCTCCCTCTCCCCCTGCTGGTTCCCTCCTCAGCATCCGAGGGTCTCCCAGCATCCGAGAGCCTCTCCACCACCCTGCTCTCCGATGGCAGTTCCCTGACATCCACCTCCCCTCCAGGACCCCCCTCACCCCCTGTCCTCCCGTTTTCTTTGGGCGGTGAGGCTGGGAACCCCCGGAAAGAATCTCCCCCATCTTCTGATGACTCGAAAACTGCTCTCCACCTACTACTATCCCATCTTCCTGAAAAATCTTCCCAATCTGATTCCCCCGCTTCAGATTCTTCTTCCTATTCCTGCCCAGAGTCCGGAAATCCTTCAAACTCCTCTTCATCATCTGTGGTGCCAAATTGCTCCTCCCAGAACCTAGCTAAGGGTTTGGGCCTCCTTGGGAACCTACGGTGAAACTCCCCCAAGAGAAACTCATCCTTGATGGTTTCCGCTGGTACCCATGCATTTTCTGACTCCGGTTCCCCTTCCCACGCGACTAGGTACTCCACCTGTTTACCCTTCCACCTTGAATCGAGTATTTCTGCTACATGACTGCTGCGATCCCTCTCTTCTACTGGTGGTGCCGCGGGAACCTCTCCCTCCAGTCCCTGGAATTCCCGCCCTTCCCTGTATGGTGATAGTGAGGATCTATGAAATACTGGATGTAGTTTCATGTTGTCTGGCAGGTTGAGCCTAAAGGCCACCGGATTCACCTGCTGTGTAACCCCGAAGGGGCCCAGTCGTCTCGGTCTCAATTTCTTGCAACCTCCCTTGAACGGTAACCCTTGTGTTGACAACCACACCCGGTCCCCAACCCTTATGGTCTCTCCTTCCCTCCTGCTCCTATCTGCCTGCCTTTCGTACGCTTCCTTGGCCCTCTCTAAATTCAACTTCAGCTGTTGGTGTATTGCTTCCATTTCTTCTACAAAATGTTCTGCCGCCGGTATACTCCATCTTTCCTCCCCTCCCCCTGGAAAGGCCCTAGGGTGACAACCATAATTGGCCATAAATGGACTCATGCCCGTGGACACATGCTCGGCGTTATTGTAGGCAAATTCGGCCAGGGCTAATTTCTCCACCCAGTCACTCTCCCTCTCATTGACATAACACCTCAAGTATTGTTGCAAAATACTGTTTGCCCTTTCCGCTTGCCCGTTGGTTTCTGGGTGTCTGGCCGTCGAGAAATTGACCTCCACGTGCAGTAGGCTCATGAGCTTCCTCCAGAACCTGGACGTGAATTGTTTTCCTCTGTCAGAGACCACCCTCAAGGGGGCGCCATGCAACCTAAAAATGTGTTCTACAAACAGCCTGGTGGTTTCCTCCGCCGTCACCGCATGTGAGCAAGCTATAAAATGACACATCTTAATTAACAAGTCGACTACCACCATGACCGCCGTTTTCCCCCTAGATTTGGGCAAATCTGTCATAAAATCTATGGACACTGTCTCACATGGCCTTTCTGGTGTGGGTAATGGTTCCAGCAACCCCGCTGGTGCTGCCCTCTCCCCTTTGGCTCGCTGGCAGCGGTCGCACCCCCTGACATATTCCCGTACATCTTCCCTCACCTCTGGCCACCAGAACTGCCTGGTGACTAGTAACATGGTTTTGTGTTGACCAAAATGTCCTGCCGTGGGGCTGTTGTGTAATTGTTTGAGTACTCTACTCCTCAATTGCCCCTCTGGTATATACAACGCCCCCCTGTAGTACAGCGCCCCATTTTTTTCCTCAACCCCCCCGGGTTTCCCCCTGTTCCCCGGAGCTCTCTGAGCTTGTTTTGGGTGTACTCGTCGCCCTCGGTCCCCTCTGCCAGTTCTCGTTGCCCAACCAATACTGCCCCACACACCCAGTGGTTCTTGGGTATCACATGTCTTTCTTCCGGCGCTCCCTCTCCCTCCATATATTCTGGCTTCCGGGAGAGAGCATCCGCCCTTACATTTTCTTCCCCCGGTACGTAGCGAATTTCAAAATGGAACTTGGAAAACTCCTGTGCCCATCACACTTGTCTCTGGTTGAGTACCCTTGCCGTCCTCCAGTATTCCAGGTTCTTATGGTCTGTGCACACCTGGATCTTGTGTTGTGCCCCTATTAGTAGATGTCTCCAGCGTCGAAATGCTTCATAAATGGCCAGCAGTTCCCTGTCATACACTGTGTAGTTCCATTCCGACTTGTTCAACTTCCTGGAGAAGAAAGCACACGGTCCCCAGTCGGACGGATCTCTTCCCGGCTGGAGCAGTACTGCCCCTACCGCTCGGTCTGATGCATCGGTCTCCACCCTCATTGGTTTCTGTAGATCCACGTGCAAGAGCTGTTCTTCCGAAGCGAACGCCTTCTTTAGTTGGTCAAAAGATTGCTGCGCCTCTTCCGTCCATACGAACTTCTTCTTGCTACTGAGGCAATCGGTGATGGGTGCAGTTAAGTGGGCAAAGTTTTTGATGAACTTCCAATAGAAATTTCCAAACCCCAGGAATCTCTGCACGTCCTTCCTGGTCTTAGGTGTCTTCCATTTCAGTACCGCTTGTACCTTGCCCGGATCCATGGATAATCCCTTGTCGGACAACCGGTACCCCAGGAATTCCACCTCTCTTGTATGGAACTGGCACTTCTCCAGTTTGACCCATAGCTGGTTCACCTGTAACCTGATTAGCACTTCACAGACATCTCTGACGTGCTGCTTCTCATCCTCTGAGTAGATCAACACGTCGTCTAAGAAGGCTACACAGTTCTTGTACAGCAAGGGTCCTAGAACGTGATGCATGAAAGATTGAAAGCATGCTGAACCCCCTTGTAATCCAAAAGGCATAACGAGGTACTCAAAGGCCCCCAGGGGGGTAAACATGGTGGTTTTCCATTCATCCCCCTCCCTCATTCTGATCAGGTTGTACGCCCCCCTTAGGTCCAGCTTGGTAAAAATCTTTCCCTTCCTAACCCTGGTCAAAATGTCGTCAACCCTGGGCATGGGGAAGGCTACTGGTTCTGACACCGAATTGACGGCCCGAAAGTCCACTACAAGCCTGGGCTTGTTAGTGTCTTTTTTCTCTACAAAAAACACTGGACTGCTCCCCACTGCTCTCGACTCCCTTATGAAACCTCTCTTTAGGTTCTTGTCTATAAATTCCCTTAACTCCTGCATCTCCCTGTCCGACATGGCGTACAGTTTGCCCACTGGCAGCTGAGCTCCCGGGAGTAGGTTGATTTGACAGTCAAAGGGCCTATGAGGGGGTAGTCTATCTGCTTCCTTTTCACTGAAGACATCACACAGATCAGCGTATTGCAGTGGTATTTCTCCTTTTCCCCCCACCGCCAGTCCTGCCAAACTGGCCATTGCCATCCCCGGGTCCGCCCCCCCCCCCGTGGCAGTGTTCCAAGCAGTGAGCTGAACCGAAAGAGATCGTCTGCTGGTGCCATCCCACTAACGGATCATGTAGCGCCAGCCAGCTCATTCCCAATATGATGGGTGGTCCCGCCAGGGTGGCTACGTGAAAGGCAATGACTTCCGTGTGCCTGGCCACCCTCATTCTCATGGGGACAGTCTGTTGGGTTACTTCTCTCCCCAGAAGTTCCCTCCCATCAATCGTGGTGACTTGCAAAGGACTACTTAGGGGCAGAGTCTGTATCTGATGCTCTGACGCGAATTCCTTACTCATGAAATTGCAAGAGCTGCCTGAGTCTAACAGCGCTTTTATCGTGAGTGGATGTCCGTTGGGTAGCTCTAGCACCACCACTATGGCGATGGCTGCTCGGGGGGGTTCAGGCTTGGGCACGTTCACTGGTCCTTGGCCTGGCTGCTGTGCCCTGTCGACGGCAGCCAGGCGTTGGCTTTTACCTGCTCCTTAACCCCCTCCTCCTCACTCCCAACAGCCCCCACCATTCCTTGCCATGCCTTTCTTTGAGGGCAGACCCTGGCAAAATGTCCTGGCTGTTGGCAGAGGAAACACTTTTGGGCGGCTTTCCCCTCCTTCTTCCGCCCTTCGTTTGAATTTGAAGCCCCACGTGCGCGCGCGCCTCCAATTTCCATTGGATCCACTGGCTGGGAAGACTGTTCTGGCATCTCAGGAATGCGGAAATCATTCCAACGCTCTCCTCTGCCTTCCCGCTTCTCTAGAGCCCTTGCTTCCTGTCACGCACCAATCGCAAGCGCAGCCTTGGTCAGCTGATCCATCGACTGCGTGCGGGGCGTGCGGGAAAGTTCATCTTTCACTGCAGGGGCTAGGCCTTCTTCGAATAACATCTGTATCGGGTCCAAAGCCAGATCCCACCCCAGTCTGTGTATGATCATAGCAAATCGCGCCCAGTACTCTCGGACTGATTGATTCCCCTGTTTGCACGCCATCAACTGCCTGCGTACAATGCCCTGCTCAATCTGGCTGGAAAACATCAAGTCCATAGCTAAAAAAAATTTCCTCAAGTCTTTCAAGGCGTCATTATCCAATGCCATCAGGGGTCTAACCCATTCTCTAGCCCCTCCTTCCAGGGATCACAAAGGCTACTCTCGCCCCCTCATCGGCAAAGTCATCATACTGCAGGTTCAGAGCATACTGCATCTCTGTCTTAAAGGCTTGGTAGTCCTTTGGATCCCCCCCGAATTTATGCACCAGTCCCGGTACCTTCCTTGCAATGGGGGTGGGTTTCCCCTGTGCATCCTGAGCTCGCCTTTCATCGAGTCGCACTGTTAGCAGAGCCAACTGGTGTTCCAAATCTCTGTTTCTCTCCTCCAGAGTTGGTCCTCCTCCGGCTCCCTCCGCTCCTCCGACTCCCGTTGGGTTGCTCATGATGCCCTTCCTTCGCACAAACAACATCAAAGACTGACGGATTGCTGTAATGGCATAAGGGGTTGCTTGTGCGTAAGCGCTAAAACGCTCCCAGTTTTGTGGTTAGTTTTAAACTCTCTCTAGCCGGACAGCCATGAGTGCGTGGCTGCCTTAATCACTGGCAGAATCTGTCAGTGGGCGTTTCCTGAATTTCTTCCAACATAAAAGTTCTTTGACAGAAAGTCTCCTCCTTGATTCTCTGCGCGACAGCTTTCTGCGCAGAGTGGGTGTCCCAAGGGGAGGACCCGAGCTCTCACCACTGGTCTCGCTTGAAGCGTCTCTGTGCCTCACCTCCAACACTGTCTCCTCCTCCCCTCCTTCTTCAGCGGAAACTCTCCCTCTCCCCCTGCTGGTTTCCTCCTCAGCATCCGAGGGTCTCCCAGCATCCGAGAGCCTCTCCACCACCCTGCGCTCTGATGGCAGTTCCCTGACACTATAGGCCATCTCATAAAATAAGCTGTAATTTGCCACTGTTTGAACTAGAGGTTTTCAACCTTTTTGAGGCCATGGCTCCCTTGAACTAAATTCTTTCTGTAGTACCCCTGTGGGGCCAGGAAGTCCAGTTTTATCACCCCATGCCTGCAGAGCTGGCAGCCTCTCACCCTTTTTCAAACACTTTCCCTTGTGGAGTCTTCCCTCAGCCTCCTCTCCTTTCTCCCTCTCCTTGAGAGTCCTCTGGGCAGCCGCTGCTGCGACCCCTAGTCTCTGAGCTGGCCTCCCCCACCCCAGAGAGAGCTGCCTCCTCACACTGCCCCACAGGGGCCTGGGAACCACCCCCTAGCCAGCCCCAGAGGCACGATTTGCCTGGGGAGCTTGTAGCCAGGGCTGCTGCAACGAACAGCTGTGCAAGCTTTCGGGAGAGAGATGTGAGAGGGCATCTGAGGAGGGAGGGAAGGAAGGAGGGACAGAGGCCAATGTTACCCATGGCACCCCTGACCACCATTCAGTGCACCCCAGGGTGCCATGACACACTGATTGAAAACCACAGGTTTAAACTAATATTGATCAGAAGACAGTGTTTTCATAAGTTTTGCCATATGCTGAAAATCCCCATTCATGACTGGAAGGCTTGCCCTTCTTCCTTAACGCATTAGTGGGCATGTAGTTTTGACTCTCTGAGCTTGTTTTTGCTATATCTTGGAACATGAGAGGATTTTCCTTTCAGCCACTTAAGAGATGATCATCTATGCTTGGAGTTCTAGGATGGTTCACCAGAGCCATGGCAACAGTCATGGTTGCAGTGCATGCTTTGCATGTGGAATATAGGAGATTCAATCACTAGCATCTCTTGTTAAGAATAGACTTGGGTACCAGATGCTGCAGGATGCTTGTTCCCTGAGATCTTGGAGAGCCCCTGTCAGATTAAAATAATGCTAAACTGGATGGACAAGTAGTCTGATCTTTTTTTCCATGAAAGCAAGAGCTGATAAAAGCAATTAAAGCATTTTTTTAAAAAAAAATTGTATCAACCACCTGCTTTTTAATCAATTGATTAATTACTCAGTTACAGTTAAATACATATCCTTATTACCAAAGCCTAAATATATAGGTGCTGAAGAAAACATGTGATGGCATTTGTCTATCTATTTATATTCCACAAGATTTACATACCTTTTAATCATCAAAACCGCCTACGTGTTTTACATAAAACATACAATTAAATAAACAAAAGTTGTTACAAGCAAAAAGTCATATTTAATACAAAGTCATCTTTAATGATGCAATATAGCTTCAATTGAATTTTACTCTTACCTCTTAAATTGGGCACAACATTAGGAGGTCAAGCTAGTGATGAAAGCCTGTAGCTCTAATTTAAGATGTAATAAATGTTCACGTCTGGTTTCTGAATATTTTGACATGCTTCCTTCATGTTTTTTCAATACAGAGGGGCTCAGACTTATTAAAATCGAGGCATACCTTTGCCCATTAGGCTGAACATCCAATGAGTGCACAGTCTGTCTACCTGTGTAGACAAATAGTTGAACTGTACAAAGAAACAAGTGTATACTCTTTCACACAAACACTTGTACACGTGTAGATATGGTTTGTACCTGTGTCTACTGTAATGCATGAAGAAGCTTGTCAGGTTGCACCAACAAGTTATTTTAATGGCAAAAATAACTAACCTAGGTGTCTCCTCATGAATTGGAGTATTGCACATCGCTTCCAGAATTCCCAACATGCCAGACTCTAGACATGCGAATGCATGTGGGCATAAGACTCGTGAAGACAAACATTTTAATATGTATAGGAGTCGGTCCTGGGATTCTCAGGGCCCCTGCGCTATGTGAATAATAAAAGAAGCCCTTCAAACATTGCGTGCGGAGTACGTTGCAATCTGTGAAATGGAAGCTCGTTTTAGCAACCCCCTGTGAGAGATGATGGGCAATTTGTTTTGCTAATTCTTATTTTGCAGATATAGGAATATGGTAACAATGCAATGTAGTAGCAGAACTGCAATGTTAATTGCTCCCTCCCATCTAGAACACATTGCAAAGATGTCATCAGCTCACCAGACAGTTGTGTTTTTCATTTTTGGGGTGGGTGGGTGGAGAGGTCAGTCTGTTAACCTCTGTGGGGCAACTGACTAATAACTTTCATCTCAACTTTTCACTACTTCTCATTAAAGCCCAAAATCTCTTAAAGAAGCTTCAGTTTTACCATTTGCCTTTCATTCAGAAAGCTGCTTGCCAAGTCGTTAATAGTTCATTTGCAAGTTGCTCTCCCACGTGGACTTTTGCTCTCCCTCATCACTGTAATCTTTCAGAGAAACTGTGCCTTAAAGATAATTAAACTCCATGATCATCATTGTACAGATATTTTTCAGGGGAGATCTAAAATGTTTACAACCATGGAGGGCATTGTTAGAAAGGGAAGCTGTCTGCTTTTTAGATCTGCCCTCCCAATACTTGGTATAATGTTATCCTGTTAAATGCAAGCCTACTTTTTGAAGGGACGTGGGTGGCACTGTGGTCTAAACCACTGAGCCTAGGGCTTGCCAATCGGAAGGTTGGCGGTTCGAATCCCCGTGACGAGGTGAGCTCCCGTTGCTCGATCCCTGATCCTGCCAACCTAGCAGTTCAAAAGCATGCCAAAGTGCAAGTAGATAAATAGGTACTGCTTTGGCAGAAAGGTAAACAGCGTTTCCATGCACTGCTCTGGTTTCACCAGAAGTGGCTTAGTCCTGCTGGCCACATGACCCAGAAAAACTGTCTGTGGACAAATGCCGGCTCCCTCAGCCAGTAAAGAGAGATGAGTGCCACAACTCCAGAGTCATTCGCAACTGGACTTAACTGCCAGGGGTCCTTTACCTTTTTACTTTTTGAAACAATAGATGAGCCCAAATGCAGCTATCCTTTGCAGCGCAAACAAATTTGTGATGCACTTTTCCAGTCAAATAATGAGCACAAAAATGTGTGCATTTGGGGAGGCGGGCATAAAAATGCAGATCTCAGTGAAAATAACCTACAAAAATGAATTTTAGAGGAAATTCTGTATATGAGCTAGAATTCAATGTGAAAATGCATATATTGGGAGCAGTTCACATAAACTGCTGATAAATTTTCATCAGGACACATAGGGAAATGTGAAGAGTTGAATTTAAGAGTGTAAAATTGAGAAAACAAAATTGACAGAATATTAAAAACATGATAAAACATCAAACATTAAAAACTTCCCTAAACAGGGCTGCCTCGGTAGTGGCACCAACCCTGTGGAACGCCCTCCCATCAGATGTCAAGGAGATAACAACTATTTAACTTTTAGAAGACATCTGAAGGCAGCCCTGTTTAGGGAGGCTTTTAAAGTTTGATGTTTTAGCAATATTCTGCTGTGAGCCACCCAGAGTGGCTGGGGAAAATAATAATAATAATAATAATCATCATCATCATCATCATCATCATCATCAAGGCTTGAAATGTAAGCCAACACAAAATATCAAAATGGTGGTGCCAGTAACGTACAGCATAGTGGAGTAGAGGGACTTACCTGAGCTTCTAGCAGGTGAATCTCTGCCACTTACTGGGAGTGGGGAGAGAGGTCAGAATGGTGCAAATGCACCAGCAGAGCCAATCTGCAGCTCATGCCACTGAGGCAGCACCATGCCTGCATCTCCCCATAAATGATTTCTGTCCCACTATAAATTTCACTACAGGGTGATGTTAACAAATGGAATAGGCAAAGATAATTGTAACTACTATATGTGGGGATGATTAGAGAGGCAGGAGAGGATATATTATTTAATGATATCCTTCCTAACTTGCGCTAGCAAGTTCCATATTCTAGCAGAGTTCCAAACATCCCCCTTTTTAAATTATGCAGCCATCAGCTTGTTGCTGACTCACCTGAGTCTTACTGTTAAAGATTCCTTCCTGGTAGCATTCCTTCTAATCCCTCTTAAAAAGAATAAACACAAGAATCTGATTCACGTTAATATAAAAGTAGTTTACTCACAGATTCATTCAGGTTCACAGACATATCCCTGAAGGCAGGCTTAGGTTACATAACAACTAGAACTATTCCATAAAGAAGTTAGTTCCAAGTGACTGTGACTAAGCCGTCACTTCTCCAAACACACAGCAACATACAAAATGGAGAAGACACACTGAGCCGTGTGCACCTCCATCAAAGTACAACAGACCACACCCTCTGCAATTCACATGTAGTGGAAGTCTGTCCCAGCTCAGGGGGAAACAGGAAGTCTTCTCCTGAGTGGTACAGAACATCCCCTAACATGTCCACAGTAGGAATGTTGTACTTGACTGCAGTTTTACATCCCACGCTATAGCCAGCAACTAGGGCTGTATATAAATTCAAACAACAACAACAACAGCAACATGGATTATGCAATTACAGGTTGCATCTGGCTTCTCATTTGGTGGTTAGATTCTGGCTTTGTTTCAAAGAAAGAATCCACTCACATGGTTGTTTTTCTTTGTCCATGCTATTTTTCCTGTGTACAAGATCCTGCAGAATGAAAAATAAAACAAAAACAGCAGCATGGAAAAAGTATAGCGGCGGGACATTTCCATAACTCTAGGAACATTCCCCTCCTCAGCTTCTCTGATCATGAAAATAGCTGCAGGCTGTTGTGGATCCCCCTCAGTGCAGAGTCTGCTATGCACAAATGTTTCCCCACACAACCCCATCCAATTAGGGGGAGGAAACTCTTGGGTTCGCTGGTTGCGAAAGTTGCCTTGTGAATGCTGCAATGCGCACCGTGCCTTCTGCTCCTGGAGTCACTTACTTTGCTTGGCCACAAACGAAACAAGCCCATCAGGCATGGGGAAGGCATTGTCCTCACCTTTTCAGCTTTCAGCCATGCCTGAACCTTCCCCAAATGCTTTGTGATGTGTCACAGCAAGCTGCTGTTAACAAACAACAAAAACAAAAAAACACACAGAGAGATTGAAAAGACATAGAGTTGTGTGGTTGCCTGGACTGCTGGCCCCACCTATGGTACTACCGATAGCTTCAGAGAATATTTCCAGTTGCTCAGCATTGCCACCCATGTATGATCGGTAGGATTATTGACAGTCTGTTGAAAAGAGTAAGCAGCATGTCAACACAGCCTATTGTGAGAGGCATATCAATAAGCAAAGTTTGGAGAAAACAAGAGAAGGGCAAATTGGGTTCGAAAGCTACACTTAAAAGATGCTCGGCCCTCACTTTGGGACAGCATTCTGCCAAAACCTTTGGGGGGGGGGGGTCTCACTATAGCTCTTTATACCCATAGAGGATGAGGGGGGGCACTGTGATCTAAACCACTGAGCCTCTTGAGCTCGTCAATCAGAAGGTCGATGGTTCGAATCCCTGCGATGGAATGAGCTCCCATTGCTCTGCCCCAGCTCCTGCCAACCTAGCAGTTCGAAAGCACGCCAGTTCAAGTAGATAAATAGGTACTGCTGGGGTGGGAAGGTAAATGGTGTTTCCCTCTGGTTTCCATCATGGTGTTCTCTTGTGCCAGAAGCTCCATCATGAGATGTCTACCAGTTTCCAACCACAGATACCAGCAGCCTTCAAGTAAGCAAACTTGCCTTATTATCACTCCCTAGCATCCCACTGCCAGAGGATTGCCTCCTTCCATTCATCACTTTGCCTCCTCCAAGTGAAACCTGGGCAGTGCTGAATGTCACATCCATTGCCAGGTGTGTCCTGTTGGAAATAGGAAAGGGCTTTCCCCTTGGCCTGCCTTTATATCCACTCAGTTGCCAAGTGCTTTTGTGACATCGCAAGAAACCCACAGCCAATGGGAACAGCTGGGGAGGCATCATCTTCATTGCTTTGAGCCTCACAATGGCAGGTGGACCTAACAGTGATTGTGTGCTTGTTTATTCGGATATGGGTGGCGCTGTGGTCTAAACCACTGAGCCTTTTGGGCTTGCTGATCAGAAGGTCAGCGGTTCGAATCCCTGTGATGGTGTGAGCTCCCGTGGCTCTGTCCCAGCTGCTGCCAACCTAGCAGTTAGAAAGCACACCAGTGCAACTAGATAAATAGGTACTGCTGCAGCGGGAATGTAAACAGCATTTCTGTGTGCTCTTGTTTCTGTTACAGTGTCCCATTGTGCCAGAGGTGGCTTAGTCCTGCTGGCCACATGACCCGGAAGGCGTCCACAAACGCTGGCTCCCTCGGCCTGAAAAGCAAGATGAGCGCCACAACCCCATAGTCGTCTTTGACTGGACTTAACTCTCCAGGGGTCCTTTGCCTTTTTTTATATACTAATAAAGGAGGTGCAGTGCCACAGATAGGAAAGCTACAATTCAAAAGTTCAGATAGATTTCCCATGGAAACGCATTACTCTAAGTCTGGGAAAATGGATTTGAAGACTTCCTCCAAGGGGTTTTTCACTTCCTTAATTAAAATCTGCATCTGCAGTCTGGTCTATTAAGGAGGGCTATAGAAAGGTCTCCAATAAAACATTTAAAAGAGATGGATAAAGCAGTTGCCTAAATGAAATTACAGCTGCCCATTGCTTGATTTCTATAATATGAAATACTCAAGTTGAAGCCTGCTTCCAAATGTGAACAGACTCACTAGCAAGGGCCATTTGTTCAGCGCGTGCTCAGATGCACTGATTTTATTTTGATTAATTCACATGTTTCAGAGCTCAGCTTTGGCACTGCAAACAGGTCCAAGGACTGTTGTCGTGATTCCTGGCTGACAAATTAGGACCACTGCTGTGAAGCACCATCTTTTTTACACTTCAGCAGTTTTAAGTCTTTTAATTTGTATCAGCATTGCATATAATAGATTGCTCAGTGAATAGCAAATAGTTTTCTGGGTGGAAAAGAAAGGGAGAAGAAGATTTGGCTGGCACTACGGCCTATTCCCAGATGAGGTGTTTACTCTGAAACCAGAGCAGCGCACGGAAACGCCATTTACCTTCCCGCCGGAGCAGTACCTATTTATCTACTTATTTATCTAGATAGATAGATAGATAGATATAGAGAGATAGATAGATAGATAGATAGATGATAGATAGATAGATAGATAGATAGATAGATAGATAGAGATAGAGTAGAGAGAGAGAGAGAGAGAGAGAGAGAGAGAGATAGATAGATAGATAGATTAGATAGATAGATGATAGATAGATAGATGATAGATAGATAGATAGATAGATGAAAGATAGAGATATATAGATATAGATAGATAGATGATAGATTGATGATAGATAGATAGATAGATAGATAGATAGATAGATAGATAGATAGATAGATGATAGATAGATAAATGATAGATATAGATAGATGATAGATAGTGTTATGTACTGAGTTGAATAGGATCCAAAATGCAGCAGTCTGATTGGTCCTAGAACAATAGGACCCAGAATGCAGCAGTTTGATTGGTCCACAGGAGCCACCCAATCCAGCTCCAGGTGGAACCTGATTGCAACCTGATTGGCCTATAGGAGAATCCCGGAATTAGCCAATCACGTGGGGCCCATTGTGTAAATAATGTATATAAAGCAGACATTCTGGGGAAACTTCCATTCCTCCTCACCACTATGAGCTGAATAAAGAGCATGAAATCCACTCTCGACTCCGAGTATATTTCAGATAGATAGATAGATAGATAGATAGATAGATAGATGATAGATGATAGATAGATAGATGGTAGTGTTCAGGCGAAATGAACTCCCCTACTGCACCCAGTTAACTGTGCCATGCCTTCTAGTGCAGAAAGGATGCTCAAAGCCTAGAAACTGTGATTGCCCCCCCCCCCCCCCCGTGGAAATTCAGCTCTGCAATTCCACATGCAGTTTACAGTGGGAGAGCAGTGAATGGATTGCGTTAGGAGCTCCCATTCTTGAAACACCCTAAATCTAAAGTATAATAGGCATGACAGCAGCTAAAACGGTCTGCTGGAAACAGTAACAAAATGCCAGTTTCGCTAGCGAGTTAATTACAAACATCTGCACTTTATTTTTAGGCTTAAATTTACTACCATATTCGTCAGCCCCCGTGACTGTCAGTGATACTGTAAATTATGCATAACAACGGGAAATAATTAAACAGAAGCATTAGGGATTGCTGTTTGTGTGGCAAATAAAAGCTTGCATATTTTGAAGTAGGCTGCTGCTATTATCTCGCCCCCTCTTTCTCTCCCCGTCTCTTTGGTCTTCATCTCATTGAATCCCAAATACGGACCTAGGCGATGAAAAGGGTTTGTATACCAATGGCTCCGGTTTAATCCTCGAGGAGAAAAGATAGCTATTTGAGTTCCAACGGTTCTAGGGCTTATTAGCAACATTGCAGAGATAAAAGGGATGGGTCTATTTACTCACCAGCAACGTGATGGGACCGTGGGGACCATTTTAAATAGCAGGTGGGAGCTGCGTTTGGCAGAGAGCCATTTGAGAAACTTTGTCAAGCTGACATCTATCAGTGCCAAAATAGAAGCATCCTATAAAGCAACAAGAATAGATCATCTGCACACAAAAGTGCAATTTTTGGCGGCCGTCCTATACAGAATCAGTCTGATTAAAGTTGATAGGAGACCATCCTCCTTCATAAGATTGCACTCTTAAAGATTTAACTTCAAGCCAAATGATGATACTAAGGCAATTGTCTAGTTCTGTATTCCCTCCCCACTCCCGCTTGCAAAATGTGCAGATATAAAATTCCAAAATTCAGGGACTCAGCTACTTTAGTAAATGAAAAAGTGTGACACCAGATGGTGCTGTTGGGTTCCATCCTATGGCAACCTGATTTCCCATTGTGAGGTTTACAACGCGTTTTCCTGAATTTGTTTTGTTTTTATTTATGCTTTTCAAGTTTATGCATTTCATTAGTTTTACAATCAATTTCACATTTCAAAGTCTGACTTCCTTCTGCCTCTTTCTGTGATTCCTTAAACTAATAATAATAATAATATAATAATAATAATTTATTTTTTGAATCCCGCCCATCTGACTGGGTTGCTCCCACAACACCTCTTCTTCTTTGGTGATTAGTCATAACTGAGTAAGATGGTTTTCCATGAACACAGTTTTAACAGTGAGTCAGTAACTGACTGTGGAGGCCAATTCTGGATCAACATGTCCTTCCACAGTGGGGACATAGGTTTCTGGGTGGGAGTTGATCATGGTGAGGGTTTGCCAAGTGTGCCTTCCTCTTGGCACGCTTCTCTTCCTGAGTCTGAGCATCTTCAAAGTCCATGACACCTTTGGTAAAGGCTATTCTCCAATTGGAGAGCTCACAGGCCAGTGTTTTCCACTTGTCGGTGTTTACACTACATTTTTAAAGATTTGCCTTGAGAGCGTCTTTAAGCCTCTTTTGTTGACCATCAGCATTAAGCTTTCCATTTTAAGTTTGGAAAACACCACCACCACAACATAACACATTAAGAGCATCCCTATACAGGGGTGCCTTCAGATGTCTATGGAAGGTCCTATAATTATTTATCTCTATGAGGTCTGACACAAGGGCATTCCACAGGATGGGTGCAACTACTCAGAAGGTCCTCTGCCTGGTTCCCTGTAATTTCACTTCTTGCAGGGCTCAGGGCGGCTAACAACAATAAAACCGTACAACAGTACAACACAACACAACACTCTAAAATCATTCAATATAAAATTAATTCAAATCAAACCAATGGCAACCTCAGAAGGCCCTCAGAGCTGGTCCTCAGTGTCTAGGCTGAACAATAGAGATGCTCCTTCAGGTATACCAAGCCAAAGCTGTTTAGGGCTTTAAAGGTCAACACCAACACTTTGAATTGTGCTCAGAAACGTAATGAGAGCCAAGGTGGGGCTTTTAGGACTGGTGTTATATGGTCTTGGTGGCCACTCCCAGTCACCAGTCTGGCAGCCACATTCTGGAATAGTTGTAGTTTCTGGGTCACGTTTGAAGGTAGCCCCACGTAGAGCTCATTGCAGTAGTCCAAGCGGGACATAACTAGAGCATGTACCACTCTGGCAAGACACTGCGCAGGCAGGTAGGGTCTCAGCCGGTGTACCAGATGGAACTGGTCAATAGCTGCCCTGGACACAGAATTGACCTGTGCCTCCATGGTCAGCTGTGAGTCCAAAATGACCACAAGGCTGAGCATATGGGTCCTCAAGGGCGCAGTTGTCTCATTGCGGATCAGGGAGCCTGCCCTGGGAAAAAGACCTGCAGTAGGAAAAGCTTATGATGTACAGGAGGGGGGGGGGAATCAGAAATTATGAGTCTCAGAAATCAGAAATTATGAGTCTTGTTCTATTTGCTCCTGATTTTTGACTATTTGATTTTATCATCAGAATTTCGTTGTGGGGAATTCGTATTATTTTTGGGTTGTCAGTCTCTGTCCTTTCCTGTGCACTGTCTGTTTTATTGTTTCATAAAATAATAATAAACACTCAGAAATTTAGGAAACTCCGGTTTAACACAGGAACAACACAATAGTCTGAGTCCAAAGAGAAAATTAGACATTTCCTTCTTGTAAACACAAAAGGTGCTGGATACACCAGAGTTGCTTCTTTGCATACAGAAATTTAATTTACCTTGGCACAAGGTGATAAGAGCCAAGAGATATTGCGTGTGAAGACCTCCAAAACCACACCCAAATGAAGACACAATAGACACAGATTTTAGTTTAAGGTTTTTTGGCATTAAATTTGGGCCACAACTTTATTGATTACAGCATGTGAGTGGTTGCTTGGACATTGGTTCCAGACTACCTGAACCTGCACGGTGGCAGGAACAGGACTGACACTGGGCACCACCATATGTCAGTAAGGGAAAGCATCCTGGGGGAGCGAGAACTCCTTTGATCTCACAGCTCACCCCAGATGCTCCCAGGGGCTCTGGCGTGGCCCTAGCCC
This sequence comes from Podarcis gaigeae, assembly GCF_964106915.1. Lineage (NCBI taxonomy): Eukaryota > Metazoa > Chordata > Lepidosauria > Squamata > Lacertidae > Podarcis > Podarcis gaigeae. Next base: position 11,045,997 of record NC_139687.1, on the reverse strand, counting down.
CTGCACAGGGTTTGGACCAAAGCAAGGCGAGCCCCTGGATTCCTTTAATGGAATTCCCTAGCAGCAGCAATGGAGGGGCAGGCACAGCCAACCACGTCCCCTCCCCAAAACATTGAACAAAATGCCTAACAGCCAACCTTACAAAGTTGTGACGATTTGCTACACGGTAGGCACAAACCAAGTGGCACCAGCCAATCAGCCAAATGGCAAAATTCCTACTGGGCCCCTGCTCCAAAACAGAGACTCCTAGACAGGCATAGCAAGGCCAAAGAACAACCCTAAATATAGGGAGAGGAGGGTGGGTGATCCCCTGCACATCGCAAGAAACTGTCCAGTGATGTGCAGCAGCTATAAGTAGCCCCTCAGCAGCCAATAGCCAACCCAACCAACCAAATTTCTGCCCAGGAACAGAAGGGCAACCAATGGGGTGTTGTGGCCATCCAAATGGTCCCACCCCACACAACAGGGAGGCAGTTTCTGGTGATCTCACTGCAAAACGTGTTCTCCTTCATGGAGAGCGTGTTGCAGTGGGGGCCGCCAGGACACTCCAAAGTTGGGGGCGGGCTAATTGATCGTTGGCCACTGATGTGATTGGGGCTTCCCTTGTTGTTGGGAAGAAGTTAATTTTGCCATTTGTTGATTGACAGCCAGAAATGCTAAAACTCCTTGCACGAGGCTAGGGCTTCCTCTTTTCGCCCGTGCATCGGATTGCCCGTCCCTCCCTCCCTAGAATAGGGTTGTTCGCTTTGACCTTGCTATGCCTGTCATGGGGTCGTCCGCTTTGGAGCAGGGGCCTGGTAGGAATTTTGTCCATCTGGCTGATTGGCTGGGGCCATTTGGTTTTTTCTACTGCGTAGCAAATCGTCACAACTTGTAAGGTTCGCGGTTAGGCATTGGTTTATGGTTTGGTTGCTTGAGGGGCATGGATTGGCTGTGCCTGCCCCTCTAATGCTGCTGCTGCAAGGGATTCCATTAAAGGAATTGGAGGCTAACTATTGCTTGTCCACTCTGTCAAGGGGGCTCGGGCCATAGCAATGAGCTCCTGGTTGCATTTGGGGTGAGGGCGGTTCCCTGCTCCGTCGCTACCCCCAAGTGTATTCCCCTATTCTGACTTTCGCATCGTGCGGAATGTCAGTCTGTCCCCCATGGTGGGTGCAGATAGTTGAAACCAATGCCTAAGCAACCACTCACAAATTTGTATTTTAATAAAGTTGTGGCCAAAATTATGCCAAAAATCTTAAACAAAAAATCCGTGTGATGTGTGAGTTATTGGGGTGGCCCTGGGGACCTCGACAGGGGGTAGGAGGACCCTACTTATACAGCTCCCCAATGGAAGACGTTCCTCTCTTCAAACTCTCTATTAAATCAAAAATTCCCAAATCGAAATGAATGCAAGCACAGAAAAGCTTTTCTTCATTTCTGATTACTGTTGTATTTTATGATCTTTCAACATTTTCTCAGTCAATTGTATTTGCCTGTGATAGAGAGGGAACGGTAGGGGGGAGGTAGGGAGGAAGAGAGAGAGAGAGAATTTAAATTCAAGGAAGGTTTTATCAGTGAGAAACAACATAATTGAGCAGTGAGCATTTCCCTGTTTTGCAGAAAGGAATAAAATGTTATGTTCACACACTGCTTTCCAGCGGAGAAGTTCATTTTTGATCTTGCTTTGACGGTGAAGTATTCCCAGTAACTGCAGAGAATTTTTTTTTTTAACCTCAGAGTGCTTGTAAAACCTGCCAAGTGAGGACATTGATGAATGAAGGTCTCCTCAAGGCTTGACATCTAGTTTTGGAGAGGCAGTGGAGAATGTAAGGAGACTGGGACAAGGCAGGACAAGAACAGAATTACCTGTTAGCCACACAGATGAAAGCTTTTCAGAATCAGAGAGTTCATTCTGAAACTCTAATCAGGGATGAGGGCAGAAAATTTCAAATGGGGCCCCTTTGAACCTCCTTGTATGAAGAGGTTTAGGCTGAGAAATCTCCAAATCTCTTCCAGCCCCAACATAAATGATACTTTATTAGGATTATGGCTCTGTATTTATTTGTAGCTCTCTTTCTTTCTCCCCATGTAAACGCAGGTATTGGAGGGCATGACCTATCATAAAGAAGGGAACATGAGGGCTTCTAGTCTAATCTTGTTGGATTTCAGTTGTTCATAGCCTTCTGAAACTTTCACCTTTCGTAGACTAAATTGCTCCAAGCATGGCTCTTACTGGAGGTAAAAAGAAGTCATTTCAGACTTTCTGTGATTATTTCTAAGGCCTTAAAGAAAAAAAAAAGTAGAGTGGAAATGCAACATGAAAGTGAATATAGAACAGAATATAGGTTTTATTATAATATACATTGTTTTGCAACTGTTGAGTGATCGGGAAACATCTTAGAATAAATTCAGAATGAACGGGATTTTCAGACGACACAAAAGACATTGCTGATTTACATCAAGCTGGCATGTGCTAATTTTTATGTATAGCAAATTTTTATGTATAGCTAATTACAGTGGTACCTCTGGATACGTACACCTCTAGTTGCGTATCCTTCGGGTTATGCATGCAACAAACCCAGAAATATTTTTCCAGGTTTCACCACGTGCACATGCGCAGAAGCGCTCTACGCATCATGCGCATGCACAGAAGTGCTCTACCATGCCGTGTGCATGCGCAGAACAGGCGCCTCTGGTTGCGAATTCCTCAGGATTCGACTGGAAGTCCGGAACAGATCCTGTGCACAACTGGAGGTACCACTGTATTAGGATTTATTTTATTTTATTTTTTAATTTATTTAACATTGTTACAAAATATAAGCAAAATATTGCAAATACATACATACATATATATTTCAAATAAGCACATATATATGAAAAAAGGAACAAAAGAGAAAAGAAGATGAAAAAAGAAGAAAGAAGAAAAAATAGAGAAAAGAAGAAGAAAAGTTGGAAGAATTTCTTCCAAGTTTATTCTACAAATATCTCAATATGAAAATAATAATAAAATTTCATTGACTGACTTCCATCACTTACACTGCACTTCCTATATATATATATATATTAAGCAAGATTGTATCTGTTATTCTGTATTTCCCCCATACAATCTCACACAAATATTCTAATCAATAAGTTTTCTAAATCTTTCATAAATCTATTCTAAACACAACCAATTTTGTTGTTGTTTAGTCGTTTAGTCGTGTCCGACTATTCGTGATCCCATGGACCAGAGCATGCCAGGCACTCCTGTCTTCCACTTCCTCCCGCAGTTTGGTCAAACTCATGCTGGTAGTTTCGAGAACACTGTCCCACCATCTCGTCCTCTGTCGTCCCCTTCTACTTGCGCCCTCCATCTTTCCCAACATCAGGGTCTTTTCCAGGGAATCTTCTCTTCTCATGAGGTGGCCAAAGTATTGGAGCCTCAGCTTCAGGATCTGTCCTTCCAGTGAGCACTCAGGGCTGATTTCCTTCAGAATGGAGAGGTTTGTTCTTCTTGCAGTCCATGGGACTCTCAAGAGTCTCCTCCAGCACCATAATTCAAAAGCTTCAATTCTTCGGCGATCAGACTTCTTTATGGTCCAGCTCTCACTTCCATACATCACTACTGGGAAAACCATAGCTTTAACTATATGGATCCTTGTTGACAAGGTGATGTCTTAAAAAGCAAAGATGCTGTCTAGATTTGTCATTGCAACACAACCAATACCTTATATTTAATCCTTGTCTACATAAATAATCATTTAGACATTTCCATTGTTTCTGGATTATATTATTTGGTTTTTGTCTTATCAAATCAGTCAACTTTGCTAATTCCAAGTATTCACATAATTTATTCAGCCATTCTTCTTTGGTTGGAACATGGTCTCATTTTAGACCATTTCAATAGCTGCTTATTCTGTCTACTCTCTTTCGTCTCAACTGAAAAAGTAATAATCCTAGTGATGAAATATTGCTGAATTTTCCAGACAACTGGGTTTGTAAGATGACTGTTAAATACAAGCACTATATAAACTGAGTCCCTTTGGTTTGAAGGCTAATACAATGGTAGGCATTAGAAATGTGAGTTCCAGCATTGTTCCTGCTTGCAGTTAACCAGCTTTACTGAGCAAAGTTTGGGTAAACTAATTGAGATTGCATTGCAAGATCCTGCTAGGGGCCTTGAGACTACTATAGGTCTCTGCATATCCTGCTTTTGTCTACACAGTCTCTGTCTAGTAGGATGAGACTTTTCTAACCTCCAGAGCCTACCTTTTGCCATGTAATGTGTGTTGGTGGCAAGGAAAAAATAGGGATAAAGAGAGGAGACTTCCTAGCTGCCAAGATCCAGACTTGGGCAAAATATTGTTGAAAACCCCCCAGCAGAGATTTAAAATCACAAAACATGGAGCAAAGTAAAGTGTGGAAAGAGGCTGTTAGATCTTTAAAATATACCCTTGTGAGTTCCTTCCAAAGTCCCCCTCTCCCCCTATTTAGTAACCATTTAGTAAGTGATAAAATTGTTTACTGACGAACTCTCCAAAGGTCAGATTCATGTGCTTTTCCATACAGCATTCAGAAAAAGTTGCACAGGCAGTAAAACGTGGCCTAGTTATTGGTGACTTCTAAATTATTGATACAGGAACTAAATTATTGATATAAGTTCCTAAATTATTGATACAGGAACACAAGAATGGCTTGTAAGAGCCATGTGGTCTGAGCTTGGAGCAACCAGTGATAGGAGAAACTGCACTTGAGAATTTTTTCTTCTTTCTGCCAAAGGTACAGAAGGATTTGGGCTTTGCAAACGTAGGAAGCTCAGTATTTTAATGCATTTATGAAGGTAAGCATTATGAAAACTCTGCAGAGTTTGGCTAACAGTAGCATTTAGGGAAGAAAGAAAAACGCTTGTGCTGAAGCCTGGAATGTCTCCACTCTGCTAGCCTTAAAACACCCAATAAAACCAAAGCCCTTGACTTTATTGCAACGTTGCTTCACTAATGGCAATCTTGTGCTGCAGAGATAAAGCTGGGATTGCACTGCTTGCTGTTTTATCGGCCCTACAACGGAATCGTTGTTTCTCCAAGAGAACATTGAAAAGTCAACACCTGATAATGAGTTTGTTCTAATTCATTAAGGAATATATCTCTCGACTTAAAAACCTTCACCTTGTGTTAAATTGTTTTGCATCAAAGAATGGGGATAGCTAATGGTGCGAAAGCTTGCATCTCAGTGTAGCATCAGCCCGAATGACACGGTTCCGTGGCTCTTACCTCTTCAATTCTATTTCATAGATACAAGCCTGATGCTGTTCTCTGCTGCGTAGATGTGCTAAATCCAGGGAGACGTTTGTATGCATGTTTTCTACTCATTCATCTATGTTCTGGTCTTTTTAAACAAACAACAGACCCTCAATGGCCTGGACCAATCAAAGTGGGGGCAGGGGAATGCCAAGACAAACATTTGGCTAAGGTCCTCCAGATCAAAAGGGGCCTCACTTGTTAATTTTTTTGGCATTTGGTAAGTTCCACAACTTGTTTTTATGTGCAGCGGATCAAATTCTGACACATTCCCTCAGCTCAGAGGTGCGAATTTAAGTAAACCAGAGATGTGATTTAGTAAAAGACTTTTTTGTTGTTAACTGTCATTTTTGTCATATGATTAGCATCCACTGTGACATTGCACAGTAGATGGCTAGAAACAGTTGTGCTGTTTAGTTAGATTATAAATCCTGTCTTTTCATTCTTTGTAATATTCTTTATAATACTACACACACACACACACACACACACACACGTATATGGCTAATTTGTTGTTGTTGTTTAGTCATTTAGTCGTGACCGACTCTTCATGACCCCATGGACCAGAGCACGCCAGGCACTTCTGTCTTCCACTGCCTCCCGCAGTTTGGTCAAACTCATGTTCGTAGCTTCGAGAAAACTGGCCTACCATCTCGTCCTCTCTCATCCCCTTCTCCTTGTGCCCTCAATCTTTCCCAACATCAGGGTCTTTTCCAAGGAGTCTTCTCTTCTCATGAGGTGGCCAAAGTATTGGAGCCTTGGCTTCACGATCTGTCCTTCCAGTGAGCACTCAGGGCTGATTTCCTTAAGAATGGCTAGGTTTGTTCTTCTTGCAGTCCATGGGACTTTCAAGAGTCTCCTCCAGACCATAATTCAAAAGCATCAATTCTTCGGTGATCAGCCTTCTTTATGGTCCAGCTCTCACTTCCATACATAGCTACTAATAATGTATTTCAACCCAACAGAAATACCTTCACTTAAAAGCAACAATTGCAAGTCCTTCCCACTTTTTTGTTGTTGTATCTGTGTTGTAGTTTGGACTGTGACTCGGTTCCAGTGTACTCATGTTAAGGACTCCTCAGGGCCCTCTGCCTAGATTTATTGACCCCCAAATCTTTGGGATCTGGAGTCTGAGGAGGAACTCCTGAGGAACATTCTGAACAGTAGAATGAGTTGTCAGGCTTTCAGCCAGGAAGAACAGCTCAGAAGTCTTGGCTACTCCTTCAAAGCAGGAAGTAGGTCCTTCAAAGTAACAGGTTCTTCAAAGTGTTCCAATGGAGAGGACACAAGAAGAAGCCACTCAATGGCACCACACTGTGACTCTTCAAGGTCTGCTACCCATTCAAATTCATTGATTGGTGGTAGTTCAAGTTCTCCAACACTCTCAGTTTAGCTTCCCTAGAAGTTCCTACTACGGATCCTGAGGGTCTAACCTTACCTCTTGGGGACCTGTACTGTGGACCTGCTGTCTGGAATATGGTATAGTTGTACCTCAGCTTCCGGACGCCTGGGGAGTCAAACGTTCCAGCTCCTGAACAACTGAAAACTGGGAGTGAGTGTTCCAGTTTTTGAATGTTCTTTTTGAAGCTGAACATCCACCGGGGCTTCCGGGGCTTCCGATTGGCTGAAAGAGCTTCCTGCAGCCAATCAAAAGCTGAGCTTTGGAAGCTGAACATTTCAGTAGTTGAATAGACTTCCGGAACAGATTCTGTTCGACATCCGAGGTACGACTGTGATTGATGTTGACTAACACCAGCTGAGGGTCCATGTCCACAAGGTCCCCACAATGTGAGAGGTTTGATTCAAAATTCCATGTTACTACAGAGTGCTGAAAGCTGCTTGGGGTGGTCAAATGTCTTGGTTGGACCCTGCCTAAAGGACCAGAGAGAAATCGCTCCTTGAAGATAGATAGGCATGTGTCTATTAAGGAGAGAAAGGTAAGTGTGGACCAGGGTTTCTTGAAACATAGCAGAGGATAATTAGACACAAGCCTCACAGCTTGCAAAACTATGTGGGATCGGAGAATTTTGACCTGGGCAATATGAAGGTGGATTCTGGGGTGGTTGCATGCTATTTCATCAGTGCCTCCAAAACATTATTGCTTACAAACATGAACACATTGTGGAATATTTCTGTTGTGAGAACAAAAAAAAGGAGGGGTGCAGGAAACTTGAATTTTTTCTCTCTTTCATTTTTCCTTTTCTTTCCTTTGTTTTTTTTTATTTAGATTAACTTGCTTTTAATTTCATTGCATGATGAAAAGTTTCAATTAAAAATTATGAAAAATGTAATCTGCAAGCTAAGCACCTGAAGTTGTTGGCACCAAATTTGTTTTATTATAGAAGAGGTAATTTTTGATGGCTTACATTAATACTTGTGTGAAGGCAAATTGATGATGGGTTATCTGCCCCCTTCTTGGGGAAGGTGGGGGAGAGACTTGTGGTGGGGCAGTAGCAGGCATTCTTGAATAATAGGGACTGTTTAGATCCAATGTCATCTGGATTCAGGCCTGGCCATGGAGCTGAGTCAGCCTTGGTCGCCCTCTTGAGAAGAAACACCTTTTTGCTAGATACACCTGTGTATCAGTGATGGCTGGACTAGGAGAGCTCAATCATAGTAGTTCAGGCCTCAAGACTGGACTACTGTGATGTACTCTCTGTGGGGCTCCCCTTGCACTTAACTTGGAAGTGGCAGTTAGTGTAGAATAAAAGGTACAGGTAATGGACCCCTGTCAGTTAAGTTCAGTCACAGATGACTCTGCGGTTGTGGCACTCATCTCGCTTTACAGGCCAAGGGAGCCAGCGTACAGCTTCCGGGTCATGTGGCCAGCATGACTAAGCCACTTCTGGCGCAACCAGAGCAGCGCATGGAAACGTTGTTTACATTCCTGCCAGAGCGGTACCTATTTATCTACTTGCACTTTTGGGTGTGCTTTTGAACTGCTAGGTTGGCTGGAGCTGGGACCGAGCAATGGGAGCTCACCCCGTTGCGGGGATCCGAACCGCCGACCTCCTGATTGGCAAGCCCAAGAGGCTCAGTGGTTTAAACCACATCGCCACCCGCATCCCTCTTTAGTGTAGAATGCTGCTGCACAATCATTGAGAGAACTGAGACCATGGGGGCATATTGCACCTTTGCTCAAAGAAACGCACTGGTTGTTGATTTATCACGGGACCAAGTACAACTGCTTCAAATGTTTGTTGGAAATGTAAGGAGAAGGAAGGCACATTCTACCACATGTGGTGGATGTGCAAGATAACAAAAGCATTGTGGGAAATGAATTATAATGAGCTGAAAACAACATTTGTGGAAAAACCAGAGGCTTTTTTATTAGGTACCAAAGGAGTAGAAATGATGATTTATGTATGCAACAGCAGCAGCGCGGGTACTACTGGCCCTGAGATGGAAAGAAGATAAACCCCCAAACAGAGAAGAATGGTTGATGAAGAGGATGGACTATACCGAAATGCCAAAATTGACCGGGAAAATCAGAAGAGGAAATCTTTAAGAAAGAATGGGAAAATTTTACAATGTATTTAAGAGAACACTGTAAATAACTAAAAACTTGAGAAATGCTTGTAATGTACTAAAAACTATGGTAAAAATGGATTATTATTATTTTTTAAACAGAGAAAATTAGTGAAGCAGCTGAAAAAAAGATTGATAATGGTAAGCATGGAAGGGTGGAGGGGAGTCAAAGGATTCAGGGAACCCTAAATGATTATTTTGATGTTTAATGTTTGAATTTACATTTGCAATGTAAAACTCAATAAAAAAGATTTGACAAAAAAAAAAGTTCAAGGCATTAAGATGGGTATGTGATGTTGTTGTTGTTTAGTCATTTAGTCGTGTCCAACTCTTTGTGACCCCATGGACCAGAGCACGCCAGGCACTCCTGTCTTCCACTGCCTCCCACAGTTTGGTCAAACTCATGCTGGTAACCTCGAAAACAGTATCCAACCATCTCGTCCTCTGTCGCCCCCTTCTCCTTGTGCCCTCCATCTTTCCCAACATCAGGGTCTTCTCCAGGGAGTCTTCTCTTCTCATGAGGTGGCCAAAGTACTGGAGCCTCAGCTTCACAATCTGTCCTTCCAGTGAGCACTCAGGGTTGATTTCCTTCAGAATGGAGAGGTTTGATCTTCTTGCAGTCCATGGGACTCTCAAGAGTCTCTTCCAGCACCATAATTCAAAAGCATCAATTCTTTGGCGATCAGCCTTCTTTATGGTCCAGCTCTCACTTCCATACATCACTACTGGGAAAACCATGGCTTTAACTATACGAACCTTTGTTGGCAAGGTGATGTCTCTACTTCTCAAGATGCTGTCTAGGCCTGTCATTGCCCTTCTCCCAAGAAGCAGGCGTCTTTTAATTTCGTGGCTGCTGTCACCATCTGCAGTGATCATTGAGCCCAAGAAAGTAAAATCTCTCACTATAAAACCCTTAACATCTTGGGATGCCTTGCCCCATAAGTGCCCACTCCCACATATGGAACTGTCACCATTACAAACACCACATGACACTTGTTCTGCAAATGTAAGAAATCCATAGTTTATTGTGACAGCACCTACACACTGAGACTCCCTGCCATTCACTTATTTTTAACACTTTTGTTTAAGTGAGTCCACCCGGACATGTAGATGATGAGGTGTTTTAATCTCTTTTTACTATTAATTCTAATTATCTTTAAATGTTTTTAAAATTGTTTTCAACTGTTTTTACTGATAACTTTAATGTTCCTTGCAACCCACGTAAAGGTCTTATTACAGTCAAGCCGTCCTGTACATTCAATTTTCTTAAATGAATAAATAAGCTGCGGACAGTATCGGTTGTGTTTAAGCGAAATCACTTTGCAAACTGCCCAGGTAGTAAGAAGATGAAATGCAAATGGCCTGAAGTACTGGTACATATACTTTGGCCCATATCCCATTAAGCAAGCTGTTACAGCCCAGATTATCTCCTGCTGGCAAATGACAAGTTTTACTTAGAGCCGGCTAATTATCAATTGAGTTCTAAATTAGTGTCAGGCAAGGTCTTCATCTCAGTTCAGAGAGGGCTCAGCTAAAATGGATTAATTGTTTCTTTTTTAAAGAAAGCCACAAGCCAAGACTGTTCCAAAGTTTGGACCCTAGAATCAAAGAGTTGGATGGGCCCCCAAGGATAATCTAGTTCAACTCCCTGCAACGCGGAGAAATGAAGGTGTCCCAAATGGGGATCAAACCAGCAACCTTGCTGTTAGCAGCGCTAAGCTCTAACCAACTGAGCCATGCAGTGCTGATGTGTTACAGATGTTCCAAAGCCTATCACATTCACTCAATGGTGTAAGTGTTGATCACTTCTCCTACCTAGGCAGTTATCTTTCCACAAGGGCTGACAATGATGCTAAAATCCAGCATCGCCTGAGCTCTGCAAGTGCAGCTTTCTCCCAATTGAAGTGCAGAGTGTTTGAGGACTAGGACATTCACAGGGAAACCAAATTGCTTGTTTAGAAAACTATTGTACTACCAACCTTAATGTATGCTTGTGAAACATGGACCACTTATAAACGCCATCTCCAACTCCTTGAAAGGTTCCATCAATGGTGTCTCTGAATTTTGTTACACATCACTTGGGAAGACAGGCGAACTAATGCCAGTGTACTGGAAGAAGCAAAGATCACCAGTGTTGAAGCAATGATTCTTCAACATCAACTTCAGTGAACTGGTCATGTTGTGCGGATACCTGATTATCGTCTTCCAAAGCAACTACTTTATTCTGAACTTAAAAATGGAAAGCGTAATGCTGGTGGTCAACAAAAGAGGTTTAAAGACTCTCTCAAGACAATTTTTAAAAAAATGTAGTATAAACACTGACAACTGGGAAACACTGGCCTGCGAGCGCTCCAGTTGGAGAACAGCCTTTACCAAAGGTTTCATGGACTTTGAAGACACTGGAACTCAGAACGCAAGGGAGAAACATGCTAAGAGGAAGGCACACTTGGCAAACCCTCACCCTGATCAACTCCCGCCCGAAAACTTATGTCCCCGCTGTGGAAGGACATGTGGATTTAGAACTGGCCTCCACAGTCACTTACAGACTCACTGTTAAGATCATGTTCATGGAAGACAATCTTGCTCAGCTACGAGTGATCGAAGAAGAAGAAGAAGAAGAAGAAGAAGAAGAAGAAGAAGAAAGAAAGAAAGAAAGAAGATAGCAACAGAAGTGTACCAGAGCCCCAAGCCCCCACATTTCCCATGGACCCTCCAAAACTACAGAGTCCCCTGTTGGTGGTAGCAATAAAAAGTTGATTGTCTGCTAGTCCATTGTCTCCCTTATGCCTGAGGAATCTGCAGCAGAATCCTTGGTCAGCACCAAACTTCAGAGGGACTTTGAGCTCAGCTCGTAATTGAGTCTAGAATTCAGAATTGGCTGAATGCATTTCCAACCCCTTCTGCACAATTCTAAAATGTGATTCCATCACTAATCCAAATTGCTAAGCTTAGTAGTCTTCAGAATTATGAGAGCAGTGCAGAGCAGCAAAATTGCAAGCTAAACAGAGAGGGAAGAATTTATATGTAAGCTAGAACGAGCGTTAATGTTCACGAATGGAACATTAATATTACTATGGGCAGAAGAAAGCTTTCTCTTTCTGGAAACAGAAATGCTGCTGCTATTCTTTCTGCTTCCCCAGCTTGCAAATCCTAGGGGTTTGTTTTCATAAAAACAGGAGGAGTTGAAAGGGAAAGAGAGGGAGAAAGAGAGCACAACTTTTATTATTCAACACTTTTGACAGCTCTGGGAATTATTTATTGCAACTCTAGTATGTGGATATTTTAGCTGCTCTGTCAAGATTAGGGGTGGGGGAGGGAGACGAATATATTACAGCTAGAAAATTCTGACAATATTTTCTTCTGCAAAACAGTTCTAGGACATCTTTACATGCTTTATCTTCAATTTTTCTTGGATTATGAGGCAAATGGAAGAGACAACTGTTTGTGCATCCGAATGGTAATAATATATATATTACCTTTAACTTCCTAGGAAGTAGTCCATTTAAATGTTGCATTTTATTTTCTTCTGCCTTGATTCTGAAAATGACTATTCTGAACCATAAATGTTGAAAATTGCAGGGGATTATTTTGTTACGTTGGTGGGGAGGGGGGGGATGTGCCATAGCATTTTTGTCAGCAGGTTATGTTTTATTAAAATGATGCCCTTGCATTCATTCCTGTCGGCCACTTCATGCATTTCTTATTAAGCTGTACACTGATAATGTTTAGCATGTGCCTCTAAAAATTATTATTATTAATAATAATATTTATTAAATTTATATACCACCCTATACCCAGGGGTCTCAGGGCAGTACACAGAATAAAATCAAGACATAAAACCACAAAATACATAATAAAAATATAAAAACAACAACCCAATAGCCCTCCCCCAACCAAAAAAACAAAAACAAAACACATTTTAAAAGGGCATAGGATGTAAATCAGATCAACCAAAAGGCCTGCTTAAAAAGGAACATTTTCGCCTAGTGCCTAAAGGTGTATAATGAAGGCACCAGGCAAACTTCCCTGGAAAGAGGATTCCACAGAAGGGAGCCACGGCAGAGAAGGCCCCGTTCTCATGTTGCCACCCTCCGGACCTCTTGAGGAGGAGGCAAATGAAGAAGGGCCTCAGAAGATGATCTCAGGGTCTGGGTAGGTTCATATGGAATGAGGCGGTCCTTGCAAACGGTCAAATGCAATAAGCATATTTGCAAACCCACATTTAATAAAACCACCCCAGGGTTTTCTTTTGGGTTGTATCCTCGGTGGCAAAAATGCATAATGTGTGAAATGGCCCCAGATTTCTTATGGGTAACGAATAAAGACAAACCAAGGTCCAAGGAGGTTTCCAGTTCCATTTTAGTTTTGCAGCAACAGTGAGATTCAAGTCCACTCCACCAGACCAAACAGACCTATTTTGTTTGTTGAATCTGGTACTTATGGAAGGATTTGCATGGAGGCGCCCACAATTGCCCAACGCACCATTCAACTAACTTTTACCATGCTAACATAAAGGTGCTCAAAGTGATTTGTTTGGCCCTTATATATGCATTGAGCAATAAGCTTGGTTGTGCTGAAACAATCATATGTGTTCACTCAGACTGAATCCGCTTGGAGTACATATGCACTATGATCAAACACTATGAAGTCCCAAGTTTCAGTTGAGTGATTCAAGATATGCTTAACTCTCCTGGAGCTTTAAAATGCTTAAACTGGGACGAAATAGGGCCTTACATTAGTTTGGTCATGGGTATTGGATCTCAATCTAAATAGCAGAAGTCATAACGCCATTGGTGCTATTACCAGCTGTTTTCCATTTCCATAATGTCTGAAGAAAGTTAATATAAACAGGCTTCAGTTGTGCTTGCAAACCCAATGCCTGAGCTTTGTATCCATCGCGCCATTATTAAGATTCCTCTCTAGGATAAATGAGTCATGGGATCTGCTTCCTGAAATAAAGGTCATATTTTGTTTGCCACGATCCCAGAGCTCTTTCCGGCATGGCAAATTCAACGATCTTCTATTCGCTAATGCTTAAAAATAGTTATTTTACAGCGAGAGGTATCAATTTTTAATGCCGACAACTTTGTGTTCTTCCCAGTGTTTTCTTAAGCACTCAAGTTGTTTGGAAAAAGCTGAAGCGTAAACTTGGATGACCCTCGGAGAGAGGGAATTCCATCTATAAAGCGTACTGTTCAATTTTAGAACTTTTACTCCCGTATAAATTTCTTATACAAAGCCATAACTTCCAGTCAATACAGAACATCAGGTGAATGAGCAAGTACCCTGATACGGCTCTGTGTTGTTGTTCTGCCATAGACAGAGTGGATATTTTTGTGCTTTTATGGGAGTGGGGGGTAGAAAGGTCAAGGAGGCATTATTTATGAACATCCTTTTGCTATAGTCCAGTAATGCTATTATCCCCACAGGCATTCAGGAGACTAGCCAAGTTCATGCTCTCTTTCATATGGAGAGGGGAGGAAAACGGAAAAATCCTGTCTACAGCTCCACTTATAGTGGGAGCCTTTCCTGCATAGTGAGTCCATGATGGCGCTGTGGTCTAAACCACTGAGCCTCTTGGGCTTGCCGATCAGAAGGTCAGCGGTTCAAATCCCCATGACGGGGTGAGCTCCCGTTGATCTGTCCCAGCTCCTGCCAACCTAGCAGGTTGAAAGCATGCCAGTTCTAGTAGATAAATAGGTACTGCTGTGGCGGGAAGGTAAACAGTGTTTCTGTGTGCTCTGATTTCTGTCACAGTGTCCCGTTGTGCAGGAAGTGGTTTAGTCATGTTGGCCACACGACCCGGAAAGCTGTCTGCGACAAACGCCGGCTCCCTTGGCCTGAAAGCGAGAGGAGCACCGCAACCGTATAGTCGCCTTTGATTGAACTTAACCTTACTGTATCAAATGAATAACTGAAGCAGATTGGATTCTATTGCATGCTTTTGTGTAGTGATATTCAATGGGTCCACAGAGACCTTTCCGGAAGTTTGCAGAGTCCTCCCCCCAAAAACCTTGAAATTTGTCTTAAAAGAAGCATTTTGTTGTAGCCAATAGGTTGTGGTGTGTGTGTGGTGCTCACGGCAGATTCTCTGATTTGCAAGTGTGCCCACAGGCCTACAAAGGTTGGTGACCCTTGTACGAAGGATTCTTTGTCATATGCTCTGGTCACCTCAAGGTTAGATTACTGCAATGCATTATACGTAGGGCTGCCTCTGAAAGCGGTTCGTAAACTTCAGCTAGTGCAGAATTCAGTGGCCAGGTTGCTCCCCAAGACTGTATGAGCATATTATACCGATCGTGGTCCAACTGCACTGGCAACCAATTTATGGGCCCAATGCAAAGTGCTGGTTTTGACCTATGAAGCCTTAAATGGCTCAGGACTGCAATACCTCAACAACTGCTTCTTTCCATATGAACCTACCCAGACCCTGAGATAATCTTCTGAGGCCCTTCTTCAAGTGCTTCCTTCTTGAGAGGTCTGGAGGGTGGAACACAAGAACGGGGCCTTCTCTGCAGTGGCTCCCCATCTGTGGAATGTTCTCCCCAGGGAAGTTTGTCTGGCACCTTCATTATACACCTTTAGGCACCAGGCAAAAACATTCCTTTTTAACGAAGCCTTTGGTTGATTCGATTGACATCCCATGCCCTTTTAATTATATATATTTTTTGGGTGTGGGGTGAACTATTGAGTTCTTGTTTTTATTTTTATTGTGCATTTTGTGGTTTTATATTTTGATTTTATTCTGTGAACTGCCCTGAGTTCCCACAGGTTTAGGATAGTATATAAATTCAATAAATAGTAATAATAAAAAATAATTCCTAAAGTGGATCAGTACAAAACCTCTACCACTATTGATAACCACTTTTTTTGGGGGGGGGGAGGGCAAACTGTAGTCATACCGGGGAGTTGAAGAAACTCACGTGAATTCACAATGCGGCCAAAACATTCTGGATGTTTGTGGAATCCATTTTGGATTTTGGGGGATGATGTCCAGCTGTGAGGCTACGTGGCACAATGAAATGTACAGCGCCAGCCATTCATTTCAGCAAAAGACCGACTGAAGGAAAATAAATGTTTATACAATTACACTTCAGGCACTTTTTGACAGGTTTATCTGTTGTTTTATTCACTCTGATGGACAGTTCTGTGGTGGATCCGGAGCACAGAATCCTTGACCTTTTTACAAACCGACAGAGCTTGCTGTGAAGCAGACGAGCAACTAAACAAAACACACAAAGACCTTTATGTCAATCACCATCAGTGCAAAAACTACAATTGTAGCAGCTGTTAAAAGCGAAACACTCGGGTTAGGTCTGAAAAGTAAACATTCATGCAAGCCACCATAGAAATTAGTTAGCTACCAGGTGCTCTATTGTACAACACAGGAATATGATTTTAGCAGTTTTGTTGAACGGTTAGGGAGCTTAATCCAGATACTGTGGCTTAGATGTAGGTGAAAATTACACTGCAAAGTGACCCTAGGTAATATCCACAGTGGAGCCAAGAATTACTTGTTCACTGAGTCAGGTTGGTTAAGGGGTGGGAATTCAGTGTGGTTCACATTTCATGTTCAACCTACCCAAGTCACACTTTCTGAAGCAACGTCTGAAGCAAAACACAGCCATACAACGAACTCGCAGTTCTCCGAATTTTGCAAGACGATTTCGGAGCCAAGTGATATGCATCAAAATGCACGCACAAGAGTAAAGTGTGAATCATAATCCACGTCATCAGTAATACTCTGCAATAATATATATATATTATTGGACAAATATATATATATATATATATATATATATATATTTGCTTTCGTAGATTTTCACGGGTACAGGAATGCAGGTTTTGGTGTCCTCGGGTGTCTTCCCGTGTAAAAGTTGGGGTGTCTAGGCGACGTTTCGACGAGGTCTCACTCGTCATCTTCAGGCTGGTGCTTTCGGCTTCTTGTTACTGGAACAGAGCTCTGTTCCAGTAACAAGAAGCCGAAAGCACCAGCCTGAAGATGACGAGTGAGACCTCGTCGAAACGTCGCCTAGACACCCCAACTTTTACACGGGAAGACACCCGAGGACACCAAAACCTGCATATATATATATATATATATATATATATGGACAAATTTGCATACAATATTATGCTTATGAATTGAAACACATACACAAACGCTGATGAATTTTCATGAGGACAGGCTCTTTAAAATGCAAACCAATGTGGAGAACTGATTTTAAGGCTGGGAAAACGAGAAACTGAAATTTACAGATTAACCAATCCCTTTTAGGGATTGAGGACCCTTTCCAGCTTCCCAAATTTGTTTTTACCTCTTTCTGTTTTTATTTGGCTTAGCTACCTAGTTTACTATATCATTCCTTGCCTGCAAGCACCTCTGGTGTGGTGGATCGTGTTAGTTCCTGCTTCCTGCTTGTAGCATGTTATAATCCGGATAATGTGTGTTAATCTTTAGTGGATAAACATATACAAATTCTTGCCTCTGGGTAAGGGGTTTGGATGAGATACTCTTCCCATCCCTTTGAGCTCCCCTGTGTCTATGAATATCTTTCATAATTTTGAGGAGTGCCGGATAAGAGTCTATCCTTACTGGTTTCATTAGAGTGAATTCTTAAGTATCCTCCTTAATCTTATGCTTCCATGATACAAACAGCGATTGTTTTTAAGATGAAAAGAAACAGACTTCAATAGCCTGTTGTCCTTGAGGCTATAAGCAAAGTATGTTAACCTTATGACATTTCCAGATTACAGCCTCCTCCATCTTCTTCACATTAGGTAATTTGCTTAAACATAGACTATCCTTGTCATTCTCACACATCCCCTCAGTAGTTTCTAAACTGTTAACGATTGTTCAGGTATGACTGAAAATGGTTGTAAAATATACATTGCAGTTGCACACATTTTCTAAACAACATTCACAGAGGAATCCTACGAGGAAATTTCTCTTTGCAGGGGTTGAATAATGTGACAAATTGACCACTACACGTCAAGCCCTGCCCTACCATTGACAACAAAAGGGGATGGGGTGGGGTGATTTTGTCACATTTCCCCCCACTATGTCAGCTCTAGAGTCTGGTAGCTGATGGACTGAAGAACCTGACTTTTGGGGAGATCCATAGGCTTTGGAACCAGCAGATCCAAACCTGTCAGTGACCTGCCTCCCATCCCAAAGCACCTAATTTGAGGGTTTTCTGCTTGTTTCCATTGGTGGTAGAATTGCCAGCAGTAGCTCTCCAACCGAGAGGGCAGCAAACTTCAAATCTGGGTCCCCAGATGTTGATGGACTACAACTTCCATTGCCCCCAGTTAACTTAGTCAATGGTCTGAGATGATGAGAGATGTAATTCAACAACATTTAGGGACCCAAGGTTGACGATACTGTGTTAGGGGTGCAACTAAAGCCTTCACTCTAGTTGAGTACATAATGATAATATTTTTTATTTATACCCCACCCATCTGGGTTGGGTTATCCTCATGACCCATAGCTTTCAACATCAGGGGAGGTATTGGGGTTATAGTCTTGGCTCTTACTTAAAGTATTCATATTTTAACTACAGTGGAATGCCTACTTACGGACGTAATCAGTTCTGGAGGTCCGTCTGTAAGTTGATCCGGGTCACTGGTAGAAGCGCCATTCTGCGCGTTCGCATTCGGCAGCGGCACACTTCTGTGCATGTGCAGACGGCGGCAGCCACTTTTGTGCTTGCGCAAACAGCAGATGCCACTTCTGCACGTGCACGAATTGCGGCAAACCCTGTATTTACTTCTGGGTTTGCCGCGGTATCAACTTGGATAAAGCCCAAGTAGAGGCGGTCATAAGTAGAGGTTCTACTGTACTGTGTTTCCAGTACAGTAGATGCTGTAATGTTCATTATGGTATTACCAGGCCCTGGCCCTAGTTCATTTATTGTGCTGGTGAAACACACTCTGTCTCTCTTCCCCCAATTCATCACTCCCCCCATTCTTTTTTCTTTTTAAGTGGAAATGGCATTGTTCTGTGGAATAATTCACGTTGTCTCTTTCACCCTCCTTCAATATCACATCCCATGAGCTAATTCTGGATGTGGGAATACAGGGAGAGCAGCTAAAAAAGAAATATGCACAAACAGTTATTTTAAAGGTAAAGAAAATGCCACTATTTTGATGAGACGGGAGCTGAATGTAATCTCTGCCTAAGCAGTGTGTAGAACTACACTGAATGCTGCTGCAATACTCAAAACTTTAGCTGGTGGAAATGGAAATTTTGCATTTTTGTTACAGTTATAATAATTCATATTTAGAATCAAGAGAGGGAATACTTGAAAATCTAGCCCATGTTCCAGAGATTTTATAATCTAATATATAAATGGGTTATATATTATATGATGAAATATGATGGCCAGCATCATATAGGATGCATTGAAATGTGGTGTTTTAATGTAACTTAAACTTTGCTTTCCCCCACAGAAGTGTGGTGTTGTGTGTGTAAGAGAAAGAGACAAAGAAAGTGTAGCAATCTAGTAATTTAGAATGAGAAGTAATCCCTGTGTATATATATATATATATATATATAAAGCAATCTGAATAGTCACCTGGAGGCAGTAATAAAAATGTGCTCAGGCCTCTTTTCTCAACCTTTAAACATTGATTGAGCTATCTAGCTATATTCGTAAGTAAGTTGCATTGGTCTAGATCAGGGTGGGGAACTTTTGGCAGACAAAGGGCCATGTTGCCTCACGGATAACCTTCCAGGAACCACATGACACTGGTGGGTGGGGCCAGAGGAAAAATGGGTAGAGGAACAGATATGACTCTTACTTTTGCACAGTAAGCTACATTCCAGCCATGTAAATGTCAAAGGTTTCTACACGTACAATTTTCCATTTAGTCAAGTTAGAGGCATGATCACCATTGAACGTCACATTCCAGCCAATCAAAATGTCAAGGAGCTGTCAATACGTTGGTAGGATTGCAAGAAGCTTTGTAAGGAAAGGTAAGAATAAGAATGTATGATGTTTTAATGTTTTTGATTTGAAAGCAATGGTTAAATAGTGAAAATGCAGAAATTTGAAATGAAAGATGGAAAATCATAAGAAAGGTTTGAAGGAAGTCAGGGCCCTAAAAAGCCAAAATGTATAATATAAGAGGAGATATTGCAATGGAAAGTATTATTGTAAAACTAATAAAAATGATATGGAGAAAAAAATGTCAAGGAGCTGTCAGGCAAGCATAGGTCATCCACAGGGTGGGAAAGATCATGAGGCACAAAATGCAATTAGCTTTTATGCAAAGAAAGTAACAACATAGTAGGGCTCTGCTGGCTTGTCTCAGTTCAGCTGCAGACATTGCTGAAACTGATCACTGGCTCTTCCCTTCCCCTCTAGCCTCTCACTCTGGATCCCTCCCCAGCAGATGAAGACGGCAGCGTGGGGGTGGTCTCCTCCTGTGAGCCTGTCTGGCCTATTGCTCGGCAGTTTACAGGATTCTCCTTGAGTTGGTGTCAGAGGGAGAGGCAATAGGACTGGGACTGTCCTGCTGCTGGGTAGCGACAGCAACCTCTGACTCCTCTCTGTCTGAGTCTAAGCTCACACTGTGAGTCTCAGCCTGCACTGGAAGGGCCTCCTCCTTCTGACCCCCTTGACCACTCCAACCTCCTGCTTCTAGCTGTTAGGATATTCCGTTCCACCTTAAGTACAGGCATGACTGTTCTGTGTCACATGCCCGTTTGCACTCCAGCACAGCTTGCTGGGAACTTCCGTTTGTGTATAGCTTTCGCTTTTAGCTGCTTGCTTTTGGACACGAAAGGAAGAAGACATGTTTTCCTTTTGTCCTGATGTATGCTGAATAAATATGCTCAACACGGCCTCCCTCTGTCATTTCTGTTGCACAGCGTTATTTACTCTGCTGAGTGTGTGTGCCCAGCTTCTGAAGGCATCCTGAAGCTAGGGTCACAGTTTTATGCTGATCCAAGGACTGGAGATTGCCTGACACACCGGCCGGTGGTCTGGGGCCGTCTGGGGCCTGCCAATTGCCCCCGATTCCTTGGCTGCATCCCAACACTAGCACTTCCCAGCTCATCCATCCCCCAGACTGCTCCCCAGTGTCCCACAACCATGACCCAGGGTCTAAGTTGTATTCTCCTGTGTCATTCCTGGGCAGGTGGCACTCAGCACTCTGCCTCATCCACCCAGTTCCTGACACAAAAGCACTTGAGGAGGGCATGGAGTACGTCTGGTGAGGGGTGGGGCATGGGAATAAGGGGGGTAGTCTAAGGGGGTGTTGTTGACTGAGAAGAGTCCCAAGGGCTGAGTAGAGAGGCCAGGGTGGTGGTGAGCTATATTTGTCCACTGGGCCTGAGGTTCTCCACTCCTGGTCCAGGTTGTCTCCTATGATGTGAGTCTTGAATGAATGATGTGCAATGAAATGGATATGCAGGTTCCATGCAAGAGTGAATGAATATGTGAAGCTTGGGAGTAGAGTCATCAGGCACAATCCAGTGCTTTTTCTGGGGGTACACAGGGGTATGCATATACCTAAACATTTTGTGAATCTAAGTTTGGCCTCATTGAGGGGCAGTATTTCAATATGAGTAGGAAAATGCTCTTGCTGTGAGAAGCCAAGTTACCGGGAACCAGGCAGAGGGCCTTCTCGGTAGTGGCACCCGCCCTGTGGAATGCCCTCCCATCAGATGTCAAAGAGAAAAACAACTACCAGACTTTTAGAAGACATCTGAAGGCAGCCCTGTTTAGGGAAGTTTTTAATGTTTAATAGATTATTGTATTTTAATATTCTGTTGGAAGCCGCCCAGAGTGGCTGGGGAAACCCAGCCTGATGGGCGGGGTATAAATATATTATTATTATTATTATTATTATTATTATTATTATTATTATGTAAGCATGAATATAGGACAAGTGAGCCTGTATGGCACATGAATGACCTATGATGATTGAAGGTAGTGGAATCACAATAACAAAGATTTGGGGAAGGAATGTCGTGATAAGACATAAGATGGGGAGAGCTGAGTTCATACGCAGGGAGAAACGATTGAAGGAACTGAGAAACTAGATATGATCAGAGTAGCTGGTGGCAAGCTATTTTAGCAGATTACTATAAAGAGGGGTGTGAGCATCCAGATGAAATTAAAGATGAAACAGTCAAGAGAGCTGCAGTAATCAAAGGAGAGTTGGCGCGGAGTCTGTTTCCTTACGTATTTCAGCTTCTGAGTGCCATAATGGGATTGAAAAGTCTTTAAGAGCTCTAGTTAAATTGGAATACTGGACAGTAAGAGGCTGTATAATAGTATAATACGTCGCTTGAATCAAGATATCTGGTGCAATTTTGGGGGGCGATGTTATTCCTGAAGATCCATAATGATTGTCAGTGTAAATTAGTATTAATGGCTTCTCCCCCTAAATAAGTAAATAAATAAACTCACCATTCCATTGACCTAATAGGTAAGTGTGTAGGTGTGAAATTTGGACTACGTCAGATGATCACAAGTGAGGTTCCATGTGCATACTGCATCCCTCTACAAAATGCAGTTGGTAGCCAGAAGAAAATATATTTGGCCGTATCTTGCACCAAAAGCTACAAGGGTGTCTTGGATACATGAGGGTACATACAGTGTAAATGCCTAGCTGCATGAAGTACTAGAATTGTGTGAGTACCAGCATGGCGCATCTCTAAATCTAGGTTTTAGAGAGGAGGAGCAAATTGGGCATAGTGATGCTCAGATTCTCCTGTCTACATCTCCATCTCCACTGATAGTGGGCCTGAAATGGAGCCTTTCACAAACTGGATCCCTACAGATTTCTTTGGACTACAACTTCCACTAAGCCTAGCTAACATGGTCTGTGATGAGGAGAGTTGCAGTTGAAAATATTTGGAAGGCACCAGGTTGGAGGAAGCAGTGGTAGATGTTCCCATAAAGAAGTGAGAAAGGGAAAACTCTTATAATAGCCTAGCCAAAAAGAACCCCGCCATTCGAATTCTGTGTGATATATGTTTGCCACTGAGAATTTAAGTCTTAAGGGGACTGCTTTGCGTTCCAAGGGAGTCTGCATATTTCAGTTTTCCATTTCCTTGACTATAAACTTTGAGAAGTTACTTTCTTGGAAAGAAGGGTGGAGAGTTAAAAGACAAGAAGACTATGAATAATTTAATTTTGAAATCATCAAAGTAGGAGAAACATTAGGGACCTGCCCCTCTCCCTAATGTAGGAATCCATGTGAAATGCAAATGGCTGGAAGACAGCCAAAGGTTTAGGCTACAAGTAAAAAAAAAACTCATTTTGAAAGGTTTTAGAGCACTGAATTATTTGCTCTTGCAGCAGAAAAAAACCAAGTTGTTTACTTTCACAGTATAGAATTTTCTCAAGATGAAGCATAATTTAAATATTCATTCACTTCAGTACTTTGAGGTTTATAGAGCTCCATACTAAGTAATAGGATTGAATCCATGTATACTATTACTAATCGGAGTGGAGGGACCAAATAGAAGACTAGAGGGATGGAAACATTATTGGCAACAAGACACCACAGCAAAGCTACAATAAGCAACAATATGTAAAGGGACGAAATTAAAGAAGAGTAAAACTGTACCCATTAAAACACTGCTATGATAACCTGGTTGTATCTGCAGCAAAATTCAGATGTTGGCAACTAACTTGCAATAGTTATAGCTATACAGGGTTACAAACACTTTGGGTTAAAAACGCTTCGGGTTACAAACTCCGCTAACCCGGAAGTAGTACCTCGGGTTATGAACTTTTCCCCAGGATGAGAACAGAAATTTGGGGGGGGGCAGTGCGGCAGCAGCAGGAGGCCCCATTAGTCAAAGCAGGCTTCAGGTTAAGAACAGTTTCAGGTTAAGAACAGACCTCCGGAAAGAATTAAGTTTGTAACCCGAGGTACCACTGTATATGTACCATCACAATGCATGGTAATGGTTCCATGCATATAAAAAAAGCTAAAGAAATCACAGAATCATAGAATTATACAGTTGGAAGGACCTGAGTGGTCATCTAGCCCAATGCAGGAATCCTGTCCACAGTTTAACAAGTTTATCTACATGATTCACAAGCCTTTGTAAAGTTTTAAAAAATAATAATGATGATGAAGAAGAACCCTGAATTCAGAAAGTGATTCGGACAATCAACCTTCTTGATTATCTCACTGTTAAATATTCCAACATACGCTTTTGCACTTGGTGGTTTTGTGTGGAAGTTTAAAATCACTCGGGTTATATGATTTTATTAAGTTTTCTGTTTTACAATTTAAAATACTCATTTTACATCCTTAAGATGTCAATGACTTCCCTTCTTTTCTTTCTGTGGTTCATTTTGCATATTTTACAAAAAGGATACCATTCATTATTCCATTCTTGCATCCATCAAAACTTGTTTATACTGCTGAATTTATCTTAATGCTGCCAGCCTTTTCAGTTGTACACAATTGTTTCCCATATATTCAATAAACATTTTCCAACCTTCTTTAAATGTATGTTCTTTTTGTCCTACCTGTATATGTTAATGTCAGGGAACTGCCATCGGAGCCAGAGGGAGAGGGAGGGCTCCAGAGGGGTTCAGGAGAGCGTCCCGGGAGGGAGAGAAGCAGCCCATCTTCTGGGGAAGGATTTCAGCCTAGCACCAGTGGAGAAGGGGGGCAGATGAGGGAATCGGCGAGGTGGCTCCATGACCCCTCGCCGGAGACCAGCGGGGAGAGCACGGGTCCTCCGCTGCCCACACCCTCCCTGCGCAGAAGGCTTCCGCGCAGGGAGAGTAGGCGGCGACTTGGCGTCAAAGAGCTTCTTTGCTGGAAGAAGTTCAAGAAACGCCCACTGACGGATTCTGCCAGCGATTGAGACAGCCACGGGTGAGTGGCTGTCCAGAGGAAAGGGTTCACCCAGGTAACCCAGCCAGGTGTGGCGTCGATTTACGCACGAGCAACCCCTAGAACCATTACAGTTAAGTCTGTGAGTTGTGAATATTCTGTCAACTCAAGTTGCCATTCTTCTTTGGTTGGGGCCTTGCTCATTTTACATTTGGGGGCTAACAAAACACGGGCCGCAGTTGTTGCATACATAAATAACCTTTTTTGACACCTGGGAATTTCAATCTGAAATTATCCTCAACAGAAAGGACTCTGGGTTTTTTTTGGGGGGGGAAGTACTTTTAAACTTTTTTTAAAAAATTCATTATGGATCATTTCCCAATACTCTTTTACCCTTTTACAAGTAACTCAGGATAAATACAACTGAGCCGAGCACAGTGGACTCCCGGCACCACCTTCAGAAATCAAGCAGCTAAGTAGAACTCAGAAACCTGCAAGCTCCCCTCCAAATCCTTAAGCCAGATAGCCTATTCAAAGGAATGCTTCTAGATTCAGGTAGGTAGCCGTGTTGGTCTGATGCAGTCAAAATATATAAAAAATAAAAAAATTGTCCAGTAGCACCTTAGAGACCAACTAAGTTTAGACAGCCACCCAATCTTTTTTTAAAAATATATTTTTATTGAACAATTCTAACAAACAAATTATGAATCAATATAACCAATTACATTTCTCCTCTTTTTATTCCCTCCCATCCCTCAGCTCCCCTCTTTGATTTGTTTGCACATATTATTCTCTGCTTGTTAAAAAGTTATACATATCATTACCTTATCTATCCTATGTTCTACTAATAAATTTGTGAATGTTTATTCAAAACCTGCCAAGGAATCCAAGTCCTTTTGTTGTCTTTTTAAATATGTAAGAAGTTCCCATTCTTCCTTGAAGTCACGGTTGTCCTTCTCTCGTAGTTTATATGTTAACTCCTCACCCACTCCTCACCCACAATAATACAGCAAGTAGACTTAACACGGACACTGGTACCAGAGCCTGCAATAAACTCAGATGCCAACTTTGCTGCCACATACACCCAGACAACACCATCACTGGACCCAACTAGCCCAAGGTCACCCAGCAGCTGCATGTGGAGGAGTGGGGAAGCGAACCTGGTTCACCAGATTTTGAGTCCACCGCTCTTAACCACCACATCACACTGGCACACTCTCTCTCTCTCTCACTCTCTCTGTGTGTGTGTGTGTGTGTGTGTGTGAGAGAGAGAGAGAGAGAGAGAGAGAGAGAGAGACAGAGAGACAGACAGACAGAGAGAGAGACAGAGAGAGAGAGACAGAGAGAGAGAGAGAGATAATTTATTCCCTGTGCAGGGTGAAAATTCACTGACAAGTCATCCTCTTAAATTTCTGAGCAAACATAGCACTATAATCTGTCATTTCACTTTAGAACTAGTATTGCTAATAAACTCAAGATTTCACTTTTATGCAGATGTCCTGTTCATTACCCAGTTCATAAGTGGATCACAGTTCACTGTGGGAATGACACTATTGCTTAGCATATACTTGTGATTACCCAAACACATGTTTTTTGTTTTTGTTTTAAGTAATCTATCCCAAGCCTTTTGTTTCACCTATGGCTTCCAGGTACGCTCTTAAATATATGGTCAAAGCGTAACCAGTGGTGTGCTATTGTTTTTCAGATATGGTGAACATTGCCTACTCATATGCATATATTGTTTGGAAGCTGAATAACCAACATGGTGTGAACATCCCAAGAGACATCTCTTCCAAGTAGACTTAGACTGAGAGTTGACCAAGCCATACATACAGCCATTGTGACTGGGCTATCAACTGAGGTGGCCTCAGAACTGGTAGAACCTGCTACTGTGAACAACAAGGCAAAGCTGTCACCTCTACAGTCAACTCAATGAAATAAAACCACAGCAACTGTGTACTTTGTGTAACTGTCTTGTCTGTCCTGCACACACAGCTGTGAAATGGGATTGTGAATAAATTACTCTGGTAGCATGCTCTATGATGCAAGATCTGTGAAATTTCTTGCTATTGTTTCAAGTAATTTACAGTTTAGGATTATCACACTATTAGCCTTTAACAGCTATTATAGTTATGTTACATGCATGGGATGCAGGTGGCGGTGTGGTCTAAACCACTGAGCCTCTTGGGCTTGCCGATCAGAAGGTCGGTGGTTCGAATCCCCACGGCGGGGTGAGCTCCTGTTGCTCAGTCCCAGCTCCTGCCAACCTAGCAAAAGCATGCCAGTGGGTTTGAGCCCCACTTTTGGCAAAATATTCCTGCATTGTAAGGGGTTGGGCTAGATGACCCTCATGGTCGCTCCCAAACTTGATTCCCTGATTCTCTGATTCCATGAAACCAATACCCCCCCTCCCATGGGTTCCATCTATTCATGAATATTCGTGCACATGCAAACACCATTCTGCCTCAACCACATTTGAAACCTCCCATTTACTCACACAAACATATACCAGCCGACATCCAAAAACATGACATCCATTCCTGTTCGTGCCCTGGCTTCAGTCCACAAAGATCCACTGGCTTCTGATGACTGTCTTCCCAAGGTGAACTTCCATCAGCCAACATCCACAAACATTAGTCTGCTTTAGCCCTGTGGCCTCCACTGACTTCCAAATCCAAAAGCCACTGGCTTCCATCCACCAACATCTGCCAGCTTCTCTTAGGTCCATCATGAGACATCAGCTAGCTTCCAACCACAGATACCAGCAGCCTTCAAGCAAGCAAACTTGCCTTATTATTGCTCCCTAGCATCCCACTGCCAGAGGATTGCCTCCTTCCATTCACCTGTTTGCCTCCTGCAAGTGGAAGAAACCTGGGCAGTGCTGAATGTCACATCCATTGCCAGGTGTGTCCTGCTGGAAACAGAAAAGGGCTTTCCCCTTGGCCTGCCTTTATATCCACTCAGTTGCCAAGTGCTTTTGTGATAACACAAGAAACTCACAGCCAATGGCAACAGCTGGGGAGGCATCATCTTCATTGCTTTGAGCCTCACAATGGTGGGTGGACCTATCAGTGATTGTGTGCTTGTTTATTCAGGAAGTGGGTGGAGCTGTGGTCTAAACCACTGAGCCTCTTGGGCTTGCCAATCAGAAGGTTAGCGATTTGAATCCCCGCAATGGGGTGAGCTCCCGTTGCTCTGTCCCAGCTCCTGCCAACCTAGCAGTTCAAAAGCATGCCAGTGCAAGTGGATAAATAGGTCCTTTACCTTTTACCTTATGTTACATATATGTTAAAGGTAGGGTTTTGTTATGTTTAAGCAACTGTCAGGTTAGTTTGTGTAGGGTTTTCTACTTCGCATTGCAGAGAATGGTTTCATTAGAAAAGGGAAAGTCTCAGTTAAGGCATGTGGTTTGTTGGTTTGGTTGTTTTACTCTGAAATGGTGTCATAAATAACAACTTCCACCAAGTTTTATTGGAACTTTATTGGGGACCCTAATGCCATATTGGTGCTGTCATTTTTGTTGTTGACTGAGCATTAAAGGCAGCTAGACTGTAAGACAGAAGATTTAGAAGGGATAAGTTTACAATGAATTTACCATAGTTTTCTACATTGAACTAGGCTATGCCAAATATCATGCCCAAAGTTGTGTTTATGCCAGTATCATTGCACCATATTCTTTTGATTTTAAATTGTTTATAATTTGATTTTAATATTATGTTCTTCCATTGCTCTAACTTAGGAGCTTGCATATGAAGTGAGGTTTGAAAAGCACCAAATAGAAGACACGTTCTCCACTTCATGACTGAAATCCATGACTACAGCAACACAATAAGAAACAATTTCACTCAGTCCTTCAAATAGTTCTGCTACATAATGGAGGTATGTTTAAGCTCCAAAGATGATTCTCAAATGTTTTAATATCAAAACATTAAAATACAATTTTGTGCCCTCGAACTGGGACACATAAGGATGACTCCTAAATGAGCTTTAAATTATTTTTGCAATAATTTCAGCTTAGGAGCTTTGAGCAGCATCAAGGTTTAATTCATAAAACACTCACCCTTTCATTAACATAGTTTTCCCAGTACACTTTTGAACTTATTTTCTAAATGATTGTATCTTTCCCCCTTTTCTTAAAGATGATGGGAGCAATGACAATTTTAACTGTGCAAAACTTATATTCCAACCCATAGAACCATCATCATAGTATTTCACAGTGCCTACGGGTTTTGCTACTGGATCCTGGAGGTGGTTGGAGGATGGATGGCGGCTAATGGATTGAGGTTGAATCCTGACAAGACAGAAGTACTGTTCTTGGGGGACAGGGGGTGGGCTGCTGTGGAGGACTCCCTGATCCCTCAGTATTCTTGAAATATACTCACAGTCGCAAAGTGATTTCATGCTCTTTATTCAGCTCATAGTGGTGAGGAGGAATGGAAGTCCCCTCAAAGTATCTGCTTTATATACATTATTTACACAATGGGCTGCACGTGATTGGCTAATTCAGGACTTGCCCTGTAGGCCAATCAGGTTGTGGATTCACTTCTATCTGGAGCTGGATTGGGTGGCTCCTGCCGACCAATCATACTGCTGCATTGTTCTAGGACCAATCAAACTGCTGCATTCTGAATCCTATTGTTCTAGGACCAATCAGACTGCTGCAGTTTGGATCCTATTCAACTCAGTACATAACAATTCTCCAAGCAGAATGACCAGATGTGCAGCCTGGGAATCATTTTGGACTCACAGCTGTCCATGGAGGCACAGGTCAATTCTGTATCCAGGGCAATTGTCTACCAGCTCCATCTGGCACGCAGGCTGAGACCCTACCTGCCCACAGACTGTCTCGCCAGAGTGGTGCATGTTCTAGTTATCTTCCACTTGGACTACTGCAATGCGCTCTACATGGGGCTGCCTTTGAAGGTGACCCGAAAACTACAACTAACCCAGAATGTGGCAGCTAGACTGGTGACTGGGGGCAGCCGCTGAGATCACATAACACCAGTCTTGAAAGACCTACAATGGCTCCCAGGACATTTCCAAGCACAATTCAAAGTGTTGGTAATGATCCTTAAAGCCCTAAACGGCCTCGGCCCAGTATACCTGAAGGAGCATCTCCACCCCCATCGTTCTGCCCGGACACTGAGGTCCAGGGCCGAGGCGAGGGCCTTCTGGCGGTTCCTTCACTGCGAGAAGCAAAGCTACAGGGAACCAGGCAGAGGGCCTTCTTGGTAGTGGCACCCGCCCTGTGGAACGCCCTCCCACCAGATGTCAAAGAGATAAACAACTATCTTACATTTAGAAGACATCTTAAGGCAACCCTGTTCAGGGAAGTTTTTAATGTGTGACATTTTAATGTTTTTTTAATCTTTGTTGGAAGCCACCCAGAGTGGCTGGGGAAACCCAGCCAGATGGGCTGGGTACAAATAATAAATTATTATTATTATACAAAGATAACAAAGATATTTACAACATAAGCAAAATATTTCTCCATTGCAGACGGTTGGGCTAGATGACCCTCTTCATGATATGAAGGCTGGCAACATTAACTCCACCATGTGGAAATCCTTTGCAGATGACTGCAGTGCCTTCAGACAGACCATCAGGTTGTGTATCCACAACACTAACCAGAGGAGCAATGACTGCTGGGAGAAGCACAGAGAGAAGCGCCATGATGCACCTGTATCAGCACAACTGGATGCCTTCATCTGCCCCAGCTGCAACAAAACATGTCTCTGCCATATTGGTCTCTACAGTCACAGCAGGTGCTGCAACTCTCCAGTGGTTTGACTTCACTCCCAAACTTCCATTGCCTCCCCAGACAGACAGATGCCATCAAACCATTCAGTGATCCTAGCAAAAAATAAAATGGTAGGGGAGGATCAATCATGGCAGGGTGGTAAATATAATTGGCAGCAACACTGTAGTGTAATATAGACTGAGCAGAAAATATGCCAATGACAAGTTATGCACGGTAGGGTCTCAATTTTAGGTATTTAACACCAATCTGTTCTACCTTTGAGATCCACAAGAGATTGAGAACCGAAATATGATCTTGAATATTTAAACCTCACCAAATGCGATTCCGCCTTGCATCTTCAAAACCTGAATGGATGGACTCAAGCTCATATTGAATAAATCTTTTCATCTTAGGTAAAGGGACCCCTGACCATTAGGTCCAGTCGTGACCGACTCTGGGGTTGTGGCGCTCATCTCGCTTTATTGGCCGAGGGAGCTGGTGTGCAGCTTCCAGGTCATGTGGCCAGCATGACTAAGCCGGTTCTGGCGAACCAGAGCAGCACACGGAAACGCCGTTTACCTTCCCGCCGGAGCAGTACCTATTTATCTACTTGCACTTTGATGTGCTTTCAAACTGCTAGGTTGGCAGCAGCAGCGACCAAGCAACAGGAGCTCACCCTGCCATGGGATTTGAACCTCCGATCTTCTGATCGGCAAGTCCTAGGCTCTGTGGTTTAACCCACAGTGCCACCTGCATCCCAGCATAAATTGGTACCCACATGCAAATGATAGATCAATTGTTGGCCTATTCCTAATCAAGTTGATTACATGATCAGGTGTATATCCAAGTTTAAGAGGCTGATAATAGACCTGTAGAACAAATGCCAAAATTGGTTTGGCCTCACATGCTTCGCCAGACATCTTAGGTCATTCACCTAGCTGACTCCCATCACTGACTCCCATTCTCTCCAGCAATTCACAGGTGAAAATAGTAACACACTATTATACATGTAAACACTCCTAATAGCATGGGTCATTGCCTGGACATCCTTTAAAGATAGCTGAAGTCTCTTCCCTGCTTGCTCCACATTAAATTGACCAGCATCTTTTATTAAAAAAAAAATAAGAATGTTTAATCTCTCAATGTATCTGGTACAGAACAACTGTAACTGGAACACATTCATCAACATTTACTATCTGAGCAAGTAGTCATGGGGGTGGATTGTGGTCTGTAGGGAAGCAGCGATAGGTTTATCTGTGTCCATGCACATTTATTAAAGTGAAGTTGCCTTTGCCTCCTCGGTGAGAGGTTTAGCTTTGAAACACTGGCTGGATGTGAGCTGAAACCAGAGCAGTTCTACTGTATTTGTGCACGCTTAGTAAACCTGTTTGAAAGCCACTGGCAACACCCCCACAAAATGCAAAACAGGGCCAGGGTTTCTCCAGGGACAGGAATCAGAAAGTGGGGACCATCTCTGGTAAACAGGGACAGGTGAGGCATTTGGGCTGTGTATTGTAGGGGGATTTGCAAGAGTGTTGCAGGGAATAGGTCAAAGTCATGCTATTTGAGCAAAGTTAATTGAATGGCAGCTCAGTGGTTTGCATCCTTTTTGGGTGTCCTGTTGGAAATGAGCACAATTTGGATTCTTTTTGAAGTATATAATCTTTTGCTGTTGGCTGGATTATATCATGCTAATCCTTTGAGAGTGCCTTGCTACCATCGAAACTGTTGTAAAGGGTGAATTTTAAAGTCAGGAACTTTTCATTAACAAGTGAAGGTCTTTTAGGAAATGCTTTTTTATTGAGTATTTAAACACTTCACATTTATTTTAAAAACCACCTTGGAGATATTTCTATTGGGGAAAAGAAAGAACAGGATTGGGGAATAAAGGAGTTTAGGCATTGATGGAAAGAAGTGAGGAAGAAAGGGGCAATGGAAGTCTTGAGCAATAATATTAAAATTAAAACTGAAATTAAAATTATTATAGCTGCTTTAATAGTCTTCTATAACGCTGTTCAATGTTCTTCTTCTTTGGAATGTTATATATTCCTGGCTTCATTGACCACATTGCTTGGTAAACTTCAATTATTCCTAATCTTTTATGAATTTCCATATCTGATAGTGTTCCTGTCCATTGTTCTCTTCTGGATAGTTCCTTATATTTCCAGTTTAATATTTCTGTTCCTTTTGCTACCAAGGTATGTAGGGAATGCATAGCTTATTTTTTTCTTACATATCTTATTTTTCTCTGTATAATTAACATGAATAATTTGGTAAGCTATGCTTTGCTGTTTTCGTTTCACAGGGTAATTTTCAGCAAACAAAGGAGGGAAGCAAAAACAATTAACCACCTTATTGCATTACCATTGTGTGTTCAGTATTCATCTCTCGGTAATTAGCTTATATAAATAAAAGCTGGTATTTATTGACATAATTTGGTGGTATTCTGTAGTTATGAAATGGTGGAACTGAGTTTCATGTTTCATTACCTGGATGGTACCGAAGAACATTCATGAACGCAGAGAAGTTTGCTGATCAGGCCAATTTGAATATAATTTTGGGGAAATTGTTCAGGAAAAGCAATTTTTCAGGAAAAGTGCTACAAGTTCACCCAAACAAATGCTGGCAAGGAAGCACAAATATTTTAAAAATATATAACATTCAGTGTTTTGCTTGGTCCACCCCAAAAGCCATGTAAAAGTTGCCCCAATCCTGCAGTCCTCTTCCACACATGGCTTGCACACCTGATGAGATCCTGCTATGTAATAACAATGACAACAGCTTCCTCCAACCTGGTGCCCTCCAGATGTTTTTGACTACAATTCCCATTAGCCCCAGTAAGCATGGCCAATGTTCAGGCATGACAGGAGTTTAGCCCAAAACTTCTGGAAGGGTACCAAGTTGGGGAAGGCTTCCATGGAGATTGGCAGAGTGAATCTGCACATCTCTTTTCATGTATACTAAGAATAACAGCTGTAGTACAGTGAAGATAACCAGTCTGTCCTCTCAGATCAGCTATTGACATTTTGAGGTAGCTGGCCAGTGTTTATCTGCCTATTACTACTGATACTTTGGTGAATACATACTTTGGTGAAAACTAGGGGTGTACACCAACTACAATATTAAGTTTTTATTCTGTTTTGGTGTTTTGTATAATAGCCCTGTTGTCTTTGTCCATGGAGTTTTCTTGGCAGGGATACTGGAGTGGCTTGCCGGTTCCTCCTCCAGGTGGATCACATTTGGTCAAAACTCTCCACTATGACCTGTTCATCTGGGGTGCCCTGCTCGGCATAGTTCATAGCTTCTCTGAGTTCTTCAAGCCCCTTTGCCACGGCAAGGCAGTGATCCATGAAGGGAATCCAAGGCAGACCTTTTAACATCACAGTAATCCAAGTTTATGCACCAACTACTGGTGCTGTAGAAACTGAAATTGACCAATTCTATGAAGACTTACAACACCTTATAGAAGTGACACCAAAGAAGGATGTTCTTCTCATCATAGGGGATTGGAATGCTAAAGTAGGGAGTCAAGAGATAAAAGGAACAACTGGCAAGTTTGGCTTTGGAGATCAAAACGAAGCAGGGCAAAGGCTAATAGAGTTCTGCCAAGAGAACAAGCTGGTCATCACAAACATGCTTTTCCAACAACACAAGAGACGACTCTACACATGGACATCACCAGATGGGCAGCATAGAAATCAGATTGATTATATTCTCTGCAGCCAAAGATGGAGAAGCTCTATACAGTCAGCAAAAACAAGACCTGGAGCTGACTGTGGCTCAGATCATCAGCTTCTTATAGCAAAATTCAAGCTTAAACTGAAGAAAGTAGGAAAAACCACTGGGCCGGTAAGAAGAAGAACTATGGATGGAGGCTCGTAACATTATACAGGAGGCAGCAACTAAAACCATCCCAATGAAAAGGAAATGCAAGAAAGCAAAGTGGTTGTCCAATGAGGCCTTACAAATAGCGGGGGAGAGAAGGCAAGCAAAATGCGAGGGAGATGGTGAAAGATACAGGAAATTGAATGCAGATTTCCAAAGAATAGCAAGGAGAGACAAGAAGACCTTCTTAAATGAGCAATGCAAAGAAATAGAGGAAAGCAATAGAATGGGAAGAACCAGAGATCTGTTCAAGAAAATTGGAGATATGAAAGGAACATTTCGTACAAAGATTTCCATAATAAAGGACAAAAGTGGAAAGGACCTAACAGAAGCAGAAGACATCAAGAAGAGGTGGCAAGAATACACAGAGGAATTATACCAGAAGGATATGGATGTCTCGTACACCCCAGGTAGTGTGGTTGCTGACCTTGAGCCAGACATCCTGGAAAGTGAAGTCAAATGGGCCTTAGAAAGCACTGCAAATAACAAGGCCAGTGGAAGTGATGGTATTCCAGCTGAACTATTTAAAATTTTAAAAGATGATGCTGTTAAGGTGCTACACTCAATATGCCAGCAAGTTTGGAAAACTCAGCAGTGGCCAGAAGATTGGAGAAGATCAGTCTACATCCCAATCCCAAAGAAGGGCAGTGCCAAAGAATGCTCCAACTACCGCACAATTGCACTCATTTCACACGCTAGCAAGGTTATGCTTAAAATTCTACAAGGAAGGCTCAAGCAGTATGTGGACCGAGAACTCCCAGAAGTGCAAGCTGGATTTAGAAGAGGCAGAGGAACCAGAGACCAAATTGCAAACATGCGCTGGATTATGGAGAAAGCTAGAGAGTTCCAGAAAGACATCTACTTCTGCTTCATTGACTATGCAAAAGCCTTTGACTGTGTCGACCACGGCAAACTATGGCAAGTTCTTAAAGAAATGGGAGTGCCAGATCACCTCATCTGTCTCCTGAGAAATCTCTATGTGGGACAAGAAGCTACAGTTAGAACTGGATATGGAACAACTGATTGGTTCAAAATTGGGAAAGGAGTACGACAAGGCTGTATTTTGTCTCTCTGCTTATTTAACTTATATGCAGAATTCATCATGCGAAAGGCTGGGCTGGATGAATCCCTAGCCGGAATTAAGATTGCCGGAAGAAATATCAACAACCTCAGATATGCAGATGACACAACCTTGATGGCAGAAAGTGAGGAGGAATTAAAGAACCTTTTAATGAGGGTGAAAGAGGAGAGCGCAAAATATGGTCTGAAGCTCAACATCAAAAAAACGAAGATCATGGCCACTGGTCCCATCACCTCCTGGCAAATAGAAGGGGAAGAAATGGAGGTAGTGAGAGATTTTACTTTCTTGGGCTCAATGATCACTGCAGATGGTGACAGCAGCCACGAAATTAAAAGACGCCTGCTTCTTGGGAGAAGGGCAATGACAGGCCTAGACATCACCTTGCCAACAAAGGTTCATATAGTTAAAGCTATGGTTTTCCCAGTAGTGATGTATGGAAGTGAGAGCTGGACCATAAAGAAGGCTGAGCGCCGAAGAATTGATGCTTTTGAATTATGGTGCTGGAGGAGACTCTTGAGAGTCCCATGGACTTCAAGAAAATCAAACCTCTCCATACTGAAGGAAATCAACCCTGAGTGCTCACTGGAAGGACAGATTGTGAAGCTGAGGCTCCAGTACTTTGGCCACCTCATGAGAAGAGAAGACCCCCTGGAGAAGACCCTGATGTTGGGAAAGATGGAGGGCACAAGGAGAGGGGACGACAGAGGACGAGATGGTTGGATAATGTTTTCGAGGTTACCAGCATGACTTTGACAAAACTGCGGGAGGCAGTGGAGGACAGAGGTGCCTGGCGTTCTCTGGTCCATGGGGTCACGAAGAGTCGGACACGACTAAACAACTAAACAACAACAATAATAGCCCTATTCTGCTGGTGGTTGTCTGACTCAGTTTGGATCCAAATAATGATTTAGAAAAACAATGCACTGCGCCTTCCCCACTCACTGTTTTGGAGAAGATGTTTCTTTCCCCCTTTGACAGAAAGGAACTTTCCTCATTTTGAAAGGATTGGATGAAATTGCAAGCACAGTAGCCCCATTTGATGGGA
Source organism: Podarcis gaigeae (assembly GCF_964106915.1). Lineage (NCBI taxonomy): Eukaryota > Metazoa > Chordata > Lepidosauria > Squamata > Lacertidae > Podarcis > Podarcis gaigeae. The sequence goes on along the minus strand of NC_139687.1, from coordinate 11,009,644 downwards.
TGTATTGTCAAGTATAATGGTTTAATTGACACAGAAATGGGGAAAAAATGGCTAAAGGTGTACTGCAGGAGGTTTAACATGGTGCTTTTGTTAAAGTCAAGGAGAGCACTTTGATCTCTTGCTAAGTTAATGATCAACTAACTGATTGTTGTTTCTCTGTTAGCTAACATGTGAGTGTTGTAACCTTAGATCATGTGAGAGGCACTGAGATGCAAATCTCCACTTTGAAGGGAGTTGCCTTTGAGGGTTTCCCCCACCTCCCAAAATCAATGGATTGAAGGTGTAAAATGAAGCTCTCCTGAAGGTAGAGCGAACAGCTTGGAGGCTGGAATGCAGGCTCTGGAGGGAGCCAGGGATCATTGCTTTTGCATCTGTTTGGATTATTTCATATTTTCTGACAGAAAGCTTAAGTTCCACCAGCTGAAGCAGAATACTCTGAAGCTCAGCTGGGTTGAGGGAGCTACACCAACATAGCCCCAGCTCAGCCATGGCAGCCTATTCACAAAATCAGTAGAAGGCAATGAAGGGAATGCTCCTTGTGAACAGATATCGAGTCATTGGCATCATGAGTGACATTTGAGAGATACACTGTTACTAGGGGTAACAGGGTTCCTATACTTAGGATTACTCTGTAACCCCGTTGTATCAGAGAACTGAAGAAGACTGGAATAGAAAATTGGTCCTAAGATTGATGCGCCCTTGGCTAAGAAAATATACTTGTTAGGTTGATATGCAACTCAAGCATACTTCCTTTAAATCAGAGATTTTTCTACACGTTTGCCACACCATTGCCAAACCTCAGCAGCATGCAAATGGTAAAAAAGAAAGGAAAGAAATATTAATAGATGATCATTAGAGCTCCGTCTTCTTTTGTTGTCTTTTTATTGCAAAATCCATTTGAGGTCTATATCTTGAATGAATTTAGACACCTGGAGAATTCTTTGCAACGATTAAATCTAGATTGCATCCACAGCACAGTAATTACCTGTAATTTAATAGGCACTCAAGTAGATGATAGAGATCCATTTCCAAATTGTTAATCAAACATGTTCTTCTTTGCTCAATTCATTTTGTATTAAAATGTCAATGGTTTTTGTGTGTGTGTTTTTTAACATCCTGGAACTTTTGAAAAGCTGTCTAAAATTCAGCTAAGAAAATCCTTCTGCACAGCACATTTCTTTTCAATACATTTTTGTTGAATTTTACCAGAAATTGTTGCATGTCAGGTGAAGTTGAGATCAAATATGCCAGAAACATTGTTATTTTTTTTTACAGTTATTAGGTATTTCTGACAGAATACACAAATGCAGCTTAAAGCTTATTCTGGGGGTGTTAGCAGTTCTTTACTCTATATAAAGAGCAAGCTTCCTTGAGAACAAAATCAAAGATATTATTTAAGATGCCTCTTTTGTAATTTGCCTTGATGTCCTGTACACCATCAGTTCTCAGGAAAAGCTTATTAGTTGTATTTCCTTCTATAGAACTTTTCCTAACAGGGACAAAAACTCAAAAGGCTTTCAGTTGTATATACAAGTTGAATAGAATTGTCTTTGTGTAATGTATAAGTTTATGAATGTATAATGAAATTTGATTACTGCCACATTTCCAGGTTGTACTTCAAAGAAATGAATGGAAAATCAGGGATTTCCACATTACCTACATACAATGGTATATGTATACCACTGGTATACAGTGGTACCTCGGGTTAAGTACTTAATTCGTTCTGGAGGTCTGTTCTTAACCTGAAACTGTTCTTAACCTGAAGCACCACTTTAGCTAATGGGGCCTCCTGCTGCTTACCACGCCGCCGGAGCATGATTTCTATTCTCATCCTGAAGCAAAGTTCTTAACCCGAGGTACTATTTCTGGGTTAGCGGAGTCTGTAACCTGAAGCATATGTAACTTGAAGCGTATGTAACCCGAGGTATCACTGTATAACCCAGTTCTCAAGTCCAGGTTTCTATCTGTGTACTAGTCATTGGGTCAGGATCAAACATAATTTGGTTCTTCTCCTAAAGATGACCTCTTAGATTTCTATTGGCTGCTGCTCAAAGGGAGATTGTCAGATGTTGGAAAACTGGTGATGGTCTGAACATTGATTCTTGGTATAACAGAGTATGGTCAGTAGCATTGGCTGAGAAACTAACAAGCCAGGTGAGAGTGGTAAAGGGCAAACACAATCTATATTCCTTTTATAAAATATGACAAAAGTTTATTGAATACATAAATTGTTTGGACTGTGGCAGGAATCCACCCAGCACTCATGGGAAAATGTGGCGTGATCTCTTAGAGTAATCAAATGAAACTTTAACACATGGCATGATAAAAGTCTGTAATTTTATCAGGACAAGTCACTTGTTGCTTGCTATTGTAACAATTGTTTTCTCAAAATTTATCTTCTGTGCCATGAAAATAAATAAAAACAGTATTTTTTTATTTTTAAAAAATAATTTGGTTCTCACTATAAGAATGAATTAGGGACGCAGGTGGCGCTGTGGGTTAAAGCCTCAGCGCCTAGGACTTGCCGATCGAAAGGTCGGCGGTTCGAATCCCTGCGGCGGGGTGCGCTCCCGCTGCTCGGTCCCAGCGCCTGCCAACCTAGCAGTTCGAAAGCACCTCCGGGTGCAAGTAGATAAATAGGGACCGCTTACCAGCGGGAAGGTAAACGGCGTTTCCGTGTGCGGCTCTGGCTCGCCAGAGCAGCGATGTCACGCTGGCCACGTGACCCGGAAGTGTCTCCGGACAGCGCTGGCCCCTGGCCTCTTAAGTGAGATGGGCGCACAACCCCAGAGTCTGTCAAGACTGGCCCGTACGGGCAGGGGTACCTTTACCTTTACTTTATAAGAATGAATTGGTACAAGCCTTGGCCTTGATCACCCCCCAACCTGTCATCTCTTTCAAATTGAAAGCTTCTGTTTCCAGTTTTAAACCAACCACAGTTTCTTGTAATGTCTGAACTGTGGTTTATTCAAACTATGGCATGACAACAAACCAGAATTTGAAAACAAAATTTTGTCTTAACTTGTTCTCACTAGCCAAAGAAGCCACATTTTTCAGTTCAGACACCACAGGAAATTGTGGTTAGTTTCCGATCACAAATCTTAGTGTCAGAGTCAAAACAAAAAAATTTCCTTCCAGTAGCACCTTAAAGACCAACTAAGTTAGTTCACCACTTTTTTTTACATCACCTCCTCAAAAGGCGAAAGTGGTGCATTGCAGTACTGGGGCCCCTTGGTTTAACACCTCTTGCAAACAAGCAAGATCCCTTCTTCAATCTATAATGAATACAAAAACTCTAATGCCCAGGCTCTACCACCCTCCTATTTACAAGCCAAAAGAGCATACAAACAGACTTTAAAGCTGGCCAAACGCGAGTGGTACCAAAAGCGTTGGCGAGCCTTGATTGCGGCCTCTAGATCCCGCAGACCACAGGAATTTTGGGCTCTGATAAACAAAAGAGGAAGGAAGTACCCATTGGCGATTATCCCTGCGCCCACATGGGAACAATTCTTGAGTAAATATTTCTCTTTGGCAGAAGAATCCAACTCATCCACGGAATTCCGAGCCGACCATCTACCTTTGTGGCCCTCTACCGACCCAGAGCTGATAATGGACTTGATACTAGATTTGAAAACGGGCAAAGCCCCTGGGCCGGATCTAGTCCCTGCTGAGGCTATTGTTGCGCAACCGAGGTGGTGGGCTGAAATTCTGGCCAAAGTCTTTGATGCAATTAATTCTACGGGGCTTATCCCTAGGTCATGGAAAGAGGCCGTGATCGTACCAGTCCATAAAAAGGGTCCCCCTGCTGACCCAGAGAACTACCGGAACATCAGCCTTTTGTCTATCATCGGGAAAATCTATGCAAAATTTTTGCTGTCTAAGCTGTCCCATTGGGCATACGACTCAAATTTGATTGGCCATGAGCAAGCGGGCTTTAGGAACAATTATTCGACCACTGACCATATGGTAATTATGTATCATCTTGCCAGAAAATATTCTGCCCCGAGTCGGGGGCGCCTATGTGTCGCTTTCATAGACTTAAAGGCCGCCTTCGACAGTATCCCAAGAAACTGTCTATGGAAGAAATTAGAGAGATGGGGCATAGATAGAAGGCTGTTATGGCTTATAACCCAATTACACCACGGGTCGTCGGCTAGAGTGAGACTCACACCGGCAGGAAACCTATCCAATGAGGTCCCAATAAATAGAGTGCGCCAAGGCTGCATTTTGGCCCCACTCCTCTTCAACTTGTTTATTAGCGACATGAAGCTCTTTCTGAGTGAGTCTCAAGCCAACATTCATGCCTAGCTGATTTTCGCTGCCCTCTGCTCCTATATGCTGACGATGCAGTGATCCTTTCCTACTCTAGAGTCAGTTTATGCAGAGCTCTAAAGATTTTTGCGGCTTATTGCAAACTCAACCATCTGACAATTAATCATGGAAAATCTAAAGTACTGGTCTTTACCAGGTCTCGGAAAACTTACAGCTGGAAGTTAGATGGAGTCCAATTAGAACAGGTTTTCAAATTTAAATACCTGGGAGTCTTTTTTCACTACAACCTAAGCTGGAAGCCACAGATACAGTATTTACTGAACAAAGGGAAAACAATACTTTACACTCTACTCCAATTTTTTGCGGTCGACGGAGCATCCCACATCCCTTCTGCATTGAAGGTGTACCACGCAAAAGTGGTTTCCACCCTCTGTTATGCTGCCCCACTCTGGGCCCCAGGGTCCAATTTAACATCGCTGGGGACATTGCAGAATCATTTTCTCCGTCGCCTCCTCAAACTCCCCATGTGTGTGAGCAATGCAGCCATACATCTGGAGCTAAGGATTGCATCATTGGAGACTGTCATCTGGAAGTGAGTCTTTGGCTACTGGCTGTCCAGCTGGCATAGGCTTCCCGACCATTACCTCTTTCAGTGCCTCTGGCGGGATGACTTTGTTAATCCGTGGGTAGGAAAAATCCATGCCAAACTTCTGAGCATCGGAATTTCCCAAGCGGACTCCTTAAAGATGAACCTACGGTCAGCCAAAAGCCTTATCGAACAAAGATTAGCAGACACTGAAAATCAACACAACCTCTCCAGGGGTGGGGGTGTCTGCTCCCCCAGGTATCATGGAATAACCCCACCACTTGGCCTTCCATCATATATGTCATCTCTTTCACCTGTACCACACCGACTTGCATTTATTCGTGCAAGGTTCAATGTTTTTCCATCGAACCTGCTGAGCCACAGATTTTCCAAGGGTTTGGTGTCTCCGCTATGCGAGTGTGACGGGAAAACAGTTGAATCTCTTCCACATATAATGTTCAACTGTCCCTTACATAGCATAGCCAGGACTAAATTCCTGGGTCCTGCTTTACTGCGCTTGGTTGGCAGGCCTGTTGAGTCACATGCCGCACTGCTTTTGCAGGATACAGATCCTTCTGTAACTCTGCAGGTGGCGAGATTCCTGAATGCGGTTATCTCACACACAAAAACCACCAAAAAACAACATCAACAACAAAAACTAATTGGACAGTTATGATGAGAGTGCATGACAGATCTCGTCTCCAGTTCTCCTTTTTTTGTGAACCGTCCCTTGGATCTTTCCGGGCCCCAAGCTGTTATTTGTCACTGCTCAATGACCCACCCTTGCATCGTGGTGTTCCCCTTCTGTTGTTAGATGTATTGGTTTTTATGTTTCTGTGCTTTTATGTTTGTACATATTTTATGGGCTAATAGCCATAAATAAATTTGAATTTGAATTTGAACTAAGTTAGTTCTTGGTATGAGCTTTCGTGTGCATGCACACTTCTTCAGATACACTTAGTGTCAGAAACATGTAAGCTGAATGGGAAAAGTTCTTTTTTTTTTTGGAAAATGATATTTATTGAAGTTTTACAGTCAGAAAAAAGTTACAGAATAAAAAAGAGAAAAAATAAAAATAAAAAGGTACAAAAATACAAAGGAAAAATACAAAATACATGAAAAATAAAAACAATTAAACAGATCAATCTTTTCATGTCTTATATTTCATTTACTTGTTTCCTGACATCCTCACACCTCCCTTTTTTGTATTCCAGTTCACATGGTTAATTCAGCAAATCCTTTCCCTCTTTGTTTTTATCTTAATTCTATATCTTAACATATTATAAGTTCATATTTTCATCTGATTATCAATCCATTTTTACATATTGTTTAACCTTGTTGCTAAAGCCGTTTCATTTCAATCCAACATCATTTTAACATTCATTAATTTTACAATGTTTCTGCAAATAGTCTTAAAATTTCTTCCAATCTTCTTCCACCAACTCTTCTCCCTGGTCTCGGATTCTGCCAGTCATTTCCGCCAGTTCCATATAGTCTATCACTTTCATCTGCCATTCTTCCAAGGTGGGTAGATCTTGTGTCTTCCAATACTTTGCGATGAGTATTCTTGCTGCTGTTGTAGCGTACATAAAGAAAGTTCTATCCTTCTTTGGCACCAATTGGCCGACCATGCCCAGAAGAAAGGCCTCTGGTTTCTTCAAGAATACCTTTTTCAATTCAGATCCCAAAAGTAAGATATTATCAAGAATGTGTAACTTGCTGTTGAAATGGAATACTCAGGATGAAACGGTTAAATCTGCTATGATTAAATGGGCACAAGATGTTGGACATAATATAATGTTTGCTGACTGGGAACAGTTGTGGACCACAGGTATGAAATTTACGGCATGTAATGCCTTAAGAGAGGAAAAGTTCTTTTTTTAAAGTCTGTGTTGTTGTGCATTTTCTGTACAGGGGATTATAAACCTTTAGTTTGGTAAATATAAAGTGGAACCTGGCCTCACACTTATCTGATCTCATCCTGTGACACCTTACTCTGCTTATGAAATGTGAAGAATTAACTACTCTAGCATTTCATTGACTTTTACTTTATTGTTAAAATAAAATCAATTGGGAGGGGGAATATCAGCTGTCTGAGGAAAAACCCTAATGGTAGAAAATGAAGTAGTTCAGGTAGAAAACAAGAAAAAAGTGAAGCCAAGTCCTCAGTTTGCCTTGCGACTGTTTCGATGTGCAGATTTTTAAAAGGATTTCCTAGAATTATCTCATTCTTTCCACTGCAAATGCTTCTCAATAAGCCCTTAATTTTTTAGCAGTTCAGTGTGTAGGGAGCAGACAGAATGAATGGTTCCCTTGAGAATGTGGGTGTCACACACTGTGATCTACTTTGTCTAATGGTAACTTTGGGCACTGCTTAGACTACATTAGTTGTTTGCCTTTTCCCTAAGCCTAGCCTTTTCATTGTTTGCTTATGGGTCATACAGAAAACACTGTTTGTTCCATAACAAAGGCAAAAAAAGCCCATTGCTTTTAAAAATTTTTTTAATGGCATATTTATAATATGTGCCCCATGAAAAATAAAATGCTAGATATTACAGAGGAACAATTATTGCACATTTAGTGTAGTGTGCCATGAGAAAATGGATTCAAAATATCTAGCAATTTAAACTATGCAAATTGTTTCAGCATCTTTGCCTAGGATGTATAATTGACAGCAATGGATATCATAACAATGTTAGTTGAACTAAACCAAATGAAAGCGAAATTGGACAGTGTCCCTTTCTTATGGAACATAATTGCATAGTTTTTGTCTGCAAATTGAAGTTTACATCAAAAATATCACTCAGCTACTGAGTGATTTTGCTGGTCTTTGATCACATACTTATATCTGTTAAGTACATAAGCTTAATTTGTCTTTTTGCAATTTACGTCCACATGCATTTTGAAATAGCCAGATCACTGACAGCTCTTGCTGAACCATTTAATTTATGATAGGTTATGATACAGTACTTATGTATTAAGAACATAAGACTCTATACCTTTGGTTGACTTCTCTGCTAAATTTAGGTTCTGCTCACACATGCATAGTTTGGGGTTACTGTAAAAAATAAAATAAAATAAGCTTCCCAGTGTTTCACAGAAATCATTTATACACAACCAGACAATTTGCTCATGTAGCCCAATATTTTGTAAAAGTATGTCTGGCAGCAGCTCTCAGGTAGAAACATAGGCTTTCCCATTGGTGCTTTTTACTGGAGATATGAATGGTTAGGGAATGAATGGCTGTGGTTCATTGGAAGATCATCTGCTTTGCTTGCAAAAGGTCCAAAGTTCAGTTCATGTTAGGTTGGGAATATTCTCTGTATGAAACCCTGGAGAGCCAGTCAGTGCTAGTCAGTGTCAACGGTACAGAACTATAGGAACACATGGTCCAGTACAGTATAAAGCTTCTGACTATATTTCTATGTTTTGCCTATGAGTCTAATATTTTTTGTTGGCAGGCATGTGAGTAGGACCTCAAAGGCTGATCTTAGGGCCAGGACAGGCTCATATGGATGCAGGCAATTCTTCAACTAGCTTGGTTCCAATTGTTATAATTGTAACCACTACATGGACTTGGAAATGAATTGGCAACCAATTTAGCTGACACAGACGTGGGTGGCGCTGTGGTCTAAACCACAGAGCCTAAGGCTTGCCAATCAGAAGATTGGTGGTTTGAATCCCCATGACGGGGTGAGCTCTCATTGCTGGGTCCCAGCTCCTGCCAACCTAGCAGTCTGAAAGCACCCCAAAAAGTGCAAGTAGATAAATAGGTACTGCTCTGGTGGGAAGGTAAACGGCGTTTCCATGTGCTGCTCTGGTTCGCCAGAAGCAGCTTAGTCATGCTGGTCACATGACCCGAAAGCTGTACGCCGGCTCCCTCGGCCAATAAAGCGAGATGAGCGCCACAACCCCAGAGTCGTCCGTGTCTGGACCTAACGGTCAGGGGTCCCTTTACCTTTACTTTTAGCCGACACAAAATAGGTGCCATGTGTTTCAACATGCACCAACTCAGGCTTCTGAACTATTTCTAAGATAGATCCACATGGAGCACAGCTAACATATTAAACTTGGATCAGAATCTGACCATTCAATAAATCTTGCGAGCAGAGAAATATTTTACTACTTAACCAATGCTAACTGCTGCATTTTGCTTTCTCCTGCTACCTGTTGTGAGAACAAATTGACAAATAGCAGTCAACAAGCAAGATAGTATTGACCTCTGACATTGGAATTTGCTCCGCAGCTAATGAAACCTGCTTGAGGTAATTATTTCCTTTGCAGAAACTTTTTCAGCTTTCTGTGTCATTATTGAACAACTAAGCCAAACAACTATTTTGTTTTTCTCTATTCTCCAATAACAGAATTGATTTTCTCAAATAAAACAATCAATCATTCCCCACTTTGCACCAAAGTGGAAAAACTATTATCCCCAGTGCAATCTCAGGGTCAGAATTGCACAGCTAGTTTCCATTTCTGAGAGCATGAATGTCTCTTTCTTAATATAAAAAGCTGGTTAGAAAAGGAAAGAGGCCCTTATTCCCCCACATTCTACTCTTGATTGGTATGTATCTAATTTATCATTTAATAATAATCCAGTTTGATTTACTTGACTAAATACACGATTAACCTGGATTGATCCAGTTTGCTATTAGTTTTCAAGTTAATACAGTACTGCAAAAAATAAAACCAACACCCTAGAAAACCTAAAATAGAATTGATTGTATACAACATTGCATGGGCAATCTCCTGCAACTGATCTTTCTTTCCTTTTACACCCCCCATACCGTGTTGAAAATATCAGGGTAACCTCCAAACACTCTAGGCTGTGTCATATGGGGCTGCACTGGAGGAGTGGAGATTGCTTAAAATTGGGTGCTAGTTTGGGGGCAATTTCCTCCTCCCACTGCAGCCTCATATGACCTGCAAGATCTGCTGGGTAAGCTTTCCTCCAGCTAGTACAATGTCAGATGCAATTCAACGTCTAGGTAAAGGTCCCCTGGATGGTTAAGTCCAGTCAAAGGCGACTATGGGGTACATCTCACTTCAGGCCAAGGGAACTGGCGTTTGTCTGCAGACAGCTTTCCAGGACATGTGGTCAGTATGACTAAATCACTTCTGGAGCAACTGAACACTGTGACTAAAGCCAGAGCTCATGGAAACGTCATTTACCTTCCAACTGCAGTGGTACCTTTTTATCTACTTGCACTGGTCTGCTTTCGAACTGCTGGGATGGCAGAAGCTGGAGCAGAGCAACAAGAGCTCACCTTGTCATGGGGATTCAACCCGACCTTCTGACTGGCAATCCGAAGAGGCTCAGTGGTTTAGACCACAGTTCCACTCGTGTCCCAAATCAACAAGCACACAATCACTGATAGGTCCACCCACTATTGTGAGGCTCAAAGCAATGAAGATGATGCCTCCCCACCTGTTGCCATTGGCTGTGGGTTTCTTGTGATGTCACAAAAGCACTTGGCAACTGAGTGGATATAAAGGCAGGCCAAGGGGAAAGCCCTTTTCTGTTTCCAGCAGGAAACACTTGGCAATGGATGTGACATTCAGCACTGCCCAGGTTTCTTCCACTTGGAGGAGGCAAAGTGGTAAATGCAAGGAGGCAATCCTCTGGCAGTGAGATGCTAGGGAGCGATAATAAGGCAATTTTGCGAGCTTGAAGGTATCCATGGTTGGAAGCTGGTGGACCTCTCATGGTGGACCTAAGAGAAGCTGGAGGAGACAAAGTGTGAATGGAAGGAGGCAATCCTCTGGCACTGGGATGCTAGGGTGGCTGCTGGTATCTGTGGTTGGGAGCTGGCGGATGTCTCATGATGGACCTAACAGTAGTTTCTGGCACAATTCAGTGTCTATCTATATGTGACTGTTAGCTCAGTGATAGCTGCTTGCTGCTTGGCTCCCCCAGTTTTTGCCTCTGGCCATGTCCCTCCACTGACTTGTACCATCTCTGAAATGATGCCTGTGAGAGAATGCAGCCCTCAGGCACAGAAAGTTCCTTATCGGTGCTATAGCTTTATGTCAAAGCAGATAGCAGAAACGCAGGTTGTTATATGGTCTCCAACTTCACATTAGCTATATAACCTGTCAGGGAACTGCCATCGGAGCCAAGAGGAGAGGTAAGGCTCCCCAATGATGCCGGAGAGGGAACTAGCAAGGAGAGAGGGAGAGCTTCCGCTGGGAAATCAAGGTGACACCAGGAAGAAAGGGGAGGCTGAGAGTACTTCGGAGGGAAGGCTCCGAGACTCTTCCAGTGAGATCAGCGGGGAGAGCACAGGACCTCCGCTTGGCACGCCTACTCTGCGCAGAAAGCTTCCGCACAGAGAAGCTAGGCGGAGACTTGGAGTCAAGGAATTTTTATTTTGGAAGAAGTTCAGGAAACGCCCACTGACGGATTCTGCCAGTGACTGAGACAGCCGAGTTGTAAGGGCTGTCAAGCCAGGGAAAGGTTCAGCCATACAACCAGCTTGGAGCAGTTTGTCGCTTACACACAAGCAACCCCAATTCCCATTACATAACCATTCCCCCGGACTTTGTCCCCAGCTGTTCAGTCCAGAAACTCTTGGACAGAATGGACAATGGATTGCAGCTAACAGTACATACTATAGTTATAATCTTACTTTTATTTTATACAATGCTGTTTTTAACTAGAGCAAGAACATCTCTCAAATATCTATGACCTAGCAATAAAGTATTAACCACATATTTTCCCTTTAATAATGCAGTAATCCCTCAAGTCACCCGATGGAGAACTGAATAAACACGTAAAGAAAGAGAGACTTCTATAATCTCTGCCTGGCACTCAGAGCAAACACATTTGTAGGAATCAAGCGAGAAAGCGCAGCCCTGCCGTATATTGAAAGCGCAAATCAAATAGAATTTAGCCTGATGTTTCTTTGCATTTACTTTTGAATTAACTGGTGTAATCAATGCTGCTATCTCCGTAGTAGATACATTGGAAGCCGACTTAAAATTAGGATCAGAACATTTTTTTAAAAAAACATCTTGTTGAAAAATAAACTTCAGTGTCTCTGGGGTATGAAAAAAACTGGGTTCATTTTGTGGATTTTCATACTGCATTTTTATTAGGTATTCATAAAAGAGAGCAAGTTTCAAGATAACCTTTTATCAGGCAATAAGTTTACCATTTATAACATATCAAAGAAAATTCTGGCGTTTGAGTCCTTTATTAAATGTTGTAATTTAATAACTTGCAATATTAGTTGTGCTCAGAATAGACCTCTTGAAATTAATGCATTTAAGTCCATTGATTTAATGTATGACTAATGTTAGAGATCACCCAAAATTTGTTTTGCAACTGCGGCTGACATTTTATTTTATCATTAGTTTCCTTTTTCCTAAAACAAATAATCTCTGCACATTGTACTCGTTCTAGCTGAAGAAATTTAGTATCACCTCAGTCACAAAATGCTAATTTCTTTGCACCTGTTTATTTTTTGGTAGCCTGCATTTGACCATGTCTTGGTTACAAAGACCTCTACAGTGGTACCTCGGGTTACATACGCTTCAGCTTATATACGCTTCAGACTCCGCTAACCCAGAAATATTACCTCAGGTTAAGGACTTTGCTTCAGGATGAGAACAGAAATCGGGCTCCGGCGGCGTGGCAGCAGCGGGAGGCCCCATTAGCTAAAGTGCTGCTTCAGGTTAAGAACAGTTTCAGGTTAAGAACAGACCTCCGGAACGAATTAAGTATGTAACCAGAGGTACCACTGTATTCAGATTCAATAAGCTTTTTAATGGCATTTCCTAATTTCAAACTCTCTAATATTAAATTTTGGACATGAACCTCCTTTACAATAGATTGCATTAATTTTAGAGTGTGCAGCAGAAAAAAAAAGTTGAGATAGTCAAGCAAAACTATGGTAGAAAACCTTTCCATTTGGTAAGCAGGTTGTCTGCATTGGGCCATTACCCATCTACCAAGAGCTAAGTGTTGAGAAACCCAAATACTTCATACAGCTTGCAACCTTTGCCACACATTAGAATGAGTGTCATAAAATGTTAACATGTTTTAGTTAACTTTGACAACTCAGCCAAACTTTTCCACTTGCCTGTACTGGGTCACAGTCATGCCAATAATACATTGTTTTGCAGGAAGGAAAACCACCGTGTTGTCACTTTTTTGAGTATGTTGATTGACATTTCCATCCATGGGATGGAACATGGATATGATACTGCTTTGGGTAAAAGGTAAAGGACCCCTGGACAGTTAGGCTCAGTCAAAGGCGACTATGGGGTTGCGGTGCTCATCTTGCTTCAGGGCAAGGGAGCCGACATTTGTCCACAAACAGCTTTTGGAGTCATGTGGCCAGCATGACTAAACTGTTTCTGGCATAACGGAACACCATGATGGAAACCAGAATGCACAGAAATGCCGTTTACCTTCCCACCGCAGCGGTACGTCTTTATCTACTTGCACTGGCATGCTTTCGAACTGCTAGGTTGGCAGGAGCTGGGATAGAGCAACGGGAGCTCACCTCGTCACAGGGATTCAAACTGCTGACCTTCCAATCGGCAAGCCCAAGAGGCTCAGTGGTTTAGACCACAGCGCCACCCACATCCCAAATAAACAAGCACAGAATCACTGATAGGTCCACCCACCATTGTGAGGCTCAAAGCAATGAAGATGATGTTTCCCCAGCTGTTGTCATTGGCTGTGGGTTTCTTGTGAGGTCACAAAAGCACCTGGCAGCTGAGTGGATATACAGGCAGGCCCAGGGGAAAGCCCTTTTCTGTTTCCAGTAGGACACACCTGGCAATGGATGAGACATTCAGCACTGCCCAGGTTTCTTCCACTTGGAGGAGGCAAGCTGGTGAATGGAAGGAGGCAATCCTCTGGCAGTGGGATGCTAGGGAGCGATAATAAGGCAATTTTGCGTGCTTGAAGATATCCATGGTTGGAAGCTAGTGGACCTCTCATGGTGGACCTAAGAGAAGCTGCCAGATGTTGGTGAAAACATTATCTGGAGAGCTCATCTCAGACTGCAGCAAGCAGATGAAGGGTAAAGGTAAAGATAAAGGTAAAGGACACCTGGACAGTTAAGTCCAGTCAAAGGTGACCATGTGGTTGCGGCGCTCATCTCGCTTTCAGGTCGAGGGAGCTGGCATTTGTTCACAGACAACTTTCCAGGTCATGTTGCTTCTGGCACAACAGAACACCGTGATGGAAGCCAGAGTGCATGGAAACGCCATTTACCTTCCCGCTGCAGCACTACCTATTTATCTACTTGCACTGGCATGCTTTTGAACTGCTAGGTTGGCAGGAGCTGGGACAGAGCAATAGGAGCTCATCCTGTCATGGGGATTCAAAGAGGCTCAGTGGTTTAGACCACAGCACCACCCACGTCCCACCTCTGCTATGGTACAGTATCATGAGTAGTCCTTGGTAAGAATATAGAGGATCACCTTTAACTTTGTTGTGTGCTTAAGCAAATCTGCATGTGCTGCCATATTAATTCATATGTGAAGTGCTCAGTTTCTCCTTCATCCAGTACGGACATTTGCACCAGGAAGCCTATTCTTACCCATAGTAATCACTGCTCACGTTTAAATAACTCTATTCTATGTGTGTGGATCCCCTATTATGGAAGCAAACCAGTTACTAGATTGAATACATTAAGTGATTATTCATTATGACTCAGTAATAGAGAGTTGGACTACTGGGAAATTTGGGTTCAGATTTCTACTCAGCTTTTGGAAAGCTGCATCTATTGTATCATAATTGAAATAAATGGCATAAGTAACAAGCATGTTGCAAAGACAGAAAAAGTTACTTTGGTATCAAGTGCTGATGAAGTTTATAAGAGTTGTATAGATAGCCCGGGGAATATATTTGAATTTTTAAAGAGTGAAATAGATGGCATTCATTGCAACTCTGGATTCAGGAAGGATGAAGTCTGTCACAGAAATTTGTAAGGATAATAAATGATAGATAATGTTGAGACATGATAAATAAGCTATGTTTTGAGTTAAGAGCTTTTCATCATCTTATTCCATCAGTGACTAGAAGATGTTATATTTTTGTTAAAAAAAGGAAGTGAAAGTCGAGAACGTTGGAGATGGAGAAAGTTCTCAGGAATGTGACATGTGCCACAAGGGGCATAGGAGAAATGTTTAAAATAGTACTCAAAAACACACATGACAGCTTAAGTATTATCCTCTGAGCTGAGGCTGTAGAATGCTAGAACACTGGGGGAGGTGTAGGGTTCTCAAGGAGGGATGTATGTAGGTCAGGAAAGTGGGAAGGATGCATAAGAAACTACGGAAGTGGGGTTGAGGGGGAGTCAACCCCATAGTCGCCTTTGACTGGACTTAACCATCCAGGGGTCCTTTACCTTTTATAACACACACCTGCACAGTGGAGACACCACTGAAAAGGCCCTCTCACTCACAGCTATCCAACACTTGGTGAGGGCATTCTAAGAAGGGCCTGAAATGAAGATGTCTTTGTGGATCCTTGTGAAAGAGCGATTCATTCAAGTCCTGAGGTCCCAACCTACAAATAGCCTTAAAGGCCAAACCCAACACTTTGAATTGAAACAGAAGCCAATGAAATAATAATAATAATAATAATAATAATAATAATAATAATAATAATAATAATAATTTATTTGTACCCCTCCCATCTGACTGGGGTTCCCCAGCCACTCTGGGCAGCTTCCAACAAATATTAAAAATACATTAAAATGTCACACATTAAAAGCTTTCTTAAATAGGGCTGCCTTCAGATGTCTTCTAAATGTCAGGTAGTTTTGCTAAATATTTTGCTTATGTTGTAAATATCTTTGTTATCTTTGTATAATAATAATAATTTATTATTTGTACCCAGCCCATCTGGCTGGGTTTCCCCAGCCACTCTGGGTGGCTTCCAACAAAGATTAAAAAAACATTAAAATGTCACACATTAAAAACTTCCCTGAACAGGGTTGCCTTAAGATGTCTTCTAAATGTAAGATAGTTGTTTATCTCTTTGACATCTGATGGGAGGGTGTTCCACAGGGTGGGTGCCACTACTGAGAAGGCCCTCTGCCTGGTTCCCTGTAGCTTTGCTTCTCACAATGAGGGAACCGCCAGAAGGCCCTTGGTGCTGGATCTCAGTGTCCGGGCAGAACGATGGGGGTGGAGACGCTCCTTCAGGTATACTGGGCTGAGGCTGTTTAGGGCTTTAAAGGTCAGCGCCAACACTTTGAATTGTGCTCGGAAACATACTGAAAGATGGAAGAGTACTAGCATAACATTTTCATAATGTCCAGTCCATTAACAATCTTACTGCCATATTCTGTGCAGTATTTGGGGACACATTCAAAGGCAGCCCCACACCCAATGCATTGCAGTAATTCAAGTGGGAGGTCACCAGGCCACAGATGGTTGAAACAATGCTATTGCTCTCCTGACAGGGTCATAGATGTTAAGTTGGACAAAATTGGTAAAAGGTGCCCTGAGCTCTAGGAGCTGCTTGTTGAGGGTTCACTTTTCTCATCAGAATAATAACATTTGTGAGATTTTCTAAATGGGTGTTGGACCCCACTTTGCATGAATTTGTTTATTAAAAAGGGATACTTTTAGCTTCGGGGGCTTCCCTTCATTTCTAGCAGCTAATTTCTCGTCAGCTATCCGTTTCACATTATAAACCAATTTGCATCATAATGCATCTAAATAATGTAAACACCTCGTTAATTCTAATAGCTAAAATTGCAAGATGAATGCAAGCAAGATATGATAACTGATTGTGATGTGTTTGGAAAAGTTGTGTTTGGGTTTTTCCGATGGGAGGCTACAAAAAGTATTCTCTAGCCACTCGGATGCCTTTATCAGTGTTGTTAACATTCTTCTCTTCAAAGTCACTGATGCTTGTCCCTGAAGGCTCATTGCACAATATGACTTGAGTGTATTCCATGATTTGGCATTCTATAGACCACAAAATTTACCTTATAATATGCCTGCACGATTACAGCTCTCAGATTGGTGCTATGGCATATGTCCAAAAGGGTGACAAGAATGGAGCCATCCTTTCTTTAAGGCTAATCTCCTTCTGAAAGCAGGAAGCAAACTACAGGCAGCGGCCATTTCATGTGGGGGGTCCATTCCCCCTCCCCACATTTCAGTGGAGTGTGCATAAGTGCCTCACCCCATTCTGCCCCAGTTCTGCCCTCTTCCGGGTCCAAAAGGACATAAAGGTAAAGGTAAAGGGACCCCTGACCTTTAGGTCCAGTCATGGCTGACTTGGGGTTGCGGCGCTCATCTTGCTTTATTGGCCGAGGGAGCCGGCGTACATCTTCCGGGTCATGTGGCCAGCATGACTAAGCCGCTTCTGGCGAACCAGAGCAGTGCACGGAAACGCCGTTTACCTTCCCGCCGCAGCAGTACCTATTTATCTACTTGCACTTTGACGTGCTTTCGAACTGCTAGGTTGGCAGGAGCAGGGACCGAGCAACGGGAGCTCACCCCATTGCGGGGATTCGAACCGCCGACCTTCTGATCGGCAAGTCCTAGGCTCTGTGGTTTAACACACAGTGCCACCTGCGTCTCCCCAAAAGGACATGCACGTCGCCAATTGCATGTCCATTGGATGTGCCTAAAATTCAGTTTGCACAGCCCAGCTTTGTGAATGTATCTCTTTTCTCTATGTATTGTGTTGAGGTGGGGCTTTCCCACCAGGATCCCATGAGCTACTTTCGGCAAGTCTGAAATGTAGGGATGAAGAGAAATTTGATTCAGTTTGCTTTTACGGTGAAGTGACCTAATTCTCGGGACTTCCGGGTTGACGCGATCGGTCTAATGGCGGATTCCCTCCGAGCTCCGGAGGGAATCGGCTCCGCTGAAGACGGGTCTTGCCGTGCCGGTGACGCGGGGACCCTCAGAAACCACAGGTGCTGTTACCTGTGGACTTGGTGACTCAGTGGGCACCTTAAGCGCCCTCCTCGACAATCGAAGAGCCTTTTTAAAGGCTACGGAGAGGGTACGAGGAGCGGCGTGGTGCTGGGAGTAGACCGCTACTTCAGTGGAGTGGAGCCGCAAGCCATTGCCGGAGAGCGTCAACTTTCTTCCCGATATTTGGACTGGAAACAAATACCCCGTGAGTAGAAGGAAATTCGGACTTTAAAAGAAATTTATACCTTTAATTTGGAACGAACGGGGGGATGTGCTAAAGGGAAGTCCGCACCCCCCTACATACAGATAATTTGAAGCAAGGAGCGAAAAACTAAGATCGGGGAAAAAAAACCCTCGTGTTTTTTGAGACTGACAAGAGATTCCATTAATTTGTAAGAATAAGCTTTTATTTCTTTTTAAGTTGTGCTGGAGGGAAGAGGTGAATTTTGAAAACTTTTGTGCACCCCCCCCCCCCCGGATCCGGGAGCGTCCCGCATGAACCTAGCGTGAAAGAACAGGAGTTTGACAGCTGTCAATCGAGCTGTCAAACGGTTGGATAAAGATAAGAACTGTATTACTTTATATCTCTTTGGTTTAAAGGTGTTACATTTAACTAGAAGTGGTTGGAAACAAAGTAAATAACAGGGTAAAAGACTGTTGGCAAAGAACTCTGAATAATGGCAATCCCCCTAGGGGGAACCAGTGACATTACAATGGCTGCAGAAGGAAAATTACTAGCAGAAATAGAAAGAGCCTTTTTTCTCGTGGGAACCTTGCAAGAGCAGGCTATGGTTATGGACAAACAACTCACGACCTTGATCTCTAAAACAAGCAATCCTGCTGATGGAAATAAGGATTTGACTCTAAAAGATTCTGCAGCTGAACCAGAAAAGACGTCTTTGGAGCTGGTGGAAAAGGAGGTCGGAGGGGAAAAAGTACAGATAAAAAATTTTGAACAGAAATTTACGCGGTCAGGAAACAAAGAAGAAGCTTTTTGGATTATAAACTATGAAAAGACGAGACAGAGGAGAAAAGCAAAGGAGGAAGTCGCCGGATACTATGGAACATTGGAAGTTAAAAGAGCAAAGAAACATAACTGGGACTTCCTCCTCTTTTCTGGCCTTTATGATTTTGAATTTGGGGGATCTTTGGCAGAACCTTGGCAGCAAGTTTCTTCAATTAGGTTTGAACTGAGAGGAGATGAACCGACTGCGATAGACATCCCTCGAGATCTGAAGACCAACAAAAAGGACTACCAACAGAATAGACAGAGAGAGACTGAAAGAGACTTAAAGGCCTCTGATGTGAGGAATCCGGGCTAGGAGTTTCATGGGAGGACAGTTATTTGGGAAGGGACAGATACCTGGGCAGGGAGGGAGGGGGGAAACAGAATCTAAATTTTTTTTTATGATTTTTGGGTTTTGTAACTTTGATTTATATTTTAATATAAAAAAGGGGAAATTTATGGTATAAGAACCTTGATCGATCTTAGAAAAAGGATCTAATGTATATAAGAGAACGGGACAATAAAATTGGGCCTAACAAAAAGAATTAAGTTTAAACATAACAAGAATAGGATAAGGAGAGGAATAAGAACTTGCTGAATTAAACATGGAAATTGGGATGTATGGGGGGGTGGGGGGAAGTCAGGGAAAGAGGGTTATGAAAGTAAGGATATGAAAGCATTTATGTGTGTTTTTTGTTTGTGTCTTTATAAAATGTGAAAATCCAATAAAAAAATTATATATAAAAAAAGTGACCTAATTCTCACTGTACAAAAAAAGACAGTGGTACCTCGGGTTAAAAGCTTAATTCGTTCTGGAGGTCCATTCTTAACCTGAAACTGTTCTTAACCTGAGGTACCACTTTAACTAACAGGGCCTCCCGCTGCTGCTGCGCCACCACTGCACAATTTCTGTGCTCATCCTGAACATAGCTGTCAACTTTTCCCTTTTCTTGTGAGGAATCCTATTCAGAATAAGGGAATTTCCCTTTAAAAAAGGGAAAAGTTGACAGCTATGATCCTGAAGCAAAGTTCTTAACCTGAGGTACTATTTCTGGGTTAGTGGAGTCTGATGTCAAGGAAATAAACAACCATCTGATGTTTAGAACACATCTGAAGGCAGCCCTGTTTAGGGAAACTTTTAATGTTAAATAGACTATTGTATTTTAATATTCTGTTGGAAGCTGCCCAGAGTGGCTGGGATAGAAATAAATAAATAAATAAATAAATAAATAAATAAATAATAATTTAATAAAAATAACATACAAAATACATTATATCAAATGTTTGCAAAAGGGCTTATCAGCCTGACGGAGGCGCCCTGGATTGCAGCCAAGGTGTGGAGAGATGTGCACAGCCCTAACTAAAACCCCCACATTGATTTAAACATGTGGAGAACTGAATTTAAGATCGTAAAAATGAGAGACCAAGAGAAACCAAACTCGACAGATTTGCCCCTCTGAATGTCCAGGTCCCTTGGGTATGTTAGACCCTTTTCTTTTTGGACAGCAGACATAATGTGCCCTCTCACAAACTGCTTTCAGAAGAGATTTGCAACGCGGTGTACATGTCTGTTTCTGTATATGTGGGTGTTCCTTGAGAAATACAACCCCAAACCTATCTTGGCTGCATGTGCAACATATGCTTGCTTAAATCCAGTCCTTGGTATGTCACAACCCACACCGTTAATTCGGGCACCAGTTGCCAACATATTTAAACAATGCACTGTTCTCTGATGAATTCTGAGGATGCCTGCCCCATGTGTCGAACAGGATACTGAAGTCTAGGTGCAGTTGCATGCCACAAAATAATGACCACCAGAAAATGAAGTAATTGGTCCCTTTGCTTGACCATATCTACAGGCAGCTCGTAGATTTCCGGCAGACAGAAACTCGATTGTACTCTGAATCCTAGGGAAGGTGGTTCAAAACCAAACTACAGTGGGGTTACTGATGTCTGAATCTTCCTCAAAGTGCCCTAGAAGTTCTGCGGATAGATTAACATTGTATATTCCAGGGCAGCCAACCTTACATTTTCCATTAGCTCTACCTTCACTTTAAAACTGAACTAAAATGTCAGAGATACAAGAAGGGGCATCTCATCTATCCTCCTGCAGCCCAAGGGAAATAGGCAGGGCAAATCCAACCTATTTGGTTTCTTTCCTTTTTTGCTTTTGAATTGCAGGAAGAAGTTTGAGCGGTTGGCATTTTGAAAGGGAACAGGATAACCTGCTCAGTACTGAATGATGGGGAGCCACTGCGATGGCAGACAGCAGGCAATGCAAAAAAGAGGAGAGGTGGCTGGAGCGGAAGAAATCACAGGAGGCAACCCGCAAAGGCTAGGATTCAGCACGGCCATTTTTGTTTGCATTCAGCATCAAGTCAGAGAATTAAGAAGAGAGGGGGAATTCATTGTGGTCAAACAAAGGCAATTGGTTTTCCTTAAAGGAGAGACTGAAACAAAACAGCTGCAGGCAAGGAAGAATGGAAGCGTGGAAGGAGGCTGCTGTGGAGCTTGTTCCTTTAATTTTCACATATGAGGATCAAATGAAGCCATGAGTTGAGAAAACCGATCCTGGCAAATGTCGTTTCTGAGAGTGAAACGTGTTGCTTTGTTTTCCTCAAGGAGAGAAACATCAGATTTCTAATTTGCCAGAGAAACAGAAATGAGAGAAGGGATACAGGAAAAGACTGAAATCTGGCTGGGTTCCATCTCATTCTCTTGTTGCCGCGCGTTAGGTATACACTGTCAGAGTATGTTATGGCATGTCATATTACGCTTGATATGATGTGACAGGACAGTAAAATGGAATGCAAAGAATATTAAAATAACATTGAAGCAAAAGCAATCTCTAGCCAGAGCTCTTTCTGATTGTTTCAAGAAGTATATAGCTCCCATTCTGGTAGATAAGATGCTTTGATAATCTAAACTGAAATAGCTTCCCTGTGGTATCTGTCAAGACCAGAAACCATCACAGAAATTCACAATGACATGCTGTTTTTCTCTGAGAAAAATGGGGCTTTCTGTGTACTTTTGTTTGTCCCACACACTCCAGAGAAGTTCTTCTCCCTCTCTCAATATAATAAAAACCAATGAAAGTGAAGGCTATGAGCTTTGGGCACACAAAAGGAAGTTTACTTCATGCATTGCTATGGGATTCACTTCCACAAGCCGTAATGATGAAAGGCTGAAAAGTGGGATTGGAAAAATCCATAGGGCAGGGCTTCCCAAACCTGGCACTCAAGCTGTTTTTGGACTACAACTCCCATCATCCCTAGCTAGCATGGGCAGTGGTCAGGGATGATGGGATTTGTAGTCCAAAAACAGCTGGAGACCCAGGTTTGGGAACCCCTGCTATGGATAATAGGGCTTTCAGATGGTTACTAGCAGGCCCATGTAGCCAGAGGGGGCATGTAGGTACACCTGCCCTAGGCTTCTGAGGGCTAAGGTGGCTGGGGGGTAGGGGCTTCCAGGTTCCTGTTGGACTTACACTATCAAGAATGCCCTGTGCCTCCCAGCTTCCCTGGGCCTCAGGCAAGCTATGTGCAGGCCTGTCTACTAGTGATAATAGCTATTATAGTACCTGCAGCATCTGAGGCAATGTGCCTGTAGTAATAATAATAATAATAATAATAATAATAATAATAATAATAATACAATGGTACCTCAGGTTAGGAGGGACGCAGGTGGCGCTGTGGGTTAAAGCCTCAGCGCCTAGGACTTGCTGATCGAAAGGTCGGCGGTTCGAATCCCTGCGGCGGGGTGCGCTCCCGCTGCTCGGTCCCAGCGCCTGCCAACCTAGCAGTTCGAAAGCACCTCCGGGTGCAAGTAGATAAATAGGGACCGCTTACCAGCGGGAAGGTAAACGGCGTTTCCGTGTGCGGCTCTGGCTCGCCAGAGCAGCGATGTCACGCTGGCCACGTGACCCGGAAGTGTCTCCGGACAGCGCTGGCCCCTGGCCTCTTAAGTGAGATGGGCGCACAACCCCAGAGTCTGTCAAGACTGGCCCGTACGGGCAGGGGTACCTTTACCTTTACCTTAGCTCAGGTTAAGTACTTAATTCGTTCTGGAGGTCCGTTCTTAACCTGAAACTGTTCTTAACCTGAAGCACCACTTTAGCTAATGGGGCCTCCCGCTGCTGCCACGCCGCCGGAGCCCGATTTCTGTTCTCATCCTGAAGCAAAGGTACTATTTCTGGGTTAGTGGAGTCTGTAATCTGAAGCATATGTAACCTGAAGCGTATGTAACCCAAGGTACCACTGTAATAATAATAATAATAATAATAATAATAATAATAATAGTTATATACTTATCCAGTGGCAGGGCGTGGCGGCTCCCTCAACATTGGGGGGGGGGGGAGGTGTCTCAGCCCCCTGCCCACAAATATTGAGGGGGCTGAAGCCCTTTCTGCCCCTGTAGTTGGCTCCCCTGGTGCCGCCCCCTGGCCAGATGCAAGTGAAAAGTCCAACAGATGGGGTTATCATTTGCCCCAACAGCAGAGCCATAGCTAGGTGATCTTGCACCCCTGGCAGGACCATCCAGATTGCACCCCCTAGCCACGGACAAAGTAGTTCTCCTTTCCGCCTCTCCTCAACCCAACCCACCCCCCACTAATTCCATTCACCCTCTATTTCAGGCGTAGTCAAACTTGGCCCTCCAGATGTTTTGGGACTACAACTCCCATCATCATCAGTGGTCAGGGATGATGGGAATTGTAGTCCCAAAACATCTGGAGGGCTGAGTTTGCGTGTGCCTTCTCTATTTAAAATCATTTCTTACGAGGCAATAATCAATATTTATATTTATGGACATATTTTAAGCCAATTTTGTGCCCCCCCATTGACTGCACCCCTGGCGGGGGCCCACCTCGACACCCCCCAACTACAGCCCTTCCCAACAGAGAAGCTTCGACTATCTGTAGAAAATGTCATTTTCGAAAGCTCATCAAAATCTAGCTCAGCAAAGAAAGGCTTTCTTTCCTGATGCACTAATTCTCTACATGCGGAGAAGTTTCAAATGACAGAATGGGGGGGGGGGAGGGAATCCACTCCCCACCTATTTCAGGTAATGGAACACTCCCAGAATAACTCTCATATGGCATTATGAGGATGTAGCTCAGCTTTCTGAAAACTTGCCTTGGGAGGAAGTGAAACAAATCTGTCTTGGTGTAAGGAGAGGTATCCACAAAACAGGGCACACCTACATAAACTTTTGCCACCACTGTGATTGATATGGATCTTATTTTCTTATTAAAGAGAGGTCTGGCATATGCCTTTGGCATAACACTTTTCAAAAAAAATAGCTCATGACCTGTTCATAACGAGCAAATCATCTACACAAATGGGACAAAATGTAGAAGAAACTCAGTTTTCCCCTTTCTAATTAAGTTTGCCATTTACCCCCCCCCCCTTTTAATAGTGAAATCCAAATGCACACCAGAGAACTTTTCAAAATCCAATTCTTCTCGCTAATGATTGTACTGTTAAGATACTCACACCTGTTTGTTGCTCACAAAAGAATGCTTTATGTTTTGCTTGGAGTCTGGGCTGAATAACTAAAAGCATTGTGCATAAGGGTTGTATAATTACACTAATCACCTGTTTTGATCAAAGAGCCAGGTGAGAGTTTGCAGTTTAGTATAGCTCTAATTGTGCGAACTGGAACTACTGTTTTTGAAGTGTGACGATGGTGGCGCTGTGGCCTCTTGGGCTTGTCGATCAGAAGGTTGGCAGTTTGAATCTCTGTGATGGAGTGAGTTCCCGTTGCTCTGCCCCAGTTCCTGCCAACCTAGCAGTTCGAAAGCACACCAGTGTAAGTAGATAAAGAGGTACCACTGCGGTGGGATGGTAAGCAGTGTTTCCATGCACTCTGGTTTCTGTCATGGTATCCTGTTGTGCCAGAAGCTACTGTTAGGTCCATCATGAGACGTCCGCCAGCTTCCAATCACAGATACCAGCAGCCTTCAAGCAAGCAAGCTTGCCTTATTATCGCTCCCTGGCATCACAGTGCCAGAGGATTAATTCCTTCCATTCACCACTTTGCCTCCTCCGAGTGGAAGAAACCTGGGCAGTGCTGAATATCACATCCATTGCCAGGTGTGTCCTGTTGGAAATAGAAAAGGGCTTTCCCCTTGGCCTGCCTTTATATCCACTCAGCTGCCAAGGGCTTTTGTGACATCACAAGAAACCCACAGCCAATGGCAACAGCTGGGGAGGCATCATCTTCATTGCTTTGAGCCTCACAATGGCGGGTGGACCTATCAGTGATTGTGTGCTTGTTTATTCAGGATGCAGATGGCGCTGTGGTCTAAACCACTGAGCCTCTTGGACTTGCCAATCTGAAGATCAGCAGTTTGAATCTCCATGACAGGGTGAGTTCCCATTGCTCTGTCCCAGGTCCTGCCAACTTATCAGTTTGAAAGCATGCCAGTGTAAGTAGATAAATAGGTACCACTGCGACAGGAAGGTAAATGGTGTTTCCATGCGCTCTGGTTTCTGTCACGGTGTCCCGTTGTGCCAGAAGTGGTTTAGTCTTGCTGGCCACCTGACCCGGAAAGCTGTCTGTGGACGAATGCTGGCTCCCTTGGCCTGAGAGCGAGATGAGCACCACATCCCAGAGTCGCCTTTGACTGGTCTTAACCATCCAGGGGTCCTTTACCTTTACTTACTGATCCATTGTCGTGAGGCCCCTAAAGTGCATGGAACCTATAGGCTGGTGCCTACTCTGCCTATTTGGCAATCCAGCCCTGCACCCCAGGTGTCAGGAACTGGCAGGCTATCGTCTTAGGTAATCAGCAAACAGTAGTTGTATTTACAAAAAGATTTATTATACACAGTAATTAATCTCAGAGCCGCTCACACTATCGGCTGTATTTCAAGATGAAGTTAAGGCGTCTGAGCTCAAATTATGTTGCAAACAGGAAACATGAAAGTGTCCCACCTCTTCTTCTTTGATTGACGCCTTTCTTTAACTTTGTTCATCTGCAAGCCCTTGGACTTTCAGGGTCATTTCCCACCTCTTCCTCTGACGAAGAGTTCCCCCTCATCTGTGAGGTGATTAATGGCTGCGCCTCAGATACTTAGCCTCCATCCAGCCTGCTCTCACTGTTCTGATAAGGTTCAGTCTCTCTTCCTTCTGAAAAAGGGTTGTTGTTTTTTTTAGCCCTTTGCCTTCGGCTGGCTGAGAAAAAGGCAAGTCTCTTTCTTCCTCTTCTGACTGCCCGCCCCTCACCGTGATCTCCTGCCCGGAAACTTATGCCCCCACTGTGGAAGGAAATGTGTATCCAGAATTGACCTCCACAGTCACTCACAGACTCACTGTTAAGAAAGTGTACATGGAAGACAATCTTAGTCAGCTACGAGTGATCACCAAAGAAGTACTATACTTATTTTTACTAACCTCAGTGCTTTCTGAGCACTGCAGATTACTACGCTCTGTACGTAGTCATAAGAATGACCCTCTGAAAAATTCATAAATACCGCAAAGTAGGCTTGTCTTACATCATTACTTTGGTTTTCATCCTTTGTGAGCTGAATTTAAAGTTAAAAACCGTGTTTGGGCATGTTATTCACTGAAGCATTTCTAAATGCCTGTGGCACAGAACTCCTTAGGATGGAAACATTTGCATTTAAAAATTTCCCTTCTGAAAGATGAGCTGTATTTAAATACTGTGCAATTTCTATGAATGGTTGTGTAAATATATGGCTACTATTGTTTTATGATCTATTTCAAACCTGAGTCTCATTCTAAACTTATTATGTCGGGTGTGCTGTTTATGACAGATTTGTACATAAATTATTGTGTTATAAATTGTTTTTGGGGGCAAATATATCAAGAAACAAATAGGAGGCATACCATAATTGTGCAAGCAATTTCTTAGGCACATGGTGCAATGCCATGAAAATTACCCTGCTTGTGTGCCAAGTTGATGACTTGTCAAGCATCAACATAAGATACTTCATTTGCTATGTGACGGAAGAAGTTTTGCACCGTTACTGCTAAACTATTTCACAGTCAGAGGAGAACTGAGAGCCCTGTAGACTCGAGGTTTAGGATAAGTGTAAACAGCCTGATTTGGCTCAGATCAATCAGAGGTTTCCTGATTCAGCTTAGGGAGTTGAGTTGCAATATTTCAATTTGAGGAGGTAATGGGTGAAGAGACATCTCCATGAAGCACATTGACTGTCTCTTGAAACGTGACTCATCTGGCTGCTCTTAAGGAAAACTTATCATGGAAATTCTGGGAAAGGGTTCACTTAACAGAAAACCTTCTTGATAAGGGGAGCAACCTCACCCTTTCCCTGTACACTTTGCCTTGGAGCCTATTAGTTGTTATTTTAACAACGTGATTGGCATTCATGTCAAGATTGCAGTTTAAGCTACCGTTCCCAAACATGCTAACAATGGTGAGGTTGGGAGACCTGCAGATTGGTGGTAGAAGCATGTAGATCCGTGGATCCCAACCTTTCTTTTTTTGGCCATGCCCCACCAAAGCATCTCTAAAATCCTGATGCACCCCCTCCCCCGTGACATATAATTCTTATTATTCAAACAATGAACTCCTATTCAAGTGGATGGCCACTAAAAGGCCATTAACTGTTAATAACTCATTCTCAAATTGTCCTCTTTAAAAATCAAATTGCCCCTCTGTGGGGCGTGGTTGGGAACCACAGATGTAGATGTTAGGAAAACACCAGGGAACTGTGTCTTTCCTTCTGAAGTGCCCTTTGTGATGATTCATCACTCTTCTGTCCCGAGTCGCTACTGCGACATATATCCGAAGATATATGCTCACACAAACATAGCAGAGTTCAAAGCAGAAGCTGGACTTGAGGTGTAGAATACTAAGCTAATTTATTGTCTTCAAGATCAAGTGTTACAGAACAAAAAATCATGGCTCTCCTTTTCGTCCGAGAGAGAACAGAAAAAGCAAAAGCATGTTGATCTCAACCAAAACTCCCTGCTAACGGCTGCTTAGTCTGTGTAGTCCAGGATGACGACTCAGGAACATAACTTGCTGGACAGTGACTCGATTTGTATTTGCTTTTATTATATACAGAGTATAGCACAAGTTACTATATACACAGACTCGATTCAACTCTACACACCAACCTCTGAACTCCAACACCAAGCTACTGTGTCATGCTGCTTATAAGGGAAAACTTTTAGCCAATCACCACCTGTTGCAAGGCTTCCCTATCTCCAAACAGACTTTCTCACGTATTCTTGTTTTACTTGGCTTCTTGCCAACTCACGAATTGTCCACTTCAAAGCTGCAGTTTCTCACAAACTTCAACAAAGCATAACATAACGGAACAGTCTAACTGAACTTCCGTTCTCATGACTTCAACAGTATGGAATGTCAACACAGACGTGTGATGAAAACAATCACACATCAGCAGTGGGAAGGAATGAAATCCCAATAGTAGATGCAAACACATCTGCTGGGCCACAGCAGCCAGCTCAAAATTAATCTGTCTTTGATGCTCCAGCCCATCTTGGTGACTGGCAGTGTCTCTGGGGGGCACAGGGACCACCACTCCACCAACTCAGATGCCAATGATGTCGTTTTCTAGAGCATATGCACATTGAGTGGATATTTGATTTGGTTTCACTTTAATTGTACTTTCAAAATACCATGTAGCTCTTGCTGCATGTTTTCTCATAATTAACTTTAAAGGCTTAAAAAAAACACCAACCCAAACCTGTGGAGTTCTTACTTTCTTCCTTCACCCCTGAAGTGTTTAAAAGCAGAATGTAAATGCCTGCAAGGCATTTAGTATTCTTAATGTTTTTCTTACAGTATTCAATAGATTTTATGCTATCTCTTCATGCTGGCAGCTAACAGCTACAAAGATCTCCAGAGGGAAAGCCACTTCTAGACCTCTGATATTATGAATGTTGGTATCTTTCCTTGGGCTGTTTAGACTCATAAATAGCACAGTCAAATGTCTAAATTGCAACAGCATTGATGTACTTCTGGAATTACAGAAACTGGAATTGTTTTGTGTGCACCAAAGAGTCTGTTATTGTTTAGTCGTTCAGTCGTGTCTGACTCTTCATGCCCCATGGACCAGAGCACGCCAGGCACTCCTGTCTTCCACTGCCTCCCACAGTTTGGTCAAATTCATGTTAGTCGCTTCGAGAACACTGTCCAACCATCTCGTCCTCTGTCATCCCCTTCTCCTTGTGCCCTCCATCTTTCCCAACATCAGGGTCTTTTCTAGGGAGTCTTCTTTTCTCATGAGGTGGCCAAAGTATTGGAGCTTCAGCTTTAGGATCTGTCCTTCCAGTGAGCACTCAGGGCTGAATTCCTTCAGAATGGATAGGTTTGATCTTCTTGCAGTCCGTGGGACTCTCAAGAGTCTCCTCCAGCACCATAATTCAAAAGCATCAATTCTTTGGCGATCAGCCTTCTTTATGGTCCAGCTCTTACTTCCATACATCACTACTGGGAAAACCATAGGTTTAACTATGCAGACCTTTGTTGGCAAGGTGATGTCTCTGCTTTTAAGAGTCTGGGAAAGTCTAATTAATAAATTAGAAGGAAATCCTACTGCATCCAGTGGGGCTTACTCCCAGGTAAGTGAGGTTAGGATTGCAGCATAAAATGTTATATAAAGAAAGATAGAAAAGAGGTTGGGTGAGGGAAGAACCATCCAATCTTAATCTGCCCCATTTGGCAGCAAAAGTTTAACAGTAAAATTGATTGCAAGTTGAGCAAAAGGCGTTCCCTAACCAAATGAAAGTGTCAGAGCTGTCAGTTGTTTTTGCATATTTTTATTGGTAAGCAGTTTCTATAGGGCTGATCTACGAATAGCACCATTAATGTAACTTGTTTTGAGTGCAGAAGCAATGTATGGTTGATACAAAAACATAAACTGGAATTCATTTGTAACATTGTTTTGCATTTTTCTTGCCTTGTGGATTTCCTGGCTCATATCTTCCCCCTCAAAGGAATGCTTAATGTTTGAAAGGAAAGTCATGAGAATAAATGGGAAGGCTGAAATTTACACTGGTATTGCAGTAGGAGTGAATGGGAGAATGATCTGTTTCTGACTGAGTAGCCCTCACTGACCTGGTAGCCTTAACTCAGGGTTCCTCAACCTCGGCCCTCCAGATGTTTTTGGCCTACAACTCCCATGATCCCTAGCTAGCAGGACCAGTGGTCAGGGATGACGAGAATTGTAGTCTCAAAACATCTGGAGGGCCGAGGTTGAGGAAGCCTGCCTTAACTGCTATGCTGCAATAATAGAGGGCAAAATATGTCCAATAACAACATGAAATGTGGAAATGGGAAATACTGTTTGCGGGTGTTTTTAACCTGCTTGACTCTCAGTGCCAGATGATGATTTGGCCCAAGTGTGGGTAGGCATAAAATGCAAATCAAGACACACTCCTTTGCTTTGGAATCAAAGGAATATCTAGCAAAACAAATCTAATGTAGGAAGGACTGGCAAATGACAGGTTGCATCTAAGTTAATCATGTCCATGAATTTCAATGGTCTCCTCTCAGCCCTGAGTTCTTGTGTTTTGTAGGCTTCATCAGTGTCCATAGTGATTGATGCCATCAATCTTGGAACAATTATTATCCCAGACTGCAAGGGAGAATTCTTCTTTGTCCTTCTGATAATAGGTTAAAAGATATGAGACTCAGTCCATCCACAAGGTACTACATTCCTTCTCCCACTTGACTGGGCGCATATGCATGGCCAAAAAGAAGAAATTAATCGTTGTAAAAGAGGGCAGTAATTCACAAAATAAAAAATAAAAATATTTTTTTCATTTTATTTGGTTCTCTTAAAGTTTTTGTTTATACTTTTCAAGTTTATACATTTCATTAGTTTTACAATCAATTTAACATTTCAAAGTTTGACTTCCTTCCCCCTCTTTCTGCAGTTCCTTAAATTTATTTTTTAATATCTCCTGCATATCCAAATTCATTTAATTTAGTTGTTTAATTATCTACTTTAAAAATATACTCTTAGGAAACTGCAGGTTGTTACCATAATCCTGCCAATGTTTTTATCTGTTTGCTATTTATCTGTAAATATGCAATAAACCATTTCAATTATTTTATAAAAAGTTGGGTATCTTGATTTTTTTATTCTTCTGGTAAGTTTTGCCATTTCTGCATATTCCATTAGTTTTTGTATCCATTATCCATTATTCATATTGTTTGTATTCCACTTTTACACACCCACACACCCATACCCACACACTCCATGCTCAAAGCACCTTTCAAGAAACAAAGCAACACATTTCAAAACCGAATAGTGCAAAAGGAATTCCCTACTAACACAGCAAAACAACACAGTAGCAAATATAGTAATGTACAGAGAACAACATTTCAGAACTACAAATATAACAAGATTATATAAACAACATCCCAGCATCCAATAACAAAAATAACAAGGGACGTTGCTAGCAGTCCTCCACCACAAACCCAGACATTTGCTTAAAATTGTAAAAATCCCCCCAGTGAGCATGTAGGTGCCTCAAAAGAGGACATGTCTGGGATTTCCCAGACATATGGCAACCCTAAGTACACAGCTTTCTCCCTCAGTATTCTCCAAGCAGAAGTACCAGGTGCATAGCCTGGGAGTCATTTTGGACTCACAGCTGTCCATGCAAGTGCAGGTTAATTCTGTGTCCAGTGCAGCTGTCTACCAGCTCTATCTGGTACCCTACCTGCCCGCAGACTGTCTCACCAGAGTGCATACTCTAGTTATCTCCCGCTTGGACTACTGCACTGTGCTCTACGTGGGGCTACCTTTGAAGGTGACTCGGAAACTACAATTAATCCAGAATGCGGCAGCTAGAATGGTGACTGGGAGTGGCCGCCGAGACCATATAACACCGGTCCTGAAAGATCTTCATTGGCTCCCAGTATGATTCCGAGCACAATTCAAAGTGTTGGTGCTGACCTTTAAAGCCCTAAATGGCCTCGATCCTGCATACCTGAAGGAGAGTCTCCACCCCCATCGTTCTGCCCGGACACTGAGGTCCAGTGCCGAGGGCCTTCTGGCGGTTCCCTCACTGTGAAAAGTGAGGTTACAGGGAACCAGGCAGAGGGCCTTCTCGGTAGTGGCGCCTGCCCTGTGGAACGCCCTCCCACCAGATGTTAAGGCAATAAGCAACTATTTTACTTTTAAAAGACAACTGTTTAGGGAAGTTTTTAATGTTTGATGCTGTATTGTTTTTAATATTTGGTTGGAAGCCGCCCAGAGTGGCTGGGGAAACCCAGCCAGATGGGCAGGGTATAAATAATAAACTGTTGTTGTTGTTGTTGTTATCCTCTGAACTTAGAAAAATAACCGCAACAAAATCGCCAGACCTTTCTGGACTCTTTGGATTATGTGAGACCCTTTGCATGGACAGGCAAAGTCCCCCAAACCCTGGGCACTCCCCCCCCCCCTGTGTGGAATAACGACTCAAGACAACGTGCTATGGAATTAAAATTAGCCACAACTTTATTATATTTCAGATGTGGGTAGACCTTGGCTCAGGCACTGGATGTTTATCCCTCCCAGTCCCCCACCGGGGATCTGGGGAACATCAGGGTTATCCAGTGTGTGGGGGGGCTGGCTCTGGAGAACATATGTTCAAGCAGAGAGAGCCCACCTCCGTTATGCCGCCATCGCGGGAGAGAGCAATGACAACCTCTAGGCGTATGGTTGAAGCCTGCCCTCAAAAAACCCTTTATCGGGGAACCCTGGTATCGCCGCCACAAAGAGGAAGGGAGCGTGGGTCACCACTGCACGCCCCCCCATTCAGGGAAGATAGATTAAAGGATTCCGCCCAAGACCTGATACCGTTAAAGTTGTGACATTTTGCTACGGGGAGGGCAAAGCCTGCCAATGCAGGGGAATTCCTTTCCAGCCCTTCAACAGCGTCTCTGACGTAGCAGCGCCCACATGCCTGTGGAGAAGAGGTTAACCCACAAAAGAAGTCTTAACTGAGGGTGAGTAGGGTGGGAGAAGCTCTGGAGAAAACTGAAGATTCCCTGGTAAGATCCTCCCTCTATTGTGTGGGCAGGTAGTCCCTCCCCCTACCTGGCCTGGTCACCTTGGCAACGCCTCCCCAGGCGGGATTGGGCAACTGACTGAGGTAGGTGGAGTCCTCCAGGTATCCCACCTGGGGAAGGTGAAGCCAAGCCTGTACTGATGGAGCCGCATAGGGTCCAGGGGCTGCGCGCATCCACACAAAGTGCACCCCCCCTGTTTAATGTGGGGAGCGGTCATTACCAAAAAAATTCTTGTTGGACTGCAACAAATTGTCAGTTTACATTGCATATTTCATGCTGTTGCTTTTTCAGCAAGACCAAAGAGAAATGACTGATAACCATGTATGACTTCTTTCATACAAGATTCTGCTTAAAGACTGAGAAAAAGCATGAATGGCAGCTTTTCAAACTGTGAAAGGCAGAGGCATTGTTCAGCATATATGAAAAGATGTAAGAACTATGGAACTGGTGAACGTATGAATATCTAATGCACTAAAAGGGAACGATAGGAGATGATTGACTAGTAAAGTGAAATACTGAGCGAGCGCAGATTTGTCACTGAACATTTCTCTGCCTGACTGAGTTGCTCTGATTATATGCAACTGTGGTTCGTACAATGGATGGTGGAGCTTAAGAGACAGTTGGTGTTGAAGTGTGAGCAGTGAATCGCTTCTGCTTTCGTATTTCCATTACTCTGTAAAACGAGCTTCTTCTAAGTACATTGCCGTGTGAGATTTGGAAGGCTGGAGTCCACGAAGGCATCTTATGTTAAAAATGACAGGATGGATTGTGGTAAGGAATGACACACTTCTTTGACACAGTCCCTTAGCATATCCGAGCGAGGCTGATAGCAGCTGGCCTTGTCAAAGAAGAGATTACAAGAGACTCTCACGGCTTCGATGGACTTTTGCCCCAGGGCCTTTAGTCAACCATGATGGGGATATTGGGCATATGCTAAAGCAGTGAAAGTAAAAAGTGGCACGAGACAATTTTCTTATTACATTTTGGCACAGAAAAAGAGTCAGCAGAAGATGATGTCATTTTGCACATTTTGAATATTTCTGAATGTACCTGACAGCTGAGGAAAACAGCATACAGCCTGCAGAATTTTTACATCCATGTACTCTTCAGGAAAAAGGGACGCGGGTGGTGCTGTGGTTTAAACCACTTCACTGATTGGACTTGCCAATTGGAAGGTCTGCGGTTCGAGACCCCGCAACGGGGTGAGCTCCTGTTGTTCGGTCCCAGCTCCTGCCAACTTAGCAGTTCAAAAACACGTCAAAGTGCAAGTAGATAAATAGGTACCGCTCCAGCGGGAAGGTAAACAGCGTTTCCGTGCGCTGCTCTGGCTTCGCCGGAAGCGGCTTACTCCTGCTGGCCACATGACCCGGAAAAACTGTCTGCAGAAGCAGACAAATGCCGGCTCCCCCGGCCTGTAAAGCGAGATGAGCGCTGCAACCCCAGAGTCGTTCGCGACTGGACCGAACTGTCAGGGGTATCTTTACCTTTACTCTTCGGGAGCCTGCATATTTTAGAATCTCATTCTACCAGGGAGCATTGCAGGAGATCACACTAGAGGATCCTTAGGGTCAACTCCAAATCTATGATTCGATGATTCCGAAGTTATTTTATTCTGATTTTAACAGAATAAAGTCACCTTGAGTTTTGGTGACGTGACAATCACAAGGGATACTCAGGGTTTTGCTGGCACAGTGGAGCACGGTGAAACTGTTATATCAGTGTAAAGGCTGTGCCATTGTAATTGTGCCA
Organism: Podarcis gaigeae; assembly: GCF_964106915.1. Taxonomy (NCBI): domain Eukaryota; kingdom Metazoa; phylum Chordata; class Lepidosauria; order Squamata; family Lacertidae; genus Podarcis; species Podarcis gaigeae. The sequence continues at coordinate 10,975,105 of NC_139687.1, read as the reverse complement.
GTGTAGGGGGAAATGGATGTAGATTAACTGGTAAAGAAAAAGCAATTTACATGCGTTGTATATGCGATATAACTTTGTGCCACAAGATGGCAATATGGAGTCCTGTTTTTCTCTACCTGTTTTCGCTGTTTAAATTTGTGCTTTTAACCAAAACACTTCTTTGATGTGTCTAGATCCGGGGTCACCAAACTAAGGCCCATGGGCCAGAAGCGGCCAGTGGAGGTCATGTGACCAGCCCACAAGCCGCCCCTGAAACGAACTGAACTGAGCCTCCCGTCCACTGCACTAAACTGGCGTAGCGCGATGCGGGGACTTGCTTCTGTGGCACTGAAAATTGCATCTGGACATGCGCAGATGACAAAAATTGCGGGCAGGCATGCAATCTGACCCACAGAAGGATCTCTGGGGGACCAATCTGGCCCAGGCAAGATAAACCTTGCCGACCCCTGGTCTAGATGTAGCTGGGTTCTGGCGGAAAAGGAATAGGGGAAGTGGCTAGCTTGGTTGAAATCTTATGCTTTTTGTGGGTTTGTTATGCCTCTCCCTCAGCTTTAGAGGTCCAAAAGTTTATGCATTATAAGTCTGTGTGGTTGTGAAGTTGTTCTCTGGAGCACAAATTCTGGTTTCTAGTTCTGTTGTCTCTGTTTTCCATTTGAACAGACTGTTCAGTCTGTTTGAACAGTTTGAACAGACCTAAATGGCCTCGGTTGAGTATACCTGAAGGAGCGTCTCCACCCTCATCATTCTGCCCAGACACTGAGGTCCAGGGCCGAGGGCCTTCTGGTGATTCCCTCACTGCGAGAAGGCAAGTTACAGGGAACCAGGCAGAGGGCCTTCTCGGTAGTGGCACCGGCCCTGGGTTACGCCATCCCCCCAGATGTCAAAGAGAACAACTACTAGCAGACTTTTAGAAGACATCTGAAGGCAGCCCTGTTTAGGGAAGCTTTTAATGTTTGGTGCTTTACTGTATTTTAATATTTTTTTGGAAGCCCAGCCAGATGGGCGGGGTATAAATAAATCATCATCGTCATCATCATCATCATCATTATCATCGTTATCATTATTCAAAGCCCACCAAAATATTAGGTTTGCCCCATAGATAGATGTCCCTTCAACAAGAACCCACATTCTGCTTCCCTAACACACATCCCACTGAGCCTAGGAGCCAGATCTCATTTCTTCTTGCAACCTTACTGATGTAAATTTTGATTTTGCCAAGAATAGGGTGGATGGAAAGAAATTGAATCCTTTTTTCTTTTACAGGGATTTTTTTTTTACAACAGTTGGTCTTAATGGACAAGGGGATTCACATAAGTGGACATAAGTGGCTTCAAATAGGATCCTTCCCAAGCTGTTTAGGGCTTTAAAGATAATAATCAGCACCTTGCATTGCATCCAGAAATGATCTGGAAGTCAGTGCAGCTGACACAATAATTGGGTCACATGATCTCAGCCCCAATTGAGTTTTTAGCAGGAGAATTCTGAGCCAATTGATGATAATTGGGTGATTTTTAGGGATGGCCTAATACCAAATAGGGGGACGCGGGTGGTGCTGTGGGTAAAACCTCAGCGCCTAGGACTTGCCGATCGCATGGTTGGCGGTTCGAATCCCCGCGGCGGGGTGCACTCCCGTCGTTCGGTCCCAGCGCCTGCCAACCTAGCAGTTCGAAAGCACCCCCGGGTGCAAGTAGATAAAAGTAGTGGGAAGGTAAATGGCGTTTCCGTGTGCTGTGCTGGCTCGCCAGATGCAGCTTGTCACGCTGGCCACGTGACCCGGAAGTGTCTGCAGACAGCGCTGGCTCCCGGCCTATAGAGTGAGATGAGCGCACAACCCTAGAGTCTGTTAAGACTGGCCCGTACGGGCAGGGGTACTGTCAGAGCCACCCGAGGTCCCAGCTCACAAGAGACCAAAATCCAGTCCAAGTTATATATAAAAGGTTTTATTGAAGAACATTGTTGTCGTTACATCCAAGCTCCGTGGCTCAGCATCTGTTACCCTTAGATGTTTGAAGTCCCCTCTGAGTCAGTCCCGCCCCTGCACCAGCTTAAGAGGCTTGTACTGCTCCACCTTTTCCTCTCCTTCCTTTTCCGCAGGGTCTTCCTGCCCCCCTGTGCTCCCTCCCTTCGGGACTCCCCCGAGGCTGAGTCTTCTGACGCCTGCTCCCCCCTCCTTCGTGCTTTGGGACCAGGCTCCTCCTCAGGGCTCTCCTCATTTCCGCGCGCCTCCACATTTGAACTTGGCGCGCGTACGTTGCCTCTGACCTTCCTTTCGACCGTTACGCTACTCTCGGTACTACACTCCTCCCCTTCCGGCAGGACATTCTGCTCCGAACTCCTTCCCCTCTCTGCTCCCTGTTCTGCTCCTTCTGACACACTGGTAACTCCACCCCCTTCACTCCGTTCCGACGGAGAGGCCGGTCCTGATCTCCAACCCCCACTGGGGATTCCCTCTTCGTTCCCCTGCTTCTGACTGCTTCCCTCTCTACTGCCCCTTGGCCTGACCAGGGGGGCTCCCTTTTGGGAATCCTCGGATTCACTTGACGGACTCACTGACAACCTCGGGTCATCGTCGTCCTCTTCCTCGTCACCCTGGGACCCCTCCCCCTCGCTCTCTGTCCCTGAAACCCTGACAGGTACCTTTACCTTTAATACCAAATAAGGACACGGGTGGCGTGGGACTTGCCGATCAGAAGGTCAGCGGTTCGAATCCCCGTGACGGGGTGAGCTCCCGTCGCTTGGTCCCATCTCCTGCCAACCTAGCAGTTCGAAAGCACGTCAAAGTGCAAGTAGATAAATAGGCACCGCTCCGGCGGGAAGGTAAACGGCGCTTCCGTGCGCTGCTCTGCTTTCACCAGAAGTGGCTTAGTCATGCTGGCCACATGACCCGGAAGCTGTACGCCGGCTCCCTCGGCCAATAAAGCGAGATGAGTGCCGCAACCCCAGAGTTGGCCACGACTGGACCTAATAGTCAGGGGTCCCTTTACCTTTACCTAATACCAAATAAGAGGAACTAATCTTACCATCTTATGAAATGGTACTTTGTCTTTAAAGTGATGCTGACTAAACCTTAACAGGCATGGTGAAGATGGGCCAGGTCTGTCTCATATCATCTTCAGAATAAAACAACTTTATGGAAGCCTGAGTTTCCACAGATCCATCAGTAAGTTTTAAATACTTAACAGCAGAAGCAGCTCTCTAAAGCTTAATGAAATTAACGTGCTAATGAGTTTTTAATTTGAACTCTATTTTTTCTCACTTCATTTCACAATATGCTTCTAATTATCTGCCATCAGTGACATCAGGAAATATTGAATGCAGAAATTGTTCGTAATGTCTTCTAACTTGGTAGTTAATACAGGCTGACTGACAATGAGAACATATGCTCAGGTCATTTTTTAGGGTGCATTCAGATGCAAGGAGCATTGTGTTAGTTTTCCTAATTATATGTCTGATGTAGAAAAATAGTTAAAGAAGCTGAAAACCAAGACCAAATAAACTAAATGAAGACAACATTTTCCTCACTTTTGCCTTTAGTATGCTCTCCTTTTAATTCACTTCTCCCATTATTCCCCTCCTTTAAATCCTCTTTTTCCTTTCTGTCAAATAAATCATTTTTCTTTCCTCCCTGCACTGTCCATTACCCTATTTCCTCAATTTATCCTATGTCTATTTTAATAATTGTAACCAAGTATCCTTTTGTAATTGTAAGCAAGTATTTTTATTTATTTATTTATATAGAGAGAGAGAGCGCGACGCAGGTTGCGCTGTGGTCTAAACCACTGAGCTGCTTGGGCTTGCCAGTCAGAAGGTTGGCAGTTCGAATCCCCGCGATGCGGTGAGATCCCGTTGCTCGGTCCCTGCTCCTCCCAACCTAGCAGTTCAAAAGCATACCAAAAAGTGCAAGTAGATAAATAGGTACCACTCCGGTAGGAAGGTAAACAGCGTTTCCGTGCACTTCTCTGGTTTTGCCAGAACTGGTTTAGTCCTGCTGGCCACATGACCCGGAAAAACAGTCTGTGGACAAACGTCAGCTCCCTTAGCCAGTAAAGCGACATGAGCGCCACAACCCCAGAGTCGTCTGTGACATTTACCTTTTTATTTATTTTTATATAATTGTATCCAGGTAATTTTAAATTGTATCTAGTTTTTGCTTTTTTCCTCTTGTAATTGTGTCTTTACTACTTGCAAATGTGAATCCTTACTGTGACCCTTATTGCAATTGTGACATGTGGTGTCTTTGCAAATGGAATCGACCCCTTTGTATCCTTGTGCCTTATCAGTGTTTGTTCAACTTCTCAATGATTGTAACTACTTTCAGGAGAATAAGAATTGGAACCCATGTATTCAGATTGCACCACTTTATTGTAACCATGAAAGTATAAATGTTATTTTTAGCCTCAACCAAATCACTTCCACTCAGCTCCCTTTCCATCTTTCGCAAAGTGCCAGACAACCAGATCCGTTTCCTTTGACCATACGGGGAGAGGAATTCAAATGTTAGATAAAACTCCAATTATTCTGGACAACAGCCATACGACAAATTTGTAAAATAACCAAGCTAATATTAGAAATCACCCCAGAATTGGCCCTACTAAACATTTTCCAAGACAACAATGCCCACTTACACCACAAAGAACTCATAACCCACCTACTCTCAGCAGCCAGAAACATCATAACCAGACACTGGAGAGACCTGTCAGGAATAAGCATGGACCAATGGTACCAAATAGTATGGGAAACAACCTTACTAGAAAAATTAACCAATAAACTGAAACTGACACGGGGACAAATAGAAGACGCCTTCATCTCGGTATGGCTCCTCTTTATCACATACACAACCCAACAGGACAATGACAATAATCCACCAACAGCATACAAATCAATATGGCTAACCTGATCCAAAACACCCACCCACCCCACTCACACATGAAAACAAAGACCACCACAGCCAGTCACAAACAAACAACCACACCCTAGGCCAACCCCAACCTCTCTCACCACCAAAGGAACACAAGCGAACAGCAGAGAACCAGCACAAGCAACGATGACACAAAACCCCACGTATATTAAGTAAAATAGAAACATCACCACCCGACCCCACCCCACTCATCTTTCCCTGCCTCCACCTCTTTTCCCCATTCTTCCTAATGTCTCAACAGATGAAACAGATTTGGGGAAAAAAGAAAAGTTGCATGGGGGAAAAATACAAGAGAGAGACATTGCACATACCTTTGTGAATCAAGAAAATCTTTAATAAAAATACATATTATTTTTTTTTAAAAAAACTCTTATCCAGGGGTAGGCAACCTAAGGCCCGGGGCCCGGATGTGGCCCAATCGCCTTCTCAATCTGTCCCGCGGACGGTCTGGGAATCAGTGTGTTTTTACATGAGTAGAATGTGCCCTTTTATTTAAAATGCATCTCTGGGTTATCTGTGGGGCATAGGAATTCGTTCATCCCCCCCCCCCAAAAAATAGTCTGGCCCACAAAATATAGTCTGAGGGATAAAAATCTAGGATCCTGAAATATTTTTGGCCTCACGTCTTGAACAAACTCTGTCTTGTAATGTTCCACTTCTTTTCATTTCTGAAGCATAGCAAATGAACTGAAGCACAGCTCTGAAGTATCCTTTGGTAAATGATTTGTTGTTTTAGATGACTGCATGAGGATATTGAACCACAATATGAGCTTACTGAGTTAACACTGTTAAAGGTTTATTCTTCTTAATGAAGGGCTATAAAAATGAACGTGGTCTTTCTTGAGTGCTGTATGCACATTTCTTTTCTCTCTTTTTTAAAGAAAGGGCAAGACTGCTCTTGGATTTAATCAAGAAATAAGTGGTCTCTGAAAAGCTAACCCTGTTAAGTTTAATTACCAAAGTGTTTTTTTCAGCTGTAGAAAATTGAGCTACGGGTGTTTGCTCTTTGGCGTGGTGTTAACGTGGTTTGGAATTTTAACTTATCAAAGAAAAGAAATTCAAGGGGCGGGAAGTGACATTATTCAAGAAAGTGACAGATGCACACTTCATAAAAATGCCATGAAATGCAAATCGTGTCCTCCCTCAAAAAGGGCACCTGTTGCGGTGCAACCTAGCAACCAAACCCTGTGTTGTGGGTGGGTGCGATTGGATAGCCACAACACCCTATTGGTAGGTCCCCCGATGCTGGGTTTAATCAGGCCAATGGGACGCTAGCCAAGTGGATTGAGAGACCTATATATGCTCATGCATGTGACCCTGAGCTTCCTCTTTGGGCCAGTGCATCAGAACACCTGCCCACCTCTCCCTATACTGTATTTAGGGCTTGTGCTTGACCTTGCTATACCGTCGTGTGTCGTTGGTCGTTGGGACAGGGGCACGGCAGGAATTTCCCCCACTTGGCTGATTGGCTATTGCCATTTGGGTTTTGCCTGCCGTGTAGCAAATCGTCACAACTTGTAAGGTTGTGGATAGGCTCTGGTTCAGGTGATAGGGATGGGAGAACGCTCTTGCCATCCCTATGTGAAGGGTATTCCGTTAAAGGAATCCAGGGACTCAATGGTTTGGTCAACCCTGAGTGGGGTTGTGCCCATGTCTCAGTCCAGGGGGACTTCTGGGTGGTGGACTAGCCTGTTCCCGACTTTCCGCTGTTCCAGGTCTTCACCCTTGGCTGACCTATGCTGGAACCCTGGGTCAGCGCTACCTGCCATGGTGCAGGGAGTTAGTCGAACCAGAGCCTATGCAACCACTCACTTGCTGTAATCAATGAAGTTGTCACGTAAATTGTGCCAAAAAACCAAACCAAAATTTGAGTCTTGTCTGAATTTATTTAAGGGGGAGGTTAAAAGGTCTAAACACACAACTCCAGGGCATCTGCAGTTTTTTTGCTCAGCCTCTCAGCAATCATCAGCTATCTTACTTTCATAGCTGTTATCTTGAGCCTAAAATAGATATCTGCCTATAACGATCAAGGAGGAGGCTTGACCTTTCACAGGATGGGAGAAAGCCTACACAATGTGGATGAGTCATTCCCAGATTTAGATACTTTTTTTGGCATTTCTTTTCACACCAGTTACAGATAGGTAGCCGTGTTGGTCTGCCATAGTCAAAACAAAAAAAATTCCTTCCAGTAGCACCTTAAAGACCAACTAAGTTAGTTCTTGGTATGAGCTTTCGTGTGCATGCACACTTCTTCAGATACACTGAAGAAGTGTGCATGCACACAAAAGCTCATACCAAGAACTAACTTAGTTGGTCTTTAAGGTGCTACTGGAAGGATTTTTTTTTCTTTTCACACCAGTGAGGTTGGGCCATTCTGTCATTGCCTTCATGGCAGCTTTGCAGAGCTCCATTGAAACTGTGCTCAAGAAGTATTGTTTATTGCCTCTTACCTACAATTAGAGGGAACTCGGGTGCGAATTAGGCATAATAAATTAAGAAACATTTCAAAATTTGGTTTTGAAAATTGGTTTGATGAATAACTTGGAAAAGACCCTCTGGATCTTAAGAATAATGGTATATCAGTTTGATAAAGTTAAGAATTTTGCACTGCACTTATTATAAGAGCATTGGAAAAACCTCACACTAGAAATAATAATAATAATATCCAGGAGTTACATGGTCCAGGTTGCATATAGCCTCTCACATGCTTTTTGATGCTTTGGCTCTCAGTTAAAAGAGTTTACAAGACTCGTGATAAAATAAAACTTTAAACAGGTTGATAGGCTCAAAAAGTTGACATTAACTCAATAAAATTTCTCACACAAAATTTCTAATATGATCCCGGGGTGGGGTACTAATACAGGATAAACAATGAAAAAAGCAGATAAAAGCCTTACATGTAAAAAAAGTTCATTTTAAAATTAAGAACAGAAAAGGTTGTATGAATTGGTCCTTGATATATAAGTTCCAAGGAGCTTTATGTTCAGTAAATAACAACCACAACTGAAAATGCTTTGGAATATTTTTGCCATCCTTTTCTTTACCGTTTACCAGTAATCCCAGGATGAAGATGCTAATTCCTTCAAATTCACTTATAATGGAACATCTGGTTTCCCTAAATAACATGTGCTCACGGCTCGTCCTTTGAGATGTTTGCATTGTGTGACTGATGAAAGCTGAGCTGAAATGTCTTCTGCTGCTCCCTCTGCACCCTTTTTTCTCATTTAATTGAAGCGCTTATCGTGTAGAACGGACATACATAGAAATTTAGTAATTTTGCATTACTAATGCTGTAAGCCCAAGAGAGTATTGGATACTGAAACAAGTAGTAATAATGAAGCAGTGTATATATTCACATATACGCTCATCGACCTGGTGTGATACAGCTGTGAAAAAGTTGCTAAAGATCATAAGGAAAGGAATTTCATATTTTTTAACAAACAACAACAACAATTTATTCATACCCTGCCCATCTGGCTGGGTTTCCCCAGCCACTCTGGGGAAAGATTAAGAATACATTGAAACATCAGTCATTAAAAACTTCCCTAAACAGGGCTGCCTTCAGGGCTGTCTTCTAAACATCAGATGGTTGTTTATTTCCTTGACATCTGATGGGAGGGCGTTCCACAATGAGGGCGCCACTACCGAGAAGGCCCTCTGCCTGGTTCCCTGTAACTTCACTTCTCACATTGAGGGAACCACCAGAAGGCCATCAGCGCTGGACCCCAAACGACAACTGCCAATGCCATAACTCAGTTATACAATTATGCAACTCTATGGTGAGGCTGCGTTTGGAATACTTCAAACCCCAAAAACACATAATTACATATTTCTGCCTTAAAATAGAAACACAGTAGCTTTTAAAGTGCGAGTAATAAGTATTTTGCTAATCTATTTGATGCTGGAACACAATCTGTGTATCCTGTGGGCCTAACAGAATCTCTCCTGAGGAACGTTTACTGAAACTATCTCCTCAGGAAGTCATTATAATCTATGCTGATTACCTAAGTCACGCACTGTTCATCATGGGGTCTACTTAAGACATTCATAAACAAACAAACAAACAAATAAATATCAACTGCCAATATGATTATTTTGTTGCTTTCGGAGGAGGGGGAAGATACCAAAAGGATATGAAAGCTTTGCCATTATTCTCCTACCAGAGAAGAATGGAAGATGATGGACTATGCTGAAATGGCTAAAATGACCGGAAGAGTCAGAAATCAGGAAGACCAAAATTTTAACAAGGAATGGGAAATTTTTTATAACTTATCTTAAAGAACATTGTAAACAGTTAAAATCATTGGTGGGATTGGAATATCACTTGTAGTTTAAGGATGAATTCTGGATATAATGGAGATGTAAAGGATTTGGATTGTCATAAAAGATGCGGGAGGAAATGATTAATAATAGGACCCACAAAGGGGGGGATGGAAGTCCAGGAGATTTCTTGGAATCTTGTTTTTATGATTTATGTTGGATATTTCTCTGAAAAGTTTTAAATTGAAAAACCAATATATATATATATATATAAAGGCTTTGCCATTATTTAATGGCTTCATCTAAAGAAATAATGGAAGCATGTTCAGGTCTTGGAATTTCAATGGTGTGGTTCCAGCTTTGCGTCCTGTACTAGAGTAATGACACATCCCATCATGAACGATTTTCAGGGATGATGAGACGTGTAGTGCAAAAATAATGGAAGCCCCACAGGTTTCCACAACTATGGCCCTATAAAGCAGGTCATGGGAATAGTGCATGCATATTAAGTGATTGTGTTGAGAATATAACGAGGTGTGCTACAACATTTTCCACTGGCTTGGAAGTCCAGTTTCACCAGCTGAGACACATATTGAAATGTTGTGTCAGAATGAATGGCATGCCACAAACTGCTCTGGTGGTAGAAAATGCTTCCTTCTCTGTGTATTTTTGGTCTTTGTGGAAGCCGCCCAGAGTGGCTGGGGAAACCCAGCCAGATGGGTGGGGTACAAATAAATTATTATTATTATTATTATTATTATTATTATTAACCCTCACCAATCTGCGAGGACTCTAGGTATGAGAGGGATCGCACGGTATATTAAGAAGTACTCCTGGTTTCTTTTACAAATGTAAAAAAACCAGAAGCATTTTTGTTAGGGATTGTAGGACAAGACCTGCCAAGGAAAATAAAGAACTTATTTATCTATGCCACAACAGCAGCACAAGGATGGAAGAATGAGGAAACCCCGACAAAAGAATAGTGGCAAGAGAAATTGATGAACTATGTAGAACTGGCGAAACTGACATACAAACTGCGAGACAAGGACAACTGTGACTTCAAGGAGGAATGGGAACTTTACACAAATTATTTAAAAACACATCAAAATGAACTGAACTCCTTGGCAGATTTCGAATAAACATACACAATTTTTTTGTTGATAACATAATGGACAGATATGAAAGGATAGATACAATTTTATAATATGCAGAGAAAATATGTGCAGAGAAATCAGGGAGAGGAGCTGAGGGAAGTCCTTGGGGAGGGGGGAAGGAAAAAAAAATATGTAGGTGATTATATGGTTTGATAATTTGTTATGTGGAAATTGAGCAATTTTTTTTTTTAAGAAGAAGTACTCCTGGGTTGTAAGCTGTGCGCCTAATTCTTTTTTTAAAAAAATAATTTTTATTATTTTCCAACACAAATATACAATTATGCCAAATTTTCACAAATTTTCACAAATTTGATTCTTTTTAGACTTCCTTCGGCTTCTCTGACAATCATCCATAATTACTTCTCAGTTATGCATTTCTCTGTATTGCCATTCAACTTCCCTCCCACTCCTATTTGTTTTTAACAATATATCTGTGCTTTCACAGTGCTTCTTGGAATCCCACCAGTGTTGTTTGCATATCACATGTTCTTTTCAGATATTCAACAAATTTCCCCCAGTCCTCAATGAACTTTTGGTCTTGAAGATATCTAATTTTTCCGGTTAATCTGTCCAACTCTGCATAATCAGTCAGCTTCAGTCTCCAATCTTCTATTGTCGGTATCTCCTCTTGTTTCCATTTCTGGGCCAGTAGAATTCTTGCTGCTGTGGCTGCATATTGAAAAAGTTTACAGTCTTTTCTTCTAATTTCATTCCCTGTAATTCCTAAAAGAAAGATCTCTCGCGGTAAAATCCCCGCTTGCGGGACAGTCGTGCTCCACCGGAAGTCCCCAGCTGTGGGCCTAATTCAGTCCAGAAGGGGTTATATTTAACATCTGATGTAGCTCCCAGCTGAAAATGGCCCTCGCAGACACTGCCAATCAAATGACAATCAGGTCCCAATGACAAGAAAAAGAATTTAGACCAAACATTAGGAAGAATGTCTTTGCTGCTAGTAATTGTTCAACAGTGAACAGGCTGCCTCTTAAGGTGATAGACTTTTTCATCAGAGGATGTGAAGCAGAGGCCTAACAATGACAGGGGCAGATGGAGTCAGACTAAGTGACTTTGGGGGCACCTTCCAATTATAAGATTCTATTTTTGTTACATGAATCTGTTGAAGTCGGGTCTCCTTAGCAGGTTCATGTCTAAAAAAAGTCCACGCCGCACGACTCTTCGGTCTCTTTCTCTTCCTCCTCCCCCATCCCTTTATTTTATCATCCTCTTTTATTTTATAAAGGAAGATGTGACGAAATGCAGCACCATTTCCTGAACGCCGTGACAGTGCCTTTGCTAAATTCACTGTTTCTTTCTCCTCTGTAAATGAACTTGTAATTTACATTATAGCATGCAGTTCTGCATTGGTGCTGAACGATGAGTTCTGGCAGCTTTAATGAAAAAACATGGAGGTGGCCGTATTATCTATTCAATGTTAAGGCCTTAAAAATCCAGCCTGTGATATATTTGCTAGATAATTTAAGTAAAAAGAGGTGGTTGAATTTGACCCTAATCTGGCTAAATTTTGTTACAGCTAACAGCACAATCCTTCGCATGTTTACTCAAATGTAATCCCTATTGAGTTCAGTGGTTTCTACAGAGTTGTTGTTGTTATATTTCTCACCCTTGCTCACAAAGCATTGCAACTGTAGTTTCATTAGAGGCCAACAGAACAGGTTAATTGTAAATAACTTGTTTATTTCCATGCACACTTTTGCGAGAGTGAGTCCCATTTAGTCAATGGGACTTCTGAATAAAATTGCGTCAGATCTCACTGATAGCCGTGAATTAACTTTAACTGAACTGAAGCCCTTTCATCATGTCTCTAGCAGTGCTAAAACTGCACAGACAACAACAGACTGGGGAAATGTAAAGTAATGGAATGTAATTGTGTGCATCTCAATTCATACACTTGCACATAAAAAGGTTTCTGGAACAATGTATTTTGTGGATTATCAAGAATGAATACCTTCCCAAATACATGGCTAAAATATTTATTTTTGTAGATGGAAAAATTCATCATAATCAGTATTCAGAATTACATGCTGTGGGCTTTTGGAGAGAGGTACTCGGAATAAATAGCACATTTTCTCTGTTGTTTTAAGGCATACTTCAGAATAATGCAGCCTGATTTTTGCCAATAGTTCTAAAATATATTGTGTCTGTTGGGGTTTGTGAATATTTTCAGCGTATCTATCTTAAAAATCAACATCAGGCTGTAGCTCCACACTGACAATGTCAATGGTGACATTTTTTTTCCATTCTCTGTGTTGGCTAAATGCACATAACTTGCCTTTAACAGGCACACAAGGACTGTAGGTCAGTGAAAGGATGTATGTTGCATGCAGGATATATGTTTATGATGTCAGGCAGCTCCAAGATGAGATGCATTGAACCACTTATTAGATGCATAAATGGGCCATTAGCTAATGACACTCAACTCTATTTCATAAGAAGAACATAATTGTGTCCTCCCTAAAAGAGGGCACGTGTTGAGGTGAGACCTGGAGACTGACCTCCTGGTTGTGGGTGGGTCTATTGGATAGCCACAACACCCAATTGGTAGGTCCCTCATTGCTGTGTTTCATCTGGCCAATGGGGTGCAGTCTAAATGGATCAAGGGACCTATATAAACCCATGCACGTGTCCCAGAGCTTCCTCTATTGGCTCGTGCATCGGAACACCCGCCCACCTCTCCCTAATTTTAGGGCATTTTGCGATTGACCTTGCTATGCCATTGTGTGTCGTCTGTCATTGGGACAGGGGCACGCCAGGGATTTTCCCCACATGGCTGATTGGGTGTTGCCATTTGGGTTTTGCCTGCCGCGTAACACTTCATCACAACTTGTAAGATTGCGGATAGGCACTGGTTCAGGTGATAGGGATGGGAAAATGGTCTCGCCATCCCTCTGTGAAGGGAATTCTGTTAATGGAATCCAGGGACTCAACTTGGTTTGGTCAACCCCTGAAAGGGGGTTGTTCCCGTTCCTGAGTCCAGTGGAGCATCTGGGGGAGTGAACAGAGTCTGTCCCCAGGCTTTTTGCTTGCCTCAGGTGTTCACCCTCGGCTGACCTATGCTGGTGCCCTGGGTCAGCACTACCTGCAAGGGTGCAGGGAGCTAGTCAAACCAGAGCCTATGCAACCGCTCACTTTTCTGTAATCAATAAAGTTGTGGCCTAAACTCTGCCAAAAACCAAAACTAAAATTTGAGTCAAATGTGTCTTTATTTAGGGGGGAGGTCTCTGGGTCTCAACATGCAACAACTTGTACCCTGTCCATCCTGACTGGGCTTTTGGTTTCCAAAAGAATGTAAAGAACACACAATACATTAGACATTAAAAGCATCCTGATACAGGGCTACCTTCAGATGTCTATGGTAAGTCGTATAAATGTCTATCTCTTTGACATCTGAGAGGAGGGTGTTCCACAGGGTGCCACTACCAGGAAGGCCTTCTGCCTGGTTTCCTGTAACTTTACTTCTTGCAAGAACGGAACCACCAGAAGGCCCTTGAAGCTGGACCTTAGAGTCCAGGCTGAACAACAACCCAGGTGTCCGAACACTCACCCCTAAACCACTTTCTGAACACAGCCCAGAAGGAAGGAGTGGAACCATGGCATAAACAGAGCCCCCAACTCCTAGGCGGTCCATAACATCTGAATCAGAAGAGGCCATGCAGGGCTTGGTTGTGAGATGGATGGAGAAAAATGAGCTGAGCCAGAATCCTGGCAAGACGGAGACACTGTGGGCGAGTAGCTCCCGTGTCTGAGAAACTGGTCAATTGCCTACGCTGGATGGAGTTGCATTCCCCGTGAAGGAGGAAGTTTGCAGTTTGAGGGTGCTTCTAGATCCAGTTTTGGAGGGTCAAGTAGTCTCAGAAGCACCCGTTTCCATCTGCAGTTGGTTTGACAACTATGACCATTCCTGGATTGGGAGAGCTTGGCTTTTAATTCAGAATGCAAATAGCCTTGCAAAGAAGTGTTGCATTGAGCACTGAGGTGAAGTAAGTACTCCCATGAAAGAAAAAGGGAGAAAGCTACCTGCCTTTGCTGGACTATTTTTCCCATTCTTTGACTTCCTTTATACAAATTTGTGATGAACTTGAAAGCTTCATTATCACTCCTCATCCCCTTGGCAGTGTAAGGAGTGTCCATCAGTTACCCTTGTGTTTTGGCACGTGACATGGAATCAAAGAAATGTAGAGTTGGAAAGGACCATGGGGGTCATCTAGTCCAACCCCCTGTAATGCTGGAATCTTTTGCCCAACACAGGACTCAAACCCATGGCCCAGAGATTAAGAGTCTCATGCTCTACTGAGCTATCTATGGCTTAGAACACGGTCCCCCCCAACCCCCCCCCACATTCCAGACCTGCATTACTCTGTTACTTGTTTCCCCCTCCTCTTGCCGTCCACCTGAGATATTAAATTCCACTCTCAATCTGGCTTCTTAAAAATCAAGTCTCTTTCTAAATTTCCCACTTTACTGGAAGAGAACGAAGGTCATCGGCAGTTGTTTGATCGAATTCATTGAGATTGCTCAAGTATTTTAAGACTTCTTCTGTTTCATGCACATTTGAGTCCCTTTGCCTCCGTTCCTGTCAATATTGCTGGTTGAAACATTGCAGCAAACCTCATTCGCAAAGGTGAAAGCACAGCTGACACAGAGTCGTTCTGTTTTCTTGGCATCGCCTGTCACTGTGTTTCCCTCTGAGCTAAGCGGCTGACATTGTGTATCCCTCAATGCCCTCCTTAGCTTTGAACAAGTTTCTAAATCCCCCTCTTATTGTTCTACATCCCACACTCAGTGAGGTTCATACTGCGGTCATGTTACTTCGGTATGCTTGGCTTAGAAACATGCAACACTTCCCTTTGGGATTGCTGTCTTATGCAAATAATACGACACACTGGCTTGCTGGCATTGTTTTACGGCAGTATCATTTGGGTATATGCATAGGGTGATGGTCAATGCAAGCACTACTCAGAGTAGACCCACTGACATTAATGGGCATGATGTACGTTTCCGAGCACAATTCAAAGTGTTGGTGCTGACCTTTAAAGCCCTAAATGGCCTTGGACCAGTATACCTGAAGGAGCGTCTCCACCCCCATCGTTCTGCCCGGACACTGAGATCCAGCACCGAGGGCCTTCTGGTGGTTCCCTCGCTGTGAGAAGTGAGGTTACAGGGAACCAGGCAGAGGGCCTTCTCATTAGTGGCGCCCGTCCTGTGGAACGCCCTCCAACCAGATGTCAAAAAGATAAACATCTACCTGACATTTAGAAGACATCTGAAGGCAGCCCTGTTCAGGAAAGTTTTCAATGTGTGACATTTTAATGTATTTTTAATCTTTATTGGAAGCCACTCTGGGCGGTGTACATTATTATTATTATTATTATTATTATTATTATTATTATTATTATTACTGTACTCTTAGTAGGACTACGTTGAACACAACCCATAGACCAATATGTACAGCAACAATATACTGCCCATCTGACTGGATTGCCCCAGCCACTCTGGCCTGCTCCCAACAAAATACGAAAAACACAATAAAGCATCAACCATCACAAAGAGGGCTGCCTTCAGATGTCTTCTAAAAGTCACATAGTTGCTCATCTCCTTGACATCTGATGGGAGGGTGTTCTACAGAGTGGGTGCCACTACCAAGAAGGCCCTCTGCCTGGTTCCCCGTAGTTTAATGTCTTGCAGTGAGGGAACCACCAGAAATGCCTCAGAGCAGATAGTAGATATATATGCCTTTTACAACCAGATGGATGTTCCTGAGAGCCACTGTTTGATTTATACCTTTTTTTAGTTATTTCACTTATCTCCTGCCCTTTCAATGGAGCCCAGGACAGCAGGTGCAATAGTAATAAAACAGTAAAATAACAGCAGCAACTAAAAACAGTTTTTTAAAAAGAAAATGTCAAAATGACAGTCGATCCTAAGACTGAATGTGGAACTCACTTTCGCAGCCAGCCCAAAAACGGGGAATGCACTATAAGACTCCCAGATGCACCAACAGCCACATCTCCACCTGCCCCAACCCTGATGTTGCCTATGACTTCAAAGGTGAAACAGGTCGGAATGGTTTAAGGATATTGGCCAAATTTGAAGTTTCCCCACCCCTGACGTAAGCTGCCCTGAGCCAACTGGAGGAAGGGTGGGATTACAAAGGCAAAAAATTAGATACTGTACAGTATGTGATTAGGTGAGTGGTAACTTGCTTTCCCCAATAAATATATCCAGAGTAGACTCTTTTGACAGGTGAAAAGAAATCTGAGAAATTAGGGAAAAGTCAGATAAGATGAGCTTGGTGAAGTCAGTTGAACCAATCCAGTTATTTCCTTTCAACTGAACCACACTGTCATATTGTTCAGATGTACTTTTTTTTCTATATCTTTCCTTTTCATATCAAAGGCTTCTCTCTTTCTCTTTTACTCCCTCTCTGCATTTTAGGCTTCACAGTGAATTCATTTAATATGTATTACTTTACTTTCATTTGCTTATTTGGCTTCAGTGAAGCCTATGTTGTTACACTGCTTTCTAGCAAGGCCTGTTTCCCAGCCCACAAACATCCCAATTCGCATCATTTTTCTTTTTTTCTTTTGAAAACAATAATTTTTCCACACTTTGGGATGTGGACCATTCCTTTCCCATGATTCCTGCCACAACTCTTTTAAAAATGTAACTTGAAACATCTGATTTCATTTGAATGTGTTTCTTTCGGTTAGATTAGGAGCACAGATCAAATGATGTATCTGTTTTGAGTGCTAGTGAAAAATGCAGTGAACAGGATGTGCCTTTTGATGAAATTTCTCTTAAAAATAACATGTGCTAATAGCATCTTACATCTCTCCCTTCAAACATAATCTTCTAATAAGGACTCATATGCTCTTATATTTTGCCCCCTACTTCCAAGACACAGGTTCGTGCTCTAAAGGCACGAGAGGTTCGGAGGCTGGCAATACGAGAACGGAGCCTTCTCTGCAGTGGCTCCCCATCTGTGGAATGCTCTTCCCAGGGAAGTTCGCCTGGCGCCTTCATTATACACCTTTGCTCCAGGCAAAAACCAGGCCTTTGGTTGATCTGATTTACATCCTATGCCATTTTAAAAAAATGGGGGGGGGCTATTAGGTTGCTGTTTTATTTTTATTAGGTATTTTGTGGTTTTATGTCTTGATTTTATTCTGTGAACTGCCTTGAGACCCCCGGGTATAGGGTGGTATATAAATAATAATAATAATAATGTTGTGCTGTATCCAAGCATCCCTGTCCCCCCTTTATGCTCCTGTGCTTTCCCTGTGAAAACCCACTCTTTAACTTTGAATTGCAACAAACAGCATTTTTTTAATTTCTGTGGATTGCCACTCACTCCAATTCAGTGGTAAACAGTGGATTTTTACAAGGAAAACGCCAGGGCAACAACAGAAACAACAACAACAACAAAAGCGCTCAGACATGACACCTTAAATTGTGAACCTGTGCCTAGAACATGAGCCACAAAAGAAAGCCTGGATGAGTCCTAATTCTGTGCAAAGAAGCTTTCAGTTTTCTTTATAATGGAAATATGCAGTCAGAAGGAAAAAGTATATGTTCTTTGAACTTAATCTGCGGCATTTGAGTGAGATGGCTGCAGACGATTCAGGCCCCCTATTTTAAACATCCCAAAAGCAATGCTCTCACTCTGAAATGGCTTTATGACAAGTCCATACTATTCTGCCAATCAGATTTGGCTATGCAACATCAGCAGAAAACTAATCAGTAAAGGCTTCTTTCGCTTACTCTGAAATCAAGAGCAGAAGAGTGAGTTGTGGACCAGGGCTCTTGTAAAATCTTTTGCTTCCTGAAAATCCCTCTCTTGGAGCTGAAAATGTTTGTGAAATATGACATACAGCTCTACCCTAATTTTAAGCTTTGTCTCTGAAGTGTTATGTATTTTGTACTTTGCTATGAGTATCCAAGAAGAGGAAGGGGGGAAATCATTAAAAACACTCTAAAGCTGTCGGAATGGCCTTCTAACATGTCTTTGGTGTGGCGCAACTTTAGAAAGCAGAATGTTTTTACATGGTTTGCTGAGGGTGAAGGTTATTTTTATGATCTCAGCATTTTCATTTAGGTATAAGTTAATGTATTTTTAATAGGCTTTTGTTTTGTCTGATTATACCCAAAGACTTCAGAATGTAGACTCAAACACATTTCTTATTAGAGAATAAAACTCTGCATATACAGTAGCATTCTTCATGAAGAACAATCAACAGAATAGTTGCACAGGTTTTGCAAGAAGGTGTTTGTCGGCCTGCTTTTTATTTCTCCTTACTCACTCGGTATTTCGTACAAAACAAGTCAGGGAACTTCAGGGAGCGAAGTAATTTCCCCTTAACATTCTGATCTTCAACATTCATTTTGCCCGCATTCTTCTCTTCTGCCCCAGGGCTATAAAACTTAAAACCATCTCCTCTCTTTTTAGCAATGTATTTGACACTAAAATGGGGATAAAGATCTGGTTTTGAAAGTGGCGTTGCTTTTGACCACTTCGTGATGAGCTCACAAAATAGCAGAGGTAAACAGTCACCAGCACATGCCTTGGAAAAGCCTTTCTCACATGTTTAATGTCTACCCCCTCCCTCACATAAAATGAGGATAACCATCGAGAGAAAGATGCAGCCATCCTGAGGGCATGCCATTTTCTGCCCACCCTCCGTCTTACTCAAACACATTCAGGTCACAAAGTACAGTTAATTAAGCGGTCTATTTTCCATGCTGGAAGCACAGCTGAATATTCTAGTCATTTTAATTTGTTTCACTTCCAGAGCTCGAAGGGGAGAAAACAATTATATACTGTACAGCGATCCAATTGCTTGGCAATTATCTATGTTATTATCCCATTGGCTCGTTCTGAATGCTGGTAATGGCCAGCAAAGCTGAGATATATTAGTAGGGGACAACTTTTATTCAAATTGATGAGGCTCAACTTCACACGGCAGTGTTGCAAAATTTATACCACATTGTTATCTCAGGGGATTGAATAAATCGGACATTTTAAGGAGCTTATTGGCGGGGCTATCCCATGAAAGGAGATCTCATTGAATCACATCCTTCCCCCACAATAGATTCTGATGCCAATAAGAATGCTGTCTCCCATCCAAGTCTGTTTGCTCGGAAAGGAGGCGGGGAAAGGAGGCCAGATTACAATTTGATTCAGTGTGCAGTAGGCCTTATAAACACTGAGGTGAACATTGCGCTTAATAATAATATAATAAAATAATAATAAAATTTATTATTTATAATCCACCCATCTGGCTGGGTTTCCCCAGCCACTCTGGGCAGTTTCCAACAGAATATTAAAAACACAATTAAACACCAAACATTAAAAATCTTCACAAACAGGGCTGCCTTCAGATGTCTTCTAAAAGTCAGATAGCTGTTTATTTCCTTGACATCTTGACAGGGTGGGCGCCACTACCAAGAAGGCCCTCTGCCTGGTTCCCTGTAACCTCCCTTCTCGCCATGAGGGAACCACCAGAAGGCCCTCAGAGCTGGACCTCAGTGTCCAGGCTGAACAATGGGGGTGGAGATGCTCCTTCAGGTATACTGGGCCAAGGCAACTTCATACGCATCCCTTCCCTTCGATGCATGTAGTAGAAGCAATACAGGTATAGGCCAAAGCCTATACATGTTTTTATAATAAAACAAAGGAACAGATGAATCCGTCAATAGCACCTGCAACCTTAAATACAGCAGAGGGTTTGCCAACTTCAAGCTATGTCGATCAATGAAAACTTGCTAATGCCCATGAAGACAGAGTCAGGTCCTAATCTATAAAACAGAAGCAGGCTTAGTGTCAGCCAGGCCGAACTCTAGGAGGACCTTCCAAAATTGGGTTGTGTGTCAAGGCCGCAAAGCCACCCCCTCGTTGAAAAATAACACACACAAGAACACGGATATTAGGTTAATGTTATTGGGCAAATTTGGTCCCAACTTTATTGATTACAGAATGTGAGCGGCATTGGCTTAGGCATTGAATGGACCCGACTAAATCTGACTCCTGCCCGATGCGCAGGAAGTCCAGTAAGGGTAAACCACTGGAAGGGAGAGCCCTGTCGATGCAGACCAACTCGAGCTCCCCCTGGTGTTCCCATCGGGGTCGTGTCATGGCCCTAGCCCCCAACCTGGGCTTTGGACAACACCCCTGGATTCCTTTAATGGAATACCCTTAAGCTTGGAGGGGCAGGTGATGGCCACACCTCCCCTCCCCCATCACAAGGTCAAACAATGCCTAACCACAACCCTAACAAAGTTGTGACGATTGCTATGAGGTAGGCAAAAACCAAATGGCCAGTGCCAATTTGCCAAGTGGAAAAATTCCTACCAGGCCCCTCAACGGCGACCAAGTGAGGTCCATAGCAAGGCCAGTGCCTAAAACCTGCAAAATAGGGAGGGAGGGCGGGTGATTGAGGAAGCAAGCCAAAGAGGAAGCCCTCCGGCTCGCGCCTCTGTTTAAATGGTCCCGGACACACCCCCTGGCCAGCGGATTGGCCGGGCAGGCTCTGACATGGCCAGGATCCCCTGGGCAACGGGGGACTAAGTCCCCTGCCCCCGGAGGGGAATGGATGGCCACGCAGTCCACCACAACTCCTCCCCACTGAGAAGTGGAGTGGATATGCCAACATGGAGAAGCCAGGAAGACATAATACTTCGTGAGATTCAGAAAGGCATCTTAACTGCTTTATTTATCATGTATTTCCCTCTCCACAGGATTATGAATAAAAACCGATATTTATTTGCTTACTTACGTAAATTGTACTATCAGTGTACATCTCAATGCCTTTGTTTCCCTACATCCCTCTTTCTTTCACAATAACTTGCAAGAATATAACACATTGTAAAGAGGAAGTTAAGTGTATGCAGATCTATATAATTTTGTTGTATTCAGTTTTTCCTGCCACGAAATTGTATTATTTTTAGCCCAGAGATTATTTTAACTCCTGCCGCAGCTGTTTTTGCACATCTTCAGCTAAGCACAACATAGAAAGCAGCCTTCATTGTCAATTTAAATGTCACAGGAGTTGACATTCCTCCTCTGATCAGCACCATTAATGGATTATGGCTCATTGTTGATCAGACACTTTCACACTCCCCAATAATCATAAATCATGGTTTGTTGACAAAGGGTTGTATCTAACGCTGTTGTTGCATGAGAGGAACAGGCCCACCTATGCAATAGGACTTCCTCTTCTCTCCTCTTCCTCCCCCTGCAGTCCTGTGCACCCTCAGAAACTTTTGTGGAGGGTTGAAGGAAGGTCTGGAACAGATTTGGGGGCACGGGGGTGTCTGCAGGCGAGGAAAGCAAGGAGAAGTCCCATTCCATGAGTGAACTCCATTCATGCAGTGTGTGGTATGTACAACCCTGTGCAGGTATGCTTTCGTTCTTCTATTGTGGTCTTGATATATGGTACCAGAAACCTTCCTAACATGTCATAGTGTAGGGTGGTGCTGTGGTCTAAACCACTGAGCCTCTTGGGTATTTTTGTACTTTCATGGGAGTGGGATGAAGAAAAGTCAAGGAGGAATTATTTATGGACATCCTTTGCTATGGTTCAGTAATGCTATTATCCCCACAAGCATTCAGGAGACTAGTCAAGTTTATGCTCCCTTTCATATGGAGAGAGGAGGAGAATGGAAAAATCCTGTCTACAGCTCCAGTTATGGTGGGAGCTTTTCCTGCATAATGAGTCATGATCCACTATGGCACTATGGTCTAAACCACTGAGCCTCTTGGGCTTGGCAGTCAGAAGGTCAGCAGTTCAAATCCCCATGACGGGATGAGTTCCCATTGCTCCGTCTCAGCTCCTGCCAACCTAGCAGGTCGAAAGCATGCCAGTGCAAGTAGATAAATAGGTACAGCTGTGGCGGGAAGGTAAATGGCGTTTCTGTGCGCCCTCTGGCTTCCATCACAGTGTCATGTTGTGCCGGTTTAGTCATGCTGGCCACATGACCCGGAAAGCTGTCTGTGGACAAGCGCTGGTTCCCTCAGCCTGAAGCGAGATGAGCACTGCACCCCATAGTCACCTTTGATTGGACTTAACTGTCCAGGGGATTCATAACTTTTACCTTACTTTAGTGTCACGTTGGAAAATGTTGATCACTTCTCCTACCTGAGCAATTATCTTTCCAAAAGGACTGACATTGATGCCGAAATCTAGCATCACCTGAGCTCGGGGACTGGGACATTTGCAGGGAAACGAAAATGATTGTTTACAAAGCTATTGTAATTCCAACTTTACTGTATGCTTTTTAAACATGGACCACTTATAAACACCATCTCCAACTCCTCAAAAGAGTCCATCAACGGTGTCTCCGAAAAAAATTTACACATCACTTGGGAAGACAGGCGAACTAATGCCAGTGTACTGGAAGAAGCAAAGATCACCAGTGTCAAAGCAATGATTCTTCAACATCAACTTCGTTGGACTGGTCATGTTGTGCAGATGCCTGATTATTGTCCTCCAAAGCAACTACTCTACTCCGAACTTAAAAATGGAAAGCATAATGCTGGTGATCAACAAAAGAGGTTTAAAGACTCTCTCAAGGTAAATCGAAAAAAATGTAGTATAAACACTGACAACTGGGAAACACTGGCCTGCGAGCGCTCCAATTGGAGAACAGCCTTTACCAAAGGTGTCATGGGCTTTCAAGATGCTTGAACTGCAAGGCACAGATCAACTCCTGCCGGGAAACACATGTCCCTACTGTGGAAGGACGTGTGAATCCAGAATCGGCCTCCACCGTCACTTACAGACCTACTGTTAGAACTGCGTTCATGGAAGACAATCTTACTCGGCTATGACTGATCGCCAGAGAAGAAAGACTTTAGTGTAAAACACCTGTTAGGCACACACTCTTCATTAGAGCATTTTGGACATATTTATGCTTGTGACATTTACGATGTAGAGCAATAAGTGTCCTGTGGGAATAATCATCTTGGCAGCTTGACTCACAGGCCAGTATTAACAGCGTTGAGAATAAACAGATAAAATATAACCCACTATACGAGAAACAATCATTTTCGCTTGCTAAGATGGGAACAGATATTGGTCCCTATGATAACAATGAAAAGATATGTTTGGAAAAACAGCCTTTTATTAGTATGATTTTAAGAAACACTCTGAAATCCACTGCAAATTGGCTTACAATTGAATCAAAACAAAACAAACAATTTTCCACGGAAGTCAGTGATTGCTAGCAGCACATAACTGAAAGCAGGATTAATGTAAGAAGACAAAGTTTGGGGCTGAGAAATTTCAGATAACTTGAAATGTTTTTAAATTGAAATGTGTTTGACTGGTACACATTTCTTTCTCTTTTTTCTTTTTGGTTATATAATGGCCATTACTAAAAACTGAAATGTGTAGTAGCAAGGTGTTCCCCATACAATATACAAAGCAAGCAACAAATAAATATCAGGAGGAAGAAATTGTAACACGCCAATAGAAATCCAGACACCCATATTTCCAGAAACATTTTCTATGTGTCAAAGCAAGAATCACATTTTTGTGGCACCTTGAAGACTATCCTATTGTGACAATAGGTTACAGCTCTGTTAATTGCATGAAATGTTATCCACGATTGGCAGATGAACATATACATATATACATGGGAACAGGAGGAGGTGGCGAACTAAATTTAGGTGTTTGACTAGGTGTGAAGTCTGTTGGACAAAAGGTAAAAAAGGTAAAAAAGGACAGTTAAGTCCAGTCAAAGGCAACTATGGGGTTGGGGCACTCATCTCGCTTTCATGCCGAGGGGACCGGCGTTTGTCCACATACAACTTTCCGGGTCATGTGGCCAGTATGACTAAACTGCTTCTGGCACAATGGGACACCGTGACGGAAATCAGAGCGCACGGAAATGCAGTTCATCTTCCTGCCACAGTGGTACCTATTTATCTACTCTGAAGTAGTGCTTTTGAACTGCTAGGTTGGCAGAAGCTGGGACCGAGCAACGGGAGCTCACCCCGTCATGGGGATTTGAACTGTCAACCTTCTGATTGGCAAGCCCAAGAGGCTCAGTGGTTTAGACCACAGTGCCACCCGCACACACACACACCCCACTGTTGGACAAGCAGCTACTGTCCTCTCTGTCCCTGTGGTATGTGTTGCAATAGTCCAGCAATATCTGAAGGTCCACTGCTATATGCTGAACAATGATGGGGACCGGGCTAGACTGGGCTATGCAAATACTGTCCCTGTTCAATGCCAGAAGTTCTTGCTTGTCCTGACACAACAGGACAATGTTTCTCCCAACCTGCATAGGTTCTGACTGGTACAAGGCATAGTCAGTGGCGTAGTGTGGGGGGTGCAGGGGGGGCCGGCCGCACCGGGCACCGGGCGCAACATCTGGTGGGGCGTGCTCGCACTCGCAGCTCTCTGCCCCTACCTGGCTCACTCACTCTCTCTCACTGCAGTGCTGGCTGTGCGAATCCGATCCGAGCTGCTGGGTCGCCACCCACTGGGGGGGGGGGTGCCAGGCGTGCGGGCGCAAATTACTTGCCTTGCCCCGGGTGCTGACAACCCACGCTATGCCACTGGGCATAGTGTAGCTTTTTAGATTGCGTCAGGGTGTTTATTTCGATAATATTCTGTATAGGCACTTCAGATTTTGGTGATGGTTTCCATTTCCATGCACGTAGCTGTGGTTTGAATCACCCTTTCATTGCAATTTGTTTCCAGAGTGCTACCCTCCCTTGAACGCCTTGATTTATTCTCTGTCTTCAGAATAGAGAAAGATAACGATGAAGTGTTGTATACTTCTGAATTCAAAGCATTTGGACATTTTCCAAATATTTTCAGTAACATCAAGCCAAAAATGCTCCATTAGAATCATAATCCTTCCCTTTTGATTATTTTTCCTTGTGAAGGGGGTGAGAAAGTGTAGCTTTCTAAATTTATCCCTGATTGCCCATGAAGCATTATCGCACTCTGAGGGCTTGCATTTGCCCTTAATATCCTCACAATATAGCTGAATCCAATTGGCTCATGGTGTTCTGACAATGTCCAATCCCGTACCTAAACCATTATTACTTGAGGAGGAATACAACAGTCAATATTGCAGCTGATTAGTAGAATGGAGGAAAAACAGTGTCAGAAAACAGTTCAATACGACTGTTCAGCAACTGCAAACAGCCACAGAAAAGGCTATTGGGAGAGGGAGTGTCAGTTATCCTTGAAATCACTACTTTTGTGGTAAAAATCAAACCCAGACAGCATTTGGCATGGTGCTAATTTTCAAGCCTTTCTGCTGAATTGAATTCAATACACCACCAGGGCAATGAGCTCACTAAACAGAAGTCTAACAATACTAACACTGATGTTAGAGAAGAGACACTTGGCTAAAACATAATGTAATTGCCAATTTCTTTAATGTGCATTTGTAATGAGTTTTATCAGAAGCCTGATTCACATGAACATGCACAATTAGCTCTGACCAAGGCGAATGCGCCACTCTTGCCACATTAGCCGCAGTTTCATTACTGTTCGGAAGTGTGTTTTCCAATGCGTAACTGGGCTGTGTAGCAACCCTCTCGAGTCTTCCTTAATACACTGTGCAGTCTTGAAGGGCACCCGCCTTTCAAGTAGAGATGCTCAGCATGCCCAGTTGGGCAGATAATTTCTTGGGGGGGGGGGAAATGAGGGCGTAGTTGCCTCATCACTGTCTGGCTTCAGAAGCAGGTAGCAGGATGAGACACTGCTGTTGAGCCAGCCTTCCAGCAGCACCATCATGACCACTAACTGTGATGGTGCAAAGGTGGGACTGGATAAGTGGTGAGAGTGCAGCGGTAGCTCTAGCACTCTTACCTGTTCACCACAAACCATTTACATTGAAGGAGACTCCTTTGAAATGGGGTCCCCATTGTGCCTTGCAAGGAAACCAGATCTTCTGCTTTGGGTACACCATTTCCTTAAGGGCCAATAAACTAATTTTTGGTTGTACCAATTTAGCTACAGACCCTATAAACAGAAAATCATCTACAGTCATACCTCGAGTTGCGAACGTGATCTGTGCGGGAGGCATGTTCGCAACCCGCAGCACCGCGCCTGAGCACACCCGTGATGCGATTTGGTGCTTCTGCGCATGTGCGTGATGTCATTTTGCGCTTCTGCACATGCACAAGCTCTGAAACCCGGAAGTAACCCGTTCCGGTGCTTCCAGGTGCGGCGCAGTCCGCAACCCAAAAACGTTCTTCTGTTCTGAGCAAAGACGTAGCCTTTGATCCAATGGAACCTTGTTCATTTGGATTTAAATTTCTAAAATCCTTCCACTCCTCAAGGCTTGGTTGTTTCAGTATTGACAAAGTAGATGTCCTAATGAGGTGCACCACCAACTGTCAGTTCTAAATCAACTACCTTTATAAGAGAATGAATGACTAGGTGGCATCAACTAGGTGAAGTCAAGCCCTGAAGTTGGGAGCTTACTCTCTAGAGTTCATCATCTATGCAAAATTGCTTTCTGCTGGAGAGATAGCTGAGGGTTCAAAGCTATGGTAATACTTTCCAATATTGCTTGTAATTGCCAACTCCAGTTTCAAGCTTGTACAGAGGAGTTTGCTCATCACCAAATGAGAGCTTCTATATGCGTGGCACTGTGTTGCTGCCCTCCTGACAGGTCTTGAATGATGGGGAACAGTTGCAGGCAGAATCAAAGAAGAAATAATATTTATTTATTATTTATTATTTATTATTTATTATTTATTATTTATTATTTATTATTTATTATTTATTATTTATTATTTATTATTTATTATTTATTATTTATTATTTATTATTTATACCCCACCCATCTGGCTGGGTTTCCCAGCCACTTTGGGCGGCTTCCAACAAAATATTAAAATACAGTAGTCCGCCAAACATTAAAAGCTTCCCTAAACAGGGCTGCCTTCAGATGTCTTCTAAAAGTCTGGTAGTTGTTCTCTTTGACATCTGCTGGGAGGGCATTCCCACAGGGTGGGTGCCACTACTGAGAAGGCCCTCTGCCTGGTTCCCTGTAACTCCTTCAGGTATACTGGGCCGAGGCCGTTTAGGGCTTTAAAGGTCAACACCAACACTTTGAATTGTGCTCGGAAATGTACTGGGAGCCAATGTATGTCTTTCAGGACTGGTGTTATGTGGTCTTAGTGGCCGCTCCCAGTCACCAGTCTAGCTGCCGCATTCTGGATTAGTTGTAGTTTCCGGGTCACCTTCAAAAGTAGCCTCACATAGAGCACATTGCAGTAGTCCAAGTGACAGATAACCCATGGTCTTAAGTAGAAATGAAGGGTTTAAAATGTGATTTTGTAGGAGTACACTGTCAACTGATTAAATGATTCTCAAGATACCTCCTAATTCTATGATTAGTTAGACTAGTTTTAGTAAGAAAGCAGTGAATGGATCCAGATGGATCAATAGGCTTTGGCCAGACAGGGGTTGTTGCTGAGCTCATGCTCCCAGCTGCAATCCTGTTGTCCACATGGTCAGAACTATCTTACTGTTTCCCACCCAGGGTCTGGTCCTCTAGCGGGAAGAATAGTAGCTAGTGCAATGGGGCAGTGTTGCTCTGCCATCCTCCTGAGGATGCTGTTCCCTCTACAAAATAATTTTCTCTGGAGGGACATGGCAGGGGGTTGCTGGGGAGTGAGAGAACTTGAGAAAATTGACCTTCTACCCATTCTGCAGATGGATGCCTTCTCTCAGCAAAGGAACACAAGAATGTGTGTTTTACTTCTCCTGTTCCTCTTCCCTTGTCCACTCTCACTAAACTCTAATGGTTCACATAGCCAATCTGATTAAAAGCCTAGATTTCCCTCTCTTGGTTTTTCTTTTGTACATTGTCCTACATCACAACCTTTTCGTTTGTTTTAAATCACTTTATATACTGCAATTAGTCATATATGGTAAAGTAGCAGATTATCTATAAAACCGTTCTGTAATGGTATATTATACAGTTTCATGGGATGCACTTTTATTTTACAATTTGCTGTCTTGCATCTTATCAACCAAGGAAATATTTCCTCTTTTATTGTCCTCAGAATTTACAGCAAGCCGTATACAGAACTTTGGAAACCCTCAAAGTTGATCTCTTTTTTTGAAATAAGTTATGCTGAAGAAAGTCCCTTTGAAATTCTGATAGAAACTATTTTCTCCTGTTGATAATGAGGAATGAGAATCTATTAACACTGATTATTTTCATGACGCCAATTCATTACTTTTTGTGGATAATCAAATCAAAATTCATCATATAAATTGACTACCCTTTTTCATCTGGCAATGATCCATTTTTCTTTCTAATTACTGTCTTAATTCTCTCCAAGCTGTGCACCAAACTATTCAGAGTCCCTCCCCCACAACTTCCTGACAAGTACTATTAGAACTAAAAGCCTTTCAGAAGAGAGAATTTCAGGGAAACGGAAAACAGCTCCTCCAAAACAAGCCCAGAGTTACCGTATTTTTCGTCCTATAGGGCGCACCGGCCCATAGGACGCACCTCGGTTTTTTTTGGGGGGGGGAAATGAATAAAAAAAAATATTTCCCCCCCCCAGCCGCGGCTGCCGCCCCAAGCCTTGCGCACACCTGCCCGAAGCACAGGGCACCCTCCGGAGGGCTCCCTGTGCTTCAGGCGGCGGACTGCCACCCCAAGCCTCGCGTGCTCGGCGGGACCTCCCGCCGGGCGCACAAGGCTTGCGGACACTCACCGGGGCTGCAGGCTGCTGCCCGCAAGTCTTGTGAGCCAGTGGGAACTCCCGCTGGGCTCGCAAGGCTTGCGGATAGCTTCCTGAAGCCTGGAGAGCGAGAGGGGTCGGTGCGCACCGATGCCTCTCGCTCTCCAGGTTCAGCGAAAGCCTGCATTTGCTCCATAGGACGCACACACATTTCCCCTTCATTTTTGGAGGGGAAAAAGTGCGTCCTATGGGGCGAAAAATACAGTATTATGGCAGGCATCAATAAGCAATAATCTATAATCACTGCATTGCCAAATGGATGCAAAAGGACCCTTATATCTTTCTAAAATAAGCTGTTGTGTGAGCTAGTTAGATTTAATGGTCAATAAGCAAATTCAGATTCGGAATATTTATTTGTGCTAAGATGACATATCTTTGGAAACCTCCATTACGATCAAGGGCAACAGATGGGAAAACAAAGTGATTATTTTCAGGTTATGTAATATTGCACCAATTTATTGCCAAGCTGTCCTTTTAAAAGCATAGCCCCCCCCCCTGCCTGCATTAAGACAGAAACATCTGCCCCTCGGATCTGGCGCTTGGGTCATCCTTGCAAGTTAGCCAGCATAAACCAGCCTGACTTGGCGGTGTTTGTGAGCAGAGAGCAGGGATATGCAGAGCAAATCAATACAGATGACTCCAGCCAAAAGAGCAAGAGGCAGCCAAGGGACCAAGGTCTTTAGCCAATAAAATCCAAAATGAATCCCATATATCCCCAGTTGCAGAAGGGGGAAAAGAATGAAACACTGGGGACACAGACACTGCATCTAGACACATCACAAAACCGTTTCAGTTAAAAGCGTTGTAAATTTAAACAGGGAAAACAGGTAGGGGAAAAAAGGTGGCAAGTGGGAAGAGGGCAGGTGATCATGACTTTGAGCAGAAAAGTTATGTCTCTGGTTGCAGAGCTCAGTCGCTGTTATAGGAAAATCTTTGGGCTCACTTGGATTGCCAGACAAAGACATCAGCCAAGAATATTGGAGCAAAACAGCAGCCTGTAGGCCTGATCTTTATTCAAGGAACTGTTGCAACAGGACTTCTAGCCACCACATGGGAGAAGCCCAGAACAAAGGATAGCTCCAACTTTTATAAGTTTTCCTTTTTACCCACAACACCCTTAGTGAAGCATCACACACACATCATTTGTACATCACAGCTATGTCATAATCTGGGAGGGGTCTTCTGGCAGAAACCTGAGTATCAGGTTTCCCCCAATCCCTCCCTTGACCTCCACCTCACACTCATTAACTAAAACAAAAGGTAAGTATCAAGTTAATCGCACCCCTTTGTCTTGACCAAGGTCCTAATCAACTGAAGTTGGGTTTACCATTGTCTCTGGAAGAGCTCTCCCTGTCTGGCGCTCAGGGGCCAGGATGTCAGAGATTATCTCCCGTGCAAGAGGCTGCTGAGTACGTGATCTCAGGCTTGAGGGATTATGGCTGCCCACATCCCAGGCTTCCCCCTGGGTAGCCATTCCTTTCCTGAACAGAACAAAGTTGGCTCAGCACAGATCTAATACTGGAGTGACTTTTTATGACTTTGCGGGTCAAGGTCCCCAAGCCACCCCTAAATAAACACAATTCACACAGAATTTTTGTTTAAGGTTTTTGGCATAATTTTTGGCCACAACTTTATTAAAATACAAAATGTGAGTGGTTGCTTAGGCATTGGTTGCGACTATCTGTCCCCGCCCAGGGGCAGAACTGACATCCGCAAGCCTGCGAAAGTTAGCAAGGGAAAACATCTTGGGGAGAGAATGGAGCTGGGTGCCAGGCCCTCACCTCTCCCCAAATACTCCCAGGGGCTCTTGTGTGGCCCTAGCCCCTTGACAGGGGTTTGGACAAAAGCATGGCGAGCCCCTGGGTTCCTTTAACGGAAAACCCTTGCAGCAGCAGCAGCATTGGAGGGGCAGGCACAGCCAATCCATGCCCCTCCACCAACCAATACATTAAAACCAATGCCTAACAGCAAACCTTACAAGTTGTGACGATTTGCTACGCAGTAGGCAAAAACCAAATGGCAGCAGCCAATCAGCCAGATGGACAAAATTCCTACCAGGCCCCTGCCCCAAAGGCAGACGACCCCACGACAGGCATAGCAAGGTCAAAGCAAACAACCCTAAATATAGGGAGCGTGGGCAGGTAATCTGATGCACGCAGCGAAAAGAGGAAGCTCAACGCTGCGCACAGGGAATGTAAAGCTTCTAGGTTGTCAATCAAAATTAGCAACATTAAAATCTCTCCAACAACATAGAAGAGCCCAATCGCATTTGTGGCCATCTAAACTTACCCGCCCAGCAACAGAGGGACGACTTGTTAGACTCCACTGCAACACACGCTCTTCATGAAGGAGAACACGCCTTCTAAAGTTTTCCCATTGAGCCTGTATGTAGACACATTTATCAGTGAATTTTTACGCTTGGTAATGTGCAATGGAGGTTCTTTGAATAGAGATGGGGGCAAAAACCTGTGTGATAAAGTGTTTTGTGGGGACGCTTGCAGGAGTGATTGTGGTTTTGGTAGTCAAGGGGTGTGTGTGTGTATGATGTCTGCTGGAGGGGCAAACCTCCCACCCCCCAACCTTTCTCCAATTTCTGGTAACAGTCATGGATCAAACGCTTTGCTTCAAGCAGATCCTGGATTCAGTCCTCAGCATCATGAGTTGAAAGGCTGAGGGAACAGGTGTTTTGAAAGACCTCAGCTAGAGAAATCCTGAAAATCAGAGTGTGTTGTGAGCCCTGTGGAGATGTCATGGAGGGAGGGAGTGGATCCTGAGAAAGGGTGGGGGAGAGAGATCATGGAGTTGGAGATGATCCAGGGGAGGATGAAATAGGGGCTTCAAGAAATGTCTGAGTTGAAAGAGAAGGTCAGTGATGAAGACAGTGGACGCAGGGACCATATAACACCAGTCCTAAAGGATCTTCATTGGCTCCCAGTACATAGCCAAGCACAATTCAAAGTGTTGGTGCTGACCTTTAAAGCCCTAAACGGCCTCCGTCCAGTATATCTGAAGGAGTGTCTCCACCCCCATCATTCTGCCCGGACACTGAGGTCCAGCTCCGAAGGCCTTCTGGTGGTTCCCTCACTGCAAGGTTACAGGGAACCAGGCAGAGGGCCTTCTTGGTGGTGGTGCCCACCCTGTGGAACACCCTCGCATCAGATGTCAAGGAAATAAACAACTGACTTTGGGAAGACATCTGAAGGCAGTCCTGTTTAGGGAAGTTTTTAATGTTTGATGTTTTATCATGTTTTTAATATTCTGTTGGGAGCCACACAGAGTGGCTGGGGAAACCCAGCCAGATGGGCGGGGAATGAATGAATAAATGAATGAATGAATGAATGAATGAATGAATGAATAAAGCATGCCCCAAATAACCCCTGTTACTATCATTTGCCCCTCACAGAGCTATCATTTCCAGTGCCTTTAAACTACAATTCCCAGGATTATCATGTGTGTGTGTGTGTGTGTGTGTGTGTGTGTGTGTGTGTGCAATTTAAATTTATGTTGTGTATGCAGCCTATAATTCTTCTTCCCAAGTTTGTTTTAAATGAAACATTGTGGGGGGGGAGCACAGAAATCTAGAGCAGAGGATCTGTAGGGGGTGGAAAGCCTGTTTAATGTTTTATCTGCTTGCTGCTCATACAATTCACCTCCTGTCCCAGCTGCTTTCCCACCCGTATCTCTGTCCCCACCCCCAGGGCAAACTGCAGCTCAGGTGCATGTGAAGCTGAGCAGTCAAACAGCAGGCTGGGAAACAGTTATGTTGCCCCTTACCCCCGGGGGGGGGGGTTATTCTTCACTCCTGTTTTCAGCCAGGATTCAGGAGGAAAAAACCATGGGAATGCTCATCACACAAAGTTTTGTCTTTGGTGTTAACGTTTGCCTTGGGCAAGCTGAACCGCCAAATTGAATTTCTTTACCCACTGAGCTCCAGCTAAAGGGGAAGAAAAAGTTTTCTTAAATTAAGTATTATACACCTTTGTGTATTATTTGGAATGATAACGACACATGGATTTCCTAAGCCTCTGCCGTTTCCCGGGAGGACTGCAAGAAGACAATCAGTATATTTGCTAGAAGAGAGACCAACTTTTGCTGTTGAGAGTCTGACCACTTTTCAGGCTTCGTGGATCTCTAATTGGTAGTGAATATCTGGTTAAAAGCTGCAGGAGAAGGAATCTGAACGGACTGATTAAAATAACAAAAAAAGTTAATAGCTAATCTATTCTTTCCTGTGACATTACTTTGTTAATCCATTTAATCAGATCCAATAATTAGCCCTTGCTGAAAGAGTGAACATTTCATTTGAGAGCAGTATGAGGCCAGGAGGAGGTAGGATTTAAAAACCTGTCCCTGTGCTCCTGTTCTTCAGTCATCTCTGTGAGAGATCCATTATTATTTTTTCCCCTGAGAACAGCATCCAAGAAGGGGAATGAGCCAGCTTTTCCTTTGTGAACTGAGGAATTAACTCCACACAGAAATATATATTAATTAGAGAACCAGCATGGTTAAATGAAAAAAACAACAACAACACTTATCGGAAATAAATTTAGCAGAATCATTGGACCTCTATTAATCTCGAGTAGTTCATTGCACTGAAAAGGGTTGTGAAATGGATAACATTGGGAAGAGGATGCTAGAGGAATAAAGTAATAAGGGGGGCGGGAATGGGAATGCAGCCTGGAAAAGCAATGGAAGTTCATCTAAAGCAGGGATGGTTAACCTGGCGTCCTCCAGATGTTGTTGAACTCCCATTTCCATCAGCTCTAGCTGGCAAGGCCAATGGTCAGGGATGATGGCAGTCATCCAGCAACATCTGGAGGGTACATTGTTGGTTTTGCTTGTATGCAGATACAACTACAATGCCTCAGTTCTTGATGCTAGGGTGGTTTGTCCCAACATTTCTGAGTACAGGGACCCCTCATTCATTCATTCATTCATTCATTGCAGGATTCCCCCCCCCCCAATAATAATTATTGTAATTTTAGGCCATCTTGTCCGAGAGAACAAATAATCTAAATCTATAGTGTTTTATTGTTGTTGTTTAGTTGTTTAGTCGTGTCCGACTCTTTGTGACCCCATGGACCAGAGCACGCCAGGCACTCCTGTCTTCCACTGCCTCCCGCAGTTTGGTCAAACTCATGCTGGTAGCTTCGAGAACACTGTCCAACTATTTCGTCCTCTGTTGTCCCCTTCTCCTTGTGCCCTCCATCTTTCCCAACACCAGGGTCTTTTCCAGGGAGTCTTCTCTTGTCATGAGGTGGCCAAAGTATTGGAGCCTCAGCTTCAGGACCTGTCCTTCCAGTGAGCACTCAGGGCTGATTTCCCTCAGAATGGAAAGTTTTGATCTTCTTGCAGTCCATGGGACTCTCAAGAGTCTCCTCCAGCACCATAATTCAAAAGCATCAATTCTTCGGCAATCAGCCTTCTTTATGGTCCAGCTCTCACTTCCATACATCACTAGTCTATTTCCGGCTTCCTCAACTTTGGCCCTTCTAGATGTTTTGAGACTATAGTTCCCATCATCCCTGACCACTGGTCCTGCTAGCTAGGGATCATGGGAGTTCTAGGCCAAAAACATCTGGAGGGCCGAGGTTGAGGAAGCCTGGCTTATTTCATCATTTTTGTTTCCAGATTTGCATGGATGATGCAAATACCTTTCATTTATTATCATATTTTTGCATGCATGTATCTGATCACAATCTCTCAAGGTCACTCAGAGATTGTTTGTTGAATGGGCACCACCAGTGTTGTAAATTTCTGCGCAAATCATTGCAGGTCAGTGTGTTTGCAAGTGAAGACAAACTGTTTTCACTATTTGTTTCAGCTGCAGAGTGCATAGTTTAGTAAATAGCCCTTGAAATACATTCTGCAAGCCTTATGCCTCATGCTTTCAGTTTGATATCTTACCCTCTTCTCCTAGCTGGGACACTTGGCTATGGATGTGACACTACCATTTTGAGGTAGGAAATAAGTGTTTCTGTGGAACTGTACCTGCAGTAGAGCAATTCATAATGTTTTGGATATGACTTAATGCAATACTGAGGTGGGAAGTGGTGCAAGGTGATTCTAGATGAAGCTATAAATCTGGAAATAAAAGTTGTTACACAAGTTTGTCAACTGCAGAATCCAAAAGGCACATTGCATCAACGCCTAACCAAGAGTAGCTCTGTGTTTTCTAAAAAGTATTTGCAGTTACAGGGAGAGGGCAGAGAAAGGTCCACATTAATACTTTTCACAATTGTTTGCTTTGTTCCAGGATGAATACTGGTGAAATTATACAGATGAAAGAGAACAACTTTCTCCCCAGCATTGATCAAATGGCATGGAAGACAGGAGAACCCAAATTATCACTTGCTGATTTACTGTAAGCGAAATTGAAATGTCACATCGTTTTGAAAGGAATATGCAAACCTTAAAAGCAAACAAGAAACCTATAATCTATGGTTCAGTTGATGGAATATTAAAAATAAGGGGAAAAAATTGGGAAGAACTTTACCACAAATTGCAGCCAAAGAGTCACACACACCCTTTCCAGCAACTACTCAGAGTTTATTTGCTGAACCTGCATTTAAGTAAAAAGCACTTGTGTTTCCCTCATTACAATTCCCATGCTGTGCTTTTCTATATATATGCTGATCTTAATATTTGACAAGAGATGGTTTTATTTTGGGGTGGGGTTAAGAGAGATCTCAGCAGGGACTTCAGTTCTCTTCGGCAGCTCTTCCTCTGAGTAGGGACAATTTCCCCCCTCGGAGACGTGATACACAGACCTTTGCTCGCGGTGCAAATCCTAGATCAGCAACAGAGCGAATTGCAAAGCATTTCGAGGTGCTTCTGATGCAGTAGTGCTGTGCTCTTCTTAGTGCCAATTTATAGTGCACTAAATGAACCATGGCTCCTTATTCTGCGGAATTACGATGTTTCCTCTCATCCTTTCTGTTGCATGGGTACCACTTTTTCCACCATACTAATATAAATAACCGTATTGTTCGGTCTAAAAGACCGAATGTCCCTATGTATAAGACAATTGGGGGGAAATGCCCCCATGTATAAGATGGCCCCTAATTTTTGACATTTTTTAAAGGAAAGAAACCTAGTCTTATACATGGAAAAATACGGTATATTGTATTACCGGGGAAGTGTAACAATGATCACATCCCATTCAATATCAAGTACTGTGTGAATGTCAGAGGCACCAATTGGATTATGCCAGTAATGTCTCAAATACGTGAAATTTATGTCTTCAGCTGCTTTATGCTCCCCCATAGCATGGCCATAAGATTTGAGTGCCCATGGAAGAACTAGTTTTTGTTTTTATTTATTGTGTTTTAAATCTAAAGCTTGGAAAGAGGAGGGCAACCAAAATGGTCAAAGGCCTGGAAATGATGCCTTATGAGGAACGGCTAAGGGAGCTGGGCATGTTTAGCCTGGAGAAGAGGAGGTTAAGGGGTGATATGATAGCCATGTTCAAATATATAAAAGGATGTCACATAGAGGAGGGAGAAAGGTTGTTTTCTGCTGCTCCAGAGAAGCGGACATGGAGCAATGGATCCAAACTACAAGAAAGAAGATTCCACCTAAACATTAGGAAGAACTTCCTGACAGCAAGAGCTGTTCGACAGTGGAATTTGCTGCCAAGGAGTATGGTGGAGTCTCCTTCTTTGGAGGTCTTTAAGCAGAGGCTTGACAACCATATGTCAGGAGTGCTCTGATGGTGTTTCCTGCTTGGCAGGGGGTTGGACTCGATGGCCCTTGTGGTCTCTTCCAATTCTATGATTCTATGATTCTATGATTCTATGATTCTATGAAAGCAACCAAGGTGTTTTCCTTTCTCCTTGTGACCATCCAAGGAATTTGTAGGGTGGGAACAGGTCAGATCTAGCTTGAATGCATTTTATTTTGCTGCTTCTTCTTTGGCGATCACTTGCAGCCGAGTGAGATAAACATGGTTTTAACAGTGAGTCCGTAAGTAACTGTGGAGGCCATTTTTGGATCCACACGTCCTTCCACAGTGGGGACATAGGTTTCTGGGTGGGAGTTGATCACGGTCTGGATTTGCCAAGGGTGCCTTCCTCTTAGCACATTTCTCCCTACTGGCAGAACCTATTTGGTGTTTTGCAACTTTCTGACTAGTTGCAGGACCTTAGCTAGACCTAGCAGAGTACATGCAGAATCCACGGAAGCAAGTGGCAACTTGGCTGCAGACAGGATAGACGAAGCAGGAACCAGGAACTTGTAGTTAGGTATTTATTATATGTTGTTGTTGTTGTTTAGTCGTTTAGTCATGTCCGACTCTTCGTGACCCCATGGACCAGAGAACGCCAGGCACTTCTGTCTTCCACTGCCTCCCGCAGTTTGGTCAAACTCATGCTGGTAGCTTCGAGAACTCTGTCCAACCATCTCCTCCTCTGTTGTCCCCTTCTCCTTGTGCCCTCCATCTTTCCCAACATCAGGGTCTTTTCCAGGGAGTCTTCTCTTCTCATGAGGTGGCCAAAGTATTGAAGCCTCAGCTTCACGATCTGTCCTTCCAGTGAGCACTCAGGGCTGATTTCCTTAAGAATGGATAGGTTTGATCTTCTTGCAATCCATGGGACTCTCAAGAGTCTCCGCCAGCACCAGAATTCACAAGCATCAATTCTTCAGCAATCAGCCTTCTTTATGGTCCAGCTTTCACTTCCATACATCACTACTGGGAAAACCATAGCTTTTACTATACGGACCTTTGTTGGCAAGGTGATGTCTCTACTTTTTATTATATACAGTGGACTATTTACAGGAACAGAACACAGATCTTTTGCTAGCTCTCTCATGACACAACTCACAACTCCTACACTGACACAGAACTCTGAACTCACAAACTCTGAACTAACACATTCCAGTTAGTAGGCCATTAATTATCACTCCCTTGAGAGAGCTTGACCAATCAGGGAGCTGTCTCCATGTCTCTGTTATCACCAGGCAGACGTACTCCTTCACATGACCTTCTGGCTCTCTGCCAAACCTTAATTGACTCTGTGTGAGTAGCTGCACATACACAGTTTCCCAACATTCCTCTTAGCACATTTCTCGCTTTCGTCCTGAGTTTGAGTGTCTTCAAAGTCCATGACACCTTTGGTAAAGGTTGTTCTCCAACTGGAGCGCTCACAGGCCAGTGTTTCCCAGTTGTTGGTGTTTATACTACATTTTTCAAGATTTGCCTTGAGAGAGTCTGTGAACCTCTTTTGTTGACCACCAGCATTACGCTTTCCATTTTTAAGTTCCATTTTGTAGTGCAACAGGATGTTGATAAATCTGAAGGAAGAAAACTCGGAATGAGTGAAGTGACATCTCCAACTGGTTACAGCTTTTCAAGCATGTAGGGTTTTCAACGTGCAGGGAACTTTACGTGTTGTATAAAACCTCCTGAGGGGAATTAATTCTCCTTGCCCCTCAAACTATTGTCTTTGATGACTGTAATTTGGTCCTTTCTCTACTATCATAATGATGATCATTTGCTGAGCCTTTTCACGGCTTCATAGGTATTTAGAATGCAAATACGAGACATTACTGATTATTGCTGTTTACACCATAGGCTCTGCATAGCTTGGGTGCTGTGGCTGAGGTTTTTGACAGTCTAGGTGTGACAGCATTGCACATAACAGCAAAGCAAATATATATATATTACATTCGATCCTGTTCCCACCAGCCCTTTGCATTCAGAATTTGGCCATCTCTAATTCTGGAGTGCCCTGATTTTTGTCACAATTATTTGAACTCCTAACCATTTCCCTATATATATATATCTTTTATAGTGAGAGGGTAATGCAAATCTGTTGTTGTTGTTCTAAAAAAAGCATTAGCATCCCACTCTAATCAGCCTACTGCTTTTTATCTGTGGGTTCAGAAAGACTGCATGAGCAACATATGTCGCTTCAAACTATAATAGGCGGGGGAAGGAGAGAAGGTTCTTGTTTTGGTTGTGGGTTTGTGTGTTATTGTGAGGGGGGAGCTGCAATTTCTAGCGAATGCTCAAAGTGCAGCTAACGGCACTCTTGTGTTATTAATTAATTGGGGAACTCTAAAGATGTTTGCTATGAAAAGGACCAAATGAAAGCAATTTAAAAAACAATTATTGCATTTGTTATGAGCCTCTAAAAGATAAATCTGCTAATATCCCTCTTGTTTCAACCAGCCTAAAATATCACATCTTAAAATGTCATGATACACAATGAAGAACTTTCTATGGGCTCTTTTGGACATAATGCTGAACCATAGTTTAGAGTTACAAGAATAAACCTAGGTGAGCTTTGAGCTTGTGTGCGCCACTCATCTTCCTTTTCTGAAATGGCTATAGGGAGGATTTTGGAGATTTCCATTTCCATTTTGGATGAACCTTAGCTTGCCTTGTCATGTGAGCCTGGACAAAGTCTGTTTAAACTTCACTATGGTTCAG
Organism: Podarcis gaigeae; assembly: GCF_964106915.1. Lineage (NCBI taxonomy): Eukaryota > Metazoa > Chordata > Lepidosauria > Squamata > Lacertidae > Podarcis > Podarcis gaigeae. Next base: position 10,935,596 of record NC_139687.1, on the reverse strand, counting down.
TGAAATAAAGAAACTTCAAATCACAGTTAATGAAGCAGTTTTGTTTTCACTAACTGTAGTTAAGATTCACCATAGTTTGGGTTTCAGATGTACTAAATTGAGATGGAAAGAAGATAAAGTCCCTACCGGGGGAAAATGGCAGATCAAGTTGATGGATTATGCCGAAATGGCAAAAATGACCAGAAGAATCAGAAATCAGGAAGACCAAAATTTTAATAAAGAATGGGGAAAATATATAATTTATCTTAAAAAACTGTTGCAAACACTTAAAATTGTTAGTGGGATTGGAATAACACTTGGTGAATACTGGATATAATAGAGATGTAAAATTTATGGATTGTTATATAAAAAAAAAATGCAGAGGGAAATGGTTAAAAATAAGACCCACAAAGGGGAGGAGGGTAGTCCAGGAGATGCTTTGGAATCTTGTTTTAATGTTGTATGTTGTATGTGTGATTGTAAAACTGTAATTACACACACACACACACACACACACACACACATACAGTGGTACCTCGCAAGACGAAATTAATTCGTTCCGCGAGTTTTTTCTTCTTGCGAGTTTTTTGTCTTGCGAAGCACGGTTTCCTATAGGAATGCACTGAAAATCAATTAATGCGTTCCTATGGAAACTGCTTGCCGGGCTGGCGGTGCGGAGAAGGGCTTTTCTCTCCACCGCCAGCCTTCAGAACAGCCATCCGAAGGCTGGCGCGGGGAGAAGGGCTCTCCGCCCCACCGCCAGCCTTCGGAGGAGCCTTCCGAAGGCTGGCGGGGGGAGGAGGTCTCTCCGCCCCACCGCCAGCCTTCAGAGCAGCCTTCCGAAGGCTGGCGGGGGGAGAAGGTCTATGGGGAAGGGGAAGGTATGGGGAAGTCCGAGAAAAGAGGCTTATGAAAATTGTCTGGTGTTGTTTTGTTGTTAAAATTGGAAAATCAATAAAAATTATTATTAAAAAAAAGAGAAGGTCTCTGTGCCCCACCGCCAGCCTTCGGAGGAGGTCCGAGGACAGTGGGGAAGACGCGCTGCGCTTCCCCGCTGTTCCCGGAGATTTCCCTATGGGCTTTCGACTTGCGAAGGAAGCCCATAGGGAAATTCGTCTGGCGAAGCACCTCGAAAAACGGAAAACTCTTTCTTCTTGCGAGTTTTCCATCTTGCGAGGCATTCGTCTTGCGAGGTACCACTGTATATATAATGTTGCTAATCTAAAATTAAATCAAATCAGCTCCTCATGACCACACTGGAGGGAGTGGCAAGCAAACGCTGTGGGGCTCATCCTCATCATGCAAAACCATGATTTGTGCAATCCACTGAAGCAAATTCGTTGACAAAATTCACCGACATTTCAGTGGGCTCTCTTTACAATTGTGATTGAATATATGGGCACGCTGCCTAATTTTTCATGGGAAAGTAAGACGGCAGTTGCTGTCCTAAGAAAAGAAAGAAGACCAATCAAGGCCTCCGATTTTCACTTTGATGAATGCTAAAGAAGGAGCTCATATGGCAGGACAGTGCTGGAGCACTTCTTCCTGTCCTTCGCCAGCAGTGACACTTCCACATATAATATATTTAACCACATCATGAGCATCACTTACACAGAAAGTTGCAGAGCTAATTTTCTGAAGCCTCCATGAGCTCTGCGATGTCACCTGAAGTATGTGCTGTGTGCTAGGATGCTTTAGAAAGCCAGGTTGCTTCGTGTGAGAATAGCTCTAGCTAACAAATCAACGCAATTCATTTGCATAAGAAGAGCATGATAATCCGAGCAAGATGACATCTTGGAGGAGACAATGCAAAAGCAAAATAGCATTAATAGAAGAAGCCAATAAATTGCTGCTGTGCTTTTAATCCTGAGGTGTTGTGTGCTACCAAATGTCTTCATATAATTCTTTGGCAGAGACCCTCTCCAACACAAACAACCTCACATTGAATGTATAAATAGCAAATGTACTTCAAGTAACATATTTCCTTCCCTAATGACTTTTGAGTTGTAGAGACATAATTGTTCCCCTACACACAAAGCGAAGCAATTTGATAATCTAGTAGTGAGCATTTCAGTTTGAAGTATAACTCTGCTTTACCAAATAATGAAAGCATTAAATCCTGAGCACTCAACAGAAGTTCTGTAGATAAATAGCTATCTCATCATGTCCTCTTTTCTCAGAAGGGCTGCTTTTCATTTAAAACAACCAAATGAAGAATCTCTCTGGCTGTGACAAACAGCATTTTGATGTCCTGGGCGCAATATGCCCATGGAGCCTGTCTGGTTTCAGGTACAAACATTTTTGTTCAGTGGCTCTGGCATAGCCTCCAACATTTCTCCGATGAAAATAGGGACGTCCCATTCCACAATGATCGGGAGGCGGGTGGCATTGTGGGTTAAACCACAGAGCCTAGGACTTGCTGATCAGAAGGTCGGCGGTTCGAATCCCCGTGACGGGGTGAGCTCCCATTGCTCGGTCCCAGCTCCTGCCAACCTAGCAGTTCAAAAGCACGTCAAAGTGCAAGTAGATAAATAGGTACCGCTCCAGTGGGAAGGTAAACAGCGTTTCCGTGCGCTGCTCTGGTTCGCCAGAAGTGGTTTAGTCATGCTGGCCACATGACCCGGAAGCTGTACGCCAGCTCCCTCGGCCAATAAAGTGAGATGAGCACCGCAACCCCAGAGTCGGCCACGACTGGACCTAATGGTCAGGGTTCCCTTTACCTTTATTCCACAATGATAATTTTCCTATTTATATCCCACACATCTGACTGGGCTGCCCCAGCCACTCTGATCAACTTCCAACATATATAAAAACAAAATAAAACGTTAAACATTTTTTAAAAAACACCCTTCCGTATACAGTATTGCCTTCAGACAGCTCAGGGCTCAGATAACTCCATACCCCCCAACATTTCTTCAATGAAAATAGGGACATCCTTAAGGAAAAGTGGGACATTCTGGGATCAAATCAGAAACCGGGATGGCTTCTCTAAATTAGGGATGTCCCTGGGAAATAGGGACAACTTGGAGTGTCTGCTCTGGGGTTCAACTGCATTCCAGTTCAGCCCAGGCAATGCATTTGTCGGTGTCCCAATGTCATTAGCATAAAATGGCTGCCTGTATTCCTGCCCCCACCCATTGTAAACTGGATTGTTCCTTTCTGTAGAAGATCTGATTTATTTATTTATTAAAAATTAATAGCAACACAACAACACTGTTGCCAATGACCCCTTTACAGTATCTGAATGATCAATTTGAGGTATTAAATTCCCATCTTGGAAGCACCCTCTGAAAGAGGGGCAGGGAACTTCATGTGTGAACCGTTGATACACGAGTGGTTCTTGACTGAATGAAGCTTCTGAGGCTGTGCTTAAAGTCCCTGCCTCTAGAGTGGGAACTTCAAATTCATCCCCAGTCAAAAAGGTCTGAGCCCACCCTGACAAAAGCAATCTTGTTCAGGGCTAGGGCGACTGAATATTCTGATTTGCAGCAGCTCTCCAGCTTCTCAAGCTGAGGACTTTCCAGTCCCCCGACATCCTTAACTGTACATACCACTGAATCAGTCTTGGACCTTCTGCATGCCAAGCATGTGTTCTATCACCAAGCTATGGTCCCAGTTGGAGATAGGTATGTGCTGGTGTCTGCAACTTTGCTGGATTTTGATGGTGAATGAAGTTCTGGTGACTGCCTGTTCTTCAGCAGTTCTTAACATAATGTTGAACTCCCACTCTCATAAGACTCAGCCAGAAAGGTTGCTCAGCATTTGGGGATAATGAGAGTTTAAGTCCAACAACATCTGAAGATTCCCTATCCCTGGTGCATGCAAAAGCTATCCCATTTTTTCCCCTAGGCTGCTGCATGTGAACAATCCCAGGAAGAGATCTGCAGATCATTTTATGACATTGTTGAAAACTGGACAAGGAAGCGCTTATTCTGATGATGATGATGATGATAATTATATTTCTTTTTTGGTGATCACTTGTAACCAAGATTGTCTTCCATGAACACAGTCTTAAAAGTGAGTCCGTAAGTGACTGTGGAGGCCAATTCTGGATCCAAACATCCTTCCACAGTGGGGACATAGGTTTCCGGGTGGGAGTTGATATGGTGAGGATTTGCCAAGCGTGCCTTCCTCTTAACACATTTCTCCCTTTCGTCCTGAGTTTGAGTGTGTTCAAAGCCCATGACACCTTTGGTAAAGGCTGTTCTCCAACTGGAGCGCTCGCAGGCCAGTGTTTCCCAGTTGTCAGTGTTTATACTACATTTTTTTAGATGTGCCTTGAGAGAGTCTTTAAACCTCTTTTGTTGACCATCTGCATTACGCTTACCATTTTTAAGTTCAGAATAGAGTAGTTGCTTTGGAAGACATCCGGACAACATGACCAGTCCAACGAAATTGATGTTGAAGAATCATTGCTTCAACACTGGTGATCTTTGCTTTTTCTTTATTATTTATACCCTGCCCATCTGACTGGATTTCCCTAGCCATTCTGGGTGGCTTATAGCATATATTACAAATGTTCATTACTATTTCTTTCCGGTCTATAGTTTTATTTTGTTTTTGTTTTGTTCTGTGGTGTGTTTTTTTAAAGACAGTGTTCCACTCGTTCCTGACTTTTTAAAAAAGGCTGAGATTTCTTTTATAGCTATTTTTATTGACTCCTTTTGTAAGCTGCTTTAAAAAAATCAGTTTAAAGGCAGAATATATTTGCTTTCAGCAAACAAACAAAGAATAATGATTCCCTGTGGGGCATGGATGACTTGATGTGTCTGCAGTTCGTTCACCCACAAGGGCTTACCCCTTCCACTTCAGAGAAAAACACCAAGGCAAGGAGGCAGGCAGGCATGGAGCTGCCCTGTCCATTGACATGAATGGGTAAGCCTACTCAGAAGAAAACATCTGAATGGAAACAAAGGATTTCAATCAGATGCCAGAGTGTATATGACATTTGCTCCTCAGCTAAAATAATATAACCCTTCTAAATCCATAAGTCCCTGAAGGCTTGAAAGAGCTGGAATTAGTTTAGCCTGGGTTACACCCCTAATTGCCTGATGTCGCAAAACATGTCAAGAAAGAGGCAAACACACATTTTAGGAGGACAATAAAAATGGCAGTCATTTTCCTGCCATTGCACTAGCCTCACCCCCTTTTGCTCCCTAATGGAGAAAGATGATCAAAGCTGAAGTCTCCACTGCCCATCACCGGCAATAGAAAGAACATTTCATCTTGAAACAGGGCATCAATTTCCACTGAGCAGTGACAGCAGCAGTACGGTGGCTTGACCAGTTGGAAAAGTTTATTCTCTGTTCTGCACAGCTTTTCCGCCCCACACCCGCAATGCGAAGCATCCATCTGGAATGAAATGGACCACAAGCTAGAAATGTTTCTCAAGCATCTCCAAATGTGCAACAAGGTAATTTAATCTTTGAAAGACTGGAAACATTCTGTTTTTGTTTGCTTGACATTACAAGAGGAAAATACTTTCTTTTTTCCCCCTCATAAAGGTCTGTGCAGAGGGATGAGTTCCAGTTTCTCCCAATTTATCATTTTTACAATCTTACATTCAGTTCTCCACCTTTCCACATCAATTTGTGGGTTGTTGTTGTTGTTTAAAAAAGCACTCATGAAAATTCACTACGAAATTTCTCAAAATACCGTATTTTTTGCTCTATAAGACTCACTTTCCCCCTCCTAAAAAGCAAGGGAAAATGTGTGTGTGTCTTATGGAGCGAATGTAGGCTGTGCAGCTATCACAGAAGCCAGAACAGCAAGAGGGATTGCTGCTTTCACTGCGCAGCGATCCCGCTTGCTGTTCTGGCTTTTGAGATTCAGAATTTTTTTTTGCTTGTTTTCCTCCTCCAAAAACTAGGTGCGTCTTGTGGTCTGGTGCATCTTATAGAGCGAAAAATACGGTATATTGTTTTCTGTATGCAGTTTTGTCTAAAGTAGTTTTTTGCAAATATCCCCCCCCCCCCCATGTGATGGATTTTTCCTGTTATTTTCACTATATACATTTTAATGCAAACTTCACCCTAGTATCTGCATTTTTTGTACACATTACTTGGCTGTAGAACTGTGGTGCAGCATTCAGAGAACTGAAAAATTTGAAGGATGTCTGGGTTTCATTTCTTGTATAGTTTCAGAAAGTGATATTTAGCCTTGTAAGTGTGCCCTAAATCAAATTTCTTCTCCTTCCCTACAGGAGACCAATTGCTAAGGGCAAACTTGCAGAAATCAGAAGTTGAGGTTCCCCCAAAATGTGTTTGTACATTGTATAGTAATAATAAAACAAAATTATATATGACAATAATCAGTTGAACCACAGCCCAGTCTACCTGTGCTGTCTCTTAAACCATATAGCACTGAGCTCTTACATAAAACTGATTATAACACTGCTCCTGTAACAAAGGCATGCTCCCTTAACAAGCGCCTTATTTTTAGGAAATCATCAATCTGCATTACTAATATGAAAGCTTAATGAAATGATCTTTGTTTAGTCAAATTATTCCTATACCACAGAACTGTGTTTTGCTGGAATGCTTCTAATACTAAAATTATGTGTGCTGAACTTCCTAGCATGGCAGGCTTGAGATTGTGTGTGTGTGTGTCTGTGTGTGTGTGTGTGTGTGTGTCCTTTTCACATTATATCATGCTTAGATCCTCTGAACTAGCAAGAAAGATCCATGTGCAGAAACAACCTTCTGTATGTAAGGATAATGTGGCCATATGTAGGTGTACTGGAAGAAGCAAAGATCACCAGTGTGATTCTTCAACATCAACTTCGTTGGACTGGTCATGTTGTGTGGATGCCTAATGATCATCTTCCAAAGCTCTATTCGCAACTCAGTAATGGAAAGCGAAATACCTGTGGACAACAAAAGAGGCTTAAAGACTCTCTCAAGGCAAATCTTTAAAAAATGTAGTATAAACAGCAACAACTGGGAAACACTGGCCTGCGAGCGCTCCAGTTGGAGAACAGCCTTCACCAAAGGTGTCATGGACTTTGAAGAAGCACAAACTCAGGACGAAAAGGAGAAATGTGTTAAGAGGAAGGCACACTTGGCAAACCCTCACCGTGATCAACTCCCGCCTGGAAACCTATGTCCCCACTGTGGAAGGATGTGCAGATCCAGAATTGGCCTCCACAGTCACTTACGGACTCACTTTTAAGACCGTGTTCATGGAAGACAATCTTACTCGGCTTTGAGTGATCACCAAAGAAGAAGATGTAGGGTCATAGATCCTCTCCTGCATCACAATGGTTGAGGATAGGTTTTAACCAGATGGATGGATATTAACTTTCCACCGAGAGTCACAAATTAATTGTATGCCTCTGCTGTGGGTTAAACCACAGAGCCTAGAACTTGCCGATCAGAAGGTTGGCGGTTCGAATCCCCGCGACGGGGTGAGCTCCCGTTGCTCAGTACCTGCTCCTGCCAACCTAGCAATTTGAAAGCACGTCAAAGTGGCGGGAAGGTAAACGGCATTTCCATGTGCTGCTCTGGTTCGTCAGAAGCGGCTTAGTCATGCTGGCCACTTGACCCGGAAGTTGTACGCTGGCTCCCTTGGCCAATAAAGCGAGATGAGCGCCGCAACCCCAGAGTTGGTCACGATTGGACCTAATGGTCAGGGGTCCCTTTACCCTTTACCTTTATCCTTTTAGTAAATCGTAGCACAACCCTACCCTCGTCTACTCAAAAGCAAGTCCGATTGAACTCCGTGATCCCACTTCACCTGGGTTTAGGATTGTGCTCTTAGTTGATCATCTTAACCCCCTGAATCAAAGGGGTTCAATTCAAGCCTAAGGATTGGCTTGAATGCACACGATAAAACGACTTCCTTAAAAGCGATGCAGGTCTGAGTCTGGATGAGTCAAGATGTGGATGGGAGATTGATGGAGAACCTGTAAGCAACACCTTGACCTCCCCAGAGGAGAGGTGGGATAGAAATGTCAGAAGTTCACAGCTCGACTTGTAAATACGTCTAGAAACAGTTGAGCTCTTTAAAATCCAGAATGTATTCATGTTATGTCTTAGCAACCTCCAGGAATCAGCAACAATTATCATCCACGTTGCTTAGTTTTGTGAACTGTGAATAATCCAATCCTCACCCTCTGTCTGCATCTTTGCTCTTATTTTCTATGCACAGCATTGCTCAACTGATGTTAAAAATACTCAACGTTGGTATCATTCTGCACCCAGTTTTCAACAGCATTTGTTGCCTTGACAGATCCCCTTCAGTATGCAGCTGCCAAAGCAGCTTTCTTTTGTTCGTTTATTACATTTTCTGTGCTTCCCGCTTGTTCTTAGCATTTGCGCTAAATCTCCATCGGTATTTATCTATTGCATCTAATACAAGTGATTATGTGTGGGGACGGAGGAAAAAATAAAATAAAACTTGCAGGCTTAGCATTATTAGTTTAATTAAACTGGTCTAGATTTGTATTTCCAGTTACTTTAAGTCCTTAGGAAACGGTTACCTTTGAAGTTAATTACTGATTGTCTTGCTGGTGGGGGGGCTAAGACCATCGCTTTTGATTTGGTCATGTTGGCATACTTCTAAAGGCTTGCTCGAGGCACTGAAAAAGCTCTGTTGTTTTCACTGAGACAAAGTAAGAACCATTTGACAGTGGATTGTGGCACCTTGAGGAAGTTTTCTGTGGGATATAAAATGCTCGCATTTTCTTTTACTTAGTTCATTAACCCTCTGAAACAATTCTTAGACTTCTCTTGTACAGTCAGCAGGGAAGACTGCATGTCCCCCTCAACTGGGTATATGATATTTGCATTGTTTGGGGCTCCATGCGGTATTTGTAAGCTAAAAACAGAAAGTGGATGAAGTTTCGGATGAGGATTGCAAATTGTTGTGCAGGGTACCTACAACTATCGTTGGGTACCTACAACTATAGTTGCTACTATAGTTGACATGGTGGTTCTCATGCCCCTGCCCCACTTGAATAGTACAGAGGTACCCAACCTTTTAGAGTCCAGGGGCACATTTTTGAAATCAAACCAGCAGTCATGGGCAGATCCTTAGTCTTGCGCCCAATACTGAGGGGGCATAGCATCACGCACCTGTGATTTCATGCATGCAATGCACACGCATTGTTGGGTGGAGGCCAAGGGCAGAGTGCAACACTGCATACCTTCAATGACCAGGGGTTTCTCGTCTCGCACGCTCAGGAGCAGCTGGCCAAAGATGCTGCACCACGCTTGGTCTCCTCCATTCCCTCAACATTGGGGGGCTCAGCCCCCTGCCAACAAATATTGAGGGGGCCAAATACACCTGCACCCCTAGGAATTGGTGCCTATGGTCATAACATTATATATAGGGGACAGATGAATAATCAGAATTTATTTATTATCTTAACTTTCTTTCTTTCTTTCTTTCTTTCTTTCTTTCTTTCTTTCTTTCTTTCTTTCTTTCTCTCTCTCTCTCTCTCTCTACTTCTTTCTTTCCTTCTTCATTTTTCTTTCATTATCTCCTCTCTTTCTCTCCTCTTCTCTCTTTTATCCCTTCTCTATAGTTCTCCATCCTTCTCTCTCTCTCTCTCTCTCTTTTCCTTTCTTTCTTTCCTTTTTAAATTTTTTTCTTTCTGGTCTGTGTTTTTATTTAGATTAATGTCTTAGAGTTTTTATAAAAAGATAGTAGATGATGATCTTGATCCCTTTTTCCAAATTCTAATAAAATTATTAGGAGGAAAAAAGAAAAAAAGAACAGACAAGACTAGGAGATAGTCTGATCTGGCATAAGGCAATTTCCTGTGCCTCAGGGTTCTAAGTAGCACAATATCAGTATATAACCCCTGACATCTGGCTCTTCCTCTTATGTAGATTTTAGGTTGCTGAACACTATGGTGACAAACTGACCGTTTAGATAAGATACATTTTGTGTGTATGAAATAGCACATTGACATGGATATATCTTTCCACACCCCAGTGCCCCCATGATATCAAATGCATTATTCAGAACAGTGGTTTGCATGAGCAACTAAGGAAGATAATAACACAATACAATTCAAAACAGTAACCATGGATTGCACATTTATTAAAAATCCAATTAAAACTATTTCTTGCAATTAATTCAACAAATTTGTTGATCTTGATCTAGTGATATTAGCTTTTCAAAGTCTGATAGTTATTTTCACTTCCAGTGACACTCCCCGCACGCCACTCCCTTGCTTCTTAGCACCCCGGGGGTGTATGTGCTCACTTTCGGAACCACTACGCTAAACGAAATACAGCTCTGTGGCATGTTAAGATTTTGTCAATAGTAGGAGGTGGTGCTTTTCTCTCCCTCTCTACACTCCCGCTCTGCGCAGGTGCCGCCATTCTCCAGCAGACACTATGCCGGCCCTCAGACCCCTCATCAAGCCTAAGATTGTCAAAAAGAGGACGAAGAAGTTCATCCGCCATCCTTCTGACCACTATGTCAAAATTAAGCGTAACTGGTGGAAGCCCAGCTGTATTGACAACAGAGTTCTCAGAAGGTTCAAGGGCCAAATATTGATGCCCAACAATTGGGTACGGTAGCAGTAAGAAGACAAAGCACATGTTGCCTTCAGCATTCAGAAAGTTCCGTTGATACAACATCAAAGAGCTGGAGGTGCGGCTGCTGAGCAACAAGTCCTATTGTGCAGAGATTGCTCACAAGGTTTCATCTAAGAATCGGAAGATAATTGTGGAAAGAGCAGCTCAGCTTGCTATCAAAGTCACCAATCCAAATGCCAGGCTTCGCAGTGAGGAAAATGAATAGTTGCTCTTGTCCAACTGTACTATATTTAATAAAAAGTCAAAAAGTGAAAAAAGTGAAGAAGAAAAACCAGTAGGATGTGGCTACATCCTGGGGCTTATTCTTTCTTTCTTTGGTGATATTTGCATATTGCAAAGTCAAAAGCATCTTTCACAGCATCATCCAAAGCAGATGGTTAATGAATCAACAGAAAACACACATTTTATAAAACAGAATGCAGCCTTGAAGCAGGAATTTGCAATTGTGAAAAGGCACTCCTTAGAAAGGAATGCTCAAAGTGATGCCGTGTTCGGGTTTTTTTAAATACGTTTTGCATATTATTGGTGTGTGCAAAATCAGAAATCTTTCTCAACCCGGGTGAGGCACTGAACCCTCTAACATGAGTGTTTGGATGATGATGTATTCATAATGGGAACACCAGTTTACAGAGAAAGTTGCTTTTTAACAAAAACCGTGTTGTAGGTATGATGGGAATAAGCAAAAATGCTGAATGAAAGAGCTTTTCCGGGAGATCAAAGAAGAGTGCTTGCCTTTAATTATTTAAAACATACAAAACTGAGTTGTTTGTTGACAGTAATTACTCTGAACTAAGGTTAAAAACAATATAATGGCATGTCTTCCTCATCTGTCATCAGCAGAAACTTGGAGAGCACTTATCACAATGCATAAGCTTGTGGAAGAATGGTAACACTGTATTTTTTAAGCAACCTGGCTTTTAAAGGATCCTGGGTTTCTTAACTGAAGGATTGAGAAACGTGTTTCTCTACATTGGTGTTAAACCTTAAAAGCAAGGATTTTTAGGGTGCATTCGGGGCACTTTGTGGCACGATGCAAAGGGCAAGATACTACTGCATCCCCATTCCTGTCCCCAGGAGACTTAGGAGGAACAGCCAGATTATTGGGTGGCGCTGTGGGTTAAACCACAGAGCCTAGGGCTTGCTGATCAGAAGGTCAGTGGTTCGAATCCCCGCGATGGGGTGAGCTCCCGTTACTCAGTCCCTGCTCCTACCAATCTAGCAGTTCGAAAGCACACAGTGCAAGTAGATAAATAGGTACCACTCTGGCGGGAAGGTAAACGGTGTTTCCGTGCGCTGCTCTGGTTCGCCAGCAGCGGCTTAGTCATGCTGGCCACATGATCCGGAAGCTGTACGCTGGCTCCCTCGGCCAGTATAGTGAGATGAGCGCCGCAACCCCAGAGTCGTCTGCGAATGGAACTATCGGCCAGGGGTCCCTTTACCTTTACCTTTAACTCAGTATTATTTACACTGTTTAGCAGAAGATCTACAGGGTTTCAGTCTCTCCTAGCCCTGTCATGAACCTGGGACCACGTTTTCTTGCTGTTGCAGGCTGACATTCTTGCTTAAGGTAATTTTGTCTATCATGAGTGTTCAACAACGGGTGTAAACCTGCTATTATGCAAATAAAAAATAAAAAATAATGAAACAATATGCTATAGTTATTTTCAGGGACACTGCTTCAGAAACTGGCACCGGCATTGCTTAATTTCATTTGCATGCAAGTTACGGTAATAGCACAGCAAATTAAATTCTGGTCCAGCTTGGGCTCCAGGTTTGTAAATTTCCTCTCCTAGTGAAAGACTGCCTGCTCCAGTCCTAGGCAAAGTTGTGATGGTAGTTGTGCTACCTGGACCTATAAAAACATCATGCTGAGCTCCCATTTTGTTAGCCCTGCAGGCTCATACATAATTAGAGCTTTAATGGGAAGAGCCAGTGGTAAGTGAGAAGTTCCAACATCTCTGTAGAGGGAGATAGTTAAAAGAAATAGCCTATTTAGAAAGTGTCAGCAAGATGGGCCCAGTGGCCTTTACATGTTCCAAGAATATCATCGTATACCTTCTGCAAGGTCCTGGTTCACTGGAGGATGACTCCCTGGGTCTGGTGGCTGCATCATTTTCTCTGTAATAGATTTTCCTTTTTCCAATCTGTTGCGTTCTCTGACAGCTGCTCACCAGGGTGACACAATTTGTGGTTTATCTGTCTGTTCTGAAGGCTTGGGACATGTGCAAGGAAAGTGTTGTGACAGTCACGTTCGGCCTGTATTGTACCATCTTCTCTTTAATCACGGATAAATATTGATTGAAATATTTTGCTTGGAATTAATACTCTCAACATTTCTGTGTTCCAAACAAAACGAGCAGATTGACAGGGTTGTTCCTTTTCCTTCCAAAATGACAGCAAATGGCCTTAGAGCCGCTGCAAAATGGAGTGCAGTGCAATTCATGGTCTCTTGCGACTGAAGAGCAAGACCTGGCTTCGTAAACAAGAGCTTACATTTTGTAAAGCCTTCTAAGGCTAGTAGAACACAATGATAGGTTTTCAATAATAATTACTTCTTACTGGGTTAATTGTGCTCCCATTCCACCTCTGGTTTTATTTTGCTGTGCAAGAAATGCAAGGAAGCACACATGAGAAACTGTGATCACCTGTCTCGCCTGCTAATTGATTTATCTATTAAACTCACATAAATTTGTACATGGATGAAACGATAGCTCTGAAGCAAGAAGCATTATGTTTCTGTTCTTAAACGACACAGGCGGTCTCGTAACAGGTGTCATGTTAGAAGAAGCAGTCCCTTCTACAGGGTGAGAAGAGGAAAAATATGTCTTTGCCACCTGCAGCTATCTGGCTCTGCCTGCAGCCTTATTAGGCTGAGTTTATTTATCTCTGGATTAATTGAAAGGGGGAGCAGGGTCGAGATTATTATTATTATTTTAAAGCTTTATGCATCTTCATCTAATCTTGCCACTTTCTAAAAATTATTTATTAGTGTGTGTTTTGCTTTTTCTAATCAAAGAGTAAAATAAAATCTGGATTAAAGGGTTTTCTCAGAATGGTGGAGGTGGTGTGTGCTGTCTTGGGCTTCCTGATCAGAAGGTTAGCAGTTCGAATTCGCTTGTCGAGGTGAGCTCCCGTTGCTCTGTCCCAGCTTCCTGCCAACATAGCAGTTCGAAAGCACGCCAGTGCAAGTAGACAAAAAGGTACCACTGCGTCGGGAAGGGAGATGGCATTTCTGTGTGCTCTGGTTTCTGTCATGGTGTCCTGTTGTGCCAGAAACGGTTTAGTCCTGCTGGCCACATGACCCGGAAAGCTGTCTGTGGACAAATGCCGGCTCCCTCAGCCTGAAAACAAGATGAGCACTTCAACCCCAGAGTCACCTTTGCCTGGACTTAACCGTCCAGGGGTCCTTTACCTTTTACTTAGTGGTGGAGTCACTTGTCCTTCTTCTTATAGGAAATGCTCAGCAATGTGGGAGGGGGCAAAAATGGCAGGGTCAATGATGATCCTTTGGGAGGAGTGAAAAATTTCCCTATCTTGATCCGAGGAATATTGGAGGGACTGCTGCTTCTGAGCTATGTGACCCATCTAGGCTCTGTGGTAGTCTGTTTCATGCTATAATTCAGGCCTGAGATGTGGTAGCAGCGGCCGGGTTATCCAGCCTCCTCCTCTTCCTGAGCATAAACATTGCTTTAAAAAAAAAAAGAAAAAAAGGACAGTGCTTGCAGGCCTGGCTACTTGAAAGCAAGCAACAACCCATTTGCACATGGGATTCCGTCTCAAGCAGAGGCCAGCTTCAGTGTTATGTTAAATGAGTGTACATTAGTATTTGTATTGTGTGTGTTTCAAACAGAAGCTGTCTGAAGGCTCCCAATGTGGATCAGGACCGTGGCATGTGGGGAGTGGGGTTTTAACCCTTTCACCCATACTGCATATTGTTGTTTAGTCGTTTAGTCATGTCCGACTCTTCGTGACCCCATGAACCAGAGTACGCCAGGCACCTCTGTCCTCCACTGCCACCCGCAGTTTGGTCCAACTCATGCTGGTAGCTTCAAGAACACTATCCAACCATCTTGTCCTCTGTCGTCCTCTTCTCCTTGTGCCCTCCATCTTTCCCAACATCAGGGTCTTTTCCAGGGAGTCTTCTCTTCTCATGAGGTGGCCAAAGTATGGGAGCCTCAGCTGTCCTTCCAGTGAGCACTCAGGGCTGATTTCCTTCAGAATGGATAGGTTTGATCTTCTTGCAGTCCATGGGACTCTCAAGAGTCTCCTCCGCACCAGAATTCAAAAGCACCAATTCTTCAGCAATCAGCCTTCTTTATGGACAGCTCTCACTTCCATACATCACTACTGGGAAAACCATAGCTTTTACTATACATACCTTTGTCGGCAAAGTAATGTCTCTACTTTTTAAGATGACGTCTAGGTTTGTCATTGCTTTTCTCCCAAGAAGCAGGCATCTTTTAATTTTGTGGCTGCTGTCACCATCTGCAGTGATCATGGAGCCCAAGAAAGTAAAATTTCTCACTGCCTCCATTTCTTCCCCTTGTATTTGCCAGGAGGTGATGGGACCAGTGGCCATGATCTTCGTTTTTTTGATATTGAGCTTCAGACCATACTGCATATTACAGTGTTGCATTTTTTAAAGAAGGCACAGGTAAATAGGAGGAAGCAACAACCCCAGAAGTCTTGCACTTTTGAGTTATTTTTTCCTTTGTCTTTTAGTTGTCTGTCTTGCCACCAAGAACTGACACATAGTTTGACAAATTTGTCTTGTTCCTAAATTTCCAGAGGCACAACATGAAAGCATACAGGGGGGGGGAAACAGCCAAGGAAGAATAAATGAAACGTCTTTCCTAGCTCAAGGTCTTGGATCAAGTTTGTAATCTTTCTAGTATTCTTTATAAACCAAGAAATCAAAGTTGCTTTTTCCTTTCCTACTGACCATAGATAACGGATTCTTTCTAGGGGATAAACGGCTTGCTCTCACAAAACGTTTTGCTTCTTTCATTGTTTACACTGCCTCCTTGCACTCTCTGCTTCTCCTTCCAATGCTAGTCAAGGTATTTCATCCACTTTTTATATATATGACAGTCTAAAGCAATCAGGAAAGAAAATGACACTTTGTGCTTGTTTTCGAGGTCCCCTGCACCTGGACTGCCAATCCTGTAGCTGAACAAAACAAAAGTTTTGGACAGTTCAGACACCATCTCTTGTGATATGCGAGCAGTTCCACTTACTCTTTGACACAGGGTAACATGGAGAAATGGAGGACTGAGTATTTATTTGACAGAGTATATCGGAGTAGCATGCAGTGCTCTTTTTCTAGAAAAATAGGTGCTTTTTAAAATGACGATGGCACCCACCTGAGAGGTGCCAGAACTGAGTTCTGGCTGAAAAAAAAAGCTCTGGGTAGGAAGTCCCTATTTTCACTGGAGAAAAGTTGGAAGTTATGGAGTTATGCAACCTCTGAGCCAAGTAGAGAAGTAACTATGCAACCTTTAGAAGACATCTGAAGGCAACCCTCTACAGGGAAGTTTAAAAAAGAAACATTTAATGCTTTATTATGCTATATATGTTGGAAGCTGCCCAGAGTGGCTGGGGCAACCCAGTAAGATGGACAAGGTATAAATAATGGGATAGGACATCCCTATTTTCATCAGAAAAATGTTGGAGGGTATGGAGCAAAAGGTGTGACTTTTGAAAGTAAAAGTCACTGTGTGGAAAGGCTCTATGTGTAACCCAAATTTTGAGGTGATTAAGGGAAGTTACTGAGATTTCTGGGTTGGATCACACCATTAACAAAAGCATCTTGAGGTGGATCAGGCAGTTATTCCATTTTTGTGTCTTTTCGAGAACTGTTAATTAGGGATTTACATTAGGTGAGTGTCCATATGATGTAAAAGTCACTTCTGATACTATAGTGGAATATAATGCAAGCTTAGCACTCATTTCTATGTTATTTGGAGTGGCTGGGTAATCCCAGCCAGATGGGCGGGGTATAAACAAACAAACAAACAAACTCCCCCCGCAAGTTAACAACACAGAAATAAGCACTCAACTTGTACTATAATTTCACCATAATTCCAGAAATGGCTTGAAAGCTCAACTGTAGTGCAGAACCTAACAGTTCAGTTAGGGGAAAGGCATGAAAAGAGAATAAACTGCATTTTGAATGTAGCCAGGGACTCCCTGCATTTGAAATGGCTCCGTGACCTTGGCTGTTCAAAAAAGCAAAGGGTCACTCCCCCCCCCCTTGAGAAATGAAACCAAGTCAGCTGGGGAATGTCAAGAGCATGAGAGGGTGGCTCTATTATTAGGCAATGACACAGTCCAAGGACATGATCCAGCCAGGCCAAAGCACTCAATGAGGACACAGAATAGGGCCATTGAATCACGTAGTTTAGGGATGGGGTGTGCCCTGGGAAAAGTACCTCGAGTTGGGTGCAGATCCTTGAGGGCCATATTTGACAAACACCAATGAGGCTCGCAATCCGTGTTTATATTGCATTTCAGCCATTTTGCTTTTTGACACTGCTGGCACACAAAGGTATTTCATTAGTTATAGTTAAACAATACACATTTTACAATGAGACTTGGGCCTCAGAGGTATGTGACAGTGATATGAGAAGTAAGTAAAAGTAAAGTAAAGGACCACTGGATGGTTATGTCCAGTCAAAGGTGACTATGGGGTAGCAGCACTCATCTTATTTTCCGGCTGAAGGGGCCAGCGTTTGTCCACAGATAGCTTTCTGGGTCATGTGGCCAGCATGACTAAACTGCTTCTGGCACAACAGGACACCTTAAGATAAGCTAAAGCGCACAGAAACACTGTTTACCTTCCCACAGCAGCAGTACCTGTTTATCTACTTGCACTGGCGTGCTTTCGAACTGCTAGGTTGGCAGAAGCTGGAACAGAGCAATGGGAGCTCACCTTGTCAAGGGATTCAAATTGCTGACCTTCCGATTGGCAAGCCCAAGAGGTTCAGTGGTTTAGACCATAGCGCCACCCACATCCCGAATAAATAATCACACAATCACTGATAGGTCCACCTGCCATTGTGAGGCTCAAAGCAATGAAGATGATGCCTCCCCAGCTGTTGCCATTGACTGAGTTTCTTGTGATGTCACAAAAGCACTTGGCAACTGAGTGGATATAAAGGCAGGCCAAGGGGAAAGCCCTTTTCTATTTCCAGCAGGACACACCTGGCAATGGATGTGACATTCAGCCCTGCCCAGGTTTCTTCCATTTGGAGGAGGCAAAGTGATGAATGGAAGGAGGCAATCCTCTGGCAGTGGGATGCTAGAGAGTGATAATAAGGCAAGTTTGCTTGCTTGAAGGCTGCTGGTATCTGTGGTTGGAAGCTGGTGGATGTCTCATGATGGACCTAAGGGAAGCTGGCAGATGTTCGTGAAAACATTATCTGGAGAGTTCATCTCAGACTGCAGCAAGCAGAAGAAGGGTAAAGGTAAAGGACCCCTGGGCGGTTAAGTCCAGTCAAAAGCGACTATGGAGTTGTGGCGCTCATCTTGCTTTCAGGTGAAGGGAGTGGACATTTGTCCACAGACAGCTTTTCAGGTCATGTGGCTGGCATGACTAAACTGCTTCTGGCTCAATGGAACACCATGGCAGAAACCTGAATTGATAGAAATGGCGTTTACCTTCCTGCCACAGTGGTACCTATTATCTACTTGCACTGGCATGCTTTCGAACTGCTTGGTTGGCAGGAGCTGGGACAGAGCAACAGGAGCTCACCCCGTCGGAGGAATTCGAACCACAGACCTTCCGATCAGCAAGCCCAAGAGGCTCAGTGGTTTAGACCACAGTTCCACCTGGTGTAATAAAATTAGCCTGTCCACTCTATGTGATTCTGTTACATGCTTCAGAAGTAACTAGGCCACATGGGGGTAATAATAATAATAATAATAATAATAATAATAATAATAATAATAATAATTTATTCCCCACCAATCTGGCTGGGTTTCCCCAGCCATTCTGGGTGTCTTTCAGCACACATAAAAACATTTGAAAACATCAAACATTAAAAACTTCCCAATACAGGATTCTGCACAGTTAGACATCCAAATCCAACCCTTAAGGGGTTGCTGCAGAAAGTGTGCTACTTCTGCGCTTCCATCTCCTCATCAAAAGTGTGCTGTCCACCTCTCTGTTCTCGGCTACCATCTCACAGAGTGTCTTTTCCTGCAGAAAAGAGAATGTTAGGTACATACATACATTTGCATTTGATGTGTATGTTTTGCCCTGAAGTCAAGAAATAAATGGGGGGGAACACAACTTGAACTAAATGACCCAGAGAGTTTTCATTTCATAAGAGTTAAGGACATTAGCGGAACACAAGCAACATTTTAAGAGAGCATGGGGAGAAGAGACAAACAGCAAGTTTTTGGCATTCATTCAATGTACACAAGTCTCCTCGCGGATTAAGTGAATACTTGAGGGTCGATTTCAAAATATTCCACTGGAAAAATGGTTATGTCCATGTGGAGATGGAGTCAGTGGCTCATGTGCTTTTGGCTTGCACTCTTTATAAAGTCAGACTAAACGTCTTTCATTCTGCAGTGTTGGATGGCAGGTTGAGAGGAGTTCCCTACCAGGACAGACTTTGCTTGTGTGCTCAAGACATCGATTCCATAAAGCGTGTTCTCCATCACGGAGAGCACGTGTTGTGGTTGGGGATTCCAAGACACCTTGCTGTTTCTGGGCAGATGGTTTGGCCAACTCGTAAGCAGGAGCGGGCTGTTACTGGGGAAAATTAGATGTTGCCATTTAGTGTTTGACAGCCCTATTTGTTAAATACAAGGCACGCAGCAACGGACATCCTCTTTCGCTGCGTGCTTCGGATCACCAGGAGCACTTGGACCATGGAGTTATCTTCTCATTGTCTGGTTACATTTTCTTTATCTTTAGTCCCTTAATTAATTTAATTCCACCCCTTTTCTTTTCCTCTTTGATTTCCCATCCCACCCCTTACCCTGCCCTTTGGGAAGATTCTCTGTGTACCTGTGAGCACTGCCTGTGCATAATCCTCCTTGGCTTGCCTTTCCCAATAGGGAGAGAGCCCCCATTAGGCGCTTTCTTTTGAAGAAAGGTTTCCCTCATTTTGCCTGTTTGTTAATTGTGGGGCTAATCAGGACTGTTCCCAGCTTAGCTGGAATCACTTTCGTTTATAGGATTGTAGGCCACAGCATTGTCCACTGGGCCGGCATCAGAGCTTGGGAGTCTGGATTCGGAGCAGCACTTGGTCTTCCCCATCATGTGCAGGTGTCTTGGCTGTCCAGACGTGGAATGCTGTGGACCGAATTGCTTCCAATGATACAAAAGCAGTTGAGTCTTATGGGGCCCCCTTCTGCTATTGTGCTCCAGCTGGGGGAGAATGATTTGCCTGCCACTGACTGCTGTGACTTGCGTAACGCAGTACGGAAGGACCTGGAGAAACTGGCTGCTATGTTGTCAGATGCAAAAATAATTTGGTCACAGTTGCTGCAACGCCGCTTCTGGCGTGGCAGTCAAAGTCCTGCTGCCACCGAGCAGGCCAGGAAGCGCGTTAACAAGGTGACGGTAAAGAAGGTCCTCGCCTTAGGTGGTTTTGTAATCATGCACCCTGCTGTTTCCTTCAAGGCTGTTGCCCTCTTTAGGGCAGATGGGGTACATCTTTCCCCTGTAGGGAACGATACCTGGTTGGCTGCGGTCGCTTTGGGTTTGAAGGAAGGGTTGTATTTGTGAGTGGTTTGGCGGTGAGCTTCAGTGCTCAGTTGGCGGTTAGGCATTGGTCTGGAATTGGTTGCTGGAGGGGTATGGATTCAGCTGTGCCTGCCCCCCAAAATGCTGTTGGTGGTGGAGGGGTATGGATTCAGCTGTGCCTGCCCCTCCAAAATGCTGCTGCTGAAGGGTTTTACCATTAAAGGAACCCAGGGGCTCCCTCATGCTTTTGTCCGAAACCCCCTGGCAAGGGGCTAGGGCCACGCAAGCCCCTGGGAGCATGCTGGGGAGAGGTGAGGCATGCTTCCCAGTCCCGTCTCTCTCCCCAGGTGACTTACCCTTCCTGACTTCGTGGGGGATGTGAATATCAGAGCTGTCCCCGTGCGGGGGCAGTTAGTGCTACCAATGCCTAAGCAACCACTCACATTGCTGTATTTGAATAAAGTTGTGGCCAAAATTATGCCAAAAAATTTAAACAAAAATTAAGTGTCAATTGTGTTTTCCTTTGTGGCGTACTGGGGACCTCGACACGCAAAACATATTTTTTTGCACTGTGCAAAATATGAGCAAGCCAGGGCTGAACTGATACTACCCTTGCTGGTACCTTTCCCGGGAAAATCAGAGGCTCACTATGTCAGGTTCCTATTGGAAGACCGGACAAATGCTAGAACATTAGCAGTGGCAAAGTTTGTATCGGTGGTTGCAAGAACCAATGATCCCTATATTCTGAACAAAATGCTTGTTTAACCTGGAGGTAGGCTATATGAATTGTGTATTGCTTTGTATCGATTTGTTGGGTCTCTGTACCGTAATAAAGATTGTTGTTGTTATAAAGATTTGAGGAGTGAGGTTATTACCCCTCTAGTATTGTCCATGCTACTACGTCCTTTCTTTTAGCAGATCAAGATGATCAGGTGACAGCAAAAACTGCAAGGTTTTTAGCGGGAGCAATTAGAATAAGATCTAATATTTGATTATTGATGTAAACCTCCAAAATATATTTTCTATAGTTTTTACCACAATCTTCAGTACATTTTATTTTATTGCTATGGCTAGTGGATGTTGCAAATGAGGATTCTTCTGATTCTGAATGCATGAGGAGAAAAATGTACGGGCTGCCTGCACATCTCCCTCCAACTCGCCACAAGACTTTCCCCCCATTTGACAAACCTTGGATTGCTTCAGGTGGAGACAAACTGACCTAGGACAATCCAGGACTGCCTCAATCCAATATGTCCAATTCTTGGATCAACCCAAATTACCCTGGTTAGGGATCGAGGATTTGGCCGGATATGGTGCACATTCCCAGTGAATGTAGACTTTGTGCTGAACAAATTCAGCAGGTCCTACAATAGAAGGCAGAGGGCCTTCTCGGCAATGGCGCCCTCCCTGTGGAATGCCCTTTATCAAGGAGATAAAGAACGACACAAGTTTTAGAAGGCATCTGACGTTTATTGTGTTTTTGTGTGTGTTGGAAGCCGCCCAGAGCGGTTGGGGCCACCCAGCCAGATGGACATGGTCTGGGACAGAGGGTGGCGCTTGGGGGGGGGAAAACTGTCATCACGCCACTCCTTGGTGTGTGGAGTGCCGCAGGGTGCGATACTCTTCCTGATGCTTTTTAACAGCTTTATGCACCCCCTCGCCCAGATTGTCCGGAGTTTTGGTTTGGGCTGCCATCAGTATGCTGATGACACCCAACTCTATCTGTTGATGGACGGCCATCCTGAATAGGCCCCAGACACACTGATCAGATGTTTGGAAGTTATGGCTGGATGGTTACGCGGGAGCCAGTTGAAGTTAAATCCTTCGAAGACAGAGGTCCTTTGGCTGGGTCAGGACGATATGGGGATGGGGGGGGCAACTCCCATCTCTTGTGGGGGCGCAATTAGTGCCAGCACCATCCGTTAAGAGTTTGGGTGTAATCTTCGACACCTCCCTTTCCATGGAGGCGCAGATTGCAGCTATAACAAAGGCGGCATTTTTTCATCTCCGCCAAGCTAAGCAGTTGGCTCCTTACCTCTCTCGCCCTGACCTAGCCACTGTGATCCACGTGACGGTCACCTCCAGACTGGATTATTGTAACTAGCTCTACATGGGGCTGCCCTTGAGACTGACCCAGAAACTCCAGCAGGTGCAGAATGCCGTGGCAAGACTCCTTACGGGGTCCTTGCCATGGGATCACATTCATCCAGTGCTATATCAGCTGCACTGGCTCCCGGTGGAGTACACGATCAGGTTCAAGGTGCTGGTTTTAACCTTTAAAGCCCTATACGGCTTAGGACCCTCGTACCTACGAGACTGCCTCTCCTGGTATGCCCCACAGAGGACCTTACGGTCTTTAAATAAAAACACCTTGAAAATCCCAGGCCATAGGGAGGTTAGGCTAGCCTTTTTTGGCCGTGGCCCCGATCTGTTGGAACACTCTGTCACAAGAGACTAGGGCCTTGTGGGACTTGACATCTTTCCGCAGGGCCTGCAAGACAGAGCTGTTCCACCAGGCCTTTGGCCAAGGCACAGTCTGACCCCCCTCCTTCAGTAATCCTCACAGAACTCTAGCCCAATGGTTGCCATTAATTTGATTTTGAATTGATTTTAGAATGAATTGGTTTTAGAATGCATTTCAATCAATTGATTGTGATTTTATGTAAATTGTGTTACTTTTATTGTCGTTAGCCGCTCTGAGCCCAGCTTTGGCTGGGGAGGGCAGGATATATATAAATAAATAAATACATACATGCATGCATACATAAATAAATATAATAATAATAATAATAATAATAATAATAATAATAATAATAATACCTGAAACTCCAACAAGGGATGTTCTGTTTTTCACAACTAAGTGAAACATTTGAAACAGAGGGAGAGGAGACTCATCGCCTCTTGTCAAAAAATTAAAAAGGCAAAATATGTTCCTGAATTGACAGTATTAAGAAGCAAATTGCCTCGTATTTCCATTATGCACTGGCTTTTTGTCTGTGTATGTGCTGTGGGTGTTAGCTAGAGAGACATTTTTCTGCTTCCTGACTTCCAAAATTAACACAGCATTTATTTTGGTGCCTATCTGAATGTGTTAATAATGCTGTTGCTGAAAGGCATGCAGAATGCTAACTAAAGAGAAATATGGATATTGCCCAAACTAATTGGTTTTACATTTTAAAACGAGTATGCATAGAAATTTTTCACTGCAGCTACCCGTTTTTGGGGTATTTTATTATATCCTTATTAATCATCAAATAGGCAGTAAGATTTGACCTACTTCCTTCCATCCTTCACTAGCGTAATAATTTAAGGAAAGGGTCGGATTCTAAGGACCAATTCCAGTATTATAAGCAGGAATGACTGATGTGAACAACACTTGTATTGCTGTATCTGCAGTAAAAAGAAAAGGAGAGAAAAAGCATTTGGTATCTGGTCAGAGCTTGGGATTTTGTGGGAATATATATTCATAACTTGATAATTTAGATATGCATTTAAATGCAGGATTTTTTTTTTAAAAAAAATCCCAATTAACGCAAAAAATGCGGAAATCACCTACACAATGGCTGGAATGCAAATACAAATACTATTTTTATTAATCTATTAATAACTTTTAATTTATTAATTTATATCCACCTTTTAATCAAGGTTCCAAAGGCAGCATACATAGGCATAAGATACTGCCCTGTCCCTGCAAAAGGTAACCTGGAAACTAAAACCAAAATTAAAAATCAAATTAGTGTAGACTAATATAGGAATTTGAACAGTCTAAACCAGGGGTAGCCACTGGGAGAGATCATCAGGAGGTTTGGGCTGGGTGTTCATCAGTATGCAGATGATACCCAGCTCTACCTCTCTTTTAAATCAGAACCAGTGAAGGCGGTGAAGGTCCTGTGTGAGTGTCTGGAAGCGGTTGGAGGATGGATGGCGGCTAACAGATTGAGGTTGAATCCTGACAAGACAGAAGTACTGTTTTTGGGGGGCAGGAGGCAGGCAGGTGTGGAGGATTCCCTGGTCCTGAATGGGGTAACTGTGCCCCTGAAGGACCAGGTGCGCAGCCTGGGAGTCATTTTGGACTCACGGCTGTCCATGGAGGCACAGGTCAAATCTGTATCCAGGGCAGCTGTTTACCAGCTCCATCTGGTACGTAGGCTGAGACCCTATCTGCCTGAGGACTGTCTCGCCAGAGTGGTACATGCTCTGGTTATCTCCCGCTTGGACTACTGCAATGCGCTCTACGTGGGGCTACATTTGAAGGTGACCCGGAAACTACAACTAATCCAGAATGCGGCAGCTAGACTGGTGACTGGGAGCGGCTGCCGAGACCATATAACACCGGTCTTGAAAGACCTACATTGGCTCCCAGTACGTTTCCGAGCACAATTCAAAGTGTTGGTGCTGACCTTTAAAGCCCTAAACGGCCTCGGTCCAGTATATCTGAAGGAGCGTTCTGCCCGGACACTGAGGTCCAGCTCCGAGGGCCTTCTGGCGGTTCCCTCACTGCGAGAGGACAAGTTACAGGGAACCAGGCAGAAGGCCTTCTCGGTAGTGGTGCCCGCCCTGTGGAACGCCCTCCCATCAGATGTCAAAGCGATAAACACCTACCTGACATTCAGAAGACATCTGAAGGCAGCCCTGTTCAGGGAAGTTTTTAATATGTGACATTTTAGTGTATCTTTCATCTTTGTTGGAAGCCGCCCAGAGTGGCTGGTGAGGCCCAGCCAGATGGGTGGGGTACAAATAATAAATTATTATTATTATTATTATTATTATTATTATTATTATTATTATTATTGTCAACCTTTTTATGCCTACCACCCACTAATGCATCTTTCTTGATGGTAAAATTTCCTTACCGCCCACCAGTGCTCAATGGAAGGAGGATTCATCTTGTACCGTAGAACTCCCTACTGCCCACCTAGAATCCTGAAATGCCCACTAGTGGGTAGTAGGGACCAGTTGACAACCCCTGGTCTAAACAGAGCAATATCAGATTTCTAAACAAGACTGCCTGTGTAAGATTCTTTTTCCTATTTGTCTGGAGTGAAGGGATCAGGTGAACTTTCCAAGTCCTGTGTGCCACTGAACAGCCTCTGCTAGATACCCATCTACTGTACAACATCTCTGTATCCATTTTTGGAAAAGTGAATGCTAAAAACACCTTCAGTTTTCAAGGAAAGCAGCCATTTCTCCTCCTAGAACTATTTCAGTTTTGACTTCCAAATGTAATATGAGAACCAGGCCTTTCAAGCTTGTGTAAGATGCCCAGTTGAGTTCGGTCGTTGGCTGAAAAGGTGAAGTATAACAGAATTTTATTTAGACAGTTTGGTCTTCTACGAGCTGAGAAGAAAGTGTGTAGGGTAAACTTGTGTTGCCGTAAGGCAAGAAAATGATTGATTGTGTGTGTTGAAAGGGACTCAACAAATGTGTGTCCTCATGTGTGTAATAGGTTGTGCCAGAAGCTTGTGTTGGGTGAGGAACTGGAAGAAAAGAAAATGGCAATCTATTTTTGAAAGGGACTTTTTGTTACTAGTTTTTTTCCCCCTCTCAGTATTAACAAAAGCTGAAATGCTTCCCAGGAAAACAGGTGTAGCTAAACAGAAACTTAAATACTTTTCTCACATTATAGTGCATATTTAATACCCTACTAAACTGAAGAAGCTTTTAAAACTTTAAAAATTCGTTTGGCTATTAAGTTTGTTGATATATTTTACCTAAAAGCACTTAGTTGCAAAGGAATAAAACTGCCTTCGAAACATTCATTCATAAGGTACTGCTTTTTGCCTTGCAATATGACCAAATAAATACTGTAGTCTACAGTAACTGAAATTTCCCCCTCAAAATAATAATAACTCTCAGTTATTATTTAAAATATTGAATTCCATGAATGCAATTAGTATTAGATGCAGGTAAGTGAATAAAGACAAGAATTCTGCCTTTTATACCAATCTATGCTTACCAGCGGGAAGGTAAACGGCGTTTCCGTGTGCGGCTCTGGCTCTGGCCAGAGCAGCGATGTCACGCTGGCCACGTGACCCGGAAGTGTCTCCGGACAGCGCTGGCCCCTGGCCTCTTGAGTGAGATGGGCGCACAACCCCAGAGTCTGTCAAGACTGGCCCGTACGGGCAGGGGTACCTTTACCTTTACCTTTTTATGCAAGTAAAACACAAGTTTATTTTTTATTGGAAATCTAGGGCACTTTTGCAGGGGAGATGTAAGTATTTTTGAGATTTTTTAAATCTTCACCACACAATAAATCTAGAGATGTTGATTTTTGTTGCCTAAAATGATCAACCTGGGGCATCACCAAGTCTTTTGCCTAAGGCAAAAATTCAAATTTTACTCTGCTGGGATAATGCAAGGCTCCAGGCAAGCTGCTTTTTAAATTTCTTATCCTACTTTTCCTATCTGTGAATCCTTCCTTCCCTCCACAGGTTAATTGGGATAATACAGAATAAACAGGATCAGCTAAGAAGTAAGTGTTGATTTTAAGCAAGGGCTTGCAAGCTGAATGATTAGAAATTCACTACAGGGTAGTTAGAACAGAAGAAGAAATATGTCTGTTACATGCATGATGAAATAAGATGAATACCAAGCCTGACTGCAGCTTATAGTTAGTGAGATCTGTTCAGTTTTTGTTAATTGATTCTCATGAAAACTTACAGATTCTGGCTTCACACAATCAACTCAAGGCAGTGTCAATTTACTCTTGGCAGAAAGCCAAGGTCTGCTTGACCTAGAAACTACTTACTCTGATTGGTTAACGACCAGCACTCAACTCTGTTATCTAGGAATGCTAGCACAGTTTGTATGGGGTGTGTTGGGTGTGTTAGGAGAAGGAGTGCTGTGTATGGTTAAGAGAGAGAGAGAAAGAAAGGATTTATTTTGCTTTGTTTTGTATGCAGAAACTCTGCTGGTTTTATTTTTCCTTTTAAGAAATCCTGTAAATAGTTATTCTGAGTCTAGCTGACTAGTCATTTCCACCTCAACTAGCTTCTTCGCTGTGCAGGAAAACTCTGCTACGTTTGGGTTAAAGCCATTAGAGCTATGCCTGACACTTCAAAGTTCCAAGTTTGAGCCTGGGTTGGGATGGCATGCTAAGCCAAGAATGGCACAGAAGCAAAAAGGACTGCACAACAAAGTGGCTGGGAGCACTTCTCTTAGGACTCAGCTACGTTGGCAAAGAAAAAGTGTTTTATATGCATTGTATATGCATTATACAATGCAGCACTCAGGGCTGAAGGCTGATCGCCGAAGAATTGATGCTTTTGAATTATGGTGTTGGAGGAGACTCTTGAGAATCCCATGGGCTGCAAGAAGATCAAACCTATCCATTCTTAAGGAAATCAGCCCTGAGTGCTCACTGGAAGGACAGATCCTGAAGCTGAGGTTCCAATACTTTGGCCACCTCGTGAGAAGAGAAGACTCCCTGGAAAAGACCCTGATGTTGGGAAAGATTGAGGGCACAAGGCGAAGGGGACGACAGAGGAGGAGATGGTTGGACAGTGTTCTCGAAGCTACCAGCATGAGTTTGACCAAACTGTGGGAGGCAGTGGAAGACAGGAGTGCCTGGCGTGCTCTGGTCCATGGGGTCATGAAGAGTAAGACACGACTAAATGACTAAACAACAACAACAATATGCATTATAACACTGTGGCACCAGAGGGCAATATGGAGTTCCGTTTTTGCTAACTCGATTTCTCATTCAAAGTTTGCAACACGTTTAACTGAAACACTTCTTTGATGGGTCTAGATCCAGTCTTAGTTTGGCTTCATGTATCATGCAAGGTAAAGGTAAAGGGACCCCTGACAGTAAGGTCCAGTCACGGATGACTCTGGGGTTGTGGCGCTCATCTTCTTATTTATTGCCACATGGGAGGAAGACAATTCTCTGAAGTCTGACACTACCCCACTGAAGAAGCAGGAATATGTAAACCAGCATTCACCAACTTGGAGTTCTCAAGATTCTTTGGTTTAGAAAACCACTAGCCCCAGCCAGGGTAGCCAGAACAGTTGGGCCTGATGGGAGTTGTGGCGCGACACCTCTGGAGGACACCTGTTTGAGGAAAGCTGAACTAACCAAACCTCCCATTTCATGCAAATCTGGATGTATCAAAGGAATGTGCCCTCTAACCTTCTTCTGAGAGGCTCTGTTAATCTCAAGACGTCACTTTTCCACAGGTGGCAGTGATGCATGCTTTGAAAAGCGCGGTGCTCGTCTCGTGCAAGGGCAGCGAGGAGAATAAAGGGCAATGACATACATGACCAAGTGTTTCAAAGCCAGTTAATGAGACACTCTGCATAAGAATGAGCTTCTTTGAAACAGACACCATCTCAACTTTAGTGGCTACGTGGAGAATAGATTCTCATTAAGTTCTGAAGATTAATGATCAAAATCAGAATTCTGAATGCCATATGTATGACAGGGATGTCAGAGTCAAAAGGATAAACACCCCACTTTCCCCCCTCAGCCTCTAGAATATGTGCCACATGATGCGATGCAAATTCAATTATGTGTCTTGTGAGGCCCCCTCATTCATTTGCTAGAATTTTTTTTTTAAAAAAAAATAATATATAGAAATCATGTCTTGTAAATCTGACCTTTTCAGTATTCTGTATTTTGACTAGCTACCTAATTCACCCCCCTTTCACAATTCACTCTGAAGCAGTAAACAAGGTAAGAACAGAAAAGGACCAGTGAATGGCATCATGGAGCTTTGAAAAGGCCACCATGAAAAGGCTTAAAAGGATCTGTCAAAAATCCAAGGTGCTATAAAGAGTTTGATACTGTTCTCAAGACAAAAGAAACACTGTACAGGCAGTCCCCATAAACCAGAGAGCAAACAAAGCCTAACTTCAATTTAATATTAGGTTCTACTGCAGGGGTCAGCAAACTTTTAAAGCAGGGGGCCGGTCCACTGTCCTTCAGACCTTGTGGGGGGCCGGACTATATTTTGAAAAAAATAATGAACGAATTCCTATTCTCCACAATTAACCCAGAGATGCGTTTTAAATAAAAGGACACATTCTACTCATGTAAAAACAGGCTGATTCCCGGACCGTCCGCAGACTGGATTTAGGTGGCGATTGGGCTGGATCTTGCCCCCGGGCCTTAGTTTGCCTACCTATGTTCTATAGGGTCTTGTGTAATGCAACTTTTGTCAATGTGGTCCCCCTCGTTTCTGGTTGACTGTAGCTCCCATCAACCCCCGTCAGGCATTATAGGAGATTGGCCCTTACGGGGGATCTATATCCATATCTATATCTATATCTATATCTATATCTATATCTATATCTATATCTATATCTATCTATTATATCTATATGGATATAATTTTCTTAATTTTCAATTACAGTCCAAAAGTAATTGAAAAAAAAAAAGTAAAAGAGTGTTTAAGAAGGACAGAACTTTTTTTATGTATGCCACTACAGCAGCAAGGATTCTGATTGCAAAATACTGGAAGACACAAGATTTACCCACACTGGAGGAATGGCACACGCAGTTGATGGATTATATGGAACTGGCTGAAATGACTGGCAGAATCCAAGACTTGGGAGAAGAAACATTCGAGGAAGATTGGAGAAAATTTAAAGACTATTTGGAAAAACATTATAAGTTGTATGAATGTTAAAAAATGCACCTTTTAGGAAATTCTAGCTTCAGTAATGTTAAATTCAAGAAATGGAAATTAAGGTACAAGGAGTCAGAGATAGAATAATGAAACAACTTTATTGTGTTAAAATGAAAATGTACATGATTTGGGTTATAATACATTTGAAATTGGGCAACATGATAAAAAGGAAGATACAATAAGTATTGAAATAAGTTAACAAATTGCAGACGTTATGTACCACAGAGAATGCAGGGTTGGGAGGATGTGGGGAAGTCCAACAGATTTGGAAAAAAGGGTAAGAAAAATTTGTAACTTTTCTTTTAGGCTTTTATAATACGTTCTTTATTCTTTTTTCTGTACTTTATAAAACTAATAAAAAATATTAAAAAAACAAAAAAACACAAAAGTTACCTCTTTATAACAATGCCAAATTACAATAGAATTACTAATACCAATCTTTCAAATACCAAATTATAAAATTTATGTGCCCCCCCCCACATGTTAGAATAGATGGCCATTATGGGAGACTGGCCAGAATGGCTGATGTATTTTGCACATCTGCACATAATGGTAAAAAAATGGGTTGTTAGCAGCTGTCTGGTAGAAGACTGAAGGTGTACAAAACTTAATAACTAAAGTTATTTCTTAGGTCACTTGTATATATTAATCTACCCCTTTAATCATACCATCCTTTTAACCTATAATAGGGCATTAGTGCATATTCACTTTGGCAGTTTTGAAGGCATATTGCTTTTCTTCACAACTGGTCAGTAGTACTGAAGAGGGGGGAGGGACACAGGTGGCGTTGTGGTCCAAACCACTGAGCCTCTTGGGCTTGCTGATCACAAGGTTGTCATTTCGAATCCCTGCGATGAGGTGAGCTCCTGTTGCTCGGTCCCAGCTACTGCCAACTAGCAGTTGGGTAACCCTGAGGTTCCCCAGATCCCCAGACGAGGACTGGGAGGGATAAATGCCCAATGCCTAAGCCAAGGGCTCCCTACATCTGAAAGTTTAATAAAGTTGTGGCCAATTTTAATCCCATAACACGTTGTCATGAGTCATTATTCCTCCTGGGGGTTGTCAGGGGGTCTCTGCCTGGCCACACAAATGGCACAGCTCACTTTCAGCAGTGTCCCACTGGGGACCTGAACTGGCAGCTGCGTGATGGACACAGTGCTTGCTTATCAGCCTGGAAATACTAGCTAATGATGATGAGTAGGAGGAGGACGACAACTACTACTAAACATAGAGGGGTGAAGGATGGGTGGATGGATTCAACATGTGGATTATTTGTTAATTACAGATGATAGAAAACATTGCGGTACGCGGGTGGCACTGTGGGTTAAACTACAGAGCCTAGGGCTTGCTGATCAGAATGTTGGCGGTTTGAATCCCTGTGACGGGGTGAGCTCTCATTGCTCGGTCCCTGCTCCTGCCAACCTAGCAGTTCGAAAGCATGTCAAAGTGCAAGTAGATAAATAGGTACCGCTCTGGCGGGAAGGTAAATAGCATTTCTGTGCGCTGCTCTGGTTCGCCGGAAGCAGCCTAGTCATGCTGGCCACATGACCCGGAAGCTGTATGCTGGTTCCCTTAGCCAATAAAGCGAGATGAGCGCCGCAACCCCAGAGTCGGCCACAACAGGACCTAATGGTCAGGGGTCCCTTTACCTTTACGTAGAGAACATTGCAGAAAGAAAGAAAGGAAGGAAATTTAAGCAAAATGGCAAAATGTTGGCCAATGCAACTACTGCTTTTGGTGTGCCGCACACAGACACCTTTAGGGTGCTTTGTGTAGTAGCAGTGCTTTTTTTTAGGGGGAATGTACCCCTAAATGTGTGGCTGTTAGGCATTGGCCTAATGAAGTGTGTGGGAGGGGAGGTGCGGCCATCACCTGCCCCTCCATAAATAAGAGTATTCCGGTGAAGGAATCTGGGGTTCCTGGATCTCGTCCAAAGTCCGCTTGAGGGGCTAGGGCCATGCCAGGACCACAGAAACCCCGGGGAAAGCTTCAGTTGATCTTCATCAATGTTGCATCTTCATTTGGTGTTTACCCTTTCAGACTACCAGCCAGAGAGGAAGGAGTCAGTTATGGTATGTTGCCAATGCCTAAGCCAATACTGCTCACTTTGCTGTAATCAATAAAGTTGTGGTCCAAATTTTGCCCTTTAACTTAAACCAAAATCACATGTCAGCGTGAAGTTATTTACTTGGGGAAGGGCTTGGGGGCCTCGGGGCGCAATTACAGATGATAGAGGACATTGAAGGAGGGAACCAATTTCATCAGGAAAAGGAATACTGGACATAGCAAACTTATCATTTGGATTGCAACCACCGACAGAAGAAGAACAACTACTTGGAGCAGTAGGAGGGAAAAGTAAATAATTCCATCATGGCTCTGCAACTTCTAAGCTGGAATTGTAACGGCTTAAACATACCCCGGAAGAGAAAAAGTGTTTTTCATATATTAAAGAAAGAACATTTGGACTTGATTTGTTTACAAGAGACTCATGTGATGAGGTCACACAGGAAAATACTTATTAATAAAAGATTGGGACAAGAATTCATTTCATCTGACAGAGTAAAAAAAAGAGGAGTGGTGATATATGCAAAGGAAAGATTGCTGCCGAAGTTAATTTTTAAAGATGAATAAGGAAGATTCTTGGCAATTGAAATTCAAGTTCAAGGAGAGAAATTTTTGATTGTAGGAATTTATGCACCGAATGAGGGGAAATCGAATGAGGGGAAAAGCAAAGTTAACTGTAAATAATGTGGTTACGGAAGAATTTAAGATAGAAAAAGGGACACGTCAGGGGTGCCCAATCTCCCCACTACTCTTTATATCAGTCCTGGAGGTTTTGCTGAACATGATTAGAAGGGACCAGCTGGTTAAAGGGGTACAGGTCGGAGCTAAACAGTACAAACTGAGAGCATTTGCAGATGATCTGCTACTTACATTACAAGAGCCAGAATCTAGTACTAAAAGGGTCTTAGAATTAATTCAAGAGTTTGGTCACGTAGCAGGATTTAAATTGAATAAGTCAAAAACTAAGGTATTAGAGAAAAACTTAACAGTTACTGAAAAAGAGAGGTTTCAGAATGAGACAGGTTTAACTGTGGTTAAGAAAGTGAAATATTTGGGGATAAATATGACAGCAAAAAATGTGAATTTATTTAAAGATAACCATGAGAAATGTTTCCTTGTCGGGTCGAATTGCGGTTATAAAGATGAATGTATTGCCTAAAATGTTGTTTTTGTTCCAAACATTGCAAATTGTGGACAAGATGGACTGTTTCAAGAAGTGGCAGAAAGATATCTCTAAATTTGTCTGGCAGGGCAAGAAACCCAGAATAAAATTTAAGATTTTAACTGATGCAAAGGAAAGAGGGGGATTTGCCCTGCCAGACTTTAAACTTTACTATGAATCAGCAGCTTTCTGCTGGTTGAAGGACTGGCTGCTTCTTGAAAACACAGACATTTTGGACTTAGAAGGTTTTAACAATATTTTTGGGTGGCATGCATATTTGTGGTATGACAAGGTTAAAGCTCATAAAACTTTTAAAAATCATATTGTCAGAAAGCATTATATAATGTCTGGATTAAATATAAAGACTTGCTGGAAAACAAAACCCCAAGGTGGCTGTCGCCAATGGAGGCGAAGGCTGTGAAAAGGCTAAATAGGGAGTCCAAATGGCCGAAATATTGGGAAATTTTGGAACAAGAAGGGGACAAACTGAAATTGCAGAGTTTTGAGAAATTAAAAGATAAAGTGCAAGACTGGCTTCATTATTATCAAATAATGGAGGTTTACAAGTTGGACAGGAAAATTGGCTTCCAGGTGGAAAAATCAAAATTGGAAACAGAATTATTAGAACCCAATACCAAGAATTTGTCAAAAATGTGTAACTTGCTGTTGAAATGGAATACGCAGGATGAAACGGTGAAATCAGCCATGATTAAGTGGGCACAAGATATTGGTCATAACATTATGTTTGCTGACTGGGAAAAGTTGTGGACCACCGGTATGAAATTTACGGCATGTAATGCCCTAAGAGAGAATATTATGAAAATGATTTATAGGTGGTACATGACCCCAGTCAAGCTTGCAAAAAATTACCACTTATCTGGTAATAAATGTTGGAAATGTAAAGAGACTGAAGGTACATTCTTTCACCTTTGGTGGACATGCCCAAAGATTAAGGCTTTCTGGGAAATGATATATAATGAAATGAAAAAGGTATTTAAATATACCTTCCTGAAGAAACCAGAGGCCTTTCTCCTGGGTATGGTGGGCCAATTGGTGCCAAAGAAGGATAGAACATTCTTTATGTATGCTACAACAGCTGCAAGAATACTCATTGCAAAGTATTGGAAGACACAAGATCTACCCACCTTGGAAGAATGGCAGATGAAGGTGATAGACTATATGGGACTGGCAGAAATGACTGACAGAATCCGAGACCAGGGAAGAGAGACAGCGGAAGAAGATTGGAAGAAATTTAAGGACTATCTTAGGAAACATTGCAAAATTAATGAATGCTAGAATGACGTTGGTTTAGAAATTATGTGGTTCCCAGCTGTAATGGTTTAAGTAAATAGAAAAGAAAGATTAAAAACTAAATGGAAAATAAGGGAGAGGATTTGCTGAATTAATAATTAGAAATTGGAATACAGAAAGGGGAGGTATGAGGAAGTCGGGGAAGTAAGGTATAAGAAAATAAGGGAATGAAATTATACTTGTTTTTTGTTTGTGTTTGTTTGTATTGTTGTTTTGTTTTGTTTTTATATAATTTTTGAAACATTAATAAATATCTATTAAAAAAAGGAGGGAAGAAAGGGAGGAAATTTAAGCAAAATGGGGAAATGCTGGCCAACACAGCTACTGTTTTTGGTGTGCCACACACAGACACCTTTAGGGTGCTTTGTGTAGTAGCGGTGCTTTTTTTCAGGGGGTAAAAAGTAAAGGTAAATGGACCCTTGACCATTAGGTCCAGTCGTGGCCGACTCTGGGGTTGTGGCGCTCATCTCACTTTATTGGTCATGACTAAGCCGCTTCTGGCGAACCAGAGCAGCGCACGGAAACACCATTTACCTTCCTGCCAGAGTGGTACCTATTTATCTACTTGCATTTTGACGTGCTTTCGAACTGCTAAGTTGGCAGGAGCAGAGACCGAGCAACGGGAGCTCACCCCGTCATGGGGATTCGAACAACTGACCTTCTGATTGGCAAGTCCTTGGCTCTGTGGTTTAACCCACAGCTCCACCTGCGTCCCATCTTTTTAGGGGGTACGTACCCCTAAACATTTTGTGTTGCCCCAATGGACTGACATGCCAGCTGTCTCCACAGTAGCAGCATGGACTGGAGTTCCGTCATTCTCCCCACCGGTGCCCAGGGAGGGGAGTCTGAGGTGGCCATGCTGGAGGCGACGGCGCTCCTCCTCCTCCTCTTGCCGGCTAGAGCCAGCCCGCAAGAGCTCGCCCCTCCTCTCTCAAGCCATCCCTGCCACCGCCATCACCAGAGGCCTCCTGTTGTCTCAGAGCCGCCTGCACCTCGAGTCCCTCATCTGGGGGTTGGGGGGGGGGGAGGAAGAGGGGGATGGGATGGGGGAGCAGCCAAAATGAGAGTACTCCTGAACATTTTTAAAGGAAAAAAAGCACTGTGTAGTAGCATATAGAAGTCTAAGCTAAATTCAGTCCTGACAGTTTAGCTGGGAACAACTAAAAATCAGGACAGATCAGGGCCTTTTTTAGTACCACGTGCTTCAAATATACTGCAATTTCTCCAGAAGAGCATCTCTCAGCCACAAAATTCAACCAGTCTAACTGCTTCTTCGCAAAGACTTTTGTGAGTTGTCACTCTTTAAAGGAACTGTGGAGTTTCTAGCTCAGTGTGCACAGGTGTTTCACAAATGCTCAATTTCCTTGGAGGAAGCAGGGTGGTTAAACCAGCATAAGACAAATTTATGTCTGTAGCTTACATGTGCTCTAATGCAACCTCTGCAATACAAACCACGGTACCTAGCCTTCTAAAAGCACTTAAAAATGAACAATATTTCATGCCTGCAATTCATTATTTTTTTTAAAAAAATGTTTCTACTTCTCTCACTAAAACCAGACATATCTTCCAGATTTTAAAATATAATTTCAGAGTCTGCAAATGTTGCAAAGGGTTGGATTAATGGTTCTCTTCTCCTCTTTCCCTTTAGGAACTTACAGCTGGAAATTATACTGTATACCACATATAAACTACTATTTTATATATATATTATATATATATATATATATATATATGGACACGGGTGGCGTTGTGGGTAAAACCTCAGCACCTAGGACTTGCCGATCGTATGGTCGGCGGTTTGAATCCCCGCGACAGGGTGAGCTCCCGTTGCTTGGTCCCTCCTCCTGCCCACCTAGCAGTTCGGAAGCACCCTTAAGTGCAAGTAGATAAATAGCTACCACTTTATAGCGGGAAGGTAAACGGGGTTTCCGTGTGCTGCGGTGGTGCTGGCTCGCCAGAGCAGCTTCGTCACGCTGGCCACGTGACCCAGAAGTGTCTCCGGACAGCGCTGGCCCCCGGCCTCTTAAGTGAGATGGGCGCACAACCCTAGAGTTGGACACGACTGGCCCGTACGGGCAGGGGTACCTTTACCTTTACCATATATATATATATATATATATATATATATATATATATATATTACTAATAGTATATTGAATGTGAAACAAATAGGCAAGGATGATACACTTGTGGGGAAAGCTTTTCAGATGGCAATATATACACTAGCTACAGAAAACAATGGTGCATCGTTTCCAGTTAGAATCAAAGAGAGCAGAGGAAAAAACAACATGGATCTTTTTGTACTGCTAGAAAGTTGTCTTGTTGCTTAAGGTCATGAGTTGTCCTTGTGGAGATGTCCAGAAGAAGGGTTAAGCTCCGTTAAATTGAACTTCTGTAAAAGGTTGAATTACACACATGAACCAAGTTTCCAAGTCTTAGCACGAGCCAATTGATTTCACGGGAATTTTGCTTGAGTAAGCAAATTCCACAGTAGGCTGGAAGGCCATTTTAAAGATGATCTTTTTAAGCCCAGAAAAAGGAGAAGCATCAATTTCCCGTGTTTCAGCAAATGGCTAATGCGCTTGTTATGGTACCACTGGAGGCAAAAACAAGCTGTAGCAGTGGAAGAAAACTGACAACCATTTTTCACACACAGACTGTCATAATACTGGAAAAAGTGAAGCATGAAAATATTGCCTTTTGGGACATACTAAGCCGAATGAGCAGAATTTCCAGGAGTTCATAGATTTAAAAGAAGATACAAACCCTCTGCATGATTTCATGCTGGACATGCAAGGGCAAAAGTGTTCAGAGGGGTGCATGTCAGCCCCAAAGGCAAACTTAACTAATTCATATTTTCCCAAACAATTGGTGGACCAGCGACCTCCCACCTTAAAAACTGCATTGCTCAGACTTTTGCAGTGGAGTTCTTCAGCCAGGTAATTTGTACACAATGCACAAAATAACAAAATTCACTGTATATGGGGAAACTGCTTTGAAAAATGTGTATTTCAGGCAAAATGGCCCAGAAAACATATTTATTAGGAGGAATTTGCATAAGACTGACCATCTGGAGAAATTTGCAGTACAACAACAAAAAAAGACCTGGTCAACAGCTACTATTAGTCTTGGGGAGATGGAAGCTGTCAGTGGCACTAATGGGAAATTTATCTCATGCCAAACTGGTAGTACCTGGAGCGAGTGGACTGTTTTTTGAGACTGCAGCAGGGAAGGGAAGGACTCTCCAGATGTACCTCAGTCCAGATGCTCCTGCAATTTGTGTGCTGTTGTTGTTTTGTGTGTGTAATTTTATTATTAAGGGACATGGGTGGCGCTGTGGGTTAAACCACAGAGCCTAGGACTTGCCGAACAGAAGGTCGGCGGTTTGAATCCCTGCAACGGGGTGAGCTCCCGTTGCCTGGTCCCTGCTCCTGCCAACCTAGCAGTTCGAAAGCACGTCAAAGTGCAAGTAGATAAATAGGGACCGCTCCAACAGGAAGGTAAATGGTGTTTCTGTGTGATGCTCTGGTTCGCCAGAAGTGGCTTAGTCATGCTGGCCACATGACCCGGAAGCTGTACGCCGGCTCCCTCGGCCAATAAAGCGAGATGAGTGCCGCAACCCCAGAGTCGGTCACGACTGGACCTAATGGTCAGGGGTCCCTTTACCTTTTTAATTTTATTAAATTTTCCGTTTTACAATTTAAATACTCATTTTTTACATCCTTCAAATGACAATGATGCCCCTTCTTCTCTTTCCATGGTTCATTTTACATATCATAAATCCCTGCATATTTTACAAAAACTATATCATTCAGTATTCTATTATTACATCCATCATGACTTATTGACACTGTTGAATTTATCTTAATGCTGCCAGTGTTTTTAGCTGTACACAGTTATTTCTCATATATTCAATAAACATTTTCCAATCTTCTCTAAACATATGTTCTTCTTGTTCTCTTATTCTATATGTTAAGTCTGCAAGCTGTTCATATTCTGTCAATTTAAGTTGCCACTCTTCTTTGGTTGGGACCTCGCTCATTTTCCATTTTGGGGCTAACGAAACATGGGCCACAGTAGTAGTGTACATAAATTATCTTTTTTATCACCAGGGAATTACAGTCTGAATTATCCCCAACAGAAAGGACTCTGGTGTTTTGGGGGAAGTACTTCTAAACATTCCTTCCCCCCCCCCAATTCATTATGGATCATTTCCCAATACTCTTTTACCCTTTTACAAGTCCACCACATATGAAAAAACATTCCCTCCACCTCTTTGCATCTCCAGCACTTATCTGATTCAGTCTTATAAAAGTCTACTCGGAGATAAATACCATCTGTGAATCATTTTCAGGTAGTTCTGCTTCAAAGAAAAACATGCTGTGAACTTCAAATTCTGCAAAAACACTTGGAAGAGGCCAACTGGTGAATGGAAGGAGGCAATCCTCTGGCAGTGGGATGCTAGGGAGCAATAATAAGGCAAGATTGCTTGCTTGAAGGCTGGAAGCTGGTGGACGTCTCATGATGGACCTAACAGTAGCTTCTGGCACAATGGGACACCATGACAGAAACCAGAGCACATGGAAACACCATTTATCTTCCTGCCACAGCAGTAGCTATTTATCTAGTTGTCCTGGTGTGCTTTTGAAATGCTAGGTTGGCAGGAGCAGGGATTCGAACCGCCAACCTTCTGATCGGCAAGCCCAAGAGGCTCACTTGTTTAGACCACAGCTCTACCCACATCCTAAATAAACAAGCACACAATCACTGGTAGGTCCACTTGCCATTGTGAAGCTCAAAGCAGTGAAGATGATGCCTCCCCGGCTGTTGCCATTGGCTGTGGGTTTCTTGTGATGTCACAAAAGCACTTGGCAACTGAGTGGATATAAAGGCAGGCCAAGGGGAAAGCCCTTGTCTATTTCCAGCTGGACACACCTGGCAATGGATGTGACATTCAGCCCTGCCCAGGTTTCTTTCACTTGGAGGAGGCAAAGTGGTGAACAGAAGGTGGCTATCCTCTGGCAGTGGGATGCTAGGGAGTGATAATAAGGCAAGTTTGCTTGCTTGAAGGCTGCTGGTATCTGCGTCTGGAAGCTGGTTGACGTCTCATGATGGACCTAACAGAAGCTTCCGGCACAATGGGACACTGTGACAGAAACCAGAGCACACAGAAATGCTGTTTACCTTCCTGCCACAGTGATACCTATCTATTTGCACTGGCGTGCTTTCGAACTGCTAGGTTGGCAGGAGCTGGGACAGAGCAATGGGAGCTCACCCCATCACAGGGATTTGAACTGCTCATCTTCTGATTGGCAAGCCTAAGAGGCTCTGTGGTTTAGACCACAGCACCACCATGACATGTGGTGCCACCACCAGGAACAGGTCTTAAAAATGATTGACTGTAGTATACATCATGAACGCACCTTTCACCCCCCACAAATCTGATTTCAGGGGAGAATCTGGCAACCCCTGGCCATGCTCTCAGCAGAGAATACAAGCTTACAGGATGCTAGGCTCATTGAACATCCGGCTACTGCATTCAGGAGAAGGTAAAACATGAGCATCACAATATTATCGCTGTAACAGAGGAATGGCTACCAAGTATACAGTTACGCTGATGGGTGTTCCAACAGAGAAATAAAGGTTCGTTCCCCATGTTTGAGGCTGCTTATCAGTTTCACACCGGCCACATTGCCTAACTGCATAGCTTTGCATAGAATTAGAAGAACGTCGAAGGTGAATATCCATCTTCTCAACAACCATGGCTTGCTTTGGAATACACTGCAGAGCTCAGCCTGAAGTGTACAGATGCCAAAAATCAGTGATGTGCCGAGCTTGTGCTTTGTTTTGCTAAGCATCAGAGCCACAGCACATCAGACGAACGAAACAAAAGCTTCTCTTACACCTCCGAATGCCACAAAAGACAAAGCGCACAAAAATACTCACCTGAGGGCTCCTGATTACAA
Source organism: Podarcis gaigeae (assembly GCF_964106915.1). NCBI lineage: Eukaryota > Metazoa > Chordata > Lepidosauria > Squamata > Lacertidae > Podarcis > Podarcis gaigeae. The sequence continues at coordinate 10,895,235 of NC_139687.1, read as the reverse complement.
ATTGCTGTGATGTACAAACCAAACGCAGGAAAATGTAAACATCAGTTGAAGTGAAGTAGCATGGTGGGTTCTTGTTGTTGTTGTTTTGCGGTTGGTGGGTTTTTTTTGCACACTTCAGGAAACTATTTTTGTACGTCATCCGGCAGGAGCCCATATGTTTTATTTGTCTGCGCATCATTTTGTGTAGTGAAGGCCAGCTATTCACATCAAAGTTTAGCGTAAATGACATCTGCCGGAGGAAAGCATAAAAACGGCAGCACTGTGCTAGGAATGCATAGTATAACACATGGAAGTATATAAATTTCAGAGATCCTTAATAAAAGAGTAGTTAAGCCACTCAGGACATATTTATAGTAGCTCTGAAGATGTGTCATTTTCTCTCCATATGATGAATAAGCAGGCACTAATCCCTAAAGCTTCAGATATTTGATGAATCTTCAAAATGGGTTATGCTTCATATTTTTGAATACTATATAATATTATTGTATGTTGATTGTAACCACAAAATTAGCCAGTCTAGTGCTAAGTATGCTCATCTAGTTAGTGTGAATTGCTTAAGTCTATTGTAAGTCTGTATGTAAGTCTATTGTACATTGAAAGATGAGTTGCTGATGGAATATGCTTGCCTGGCTGAAATTATGTACATGCTTTTTTTCAGTTTTTCAAACTTTATTTATACTTTTCAAGTTTATACATTTCACTAGTTTTATACATTTCACTAATTTCACAGTCATTTTAACATTTCAAAACTTGACTTCTTTCCCCTTTTTCTGCGGTTCCTTAAATTTATTTTTAATATCTTCGGCATATCCAAATTAACATAATTTGCTCATTTATTCATCTACTTTAAATATATACTCTTATAAAACTGCAGGTTGCTACAATAATCCTGCCAATGATCTTATCTGTTTACAATTTATCTGCAAATATTCAATAAACCATTCTTTTATAGAAAGTTTGTTAACGGGAAAATAACAAATCAAGATAAGTTTTGCCATTTCTGCGTATTCCATAAATTTTTGTATCCCTTCTTCCTTTGCTGGGACTTCAGCTTCTTTCCATTTTGGGGGTGAGTAACATTCTGCCTGCTTGTAGTCACATACATGAATAAGTTTCTATACAGTTTAGGTAGTTCTGTCCTTATAATTCCCAAAAGAAAAGCTTCTGGTTTTGTTTTGTTTTGTTGTTTTTTTTACAAAGGTTGTTTTAAACATCCTTTTCATTTCATTATATATCATTTCATGGGAAATGAAATTATGTACATGCTTACCTTGAAGTAAAAACTACTGAAGTCAGTGTAACTTGGGCCCCATAGGGGATATAAATTTAAAACAGTATCATACCATTTTAAACAGCCACATCTCTCAAAGAATCCAGGAAGCGGCCATTTGTTAAGGATAATGAGAGTTGTTAGGAGACCCCATTCCCCTCACAGATCTGTTTAACAAACAATTCCTCTTCATGGGGAATTTTTGGCAAAGTAGCAGCCTCAATGTAGTACAGACATCAAGAAAACAGAAGAAAACAAACACTGAAAAACATATTTCTATATGTCCTGCTGCCCAGTTTTGCCTCTCAAAATGGCCAATATTTCATGCAGCTGCTGAATAACGTGCAGGGTTGGGAAGAAGATTTCGACAGCATCGAATGTGCCAGTGAAAAACTAACAATAATTTATTTTCATCATTATTTTGTTTTCAGCCAGCAAGACAAGCCTAGGAGGGCTGTCATGCGGAAGCAGGTGGCAGGTCTAATTAGGTTGGTTGGCTGTATCAGGATTGTCTCAAATGCAGCTTTTGTCATATTCTTTCCACGGTATGTACCACAGGGTCCTTAATCCAAGGATTAAAATAAAAATAAAAATGAAGAATCAAGCAGTTAGCAGTTTTGTACAGACTAGCTACCTGAAATTGCTACCTGTCATGATCTGCTACGTAGACTACTGTCTCTCCCATCTGCCCTCCTCTGGTGTAGACAAGGTATCATTATAAGTTTTTCTTGTGAATTCTCTGCGGCGCTTTAGCAGAAATGCTCAGAGTTCCAGTTCTTCAGTGCAATGCAGTATATTTATTGTGAGCTATATATACAAATATATACAAACTTAGACAGCATCTTAAAAAGCAGAGACATCCCTAGCCAACAAAGGTCCATATAGTTAAAGCCATGGTTTTCCCAGTAGTGATGTATGGAAGTGAGAGCTGGACCATAAAGAAGGCTGATCGCCGAAGAATTGATGCTCTTGAATTCTGGTGCTGGAGGAGACTCTTGAGAGTCCCATGGACTGCAAGAAGATCAAACACATCCATTCTTAAGGAAATCAGCCCTGAGCGCTCACTGGAAGGACAGATTGTGAAGCTGAGGCTCCAATACTTTGGTCACCTCATGAGAAGAGAAGACTCCCTGGAAAAGACCCTGATGATGGGAAAGATGGAGGGCGCAAGGAGAAGGGGACGACAGAGGATGAGATGGTTGGATAGTGTTCTCGAAGCTACTAACATGAGTTAGTAAACTGCAGGAGGCAGTGGAAGACAGGAGTGCCTGGTGGGCTCTGGTCATGGGGTCACGAAGAGTCAGACACGACTAAACAACTAAACAACAACAACAAATATATACAAATATCTACAGACTATAATACACAAGCAGTTCATACAGTCAAACAGAGCACCTGGCTGCACCTTAAGGCAAATAGGAAGACCTTTTTGCGTGGACAGGCGGAGTCCCCAGATCCCGCACGGTCCCCCCGTCATGTGGAATAACGACTCAAGACAACATGCTATGGGATTAAATTGGCGACAACTTTATTAAATTTCAAATGTGGGTAGACCTTGGCTCAGGCATTGGGCGTTCTCCCTCCCCAGTCCCCAGCCGGGGACCTAGGGAGCATCAGGGTTATCCAGTGTGTGTGTGGGGGGGATGGGCCGGCTCTGGAGAACATATGTTCAAGCAGAGATAGCCGCCCCCGTAACGCCGCTGCCGCAGGGGAGAGCAATGACGACCTTTCGGCGTACGGTCAAAGCCTCCCTTCAGAAACCCCTTTAACGGGGAACCCTGGTATCACTGCCACAAAGAGGAAGATGGACTAAAGGATTCCGCCCAAGGCCTGATACCGCCAAAGTTGTGACGTTTTGCTACGGGAAAGGCGAAACCTGCCAATGCAGGGAAATTCCTTTCTGGCCCTTTAACAGAGACCTTAACGTAGCAGCGCCCGCATACCTGTGAAGAAAAGTTAACCTGCAAAACCTGTGAGGAAAAATTAACCTGCAAAATAAGACATTAACTGAGGGTGGGTAGGGTGGGAGAAGCTCTGGAGCCAAGTGAGAATTCCCAGGTAAGATCCTCCCTCTATTGTGTGGGCAGGTAATCCCTCCCCTACCTGGCTTGGTCTCCTTGGCAACGCTTCCCCCAGGTGGGATTGGACAACTGACTGAGGTAGGCGGAGACCTCCAGGTATCGCACCTGAGGGAAGGCAAAGCCAAGCCTATGCTGATGGAGCCGCTCCAGATCTAGGGGCTGCACGCGTCCACGCAAAGGGTGCCCCCCGTTTTAAGCGGGGAGCGGTCACTAACCCCCTCTCTCTGACCACACTCTTCTACACCACCCCCTTACTGCTGGACAGGTTTCCTTTTTAAACCGATGACGGCCAACCAACTGTCAGCACATTACTGCTGAGTCATTCTGACCCAGCGCGTCCATAGAAAGTATTGCAGGCTGATTGCATCAGCCAGTTGCATCAGCTAGCAAACTCAAGCCTGCAGACTTACTATCTCACACAGCATTCTGTGATTCCTGATAGCTTTGCGGGCCAAAGTCTGTGGGCACAAGTCACCCATAAATCCAGGAATTAGCAGAAGTTAGAATTAATTGAGGTTTGATTAAACAGTGTCAAACACGGAAGCCCTCTATTTATGCTCACAAGCCAAGCCAGCTTCGCAGAGCTAGTTGAATGGGAGTTACTGGAAGAACAAAAGCTGATGATGGAAAATCATTAACCCATCCAAGAAGGTTGAGATGTGGCAAACAAGGAAGGGTGGAGACCCTCCTCCAATTGTGCATTAGTCGACAGAGATCAAAGAGGTTTAGAATTTCAGGGTGGGTGACATAGGGTGGGGGGCAATCATTTTTTTCACTGGGTTAGCAGCGACCAACAAGAATAATAGAATCAGAATCATAGAATTGTAGAGTTGGAAGGGAAGAGTTGGAAGGTCCACCCCCTGCAATGCAGGAATCTCAGCAAAAGCATCTGTGACAGATGGCAGTCCAACCTCTGCTTCAAAACCTCCCAGGAAGGAGTGCACAACCTCCCGAGGGAGTTTGTTCCACTGTCGAACAGCTCTTACTGTCCAAAAGTTCTTCCTGATATTTAATCAGAATCTCCTTTCTGGTGATTTGAAGCTATTGGTTCAAGTCCTACCCTCTGGAGCAGGGGGAAGCAAGCTTGCTCCATAGAGCAGAGCAGCATGTGGGCTGGCTCTGTGACAAGCTCTAACAAAGAGACACATAGAATCATAGAATCATAGAATCATAGAGTTGGAAGAGACCCCAAGGGCCATCGAGTCCAACTCCCTGCCAAGCAGGAAACACCATCAGAGCACTCCTGACATATGGTTGTCAAGCCTCTGCTTAAAGACCTCCAAAGAAGGAGACTCCACCACACTCCTTGGCAGCAAATTCCACTGTCGAACAGCTCTTACTGTCAGGAAGTTCTTCCTAATGTTTAGGTGGAATCTTCTTTCTTGTAGTTTGGATCCATTGCTCCGTGTCCGCTTCTCCTGAGCAGCAGAAAACAACCTTTCTCCCTCCTCTATGTGACATCCTTTTATATATTTGAACATGGCTATCATATCACCCCTTAACCTCCTCTTCTCCAGGCTAAACACAGAGCTTGGCCTTTCGGTGTCTTCAAAGTGGTGCCAAACAGCTGTGCAAACCCCACATTTCACAATAGGCCATAAAATCAGCCCTTGCTGCCCTAACACAATTTCACCAATTTTGCACAATTTTGCCAAAAACCTGATGACGGCCAAATCACTTAAAAGCAGTGGCAAACAGCTATAAGCTTGTCCATGCAATGTTTGGCAGGGAAAACACCCACATTTAATGGCACCCCACAAAATGAGCTTTTAGCGCCCTATCCCACGGGGTCACGGTTTCACTGAAAACCTGCCCTTGTCTGATTCACAGCAAAGCGCCGCTATACACAAGCCAAAGGCCTCCTGCAAAGTTTGGTGGTGAAAACCCCATATTTCATGGCACCCCACAAAATTAACCCTCAGCATCCTATCCCGTGGGTGACGGTTTTACCAAAAACCCAGTGTCATTCGTTTCACTCCAAAGTGGTGCAAAATACCTGCAAAAGTATTGGCAGTGAAAACCACACATTTCATGGCACCTAATACAATGAGCCGATACAATGAGCCTTTAGCACTTTAACCCACGGGGTCACGGTTTTGACGAAACATAATAAAGTGAGAGCTGGACCATAAAGAAGGCTGATCGCCGAAGAATTGATGCTTTTGAATTATGGTGCTGGGGGAGACTCTTGAGAGTCCCATGGACTGCAAGAAGATCAAACCTCTCCATACTGAAGGAAATCAACCCTGAGTGCTCACTGGAAGGACAGATTGTGAAGCTGAGGCTCCAGTACTTTGGCCACCTCATGAGAAGACAAGACTCCCTGGAGAAGACCCTGATGTTGGGAAAGATGGAGGGCACAAGGAGAAGGGGATGGCAGAGGACGAGATGGTTGGATAGTGTTTTCGAGGTTACCAGCATGAGTTTGACCAAACTGCGGGAGGCAGTGGAGGACAGGGGTGCCTGGCGTTCTCTGGTCCATGGGGTCACGAAGAGTCGGACACGACTAAACGACTAAACAACAACAAAATAAATAGATTTTAATAAATATTGTCATCTGGTGTACCCCAGGATGCTTTCTGATCCTCACTTCTCTTCCCCACTCTCTGTCATTGTCTGCTGGATAATCTAAAAAGGTTAGTCTAGAAAATATTGTTGTATGCCACCCAAATCTCCAAGAGGTGCGTGAGATTTCAGGGGTTCTTGGAGTTTACCCAGGGGCTGTGTTTCCTTTTGGAAACAACCTGAGCCTGAAATGGAGGGGTTCACGGCACTAACCCACAAAAATATTCCTGTTTCTCCCATTCCCACAGCCTTGGATTCAAGCAGGCATCTGGCATGGCTTTCTCTCCAGTGGCGGACATTGGGGTCTCAAATTTCTCTGGCATCTTGTGCAGTGCCAAAATTCAGTGCCCCCCGCCTCTCACCTTCCAGTCTACATCATAGTTGTTGTGCCATCTGCAGTGCTCCTAAGGTTCTGCACCCAGTGTGACCAAACCCACTGTGCTCTCCTAAATCTGCCTCTGTTCCCCTACTTTTGGAGAAACGGGGGGGGGGGGCATCTTTAATCATGAAGCATGCATTGTGGAATGCATTCGCCAGGGAAATGCTCCTTGCCCCATCTTTAGAGTTGTTCCACCATTATTCTGGGGCTTTTTAGGGAAACTTTTGTGGGATGATGACTCCTTTTGTGGGATGTTTGACTCCTTCCAAACACTCTAAAATGGCTTTATCTGTTGCTTCCTTGCACCGAACCCCATCACCCAGGCTATCTCCTCACCAGGAAGCTAGCCTGGCTATTCCAAGAATTAAAAACCTTGATTAAATTCTAACACTTGCTGGATCCAGGATCAGAGGGGTCTGGCACCCATCTTAACATCCCAAACTCATAATACCATGCTTGGCTTTGCCTAGAGAATCATTGCTGCTCCTCTCCAACCCATGCTCCCTGCTTGATGCATGTCAGCTAAAGATTTCCTTTCCTAAGGGACTATCAGTCTAGGATTAGTGAGTAATTACTGTTTATTTTCCTTTTGATGCATCTTCTGCTTCCTCTCCCTCACTTTCTCTGGACTCCTGTAATAAAAGACTTGCATTAAACCTACAGACTTGATTAAGCGTTTTGCTAACTGAGGATCAGTCTAACCCACTTGCATAATTTTCAGTCTGTGCTCCAAGGTTTCACATGGAAAAGGGAAGTCTTCTAAGAGGCTTGTCTTTTCTTTGTGAATACATTCAGATTACATATACTCAGATTTTGGAAATTCTATAAAGAGTGTGCCTTCCCGCCTGTCCTACCTTGCAAGTAAAGTGTGAGCAAGTGAGCATTTTGTTACAGTCTATCAGGTCCTCTGCTCCCCCCCCCCCCCATAATATGTTCCTCATTTCTGCGAAGCTACAACTTTCCCCTTGCTTCAATGAAGAGAGACAGTTCTAACCTCCTTTCTGCGACGGGTGGAGGTTTCTTGGCATTTTGCTTAGAGACAATTTACACTCTTGTCACACAAGATGAACTAAGATTTATAAGACAATACCGAGCAGATCTGAACGTCGTATCCCCTGTAATGAAAACAAAAACTCATCGGCCTGGGAAGGTTCTTTTCCAATGAAAATAAGCAATTCTGGAGAGGGGGTGGTGAGCGACTGCTAAAATTGTATGTCAATGGCTGACCTGCACACATGGCGTATAGAAAAGCTGAACTTTGATCTATTGTATACCTTTCCTTTGAGACTAAAACTGAGAGAGAGAGAGAGAGAGAGAGAGAGAGAGAGAGAGAGAGAGAGAATCCAAATGCTAAATAAGCAAAAAGAGGTCATCAACTCAAACAATTAAAAAGAGAAGTCCATAGAAGAGATTGTTTTCGAAGAAGAGCTCTAATTTCATGCAAATTTCCATGCACAGAGGACCCAGCAGTGGTTCAAGAGCACAAACCATGTCAGAATAAGAGGCTCTTGACATTTTATCAATGGTCAGCTAATCGAGTTTTTGATGGAATATGTATTAGTAACCAAGCCTAAAGCAAGCCTTGAACTTGATGACCTGAAGGACGGTAGACAGGAATCTATGCTCAAACCATTTAACTCTGGCCATGCAGGGGAAGTTCAGGGACACAACCATGCTACCCACAGAAGCCTACATGGGTTGTGCACACACCAGAGTGTTAACGCATATATGGGATGCACAGATCTGATTTTCCTGTGTGTGCTTTTGGGCACATTCATTTGCACATGAGTGATTGTAATTGAACTCTATCAGGATTTCCCATCCACACTTATGCTGTTTACCTTCCCACTACAGCGGTACCTACATGCACTGGTATGCTTTCAAACCCCTGGGTTGGCAGGGGCTGGGACAGAGCAACGGGAGCTCACCCCATCATGGGGATTCGAACCACTGACCTTCCGAACAGCAAGCCCAAGAGGCTCAGTGGTTTAAACCACAGCACCACCTGCATTCTGTTTCTTTACCTTTACCTGCAAGTAGGACCTGAGCACAACAGCACTCTGCCAACATGTGATTCTGAGCAACTAGTATTCGGAGACAGCAATGTCGTGGGTGTGCTTAGATATATTTTCTTTTCAGAAAAACAGACCATCATGTCATCCAAAAAATAAAAGGCATCTTTCACGCAAGAATACTATCCAGCTTTTCCCTTGTTTTGCTGTTTTTGCTTTTTCCAACTGCAGAGCTTTGTGTTCAATAAAACTGTGCTTAGCTAGTTGTTTATATTCCATTATTGCAGCTATAAAACATCTGCTTGACGTGAAGTCTTAATGCTATTCCCATAAGCTTAGTATGGCCAGAACTGGCTAACTTTATCTTATGAATAACATTAATTAAAATAATAAAGCAGGATTGTTAATGCGATGCAGTCTTTTCATTTAAAATATTATAATTCAAAAGTATAAATGTGATCATAGTCAGGCCAGCATAATTCATGTAAACCTGCTGTGAAAATGTTATTCCAAGCTAGCTGCTGCTTATAGCATATAACAACCGCTACCTAATGCATGGCACTTTGATGATTTCCACAAACGATAGATGATGCTTTTTAAAGGTTATATTCCAAACCATAATATATGCTACTGTGCTTGATGGATTAAAACAGCATGCCTTCCGTTTGTGATATCTTTTAAAATAGCTGGAAACGAGTTTTGAAGTATGCTTAATGTTCACTTCTGACATGAGTGAAAGATGCTCTTCATAATGTCACCATGATTTGTCAGAGGTGTAGTAGACAGTAAAATTACAACTACAAAAAGGCACTGGTAACCACGATTCTTTCGAACTATTCTGTCTATTTTCAGCCATTAACACACGCACCCCACTCCCAAACCCCCACCAAAATATACCACCCCAACAACTAATGAATCACAAATCATTGTCAGAGTGATAATTAGGATCAATAACATCACATTTGTTTTATTCCTGTTTAGAGTAGCATCTGCTTTGGTTATGAGCAAAGCTTTAAATCATTGCAAACATGAAGAGCATTTTTTATATATTGTTGTGAGCTTCGGGGGGCAGGGCGTTAGTCTGCATGCTACCTAATTCTCTTGTAGTTCTTCAGGTCTTGGATCTAGCAAAGGTTAAACAGTAATGGAAGATTCAATTGTTGAAGGAGTTCCTCAATGATACACTGGGTATTAGATAATGGTAATTACACACACACACACACACACAGAGAGAGAGAGAGAGAGAGAGAGAGAGAGAGAGAGAGGTACCTCAGGTTAAGAACTTAATTTGTTCTGGAGGTCCGTTCTTAACCTGAAACGGTTCTTAACCTGAGGTACCACTTTAGCTGATGGGGCCTCCTGCTGCTGCCGCCACCGTGCGATTTCTGTTCTCATCCTGAGGTAAAGTTCTTAACACGAGGTACTATTTCTGGGTTAGCAGAGTCTGTAACTTGAAGTGTTTGTAAGTAACCTGAAGCGTCTGTAATCCAAGGTACCACTGTATATATCTTTATTGCAGTCCATAGACCCACAACACAGTTTCAAAACAAGATAAAGTTAAGACAACCAAACAGGTGAAAGAGACCGAGGTAGTCATTTTGTTATGTCTAGAGCATGATGGTCTTTGTTTCTTGCGACCTCCGAAAGAAACTTTGCCACGGTCAGTGTAATATCATTTGACCTATCCTCCAGAAGGTACCGGTATTTAATATGGGAGGCTTCAGATTTCCCTGGCAAATTTGCTAGTAAGGATTTGATCAGTTGATCCCTTGCTTGCTCATACTGCCCACAATGCAGTAGGGGTCATAATACAGATATGGAAGCATGGGAACAATTGTGGAATATGGATATAAAATTTACAGCATTTTAGGGTTTAAGAGAAAACTATATGAAAATGATATATCGTTGGCATCTAACTCCACCCCCATCAGCCCGGACACTGAGGTCCAGCTCCGAGGGCCTTCTGGCAGTTCCCTCACTGCGAGAAGTGAGGTTACAGGGAACCAGGCAGAGGGCCTTTTCGGTAGTGGCACCCGCCCTGTAGAATGCCCTCCCATCAGATGTCAAGGAAATAAACAACTATCTGACTTTTAGAAGACATGTGAAGGCAGTCCTGTTTAGGGAAGTTTTTAATGTTAAATATTTTACAATTTTTAATGTGCTGCAAGCCGCGCAGAGTGGCTGGTGAAACCCAGACAGATTGGTGGGGTAATAATAATAATACATTAATTATTAATTATTAATTATTAATTATTAATTATTATTAAACAAATGTGTCTAATGGGTGGAGGGCAGCACTCTTCTTCCTCCTCCTCCTTCTAACTAGTCTTCATTCTGTCTTTCATGTTCTGAAAAGCTGAGAAATAAAAAGGAAATGTGTGAGACAGAGAGTTCACATTACTTTGATACTTATTTGCACTGGAAGATTATTTGTTACATTGTGTAACACCCTTCACCTAAGGCACTTGGAGTAATGTTTTCCATTTGGAATGACCCAATTTAATAAATTAGGGGGGATGAGAAAAAGCTATGCAAGGCTGTCTAGTAAGCTTTATGGTGGAACGGGAATTTGAACTTTTCGGTTGTATCCAAAGTTAGTCGTAGTTAGAGTAAACCCAAAGAAATTAATGGACATGACAAACTTTCAGTGGGCCTGCATAGAATATGACTTAGCTAGCTATAGGTCAATGTTTTCTATGTATAAGTTTAATATGGAACTTACTACACTAGATTGATATCATGAACTGCAATTTATGACCCATTTTCCAAGGCATGATAATTTACTCCACCCTGTGCAGTTTTGACAGCATCTTGAAAAGCAGAGACATCACCTTGCCGACAAAGGTCCGTATAGTTAAAGCCATGGTTTTCCCAGTAGTGATGTATGGAAGTGAGAGCTGGACCATAAAGGCTGATCACCAAAGAATTGATGCTTATGCAGGAGGAGACTCTTGAGAGTCCCATGGACTGCAAGAAGATCAAACCAATCCATTCTGAAGGAAATCAGCCCTGAGTGCTCCCTGGAAGGACAGATCGTGAAGCTGAGGCTCCAATACTTTGGCCACCTCATGAGAAGACTCCCTGGAAAAGACCCTGATGTTGGGAAAGATGGAGGGCAGAAGGAGAAGGGGACGACAGAGGACGAGATGGTTGGACTGTGTTCTCGAAGCTACTAACATGAGTTTGCCCAAACTGCAGGAGGCAGTGGAAGACAGGAGTGCTTGGCATGCTTTGGTCCATGGGGTCATGAAGAGTCGGACACGACTAAATGACTAAATGACAACAAAAAGCTATTTTGATCAGGTGAGGATACTGATAACTTTTCCCTTTGTGATTATTAAGAACTTTGACATTACCTTTTAAGAATGACAGTGCATTGAACTCCAAAGGGACACTTTATTGCTCAAGAATGTACGGTATATGAGTGATGAAAACAACTGACGGTTTACAAGGAAGTGCAAACATGCTTGTTTTCTCTTGCTCTGGACAATAGGACTTGAACCAATGGCTTCAAGTTACAAGAAAGGAGATTCCAACTAAACGTCAGGAAGAACTTTCTGACAGCAAGAGCTGTTCAACAGTGGAACAGACTCCCTCTGGAAGTTGTGGACTCTCCTTCCATGAAGCTTTTTAAGTGGAGGTTGGATGGCCATCTGTCATGGATGCTTTAGCTCAGGCATAGGCAAACTCAGTCCTCCAGATGTTTTGGGACTACAATTCCCATAATCCCTAGCTAACAGGACCAGTGGTCAGGGATGATGGGAATTGTAGTCCCGAAACATCTGGAGGACTGAGTTTGCCTATGCCTGGTTTAGCTGAGATTCCTGCACTGTAGAGGGTTGGACTAGATGACCACTGAGCCCCTTCCAACTCTAAGATTTGATGATCTGTAACAATTTATATATATCCAGAAACACACATTTCAAATAAAATACTTAGAGTAGCATGTGGCTTTTGGGTCTGCCCCCAGGCTCCTGATGCAGTATCTCTCCAAGGCAACATGGGGAAATAAAATGGTAGGTGCATTCTTTGATAATGCTATAATCTGGCTATTATTGGGGAAATATTGGACAACTAACAAAAACCTATTTGCAATAAAATAAAATAAAAGTGGCAGGTGCAGTCAGGTTCCTGGTGCTGCTCAGAGTGATTCTTAGCACTGATACTGCCTTTCAGCAGTGACCCCAGAGAAGCCAGCAGGAGGAGGAGCTAAGCAGAGAGGCAGTGTCGTGTAGTGGTTAAGAGCAGTAGATTTGTAATCTGGTGAACCGGGTTCGATTCCCCGCTCCTCCACATGCAGCTGCTGGGTGACCTTGGTCCAGTCATACTTCTTTGAAGTTTCTCAGCCCTAGAAGAGAAGAAGAAGAGTTTAGATTTGATATCCTGCCTTTCACTCCCCTTCAGGAGTCTCAAAGCAGCTAACATTCTCCTTTCCTTTCCTCCCCCCAACAAACACTCTGTGAGGTGAGTGGGGCTGAGAGACTTCAAAGAAGTGTGACTGGCCCAAGGTCACCCAGCAGCTGCATGTGGAAAAGCTGAGACGCGAACACGGTTCCCCAGATTACAAGACTACCGCTCTTAACCACTACACCACACTGGCTCCCTACTCACCTCACAGAGTGTTTGTTGGGGGGGGGGAGGAGGAAGGGAAAGGAGAATGTTAGTCGCTTTGAGACTCCTTCGGGTAGTGATAAAGCGGGATATCAAATCCAAACTCTTCTTCTTCTTCTAGCATTTTGCCTAGAAGCCTTATAAAGCTTGTGTCTCTTTGTTATGTTTTGTCTTTATAAATATGGACTTGATTAAGGTATTTAGTTGGGTTTTCCTTCTAAAAGGCTAGCCAATGAAAGAAGGACTCCCAAGAAAACAGGAGCCCCCAGGTCTGCAGATATCTGGCGAATGGGAGCATAGCCCTGCTTTTCTGTTTATGAAGTTCTAGCTGTGGCAGTGATATATTGGTGTGACCCTTGCACTGAGCGTCTCTGAGCTTTCAAAACTTCTCTGCCTTTCACTTCCTGCAGCTATTTATTTATTAGTTACATTCCTCCTGCTCCATCTCCCTGCCCTTCCTCTCTTAGGAGTCACACCTACAGACGTTGATATGGGCTTGGAGTGCTGCAGGTGATTTTCTGCTGAAGCAAAAGCTTGCTTGCACGATGGGAAAGATGTCAAATTCAACTTGCTTCCACTGTGCTACTTTATTTGTTTGTTTCGTTGACAGAAATAGTCACAATTAGCCAAAGCATATGTCAGAAATGCTTATGGTCGATGTCATATTTTGGTGCCGTTGGTTGCTTAGGAAAGTACAGAGAAAAAAATCAGACCAAAAGGAAGGGAATATGCTGAATGCTTTGCGTGTTGAGTCCCACAACGCCACCCTCACCAAGAAATCACACTTCACACATCAATTTTTGTTTAAGGTTTTTGGCATGATTTTGGCCACAACTTTATTAAAATACAAATACGTGAGTGGTTGCTTAGGCATTGGTTGTGACTATCTGTCCTTACCCATGGACAGAGCTGGCCTTCCGGATTCCAGCGGAAGCCAGCATGGGAAACAAGTATTGGGTGAGAAAATGAAGCCGGGTATCAGTCTCACACCTCTCACCCTCATGTTCCTGCTTGCACGGCGCAAGTCCGACTCCGGGGACAAGGACGAAAAGAATGGCAAGCCCCTGGATTCCTTTAACAGAATTCCCTTTCCGCACCACCATTGGAGGGGTAGGCACTTACCCCTCTACCAACCAATTTTAACCAATGCCTAACCGCCAATGGAGCCCTAAGCTCACCGCCAAACCACTCACAGACCCAGCCAAGACCTCAGCTTGGCTACCACAGCCCCCAGCCATGCCTTATTCCCTAAGGCAGAAAGGTGCACCCCATCATCCCTGAAAAGAGATTCATCCCTGGCAAGAATCTCGGGATGAGAAATCACATCACCACCCAGCTCAAAAACCTTTTTTGAGACAGCGGCATTGACACGCTTCCTGGCCCTTTCAATTGCAGTTGGGCAACGACTGCCTCTCCAACTACGTCTTTGCAAAAACTTGGACCAGAAAATTTTTGCTGCTGGCACCATTGCTCGCAGCACCTCCAGGTCACTCAGGATTGCAGCACATAACGAAACACAGCCCACGGAAACCAGGTCGTTCTCCCCCAGCTGCACCACAATGGCCATGGGCGGCCCTTCCACGCCCAACTGCCTCCTAATCAACGGCAGGAACTCTGTCCAAGACATTCCCCTTCTGGACAGCCATGACACGTGTACGTGATGAGGAAGGCCGAGACCTGATCCCAATCCGAACTGCCTGGCCTCGATGCCGGCCCAATGCACGATGCTGTGCCCCACCATCCAGATACGAACTGCTGCTACACCTGGGATGAACAAGTAAATATAAGAGTCACATGTTAACGAACATAGCCTCTAAACGCATCAGATTTCCAGCGACCCAAATTCTTTATTCTGCTGGCAGACAGGCCCCAATGCGCCGCCGTCGTGGCGGCCCCGATCCTAAAAGAATGGGGGGCAAAACCACTAGCAGAGTCGCCACAGGCCACGATGGCCTTCCGCATCACCATTGCAAACTGGCGCCTAGACAGGGGCAACCCATTCTCATGCCTCAACAGCGGACCTTCCCCAGGAGCCCGGATGGCCAGGTACTTTCTAACATCCTTAACCGGACAAGGTCCCGCCCCCCCCCTGTGGCAGGGAGATGAAGAAGGGCTCCCCTTCCCCTCTGGTCCGTTTTTGAATTTCTAATCATGAGCCTCAGCTCGGCCGGAGACAACTGTATGTCCCGAAGCAATAGTCCCCTAGAATGGCCATGCTTGCGCTCCTCCCATACGAGTTCACCAACCCTCAGAGCACCGAAGAATGCAATAGAAAAGGCCGCAGAAAAAAGGCGAGCCTCATACCTGGACCAGCAAACCTTTCGCAGTTCTTTGCGCATCTTACTTAGCAAATCAAACGATATAGGGTGCCGTGCAGCTGGCTGGGAAGGACAGAGCCTACCCCACCCCTCCAGGGCCTTACGCACCACGAACTTCGCGCAAGGATCTTTGTCAAAATAAGATTTACAGAAAAAGGCAATGGCAGCTGCCTGGATCCTTATTGTCTTAGCCGCGCGACCTAACTGAAACAGGTGCGCCAAATATTTTAACACCTGAGAAGTAGATGGCGAAGCCACCCTTTTTTCCCTGGCTGACTGGTGCGTAAAAGACCAAAAATCAGTCCAAGCTTTAGTGTACGACCTGAGAGTAGAAGAGGAAATAGAAGCGGCTACTCCCTGAAAAACTAATTCCTGCCAAGGCTCCAGAAATGATCCGGGAAATATTCCGGACGTTTCCGAGCCTCTGGAACCAGAAGTCTGAACCGCTCCATCTGAAAACGGGACAGAGCATCCGCAATTTCGTTAGACACCCCAGGAACGAAACGGGCAGAAAACACTATGTTATAGCGTAAACAATGTAAAACAAAAGCCCGCAACAGGGCTGACACCCTAGGAGAACGGGACAACAGCTTAGCCAGCACATTCACCACCGCCTGGTTATCAGTCCAGAAGCAGACACGTCGGTCCCTGAAATCATCGACCCACAAGTGCACTGCCACTGCAATGGGAAAGAACTCGAGAAAAGTTAGGTCCCGCGTAATGGCTTTTCCCTGCCAATCAGGAGGCCAACGCATGGCACACCATCTGCCCATCCAATATAGACCAAAGCCTTGGGAACCTGCCGCGTCTGAGTGCACCTGAAAATCGTTATGCAAGTTCAACGTGTCTTGCCATAACGACACCCCATTGAATTCCTCTAAGAATTCAAGCCAAATGTTGAGATCAGCCCTCACCTCACTAGAGAGGCGAACACGATGATGTGGGGCCTTCAAACCCACGGTGAGGCGAGCCAAACGGGAGCAAAAGGGGCGACCTGGGGCCACCACCCTACATGCAAAATTCAGGTGACCTAGTAGCGATTGGAGTTGTAGAAGGGACACCTTCTTTAACGGGAGCAACTCTCCTATAACCTTCTTCAAAGCAACCAGCTTATCCCTTGGCAAGCTGGAAGTTTGGGACACTGTATCCAAAAGGATACCCAGGTAAGTAAGGCGGGTCGAAGGACCCTCAGTTTTTTCTGCCGCTAATGGCACCCCCAATTCCTCTGTAAGGTCAGCGAATGCGCGCAACAACACCGAGCAATTGTCGGTAGAACAATCTGAAGCCAGTAAAAAATCATCTAGATAATGAGTAACTCCGCCCAGCCCAGTTTTTTCCTTGAGGGCCCACTCCAAAAAGGTGCTGAAAGATTCAAAAGCAGCACACGCTATTGAACAGCCCATAGGCATGGCTTTGTCAAAATAATATTTTCCCTCAAACTGGAAACCTAGTAGCCAAAAATCCTCCGGATGAATAGGCAGTAAACGAAATGCCGACTCAATATCGCATTTTGCCAGTAAAGCAGCCCGTCCAAACTTCCAAATCATCTTGATCGCGTGATCAAGGGAGGCATACTTTACTGAGCAAAGTTCCGGAGGAATCACATCGTTAACTGATGTACCCCTAGGATGCGATAAATTATGAATCAAACGAAACTCTCCAGGGGCTTTTTTAGGCACAATACCCAATGGGGATACATGCAAATTAGGAAAAGGAGGGGCACAATAAGGACCAGCCATCCGATGCATAGCCACTTCCTTTGTAATCTTCTTTTGGGCAATTTCAGGTAATTCCCGAACTGATTTCTGATTAGTCGGATTTCGTGCCACAGGAGACATGGCTACCGGGATCCGAAAACCAACAGAAAAACCATCACTCAAACAGCGAGCCGCCTCCCTATCTGGGTAATGCCGAAGCCACATTAGTAGGGCCGGCAAACGAACAGGAGTAAAGGCCAAAGAAGTCAGTACACTATTTTGCTGTTCCTGAGGTTGAAGGGGTGGGGGGGCGGACTTGGGGGGTTGCTGAGAACCCCCTCTTCCCCCACGAAAGGGCCGCCGACCACCAAAGCAAGAGGAAGCGGGGTGCGCTCCATTGCATTTTTCGCAATTGTGCGCAAATCTACAAGTTAGACGCTGACAAGAGGCCCTGTTAAAATCCCAACATGGCAGGCGACGGCAGGTCTAAAAGTAAAATTTCTCAACTTCTGCTGCTCCGGTACCTTTTTGTCAATAAGTGGGGCTATGTAGGTAGTCCACACGTCAAGATCCTTACGATCCCAGCGAGCAGAAGGAATCTTAGCAGCACGGCGCCTAAAATTCTCATCATATTTGATCGCGGCTTTTTCACCAGCTTTGGTGAACGCAGAGCGCACAATGGATAGATAGACTAACAAATGAAGGGACCTCCGCGGATAAGCTGCCACAACTATGCCAGCAAAGACCTGGAAACAGTCGAGCCAACGTTCGAAAGTCCTGTCAACCGCAGAGGTCCCTGAACGTCTTTTAGTAGAAGAACTTCCTTTTTCCTGATCTTCAGAAGGTGGGACTAATTTGAACATATCAATATAGCGTCCATTTAAAATTCTGGATCGCAATTTTGAAGACAAATGAGAGCCTGGTATGATATCCCTGGCTGAGTTAGTTGAGACTTTTACGTCAGGAACCAACACGCCACCCCAAAATTCCTGGACAGCCCCATACTTCGCCCGATGAGTGTTGGACCTTCGTTCCCAAGCCCACCGTGGGAGCCCAGAGTCCGATTCGCCAAAGCTCCAATAAAGTTCCATGCAACTACCCTTATCATCCAAGCTAGAGGAAGACGTACCCGAAAGAGAGGAAGAAGAATCATCCTTCTTACGCTTCGCACGCTTCCGGGATGACCTCCTGCGACGACGCTTCCCTCCCAACGACTTCCTGGCGGGGACCGGGAGACTGTCTTCGATAGAGTACTCCGAGTCGGGATTCCGCTGGGATGGAACTGAAACAGATTGGATAGAGACAACGCGTGAGATGCCAGAACCCGATGCTACGTCAGCTGGAGGCCGAGCGGGCGTACGTCGGCGAGTGGAAACCGCCAATGGGGCACTTCTTTCGGAGGCCCTCCTAATGAGTCGGCCCGACCTCCGAGGCTGGTTCCGGATTGTAGGTAAGTCAGGGGACTGGGATAACTGAGGGTTCATAATTAAGCCCCCCGATGAAGAACCCTCTCTCCCGTCTTCACTAGATGACAGGGAAGCTGGAGATGACACCAATGCTGAAGAGGACGGCCTTCCAGACGTGGATGGTTGGGAGGAACAACGCTGCAAGACGCCGTCCATCTCTGCTGCGAAGCGCGAAAGGGCCGCAGGGTCTCCAGCCATGCTTGCTACCAAAGATTGCACTCTCCCCACTGTTTGGCTGGAAGAGGGTGAGCGAAGTGCCTGGGATGGGCCTCTAATAGGCCGTTTTGAGGCAATGGCTCAACAGGAGCGAGCAGCAGCTTTCTTTGGAGCCATACCTGCTAGCTGGAAAGAAAATAAAAAACCAGTTAAATTTCCAAGAAGCACTACAGCTGTCAAACAGCTAACAAAACTCCAACCAGATCAACCACTGCTGGGTCTACCCACTAACTACTGCCCAGCAGCTCCTTTAAGGAACCACAATACAAGCAATTGTAGCCTATGCAGAAGGTATAAGCAAAAGAATAACTCTTGGCTAAGAGCAACAATAAAATTCAAGGAACGTATATAAATAACTATCTAACTGTCTATCTATCTATCTATCTATCTATCTATCTATCTATCTATCTATCCAACTAATGCAGTGCCTAACCTGTGTAGACAAGTATTTTCTAGCACGCTGCAGCGCTTGGGTCAACCTAGAAGGTCTCACCGCCGGCCCAGAGGCAATCAGGTACAACCAGACAACTGTAGTTGGCTATCCTTGACCAGCCTAAATAACTAAATAATGACGGTGCAATACACAAACGGCCAGCAGGGGGGGGGAAGGCGGCCACTCAAGCAAAACCAATAGGAGGCGCAGTACCGCTCTGGGCCACAAGGGGAGCTCACGTCACCAAAGCGCAATAGCAGGGAACATCCACTAGGGGGCCGGCCGGCAGCAACAATCGGCAGGCCCACTTCCCGCCAACAGTGATTACGCAGCAAAAATTATTAACGGTTCAGGAGAGGACCAAGCTGTGCCAGAAAAACCCCCGAGTCCCCGCAGGCCCGAGCGCACTGGCACGACACCCGGCAGGCCGCTAAAAGCTCAAACGGGGCCCGTCAAAGCCCCAAAACAGCGGGCGCCTACACCCGCAGCCGCGCAATCGCGCGGACCAGGCCCCAGGTCCCTGCAGGCCCGTGCGCGCTGGCGCGAAACCAGGCAGGCCGCTCAATACTCCAACGGGGCCTGTAGAAGCCCCTAAAACTACGGGCGCCCACACAGCGCAGCCGCGCGATCGCGCGAACCAGGCCCCAGGTCCCTGTAGTCCCGAGCGTGCCGGCGGGTAACAGGCAGGCCACTCGCTACCCAACGGGGCCTGCAGCAGCCGCAACGACAGGCGTCCCCTCCCGCAGCCGCGCAATCGCGCAGACTAGGCCCGAGGCGCTGGGAAGATGAGGACGTGGCAACGGCCGGCGTAAAGGGGATAGGGCCTAATCCGCTTGCTACCGCCACAGAAAATCAAGGTAACGTTCGCCACGCCACGGCGATAGGGGGGGGCCCTGGTGGCGCTCTGCACCTACGGAACCGCAATTAACAAATTGGGGGGGGGTAGGCCACGGCCTAGGAAAGAAGCTGTAACTCTCCCACTTCAACCGCCCTCCTAGCCCCCCCGGATCGAACACAAAAAGGGGGGGCCAAAAAAGGCTGGAGAGGAAGCCTCCCCCGGGCCGGGGGGTGGGGTGAAACCACGCTCCCAGCCAAGCCCCTTTTGATTAAATAAACAATAAACGGGTGAAGAAATATGGAAGGATGGGATAAATAAGGAGAGACGGAGGGGGGGAAGCAAGAGAGGGAAAAGGAATTAAGAGGAGGAAAGAAGGGAGGTACGAAGGGCTTAAGACAAACAGCAAGAAAATAAAAGCAGCGAGTAAATATCAAGTTTGGTATACAACCGGCTCCAGCGGACTGCTCCTTGATCCGGTGCAGAGGCCAAGAGGACGCACCAGGAGAGGTGACCTGCATTTATAGCCTCCGACCCCTCCTCCCCTACTGGCAACATGCAAAATTCCCTGGTAACACAATTAACCCTTTAGGGGTTCGGCCTTTCCCCAACTGCCCGGTAACTGCAGTGTGGCTTGTATGTCCCAACCGCAACACGTGTTCTCATTTCCAGGGAGAACACGCTTTTCCAAATAGGAAATGCCATCCATGGGAATGGAAGAGGAATACCTCAGTTTTGGAAACAGAAGGGGGTTGTGTGATTTGCTAAAAGGGAGTTTGAAAATAAAAATAAATAAAGGAGACTTAGAATAGGGAGGTAGGGTCATATAAGGGCTTTCCAAATTAATTTCCAATGATCCAGGTAGTCTTTGAGTAATGTCTTGAGCTGCAACCCTTTCCAAAATTATATATGATGTGTCTCATTCATTTCAGTGGGACTTTGTGATTCCAGGACCCGATCCCTGCTTGGGGAATGAAGACACGTGGACACAGTATATTAGGTTAATGGGCAAGAAAAGCCCACAACTTTATTGATTACAGCATGTGAGAAGGTATTGGCTTAGGCATTGGACCACAGATAATTTGACTCCACCCACTCGGAGAGGGGTGAGTCTGCTGAGGGGTTAACCACCAGTAGGGGGAGCCTGTTGATGCAAATACAACTATAAGGTCTCCCCTGATGTCACCGAGGGTCGTTCCATGGCCCCCCGCCACACAGGGCATCGGAAGGATCCACGACCGCCGGATTCCTTTAACGGAATACCCATAAATGAAGGGGTAGGTGATGGCCCCACCTTGCCCTTCCATACACCAACAGCACATTCCAATGTCCCACACACCTGTGAGCAGGAAGATAGTGATTTACCCACCTTTGGCATTCACAACAGAAAGAGCAGATTGGAACATCAGACTGGCTAAGGGAACAAGAGGAACTGGAGGGAGAAGACATTTCTACTTAAAGCGTTGCGCAAAATAAGAAATGAGGAATGGAGAAATGGCAATGGCATCATTGAATAGAGACAGAAAATAGACCAAGGTGTATGCAAGCGAGATTGATGGTGAGATGAAAAGAGGGAGGAAGACAGAGGAAGAGCCAGGTGGGTGTGAAAGTTGGGTCAAGGTGAATTGAATCTGAAACAGGTCAGTGAATCAAACTTCATCTAAATGTTCTCATTTTGAGCACCCTCAGACTTGCATTATAGGTGGGTGTAAGAGCCCAGGAATGAATTAGAAACAGCTCCTTCAGGTATTAAATCGAAGTCCAAAGGTCACTGCACTGTGATAACATCTATGAATTTTATCTGTCTGCATAATTAAAGCAGCACTGAATGAAAAGCTAACACCGAAACATGGCCTATATTAAAATGCTGTTTGAGTACTTTTTAGCTGCAGAGAAGTTAGAACGTCCCAAAGTTCCTCCAAAGTTGAGACTTGACTCCAGAATCTTATCTACATCTATAAAATTATATTATGGCTTCTCAGGCAGTAAACACTTACAATTTTTTATTTTTTTCGGCTCAGGGTTTGTTCACAACATGGACATTGTAGGACTACAAAACCCATCATCTACTGGCCATGCTAGCTACATCTGATGAGAGTTGAATGACATCTGGACGGTCACACAAGTTAGTTACTCCTGCCTTACTAGTAAACTTCTTTCCCGTGGATTCTGTTATTGTCCCTTTAACAAACAAATGAACATGGCACATCGAGGAAACCCAGATAATGGGAGAAATTCAACGTAGCGCTAAGTAGATCACTCTGTTGGCAGAAGCATTTTTGCTTGCCTGATGATGGAATTTTCTCTGTCCACCCCCCCCCCACAAAAAAACATGTTCTGGGAGGTTTCCTCAACCTCCCTGAGCCAATATGGGGAGGTTATGGGGATGCATAGTGGGGGGGGGGGGAGTAAAGAGAAAAGCCCCATTGCATTCGATCTTAATGCCCTTGCTACATCTGAACGTATAAACACTAACTTTGTTTGGAAACTTATCCAGACATTCAAATGGCATAAATCAATCTGTCTGTGTACATTAAGAAGAAAATATTGTTGCTTATTATATTGCAAACGTGAGCTGATATTTTTGTCTCTATTCCTTTTCTCCATTTTGTTCTTTATTCCCTCACTTGTTTCTTTTCCTTAATAAATTTGCAATAAAAACGGATTAAAGAAAGACTACCAGGTTAAAAATTATGAAAATGGCAGAACCTCTCTTCATTTTAGTGATACAGTGGTACCTCTGGTTACAGATTTAATTCATTTCGGGGTGCCATGCACACCCCCAAAAATCCATAACTAGAGGTGCTGCTTCTGCGCACGTATGCGGCATGATAGAGCGCAAAACTTCCAGGTTTGTCATGGCCGTAACCCGAAGATTACCGGTACATAACCTGGAGGTTAAGCAACAAGAGGAACCACCGTACTGGATTGCACCTCTATCAGCTTGGCTCATGTTTCAACAAAGCAGCAAGTCTGAAATTTGATCATAGCTAAGTGGTGTATACACTGAGCTCCCTCTCAAAACCAAGAGCATTTTTTATTCCAAATCATAGAAGAGGTTACAGAAGTCCACCACCCTAGTAACAGCCACTGATGTATGCATACAGCTTTCTTGGTGGCAAAAGCTGCCCTATTTCCTTTAATGGATAAAGCTGATGGAGATGTGGGCACATAGTGTATGCCTTGAATTCTAAAGGGGGAGCCACGTTTGAGGCTGTGCTGCAAAAATTGATGGGCATATCAGCTGATAGAGATGGGTTTTTCCTACAATGCCCAGCAGAACCTTTAAAAACAGTTCAGAGTGATGAACAAAATATATATATATTGTATCTTAGGATGTTTTGCTTTGCCTGGGTAAGCGTAGTATGTGACCCATGAGAGCAGCAAAATAACCAGACTGTACAATGGTGATGGGATAAAATCAGGCCAAATTTTTATTGACACTAGCAGGCAGGGGAAGGGTTGGCATGGCATTGGGTCCCAGGGTCAGTTCATCATTCCACAAGCCCCACGTTGATGGAATAGATCCACTGGGTTTGGATCGCTCCAAACCTGCATGACAGGAGTCGGCCGGTGTTGAACCTTGCCGTGGTGCAAGCCAAGCAAGCAAGGTCTCACTGGGGAACCAGGGTGCAGATTTCAACCAGGCAGATACCGAACCCACACTTGAGTTTGCCGTGGTCAAGCCTCTTGTCAAGCCCCCTATACTATGCTGATCCTGACCAATGCCATTTCCACCCTCATACAAACAATGTTCTTCCACCTAAAAAAGGGAAGCCATGATTTCACTGAGGGAAGGGTGAAAAACCCCGCAACCAAGTGCCAATCAGGTTGAGAGAGAAAAATTTCTTCCCTGCCTTGTCAACCAGCGACCCAAAATTGCTTAGTGAAGGGCTCTAATCCGAGGGTGGGTGTGCAGGAAGCAAAATGGCTGTGAGCTCCAGGGGAAACAGCCTTATATAGGCTTCCCCTCCTCTCTTCAGCAAGGGTTCATGGGACAGCTTTTTCCCACAAGCCCATCACACAGAAAAGATACTGGGCAAAACGTTGCCCAGTATTTTGCTGCAATCTATGGGCCATGGCTCTGCCAGGTAAAAGTTTCCCAAGATTATTGGGCAGAAAACAGGACTTATTAAAAATTGTGATTGAATAGAGAAATGTAACATAGGTTCACTTACATCGCTCTCAAGGTGCTTCTGATTATATCCATTCATTTGTTGGCTTTATATATCTGGCCTTTCTTCCAGTGAGCTCAAGGCAATAGGCATGGTTTTTCTCTTCCACATTTTATCAACCCTGTGAAGTAGGTTAGGCTGAAAGATTGTGAGTGACCCAAGAGCGAGCTTTGTGGTAGAATGGGAATTTGAACCTGAGGCTCGCCAGTCCTGGCCTTCTTGCTTAAGACACAGTTTAGAGTTGTTATTTGGAGAGCATTCTGTTTTTCTTACTTTTATCTCTTTTTTTAAAAAAATGTGAACTGTTCCTTTTGGTAAACCAAATGGAGAAATCTCCATTTACAGGGCTTCTTGTTTAGAAATTTAATGCTAAAATCATGGTTTTTGTGTGATTTTTGTGTGCTGCCTTTCTTTTTCCAGCCATGCCATTTGAACTGTGCTTAGCAAATCCATGAATTGCTTTTCTTTTGCACCTCAGATGCGCCCATAAAGCCTGACAATTACAATGCACTTACATTATTTATTTTTTTAGTATGTATGAAGGCTCTTGAAGCATATTTCCTCATGACAATCTCAAAATGTCTGGTTCAGCATTTTCTAATTCAATGATAAGAAAAATACAACTGTAATAAATTTTTTGATGCTATTGGCTGTGAACATTTTCTCTCTCCTCTGCAACAGCTGCTGGTGAGGCACTGAAACATTTGTCAAAATATCAAGAGTTGCTGGCAGATATTTATGGATTATTTTTCTATTGCCCAGGTGGGTTGTATTTCCTGCTCCCTCTATGAAATATCTGCAGTTTGCATATATTCCCTGAATATCGAACAAGACAACCAGTTTCTGCTCCCAATCCCACCACAGTTTGATGATGTTACACTATTGTTTGCAATATGGAAGGAGCTGTTGAGGCACCTCAGAAATGCATACAAGGAATCATTTTTTCCTTACAGAAAAAACCTAGGCTGAATGCCAGTCTTTTACTGATTGCCCTTTACATCAATTTGTATTTCTGCTTCAACAGGCTTGCTCAGAAAACTGAACTCAACACCTCCACAAAATCCATTTTCTAGCTTTACATCTGAATCATGACTTGATTTTCCACATTTAGTCATAGAGAACAAAGGACTCCCATTTTACTTACTTCCCCTACTCGGTTGTGACTCAAATATTAAACCAAAGGCACAATCTTGGTCTCTCTCTTGGGGCCTCTTGGATTGTTGTGGTTTTGCTTTTTATAAGTACGTCGTGTTTATGGGAATTGCAAAGCTATAAAACACAATGAGGCAACCATATCTGCAAGGTCTAAATAGCACATAAAAGCTTATTGTTTGGGATTCATAGGTTCCCACTGTGTTGTCACCAATGGGGAGAAAATATTTTCCCTTCCTTCCATGATATATGAAAGTTTTTGGATGACTACATCTGTTTCTTAGGGTGCTTAGATGGATGCAAAGTATTTATGGAACGGTACTGTAGCAATCTTGTACTCACTACCTGCGACAAAGGAAAAGCGAGGTAATTTGTGTAATACTGCAAATAATCCAATCTTGCAATTGGACTGAAAAGCTGAAAAAGTTTCCAAGAACAGCTCAATACATCTATGCTAAGGAACTTTCACAGCTTGCACCTTTGTAAAAGGGAATTAAGGCTGAAGAGCAGAAAAGAGACCAATGATAACACAAAACAAAGAGAAAGCAAGGAAATGCAAGGAAAGAAGGAAATTAGTTTTACCAATTTTCTTCCCTGTAAATGTCCAGAAAAATGTGATCAAGTTTTCTGCAATGTGTCCCTTTTGTCCAGGTAACTAGTACATTCATTTATTCATTTGCGACTAACTCAGGCATTCCCTCTAAAGAGGCTTCAGTTTAGGGCTACTCTCAGCCTCCATTTATTCAGAAGTAGCCTTTCTTTTTCCATTTTTTTATTGTGAGAGTTGTCCTTACAAATCAGAGGAATCTGTGAGGGTCCCTGCCAGTTAAGTCCCATTGTGGCAACTGTCACCATTGCTAAGCTGGCAATTGGAGGCATGGGTGCAAAGGTTGGGATAGGATATCAGACCCAAACTCCAACTCATAGAGGGTCTAGAACCCTTCTTCCTCATGGGCTGGAATTGGAGAAGAGCCTTTGCCTGTTCTGCACTTTCTTTGTAGCTAAGGTGAGAATGATTCTCCTTTTTTAAAGAAATGAGAAGCCTCCCTTTATTCCTGTCTTGTCTGGAACGTCTTGTTGTCTTGATATTAAATGTAGTGTAACAAGGGTAGTCAATGTGGTACCTCCCCAGATGTTAGACTACAGCTCCCATCATCCCTGACTGCTGACTGGGACTGATGGCAGTAGTGGTTCAACATCTGGAGGACACATTAGTTGCCCATGCAGTGCCAGATGTTGGTGGAGAACCTTGAAGTTAAGGGAAAGGAAACCAAAAAGGAAAGTTTGCTTTCTTACTTCTTTAGTACTACCGTATATGATCCATGCTGACTGGATAATTTGTCAGGAAAGAATTGGACATTTCTGCTGAATATAGAGTTCAAGCCAGCATATAATCAAATTTGATTCTTGCTACAGAGTTCTTGCTATCTTTACTGCTCTTTCCAAGCAGTTACACACCGATTCAAGCTACTCCCTTCACCTTGCGTCTCCGTGGATTTGTATTGATAAGCATTCTTGAATTCCTGAAGCTGAGAGGAGTTCTGGGACAGTGTAACAGAGTTGAGTTTACTTTGGATGAGAGGGCACAGGAGAACTATGGTGCGAGTAATATCTGCTTATTTACAAGCATGTAAGCATTTTCTCTGTTGCAAATAGCAGGTTTCCGCACAACACAATCGCTAAACCCGCTACAGGTTATTCAAGCGCATATTCATGTCAGTCAAATTCAGCCATAAGTTTTCTTCAATCTGTTATAAGAATTTCAGGTCTCAAATATATAAATTAAATGTTATACCGTATTTTTTGCTCTGTAAGACGCACCAGACCACAAGACACACCTAGTTTTTGGAGGATGAAAACAAGAAAAAAAATATTCTGAATCTCAGAAGCCAGAACAGCAAGAGGGATCGCTGCGCAGTGAAAGCAGCAATCCCTCTTGCTGTTCTGGCTTCTGGGATAGCTGCACAGCCTGCATTCGCTCCATAAGATGCACACACATTTCCCCTGACTTTTTAGGAGGGAAAAAGTGAGTCTTATAGAGCAAAAAATACGGTAAATTTACAAGGCAAACACATACGTAAGTATGCAAACCACATGTCTGAAATAGTACAGGAGAACAATCCTGAAACCATGTTGACTCTCCCATGTTGACTTCAAATGTTTCTCTGCAAGGAGGAAGGAAATGGGAAAGCCTCCCCATTGTCTCTGTGCTCACAAATCCTGCCTCAAGGGCACATTTGGGTATGAATAGGGTGGGCCTGTGACCTGGACTCAGGAATTAAGTATTTATCATCAGAAAAGAATGGCTAGCCTGCCCAGGTAAACCCATTACCACGTTTCCTGCCAGACAGGATTCTGCTGTAGAATGTGTGATGTATGTCTGATGTTTTGGGAGGTGGTCTTGAGCTGCAAGGTGGGCAATTTGAAATGTCTATATAAGGGCTGGCACACCTTTGTTCGGAGTTCCTCCTCCTTCCTGCGTGTGGTGAGTGAACACCCAGTTGCAACAGTTTAATAAAGATCAGGCTTACTAGCTGCTTTGCTTCCCGATACAGTGGTACCTTGGGTTAAGAACTTAATTTGTTCTGGAGGTCCGTTCTTAACCTGAAACTGTTCTTAACCTGAAGCAGCACGTTAGCTAATGGGGCCTCCCTCCGCTGCCCCGCCACTGCCATGCGATTTCTGTTCTCATCCTGAAGCAAAGTTCTTAACCCGAGGTACAATTTCTGGGTTAGAGGAGTCTGTAACCTGAAGCATCTGCAACCTGAAGCGTCTGTAACCCGAGGTACCACTGTATTATCTGGTTGGCCTCTGTTATTTTTTCCTGCTGATCGGGAACCCACTTAAGGACTCTATACGGGCTCTTGGAAACCCCATAAAGGAAAAGTACCAGATTTTTAAAATAACAAATCACATCCATCTAAAGCAGTCTTGTAGCACTTTAACAGCCATGGCTTCCCCTACAAGAAACCTGGGCATCACTACAGTTCCCAGGACTCTTTGGGGGATGCTTTGATGGTTAAAGTGGTCTAAGAGTACTTTAAAAAGGATGATGTGAATCCAATGTATATTGTACATTGTCAATCTTTTGTGTTTGAATCAAACTTGCAATGAACTATGTCTCTAATCCTCCAACTAGCTGAAAACAGGAGAGCGATTTACAACTGAAAACATTTACAAGAAAGCCAAACTCAAATGGGAACTTTCTTCCCATTGCAAATAAGAATTTTTGGGCAAGAATGTTACTTGCCCAAAAATGGAAAGAAGAAATCCCAGCAAAAGAAGAATGGATACAAAAACTTATAGAATACGCAGAAATGGCAAAACTTACCAGAAAAGTAAGAAGTCAAGATAACAAACTTTTTATAAAAGAATGGAAATGGTTTATTGAATATTTACAGATAAATTGTAAACAGATAAGAACATTGGCAGGATTATTGTAAAAACATGCAGTTCTAGAAGAGTATATATTTAAAGTAGATGAATAAATGAGTAAATTAAGTTAATTTGGAATATGCAGAAAATATAAAAAACAAATTTAAGGAACCGCAGAAAGAGGGGGAAGAAAGTTGAGTTTTGAAATGTTAAAATGATTGTAAAATTAGTGAAATGTATAATACTGACAATGATAAATAAAATAGTAATAATAAACAAATAAGAAATGTGTTGGGTGATGGTGATAGTTCATGACCGATAGAAGCAGAATGAGACTATGTTGGGAAAACCTATTCCTCCAATGTCCTGGTCACATTCTGATTCAGCTCAACCATTCTGGATATCCATTAAAAAAAAAAAAAAAAGAACAAACAGCTATGGTTTGCTTACCTACATGAGAAATGTTGCATTTCCCCTATCCTGAGGGGGAGGAAACTCTATACTTGGAAGCCCATGAATGTAAACCACAGTATTCTAGCCTTCGGAGCACAAGTAGTAGAACTGAATTAATTTCTTGCAACACGGAAAAACAAATCACATTCAACCACCTTGAGAACTTGGAGCTAACTTCTATTTCATGTATTACCCTTGAATGTAGCTGATTGGTTGCTTAATGCTGGTAATGCAAATATCCTACCAATTCTAAGCAGCTGAGAAGTTAGACACTATCCAGCTGCTTAGCACATCTTTGGTGGGGAACATGACCTCATTGAAATTGATCCATAAATTCACTTAAATGAGTGTCAGACAGACAAGGACTCCATTTGACATATCCTCCAAACTCTTCTTTAGACCATAGAATACCTCTTTAACATGATATCTCTTACCAGGTCTCTGACACTGATCAATAACTATTTTATATGCTTTAGTCTCATGCGCCATGACATAAAATGTAGGATACAAAAGCCCACTGTAACAGATAAAGTTATATTAACTATGGAATGCTCCATTTCTTCTGAATAGATAGGATTGTGCCATGTTGCTTAGTGCCATATTATGTGATATATACTAAAATAAAACATACATACTTTTTAAAAATAAGGATTTTTGGGGGGGGGGATCCTTACAGTGCTGCAATAACTAGTGTTTTTAATATGATGACCAACTGAAATTGAGATTCAGTTGAGGCAGAAGGATTTTGGACTTCTGTCCTTTACAGTTTACAACTTTGAAAATGTAGGAAAATGTAAGAAGCCATGATTCAATTGTTAACACAACAAACAGCGGTATTCCCCACAGAGACATGATTTCATTATTTTGCTCATTATAATGATAGAGTGACATTAAGAAAGAATTCTGCCTCAGAAATCCATCACTAATGAAATCCACATCTACATCTATCAGAGAGAACTTATTAAAAATAACCCACAGATATTATTATACCAACTGAAAATAAGACACATGCTGAGTACAATGTCACCAGAGTCTGGAGGGGGTGTGGTTAATATGGTACTTACATTCAGCTGAGGTGGAAGTATCTACAGGTAGTGTGATTTTGAGACGGGCAAAAAATGATTAGAACATCAAAATGAATGCTATTTATACTGTTTGACTTGGGAGGGAGCAATTAAGGACATGATTAGATTCACCTTATTTGAAGGCAGACAAAGCTGTTATAACACAACTCTGGAAGAGTAAAACAGCCATTACCATAGCTCAATGGGACAGTAAACATTAGAAAATTGCAACTGTTTATTTGTCAAAACCTTGCAATCATGGGGGAAAGTGAACAGGATGCCCCCTCTTTTGGAAGAATAGTTTGATTTTTTTATATCAATAAGATTAGCTGTACAAAGGACACTGTTCAAAGATCTCTAAATGAAACCTTTGGCAAATGAGGGTGGCCAGTCCTCCAAGCAAAAATGGTTCTTTTCCAACTGTCTAGGATGTCACTTCGACAATGGGACAGGCAGATAATGCCTGGTCTTCAACCAACACAACTGGAGCTAATTGTGCTTGCTTTCTGTTGCTTACTTTCTGCTTTTCCCCTTCCCCTTTTATAAATCCCTTGTGTACCCAGTCTCAGCACCCGGTCCCCTGGGAGCCAGGCCACCAAGGGTGAATAAAACAACTTTTGTGCTGCTGAGAACAATGCCGGCCCATTTTTAATTCCCTGGAAGTGGACCAGAGTGGAAACCTTACAAGCCCTGCCCCCTGAGCCACCACGGATTGGCCCAAAATCAAACAGGGCCTGGCAGGAACCCAGTGAGCACTGCGGCAGCCAAGGGAAGGGACCAATGGCCAAAACAATCATGGCATGGCTCCATGGGAGGTAGGAGCCACCTTGCTGGGTTGCAAGTGCTGCCCACTCTTGGACCGGGTAAGCGGCCATTGCTTTTCTAATGCTACAACCTTCTATCCCCTGTTCTTGAAAAAAAAATGGTTGATAACCTCATACTACTTTTTTTTCTTAAACTACCATCTGTGGTGGGTGGCACTGTGGTGTAAACCACTGATCCTAGGGCTTGCTGATCAGAAGGTCGGTGGTTCGAATCCCCGCAACGGGGTGAGCTCCCATTGCTCGGTCCCTGCCCCTGCCAAACTAGCAGTTTGAAAGCACATCAAAGTGCAAGTAGATAAATAGGTACCGCTCCGGTGCGAAGGTAAATGGCGTTTCCGTGTGTTGCTCTGGTTTTGCCAGAAGCAGCTTAGTCCTGCTGGCCACATGACCCACAAAAACTGTCTATGGACAAACGCCGGCTCCCTCGGTCAGTAAAGCGAGATGAGCGCCGCAACCCCAGAGTCGTTCGCGACTGGACTTAACTGTCAGGGGTCCTTTACCTTTACCACCTGTGCTGCATAAAAAGGCTCTGTAAAGCCTCTGGGTAGGAGGAAGCCATCAAATGGATCAAAGGTGTGATCTTTACCAAACTTTCAGAATACCCCTGAACTATCCAGCTTAATTACTCTTCCATTGTTACCTTGACCTCTCTCAACTGCACATTGCACTTCTCCTTTTGCTTCTTCCAGTTTCTGCCAACTCTGCATGGCCTTTCACAATTCAGTTCACAGTTCAGCTTGTCAGCTCTCCAGTGCAGACAAACGGTTACATATTTCACACATTTCTACATTTTTGGTTAAGTGCAAGCATAGGCATAATTGCTTCATGCAGATTCAAAGTACTGTAAAAGTTTTCCTCGCGTCAAGTTAGCTCTGCTCTGTGCTTCTGTGTTGTTTAGCATCACTATAAATTACCTGAATGAAGGAATAGAGGAGATGTTTATCAAATTTGCAAATGACAACAAACAGAATTCAAGATTATCTTGACAGGACAGGGAACGGGGCTGAAGCTAACAAAATGAATTCAGCAGAGATTAAGGTAAAGTTCTCTCCTTAGGTAGGGAGAATCAGATACATAAATCTAAGATGTGATGCACGTGGCTTCACAGCTGTGTATGTGAAAAGGATCTAGACCACAAATTAAATACGAGTCAGTAGTACCATGCAATGACTTGGACGACAAACACAAGGCTAGTGTCAAGATTGTAAGATGCAGATGTATCATTCTATTATGTTTTAGTCAGACCTCACCTGTGTCAAGTTTTCTGGTTTCCGTCACGGTGTCCCATTGTGCCAGAAGCTACTGTTAGGTCCATCAAGAGACATCCACCAGCTTCTAATCACAGATACCAGCAGCCTTCAAGCAAGCAAACTTGCCTTATTATTGCTCCATAGCATCCCACTGCCAGAGGATTGCCTCCTTCCTTTTTTTAAAAAAAAGATTTTTATTGAAGTTTCAAAAATTATATAAAAACAAAACAAAACAATAATACAAACAGACAAAAAATAAAAACAAGTATAATTTCAATCCCTTATTTTTTTATAACTTACTTCCCCGACTTCCTCATACCTCCCCTTTCGGTATTCCAATTTCTAATTTATTAATTCAGCAAATCCTTTCCCTTAATTTTCATTTAATTTTTGACCTTTCTTTTCTTTTTACTTATCCATTACAGCTGGAAACCACGTAATTTCTAAACCAACGTCATTCTAACATTCATTAATTTTACAATGTTTCTTAAGATAGTCCTTAAATTTCTTCCAATCTTCTTCTGCTGTCTCTCTCCCCTGGTCTCGGATTCTGCCAGTCATTTCTGCCAAGGATTGCCTCCTTCCATTTACCACTTTGCCTCCTTCAAGTGGAAGAAACCTGGGCAGTGCTGATTGTCACATCCATTGCCAGTTGTGTCGTGCTGGAAATAAAAAAGGGCTTTCTCCCTGCCTTTATATCCACTCAGCTGCCAAGGGCTTTTGTGACATCACAAGAAACCCACAGCCAATGGCAACAGCTGGGGAGGCATCATCTTCATTGCTTTGAGCCTCACAATGGTGGGTGGACCTATCAGTGATTGTGTGCTTGTTTATTCAGGACACGGGTGCCGCTGTGGTCTAAACCACTGAGCCTCTTGGGCTTGCTAATCAGAAGATTGGCAATTTGGATCCCCGCAACTGGCTGAGCTCCCACTACGCTCTCCCAGGTCCTGCCAACTTATCAGTTTGAAAGCACACCTGGGCATCTAGATAAATAGGCACTGCTGTGGTGGGAAAGTAAAAGGCGTTTCCATGCACGCTGGCTTCCGTCATGGTGTCCTGTTGCAACAGAAGCGGTTTAGTCCTGTTGGTCACATGAACTGGAAAGCTGTCTGCAGTCACCGGCTCCCTCATCCTGAAAGCGAGATGAGTGCCACAACCCCATAGTCACCTTTGACTGGACTTAACCATCCAGGGGTCCTTTACCTTTTATACCACAGTTTTATAAGCATACTGACAAACAAACATAAGGATGTGAACAAATGGGAAATGCCCAGAGGAGAGTGACGACAACAGTAAGAGGTTTGAAATCCAAGTCCTATACAAAAAGGTTGAAGGAACCAGGTATATGTAGCCTAAAGAAAAGTGATTAAGAGGCGATATGATAGCTATTTCAGATATCTGAAGTGCTGTAACAAAAGGTAGAACCTAAACCAGTGGGTTCAAATTACAAGAAAATAAATTTCAAGTCAACATTAGGAAGATGTTACAAGCTGTACCAGCTGTGGAAGAGACTACATTGTCCTTTGTTACAGATTTTTAAGAAGGCTTAAACATCAGTAGTGAACTTCTTGCATTAGTAGGAAGGCTAAACTGGATGACCTTTGACTTCCCTTCCTACCTTAATTTTCCATCTATTCTGGTGGGATTATTTTTTACACTGAGCACTGGGATGCTTGCCAGACTTACTTGCACACAATGAAACTAACATGTATCGGTGCTTTTAGTAATCTTTGTAGACTTCATTGTAAAAATCATGTTCAGTGGTAAAGCAACTCACGAAGCGTACTTTAGATAGGCTTTCCTGATGTGCACCACTGGCAGATGGCTCAATACCCTCGGCTTTATTGAGGACACTCTAGGATATGTTTTCAAAGAACTGCTCATTAGCTGTTCAACTTGCCTTGACATTAATGGTAGTCATACTGCTAAATCACGGCATGACATGTTGATAGTGTTCTCTCTCCTTCAGTTATATCCATGTCAAAGGATACCAGAGCGAGATACATGCACTGTATACTAAAGCATCTGCCGATTTGCCATTGCTATACTCTCCCACCTTTAAAGGATAATGAAGAACTCTGATTTGTAGGCAATAGATAGAACTATCCAACCCAAACCCCAGACACCAAATCTCTTCTTAAGGAAAGAGGCTTTTGAACTATCAGTTGTTACACGTTCTTTTGACAGAGCTTAGAGATCTGATAACTGTACATTGTCTCAGTCGCCAGGGACTGTAGAACTGGATTGGGTGTGTTTCTCTTAGTCTTGTGGGGGGGGGGAGTCCATGTTTGAAGATCTCATGTCTGGAAAACCATCTTTTTCTCCCGTTCAGGCAACTGAATAATGGGGGCAGGAGGGCAAAAGAAGAAACTTTCTACCTTTTCTTTTTCTGTTTATTAAAAAAACAAAGTCCTGAGAACTTGGGAAAATTTGATCCATGTGGTTCATATTATATACGTAAGCATGAACCTAGAAGAATTATTATTGTTTTTGAAAACACACACTTCTCAGGATCTACTATCTGTGTACATTGTCTTATTCTTCAAATTTGGGGAACAAAACTGCAAACTGAAATACTTCTTTTCAGGATCTCATATGTTGAACTTTAGTTCCTTGTTAGGTCATGCGATGTGCCCACTTAAATATGATATTACCAAATAATAACTTGGATGGAAATGGGAACTATGTGATAAAGCGTGTCTAGCATGTGGCCGATTGGATGTTGGGACTATAATTCCCATCACACTGACAATGTTGGGTGGAATTAAAAACTGGCTGTGATCTACCCCAACTTTGAGCTGGAGTTCAGCTCAAAGTTGTTGAGCTTTTCTTAGGGAGGAGAAAAGCCCTGTTGTTTTAGGCA
This sequence comes from Podarcis gaigeae, assembly GCF_964106915.1. Taxonomy (NCBI): domain Eukaryota; kingdom Metazoa; phylum Chordata; class Lepidosauria; order Squamata; family Lacertidae; genus Podarcis; species Podarcis gaigeae. The sequence continues at coordinate 10,860,193 of NC_139687.1, read as the reverse complement.
AGGGACAAAGGGGTAAGGTCACTTGCAAGAAGATTGCTATGGATCAAAACAGCAGCACAGAGAAAGCTCCGTCTTTCCTTCCAGATATCATACAACAATGGAGGGCAGGGTGGGGGGTGGGGCAGGAGTCAGTTTTAGCGAAGCTAAGGAAAGGGAGACAGAGATCGACTGCGATCTACCAAAACCTCACTGGGATCTACCAGTAGATCGCAATCAACCTGTTGGACATCCCTATGCTAGAGGATTTGCACACACAAATGCAGAAGGTCATGCATTCAATGCTTAACCATAGTTTGGCATTCCAATGCTGACCAGCAAATATTTTTATACCGAATACAGGATAAGTTTACAATGAGCAGATGCACTTAATTTCACATAATTTACAAACTTCTGACATGGGGTCATCAAGTAGAAAAGGGAGACAATTGTGAAGCATCTTCTCAGCATAAGCTCATTTGGCCATATATCCCCATATCAGTAATTACAAAATCTTTTTTATTGCCAGAAGCAGGAAGCCTAGAAAAATAAATACAGGAATATTAAATAATAGTGCCATTTTTGCTTGCTGTACTAACATTATGAGTTTATCCATTGCAAACGTAGCAGCTCAACTGACGAATGAATTGGACTTGTCTATTCAAATTAGAACAGCAGCTTTTTGCAAGCACAGCAGAACACCAGTTGCTACAGCACATAATTTATTTTCACGTTAGAACAACTGGTGCATGCACTCTCAAACGGGATATAATTCCACAAAGGGAACGGTTGCTCTCAGGAGGTGAAATCATCTTATTGTATGTCTATTTCTGTGGTTAAATGAATCTGTTTGCAATATACTCAGGAGAAAATTGTAGGCAGCAAATGGGAGGAATAAAGTCTGGAAATCTCCACTAACTATGCATCATGGCAATAAAGAAGAGTTTCACAGTGAGGCAGAATGGGGTAGCGTTACATCTCCAAGTCATCTAAGGTTGTTGAGCATTTTAAGTACAATATAGAAGGGTCTAATTTCAGCCATACATTCAGGCCCTTTAAAAAGTCTTGTTTTGCTCTGGAAAGAGATTCCAAAGACTTCTGCTACTTATTTAGGCTTCTATAAATATTTATGAAATTTATAAATATTTTATTTATTCCAAGACTTGATGGTGGAACAGAGGATGCCCATAAAATGCAATCACTGGGGAAATATGTCTAGTAGCAGACTAACAGCCAGTTACTTTTTTTGTGTGTAATTGTGGCACGACACCGATGCCATTCTCTTCTCTTGGTCTACAAAGCTGGAAACCGTTGACCTTCAGCCAGCTTGTACATAATACAAGAGCATGCTTATTTAGGTTATCCTCCGCCTTTGTTTTGAGGTTGTAAAGCATTCTAATTAGCTACGTCTTTCTTAGACCTTGGAATGCTAAAATGAGGACAGATGGCTTCAGTTCTGCAGCTCTTTCATTCCAAGTGCCTGTTAGACCACCGAAGGAAATTCTCAGGGATTTGAGACTGCAATACTTCCAATACAGGTCACGGCAGTTGGATTCTGTACCACAAGGCTGCTAAACATGTCACACTCATTCCTGCTCATGAGATTCATGTGCATCTCAAGAGTTCAACTGAAGACTTTCCTTCTTGCCCTTAACCACTATCCCATATGACTTCCTACCATCCGCTTGGTGGTGGTGGGGAGAAACCATATGTCATAATATTCAGAAAGGATGAGTCAGTGCCCATTTTTTCTTCTAGGTTCATGCTTACATATATGATATGAACCACATGGATCAAATTTTCCCAAGTTCTTAGGACTCTGTTTTTTAAGAAAAAGAGGAAAGTTTCTTCTTTTGCCCCCCCCATTCAGTTTTTAATTCATTTAATTCATGCGGCCTAGGACCCACGTACTTACAGGACCTTCTCTCCTGGTATGCCCCGCAGAGGACCTTAAGGTCCACAAATGACAACACTATGGTGGTCCCAAGCCGCATGGTGGTTAGATTGGTCTCAGCTAGGGCCAGGGCCTTTTCAGTACTGGCCCCAACTTGGTGGAACGCTCTGTCACAAGAGACTAGGGCCTTGCGGGACTTGACATCTTTCTACAGGGCCTGCAAGACAGAGCTGTTCCACCTGGCCTTTGGTTTGGACTCAGTCTGCCCCTTATGTTTTCCCTCCCCTTACGGTTTTGATCCATGGGCTACTTCTAAAATGAGGCTGCAATTTAAATTGTATTTTAACTTGTATTTTAACTTGTTGTTTTTTCTCCTATTATGTTTTTATTGTAATTTTACTGGTGTTAGCTGCCCTGAGCCTGGCTCTGGCCGGGGTATAAATAAAAAATTGTTGTTGTTGTTGTTGTTGTTGTTGTTGTTAATTGTAATAACACATCTTTCTACAAGGGGGGTGGGACTGCACAGCACAAGACAGAATTCCAGGCCTGAAAATGTGGCAGGTTGGTAAGAAGAGGCCATTCTGGCGCCCGAGAGAGGCATGCTAGTAAGATTGGAGCTGCTTCTCTTTACAGGCCCAGCTTGGTCCTCCTCCAGTGTCTCCTTTTGGAGTTGTACCTGATTTTATTCCCAGTTTTCATGCAGATCCATTGTGAGATGGGCTGCTTCTGCTTCTTAGCGAGAAACTGCTTGATCTTGAATGTCTTGTAGGAAGACATACTCAAGCTTCACCAACTGCTCACCACAATGGCAACAGATGAAAAGAGCCTTTTGTTTTGTTTTATAGATGTGACTTCCATACAGACCACTTGCTGTTTCGGTGACAGTAAGAGTTGCAGCTAGGTTCAACCATGGGTGCAACTGGCTGGCATCGTCATTGGCTGTGACTGGCTGCAAGGAGCGTCAGGATGCTCCATCATTCAAAATTGAACTGGCCAGTCAATAGGCAATTTAGGGTGTGGAACCACTGAGGAGGACCAACTCAAAGTTTTGTGGGGGGTTTTGCTGCTGCATCACATTGTTGACTTGTGTTAAGCTTGTGGTCTACTAAGACCCCATAGATCATTTTCACATGTATTACTGGTACAGTGGTACCTCAGGTTACAGACGCTTCAGGTTACAGACTCTGCGAACCCAGAAATAGTATCTCAGGTTAAGAACTTTGTTTCAGGATGAGAACAGAAATCGCGCGACGGCAGCGGGAGGTCCCATTAGCTAAAGTGGTACCTCAGGTTAAGAACAGTTTCAGGTTAAGAACAAACCTCCAGAACAAATTAAGTTCTGAACCTGAGGTACCACTGTAATTTGTGCAGCTGGTTCTTCCTGCTTAAGTGCAGAACCTTACATTTGTCCCAATTGAAATCAGTCAGGCTAGTTCATTCAGAATACATATCCAAAGCCTATGCCAAAGCCTATGGACATCTATAATCAATAAAACTGAGGCCATTTTGATCCGAAGATGTTGACATGTCATTTGTATTGTTTCCTGTGGTCCTGCCCCAGTGGCTACAGGCTCACAGTGTCTGGGCTTGCAAAGTCATTTGAAATTCTACATGTTCAGTTTGCTTTGAGGAATAATGTGGCCATGATAACAGTGTCTGCTCCCTTGGTTAATCTTACATCGTCCTCTAAAATCATTATTACTCTCAGCTCAGATTCTGTACCCCTAGAAATTGGGAGAAGAAGAGGCTGTGGCTATCTAAGAAACTTTGTCACTTAAGTAGTAGATTTTGAGAAGAAATTGGGAAGAGGAGTTTGGCTTCAGTGGAAGGATGCTCCCTTTTCCAAGCAGATGAGCAGGACATACTCTGCTTGAAGGAAATGTTGGAAGGAGAAGAAAGAGCAGAAAATTTTTTCTGTTCAAATTGACGCACCATTTACATTCCACGGTATTCCTTTCAATACTATGGGCGGTGCTTTTATCCCAGGGGGTACTCAAGGATACTTAGTACCGGCATCTCTTTTGTTGTTGTTGTTAAAAAGTGCGGCACTTGCTGTAACAACTTCATGGTGAGTACAGGCACCTATTTTTCTTTAAGAAAAAAGCACAGACTACAGACCTATCGTCTTTTCCCAATTCTAGCTGAAGACTTCTGTTAGCCAGAGTCCCAGAATATTAGGAAAAGTACATGGAAATACAAAGTTCTCATCATTTTTGAAAGAAATGATACTTAAGACAAATCACATGCAGGGCTCGTCCATACTGCCGTTTGTGCTATGCTGAGACAGCATGGGTCCAAGTGGTTTTCTGTTTGACCCGCACTTTCTAGGCATGAGTTCAAGTGATTTCCCTCTTGTCCCACTCCTTTCCAAGGGAAAACCCAGTCTTTGGCAATACAGCAGAAGAAATCTCAATCTGGGGGAAACCTGATTTGCTCTGGTTTTTCTCTGGGGAGAAGCAGCAGAACGAGACAAACTGTGGATAAGCCTACGCCAAAGGATAAATGGACATAAATCTGATTTCAGGAATCACAAGACAGAGAAACCAGTAGGAGAACACTTCAGTCTCCCAGGACATTCTATACAAGATCTCCAAGTAGCTGTAATTTCAGAAATAGACTGGAAAGAGAAGTTGCTGAATTGCAACCTATTACCAAACTTAAAACTATGGAGAGACCTGAATAGAGACATTGGATTCTTATCTTATTATACATGATAAAGCTATTTTTAGCCATCTCACCCCTTGCTTTTTGCTGTAAGACCTATTGTAGTCATTAACAGTCGTCAACAGGTTTACCACACCTATCAGCCAATCACCCATTCCCACCACCCTTCTGAGTAATACCCCTCCCCGCCCTCTCACTATATATAAGGGTCTGGTGACTTCTGTTTCAGTGTATCTGAAGAAGTGTGCATGCACACGAAAGCTCATATCAATAATAAACTTAGTTGGACTCTAAGGTGCTACTGGAAGGATTTTTTTTTATTTTGTGGATAAGCTTAGGTAAAGGTAAAGGTAAAGGACCCCTGACAGTTAAGTCCAATCACAGACGACTCTGGGGTTGTGTTGCTCATCTCGCTTTACAGGCCGAGGGAGCCGGTGTTTGTCCGCAGACAGTTCTTCTGGGTCATATGGCCAGCATGACTAAGCTGCTTCTGGCGAAACCAGAGCAGCGCATGGAAATGCTGTTTACCTTTCCACCAGGATGGTACCTATTTATCTACTTGCACTTTGATGTGCTTTTGAACTGCTAGGTTGGCAGGAGCTGGAACCGAGCAATGGGAGCTCACCCCATCATGGAGATTCAAACCGCCAACTTTCTGACTGGCAAGCCCAAGAGACTCAGTGGTTTAGACCACAGCACCACCTGCATAACATGTATATTCTTGTAATCAAAGTATTTAGCCAAAATATTGGCTCTCTTTAAATCTGCCAGTAGACCACTTTTTACGCCTCCTTTGCAATTTTTTTTTTAAGCAACCACCTTGTAACAGAAAGCAACAATGTACCATTTGTAAGCAAAGCAATTAATGTTATGTACTGAAATTCTCACCCTGGGCCAGCAGGGAGATACTGTAGATAGTTTTCACTCAGGTCCACATATGCAAATAAGGGATTGAAAGTGACATTCAGTAATTGGATAGTTACAGAAAATGGTTACTGTTGCGTTCTAGTGGAGCTCTATATAAGCAGGCTGGCTGAACCCTTCAGTTCAGTTCTGTTCTAGCCTGTGAATAAACAAGAGCTGTTTGAAGAATCGCTGTGCCGTCTGATATGTTCACCCACAACTTAACAAGTAATATCTTCAAGGGGAAGAAAAGTTCTTTTTTGTTGGTACCGCTCAGGTTACGACAGCTTAAAGAGTTTTTACCACCTTCTTTGACAATTGCACTTTCATTATCCATCCCATTATAACTCCCCAAACTGCTATGCCCGGGAGTGGCTATTAGAAAGTTTCACTGTAATTTCAAAATACATGATATTTCTGTGGTCTTTAATGTTTCACATACACATTCATATAGAATATATGAAACCTTAAATTATAGCAAGTAGCTTTAACAATGGGAATATTTTGAAATAAACTAGATAAGCGAAAATGGAATCAGTCATGGCTGCCACACAGACCCTCCAAGTGTTCCTATTTTCCTGGGACAATCCTGGATTTACAGAAGCTGTCCTGCTTTCTTATTTGATCCCAGAATGCCCCCTTTTTCCTTAGGACTGTCAAACACCGTCTTACTTGTAGAGGAAAAAACTTAAACACGTTGCAGAGTTCAGCAGAGATTCCAAAAATAAACCAGAGGCAATATTTCATTCAGCAGAGCTTTTACTTGTGCTGAAGGCAAGTGTAGCTGAATGGTTACAAATCCAATACAATTGGGATTGGCTCAGTTAATACAGAATTCAGTTGCAGCACTTAAAAACTTATAACAAGACTAAACCTTAACACTATAGCATACAGAAACAGAAAAACCACACCAGAAGGAATGGAGATAGAAAGAGACCCAGGCTCCTTCTGGCCTATATTTATAGTTAGCGTAAATGCAGAATAGAGATAAGAGAACCAGTTCAAACCAGCTTCCCAGAAGGTATAACCCAAACTTCCCAGAGGGTATAACTCCTCTGTCTGCTTCTCTCACACAGAGAAGCTTCTAGTAGCTTCTAGTATTAATCAGAATAGAAAAGAATCTTTACACATGAGATCAATACATTCTGCACCAAAAAACGCAAACTGACAAGGACGTCCCTATCTCCCTCAGAGAAATGTTGGAGGGTATGGAGTTATCTTACCCCCAAGCCAAGGAAATAAGTAACTATACTTAGAAGATATCTGAAGGCATATAGGATAGATGTTAAAACATTTTAAAAAATGTTGTATCATGTTTTTATATATGTCGGGAGCTGCCCAGAGTGGCTGGGGCAACCCAGTCAGATGAACAGGGTATAAATATGATTATGATTATGATGAAACAGGATATCCCTATTTTCATGGGAGAAATGTTGGAGGGTATGCTTACCCAGTAAACTATCTACTAGGTAAACTGGTCCCAAGTTGTTAAGAGCTTTAGATGCTAAGAACAACATCTTGAACTTGGCCCAGTAGCAAATTGGCAACTAGTGCTGATCTCTAAGCACAGATTTCATATGCTGACAAGACCTTGCACCTGTCAGCAATCGTGCTGCAGCATTCTGCACTAACTACAGTTTATGGCTCAAGCTCAAGGGAAGCCTCACATTGAGTTCCATGGCTGCAATTCTCCATCGACTGGTTTTTATTCCCCGGGTTAAAAAGCGCCCACACTGTATATATTTTGGAAACTTTGGGGTTCCCTGATTACACTGCTCTCTCTCTCCTTTGTTTCTCAATGACCTCATTCCTGTCAGTACCCAACACCTGAGCACTATTGGAAGCAGAAATAGATATCAGCCGGTTCCAGCATTTTGTCTTGTTCTGCCAAGACTGCAATACCATCTAGCATGGCCAAGAAACAGAACTCAGGAAAGGGCTATACAGATTGTACACAGGGTTTGTGTGGTGAGGCAGGAGACTTGATTCTTAACGCCTCGTGTCACGAGGGGCAGAGTGTAATTTCAGCACTCATCCCCAAGCTGCATTTCCTTGCTTTCCTTGATATAAATTAATGGTTGCTATAACAGGAGATTAGATCACTCAGAATTTAATGGATACAAATGTTGCTGCAATTAATTAATTCATCTCTAGCTCAGGGATACAGCAGCAGTTATGATACCGCAGGCCAGGCTGGAAGGCAATGAGGATTTTAAATCTGATAGGACGTCCCTTTTATGGTAAGGATGAGAAGTTCATTTGTAAAAATAATAATATATTAACTGTAAACAACTCTAGGTGCCCCATGACTCTACGTAATAAATCATTTTTTGGTGTGTGAGCGCATGCAGAACTGGCAAAAGTTTTTTTGGGGGGTGTTTTTTCTGCTCCAGGGAAATTAATTTTTGCCATCCTCTGCCATGTCATATTATATGCATTCTTATTGTTTGCGGACATCTTCTCAACTTAGCTTTCACAAACACAAGCAGAGTCTGAACATTCTGCATGTTTGAACTCAAGTATACAAAGGTATGGCTTCCGTTTAAAAAATGTTACTTGAGCAGCTGTGAATTCTAATGCCAGAATTGTCAGTAGATGGGAGATCGCATCCTTCTGAGCGCTTCAGACCATCATCTCCTTTGATCTGTAGCAGACATGTGACATTATTGTTATATGTCTGACCTGGAGCTGAGTTGGTAGATATGGCATTACACAAAGGACAAGATAAATCTTCATTGCCTTTTTACTCTTCTTGTCAGTTGCTGGGAAACAGCTTTGGTGGTTTTATATAAAAACATTCAACACTGATATGAAGATTTTAGGTATCCTATCTTGAGCTGCTATTGCCATTCATAAGAGCCTTGACTGCAGTGGTCCATAATTTTGTCACTTTGGAGAACCACAAGCAAAGTTTTTTTTGCCTATTTTCCTATTCATTTTCCATGCATTTCATTTACTCTTTTGACTTTTTCTCTCCTTTGGGCTTTGTGCAACTCTTGGTGGCAAACGCTTGACCATCTCATTAGTGGTTACCAAAACGTCATTGTAAACAATGATGACATTAACACAACAGTGAGTTCAGAACTTCCAATTGTCCTTATTTTCTGGGGACAGTCTTGGATATACAGAAGCCATCCCAGTTTTCAATTTGATCCCAGAATGTCCCACTTTTCCTTAGGTTGTCCCTATTTTCATTGGAGAAATGTTGGAGAATATTGAGTTATGTGACCCCTGAGCAAAAGAGATATGTAGCTATACAACCTTTAGAAAACACCTGAAAGCAGCGCTGCTTTTAAAGGTTTAATGTTTTATTATGTTTTTATATATGATGGACACTGCCCACAGTGGCAGGGACAACCCCATCAGATGAGCGGGATATAATAATAATAATAATAATAATAATAATAATAATAATAATAAATAGGATGTCCCTATTTTCACTGGAAAAATGTTGGAGGATATGTGAGTTGGACCTAAAACAGCTTCCTTCACTATAAAAAGGTAAAGGTAAAGGTACCCCTGCCCGTAAGGGCCAGTCTTGACAGACTCTGGGGTTGTGCGCCCATCTCAATTAAGAGGCCAGGGGCCAGCGCTGTCCGAAGACACTTCCGGGTCACATGGCCAGCGTGACAAAGCTGCATCTGGTGAGCCAGAGCCGCACACGGAAATGCCGTTTACCTTCCCGCCAGTAAGCGGTCCCTATTTATCTACTTGCACCTGAGGGTGCTTTCGAACTGCTAGGTTGGCAGGCGCTGGGACCGAGCAACGGGAGCGCACCCCGCCACGGGGATTTGAACCACCAACCTTTCATTCGGCAAGCCCTAGGCGCTGAGGCTTTAACCCACAGCGCCACCCGCGTCCCGCCCTCCTTCACTATAGGAAGCACCATTTTCTGTTGGAAGAAATGCTTTCCTTCCTCTCTTTCAACAGTTTATATATTGGGTTTTCCAGTGGAGGGAGGTCTATTGGGATGAATGGGGCATTGTTCAAACAACCTCAGTCTGCCCTCAGCCAGTCCACTTTACTTACATCCAATCCAAGGGGGGATCTTTTGCAGGATCTAATCTTAAAGCAGAAGCTTTGGAAGACACCTTGTATGAGACTGCAATTTGTCCAACCCAGGAACCTCCTAGTTTCTGTCTTTGGTCCAGATGCACTGAGCACATTAGAACCATTTGAGGTGTTTAGGTGACCATTTCTTATCCTAAGCATTTTTCTTATGGAATGGGAGCAAATGGGTTTAGAGGGTGAGAGGTTGGAAGTAAGATCAGAAACTGCATCAGAACAGTTCTTGGGTTAATTTGTGTTCTGTTGTACATATTTTTCTGCAATTATTACCATTTATATGTTGCACTTCTTACTGAAGCTCCTGGAAAAGGGGAGGGCAACAGGAAAAGGTTTTTGTTTTTTTTAAAGAAAATGTTAATAAGTAAATTTGAAAAAAAAACACCCAGAAATTTCTGAACTCAGTATGAGCTAGAGTTCACCATGGCTCTGCCCCAGAATCAGGGTTTAAAAATCATGGCTTCCACCACCGAATATAAAGCATAATAATTAAGGTTCCCTCTGATCATATGTAATTTGACTGTTCCTCCCTCTGAGCATCCTAAAATCATCTGTGATTAGCGAGTCGAGTGTTTAGGTCAGGGGAGTTGAGCCTAGTAACTCTTTGTAAAGATCAACCATTGATTGCTTTGTTCAGCTTTCATCTCCTCTATTTTAGTCACTGATGGATTTAAACTAAGCAACTAAGTAAAATTGTACTGTAATTTATATGCATAACTTGTAAATTTTGAGCAAATACTGTTACTCAAAGATATGTTTTCAGGGAAACCTTTTGGGGAGAACTTTATCTATGAACCTAACATGTTGACTTAATTAAAGTTTATTCATTTTATAACTATGCTGTCCACTCGACCAGAAAGCTCTCCAAGTGATGTACAAATAAAAGCATAGCTAAAATGCTAACGTTACACTGAGCCACAAAATAGCTCAGGTTTTTCATTTGAAAATGTCACTGCCATTTGGCAGTTCCTTCCTCTGATCTGCTCATACTTTTTTTTCCAGGCCATCGTGCAGCACCGGTTCATGTTGTATAAAAATAAAAAGGACTATTGAATATCCCCCATCGTTTTCTATTCATCTGCTTCAACAAAATCCTGCCGGAAGACTGGAAATGGCTTGCTTTGGTCCTTCTCTCCAATGCACTTCATGGACTTGATATTATTGATCCTTCTGAAACATTTCTTTATCAGCCTGGCCTTGGAAGTTGCTGAGCTACACCCAGGAAGTACCGAAGCCTCTTATTTCTATTGAATGTAATAAGTTGTGGTCTTGAGCTCCTTGGAGAATTAAGTGTATACTAAGTACTGCACTAAATTGTAAGCGGGATATTCGATCAATACTTTTCTGTATCACAAGAGGCTAATCCAGTCATAAAAGAATATTTAGATCTGTTTCTGGAAGCTCACAAGCTTGTAATACGAAGCTACTGTGTAAGTTTTTCCAGTGGACATGCAGAAAGATGGCTTCTAGCATTTTCCACAGGAAGTTATTAAGTCCTCACATAAATTTGAATTCTAAACATGGCTGATTAGAAAGCATTGGTCCACTCGGCTCAGTCTACTCTGATAGGTAGCACCTCTCCAGGAATTCAAACACAGGTCCAGCTCCAAGGGCCTTCTGGTGGTTCCCTCACTGTGAGAAGTAAGGTTATAGGGAACCAGGCAGAGGGCCTTCTCGGTGGTGGCGTCCGCCTGAAGGCAACCCTGTTTAGGCTGGGGTAACTGAGTCATATGGGTAACATATAAATTATTATTATTATTATTATTATTATTATTATTATTATTATTATTATTTAAAGATAGCTAGAATTCTAAAGAGAAATGTCATTGAATAGGAAATAGATGTTTAAGAGTGAAAGTGTTAATGGTTAATGGCATCATGATCTTAGGACATATTGCTTACCAACATGAATATCCCAGAGTTCTAAATCTGATTTCTTTATTGACAGCTGCACAAGTTAATATAGCTAGGAAGTGGAAGGGGCAAGGTGAATATAAAATGCAAGAATGGTATAAAGAGGCATGGGATATAGCTACTGATGATAAATTAACACGTGCAATTAAGATAAAATGGGGAATATGCAGGATAAATGATTTTGAGGAGATATGGAAGGTGTTTATTGAATTTGTACTGGTAAAACAGGAAGGGGTCAAACCATCACAAGAGGTGTTGATATTTTGGGAGGCTGAATAGTTACAGTGGAATGGTCTTGGGGTGGGGTGCACATTTTTATTCTTATTTATTTATTAGTACTTTGTCAAAATAATTTTTTTTTAATAAAAAAAAATCTGATTTCTGAAGCTATGCGTAGTTAACCCAGTATTGAATTTGGCTAGGACACTGCTCAGGGACACCAATGCAGCTAAAATATAATGTATGAATGTGGGAAATCTATATGCTCATTCTGGTGTAAAATTGCCTGAGGGGTACGGTTCAATTCTCAATCTACACCAGCTGGTATTGAACTTGGAAGACAAAATCAGAACAAGTATTTGAGGCAGAGGACCTTGTTGAAAGAGATGCCAAGTAGGAAGGTGACTTCCCAGTGCTTCATATTTGATCCAAAATAAAATTGATGTGAAGAGAGCAAGACTAATTCTACACTGAAATGAAGAGGACTGTGGACTGAGTCACTAAAATGTCGTGCAGATTGAAAGTCTGTGGCGCTTCCATTAGAACAGTAAATTATTAGGAAGTTATTAGGGAGCGCAAGAGAGAAACATGACCCTTACCACATAGACAGCATGAGCTCATTATAACCGAGACAGATAAAACCCACTTTCAGGGCTAGGTAGTAGCTGGCGCTGTTGCATTAGAAAGTAATATCTGGATCCGAGTTGCTTCATAAACTCTGCATTTGGATATTTGTTTTGCCAGTGTCAATGCCAGTGTCTGTGTCTTCGTGATTGATTTCGGGTGAGTACATGGAAGAGTCAAGCAGAGTTCACAGTAGCCAACGTGAGGTGGACAATTGTACGGCATGACTAGATAAATAACAGTTGGGAGCGGGGAGAGAAAGAATGCAAACCTCTGCACTTTGGAAGGAAAATTGTTTGCTGAGCCGCCAAGGCAAATCTAACTGCCTGAATATTATTAAATGATGGCACAGCAATGATATCAATCTCATATAGCCAATCAGGGTGCATAATTAAAAACATAAACTCCTGTGGGGCTGACAACTTATCATAAAACAGTCCCCTAACTCCCTGCCAAATCTCTCTTCCTTGTTTTCCGGAATGGAGAAGCCTGGAACTTGGATGCCATCAACAATTGCAAGAGACCAGAAGAGGTTGCAGATGAGCTTAAAGGTTGCACACTTCAGCTAGTTTCTCATCATTCTTCTGTAGCACGAGGATTCCGTGGTACCATTGTACGTGATATTTTACTTAATACAGACGGCTCCTGCTCCTAAGACTTTGAAACAGATAAGACAGTGGGGAACAGGATAGGGAGGGAACAATGCTAGAGTGAAAGTAAGTAAGCAAGGGTCATCATGAGTAAGGTAAAGGACCCCTGGACGGTTAAGTCTGGTCAAAGGCGACTATGGGGTTGCAGTGCTCATCTCGCTTTCAGGCCGAGGGAACCGGCGTTTGTCCACAGGCAGCTTTCCAGGTCATGTGGCCAGCATGACTAAACCACTACTGGCACATGGAGGACCGTGACGAGTGCCAGAGCGCATGGAAGCACCGTTTACTTTCCCGCTGCAGTGGTACCTATTTATCTACTTGCACTGGCATGCTTTCAAACTGCTAGGTTGGCAGGAGCTGAGATAGAGCAACAGGAGCTCACCCCGTCGTGGGGAATTGAACTGCCGACCTTCTGATCAGCAAGCCCAAGAGGCTCAGTGGTTTAGACCACAGCGCCACCCGCTCACTAAAATCAGAAGGTGTCCCACCCTAGGGTGGAGGCACAGTTGACGAGAACAAGAGAAAGGGCCTTTTCATTGGCTGCACTGATAATTTATTAAAACAACCTTAAACATCTCAAATACACAATCACACAATCACTGATAGGTCCACCTGCCATTGTGAGGCTCAAAGCAATGAAGATGATGCCTTTGGCTGTGGGTTTCTTGTGATGTCACAAAAGCACTTGGCAACTGAGTGGATATAAAGGCAGGCCAAGGGGAAAGCCCTTTTTTTATTTCCAGCAGGACACACCTGGCCATGGATGTGACATTCAGCACTGCCCAGGTTTCTTCCATTTGGAGGAGGCAAAGTGGTAAATGGAAGGAGGCAATTTCTGGCAGTGGGATGCTAGGGAGTGATGATAAAGCAGGTCTGCTTGCTTGAAGACTGCCGGTATCATGATGGGCCTAACAGTAGCTTCTGGCACAATGGAACACTGTGAAGGAAACCAGAGCGCATGGAAATACCATTTACCTTCCCCCCGAAGTGTTTCCTATTTATCTACTTGCACTGGCGTGCTTTCAAACTGCTAGGTTGGCAAGAGCTGGGACAGAGCAATGGGAGCTCACCCTGTCACGGGGATTCGAACTGCCGACCTTCCGATCAGCAAGCCCAAGAGGGTCAGTGGTTTAGACCACAGTGCCACCCGCTTCCCTGTCATCATGTGTACAAGTTTGATGGGAAAGAACTCAGAGGATAAGTAAAAAGCAGGGGTCGGAAAATGATGGGAAGGGTTTTGAGAAAGAGGGAAGGATGGGTGGCACCACATACAGCTTGGGAGGAGTAGGCCAGGGAGAAGACTATTTTTAAACAAGGACAGAAAACGTCCACCATTTTGTAGCCATTATCCTTTTTTTAAAAAAAAATGTAGGTGCCCAATTTACAAATGGTCATATCCTAATATTTTGCCCTTCCCAAGATTGTGAGTCTTTGTATCTCATTTACTTTTTAAAAAGTCCTGTGGCAAGTATAACTTTGTATCGTCGTAGTTCTTCCTCTTTTTTTCCATCACCGTCAACAGCACAACTGGCCAGAGCAGCTGTGGCAACTCAATCAGATGGGTGGGGTACAAAAAATAAATTGTTGTTGTTGTTACTAAGAAGCTCTATTTATGAGGAATAAAGGAACATGGTAGACTGCTATGGCGATTAGTATAATTTCCTGCCTTGCTGCCAACATTTAACCCAGAAGCAAGCCACATTTTGTTTTAATATGATTTACTTCAAAGCAAATGTGCATAGCCTTCCCTAATTGGATGTTCTCTATATGTTCCTGTACTACAATTCCCATCATTCTGAACTAATGTCTGTGTGGGACAGAGGTGTTGAGACTTGTAGTCATTTGAAGGGCTCCACGTTGGTGAAAACTAGTATATGGGCATGCATCCTTTACATGTTTAAATTTTATCAAAAAATAAAACACAGAGAACAATAAGTTGCTCTTGAATTGGATTTTGGGTTTTGTTGTTGTTTACTTCTAGAAGTATTATTTGACAAATTGCAATCCCCTTTCTTTTAAACACAAGGTCTGAAAGGACAATTTTATGGAGCTTTGTAGATAAAAGTAGCCTCTGGTGCTTTTAGCCGTGCAGAGAAGCAATTCATAAAAATTAAGAACAATAAATAAAATGAATAGCCATCATGGCATGCCTTGTGTTTATTTAAAGGCATAATAAAATAAATACAAACAGAAAGACCACCCTTTAATACATGGATGGGGGCTACAGAGAAATTACTGTTTTAATAACAGAGGATTTCCAATAGAAATCTGTCCATTTCAGCATCCCTCTGAGGAGGCCTCAATAGGAATGTGAGGCCAGGAATAAAGGAACATTGTAGACTTATTAACTTGTAGAGCACTTTCTTTAAAAAGTATCCTAAAGCTGGTTATTCTCCGAAGGTAATATTTAAAAATGATATTTAAATGTCTCAGGTGCTGTCTGCCTGCCATCATGTCCAAAGCTAATGTATTTGACAGCCGCCCTCCACTGCCTTATGATCAGCCTTGGCATTGAGTGAAAATGTTAAACGTAATAAACTGAGTGGTTTTTCTTGGTTAGTCTTTCCAGAACAAAATTCTAAGTCCATATTTCCGGCCATATTTTTTGTGACCCTGCAAAATATTTTTTCCATGGAAGGAGAAACACATCACCCCTTGTCTTGCAGTTTTAAAGCAACCATCAGTCTAAGAAGGCTTTCCTTTTCCTTCTGTTTTCTGCAACACAATATCAACCTTGCTAAATATGATCTCTTCAGTCAGGATGCTATTAGCAAAGTCTCAATTGCAAAGAAATATAATCTTTTGAAATTGGTTATCCTGGACCATGCAAAAAGCTTAAGTGTCATGTTTCATCCCATTGTTTTTTTAAAAAAACAAACCCATTCAGAAAAACCATATTTTTATTAATAATTTTTGAAATCTGTAGAACTAATTCTATGCCTTTCTTGCTGTGGCTGGGCTACCATGCCACATTTTAAATCCGTGAGAATAATTATCCAATGTGTCTTATTTGTAAAACATAAAATGTGAATGTCCTATACACAAATGCTGTCAAATGACTCTGTCAAGGGCTGGAGTTTCAGAGGGTGGGAAACAAGGCAGAGAGTTGAACTGCTAAGTGGTTGGACTGGCAAACAGGTGACAGAGACACAAATGTAGGTAGGCGCACTGAGCAGTTCATGGTACTAAGACTTCGAGAAATTTTAGGGCCAGTCAGACCCTATTGGCTCCTTATATCAGATGATCGCTGCTACACTACTCACTGTGTGAGTGGAGAGCAAGCCAGTAGCATCTTCTAGGAAGCTCTTACAGTCGGGCCCCTGGATCTTACATTCTTGATACACAGTGGTACCTTGGGTTACATACGCTTCAGGTTACAGTCTCTGCTAACCCAGAAATAGTACCTCGGGTTAAGAACTTTGCTTCAGGGTGAGAACAGAAATCGTGCAGCGGTGGCGCGGTGGCAGCGGGAGGCCCCATTAGCTAAAGTGGTACCTCAGGTTAAGAACAGTTTCAGGTTAAGAATGGACCTCCAGAATAAATTAAGGTACCACTGTATTCAGCTTTTGGCAGAACTTCCAAGTGTCCCTATATTCCAGGGACAGTCCCAGATTTACGGAAGCCACCCTGCTTTCTGATTTGATCCCGGAATGCCCCAATTTTCCTTAGGACACCCCTATTTTCATAGGAGAAATGTTGGAGAATATGGAGTTATCTGACCCCCTAGCCATCTGAAGGCTGCCCTGTATAGGGAAGTTTTTAAAGTTTGATGTTTTATTAAATTTTTATCTATGTCGGAGGCCACTCAGAGTGGTTTGGGCAACCCAGGCATATGGAAGGAGTATAACTAGTAAAATAATAGTAATAACATGGTGCTACTACTACTACTAATAATAATAATTGAATAGGACACCCCTATTTTCATAGGAGAAATGTTGGAGGGTATGCCTCTGGTGCAGTTGGCACAGGGAAGTGGTCACAAATTTTGGGGGGCCAATGAGGGTATCTGGAATTTTGAGAGAGGGTTGCAGGGAACACAGAGCCATGAATGTGCTCCAGCAAAAAGCAAGCAGAACCTGAGCTCTTGCATAACAGTAGCAGTAGGTGCTGCCTAGTTGTTTGATGCAACCCTGTTGCAAGCTGCTGCTTGTCTCAGAGGGCCCCAGAATATTCCAGCAACCAGCTACTGTAACAGAGCCTGTTGTCTAAACCACGGAGCCTCTTGGGCTTGCCGATCAGAAGGTTGGCGGTTCGAATCCCTGTCACGGGGTGAGCTCCCGTTGCTCTGTCCCAGTTCCTGCCAACCTAGCCATTAGAAATCACGCCAGTGCAAGTAGATAAATAGGTACCGCTGTGGTGGGAAGGTAAACACCGTTTCCATGCGCTCTGGTTTCTGTCACACTGTTCCGTTGTGCCAGAAGCGGTTTAGTCATGCTTGCTACATGACCTAGAAAGCTGTCTGCAGACAAACACTGGCCTCCTCGGCCTGAAAGCGAGATGAGCGCCGCAACCCCATAGTCGCCTTTGACTGGACTTTACTGTCCATGGGTCCTTACCTGCAGTGGTTAGTGTGTGGAAGAAGGACCTGGGAGACCCAGAGTTCAAATTCTCACCTGGCCACCTTGGGCCAGCTACTGTGTCTCAGCTTAGCGTATTTCATAGGGTTGTTTTAGGTGATTAAATGATGAACAGGAGAACCATGTAGGGCACCCAGAGCTCCTTGGACAAAATGGCAGGATCTAAATGTAACAAACAAATAAAACAATAAAATGGAGCCTTCCGAATCAGGCAACCCTTTACTATGTATAAATCCCATTGTACATTTTAAAATCACAACTTTACTTCAGAAAAAAATACAATTTCTCCACAGATGCAAGCTGCAATGTGATGTTCATGGAACATAGTGTAACCTTGTGCTCTTTAATACACCTGACACACCTACGTCATACATTAATAATCACTTTAAATACTTTCAAATCACTCTCAAATACTCTCAAACAGTCATGTTGTCATCTAGTCATGTCCGACTCTTCGTGACCCCATGGACCAGAGCACGCCAGGCACCCCTGTCTTCCACTGCCTCCCACAGTTTGGTCAAACTCATGCTGGTAGCTTCAAGAACACTATCCAACCATCTTGTCCTCTGTCATCCCCTTCTCCTTGTGCCCTCCATCTTTCCCAGCATCAGGGTATTTCCAGGGAGTCTTCTCTTCTCATGGGGTGGCCAAAGTATTGGAGCCTCAGCTTCAGGATCTGTCCTTCCAGTGAGCACTCAGGGCTGATTTCCTTCAGAATGGATAGGTTTGATCTTCTTGCAGTCCATAGGACTCTCAAGAGTCTCCTCCAGCACCATAATTCAAAAGCATCAATTCTTCGGTGATCAGCCTTCTTTATGGTCCAGCTCTCACTTCCATACATCACTACTGGGAAAACCATAGCTTTAACTATACTGACCTTTGTTGGCAAGGTGATGTCTCTGCTTTTCAAGATGCTGTCTAGGTTTGTCATTGCTTTTCTCCCAAGAAGCAGGCGTCTTTTAATTTCGTGGTTGCTGTCACCATCTGCAGTGACATGGCGTCTCCCAAAAAATCCTGGGAACTGTAGTTTGTGACTGGTGCTAGGAAGGGATGCCCTAGCAATTCTCAGCGCCCTGAACAAACTACAGTTCCCAGGATTATAAGAGTGTTTTAAATGCATGATTTGGATAGGATGTTTCAACAGTCAGAAAACACAAGTGCGCCTTCTTTTTTGCATTCTCTACCTCAGGCACCCGTTGTACCTTTCGGGGGACAAATATGACATCAGGGTATGATATAGTTTGAGCTATATTTTACAGAGGGAGTGGAAGGAATTTGGCATAGGGCTGCCATTTTAGTTGACAGCTCATAACACGTTCCACCTTTAGAGCTGACAAAAAGTTACAAACACAGTTATTATTTTTCACCTTTAAAAAGGGGACCAACCTTCTAAACCACTAGCTTGTTTCCTGGGTACATTTTGTACCCAAATACAACAGGCAATGTCATAAGAAATTGGCATTTTCCAGAGCACTAGAGACTGCAGTAAACAAGAACGCTGAGTTGATCCTACTTCGATTTTATTCTCCGAAAATCTAGCAAGAAAGTGAAATATGCGAACGGACAGGTGTTTTGAAAGGGCATCATTCTCTGTAGCTGCCTTATGCTAGCAAGTGATCTCTACCCTTCCAGTAGAGGAAAATCTTCCCACTTGCCTGCCATTTGATCAGCTGGAGTCTTGATCTAAGTCAAAGACTAACTAACTTTAATGTTCAGATTTCTTCAGCAACTCTGCAGGCATTTCCCAGTAGCATGTTTTCACACAGCGAGGCTTTCATTGTATCACCGCTCTTCATTATTCACAGCATATTCAGTCACGTAGAGAGCGAAGATTGCGGGGCTCATTTTTCATTGGCACCACGCTGCCTTGCCTACTCTGTTGGCTGCCTGTTTAGAGCTTGCACATTCCCGGGAACCTGTGTTTAATACTCTCTCTTCCTTTCCTTCATCCCCATCCATCAATTGTACTGTAATTATTGTTTATTTTTTTTATCAGCTTTAGTTATGGTGTTGCCCCCAGAAGCTGCTTGGATCAATGTGTGAACGTGTTGTGCTCACTTGATTGATTTCTCACCCCCTGTATCTGCCACCAGACTCGCGATGGAAATCTAACCAAGTTATTTTCACATTTTAAAACAACTTCTGGGAATTTTGGGTGATGCGATTCATCTGAAAGCTTTCAGGAAATATAAACCTATATTAGTAATAATTTTATTATTTATGCCTCACCCAACTGGCTGGGTTTTCCCAGCCACTCTGGGCGGCTTACAGCACATTAAAAATGGCAAAACATTAGGCATTAAAAATTCCCTGACACAGGGTTGCCTTCAGATGTTAATAATCAATGCCCTATCTTCATTATCGAAAAGTTGAGTATGAAAATGCAATATGAATATTCTTACGGGAGACAAGGACAGCTACGGCAAATTCAATATGTTTCTCAAAACATTTTTTCACGTTTAAGAGAAAATTATATGAAAATAATATATCGTTGGTATCTAACACCGAGTAAACTGGGGGAAAATGTATAAATATTTGTGTGTCGAGGTCCCCAATCCACCCCCCAAAATAACTCACAACGGACACGTAATTTTTTGTTTAAAATTTTTGGCATGATTTTGGCCACAACTTTATTAAAATACAAACTGTGAGTGGTTGTTTAGGCATTGGTTTCAGACTATCTGTCCCCCCGCCTGGGGACAGAACTGACTTCCGGGCACCACCGAAAGAAAGTGCGGGGGAAAGCAAGTCGGGGAAGAATTGGAGCTGAGACACAGACCCTCAACTCTCACCCGCCTACTCCCTGAAGGCTTGCCGGCCCTGGTCCCATTCCAGGGATTGGACGAAAAGATGGCAAGCCCCAGGATTCCTTTAACGGAATTCCCTTTCTGCAGCAACCATGGAGGGGCAGGCCCTGCCTATCCTAACCCCTCCTCCACCAGATTTATAACCAATGCCTAACTACAACCTTACAAGTTGTGACGATTTGCTACGCAGTAGGCAAAAACCACCCAGCCAGCCAATTTGCCAGGTGGAAAAATTCCTACCAGGCCCCTGCTCAAAGGCAGACGGCCCCATGACAGGCATAGCAAGGTCAACGCTACAACCCCTTACTCTAGGGCGGGTGGGCGGGTGATCCGTTGCACGCAGCAAAAGAGAAAGTACAAGGCTGCGTGCAGAGTATTTCAACCTTTTACCCCTCCCACCAAAATTGCAACATAACTTTTCCCCCAGCAACTCGGCAATCCAATCAATGCCCCCTGGTCATCTTGGAGAACTTACCCAGCAACAAAGGGGGTGGCTCAGTAGACCCCACCGCAACACGTGCTCTCCCTGAAGGACAACACACTAAATCAAACAAGTGTTGGAAATGTAAAGAGAAAGAAGATTCTTTTTATCCTATGTGGTGGTCTCATAGTAAGGTTAAACTTTACTGGGAAATGATATATAATGAATTGAAAAGGATGTTCAAAAGAACATTTGTAAACAAACAAACAAACAAACAAACAAACAAACAGAAACACCCAGAAGCTTTTCTTTGGGGAATTATAGGGACAGTGCTACCTAAATTGTATAGAAATTTATTTATTTATGTATGCTACTACAGCAGGCAGAATGCTACTCGCCCCAAAATGGAAAGAAGTCCCAGTAAAGGAAGAATGAATACAAAAAACGTATGGAATATGCAGAAACGGCAAAACTTACTGGAAGAATAAGAAGTCAACAAACTTTTTATAAAAGAATGGAAGTGCTTTATTGAATATTTACAGATAAATTGCAAACAGATAAAAACATTGGCAGGATTATTGTAATAACCTGCAGTTTCATAAGAGTATATATTTAAAGTAGATCATTAAATATATTTCATTCAATGAATTCATTCAATGAATTTGCATATGCAGAAGATATTGGAAAATAAATTTAAGAAACCACAGAAAGAGGGGGAAGAAAGTAAAACTTTGAAATGTTAAAATGAATGTAAAATTAATGAAATGTATAAACTTGAAAAGTATAAATAAAAAGTTTTTTAAAAATAATAATAATTTGTTTTTGTTTTTAAAAAAGCATTTGCACAGCACTTCCAATACCAGGATGTGTGGGAAGCTGAACATCAGGTATGGATGCTGCAATGATAGATATGCAAATAGAACTCACCCAATAATGCCAGAGGAACACTCTGCAATTTTGAGAATAGCGATTTTCGCCTCTCTTTTTATTTATACAGTGGTACCCGGGTTAAGTATTTAATTCATTCTGGAGGTCCGTTCCTAACCTGAAACTGTTCTTAACCTGAAGCACCACTTTAGCTAATGGGGCCTCCTGTTGCCGCCATGCCGCTGGAACATGATTTCTGTTCTCATCCTGAAGCAAAGTTCTTAACCGGAGGTACTATTTCTGGGTTAGCAGAGTCTGTAACCTGAAGCATCCGTAACCTGAAGCGTATGTAACCCGAGGTACCACTGTATCAGAAAACTACACTAAAACACCAGTGATCAGGGATGATGGAAGTGGTAGTTCAACAATATGTGTAGGCCAGCAGGTTAGCCACACCTGCCTTAAACAGTTATTTGGTTGTATCAATGTCCATGTGTGTTATGTGAACTGGTAAACTGGTATAGCACTGAAGCTGTAGGCAGTGATAGCTAGTTTCCTAGAAGTAAGTCCTATAGAACTCAGTGGGACTTACTTCTGAGTTAGGTATCTATAGGCGTGCCCTGTTGATCTTCAATTGTAGCCTTATTGGAGTTCACCGGTTGGGTCTGCGTTGCTCCGGGACAGGAGGAAGGAAGTCAAATGACACCGAGGTTGATTCAAAGAAAGAGTTTATTCTGCTCACCGGAGAGCAGAAGGCACTTGCGTGATCAAGTCCACAGCAAGTCCAAAGAAATGACAAGTTTCATGCAGTATATATATCCTCCAGGCACCCTCTCCCTCCTTCCCATATAAATCCAACCACGTCAGCCTATGTACGCAGGTTGACATCACATGTGTTCTTGCTCTGGTATTCTTAACCATAGAAGGGAATTCCTTCCTGTACTTCTGACCATAAAAGGATCTTCCTCTTCCTACTCTTATCTTGGAGGAAGAGATCGTCATCTCCGAGAACATGCTTTGGCGTTGTTCTGGACTTAGGTCTGTGCGTCTTTTGTGGTCAGCACATAAGATAAGGTGCAGATGTGTCTTCTCTGTTCTACTGGTGCAGTCAGGGTCATTCCTGCCATCACAAACTGATAAAGGAGAGGGCTCTGAGCACGGCCCGGTTTCTGTTTATACATTCACTCAGAGCTCAAGTTAATGGATTTTAGCTAAGGAAAAATAGGGATTTTGGTGCAGTTTCAAACTGCCTGCACAGTCAGTTTTGGGAAACCTGTTCCTTCACAATAGTTCGGTTTTCCTTGCTGTAGTTACGGATATAATTGTGTCTTCATTCCAGCATCCAACTCACCACATGGCATGCCTGCTATCCAGGAACAGTTTGAAAGCAACCTTCCTGTAGTAACTGTCTCAGAGAAAGTAACCCTCAAGCTGCATGGGAAAAAGCTGCTTTTTGACAAATTTTTCAGTCCTATGTTCCACTTTCAGGTGACCTTTAATCACACCTTGACTTTTCCTGTAAATTAGATTCCTTGCACCAAAGGGGTCCTTTCTTTCTCTCTAGTTATCTGCTGCCTATTTCATGGATTGTGTCATCTTTTTTTTGATGGAGCTTTGTTCTTCTGCAAAGTAAAATGCCCCATTCTTGCTAATTCCCTTTGTATCTGTCTCAGTAGTAGCTTTTAAGGCTGCTAAAAATATCGGCGGAAACTAAAGCGTACGGGCAATCAAGCTTGATGAGATAGTTGGAATACAAAACACGGCTTTATTCTGGAAAGAGTTTGAACTTGATAATGCTTCTAATCCCAAGCAGTAGTTTAGATACTCATCTAATGTGCTGGGCAGAGTTTCAATTAACATACCATTGGTATGATTCTATGCAGTATCTTCTCAAAAGTAAGTTATAAAGTTAAGGAGCCATAATAAGTATGTTTAGGCTTACAGTACAAAGTTGCTATCCAATGCACAATATTTGGAGAAAGTCCCATTGAATACAGTCAGAGTGGGGCTTGGGGAGAAGGAATTCCTCAAGGTGTGGGGCCACCACTGAAAAGGACCTGCCCCATGTCAGTCTGTTCAACCTTAGCAACAGGTCCAAGTGCCTGAAAGGTCTTGGTTTGGAAAAGATCATATGGTTATAGGTGGCCCTTGGCATAACCTGATCCTAGAACATTCAGAATTTTAAAGATTCTAGTACTATAAACTGAGCTTAAAAATTAACAGGTGCAAAATTGAGGTGACATGACCAATAATGTTTTTTGCTGGGTTGGGAATTGTGCAGACCTATTTCAAACTGAAGTGACAAAATTCTGCTTTTGAATGTTTCTGCTCTGATGTGCTTCCGGTGATGTTTGTCACATGAAAGCAGTTCTAGACAAATGGCTCCCTATCACTCAAAGGAAAAGGAAAATTCAGTGTGTAAGGACTTAATTTCAATACTTTTAAGCACGTGCCACATGAAATAAAATGTCCCATACGTTGTCATGCTTAGGGAGGAATAAAGTAGTTCTAATTAGAAGCTTGAAGGATAGACAGGATGGGCTTTGCTATAATAACCATCCCTGCTTTCTTCTTCTTTGGCGACCACTCATAACCGAATAAGATTGTCTTCCATGAATATGGTCTTAACCAGGAATCAGCAAACTTTTTCAGCAGGGGGCCGGTCCACTGTCCCTCAGACCTTGTGGGGGGCCAGACTATATTTTTTTGAGGGGGGAAATGAATGAATTCCTATGCCCCACAAATAACCCAGAGATGCATTTTAAATAAACACACACATTCTACTCATGTATAAACATGCTGATTCCCGGACCGTCTGTGGGCTGGATTTAAAAGGCGATTGGGCCGTCTCTGGCCCCCGGGCCTTAGTTTGCCTACCCATGGTCTTAACAGTGTGTTAGTAACACTGCACTAGTTTAGATACTCATCTAATGTGTTAGAGTCCCATGGACTGCAAGAAGACCAAACCTATCCATTCTTAAGGAAATCAGCCCTGAGTGCTATATGCATTTACTCTGAAATCACCCTATATGCATTTACTCTGAAATCATCCCTGAGTGCTCACTGGAAGGACAGATCCTGAAGCTGAGGCTCCAATACTTTGGCCACCTCATGAGAAGAGAAGACTCCCTGGAAAAGACCCTGATGTTGGGATAGATGGAGGGCACAAGGAGAAGGGAACGACAAAGGACAAGATGGTTGGACAGTGTTCTCGAAGCTACCAGCACGAGATTGACCAAACTGCAGGAGGCAGTGGAAGACAGAAGTTCTCTGGTCCATGGGGTCACAAAGAGTTGGACACGACTAAACAACAACAAAGTAACACTGCTGAGACTTGCAGTCTGAATAAGCTAAACTGGATTTAGTATGTAAACTAAAATCCCATGTACTGTATTGGTTTGGAGAAGCATTCCAAAAACTGAACACAAAACTGCTAGACAATCTTTTGAAAGACTTAATGCAGTTTTACTACAGAACAGAAGACTAATTTGATGAGAAGTCAAGCCTTAATTCAAATATTATCAGATGCATCACCTGAAAACACTATGAAAGCCTCTGCTATTTAAAAAGTCCAACAGAAAAAGAGATTAATTGCAAGATAATGTTTTTAATTACCAATGGGATTTCCCTTTTGAGCTAACTGGGTTTCTTTTTTTCCAGGACTGAACACTGACACTATTTATTATGATTCATAAGGAAGATGTTGGGTTTTTTAAAAAAAGAATTTGTTATGAAACAGTAGTTAAAGTGGATGCAACTTAAGTGTCTGTTTTGAATTACTTTTCTTGCCTCTGAGCAATTCAGTGGATCTTCCTAATTGTTATGTGTATTTTGGGGTGTAGGATCCTGATATTCTTATTTTAATATTATTAGATGAGACAGAATTAGGATGGCTAGGAATCTCATTTTTAATCTCTCCAAGCAAAAGATAAATAAAGCAGAAATAATTAAGCAAAAGAAAAATGGGTATCATAAAGGTAAACCTTGGTAGTTGAAATCTTTAGCCTTAAAGATTATTTTGTGTTCGCTTTTTCATTGCAGTGTTTATTCTATTTTGCTCCTTCTCAAGCTATCAGACTACTTCATTCACATTTTTCAGTTTTTGTTGTTGCAACCATTAAAAAATTCCAGCAGATGTGCTATTGTTAACACAGCTGTGCAGACAAACTATTTCTTTTCCTTTTTTTAAAAAAAAGAGCGCCCCAGGTGCCCATTGAGCCATTTAATTGATAGCTGCATAAACAATCACCCCCCAAAAGCTACCCAAATCTCCTCCAACAATAAAATAATTTGTCCGCTAATTGAAAAGGCCTTAACTTTGGTTGTCAATGGAAAATGCTTACTTTAGGGAGCTAAGGCGATTACAAATAAAGCACGATAACTGCAAACTAAGGAATGTGTTGCACCAGCTGCCACAAATGCAGATAACTCCTAAAGTTTGGTTCGCCAGCAGAAACTCCTGCTGTGCATAAAACTAGGTGTCTCGTAGTTATTAAAAGGTCACTGTTATCTGCTGGCTGTTTCATGCTTCTACTGATGCTAATTGTTTGGCTGTGATCTAGACAGCCCCTTCTCCGAGTAGAAGGTACCTTTGCTTATACAAACAGATATGATTTCAACTGATTTCCACCTCCCACCAACCGGAGCCCCCACTTCATGCCAGGTGATTTTCAAAAATAATGGAGCACTTACCTGAGGCAGTGTTGGGTTTGTGGGAAGGTGGCGCTGCGGTCTAAGCCACTGAGCTTCTTGGGCTTACTGATCAGAAGGTTGGCAGCTCGAATCCCTGCAACGGGGTGAGCTCCTGTTGCTCTGTCCCAGCTTCTGTCAACTTAGCAGTTTGAAAGTACGCCAGTGCAAGTAGATAAATAGGTACCGCTGCGGTGGGAAGGTAAATGGTGTTTCTGTACGCTCAGGTTTCTGTCAGTGTCCCATTGTGCCAGAAGCAGTTTAGTCATGCTGGCCACATGACCCAGAAAGCTGTCTGTGGATAAACTCCGGCTCCCTTGGTTTGAAAGCAAGATGAGTGCCACAACCCCATAGTTCCCTTTGAATGGACTTAATCGTCCAGAGGTCCTTTATCTGTAGCTTTTTTTTTTGGGGGGGTGGGCATCCCTTAGTCACTGTTGCCAGGCATGGCCTGCTGGTGCTAGGGGTGCCCTTTGGCCTGATGGACACATCGGGGTGAACATTGATCAATGGCACCACAGTGTGCCTGCTGGGCTTTAACATCCAAGGTCCGTGCAGCAGGGAGAGAGAAATCTCAGGAAACCTTGCTGCATGCACACAGGGTGAGGCTGTTAACTTGTCCAGATGCTGAGTATAGAAATTACCCCCATATATCAATGAACACCTGCACAGACTTAAATTGATTTGGTTACATTCGTTGAATCTGACTAGTTCATTTGTGTTGCAGATCCTCAAGTTGTCATATTTAATAAAGAGAACCTATTTATCCACATCTGGTTGCCTTGATTCTTCTTCCTGGTGTGCTGGCAAGGTTCCTTTGCTTACACAAACAGGTATGGGATTTCAGCTGATTTCAGTCTCCTGCCAGCTGTAGCCCCACATCCCACACCAAAGGACATGAAAAACAGAACCCAGAGAGGAAGTGTTAGATCATGTTTCAGCACAGGTAAATGAGGATCAAAGATGCCTGAGGGAAATGACATAGTCAAGGACAAACGGATAAAGGGATATTGGCAAGGCATGGTGCTTTGATTTTTGATTTAGTAGAGTTTGGCCCAGCTGTCAAAGTGACAGAAGGAATAAGCTGCATGGACCCTTCTTCCAGAGTTCCTGGTTCCCCATTTGTGGTGTGTGGAACCTCAGTGTTAGCTTTTGAGGTGACACAGCGGTCCACAGTGGGAAGGAGAAGGCAGGAAAACTCCATTGCATGTAATCCTATGCCCCACTATGACCCACTCAAGCAATTGTGATTTCAATGGTCAGTGCATGATGTCATAAAGAGTACTTCTCATGAGCCAGGAGTCAGCTTCACCTGCTGAACAGCAGCCTGAAGGGGAAGAAGGCAGAGGGACTCCACCTGCTGCTGATCAGCCTTCAAGGACTCTGAAGAGAACCAGCTGGCTTCAGTCAGATGCTGGAAACAGCATGTCTTGTTCCTGATCCAGTATTGCTGTTTCTTGATCCTCTTGACCTTTGATCATCAGATTCCCTGACCCCTGGAGTGTCCGACCGCATGATTCACTGTTGCCTGATCCTAGGACTGGACCTGACTTTGGATCCAGACTCTGCCTACAGGTAAGTACACCCCAGAGACTCTCTTGATTGGCTGGCCTCTCACTCCCCTGAGCTCGCCCATTGTTGCTCAGCATGGGACTGAGACAGTATTGTGTATAACTTAGGGTGCCCCATGACCTTGTCCTTTAGACTTATTTGGTCTCTAAGTTCTGTTTCTGTACCTGACTGTTGCTCCTCACATCTGAAATTTCCAGTTGTGACAATACACAAGTAACCAAAATTGTGGAAACCTTTTGGGGAAAGTGTATTTCTGAGGTTTGATCGTTCACTTACTGCATCACATTCTTCATTAAATTATCTTTCCATTGATACATAATTTTATGGTATTATTTCCCCCCCCCAAAAAAAAAAGTGGTGTTATGAGCTTCAAAAATACACTTTTTCCAAAAGTTCCACAATTTTGGCCACCAGTGTATTTTAAGTCAACATAATGATAAGGACTGTACCAAATATTCACTTCTAACGCTTAACTTGAAAATGATGATTACAACAAGGAGGTATAAATATTTCTCCTATCTTCCTTTTAGAGAGGCAGTCATAATTTCCATTATTTGCTGCTGCTTTTTGCACATTTCTTCCCTTCTGGTGCCTGACTTCTTTCTCCTTCCTGGATTAGTCACATGGGTGACTCCAGCTCATCAATAAGTAGTGAGCAGGATAATACCTTCCAGGGGAAGGCAACAGGATGCTCCGCATCTATTGCTGGTCAAAGAATTCCCATCAACCTGAGCCAGCATTGTCAATGGTCAGAAGAGAGGAGAAATGTTGTCCAAAAAATCTGAAAGGCACCCAAGTTTGCTACTGTTGTCCTGCACAACTAATCAGATATGGGTACATAATAGAATCGCTGTGGGCAAGGAGAGCAAGAAGAGAGGGCAATGCTATGACTAGTCATGCTTCCCAAAAAATTGGGGGTTGCCCCAAAATTGTAAGAAAGTGAAGACATTTTCAGCCCCACTGAAAATGCTTATAAAAGAGAAAGAAAGAAAAAATTGAGTTTATTTGTAAGGGGGAATAGAGAACCGTTTCTCTTTTGTATTTTTATTTTTTAAAAGCATACTGCGCATCCGTAGAAATGACTTACTGTTGAATAACTTTTGATGTCAATCAGTGTCTAGTTTTTGCTTTGCATTCCCCACAGGGACTACCATGGTAGTTTAGCATGCCTGAATGAGCTAAGACAGATAGAGGCATTCTGATCTCTTTGTTAGTTGCAGCTGATTTTTATTCTCTCGGAGGATCTGAGGAGAGAAAAGGAGAACTCTAACAAACCGTTGTGACTCCAAGTATGCCACTATTCATGATCATATCCCAGCGAAAACCTTAAGTTCTGTATTTCCCAAAGAAGTTTTGTTTTCTTTTGTTTTTTTGAATGAGCTTTGTTATTCAAAAGAGCTTGTAGCGTTTTTTTGCTTGGCGTTGGCATCCTGCTGGCTCTGACACTCGCTTGCAGATTCCTGCTGAAGCTGATTCAATTAAAAACAGAGAAATCAATATAAATTTGAGAAAAGGCATTAGACAAATGATCTGCCACTCATAGAGCTTTTTGTACTGGGCAGGTTACCATGTAAGAAGCAGGCTTTTCCAAGTGGTTTGCGTCTTTTGGTTAATCAAGAATAATTTCATATAATGAGTGGAAGCTGCTGCTGCTATGTGTTAATTTGTTTTGGTGCAGCTGTAATGGCATGTGTTTATATAGTTAAATAAAGGACATTATTTAAGCAGCTTATGGTTTAAAAACATTTTGCAATTACATTTTTAGAATTATGCTTTAGGGCTATTATTACTTAAATGGGGAGAAATCGTTCATATTGATGATCAAACTACACAGAAGAAAGTTGTTTTCACCCAAGTTATCTTGATCGACTATACAACTCTGGTAAGGAGGCTTTAATCAGATGTCAGGTACATCTGTGCAACAAAATGTATGTTTTATGATAGCCTATATTTGTAATACCTAATAAAGGTTTGGCAAAGTAAGTCTTCAAGGAGTGAGAGACTCCACAGTTTCCAGCACTTACCTCTGGGTTTGGTTTCTTTGAAATGAAGGTCACTGAAGATTGTGGTGTCTTCATGATACATGAATTTATTTACACATGCATTCAAACTGAACATATAAAGGATTCTTCCATCTATGAAAAGGCTTTTGATCCACTTGAAGGATCTGGGCAAGTGACTTTTGACAATTTCCTCTCCCCCTGCTGTCCCCAGAAGGACCCTGGGAATAGGCAAAAGTCAGCTATAGTTGGAGTGGATTTCTGGATCTTGGTCACTGTGTCTTTCCCTTTGAAACAAATTGAGATATACCGTACTTTAGTGTTGTACCATGGGTTGTTCCCACTCGGCTAGTGGATACACTGCTGTCAACATGTGGCGGCAGCTTTAAATTGCTCCATGCGGCTTTGGGGATAGATTAGTCACTGAACACAAATGTTTCCATACACAGACCTTTGCTATATGAAACATTTCAGATTACCTCTACCTTGGATGATTGTAAATCTGGATTATTTAGCAGCACCTAACCACTGCTGTTTCACTTTATGATGTCCAGGAAGTGATTTGCTAAAAAGAGTTGACTCCTGGAGAGGGGAGAGGGACCATAGGGAAGGCAATGTCTAGAGCATGGGTAGGCAAACTAAGGCGCGGGGGCCGGATCCGGCCCAATCACCTTCTAAATCCACCCCGTGGGCGGTCCAGGAATTAGTGAGTTTTTACATGAGTAGAATGTGTGCTTTTATTTAAAATGCATCTGAGTTATTTGTGAGGCATAGAAGAAGAGTTTGGATTTGATACCCCGATTTATCACTACCCTAAGGAGTCTCAAAGCAGCTAACAATCTCCTTTTCTCTTCCTCCCCCACAACAAACACTCTGTGAGGTGAGTGGGGCTGAGAGACTTCAGAGAAGTGTGGCTAGCCCAAGGTCACCCAGCAGCTGCATGTGGAGGAGGAATTCGTTCTTTTTTCTTTTCTTTTTCAAAATATAGTCTTGCCCACCCCCCTAAGGTCTGAAGGACAGTGGACCGGCCCACTGCTGAAAAAGTTTGCTGACCCCTGGTCTAGAGTAATCTATACCAGCCATAACTAGCCCCCCAAACCCCACTGAACAGCTGTGTGATCTGTGTTCTACAACTGAGGACATTTTGCAGTTGTTCCTTTGGGTGAAAAAGTCAGATCTTCTGATCTCTGGAATAAAAAAAAAAGTTTGTTCCTCATGTAACATGTTATTTTCACAGAGCCAATCTGTTAATTTTGTAAGCAGCTGCCTAGCATAGAGTTTGGAAGGAACATCCAGTAAACGAATAGGACAGTCATTTCTTGGGGGGCGGGCGGGCGGGCGATATCTCCTGTCTTGTGAATTGGCATAATGATATTTAATTTACAGCCTGCTGGCATTTTTGTTGTATTATTTGTATGTGTGAAGAGCCTAGCCAAGATGGGTTGCCACCAGTCCATATGTGCCTTAAAGAGCTCCAGTTGCATTGTATCCTCGCCTGGGGCTTTCTATGAGAGATTTTATTTCTGTAGGGGCTACTACTTGTCATTCTGGTGGTTTTGACCAGTCAATGGTCACCTCAGCATCCGATGGTTGCCTTGCCAGTTCTCCAAATAGTTCTATATAGTACTTCACCCAATGTTGTGCCAGTATGGTAGCATCTAGTGTTGATTTTGTTTCATTCATGCCCCAAACCACCGGGTCCCAGAATTTATCCTCCCTTTGTTCAGACACTGCCAGCCCTAGTTCTTGCCACTGACGTCCCACAAAACTTGCTTTTTTTTATTCTTAAGGATTTTCTTGTATGCTACTCTGATCTTACTCATGTTTCCCTTATTAATTTCAGAGGGTTTCCCCCCTGAAATGTCATAAGGGCTCGTAAATGGTCTTTCTTTGCCTCCTTATATATGTAAAATGAGCTGCTAGGCTCCAAAGATGTTTCTGTAGGACAAATGTCCAGAGAAAATCCCCTGCTGCTACTACTCGCGGGTAATGTGACCTTGACTTTTTTTTTAAAGTGTTCCGTCTTTGGGTATGTTTGACATTTTATGAACCGTAGGTAGTTTGTGAAATTGAAACAAGAAAGTAACATTCCAATGCTTTGTTCACATCTGAAATGTGCCATTGCTTTCAGTCATGCATAGACAACAGTAATCATATCAGTGTTTTTCTCCTCAGCTGACTAAAGGCACTAAAGCCCTGTGTGATTTTAAAATGGCAAAGGAAACAGATGCCCAGGCTCCTTGTCAGCTTCTTCCACTCAACGCCTTTGTGTTGCTCCTATCAAATATTGCTCTGCAGAGAGTTTTGCTGGAGCTGATGAACACAAAATGAATGGTTGATAAGGAGCTGCAGCCTAAACTGGTAGCCCAATGGCCCTGTAATTCGCCAAGTGACAGGACGCCATCTTTCCATGAGTTTCCCCACCTCAGTGAGTGGCAGACAGTGACTTGGACCTGGGCCTGGGGAAATATACTATGTAATGATGCCACATAATACTACTAGAAATTACATGGAAATGAAGAGCCAGAAATGGGAACTTCTTTTTTTTTTTTAAAAAAAGCACCACTGTATTGTCCATAATACCTAGCGATTGCTAATATACCTTAAAGCTTCTCTCCCCTTTCATCACCCGGTTTCTTATTCATATTGTGTTAGAAACAGGTTACACGGAAACTTTATTATTATTATTTAAAGAAAAAGTATTGGAATGATGTCTCCAAACCAGTAAAGCAAGGGCCAGCCCATTATTATTATTTTTTCTGCCTGAGTCGAAGGACAACATTGCTCTCCATTCCATTTGCTCAGGTCAACTGGTCTGACAGTACTTCTACACTGACAATGCGATGGCGTTTCTGTGTGCTCTGGTTTCCATCATGGTGTTCCATTGCGCCAGAAGTAGTTTAGTCCTGCTGGCCACATGACCTGGAAAGCTGTCTGTGGAAAAACGCCACCTCCTTCAGCCTGAAAAGTGAGATGAGTGCCGCAACCCCATAGATGCCTTTGACTGGACTTAACCATCCAGGGTTCCTTTACCTTTACATACCTGTGTTCTCTACTGCAGGCTAGTTTAGGAAGTGAAGGCCAGCCTTCTTAGTACACACAGCTCTGTTCCCCGGCATCTGCTGCCTGAGGCAGCTACCTCAATCTGCCAAATTATAGGACTGGCTCTGAGAGGGATCCTACTGCAGCCTAGAGGTTGCTCAGAAGCAAATAAGAAATGTTGGAAATGTGGAGAGGCGGAGGGAGACCTCTACCACATGTGGTGGACCTGTGGTAAAGTGAAGGGCTCCTGGGAACTAATTTACAATGAACTTAAAAAAGTTTTCAAGTACACTTTCCCAAAAAAACCTGAGGCCTTTCTATTGGGACTGACAGGGAAGGATATTAAAAAGAAAGACAAAAATCTTTTTCTTTATGCCACGACGGCAGCAAGAACTATGCTGGCCCAGAATTGGAAAACAGATGTAATACCTACTATTATGGAATAGCAGGTTAAAATGATGAATTATGCAGAACTGGCCAGATTATCAGTAAAAATATGAGACCAGGATGAACAGAAGTTTCACAAAAGTTGGAGTAAATATTTGGTGTATATAAGAGACAATCGTAAAACCTTAAAGACACTGGCAGGGTTAGATTAACTCTAACAGCATATGGTAAAGTAGACAAACAAACAGAATACGCGATGTAAGAAAATATATGATACTTACCGAAGGGGTGGAGGGAAGTCTGAAGCTTGGCAGAACCAAATATATATGTGGGATTTATTTGTATAATGAATGTATGTTTAATGAAAATCAATAAAAATTTATTGGGGGGGGGGCGGGAGGAGGTTGCTCACAAGCCATCAGACAGGTTTGCATGGATGGACACTCTTAACGGTCTGTTCCATGGGATGGATGAACTTCATTTTCAACTTCCTGTACTGAAAATATGGCATCTACTTTGACAGAAGGCTGCTTCAGTGCAACTGGAAGCAATGACATCTTGTTCATGTGTTTACCTCAGGAGCATGCCTATCATTTGTTCGTTCATTTCAAAATGGATGTGCCGCAAATCCTTAATACTATGGGCAGGACACTGTTCCAGTGACATGCTGGTTTGATGTAGGCTGAGGGCATTGCTAGGCAAGTATGCTGTTGCACTCATAGGTAATAAGAACCTGTTAGCTTGGCTTCAGTAACTGGTGAGCTATTGTGTATGGGGATGAATTAAATCCATGTATTTGTTCAGTATGACTTCTGGCTGAGTTTAAATGCCATTAATTCTGCTCTCTCATTTCTAAAGGTGGTTTCCCCTCTGCATAAATAACAAATAAATAAATCTTGTCTGCCACTTTATAAATAAGTGGAATGGTCTTCTTTTGGAGGAAAACCAGAGTGTGTTACAGGAATCGGCCAGGCTTTGTCATGAACAAATGGTACTCTTAACTTTTCCAAAGTCATTGATAAAATGTTTGTCTGTCTAGTGATGCTGATATTTTAATGGGCTGGGTGGAGCCTGTCTTTATGAATACACTGGGGGGTGAACATTTCATCTACAGTGGAACCTCGGTTGTCGAACGTAATCCACTCTGGAAGACCGTTTCACTTCCGAAACGTTTGACAACCAAGGCACAATTGCCAGTCAGCAAATTCCTTTTGAAAAATGGAGAAACGAGGCACATTTGAAAACGGAAGCATTCACTTCCGGATTGTTGGTGTTCGGGTTCCGAATTGTTTGGCTTCCGAAGTATTCGACAAGCAAGGTTCCACCGTATTTTGAATTATTAGTTGTTTCAATTTTTTTAGGGTTTTAAATTGCTTTTATATGTTGGACAGTGGTACGCCGGGTTAAGAACTTAATTCATTCTGGAGGTCCATTCTTAACCTGAAACTGATCTTGACCTGAGGTACCACTTTAGCTAATGGGGCTTCCTGCTGCTACCGCACCACCGCTGCACGATTTCTGTTCTCACCCTGAAGCAAAGTTCTTAACCCGAGGTACTATTTCTGGGTTAGCAGAGTCTGTAACCTGAAGTGTCTGTAACCTGAAGCATCTGTAACCCGAGGTACCACTGTATTTTACTTTGCCAAGTAGCATTGAAGACATTTTTATCGCATAAAGCTCTAACACCAATCATGTTCTGATCTGTTACACTGGGGTCTGTTCACTGCCAGTTGTTCTATGTATAAAGTTAAAAAGGTAAAGGACCCCTGGATGGTTAAGTCCAGTCAAAGGCGACTATGGGGTTGCGGCGCTCATCTCGCTTTTCACGCCAAGGGAGCCGCCGTCTGTCCACAGACAGCTTTCTGGGTCAAGTGGCCAGCAGGACTAAACTGCTTCTGGCGCAATGGGACACTGTGACAGAAACCAGAGCGCACAGAAATGCTGTTTAACTTCCTTCTGCAATGGTGCCTATTTATCTACTTGCATTGGCATGCTTTCGAACGGCTAGGTTGGCAGGACCTAGGGACAGAGCAATGGGAGCTCACCCCGTTGTGGGGATTCGAACCGTCAACCTTCCAGTTGGCAAGTCCAAGAGGTTTAGACCACAGCACCACCTTCAAGTGATTCTACTTCCTTCTGCATCTGTTTTTGGAGACTCCATCACATAAATGTTTTTCATTTCTTTGGAACGTAGAACTTTTCAAATGTCTGAGTATACATAGCTTAACCTTTAGGTCTGGTACAGTGGCATGTTGTTATCTGCATCAAATGCTTCTATTTTTGCAATATTCAGGAGTGCAGCAACAGAAGCTGCACACCTTCCTTTATATTTTCTTCCTTATCATAATGGCTATTGCCTTCCTGTATAAGATACAATTTTTGTCAGGAACTTTTGTAAGCTGATATTGCCTTAGCTGAGCGCTTCAGTTATTTAAGGTCCCTCGTTCTGTTGCATGCATTCCTGTCCATACCTGACAGTGCAATCCTATATGCATTTACTCTGAAATCAGCCCTGAGTGCTCACTGGAAGGACAGATCCTGAAGCTGAGGCGCCAATACTTTGGCCACCTCATGAGAAGAGAAGACTCCCTGGAAAAGACCCTGATGTTGGAAAAGATTCAGGGCACAAGGAGAAGGGGACGACAGAGGACGAGATGGTTGGATATTGTTCTTGAAGCTACCAGCATGAGTTTGACCAAACTGTGGGAGGCAGTGAAAGACAGGACTGCCTGGTGTGCTCTGGTCCATGGGGTCACGAAGAGTCGGACATGACTAAACAACTAAACAACAACAACAACAAAAGTCACACTGTATTCATTTGCAATTACTCCACAGTTGAGGGCTGTAGCCTCAATCCACACTAACTACAAGTTCTATATATAAATTCCATGTAAGCTTATAAATAATGATTCTCAAAACTGATTTGCTAACCATGAAATGTTTTATTTGTAGAAAGATTACTAGGACTCTGCATGCAACAGCTTCAAAATATGTTTCCATGCCTTTTAAAAGCTGGATCTTAAAACATCTGAGGAAGAGAAGGAAGAACAAACAGACTCTTTAACACTTCTAAAATCAGAGCAAATCCCAAGAGCCAATTTTAATTGAAGACAAAGAGCAAGGATGTCCTGGGACCTCCAGATATCTCATTATTACTTTAGCAGACTGATTTAATAAGTGTCAAGTAAAATCTCTCTATTTTATCTCTTTAAAAAGTCTTGCACACAGGAGATCTCAAATCAGTCGGCCTGTAGGTTTTATTCCAATTCTCCTTTCAACTGAAGAACTTGATACAGAAAATATAATAAAGCTACCTTCCTACGGTCCTTGAAAGTAGGAATTATGAGTTATATTCACAAATAGTGATTGTGGAATTTTTTTAAAGTATCAGTTTAAATCATGCTTTGTAGAAAAAATGTAAGTACATAGGTCCTTGCCCTAAGGAATTTGGAGACCAAGTCTATGCATATCACAAGTCGGGGGTCAAACTGTACTTGACACTTAATGTAAACTGTACAGTTATGTCTCTTGGATTTTACAAAACGAACTACAGCTGTTTGCATGGGGGTGACTGTTAGCAGGACCACCGTGTGCTGAGAGATGCAAAAAGAGATTGGATTTTTTAAAAAGCAAATTAAATACGAGGCAAATTGTGGGGCCTGTGCCCATCCCTGGAATACATCCCAAAGGGCTTGATACATAGCTGTCAACTTACAGATTCGAAAATAAGGGACCTCGAAAATAAGGGATCAGCAGCCAAAATAAGGGATTTTCTGGGCACAGGTATGTTCAACTTCTGAGCCCCTCCGAGCCAAAGGCAGAAAGCCCAGCCAGCAGCCAGCAAAGCCATTTCTGACCCCATGGGGGAAGAGAGGGTGTTGTGGTCTTGCCCCTCCCCCAAGCGCGGGGGCTGGCCTGCTGCCCCCGCGAGAGTTGGGGGAATTCCTGGGCGTGCCTTCCACCCGTCCGCCAATCGGCGGGCTGGGGGAGGCATGGCCTTGGCATACTTAAGGCCAGGCACGCCCAGGGACCACCCTCTTTACTCCTGGCCAGCTGAGAGGTTTTCAACTTCTGAGCCCCTCCGAGCCAAAGGCAGAAAGCCCAGCCAGCAGCCAGCAAAGCCTCAAGCAGTGGTTCACACAGCGCAGCAACCCAGCAAAGGGGATGCGGCAAGGAAAACCACCAGCACCTCTCCACTGGGAAGCGCTGAGCAAAGGCGAGTCCCCAGGCAATGCGGCCGATTTGATTGGCACAAGGCATGCAAACTCCACCCCCCAGTCATTCTTAGACTCCTTATTGGGTGAGCAATGCAGCCAAGCAACACAGTTGGAGCCTCCTTCCTCCCTGGCCGGCAGGGAGGGAGGGAGAGGAGCTGCTTCCTTTGAAACCTGGGAAATTTAAGGGACATCATCAGTAAGGGACAGCAGTGGGACATGGCGTTGGGATAAGGGACTTTCCTGCCAAATAAGGGACGCTTAACAGCTATGTCTTGATACGATCTCCTGTTGTCATGTTTCAGAACTCAGAAAGAACTTTGGTGTGCGCATGAAAGTTCACATGAAGGGGCTACCCAATGCATATCGGTGAAAAGAAAAGCTCTTTACATGGGCGGACTGCATATGTTGAATATTTTCTGCTTTGAAATGAATTGAGCAACCCCCACAAATGTGACACACCTGTTGCCCGAGAGCAGGAAAACTTTCCCATGTCCATATTAAACTGAACACATTGATCCTTGCTGTGTCTGCTTTCACTGTATAAATAATAAATAATGTAAAATTGAATTTATAATCTTTAGGGACCATATTTTTCTCTCTACGTTCAAGATAGAGTGGTTTTTTTAAAAAAAAACCCCAACATAACTTTTTATTGATCTATTTCTTCTTTTAATGTTTCTAACACAGCAATCCTACATTCACATTCTGTGAAAATAACACACCACAGTTATGCTGGTGCAACAGCTGTTGAATCCAAGGCACACTCGGCATGGGAAAGGAGGGGGAAAGATAATAATAATAATAATAATAATAATAATAATAATAATAATAATAATGTATTATTTATACCCCACCCATCCAGCTGGGTTTCCCCAGCCACTCTGGGTGGCTCCCAACAGAATATTAAAAACCCAACCAAACATTAAACACTTCCCTAAACAGGGTTGCCTTCAGATGTCTTCTAAAAGTCAGATAGTTATTTATCTTCTTCACATCTGAAGTTCCACAGGGTGGGCACCACTACCGAGAAGGTCCTCGCCTGGTTCCCTGTAACCTCACTTCTTGCAGTGAGGGAACCTCCAGAAGGCCCTTAGAGCTGGACCTGTGTCCAGGCTGAACAATGGGATGGAGATGCTCCTCTAGGTATACTGGGCCAAGGCCATTTAGGGCTTTAAAGCTCAGCACCAACACTTTGAATTGTGCTCGGAAACATACTGGGAGCCAATGAAGGTCTTTCAGGACTGCGGTCCCTGCAGCCGCTCTAGCTGCCACATTCTGGTTTAGTTGTAGTTTCTGGGTCACCTTCAAAGGTAGCCCCATGTAGAATGCATTGCAGTAGTCCAAGCAGGAGATAACCAAAGCACACAGCACTCTGGGGAGAAAGTCTGTGGGCAGGTAGGGTATCAGCCGGTGTACGAGATGGAGCTGGTAGACAGGTGCCCTGGACACAGAATTGTCCTGCGCCTTCATGGACAGCTGTGAGTGTAAAATGACTCCCAGGCTGTGCACCTGGTCCTTCAGTGGCACAGTTACCCCATTCAGGACCAGGGAGTCCTCCACACCTGCCCCCCCAAAAACAGTACTTCTGTCTTGTCAGGATTCAACTTCAATCTGTTAGCTGCCATCCATCCTCCAACCACCTCCAGACACTTACACAGTGTGTCAGGGCTTGGGGGAAGAAAACACAGTTGTGTAAAAAGGATAGATGACTGTCAGGTTCCTTCCAGATGTACAGTTCTGTGATTCTATGATACATTTCTCAGAAATACTAAACAATGTTGGACATCAGATGATTTCAGCAGCCTGTTGTTCATATCAGTTTTCTTGAGGTTCCATCTTAAAGTTCTGCATGAGGATGATGTCATCTAGGTAACCTAATTCATACAATTTTCAGGAGGAAGCAACATTTATAACAAATACTATAATTTGTGACCCGAAGTGTTATGCTGTAGCAGTTATAATTATAATTATTTATTAAATTTCTACATCATCCTTCATCTGAGGATCACGGAGCAGCTTACAAATAGTCTGTGGTAATTCCTACAAACAGATTGATACAAAATATCAGTGCTTCTGTAGTTTGAAATTAAGAGATGTTGGAAACAATTTATGATGGAACTTGTGGTGTTGAAATACATAGGTTGAATATAAGTATTTGCTTCTTTTGACAAATATACAGGGGTACTTTGGTTCTCGAATGTCTCCGTTGACAAACATACTGTGCATTTGAGTATTTGTAGAGTTTTGAAGGGACGTGGGTGGCGCTGTGGGTTAAACCACCAGAAGATTGCGGTTCGAATCCCCACGACGGGGTGAGCTCCCGTTGCTCGGTCCCTGCTCCTGCCAACCTAGCAGTTCGAAAGCACAAAGTGCAAGCAGATAAATAGGTACCGCTCCGGCGGGAAGGTAAACGGCGTTTCCGCGTGCTGCTCTGGTTTGCCAGAAGCGGCTTTGTCATGCTGGCCACATGACCCAGAAGCTGTCTGCGGACAAATGCTGGCTCCCTTGGCCTATAGAGTGAGATGAGCGCACAACCCCAGAGTCGGTCACGACTGGACCTAATGGTCAGGGGTACCTTTACCTTTTACTTTGAGTTTTGAAATTGCTCAGTGGTCCCTCCTAACCTACAATTATAGCTTGCCACAGTCTAGTTAGAGTTATCATGAAAAATCCTAACTGGAAAACAAGGCTAGTTGGGAATGTCTCAGAAATAAATACTTTTTTTTCAAATTGGGAGAGCGAATGTAACAAAATGTATGAAGAGAAAATATGAAAAAATCCCTCATGTTTCGTCAATATTTGTTCTACATTTATGTAAGCAT
The DNA here is from genome assembly GCF_964106915.1 of Podarcis gaigeae. Lineage (NCBI taxonomy): Eukaryota > Metazoa > Chordata > Lepidosauria > Squamata > Lacertidae > Podarcis > Podarcis gaigeae. Next base: position 10,819,883 of record NC_139687.1, on the reverse strand, counting down.
AAGATGCTTTTATGACTCCCGAATAAAGTATTTTTATTTTAAGGTACGTATTAAATTGCAGAACTAAAACACTTACTAGGCAGCAGGAAAGAAAACTTTTATGATAATGTATAATCAGATCCTACAAATGAACAAGGTTCAATTAAACATGTGAGTATAGTGAAACTAAGCATGAAACTAAGACTTCCTTGGTATTCTAATCTCCTCCATAATAGAGATAAATATTGTTAAATGACCTATAAATTTGCATGGGTAACATTTTAGAGGCCTCTGCGTGGTAGAAGTCTACACCCCAATTTATATACAGGTTTTTCTCTCCTAAATCATGTGTGACCTTTAAAAACCATTGAATCACTCCTGATTTATTGACTACTCAAGCTGAGGGACTGAAGACAGATATTAAAGCACATTAGACCTTTCTTCTCTGGATGCTTTGTTCAAAATATGTTGTCAGCTATTGAAACTAGCCACTCTTGGGGGGAAATACATAATATCCCGAGGGCCAGTATTTTCTAATTACATCAGGAGCCAAGCAGCTAGTTTTGCTCTAGTGATCAAATGGGTGCAATGATGCCGCTTCAAAGAGACCCAAGTGATTCTTAAGAGTCCTTAGTTGCCTTTTAAACATCTTAATTCTTTTCAGAGATGTTTTGCCACATAGACTAGGGTGCGGTGGGGCCCATGCAGCAAATCTTACATTCTTCGGATGGCCCAATTGCTGCTTCCACATAATTCTGCCCCACTCAAATTCAGCAATGTTTGAACAGGTAAATCCCACGAGAGAGATAAATAGTTTGGCAATTTCCCATGTTCTTTTTTTTTATTTTACTTTTTATATAAGGTTCTATTGGTTTTACATAAAATTTATACCCAACAAATGTAACATTTCCATAAATAAGAAAAAACGGTTCTTTCGAACTTTTGCACCTCCTTCTCTCCCTCCATGGATTCCGTTTCTATAGTTTATTCCTGCATATTTTAATGTAATCTATCTATTATATAATAATGCTTTCCAAAGGTCCTGTTGTGGTTCGAGGACCCAATCCCCGCATAGTGGAATGAAAACACAAGGACACATGATATAAGGTTAATGGGCAAGAAAAGGCCACAACTTTATTGATTACAGCAAGTGAAAAGGTATTGGTTTAGGCATTGGATTACGTCAGCTGACACCACCCACTCGGAGAGGGGTGAGTCTAAAAAAGGAGGGTTTATTCACCAGTAGGTGGAGCCTGTTGATGCTAATCCAACTAAAAGCTCTCCCCTGATGTCACCGAGGGTCATGCCATGGCCTCCCGCCACGCAGGCATCGGACAGAATACACGACCGCCGGATTCCTTTAACGGAATACCCAAAATTGAAGGTGCAGGCGATGGCCACACCTAGCCCTTCGACACACCACAACACATTATTCCAATGCCTAACCTACTCACCAATACCACGAAAGTTGTGATGATTGCTACGAGGTAGGCGAAAAAACCAAAAAGCCTAATGCCAAATGGAAAAATTCCTACCAGGCCCCCCGGACAACCAGGGCGACCAACCTAAGGTCCATAGCAAGGCCAAAAGAAAACCGAAACCCTGAGCTCTAAGGGAGTGGAGGGTGGGTGACTCGTGACGGGACGACGAAAAGTGAGGCCAGGAGGCTGGCGCCTCAGCAATTTAGGCTGCTGTACACCCCCCCTTGAAGACACCTGTTTGGGTGCCTGGCCGAGGGCGTGGGCACCAGCCAGGTGAGTGGGAGGCAGGGGACAAACACCCCCTGCTTGGGGCGGAGTCCGGCTCCCGCCCACAACCACTCCCCTCTCTTGCAGGAGAGTCTTTACTTTACAAGTGTCCTTGTATTCTTGCCAATGACTTCAACTGTTTACAGTGGTCTCTCAAATATGTTAAAAAAATTATTCCAGCCTTTTAGGAATACTTGATCTTCCTGGTTTTTTTAACAACAGTTATCTTAAACATTTTTTTCATCTCATTATATATCATTTCCCAGAAAGCTTTTACCTCCCCACATGTCCACCACTTATGATAAAAAGTACCCTCTTTCCTTTTACATTTGCAGCAAACATCTGAGCTGCTTCTAGACATTTTCACAATTTTACTGGGTGTCAAATATCAGCAGTAGACCATTTCCATATAGTTTTCTTTCAACGAACAGCAGCTTGTAAACTTCAAATCCTCTTTCCATAACTTTTCCCATGATAAAGGCTGTATACTATAACTAAAATCTCTTGCCCAGTGGCAATTTCCCATGTTCCAGTGTCTCCTGCTGAATTATGAAGAACGTGTCAAATTTCCACAGACTTGAACCAGGCAGTGTGTGTGACTGTCCTGGCAAACTTCTGAGAACATCCCCTTAAACCAAGCCTGCTCTCTTGCTTCAGTTGTGTCATTGGCTCTTTGATATAGATAAAAAATGTATGGCACAGGCCATGTTGCTTCCAGATCCTAATTCTTCATGGTTTAAAGAGAAAGGCAGATGCTAGTTTTACTCACTGCTACTCTTGCAGGAAATGAATATACAATCTCAGTCTGGTTTCCCCCTGCCATCTGCAGGCAGTAGGGACGGTACCAACCTTCTCTGTTCTTTTTTCGTGGGCTTGGAATTACTTTTCTCATAGAAGACGTTGCTGTTCCCACAGGAGTTTAAGTCGGTTTAACATTTTCACTGTGGTAGGACTGCTTCAGATACTCTCTCTCTCTCTCTCTCTCTCTCTCTCTCTTTTAAAAAAAATTTACAGTGGTACCTCGGGTTACATACGCTTCAAGTTACATTCGCTTCAGGTTACAGACTCTGCTAACCCAGAAATAGTGCTTCAGGTTAAGAACTTTGCTTCAGGATGAGAACAGAAATCGTGCAGTGGTGGCACAATGGCAGCAGGAGGCCCCATTAGCTAAAGTGGTGCTTCAGATTAAGAACAGTTTCAGGTTAAGAACGGATCTCCGGAACGAAGTAAGTACTTAACCCGAGGTACCACTGTATTAACAATTTCAACATAACAATATATCAAAACATATCGTATTCATTATTTCCCCCTCATTCCCCATCAAACCCTCCCCCCTGAGACTTCCGTCAGCTCCTCTTTCTGATTTCTCAGCACATATTATTCCCTGCATATTATAAAATTATTTCAATCCTTATATTATCTATCTACCATGTTATCAATCACTAAATTTATGTATGTTTATTCAAAACCTGCCAAGGAGTCCAATTCATTTTGTTGTCTTTTTAAATACTTTGTAAAAAGTTGATCTAGACGCTATACTCCTATTGATGCATCCCAGAATTGCATTGGATTTTTTAGCTGCCGCGTCACACTGTTGGCACATGTCAAGTTTGTGGTCAACCAAGACTCCTAGATCCTTTTCACATGTACTGCTCTCAAGCCAGGTGTCACCCATCTTGTATTTGTGCCTCTCATTTTTTTTGCCCAAGTGCAATACTTTACATTTCTTCCTGTTAAAATTCATCTTGTTTGTTTTGGCCCAGTTCTCTAATCTGTCAAGGTCGTTTTGAAGTGTGATCCTGTCCTCTGGGGTGTTAGCCACCCTTCCCAGTTTGGTGTCATCTGCAAATTTGATCAGGATGCCCTTGAGTCCATCATCCAAGTCGTTGATAAAGATGTTGAATAAGACCAGGCCCAAGACAGAACCCTGTGGCACCCCACTAGTCACTCTTCTCCAGGATGAAGAGGAACCATTGATGAGCACCCTTTGGGTTCGGTCAGTCAGCCAGTTACAAATCCACTGAGTGGTAGCATAGTCAAGACCGCATTTTACCAGCTTCTTTACAAGAATATCATGGGGCACCTTGTCAAATGCCTTGCTGAAATCAAGGTAGGCTACATCCACTGCGTTCCCTTCATCTACCAGGCTTGTAATTCTGTCAAATGGTTTTGACAGAATTGAAACACATTGTACAACTACAACTTGAAACACATTTTACAACTAAAGTAGGGATGTTCACTTTTATGAAAACTTTCAAAATCCTCATCTTGGGCAGACTGGCTGAGGCGGCTTGGAGAGATGTCTTGACTCCAGGGCTGCACTGCTGTGGGGCACAAACCACTCTTGAAATGACAGGCTGTAAGTTCTGGGCTCTCTCCATGCAGAATAAACTATATTTCTTACAGCTACAACAGTTTTTTTTAATGTTTAACATTTAATTATGTTTTTATATATGTTGGAAACTTGCCCAGAGTATCTGGGCAAATCAGTCAGATGGGTGGAATATAAATAGTATAATAATAATAATTGTTATAGTTATTGTTGTTGATGGGTGGAGTATAAATAGTATAATAATAGTAGTAGTAGTAGTACTGTAGTAGTAGTAGTAGTACTGTAGTAGTAGTAGTAGTAGTAGTAGTAGTTGCTGCTGCTGTTGTTATTAATTGAATTTATATACCTCCCTATACCCAGAAGTCTCAGGGCGGTTCACAGAAAAGATCAACATAAAAACTGCAATATATATATATATAATCAAAATAAAAACAACAACTCAGATATTGTTAGAGTTATTATTATTATTATCGGTGCTTTTTTTCTAAAAAGATGTTTAGGGGTACTCTCATTTTGACTCAAGAAAATCACCATTTTATAGTTCCAATCAGGAAAAATAAATACAGTTAAAAGGACAAAGGTACAAAGGTACAAAGAACAGGCATTACCACATATTACATATTACTACGTCTGAGACTCAGGAAACACCAGGAAAGGAAGCCGCCATTAGAGGTGGTAAAAACAAAAGTGACCAATCGCCGTGCTAGATTCCAACTTTTACTTCACACATTAAACACTTGCTTCTGTCTGAGACTCAGCAAACTCAGCATGACACAAAATGAGGCTGCCTTTGGGGGCAGCAACAGAACTGACAATTCACCGTGCTAGGGAAGAAACTATTTTTTAAATAAAAAATTAGTTTCTTCTCCCATTAATCACGAAATGTTTAGGGGTACGCATACCGCTGTGTCCCCCCAGGTTAAAAACACTGGTTATTATGGAATAAGACATCCCTATTTTCATCAGAGAAATGTTGGAGGGTATGTGTTATATATTACTGGAACAATCTCAACCTGTCCTTAATTGTTGGTATTTTCTGTTGTTACTGGTTGTTGTTGTTGTTGTCTGTTGTTTGTAAAAAAACAACAGTTGTTCTTAAACATCTCTAGAATGCTTCTGAGACTTAACAGAGGCTGTCACCAGTTTTCTATAGTCCTGTGCCTCTAACAATTCTGTGTCAGGCAGAAACAGTACAGTGGTACCTCAGGTTACAGACGCTTCAGGTTACAGACTCCGCTAACCCAGAAATAGTACCTCAGGTTAAGAACCTTGCTTCAGGATAAGAACAGAAATTGCACGGCGGCAGCGGGAGGCCCCATTAGCTAAAGTGGTACCTCAGGTTAAGAATGGACCTCCAGAACGAATTAAGTTCTTAACCCGAGGTACCATTGTAATGGGATGAGAGTTGCACCTTGGAAGTAGATCTGTCCCTTTCGCTTGAAGGGCAGCTCTACCGACAACTAAACCTGACAACTTGCTACTGCTGTTTATGAATGCTATGTTTATTATCCTTCAGGGGCATCTAACACCTTGCTATACTACAGCAGTAAATGTTATATCTGAGACCTAAGCTTCAGAAAAGCAGAGCACGTGTTTTGAGGTGTCCAATTATTATTATTTTTTCAAAAAGCTTTATGGTTCAATTAAAATCAGACAGAATGTACATTTATCATAATTAGGGAGCTGGCAGATTGCTCTAACACTTGCTTGTGAGCAAATAAACGGCATTCAATCAGCCAGAGCCTGCCATTTCAATGGATAAAAGAACACAACCTTTCCTTAAGGCCACCTGCTGAATTATTTCTGAACATTTGCCGCATACCGTTTAGGCTCCAAACACATTCTGTATGTACCAGGTAATTATTTTTGAAACCACATTCCAAAGGAGTACTTTCTTAGCTGCTATAATTACATTATCTCCATTAATGTCGACAACACTATTATTTAGCTGGTGCTAGCAGCAAATATAGCCGGTTGCTCAAATGTTAAGGTGCACAAATGTTGAAAGTATCTCCGCTTGCTTCAGGCACATTTCAGGGCTGCTTTGCATATTTCAGAGACGTGGCAAGAGAGGAAGCACGAGGGGCCTTCATCAGCCGAGTGTTAGCTTGTGATTATTGTACCCTCCGTACAAAAAGCTCATCCATACTCTCCCCATGCTTTGGAAGCACAGTCCGAGAGGTTTTCCACTTGTCCTGCATACCCTCCGAAGAAAATAGTGACTCCCTGTTCCATAATAAAGCCAAGTGAGAATTCCCAGGTAAGATCCTGCCTCCTTTGTGTGGGCAGGTAATCCCTCCCCTACCTGGCCTGGTCTCCTTGGCAACTCTTCCCCCAGGTGGGATTGGACAACTGACTGAGGTAGGTGGAGACCTCCAGGTATCCCACCTGAGGGAAGGCAAAGCCAAGCCTATACTGTTGGAGCCGCTCCAGATCTAGGGGCTGCACGCGTCCACGCAAAGGGCGCCCCCCGTTTTAAGTGGGGAGCGGTCATTACTATTTATACCCCACGCATCTAACTGGGGGGCCTCAGCCACTCTGGGCATTTTCTAACATATATAAAAGTAAGGTAAAGGTAAAGGGACCCCTGACCATTAGGTCCAGTCATGGCCGACTTTGGGGTTGAGGTGCTCATCTCACTTTATTGGCCGAGGGAGCCGGCGTACAGCTTCCAGGTCATGTGACCAGCATGACTAAGCTGCTTCTGGTGAACCAGAGCAGCACACGGAAATGCCGTTTACCTTCCCGCCAGAGCAGTGCCTATTTATCTACTTGCACTTTGACGTGCTTTCAAACTGCTAGGTGGGCAGGAGCTGGGAGCGAGCAACGGGAGCTCACCTCGTCGTGGGAATTTGAACCGCCGACCTTCAGATCAGCAAGTCCTAGGCTCTGTGGTTTAACCCACAGCGCCACCCACATCCCTTATATATAAAAGTATTCAACATTAACCCCCCCCAAAAAAACCTTCCCTATGCAGGGCTGCCTACAGATGACTCGGGGTTGGCTAATTCTACACCCTCCAACATTTCTCTGATCAAAATAGAGACGTCCTAAGGAAAAGTGGGACATTGAGGATCCAGTCAGAAACCGGGACAGCTTCTGTAAGTCCGGGACTGCTCCCGGAAAATAGGGACACTTGGAGGATATGGTCCTATGCATTTTGGGCACAGGTCAGAGCATCTTATCATTTGTCCTGATGCTATTCCCAGGAAAACCTGCTGTTCACTGCTGAATGGAAACAAACGTTAATCTGCAGAAAAATTGAGGGGGGTGGGGAGTGTAGATGACCCAATAGACTTAATGCATGGTGAGAAGAGGACTCAGGGCCCCACCTCAGGAGTTCCATACCCAGTAGAATAGCTAGGTGTGCGTGGGGTTGGGGTTGGATGCCCCCAGTAGCACTTAGGGGCATGCTGGAGCCCAAGGTTTAAGGCATTGTGAGAACTCGCTCTCTGTAGCATCCAACTATGGGCAGAGAAAAGCAGAACGTTAATATTAGCTAACATTTCAGGAAACTGAACAGTACAACTTCTGCCTGCAGAATTAGTGCATAAGAAAGGGGCTTAATTGCTGCATCAAGAAACGTTAATGATTTTGCTTTTCCAATCAGTCAAAATAAGCTTTATAGGTAAGATTGATTTTTTTTCCAGAGAGCTCTTTATTATCTACAGCATTCATCTGTTTTGCAAAATTCAGTTGTTTGTTTAATGTGCATCTCCACCTACCTAGATTAAAAAGAAATTAAAAATTATGGGAAATCATTTTGAATAGTTAAGCGAATGGTAATTAAGACTACTCTTCTCTTTTTCCTCTTTGAAATGAAAAGTCTGATATCTCCCTGTGTATTGGAAACCTGATTAACGGCTTTAAAAATGATTTAAGTAAGAGAATGCTAGAAAGTTCCGAAATATGTCCTTTGATGTAAAACATATATTCTGGGCAATTTCCCCCATCAGAAATAAAATGTTTCGATTCAATTCAAATTGCATTAAATGCAAAGAGGATGATAATTTCATCTTCTGCTATTCAGCTTTGCTGAATGCCCCTGAATTCTAGTGTTATGTGACATGTGCACAAGTATACTTAACCATTGGCTAGGTTGGCTGCTGCTGCTAAGAGTGCAGGCCCAGTAGGATGGAAATATCGTGCTACTACTTGGCACCCCCTGCTAAAAGTTTACATTTAGCAGTAGGGTTGTGGAATCAAGGGGTCTCTCTCTCTCTGTAAACACCTGTAACAAATGTGAGGAGGTTGCTATGCAGCTCCTTGCCAAGGGCACTGTCAGTATTTTCATCCCTCCCATTGCAAGGATCACCTGATCATGTTGTTTTACTTTTTGTGAGAAAGGAGGGGGCAGAAGCTACTCTTTGAGACTTCCATCTCTGTCTTGCGGCAGGATGGCTGTATGAGAGCTGCTCCTCTCGTACATGTTTGTTATGTTCTTTTATTTACAGTGGACGCTTGGGTTGTGAACGTGATCCATGCGGGATGCACGTTCGCAACCCGTGTCTGCGCATCTGCACACGCGTGGTTGCGATTCGGTGCTTCTGCACATGCACAAAGCGTGATTTAGCTCTTCTGCACATGCGCAACTGCCGAAACCTGGAAGTAACCCGTTCCGGTACTTCCAGCTTTCAGCAGTCCGCAACCTGGAAAAAAAAACACCACAACCTGAAGCGGCTGTAACCTGAGGTATGACTGTGTTTGTTTGGTAGAAATAAATTAGGTATGCTATGAAAAAAGAAATAAATTAGGTATGCTATGAAAAAAGAAATAAATTAGGTATGCTATGAAAAAAGAATAAATTAGGTATGCTATGAAAAAAGCAGAGACATCACCTTGCCAACAAAGGTCTGTATAGTTAAAGCTATGGTTTTCCCAGTTGTGATGTATGGAAATGAGAGCTGGACCATAAAGAAGGCTGATCACCGAAGAATTGATGCTTTTGAATTAAGGTGCTGGAGGAGACTCTTGAGAGTCCCATGGACTGCAAGAAGATCAAACCTATCCATTCTGAAGGAAATCAGCCCTGAGTGCTCACTGGAAGGACAGATCCTGAAGCTGAGGCTCCAATACTTTGGCCACCTCATGAGAAGAGAAGACTCCCTGGAAGAGACCCTGATGTTGGGAAAGATTGAGGGCACAAGGAGTAGGGGATGTCAGAGGACGAGATAGTGGGACAGTGTTCTCGAAGCTACCAGCATGAGTTTGACCAAACTGCAGGAGGCAGTGGAAGACAGGAGTGCTTGACGTGCATGGGATCCATGGGGTCACGAAGAGTCGGACACAACTAAACGACTAAACAACAATGAAACCTCCACAGCTTTGCTTCCATTTACTCTGCTGAATTCTGGTGCTCACAAGAGCAGATGTGAGTCCACAGCACCAGGACCTATTCCTTGGAATGCTGCGTTGGTGTTCCTGTGATTGGAAGGTTGGAGAAGGTGCTCCCATTGCCCGGTCCATGCAGCCGCTGAAGACGTGGGCTGAACATGGGTGTACAGAAAGGGGCAAGGGATGGGGTGGTGGCAGGGGGGAACCAATATGGCTCCTTGCCAAGGGAGCCTAGGTATTGGCAGGGACTGGGCAGAGGAGGAATGGTGGAGACCACCTCTCCAGCCTGACCCTTCCAGAGACAGAGAAGAAGAAGACAGTTCAGAATTACAACAGGAAAGAATGGGCCATGATAAGGGGACTTAGTGGTTGTTAATGGTAGGTGATGATGTTGTGTTGTATTATTATTTTATATTATATTGTATTATGTTATTTATGTGTGGTGTGTTATGCCTAATAAAGGATTTTGAATTGAATTGAATTGAATTACAACAGGAGTTTGAGGGAGGTCACAGCTCAGAGGAAGATGAGGGGGAAAGTTGGGAAATAATGGGAGAGGAGGAGAAAGTGTGAGGGCCAGAGCAGCAGCTGGCTGACACGATGTCACTGGAAAGCATTCCAGATCCTGTTAGTTTCTGTTTGTGCCACTGTGCAGTTGCTTGGAGTCACAGGACACTGTTTACATTCCAGGGATTCCAGACTGTTGGAAGTCTCATGGAAGACAGGATGTGACATTACTGGTTTCCTGTTCCTTTGTTTTTCAGTTGCTCTCTGCTCTCACAGAGAGAGGATGTATTTTCTTTTCTGTCTGCATAGTTAGCAATAAAACCCTTTAGCCATGTAGCTCATACTAACTTGTCCTTCCGCATGCTGCTGTATACTCTGCGTAATGGGGGGAACGTGCTTGGAGCCTTATCAAAGGCTCAGGTCGTTAATCATCGTTGGAGGAGATTTGGAAGGATCGGCCGATCCACCCCCACTGTCCCAGAACCTGGCAAGCATTGAAAGTAGGAGAGCAAAGAGCTTGAAGACAGAGGGCACTTAGTGGCACTCGTAGAGGAGGTGATGATTATGATGAATGAAGAAGTGGGAGAGAAGGGGGTTGGATATTCACTCGGGACAACACCATTATCCCAGAGGCTGCATTTCCAAGTCTCTCTCTGTAAATATTGAAGAAAAGCAGATGGCAAGGACTTTTCCTTGTCCTATCCATTCCTGGCAACTGGCCATGGGGGTTGGTTCCTCTGCCACCTGACAAGTACGCATCTGGTGACAGGAAGAAAGGAAAATCTTAATAATAATAATAATAACAATATTTTTTTATTTATACCCCGCCCTCCCTGGCCAGAGCTAGGCTCAGGGCAGTTAACACCAGTAAAATTACAGTAAAAACATAATAGGGAAAAAACACCAATTTAAAATACAGGTTAAAATGCAATTTAAAATGCAGCCTCATTTTAAAAGTGGCCCATAGATCAAAACCATAAGGGGAGGGAAACATAAGGGTCAGACTGAGTCCAAACCAAAGGCCAGGCGGAACAGCTTTGTCTTGCAGGCCCTGCGGAAAGATGTCAAGTCCCACAGGGCCCTAGTCTCTTGTGACAGAGCGTTCCACCAAGTCGGGGCCAGTACTGAAAAGGCCCTGGCCCTAGTTGAGACCAATCTAACCACCTTGCGACTTGGGACCTCCAAAATGTTGTCATTTGTGGACCTTAAGGTCCTCCGCGGGGCATACCATATCCTTTTTCTCAGTGCTTTTCTTCAAGAAAAAAGGTTCTGGTACGTATTGTGAAGTTGTTCTCTATATACACTTTTATAGTATCACTTCTTAATGCCTTTTTCTCTAAACGAAAAAGCCCCAAATGCAGTGTCCAGTGTCTAGTGAGTAGTAGTGGCTCCTCCTCCTTCGTCGTCTTCTTCAACATTTTCCCAGCACCACCACTTCTTCCACCTCCATCTTCGCAGTCTAAAGCCAGTCTTAGTCTGTTGACGGATAAAAATTTAATGAGAACAAAGTGGATTGTTTTTAGACGAATATGACAATGTTCTGAATTTGAATTAATCAACTAAGCAGAAGGTAAAAGGAGCTTATTCAGGAAAGAGTGTCGAAATGCAATTGACCCAAGCTGGCAGCAGTCTCTTTATTCAATGTAATAATTGAATTTTGTCTCCCCTATAAACGAAGTCTATTTGCACCATCCACTTAAGGAGTCTTCTCAGAGAATAGTAGACTTCATGGGCAGGAAACAGAGAGGGGGCAGTGTCTGAAAAGAGTTTTTCCTTGAGTAAGTTGAACAACATCTAAGACAAATACAATAATCTCCTTTAAACGCAAAAGTTTCCAAAGTGATCTTAACGAAAGGGGTCTGAATTTTTGTTCCCCTGACAATTGCTCAGAATAGAAAGGATTTCCGTTACCTTAAGATACAATTTGACACATGGGAGATAATCTTCACCCTTCAAATGCAATTAACACTGTCTGAGTGAACACTGCAGAGTGTGAAATGGGATTTAGTAAAACAAATGAGATTTTTTTTCCCATGTACCAGAAGAGCTATTGAATTAAGTATAAATTCAGCATTGTTCTCGTTGCATTGTCTGTAATCCGGAGATGTGCTTTCTCAGAGTACCTGACACTCTGTATAGCTAGAAGTAGATGCAAGTACCTTTGCCAAATATGATAGCATTAAAAAAAAGGCCTGAAGGTTTGTCCATTGTCTGGAGCAGCGGCAGTAAAGTACTACTGAGTGATTACCAAGAGGGAGAAGTTGGGTGCTGTGTGACAGTACTGAGGGCAGGTATCATGGAGGCATTGGGCTGCTGATTGGCCAACAGTGTTTTGCATCAATGTTTATCATTGGCTCACATGGGCTGCTAGCCACATAAATGCTGTTGACATCACTATCATTGGTTGGTTAGAGAGTGGTGCGGATAATGCCAAGGTTGCAGGTTCAATCCTTGTATGAGGCAGCTGCCTAGTCCTGTCTTGAAGTAGATGATCCTCAGGGTCCCTTCCAACTCTATGATTCCATCAGATGTCTCAAGTAAGGTAAAAAAGGAATGGACCCCTGATTGGTAAAGTACAGTCAAAGGCGACTATGGGGTTGCGGCACCCATCTCGCTTTCAGGCTGAGGGAGCCAACGTTTGTCCGCAGACAGCTTTCTGGGTCATGTGGCCAGCATAACGAAACTGCTTCTGGCACAATGGAAACACCATGACTGAAACAAGAGCACATGGGAACACTGTTTACCTTCCCGCCGGAGCAGTACCTATTTATCTACTTGCACTAGTGTGCTTTCAAACTGCTAGGTTGGCAGGAGCTGGAACAGAGCAATGGGAGTTCACCCCATCGTGGGGATTCGAACTGCTGACCCGATTGGCAAGCCCAAGAGGCTCAGTGGTTTAGACCACAGTGCCACCCGCGTCCAGTGGTTTTCTGTCTCCAGCGCTAGTGAGCAGCATCCTCTTGGTGACAGTCGTTTGCCAGCATCTCAACATTTCAGTAGCTGATGGCCAAAATAAAAATAAATTCCATTTCCATGAAAACATCTATCATTTCTGGGGGGGTTGTTCTTTCACAATGTTTTGAACCCATACTGAGGACATTCAGCATTCTTTATTGGGGTCCTTCGGTCCGCATGAAATTCTACTCAATATTGGTCCAGAGCAGATTCCAACGTATACTTAGCAGAGTAAAAACAAAAACATGTTGCAGGATTCCCCCCCAAAATAGACCAGAGGCTGTTGTATTTCATCCAGCAGAGCTTTACTGCTACTGAAGGCAAATGAGCATAATGGTCACAAATCCCATACATTCAGGATTGGCACTGTCCATAAGAAATCCAGTTGCAGCAGACTAACTTTCAATAACTTATCATAAGTCTAAACCTAAAGAGAAATGATACCCAGGCTCCTTCTGGCCTTACTTTTATAGTCAGCATGACCTTGAAGAAGAGATAACAGAACCAGTTTAAGCCAGCTGTATTCCTTCTCTGAAGGAATAACCCAAACATCACAAGCCTTCTGCTTGTTTCTTTCACACAGAGAAGCTTCCAGAACCCTCTTGAATTAATTAAAATAGGAAAGATCTCTACACATCAAATCAATACTATCTGCACTAAGAAATGCAAACTGACACTCCCCCCATTTATCAGGTGCAGGAAGTATTGATATGCAAAACACCTAGAGAAAAACATTGCATGTTCACCTTTCCTTCTACAATAATAAATCCTAGTTTGTTTTTTTGTTTTTTTAGACCTGCAATTTACCAGCAGAGAACACATTCTTACCAGCATGTCAAAAAGCAGGGGCGTGTGGGCAACCATCATGGGGGGCGCTACATTCACACATTGCCCATCAGGGCGACCCTCCAGATATTTCTGGCTACAGTTGCTGTCATCCCTGATTATTGGCCATGCCATCTGAGGATGTTGAAAGCTGGAGTTCAGCAACATCTTGAGGGTTGTTCTAAAGAGACATGCTGTGTATCAGCTGTGTTATCCCTACATGAGCCCTTAAAGGACATACATGAAGATGTTCCACAGCTTCAGCAGAGAGGTTATGAAGGTTATTCAATCCATAATGAGTCCTAAAGGGACATTCAAGGAGAAGCTGCCCAGACTTCCAAGAGGAGAGCTGTGTAACCCTCAGCTAGCCTGGCTTCTACTGTCCCTCATTGAACTTTGTAAGATCTGTCCAGTCTGAGGGTGCAGTCCAAGCAGACCCAGCTTGGGGATGCTCCATGGCCCAACTGGGAGTTCAGAAGGCTTCTTTTTCATATGTCTAGTTTTCTTTTTCATATGTCACAGCAGAAATCCTCCCAGCAGCCTCCTTGCCCTTTGCCCTGACCTCACTCGGAAACAGAAGAGCTATGGGGAGGGCTTTGCACAAAAAGCCTGGGTTTTCACAGAATGTAGTGTTTGCTTTCAGTTTTAGCACTATGCTAAAACCCTGTGTCCAGAGCACTCTTAACGAAAGCCCTTTTCATTCCAAGTCCTAAGAAATGAGAAACACTGAGGGCTTTTTTTTTAAAGGCTAAATGCATCCCCGTTCTATAAAACATGCAAAGAAATCATTTTTACTGTATTCCCATTAGTGCCAAGTTGCACTCATCATGACAAATGTCATCGTATAAATATAAATACTGCAAGGATTAATGTGCAGGTCATTAATTTTTGAGTATTCCCAAAACAATTTTTATAGAAGCCTGATACAGTTAACTCATCTAAATTGTGTATTACAGTATAAAGTGATGTTGGGTGTGTGTGTGTGTGTTGTTTTTTAAAGAATCCTATAGCTATGAAAAATAATGTATTCAAAAGAGTCGCTACTATTGCCTATATTTCAGAAACCTCTGCAGCACACCCTCACGCTAGCTTTACAAATCATTCTCCCAATTTTACAATCAGCTTTAGACAGATGCCCAAGATCTTAACATATTGTTTGCTCTTATTATACAGCCAGCCCAACCCACAGCTGTGCAAAATTAAATACACAGGCAGGGAGGAGATGCTTGTGCTGCACTCAGCAGTTCTGTACACAAGATGGAGGTGCGCTGCACTGGGGAAATGTACGCAAATGAATAAAAGGATCAGATATTTTAACAAAATTTTACAGTGGATTGATATAATTTCAGAGACACTGATTATGTACATACTTGTTCAGTGGGTGCAGCAAGCAAGGTTTCCATTCCCTTTTCTAATGACACCATCGTTTCCAGTTGTTGTTTTATGTAGAAATACCCTTCATGCATCCCTGGATCAAATTCTAGTTGTACTTGTGGTTTTCCTTATTATTTCCTTAATCACAGAGGACCACATTTGCAACCCAAATCCCTCTCTTAATGTCTTGTGGGAGAGCTGGGTGTTCATTTTCCATCAGGAGACCCTCATACATTGCACCTTGTGATTTCCCCAAATGCAGGAAACTCAACTTCCTAATCTTGAGGTGAAGGAAGGGTTCGTTCCTAGGAGCAGTATAACATGTTGCCCACCTGATCATTTGAGCGGAATAGCCAGATGCATAGGGACTTGCATTTAATTTTAAAAGGCTGCTCCCAGCATCTGTCTGCTGCAGAGTAGCTCAAAAACTGATATTTAAGTTAGATAGGCTTTTTAAAAATTATCTTTGGAAGAGCACAGGTGAATCTAAATTGATCATTTGGAGAACTACTTGAAATATTACAGCCAATTAGGTGTGTACTTTGTGGTATGGCTGGCACAAAAAGAAAGGGGGATTTTGTGTTGGCTTATCGTAGATTTGTAGTGTTGGGAGGGACCTTTTGAGGTTCCCTTTCCTCAATGCAGGATCTATAATGCATATGTAACTACAATATGTAAGGGATGTGGCTGGCACTGTGGTCTAAACCTAGGGCTTGCTGATCAGAAGGTCGGTGGTTCGAATCCCCTCGACGGGGTGAGCTCCCATTGTTCGGTCCCAGCTCCTGCCCACCTAGCAGTTCGAAAGTACATCAAGTGCAAGTAGGTAAATAGGTGCTGCTCCAGCAGGAAGGTAAACGGTTTCTGTGCGCTGCTCTGGTTCACCAGAAGCGGCTTAGTCATGCTGGCCACATGACCCGAACGACGGCTCCCTTGGCCTATAGAGCGAGATGAGTGCTGCAACCCTAGTCGTCTGTGACTGGACCTAATGGTCAGGGGGTACCTTTACCTTTACCTTTAACTACAATATCCCTGACAGAGCCTGACAGAGGGTTGTCTAGCACCTTTATACATGCCTCCAGCTGAGGGTGAAGTGAGCAGTTAACTCCTGAATCAGGGCTTCACCATATTACAAGCTCACAGCTCACTCTATCTCAGGGGTCAGCAACCCTTTTCAGCCATAGGCCAGTCCACTGTCCCTCAGACCATGTGGGGGGCCGGACTATTTTTTTTTTGGGGGGGGGGGAATGAACGAATTCCTATGCCCCACAAATAACCCAGAGATGCATTTTAAAGAAAAGGGCACATTCTACTCATGTAAAAACACGCTGATTCCCAGATCGTCTGCGGGCCGGATTGAGAAAGTGATTGGGCTGCATTTGGCCCACGGGCCTTAGGTTGCCTACCCCTGCTCTATCTGAAACGTCTTCCTTACATAAGGCTGAGCTGAGAGGGAAGGCAGAATCTCATGAACATTTTGAATTTTTTTAGCACTTTGGGACATTTTGTAAGGATTGTTGTGAAAGGGGGAATAACCATTCACTTATTCAGGAAGCTAGAAGAATCCATCCTTTTGAGAATTTGCTTGTTTCTTTTGGGTATGGTGTTGATTCTGTTGGTTTTGGAGAGCTTATGCTCAGCTTTCTCCTTCAGAGATTATCAAGGGAAAGCTAGGAAGATTCCATGTGGCTCTGGGGTGTTTCTTTCTTTTATAAAATGTAGGTTTTCTTGTGTTAGGTATTTGCTCTGGTCAGTGGCATTCTCTCCAGGTTTATGACTCATGGGGTATGTTCACCCTTCAGGCTTCGGGTTTGGACCTAAGATGTGTATATTTTAAGCGCAAACCTCATATTGCAAAGTGTATATGTGACAAAGCGTGTTCTCCCTAGCAGAGAGCACGTGTTGCGGTTGGGGAACAGGCCGCCCTCCCATGACTAGGCAAATTGATCAGCAACCCTAGCCTTAAGGGTTAATTGGGTTGCTGGGGAATTTTGATTGTTACCAATTCAGAGGAGGAGTCAGAAGCTATAAATAGATGGGCCGGACGTGGGGACGTCCTTCTTGGCCGTATTGCATCGGATCAGATCACATTGGAGCACTTGGACAATCTTCTCATTGTCTGGTTACATTTCTTTATTTCTTTATTTCCCCTTTCCTTTTAATCCTCTCTAGTCCCTTAAATAATTCCCCCCTTTTCCTGTTCTATTTCCCACCCCACCCCTTACCCTGCCCTGTGGGAAGATTCTCCCTGTATCCGTGGCTTGCCTTTCCCAATAGGGAAAGAGCCCCCATTAGGGGCTTTCTTTCGCAAAAAAGGTTTCCCCCATTTCTCTCGTTGAAATTGTGGGGCTAGTCAGGGCTGTTCCCAGCTTAGCTGGAATCACTTTCGTTTATGGTATCCCCATAGTTTGGCTTTATTTTGAGTGTATGCAGCGCTGTTGGCCAAATTTTTAAGCTAGCCTTAGGTGGGAGTTAATTGTTAAGTCTCTGACACGTGACTCATTCTAGCTATAGGAATGTATCTGCTTGCAGGCCCAGTTGCTGCTAATGTATATCTGAGGCAGACAGAGGGCCCCAGAGGCTCTCTGTGCCTCCAAGGACTACGAGCACTCTGTATATGCTCTTGAACTATGCCATTTCTGAACAAGTTTATTTTCTTGAGTTGTTTTTTTTTTTTTTTTTTTTTTGCCCTGTTAGTGGTGACTGCCATTTTAGAGACAAGCCATTGTGGCTTAGTGGCTAAAGTGTAGGACTAGGACCTGGGAGACAGGGTTCATATCCCCCTCTTAGCAACTCTTATAACAAAACAAAACTAACTGCTCCTTTTGGGCTATTCTGTTGCTGGGTAGTTCTGCCCATTTGTGATAAAATAACTTTGGGTTTCTTGAAGGGGTGCTTCCCTCTAAAAGGGCTAGCAGGGGTACCTGGACAAGCTGTGGGCTACCTCAACTCTGCTATTTCACTGGAAACAATTATGCCTGGCCTAGCAGGTGATCCTAGGGCTTTGCCCTAGAATCAATGGCCTGGAAGTGTTTCCGGCCTGAATAGTGTCCCCATGTTGTCCACGAAGCATTGGTTTCACTGGGTCAGCGCATAGTGCCGGTAATGCCTAGGTGGCAGGATTGGTCCCTGTATGGGGCAGCTGCATGCTCCCCCATTGCTCTACCTGGACACTTAGGTCCTTTTGGTGATTACCTCACTGCGAGGGATGTAACGGGCGCCACGTTTGCAATATGCAAGTGGGAGAAAGCACCTTTGTGTGCCTGCATTGCAGTTTGCTCTGTGCGTTGCAGGGCACGGTGCTGCACGGGCTGCAATTGCATTGCATTGCATTGCATTGCATGAGAGATTTGCAGTTGCATTGCACGGAGGGTGTGTGTGCATTGCATGGAGTGTGTTGTTGCATGGCACGGAGTGTGTTGTTGCATTGCACGGAAGGTGCGGTTGCATTGAACGGTGTGTGTGTGTGTGTGTGCGCATTTCACGGAATGTGTGCATGGCATGGAGGGTGTAGTTGCATTGCACAGAGTGGTTTTTTTTTTTTTTTGCATTGCACGGAGTGTGCATTGCACAGAGTGTAGTTGCATTCCACGGAGTGTTTTTTGCATTGCACGGAGTGTGTAGTTGCATTGCACGGTGTGTGTAGTTGCATTGCATAGAGTGTAGTTGCATTGAATGGAGAGTATAGTTGCATTGCACGGAGGGTTTGTTTGTGCATTGCATGGAATGTGTAGTTGCATTGCACAGAGCGTGTTTTTTTTGCATTGTAGGGAGTGTGTAGTTGCATTGCACGGAGTGTGTAGTTGCATTGCACAGAGTGTGTTTCTTGCATTGCACGGAATGTGTAGTTGCATTGCACAGAGTGTGTGTCGGAAAAGGAAGCTGGCTCGGCGGCAGCTTTGTCAGGACTTCTTTAGGGGTTCTGGCCAGCGTCGTCCCTGTAAATTTACATATCACGATGGCAGCACAAGATGCCCCCTGCCCAAGTGGGGGCTGGAAGCTGGCAAGCAATAGCTCAATACCTTTTGCCCATATTCCCATTTTATTTAGGGATCCAGTTGGATATCGTTGCTAAAACAAACCACTTGCCTATGGAGAAGCTGGCTGCCTTGAAGGAAGTTATTTTGTAATACTTCCTCTGTAGCAAGTGATGCTTCATCAGATCCGATCTTGCTGGGTCACTTAATTAATCTTCCCACTAGGCCAGGCTGCCTGCGGCCTGAGGCCCCTTTACCTTTGCGTACGCCTACCAAGTGTGGTGAAGGCAGATATCAGGCGATGGTAGCAATTCCTGAATGTATGCAATAGTAGTGTGCCAGGGTAGGATACCTTGAACCCGCACAGGGATTTTCAGGTTCATGCTGGTGCTGCTGGATCTTTGCCCTTTGGTTTTATTTCAAGGGCTGATGGTGTGCAAAGCTATGGCCTCAAGCCCGGTGTGGTGAGGCAATCATGTGACATAACTTATCTTGAGTTTTTCCCCATTGCAGTAGCAGTTCACATGTGGCCCGAGGAGTTCAGTGACCATCGGATCTGCTTTTGGTCTGATAACCAGGTAGTGGTGAGCGTCTTGGCAAAACAGTCCTCACGCTCCAGCAGATTCTCCGCCCCTCCGCTCATGCTTTCGAGCTGCGCCGCTTAAGGTTTAATATTGTGCTTTCTACTCTCCAAATTACGGGATCCTCTAATGATGTTGCTGACACAATCCCATTTTCAGATGAAGCGCTTCAGATCCTGGGCTCCAGACTCAGCTGTTGCCAGACTTTTCCAGACCACCTGTGGCATTTTGACAACAATTAGTAGTTACAGAGAGCAGCAGCTTCCAATTCCCCTTCTGCTTTTAGCTCTTATGGGAAGGCCTGGATGGATTTCTTAGCCTTAAGCTGGCAGTCCTCGGCCATTCAGATGAACTGGCCCCCATCCTCTGAGCATATCCTGCAGTATTTGGTCCACTTGCTGCAGATTGGGCGTGCTGTTATAACTTTCAGAATTCAGTCCGCTGCAATGCCTGTTACATTGAAGCTTTAATTTTCAGAGACCCTTGTATAAAGTTTGTAGTGCGCAGGGCCTTGGAAGGTTGGAATAGGCTTCGATCTCATAGGACAGCGGGCAGGAATTTGGTAAATTTTTACCTATGCAGTATCTGCAACAAGTTAAAACTTGTCTGCTGGTTAAAGATCTAGGCGAGACTCCTTTCAGTAGTCCATTGCATTTTCGCACTGAGGGTTGGGAAAATGGTTGTTGGTGCCAGCACAGGGCTGAGAGTCTGGAGGCTTATTGCTGCAGGACTTTTCCTTATCTACTTTGGAGCTTGTCATTAGAGTCGGGAACTCAAAAACAGACTTAGTGGGCAGGAGTGCCACAATCAGGCTTCCTGCCACAGGTGAGGAGGGCCCTTGCCCGGTTATGGATAACAGAATATTTGGCTTTTCATTCCCTGGGGGCTGGCCCACTCCTAGTGCATGAAAATGGGTTCCCGTTAGCCAGGCATCAATGTGCTTACGTTGTGCACCAGTTATTACGGCCTGCGGCTTGCTTACCGCTGAACACGCCTCATTCCTTACGATTAGGTGCTGCTGCATAGGCTGCACTCTGGGGGCCTGTCAGTAGACAGGATTGTGAAGTCTGACGCTGACAAGGGTTATATCAAGAAGTGTCAATTTATGTCTGTGCTGATGCTTGTCTGTTATTCCTTTTTTCATAGGAGCAGCTGTGCACATTTGGGCCACAGCATTGTACACTGGGCTGGCAAGCGCGCTGACGAGTCTGGACTGGGGCGCCATCTCAGTCTTCCTGCCCATGTGAACATATACTGGATGTCCAGATGGGGAATGCTTTGGGAGGAGATCCTTCCTTTGGTGTGGTCGAGTGTGACCTGTGCAGGTCCTCCCGCAGTGCTGGTGGTACAGCTGGGCGAGAATGATTTGCTGTGTTCCTCCAGCATAAGTTTGCATTCCTGCATGCAAGAGGGCTTGGATTGAGTTGATGGCAGCTCTCCCTGGACTCAGAATAATTAAAGGCATTGGTTCAAGGTGGTCTGGAGGGGGGGTTGGAGCACCTGTCCCCTCCAATGTGCAAAGATATTCCATTAAGGGAATCCAAGGATTCGCTAGTCGGGAACCAATGCCTAGACAAACTACCATTGAGCAGGCCAGAAAGCATGTTAATAAGGCGGTGGACAATAGAATAAAATAAAATAATATAATATAACAAATAAAATAAAATAGGTCCTTGCTTTAGGTGGCTCTGTAATATTGCACCCTGCTATTTTCTTCAAGGCTGTTGCCCTCTTTAGGGCAGATGGGCTGCATCTTTCCCCTAGGGGGAACGACACCTGGCGGGATGCGATTGCCTTGGGATTCTTTGCTTCCCCACAATGTTTGCTGGTACTGATGATATGGTGGGGCCCAGTCGTCAGTGCTGCCCTGCTGAGGTCAGGTGCAGCTAGTCGTGAACCAATGCCTAGACAAACTACCACCGAGAAGGCCGGAAAGCGTGTTAATAAGGCAGTAGAAATAAAATACAGGTTGTTGGAAATCGAATGCATTCAAAGGTTATGTTCGTTAACATTATTGGTGTCTTACAGTTTTGCTTGTTTTATCTTAGGTTTAGCAGCTGTCCGCATTTGGATGGTGGGGCACAGCATCATGCACTGGGCTGGCATCAGTGCACGGCAGTCCGGATTGGGACCGGGTCTCGGCATTCCTCCACATGTGCAGTTGCCTTGGCTGTCCAGACTGGGAATGCGCCGGCCAGAATTCCTGCCGCTGATTCGGAGGCAGGTGCTGCTGGAAGGGCCGGCCGCCCACTGCTGTTGGGGTGCAGCTGGGTGAGAACGACCTGGTTTCCATGGACTGTTTTTCACTACGTGCTGCAATTTTGGGTGACCTGGAAGAGCTGCGGGCAGTGGTGCCGACAGCAAAAATATTTTGGTCAAAGCTTTTGCAACGACGTGTTTGGAAGGGTAGTTGTTGCCCAGCTGCCACTGAAAGGGTCAGGAAGCGCATCAATTCTGCTGTGTCTAAAACGATTTTTGAGCTGGGTGGAGATGTGATTTCCCATCCTGAGATTCTTTTTCAGGCTGCATCCTTTTTCAGAGCTGATGCCATGCACCTTTTTGAGTTTGGTGGAGATGTGATTTCCCATCCTGAAACTGGTCGGAGCTCCTGCCTCGGATTCGGAGGTAGTTGCTATGGGAAGGACGCCCATCGGCCATTGTGGTGCAGCTGGGTGAGAACGACCTGGTTGCTATGGGCTGTTTTTCACTGCGTGCTGCAATTTTGATGGACTTGGACACATTGCGGGCAATGGTGCCTACGGCTAAAATATTTTGGTCTCAGCTTTTGCAACGATGCGTGTGGAGGGGCAGTCGTTGCTCAGTTGCCACTGAAAGGGCCAGAAAACGCATCAATTCGGCTGTGTCAAATCGGATTGCTGAGCTGGGTGGTGAGGTGATCTCTCACCCTGCGATTCTTTTTAAGATGCCATCCTTTTTCCGAGCTGATGGCGTGCACCTTTCTGCTTCAGGGAATGAGGCTTGGATAGGTGCGGTGGTGGCCAAGCTGAGGTCTTGGTGCGTGAGGTGATCTCTCACCCTGCGATTCTTTTTGAGAAGCCATCCTTTTTCCGAGATGATGGCGTGCACCTTTCTGCTTCAGGGAATGAGGCTTGGATAGGTGCGGAGGTGGCCAAGCTGAGGTCTTGGTGCGTGAGGTGATCTCTCACCCTGCGATTCTTTTTAAGATGCCATCCTTTTTCCGAGCTGATGGCGTGCACCTTTCTGCTTCAGGGAATGAGGCTTGGATAGGTGCGGTGGTGGCCAAGCTGAGGTCTTGGTGCGTGAGGTGATCTCTCACCCTGCGATTCTTTTTGAGAAGCCATCCTTTTTCCGAGATGATGGCGTGCACCTTTCTGCTTCAGGGAATGAGGCTTGGATAGGTGCGGAGGTGGCCAAGCTGAGGTCTTGGTTGGGTCTGTGAGTGGTTTGGCGGTGAGCTGGAGGCTCCATGGCGGTTAGGCATTGGTTAATTGGTGCTTGGAGGGGTAAGTGCCTATCCCTCCAAATGATGCGGAAAGGGAATTCCGTTAAAGGAATCCAGGGGCTTGCCATTCTTTTCGTCCTTGTCCGTGGAGCCGGACTTGGGCCGTGCAAGCCCCACCGGAACATGAGGGTGAGAAGTGTTAGTCTGATTCCCAGCTTCATTTCTCACCCAATACTTGTTTCCCACGCTGGCTTCCGGTGGAGTCCGGAAGGACCAGCTCTGTCCTTGAGGGCCAGGACAGATAGTCATAACCAATGCCTAAGCAACCACTCACAATTTTTTTTTGTATTTTGAATAAAGTTGTGGCCAAAATTATGCCAAAAACCTTAAACAAAAATTGATGTGTGAAGTGTGTAATTATTTGGGGGGCGGCACTGTGGAACTCAACACGCAAAGCGTGTTCTCCCTAGCAGAGAGCACGTGTTGCGGTTGGGGAACAGGCCGCCCTCCCATGACTAGGCAAATTGATCAGCAACCCTAGCCTTAAGGGTTAATTGGGTTGCTGGGGAATTTTGATTGTTACCAATTCAGAGGAGGAGTCAGAAGCTATAAATAGATGGGCCGGACGTGGGGACGTCCTTCTTGGCCGTATTGCATCGGATCACCCGCCCTCCCTCCCTTTAATAGGGGGGTTTTATCTAAGTTTGATCGCTTGACCTTGCTATGCCTGTCATGGGGTCGTTCGCCTTGGAGCGGGGGCCTGGTAGGAATTTTGCCATCTGGCTGATTGGCTGGTGCCATTTGGTTTTTGCCTACTGCGTAGCAAATCGTCACAACTTGTAAGGTTGGCGGTTAGGCATTGGTTAATTGGTGCTTGGAGGGGTAAGTGCCTATCCCTCCAAATGATGCGGAAAGGGAATTCCGTTAAAGGAATCCAGGGGCTTGCCATTCTTTTCGTCCTTGTCCGTGGAGCCGGACTTGGGCCGTGCAAGCCCCACCGGAACATGAGGGTGAGAAGTGTTAGTCTGATTCCCAGCTTCATTTCTCACCCAATACTTGTTTCCCACGCTGGCTTCCGGTGGAGTCCGGAAGGACCAGCTCTGTCCTTGAGGGCCAGGACAGATAGTCATAACCAATGCCTAAGCAACCACTCACAATTTTTTTTTGTATTTTGAATAAAGTTGTGGCCAAAATTATGCCAAAAACCTTAAACAAAAATTGATGTGTGAAGTGTGTAATTATTTGGGGGGCGGCACTGTGGAACTCAACACGCAAATATATGTGCTTGAAAGCATATGTATCATATGGGTAGATTATCCAGAAAAACACAATTGACCGATGCTCTCTAATGAGGGTACATTTAATGGCAAACCCAGTTTTACTTCTATTTTTTTAAATATTTTTTTTTTATTAACCAGCCAATCACATCGAATCAAACCACATCACATAGATTCCAAATTACAGTGCTGAATTTTTAAATTTTGTTGGGGGGTCCCATACTTCCAGATCCGAGGAGGGATTCTGATCTAATCATTACTTCTGCATTAATGTCCAAATCAGTCCAAATAAGTCCAAATAGATGTTCAAACAGTCCAAACACATATTCATAGTTCTTTCCAGTCTTATCTTGCTGTTTCCACATCACTTCTTAATCAAATATTTTCTCTTTGTCCTTTATGGTCTCTCCTGATGGTCTCCTTAAGCCGATATACACCGGTAATGCTCCTGCGTAGATTTCCCGTCGTGAACCTCCATCCAGATGGTTCTCATAAATCATCACCTTCGGAGATAAGATCACTTTTTCCCTCGTAAATTCATAGCTCTGTCGTACTTAAAGGCCCTTTGATGAGTCTCTCCCACGATATTCACTGTCCTCCCAGGCTTAATCCTCCGACAGAGCTTCCCAAGATGGTGACGGCGACATTTTGACTGTGTAGGAACAAAGCTCTTATACTTTCCACAGTCTTCTAAAAACATACTTTGATTCGAAAGTTTATCTCCACACAGCCTTAGATTCACAGCTTAAGTCCTTAAAACCTCATTTCTGGCTTTTGACTCTTGAAGGGAGGGGATTCTTGGGGTTAATCACATGAGTAAAATAAAACGTTTCCCCCCTCCCCCATCAGTCTTTGCCATACCGTATCTTCTCATAAATTAAATTTTGTTTTTCCAGAGACCTCTTTATCGCAGTATTCACTCCTCCTCATTTCCTGAAGTATGTGCGTTCCTTCGTGCCAAAATGTTTCTTTTGAAGTTCTCGCAGCTAGTGGCGCAGGTCAGAGATGGCGTCGAGGAGTGCCGACCCACGGGAGGGTTTTGTGCCTAATGCCCCCATCCCCCTCAAAAATTCGGGGGTGGTATCGGGCACAGCAGGCATACGGCCCCACTCACCATCTTGAGTGGGTTTAGGGAGGCTAATTACTCCCAACATAGCCTCCAAATACCTCCCGTGGGTCGGAGAGATGTTATTGTTTTACTTCTATCTGGTTGTTAGTAAAGAAAAGGTCCAGTTTGCATTTCCTGTTGCATATATTCTTTACTGAGAGGCAGTTGCTTTTAGTATTGTTCTCTGCGACATATTTCCAAATTTGACCCAAACACGGCAGAGTGCTCTACACAATTCTCTCACGCAGCTTGTGCCCATGAGAAAGGAATCCAGATTGATACAAGCAGGGCATATCTTCTAACATGCTTTAAATCCATTTCATTTTCATGTGCTTTTCCCTAACACCTTCTAAAAATGTACATTATACTGTACATTTAGTACACCACGCACTAATTATATATTGAGACACTGCTTTTACTGCTTCAACATTTTGTGTGAAGTGTTTTACAGGTAAGTGTACATCATTCTTTTAATTTCTCTGCCATACGCTCACTGTTTTAGCTAAATGTGCTTTCTGCCTATACATTTTAAATGTTTGCGACCAGCGTGTATTTCTTTACATTTGTCTATAAGTTTTATTGGGCAAGTCAGTAAACTTAGTTATACACTATGACTCAAGTCCTTTTGATTTTTACTTCCTGCTTGCTCTAACTTTACAGCACATCTTAAATTTATATTATCCACAAATTGAAGTTGCTGAAGATGCTTCTCTGCCTCTCTCTCCCACTGTCCTTCTGTTCCCCACTTATGAATGTACTGCATTGCAAACCAGGGAAAGGAGAAACAGGAGCTCTTCCATTAAGACTGATGAACTCCTTGTTTCAGGGCAGAAATGCAAATGCCTGTCTTACATATTTTAGCCTTTATGGGACAGTTGTGCAATTCTGCATACAAGAGCAGGAGCTCAAAATCCAGGGCATATTGGAAGGGGAGTAAACTTGCTGTGATTGCCGGTTGGTAGGGGAAAAACCATGCAATTGCTTCTGCCCAGTGCTGGATTTACATATAAGCTAAACCAGTGGCAGAGCTTCATGCTCCAGCACTGGGGGGCAGAGATCAGGTGGAGGTGTGGCAGGTGCACATCCCGGGGGTGTGGTATGCCTCCTGCAGGGGCTCAGCACACATTCTGGGGGTTACCAGCATGAGTTTGACCAAACTGCGGGAGGCAGTGGAACACAGGAGTGCCTGGCGTGCTCTGGTCCACGGGGTCACAAAGAGTTGGACAAGACTAAACGACAACAACAGCATATAGTGTCATACATACACATATATCCTTAGGCTGTTATTTTCATTACACCATTCCACTGCCTTTCCCATTATTGTGTGATGCCGCATTTGGAACCCAGCCAATCACACCAGAGCAGGGCTAGAAATATTCATGATGGGAACATCATCCTCACACTTCCATTGAAGCCTCTGCATTGCCATTCTTCTTGAATATAAAGGGCTCAGCGACGTGCTTATGTATTGCGCTGGAGCTAAGATAAATATGTGTAATGAAATCTGCTCTTAGTATCATTATTTTTTAGAGTAAAAATACTACCAAGTAAAACTGGGCAGATAAGTCAACATGATGGAATGAACTACTTGCATGAGTAAACGCTACTCTGTGTGAGTGAAGGTTGCCAAATTATTCCCTGAAGGAAAACTTCCAAGAGAAAGAGAGAGATTACCAAGCCATTCAAGCTCAATGTATAATATAAACGGCCAAAGCTTTTGATCAAAACCCAATTAACTTGTCATATAATCTTTTCTTTAGCCCCTTCTCATTATTGATGATGAAACAAATTTTCTGTTTGCAAACAGAACCTCTTTTCCTGGGAGACTTTCAGACCTGATTTATTTAATGATACTAGACAGTGGGTATACTATCACACTTTCCAGTCGTGAGTTATGATGATAAAGTGAGAACTAGTGATGTGTGCAATGCACACAGCTTCAGTTAAATCTGAATCTGGATGGCCTGGGTTAGGCCTATGAAACCCACACATCTATTTACAACCCATCTCCAGAGATTTCTGCTCCTATCACTGTTCTGTGGCTGTTCTTCTCCTTTCTATAAATTGCTTCATTGCTCTGATTGCTATTGGAGTTTCCTGTTTGGTATGACAATTAAGAGTGAGAAGAAATATGGAGGGCTGGGGAGAGAGGAAGAAGTACCCTTCTCCTTGCTGGGTTACACTGTCATCCCAACTAAATGTATTTCACACGGGGAATCTGAATGTATTGGTACACCATGCAGCATCACAAGACCCATACAAGAGCAATGTTTCCTACCCACACTTTGATTTATCCAGTGCAACTTTGTCTTGAAGCCAGTACTAAGCGAGGCAAATGCTTCCTGCCTTCACTCCGAATGGGTAACCCCATTCCCCCATGCTTTCATCCTAGGGGGCACCTTTTGCAAAGGACAAACAGTTTTGACTATCTATATGGCTATGTATACAGATACAGTTGTAGATGTAGGACGTACCTTACTTTTCTGATTGCAAAATGTTTTAGATGATTTCCACATAGTTATTTTCATGTTGTTGTAACCCACCCTGGGAACTTATGGTGAAGGACAGGCAAGAAGTAGAATCATAGAATCATAGAGTTGGAAGAGACCACAAGGGCCATCAAGTCCAACCCCCTGCCAAGCAGGAAACAAGCCAACGGCACCCGGTATTCCCAGGTGGTCTCCCATCCAAGTACTAACCAGGCCTGACCCTGCTTAGCTTCCGAGATCAGACGAGATCAAGCGTGTTCAGGGTAGTATGGCAGTAACACTGGTTCTGCTTGTAACTCACTGTGGTTCAGCTGGCAGGTGGCTGTTGTGTGGAGGAGACATAGGTAGGTAGTTGCTTGTTTGGTTCTAGTCCTTATTAGCTCTGTTGATGCCACCATCATAAAAATATTATGTTGATACTACCATTATATAAATATAGCAAGAGGATCCAACCAGGTCCAGTTGTACCTGAATGTTACCAAAAAGCACCAATACGGCAGCAAGCAAAGGCTCTAGCAGCTTCGTCAGCTGCTGGTGGCTGGTAAGCCAGACAGGATGTTTGTGACTGTTGCCATGGGAACAAAGGGGCAGTCCATTCTGTACTGAGCACTGGATGTTAGCTCAGTGTGTGTCATGTGACCCGTACTGGAAGTTCATGGGTGGAGTTTGATTCTCACTGCTGTTGAATGCAGACATGTTTCTCTGTACTGCTGTAAGAGACAGAAATAAAAGAATGTAAATAGATTTCTGTCTGCTTCTTTCCCCTCCCTGGGGCTACCAAAGGGGAGAGAGAAGGAACGGTGTGTTCTTCTCACATCTGAGAAGGATCGCCGAGACCTCGCCTGCTTATCTGCCGGGAGTAGCAGCGGGGAGGTCGACAAGGAATATCTGCCGGTGCCTACGTTGTGGCACATTCCTCTGACCCAGGCAGAATTCCAACACTGAACACATGGGAAATGAAATGTTAGAACAATTATTTAAGAAACTCATAATAATTTATGTTGATAATAATAATTATAATAATTTAGTTGATCTTTAAGGTGCCTCTGGAATTATTTTGAAAAAGCTTTTTTCATCTTTCATCTTGTTTTTTATTAAGAAACTCAGACCAGGTCCCTATCACCCATAGGTAGAAAAGGAAAACATGGGACGAGGGTGGTGCTGTGGCCTGAACCATGGAGCCTCTTGGGCCTGCCGATCAGAAGGTTGGCAGTTCGAATCCCCACAACGGAGTGAGTTCCTGTTGCTCTTTTCCAGCTCCTGCCAACCTAGCAGTTCGAAAGCACACCAGTGCAAGTAGATAAATACGTACCGCTGTGGCGGGAACGTAAACGGTGTTTTCGAGCACTCTGGCTTCTGTTACGGTGTTCCATTGCGCCAGAAGCGGTTTAGTCATGCTGGCCACATGACCCGGAAAGCCGTCTGTGGACAAACGCCAGCTTCCTCAGCCTGAAAGTGAAATGAGTGCCGCAACCCCAGAGTCACCTTTGGCTGGACTTAACCGTCCTGGGGTTCTTTACCTTTTTAGGTAGAAAAATGTCATAAACTGAAGTGATATAAAGCAAGTGGCTACCACGAGCACAGCAGTCATGTGCTGTGTCCCTCAAGGACTGAGAACATGCCAGTGTGGATTTCTGAAATTCTTTTTCTTCGATTCATATCTCCCCTTTTCCTCCAAAGAGCTCAAAATGGTACAGTGTGGTGCCAGTGTGGTGTAGTGGTTAAGAGCAGTAATCTCGTAATCTGGGGAACCGGGTTTGTGTCCCCGCTCCTCCACATGCAGCTGCTGGGTGACCTTGGGCCAGTCACACTTCTTTGAAGTCTCTCAGCCTCACTCGTCTCACAGAGTGTTTGTTGTGGGAGAGGAAGGGAAAGGAGAATGTTAGCCGCTTTGAGACTCCTTCGGGTAGTGATAAAGCGGGATGTCAAATCCAAACTCTTCTTCTTCTACACATGGTTTTCACCCCAATCATTTTATCCCCACCACAACTCTATAAGACAGGCTGGGCTTAAAGGTACTTTAGTGACTACCTGCCTAAAATAATCCAGTGACCTTTATGGCTGAATGGGGAATTCTAGTCCAACATTCTAATCTCTATACCCCACTGGCTTTTGCCTTCTCTGCAAGCCAAAACTTGGGAATTTAATGGAATATTTGTTACTGAATTGTTGGCTCATAGTATGGAGCCGAGTTGCTTTGATGCCTCAGTGCGGTTGTGTTTTCAATATAGGCTTCCTGCGTTGCCAATTAGCATGATATAACTGTCTCACACCATTTGTTTAAATTATATTTGGTGATAGACTGTGTATGCAGCTGTTACATCATAATCACTGTTCTTCATTAAATCAGCAGGAATGGGGTTTTTGTTCTTGCTATTTTAATTTTGTATATTGCAGATACGATCTGTCATGGAAAATTACACCCTCTGAAAGATCTGTGCAAACGACTGTAGGGAAAAGTCAGGTTAGCTGTTGCTTCTGCTGTTGTGTGCATAACCCAAAGGGCAGGGGAAAACTGCTTGGTTCTATTTGTCATTCCTTAAACAGTGCTTATTGAATTGTGCATACAAGTGCAAACAGCATAGGCATTGTTTGTTGCACTTCCTAATTGCAGGTCTGCACAACTGCTGACCCACCAAGATCATCAAATCCCATCAGCTATGCCGTGTGGCCTACCAGATGGGTCCTTCACTCTTCTTCTTCTTCTTCTTCTTCTTCTTCTTCTTCTTCTTCTTCTTCTTCTTCTTCTTCTCCTCCTCCTCCTCCTCCTCCTCCTCCTCCTCCTCCTCTTTTTGCTATCTTCTAAAATAGAAGGTTTTATCAAGCCATGAGTGGTTTGTAGCTCACAAATTGCACAGCCCTGTACCAACAGAATATATTGTTGTGGTCAAGGGGCCACTAGGTGGTGCATCAGAAGATGGCTGACAATAACATCTCTCCAACCCACACGAGGTAATTTGGAGGCTATGATGGGGGTAATTAGCCTCCTTAACCCCCCCCGGATTGTGGGGGGGGGACGGCCCTTGCCTGCTGTGCCCTATACCACCCCTGAATTTGTGGGGGTGGGGGCACTAGGCACAAAGCCCTCCTGTGGGATTTTTGGCACTCCTTGACGCCGTCCCTGATTTGCACCGCTGGTTGCAATGATCTTTAAAAGAAACAATTTGGACGAGATTAATTGCACATACATCAAGGAAAAGGGGGAGTAAAGACTGCTGACAGAAGAGATCTCTGATAACAAGACAAGAATAAAATATGAGAAGATACGTCAAGATACGGTATGACAAATGACTGAGGGGGGAGGGGAAAAAACCTGCCTTTCCTTTTTCTATGTGATTTAACAAGAATCCCCTCCCCTAATGAGTCAGAAATTAAGGACTTAAGCTGTGGATTTAAGGCTGTGTGGAGATAAACTTTCGATCCAAAGCAATGTTTCAAGATGAAGCTGGAAAGCTAAGAGTTTTGGAGTGACGCAGTCAAAAAAAATGCTGTCGCCATTTTGGGAGGCATTGTTGGAGCTCTTGGGTCTGGGAGGAGAAAGAGAGAAATAGAGTTGTTTACATATCGTGAATCAACTTCTCGGTGGGACTTAAGAGCGACAAATGCCAAAATTTACGATGGAAAGAGTGATGTTATCTACGAAGGAGATATATGGAAACCATCTGAACTTAGTGGAGGAACGGGAAATCCACACAGGAATATTATACTTGCTATCAGCTTAAGGAGACTAACAGAAGAGATCGTAAAGGAAAAAGAAATTATAAGAACAAGATATGATGTGGCAACACTAAGATAAGACTGGATAGAATTATGAACTTTGTTTGGACTGATTGGGACTGATTTGGACATTAACGCAGTAATAAGAAGATGATCTGAATCCCCCTTTGGATCTTGAAGTATGGGTTCCCCCAACAAAATTTAAAAATTTGGCTTTGTAATTTGGAATTTATATGATGTGATTTAATTTGATGTGATTGGCCAGTTAATAACTATATATATATATATATATGCTTTCGTAGATTTTCACGGGTACAGGAATGCAGGTTTTGGTGTCCTCGGGTGTCTTCCCGTGTAAAAGTTGGGGTGTCTAGGCGACGTTTCGACGAGGTCTCACTCGTCATCTTCAGGCTGGTGCTTTCGGCTTCTTGTTACTGGAACAGAGCGGGATCTCAATGTTTGAGTTCCTATAAATACTGTAGAGGGGGTGTGGTGTCTAGCCTCCAATGTTCTGGGCAGAGAGGAAGTTCCCAGGCTAGTGTGCCTTTTCTTCTTTTGTTCCTTAATTACTTGAGAGATACCTTGAGTGATTTCTTGAGTGATATCCTGAGTACCACTTAGGTGGGTCATTAGGTGTGGATTAGTTGCTAAAGTCTTTGTGTCTTGACCTCTTGAACTTTGTGAAGAGTTTTCCTGAGAAGATGGCTGTATTGCACTTAGTTGTGCTTTGGCTTGGCTTCGTGTATAGGGGCGAGCTGTGGTTTTGTGGCTTTTACACGGGAAGACACCCGAGGACACCAAAACCTGCATATATATATATATATATATATATATATATATATATATATATATATTGTTGTGGTCAATAGAGGTCTCAACAAAGTTCTCTCCAACCAGTTCTGAAAAAGACTTTGAGGGCTCCAAAAAATTAATAATCATAATTTGGACTATAATTTGGTCTTTTTTATCTTAGTTTTTTATTTTAATTGGAGTGTTATGATTGGATATATTAATTGGATGTTTTTTATTGGAAAATCAATAAAATGATTTTTTAAAAAGAAGAAGGCTTACATGGGATTCTCAGTGGTCCCCTCAAGCATCTATGAGGTGCACCCACTGCCAGATTTATGTATAAGCTAAACAAGCTATAGCTTAGGGCTCCACTCTCTTGGGGGCCCCCAAAAAAATTAAAGGAAAAACACACACCTGGGTGTATATTTCCAAAATATAAGATAAAATAAAAATAAAATAAAACCTACATACAGCAACATTGTTTTGTGTTGTGTAGGCTCCTATGATGTAAGTAGTGGGCCCAGCCTGCTAGCCTGCTCCCTAAAATATCACAGGTTTGCTCATTATGAGTCTTTGTAAATTGCGTTTCTAAAGGAACTTTTGTTATTGCCAAATGCCAATGTGTTTGCATTATTAAGTTTGTTATGAATAAAAAATCATTTTAAATTCGAGCTTAATAATTATTTCACTATTAATATACTTCTTCTTAATTGTATTTCAGTTCAACGATTACTTTGATAAAATACATATTTTGTGATGTGCAAATGGCTTTAGATACCTACTAGGTCCATAAATTACCACATAGTATATATTCAACACAAATAACAGCGACAATTTGTTGTTGGCAAAGGACAGCTGGACATATAAAGGGGCCCATTACCTTCAGTCACTTAGGGCCTATCAAACCTAAACCTGGCCCTGGGTGCACCCATGCTTAGTTTCAACAGTGTTGCAAAACATGTTCTCCCTAGCAGAGAGCACGTGTTGCTGTGGGGGATACAAGCCACCTCATTTTTGCTGGGCGGATTTATGGAAGGACCCAGGCAGTGAATTGGTTAATTGGGTTGCTGGGGAGAACTGCTTGTTGCCAATTTTGAAGGAGGGGTCAGAAGTTTAAAATACTGGATGCCCACCTTGAGCGTTCTCTTGGCTGCTTGCACCGGATCACCCGCCCACCCTCCCTGTATTGGGGGGGTTGTTCGCTTGACCTTGCTATGCCTGTCATGGGGTCGTCTGCTTTGAGGCGGGGGCCTGGTAGGAATTTTGTCCATTTGGCTGATTGGCTGGTGCCATTTGGTTTTTGCCTACTGCGTAGCAAATTGTCACAACTTGTAAGGTAGGCGATTAGGCATTGGTTCAAATTGGTTGGTGGAGGGGTAAGTGCCTACCCCTTCAATGGTGGTGCGGAAAGGGAATTCCGTTAAAGGAATCCAGGGTCTTGCCATTCTTTCGTCCTTGTCCCTGGCATCGGACTTGGGCCGTGCAAGCCCCACAGGAACATGAGGGTGAGAAGTGAGGGACTGAGGCCCAGCTTCATTTTCTCCCCAAAATTTGTTTCCTGCACGGGCTTTCGCTGGGATCCGGAAGTCAGTTCTGTCTCCTGGGCAAGGACAGATAGTCTGAACCAATGCCTAAGCAACCACTCACTCGGATGTATTTAAATAAAGTTGTGGCCAAAATCGTGCCAAAAACCCAAACCAAAATTGATGTGTGATGTGTTATTGGGGGATGGCTTGGGGACCTCAACACGCAATATGATGAGCTCCTGAACTAATATAAAAACACTGCAGTGTCAATACCATGAAGAAATAGTAGTGTCAACTCACCATGAAAACTGTCAAACCATCCGTGCAGTTCTGGAGTGTATGGGATTTTGTTCCTTAAACACTAGCGTCCTCAGTGTTCCATATAGCAGGAATTCTTGTGAAAGACGTTACAGTTTTCACAATAAAAGCTGGAATGGGGAGCAGGTTAAGCTTTTCCTCCTGACGCAATTATGAAACTTACTTTTCCACTTTATCATTTTCTCAGTTGTCTGCAGTTGTTTCATGAACATTTTGTTGCTCTTTAAAGTTAAACAGTCTGACTTTTCAAAAGTTTGTTCTTGTGAAGGCAGGCGACGGAGACTCAAAATTCATTTCCACCTCAAGTTGCACGGCGACAACCTGTGCAAATGAGCCACTCATCTGCACACACTTTGTCAAAATAGGAGCTAATTTGTTCAAGTTACAAGTCTAAAAGTAGCAACAGGAGCAACTGGCATTTGGGCATAAAATTATCTCTTCCGACTCTTGCACTTTCCTGCTTAATACATAAGATTTCCCCTACTTGGATAAGACAATGATACAAGGCTCCTGATAACTCTGGGTTTTTTTAACCAATAACTTTATGGAGTGTAATAATTCTATGATTCTATGATTTTATGGGACTGAAGAAGCAGTGTCATGTAGTAGAAACAAATCCTAAAGCAGGCTGAGGCAAACTCCAGCCCTTCAGATGTTTGGGACTTCAATTCCCATCATCCTTAGCTAACAGGACCAGTGGTCAGGGATGATGGGAACTGTAGTCCCAAACATCTGGAGGGCCGGAGTTTGCCTATGCCTGTCCTAAAGGATGCCTTGGCTTTCTGCCCTGGAAGAAACCCAAAACTGTATACTTTACAAAGTTGTTATTGTGCTTCACCAGATCTTAATCTATTACAGTATTTGTAAGAATGGATTCCAAATATCATTGAACTTGTCCATGGCAAGTCTGCGTTTACATGCAAGTTGTTCATATGTTGCGAGTTTGTATAAGTCTTCAATCCAATCGCAGAAGGGAGCCGCATTTTAATTTTTCCAGTTCATCAGTATCAGTCTTTTTGATGTGACAAGGGAACGGAGAATCCACTCATATTGTCCACTTAAGGCCAAATTAGATGCACAAACTCACCTCTATTTGCCCTGTGTGTATTTTACTTTCAAAATTCTAGCCAAGCTTGTTTCTCCAGAAATTCCCTTTTCGCTCTTCTGTGCCCCATAATATTCCCCAGTGCCATGCCTGACCAGATGTTTAATCAAAGAGCTATTAATAAGATCCTCCCTATTTTTTGCTTTAATTTAAAAACAGATATTGAGATGCCGGCACTGTGGGATGAGGTTTAACCCTTCCCGCGCATCAATTTTCCTGATTGAAATCTCCGCTGGAGTTGTTAGTCCCACAGGGAGAGCACAAAAGTAGCTCTGGAAGGAGGGAAGAAAGACACCTCCCATCTTTATCTCACTACTACACCGGTGTTGTTGTTGTTGTTTTAAGACAGTTGTGAAGATGTGTGGGGGAGATAATTGACCGTATTTTTTGCTCTATAAGATGCACCAGACCACAAGATGCACCTAGTTTTTGGAGGAGGAAAACTTAAAAAATAATATTCTGAATCTCAGAAGCCAGAACAGCAAGAGGGATCACTGCGCAGTGAAAGCAGCAATCCCTCTTGCTGTTCTGGCTTCTGGGATAGCTGCGCAGCCTGCATTCGCTCCATAAGACGCACACACATTTCCCCTTACTTTTTAGGAGGGAAAAAGTGAGTCTTATAGAGCAAAAATACGGTACCTTTTGTGGGAGAGAAGTGAGTTCATCTCCTACTCAGAGAAAACGTTGTTGGTTCAAAATGCTTATGTTTGCTAGATACAGATGTCTCTTGTCTTCTTCTACTGCCCATGCACCACTCAGGGTAGTGTGTGAGGGACACTCATTAATTTTAATAAATTACCATAAAAAATATTAAATATATATCAGAGAAACAATGTGGCTTTTAAAAGGAACAATGGCAGAGATCACAGAATTGACCTCAACAGGTAATACTTAGCAGGCAAGTGTGTGCAGAAATAAAAATATCTTTACCAGCTGGTGATAGGCAAGCAGGGGGTGGAAGTCGGGAGGAGATTTTACATATATATAAATATGTAAGTACAGTGGTACCTCAGGTTACATACGCTTCAGGTTACATACGCTTCAGGTTACAGACTCCGCTAACCCAGAAATAGTACCTCGGGTTAAGAACTTTGCTTCAGGATGAGAACAGAAACCATGCTCCAGTGGCGCGACTGCAGTGGGAGACCTCATTAGCTAAAGTGGTGCTTCAGGTTAAGAACAGTTTCAGGTTAAGAACGGACCTCTGGAACGAATTAAGTACTTAACCCAAGGTACCACTGTAAGTTTAAGGTTGTTTTAATAAATTATCAGTGCAGCCAGTGAAAAGGCCCTTTCTCTTGTCATCAACTGTGCCTCCACACTAGGTGGGACACTGAGAAGCATCTCCTTCTGATTTTAGCGAGCGGGTGGCAATGTGGTCTAAACCATCGAGCATCTTGGGCTTGCCGATCAGAAGGTCAGCGGTTTGAATCCTCGCTACGGGGTGAGCGCCTGTTGCTCTGTCCCAGCTCCTGCCAACCTAGCAGTTTGAAAGCATGTCAGCGCAAGTAGATAAATAGGTACCACTGTGGCAGGAAGGTAAATTGTGTTTCCGTGCACTCTGGCACTCATTATGGTCCTCCATGTGCCAGTAGCGATTTACTCCTGCTGGCCACATGACCCGGAAAGCTGTCTGTGAACAAACACTGGCTCCCTCGGTGTGAAAGCGAGATGAGCACTGCAACCCCATAGTCACCTTTGACTGGGCTTAACCGTCCAGGGGTCCTTTACCTTTACCCTTCTGATTTTAGGGGTCCCTCAAGTACCACAACCTCCTGTGCCATCTTACCTAGCTGGTACTATGAGTTGTTGAGGTTCATGTTCTAAATAAATGAATTCCAAAGCCTGGTGGCCTCTTTACCTTAAAAGTGTGTGTGTGCGTGTGTGTGTGTTTGTGCGCTTGTGAACACACACTGGTAGTCCTACACTGCCTGACTCAAGGGCCACCTCATGAGTGTATGAAATGGAGCTCTATTTTTGCCACACACAAGAAAGAAGAAGAAGAAGAAGAAGAAGAAGAAGAAGAAGAAGAAGAAGAAGAAGAGTTTGGATTTGATATCCCGCTTTATCACTAGCCGAAGGAGTCTCAAAGCGGCTAACATTCTCCTTTCCCTTGTTGTTGTTGTTTAGTCGTTTAGTCGTGTCCGACTCTTCGTGACCCCATGGACCAGAGAACGCCAGGCACCTCTGTCCTCCACTGCCTCCCGCAGTTTGGTCAAACTCATGCTGGTAACCTCGAAAACACTATCCAACCATTTCATCCTCTGCCGTCCCCTTCTCCTTGTGCCCTCCATCTTTCCCAACATCAGGGTCTTCTCCAGGGAGTCTTCTCTTCTCATGAGGTGGCCAAAGTACTGGAGCCTCAGCTTCACAATCTGTCCTTCCAGTGAGCACTCAGGGTTGATTTCCTTCAGTATGGAGAGGTTTGATCTTCTTGCAGTCCATGGGACTCTCAAGAGTCTCCTCCAGCACCATAATTCAAAAGCATCAATTCTTCGGCGATCAGCCTTCTTTATGGTCCAGCTCTCACTTCCATACATCACTACTGGGAAAACCATAGCTTTAACTATACAAACCTTTGTTGGCAAGGTGATGTCTCTACTTCTCAAGATGCTGTCTAGGCCTGTCATTGCCCTTCTCCCAAGAAGCAGGCGTCTTTTAATTTTGTGGCTGCTTTCCCTTCCTCCCCCACAACAAACACTCTGTGAGGTGAGTGGGGCTGAGAGACGTCAGAGAAGTGTGACTGGCCCAAGGTCACCCAGCAGCTGCATGTGGAGAAGCGGAGACGCGAACCCGGTTCCCCAGATTACGAGACTACCGCTCTTAACCACTACACCACACTGGCTCTCACATATTGCCAAGCTCTTCGCTTATGCATGTGGCTTGATGTGGTTCTTGATAGGGCTGTTTACTGCTCATAAAGATCTACCCTGGACAGGATTATTATGTTTTTAATGTTAGCTTTATGATTGCTTTATAACAGTTTATTTTGGACACTGGCAGCCTTGAGTGGCAAAAAAAGATGGGGTACACATTTTGACATAAATAACTTCTGCTGTCTTGGAAATAAACAGCATTTTAGAGTAGGCAGCAGGGAAATGCTTGACAATTTCACTTTTATAACAATGTCATTGATTTCATAGGGCTACAGTTCAACAAATTAGTTAATACACACCAGGCTCGTTTATTATTCTTTTTATATATCATTTCCTGCATGATGCTAAGCAAGGCCTTCTGTACGAAACTTGAGTAATAGTAGGTACTGCTGTTCATAGAAATACGCAATAAATATACAAGCCCCCCGATTGCTCATAAACATCTGCTATTTCGCAGTATTCAAAGCAAAGATCCTGCAAGAGCGCAGAAAACAGCTGTCAATGTTCAATGCAGTCTTGATGTTGCAATGAATTTTACTGCCTCCCCCCTTCCTTTATGGTAAATATGAGTCTTTGCAAGCTTATGGTATACATTTTCCCTGTTAATAATTTACATAATAGCTTGGTTAATCTTCAACGCATCGTAAATGCACAAAAAATAACAGTGACGGACAAGGA
The DNA here is from genome assembly GCF_964106915.1 of Podarcis gaigeae. Classification (NCBI taxonomy): domain Eukaryota; kingdom Metazoa; phylum Chordata; class Lepidosauria; order Squamata; family Lacertidae; genus Podarcis; species Podarcis gaigeae. The sequence continues at coordinate 10,780,964 of NC_139687.1, read as the reverse complement.
AATAAAAGCACATTCCTACCTTGCCTATAGCATGAGTATTTATTTCAGTACAGTCCATAACCTTGAGCCCAATGAGACAAATATTTGCGACTATTTATTTGCCACAAGAACCCGAAACAATCATAATATTCTGTTCAAACAAATTTCATTGAGACTAAGTGTATACATTGGTACCTCAGGTTACATACACTTCAGGTTACATACGCTTCAGGTTACAGACTCCGCTAACCCAGAAATAGTGCTTCAGGTTAAGAACTTTGCTTCAGGATGAGAACAGAAATCGTGCTCCGGCAGAGCAGCGGCAGCTGGAGGCCCCATTAGCTAAAGTGGTGCTTCAGGTTAAGAACAGACCTCCGTAACGAATTAAGTACTTATCCTGAGGTACCACTGTACTGTATTGTTTGTTTAGTCGTTTAGTCATGTCCGACTCTTCGTGACCCCATGGACCAGAGCACGCCAGGCACTCCTGTCTTCCACTGCCTCCCACAGTTTGGTCAAACTCATGCTGGTAGCTTCAAAAACACTGTTCAACCATCTCGTCCTCTGTCGTCCCCTTCTCCTTGTGCCCTCCATCTTTCCCAACATCAGGGTCCTTTCCAGGAAGTCTTCTCTTCCTATGAGGTGGCCAAAGTATTGGAGCCTCAGCTTCAGGATCTGTCCTTCCAGTGAGCACTCAGGGCAGATTTCTTTAAGAATGGAAAGGTTTGACCTTTTTGCAGTCCACGGGACTCTCAAGAGTCTCCTCCAGCACCAGAATTCAAACGCATCAATTCTTCAGGGATCAGCCTTCTTTATGGTCCAGCCACCCCAATCTCAGAGTGGTGCGAGATTCCAGCGGTTCCAGGTATTCATCCAGGGTTTGTGCTTACTTTTGGAAATAAGGCACAGTGGAGACTGGGGGGTCTTTATGGTATATGGCTTATTTACACATATATACAACCTGAGCCTATAATGGAGACGTTCACAGCATCAACACCCAAGAGGGTCTTGTTTCTCCCATAGCTACAGCCTTGGATTCAGTCAGCCATCAAACCTTGCTCAGACTCTCCTACTTCATGCCTTACTCCTGGTTCACATCTCATCCCCAAAACTCTGCTTCAAACACCTGCTTTGTCTTCTGTCAGCTGAGGGGGAGCCCCCGACCATTTGTCTTCTAGCACAGAGCTTTCTTAATGGCCCATCACCCAGGTGAAAAGCAGCCTGTCTTGATGGGTTTTCAACACTTCCTGATGCAAGGATGAAGTGTCTGGCACCCAGTTTAATACCCCAAGCCTTGATTAAATTCTAACACTTACTGGAGCCAGGAATTTAGGGGAGTCTGACAACCCTGAACTCATAACAATATTTTTTTAATGAAGCATCTTCTAGAGCAGAGTTTGTGTGACTGCTTACACCATTGCCTATCTAAGAAAACGTATAGCACTTTGATAAATCAGCAATAATTCAGTAGTTGATCTCTCTGGATAAAGATTCCATACAGCTTTTTTAAAATCTTGCTGCGCTACTTATGATATGAGCATTCACCTGGCCCCCGTGATGAGTAACATTTTGCATTTAGAAAAGGCTGGTACAATCATTTCTTCTCGAGTAGAATTTGTAATTCCTGGCATGTCCAAGGAGTGACTTGCAAGATAATGTTAAGTTCCTTGAGGGAGCAGGACAATTTAGGATGTTCATTATAACGAACTGCACATTAATGCAGCCTTAAAAATATGCAGTCCAAAATACACTGTTTTTTAAATAAAAAAGTAACACCCTCTATTTTCAAATGTCTTTTAAAAACATCAATGTTGTTCTCAAATTAGATGCTAATCAGATTCATCTCATATTGTTCAAGGTATTTTGACATTTAATTTGGGGGGACCCACATTTTTTATCTGAATAAATAGCCTTTTTATATTAAAAAAAAGCTGACCTTCTAGCTGATCACCCTCAAAGAATTAATAAGCTCTGTAAACATGCTATGTATGAGAATGATTAAAAATTGACAGAAAAGCCAACACCTGATGGTTTTGTGAGGTCTCTATATTTTGAATATATCATATCCACATTTTTTAGTTCCCTGTAATGTCTTAGCTTTTTAATGGAATATAAGCTACTCTCACCTCTCAGTCGAATTGTCTTGAGTATTATCAATGACTTCTATTATCAGCAATTAACGTTAATTAGTCAAGTTCCATGGGAAGTTTCAAGTCCAAACAATTTACAGTTTGGAGGTATAAGAATACATCTTGAAAATGTTCCATGATTTGAAGAAAGGTCTGTCTGAAAGCAAGCTGACAATTTAGTTACTTTCAAGGCCCAATGCCATGATTTGCCCATAAAATAGTCATCATTTTTATGTTCTGAAATAGTGAAGGTACTGCAGACAACATGAATGGGGGTCTATCTGCACAACAAGATTTCTAGACAGCCTGTTAAAAAGTGAATGTGTGAAAACACTGCAATAGCACACAAATGAGAATCCTTTGAAGTCAAATCATCTTGATATTCAAACCAGGTTATGGAATCCATGTTTCTGCACAATACCTATAGCAAAGGATAAAAATTAGGATTTAAGCCCCTATGTTATCTCACCAATTGCTCCCAGAAAACGTCACTAAAATCCCAAACAGGGAACTGGGAAAGTCAGATACCAGTAAAATAACCAATTTTAAAAGCTGATCTTTATTTTCTCTTCAGAGTAAAATAGCACACACATACACATAGGCCGGCATAACATTTTTAAAAAATGCAATATGATTAAGTTTTTATCTTTAGTCAAGGGAACAAAATTAGATTTTAAATCAGCGCAGGTAAATAAATAAAACAGCTGGTGTGCAGTCTTCTGTAACGTGTTAAGAGTACGTGTTCAGGGGTGTGAGTGGAATTGGAAAACGAAAACCAGCATGAACAAGTGATGAAGAAAATTATAGGTTTTATTTTCCCCAAAAGGACAAAATAGGGAATTTCTTAGAGGGTAGATGCTATTGTGCCTGGTGAAGAGTATTAATACTTGAGCCACACTGGGCATATTAGCAACAAAATGTAAAGCTTTTATGAATACAATTTCCTATTTTGTTCAGCATCTTTTGAGATTCTATCCTTTTCCGCTTTTGATAGGCATTCTTACCTATAGACTACCCCTCATCAGTTTAATCTTAGAACAAGAGTATGAAATATTTTCTTGCAATCATTATTAATGCTGCCATGGTAAGATCTTATCTCAGCAATTCTGCAAGTGTCGAAGACAGACTCCTGGCTATATTCTGCTTTTTCACACCAGACTTTTTCAGTTACTCCATATAGGTAAGTTCTCACATCCCAACACTTAAGCAAACTGTTAGTTACTTGTGCTGTGCTTTATGAGTACTACACATCAAAGAAATACCCCCGTTTTCTGTCAGTTCCAGGGATTATACTAGCATTAAAAGATTGAATCGGAAGTCTTGAGAAATGAAGTATTTTTCAACATCGCTTTTGCTTTCAAAAGGATACATGAAAATATATCACATGAAAAGCATGGCATGCAATTATATAATCACATAACCCAACACTTTCCTAAAGAGACAGTCAGAGAAAAACACATAGAGAGCAAAATTAGCTTAGAGTGCATAGAAGAATAACCAGGATATGTTTTGATGTTGACCCATGCTGTTCTCAAAGAACCAAGAGGCTGCGTGACAGAATTCTTTGCTACCTCAGCTTCTATATTTATACTCTTTAGTGGTGGGTTGGTATGTGAAATCCTACACCAAACTTCCAGTGGCTCTCAATTTTATCAGAAAGCCTCCATTTTGAGCTGAGGATTTTATGTTTCCAGTATCTCTCTTGCTTTCATCTTCAAACCAAGATTTTGTCAGATGTTCTACTTGAGCCTGAGGAGGGGAGTTCAATCTTGTTCACCATTTGACTGTGGAAAGCCAATAAGTCAAAGGTAGCATACGATAAAAGGTTAAACAGGATGAAGACATCTATTGAAATAATGTCCTTGGCATGCCATTATTGCAGGAGCCTGTGAGGTCCCTCGGTTTTCTCTCCAAGGAATTTTCTATTCCACCCCCCCCCCCAGATGATCTATATTGAATTTTTAGTTACATACTGTACATACACATACATTATATTTCACATTTCTTCTTGCTCTCCGGAGCTGACTTCCCTCCTTCCTTCTTCTGGCTTTTTTGTGTCCTCTTAGACTTTTCGCATTGTCTTTGTCCATTTTCCACAAGATTGTTCATTTGTTTCCATTAAATGTCCGTAAACAAATCTTTCTGTCTGTCTATATTCATTTACAAATATTGTTCAATAATAATCCTAATACACATTTTGAATTCATTTTGATATTATTATCCAGTAAATTTCTTGTATTTTCCCGTTATGATATATTATTTTAATTCTACTGGTTTCCCTATTTCACATCGTCTTCTCTATATATAACATAAATTTCCCCCATTCTTTTTGATATGTTTCATCCCCCTGATGTCGAATTTTTGTTGTTAATTTGGCTATTTCTGTGTAAATAGAAATATCCAAGGAATTAGCTCCAGCAGTGTCTTGCTGCAAGACTGAGCTCTGCTTAATTTTTTCTCACAACTTCACCTTCTCATTCAAGTCTCATTCAAGAAATCCATGGATAGGAAATGTCCTCAGGAAGAGCTCTAAACCCTTGCCTTAATTTCCAGGATGAATGAGTCAGGTCTAAAGGAGATCTACCACTCTCTGTCTTTGGGAGGGGAGGCTGATAAGATGAATATAGGACCAAGAAAAAAATATTGTCTGGGAAAATGCATAGTATGAAGTTAAGCCCTTCTCCATTGAGTCATAGAGGGAGAGTTGGGCTGGGCAAAGGAAACACCAAGAAGATACTGATCTCTTGTCACAAAGCAATCCCCCTTGAAATAATAGCTCTTTGGTATCCTTTCCCTCTCATATCTAAGACCACAATGTTATCTGAGTGGGAAGTAATTATTTGGATAAGAGTTGGCTCTACTGTAGAGAGGAGTGGAGACAACTTCTTCGGGGTGGCACTATGGTTAGGAATACAAAATTGGAGACTTAATGGTGTAGCGAGACTCTACTCTGTCAGGCCATACTTTCATACATTGCTGCAAGGACACGGGTGGTGCTGTGGTCTAAACCACTGAGCCTCTTGGGCTTGCCGATCAGAAGGTCAGCAGTTCGAATCCATGTGATGGGTGAGCTCCAGTTGCTCTGTCCCAGTTCCTGCCAACCTAGCAGTTGGAAAGCACGGCAGTACAAGTAGATAAATAGGTACCACTGCAGCGGGAAGGTAAACAGCATTTCTGTGCACTCTGGTTTCCGTTACGGTGTTCCATTGCACCAGAAATGGTTTAGTCATGCTGGCCACTGTTGGGTGATAACGCCGAGGACTGATGCCTCCCCCCAATTCAGCATTGCCCGGGATTCATTCCTCCGGTCTCCCATTACACTGATGTGGCCCATATCCAGGGACATGAGCACACGAGAAGCAGAGTTCAAAACGGAAGCTCAGCCTTGAGGAGTAACACCTAAGCCTAATTTATTGAAAATTAAATCAAACGTAACAGAACAAAGAAAACATGTCTCCTCTCTCTGTCTTTCTTCCTCGGAGGTCAAGGTAAAGGGACCTCTGACCGTTAGGTCCTGTCGCTGACGACTCTGGGGTTGTGGTGCTCATCTCACTTTATTGGCTGAGGGAGCCGGCGTACAGCTTCCGGGTCATGTGGCCAGCATGACTAAGCCACTTCTAGAGAACCAGAGCAGCGCACGGAAACGCCGTTTACCTTCCCGCCAGAGCGGTACCTATTTATCTACTTGCACTCTGACATGCTTTCGAACTTCTAGGTTGGCAGGATCAGGGACCGAGCAACAGGAGCTCACCCTGTCATGGGGAGTTGTGCCGCTGACCTTCCGATCGGGAAGCTCTAGGCTCTGTAGTTTAGACCACAGTGCCATCCACATCCTCAGATGCTGCAAAAGCAATAGCTATACTGAGGAGAAACAGCATATCTCAATTTCCTCTCACAAGACTCCAACATTCAGTGCTGGAATGTAAACAGACATATGACATGTAACAATCCCCCACACATCCGCAGCACGGGAGGTATGGAATTCTCAACAGCCACATGACTTGGAAAGTTGTCTGTGGAGAAATGTTGACTCCCTCGGCCTGTAAGCAAGATGAGCACCGCAACCCCATAGTCACCTTTGACTGGACTTAACTGTCCAGGGGTCCTTTACCTTTTACCTTTTTACATTGCTGCAAGCAGGCAGTTAATACTGGATCTGTTGTCTTGGGGATAGGGAAGAATAACGCCTAGAGATGTAGTCCCCTCTCTGCCCTGCCTCCAAGCAATTTTTGCATGTTTAAGGTGTAGTTTGTTCCTAAGGCTGCAACCTTTTACCTACTTAGCTGGGAGTAATCCCTGGTGAGCTCTAGGAGACATACAAGCATCGCTCATTAAAGATTTCCCCTGACCCACTTCTGGTTATCGTAGGAGGATGAAATGGCCCAAGTATAATGACATCTCCCCATAAGTAACGTGGTAATTTGTGGCGCTGAACTCCTTACAGTTTCTCTGCTACTGGTGCTAATGTGGAGTCACGTCTGATAATGGAACCAGTTGAATGTACATCAGGTTCCTGTACTTGAAAGGGTGCACACCAGGGGAGATGTTCAGTGAGATGGAAGGGACTTATGGGGAGGATGTCCCATCATATGACGTAGTCAAGCACTGGCATCGTCAGTTCAAGTGTGGTCGGACTTAGGTGGAACAGCTCCAATTCCTGGGCGACCACAGTCTGCCATTGCTGAACACACCATCCAGCAAGTGAAGGCCGCCATTTTGGAGGATCGCTGCAACTAGCTGCAGATGTCAAGATCAGTGTGGGCTCTGTAGAAAAAAACTCCATGACCATTTGCACATGGGAAAGGTGTCCGCATGGTGAGTTCCTCGGTTGCTGACACTTTTCCAGAAGCAGAAACAAGTCACATGCTCAGGGGCTCTTTTGGCCATGTGTCACAAAAACCACGATGACTTCTTCGCCAGACTAATTACTCAGGACAAAACATGGGTCCTTCATTATGACCCAGAGATTAACTCCCAGTACAAACAATAGAAGCACTCTGCCTCACCACCTCCAAAGTAGGCACGTGTGATGGCCTGGGAATTGGATTCAGAGGCTGAACCTGAGGAATCCCAGCCTGCACAGGAGTCCCTGCCTCCAGGACCGGCTGAGCTGGGGCTGGGGCTTGAACCTGAAGGGCCCTCACCTGTGCCGGATCCTCAGGAGCAGACACCAGCTGAATCTGCTCTGGCTTCAGAGGTGATTGAGGACCCATTGCCTGCAGGTGCTCCACTCTCAGCCCCGTCAGGGGAAGGTGAGGTTGCCTCTGGGTCCGGTAACCCTCCAGCCTCTCCTGAGCTGCAGAGGCTCAGGGAGAGAGGCGAAGGGAACTAAGTTCCAGCAGGAGGGGTGCTCGCCTCCAGGCCAGGAGAGGTGAGTCACCTGTGGACCTGGGCTGTCCTATGCCTTGGGGCAGATAAAAGCCAGTCAGCCCCAGTCCCAGGTTGCGGGAGCAACGTTGTTGCTAGTCTGTTCCTGCCTGCACCCTGTCCTGCTCTTCTGTCAGAGTTCCTGACCCCACCTGACTCCCCGCCTTGCACCCAGCTACAGCTTTGATGGACAGCCTCCATAACGCACCATCAACCTTGGACTGGACTCGGACCACGCCGCACAGTAACCCCCCGGGACCAGCACAGCACATGTCCAACCGTCAACAGGCAAGGTCATGCTTAGTCTTTTGGGACCAGCTACAGAAATTGCGGAAGGCCATCAAAAACGAGAGATATGGTATGCTGACCAAAAGTGTCCACCTCCTCCAGGATAATGCCCCGGTTCACAACTCGCATGTTGCTCAGACGGAAGCATGGTTCTGTGGCTATGAAATCCTTCCTCAACCCCCTTATTCTCCCGACCCCACACCATCAGACTTCCACCTCTTTCCAACCATGAAGTTATTTTTGAGAGGCACACTTTTTCCAGACGATGAAATGCTGGTTTCTGAGGTCAAGTCGTGGCTTCTGACGGAACCTGCCGACTTCTACAGATGATGTCTTCATGGCTGCATAAAGTGATGGGTAAGTGTTTGACTCTTGCTGGTAGCTATGCAGAGAAGGACTAATAACTGTGCCCAGTTTCATTTGTCTCAGTCCACAGGAAGTACATCAGGGGAAATCTTTAATGAACGCCCCTCGTATCTGTCAGTAAACTGATAAGTAGCATGATTTTAAACTGTTGGAGACATTCATTTATTCATGGAGACAAGACAGGTAGGATAATAATACTGTTATCAGACCTAATTCCACAAAGTCTTCAGTCCATAATTTCTCTATAAGGACTTGTCAACTGAATTAGCCATATCATGAGGGAATAAGGTTGAACCCAAGTGGAATTTCAAGCTCTAGGGAATAACCATGTTGACAAATCTCTACAAACAGCAGTCTTTCTACAGTGTCTGCAAATCCATTAATTCATCAGCTCACACATAATGTAAATTCTATTTTGGTCCTCCTCCAATAGTCGAATTTTGGTCCCTTGAGGTTTTCCCAAATTCTCACACTTCCTTTGCAGGGCTGTTAAAAATGGAAAATCCCATTTTCAATTGTAAGGATACTCCTTAAAGCAAATTATTTAAAGTGAGAAATGTTTACTAAAAGCTGTTAATGTAACTGGCTGGGGTTAATAAAGAGGAGGGGGGGAGCCTAACTGCACCCAATTTGCGAGTGAATTGCTAGCTCACAGAGCTATTAACATTAGGAAATGGATTGTGGCAGGAGTGCTGAAAGCGCCTTTGACTTTTCCCTTCCAGTAGTGACATGGTCTTGTATTTTTCTTATTGAAGACAATAAATGACAGCCTCAGAGTGAATTTTGCATAGCCACAAATGTGTTGTGTCTAAGATAATGCATTCTGTGTAGCAGGAAACCCCCCCCCCCCATCATTCAGTTTGTACAAACTTCACACACACTCACACTCACACACTACATACGCTACGCTTCTGTTATAAATTCATAGAAAATCAACCATACATTGGATTTGCACTGTTCCACTTTTAATTTACTCCATGAAGGAAGGACTACAAAATGGGGAAGGTTTGATACAGGCCAGCCATAATCCCTTCACCATCCCAGCACATCCACAGGAGCCCTGCCCAATTGCTATGCCAACCCTGATGGTCCTAGACAGAAGACAATCAAGATCACAAAGAACTTCCATATGGGAGTGGATTCAGCATGGACTGGAACAAAGGACAATGATCAGATCTTCCCTCAGGGGGCAGGAAACTGCGACTACCTTTTGTCTTCTGAAAATGACTCATGAGGAGGGGGGAGAAGGGAATCAGACAGGTGACAGGACACTCAGGTTACCACCACAACTCCTCCCTCAACCCCTCCTTTCTGTAATGTATGCATGATGTTTCTGGGGGTGGGCTTGACTTACAGGATGGGAATTCCAAAAGTTTTTATAAGACCTTGCACACCATTTTTCTGGGTCTTTCCTCTCACCTGCAAGTGAGGGGAGCACCCTGTCGCGACAGTCTTTCTTCAATAAAGACCAAGCCTACAGGCTGCTGATTTGCTTCAATTTACTCTGGTTGGTGTCTTTACTTTTTGTCCAAGGCAGCCCTCAGATTTTTCCGGTAACAACTGAAAGAATAACAATGTGCCAAACTATCAAATTAAGGTCTTTTCTTTGGAGGGGGGAAGAAAATGAAGAGCAAAGGTCAGCCAGTGAACTGAAGTCAGAATCCTCCTGGACCAGTGAACCCTATACTTATCAGTTATCATTAACTATGAGGTATGTATGAGGAAGGGGACGCAGGTGGCGCTGTGGGTTAAAGCCTCAGCGCCTAGGACTTGCCGATCGAAAGGTCGGCGGTTCGAATCCCTGTGGCGGGGTGTGCTCCCGCTGCTCGGTCCCAGCGCCTGCCAACCTAGCAGTTCGAAAGCACCTCCGGGTGCAAGTAGATAAATAGGGACCGCTTACCAGCGGGAAGGTAAACGGCGTTTCCGTGTGCGGCTCTGGCTCGCCAGAGCAGCGATGTCACGCTGGCCACGTGACCCGGAAGTGTCTCCGGACAGCGCTGGCCCCTGGCCTCTTAAGTGAGATGGGCGCACAACCCCAGAGTCTGTCAAGACTGGCTCGTACGGGCAGGGGTACCTTTACCTTTACCTTTATGTATGAGGAATGTGACGCGGGTGGCACTGTGGGTTAAACCACAGAGCCTAGGACTTGCTGATCAGAAAGTCGGCGGTTTGAATCCCCGCAATGGGGTGAGCTCCCGTTGCTCGGTCCCTGCTCCTGCCAACCTAGCAGTTCGAAAGCACATCAAAGTGCAAGTAGATAAATAGGTACTGCTCCAACGGGAAGGTAAACGGCGTTTCTGTGCACTGCCCTGGTTCACCAGAAGCGGCATAGTCATGCTGGCCACATGACCCAGAAGCTGTATGCCGGCTCCCTCAGCCAATAAAGAGAGATGAGCACTGCAACCCCAGAGTTGGTCACGACTGGACCTAAATGGTCAGGCGTCCTTTAACCTTAAAAATGTATGAGGAAATTGATCTCTGACCACATCTTTCCCTCTAAGTTGACTAATTTGTAGATTGGAACTTAGTAATTCACTAGCTTTTAATATCTCTGTACTACTTGTGCAGTTCTCAGCCGAAGAACTCACAAAAATGCATTTAAGTATTTATGTTTTGAGAGAAAATGCACCTAAAGATTTGTTTCAATGTGAGTTTTCCTATATATCAAAAAATAGATTGACAGAGACACTGGATAGAATGGACAGGGGTAAATATATGCTGAAATGACACAGATTTAAATAATTTCCATTCCACTCTTAAGCAAAAACTGGCTTCCAAAACAGCTTACAAATCCCTACAAAAAAGACAGTCCCTGTCCTCAAGGTGAACGATCTGAAAAAGATAAATGATGCAGCCATCTGGATCTGACCCTGTCAATAGTCAGGAATGTTAGAGGTTGTACTCCCAGCAACCTCTGCAGTGCCACAGGTTCAACAAACCAATTTGACACTTCTATCAGCATGGTACTAAATTCAGATTCTTACACTTTCCCATCCATACCTGTACCTTCTCCCACAACAGAGCACTTAAGCACTATATCCCTGTCAGCTAGCATAAATTGGTTCTAACAATTCACTTAGTAGATCACAGAATATTAGTCTAAGGGCACTTGCAGAAGAGTGAATAGAGACCTAGAATCATAGAATCATAGAATCGTAGAGTTGGAAGAGACCACAAGGGCCATCGAGTCCAACCCCCTGCCAAGCAGGAACAGACCTGGGACAGACAGATTTCAAATCCCTCTTTCTGAAGCTTCTTACATGAACTTGGCCTTGGAAAGATCAATTCACATAACCACGAGGTGATCAATGGTCATTGGGAAGTTTCTGGAAATCCCTGCATCCATTGGCTTGCTGCCAAAGTCAAATGGCCATGTGCAAGAATTGTGGTTTAAGCTTATCTTCTCTCTCTCTCTCTCTCTCTCTCTCTCTCTCTCTCTCACACACACACACACACACACACACACACACACCCATTTCGAACTGTTTGTGTTGGTGGGCAAAAAGAGAATTCATCAGCATTATGTCTTCATTCTATATGCATAGAATATGTGAAATTGGGGGTTGACTCCTAAAACTAAATGAGATGCACCGAGATACAAAGCCTAGTCCTATTGGCGTAGCTAGCCATTTTTGCACCATTTGCCATTAAAATATTTACATACTGCCGATTATGGAAACATCTCAAGACTGTTTGCAATAAAATCTATTTAAAACGCAACAACACATCAACAAATGAGAGCAGCTCATTTCAAAACACAAGAAAATACCTTGAATTGAAGCCAAAATGGGAATGGTCTTTTGGTCCCCAATTTAAAAAAATTATATTAAATAGCAAATTTTATAGACTGGATAATAGAACTTTTGCCCAGTATATCATGCTTCAAAAGCTAAAGAATAAAAGCTTCTTTACAGACTATCTTGAGGAATAATAGCAATTGCAGATATAAATGTTGCTGCTATTTAGTCGTTTAGTTGTGTCTGATTCTTCGTGACCCCATGGACCAGAGCACGCCAGGCACTCCTGTCTTTCACTGCCTCCCGCAGTTTGATCAAACTCATGTTGGTAGCTTCGAGAACACTGTCCAACCATCTCATCCTCTGTTGTCCCCTTCTCCTTGTGCCCTCCATCTTTCCCAACATAGGGTCTTTTCCAGGGAGTCTTCTCTTCTCATGAGGTGGCCAAAGTATTGGAGCCTCAGCTTCATGGTCTGTGCTTCCAGTGAGCACTCAGGGCTGATTTCTTTAAGAATGGATAGGTTTGATCTTCTTGCAGTCCGTGGGACTCTCAAGAGTCTCCTCCAGCACCATAATTCAAAAGCATCAGTTCTTCGGCGATCATCCTTCTTTATGGTTCAGCTCTCACTTCCATACATCACTACTGGGAAAACCATAGCTTTAACTATGCGGACCTTTGTCAGCAAGGTGATATCTCTGCTTTTTAAGATGCTGTCTAGGTTTGTCATCACTTTTCTCCCAAGAAGCAGGTGTCTTTCAATTTCATGACTGCGGTCACCATCTGCAGTGATCAGGGAGCCCAAGGAAGTAAAATCTCTCACTGCCTCCATTTCTTCCCCTTCTATTTGCCAGGAGGTGATGAGACCAGTGGCCATGATCTTAGGTTTTTTTATGTTGAGCTTCAGACCATATTTTGTGCTCTCCTCTTTTATCCTCATTAAGAGGTTCTTTAATTCCTCCTCACTTTCTGCCATCACCATTATCTGCATGTCTGAGGTTGTTGATATTTCTTCTGGAAATTGGGATTCATCCAGTCTAGCCTTTCACATGATGAATTCTGCATATAAGTTAAATATGTAGGGAGACAATATACAACCTATTCCTTTCCCAATTTTGAACCTATCAGTTGTTCCATATCCAGTTCTAACTGTAGCTTCTTGTCCCACATAGAGATTTCCCAGTAGACAGATATAAATACACATGAATATTTTTAAAATATCAAATTGGTGGAAAACATGGGAGTGGCAAAGAATAGCCAGTATAGATATGTGTAGCTTGCTTGCATTTCTACAGAGCAAATACAATACAATAACCAAGCAACTAAAATGCGAGCAATGAGCCAGCTAAGATAACTTTAAATGAGAGACTGTCTTGGTTTTATTTCATGCTCAGATTGAGGGCATTGTACTGACAACAAAGAAGGAAATTTTCTCCAGGCTAAAATGACCAGCTTCTGTTGCTTTTGCCTCTGTGGGATTGCTTTGCTTCTTTTGTAAGAATGTCTCTGATTCTTGTTTCAAATGTCAATTGGACCTTAGCATTAAAAATGGATCATATCAGTACAGTGGTACCTCGGGTTAAGTACTTAATTTGTTCCAGAGGTCCTTTCTTAACCTGAAACTGTTCTTAACCTGAAACACCACTTTAGCTAATGGGGTCTCCTGTTGCTGCCGCGCTGCCGGAGCTCGATTTCTGTTCTTATCCTGAAGCAAAGTTCTTAACCTGAAGCACTATTTCTGGGTTAGCGGAGTCTGTAACCTGAAGCGTATGTAACCTGAAGCGTATGTAACCTGAGGTACTACTGTACCTTGTGTCAGAATAGCTAGTAATAATCCAAACTGTTTTCAAAAAAACGGGGAATGAGCTTATTTTCCTGCCACTCTAAATTTGGCTTTTTAACTTCCTGCATGAGAATCCTCGAAATTTTGATTAAAATCCAAGTCAGATAGGAATTTTGCTCATCTTGCATTTGGACCCAAATATAGCAAATTTTGCCAGCCTCTCAATTTGCCTGGCTCTTGCCTTGATTTTACCTGTTCTGGTCCCGTAAGCCTACATGCTTCTCATTGTTTTCCCTTCGCCATCATTACTGCTTAGTTATAACATGAAAAGATAAAGTTTGGGAGGTAAAATTGGTAGTGTGTTCCATGTAGAGATGATCATCAACTTCAAACACAATTTGAAAAGATGATTTAGATCAAAAGGTTAAAATGGCTGAAAACACCAAAGACGATGTCTTGATTTAAATGAATGGTGGCTGCTGTAGTTTGGGAGTCATCCGCTCGATTATTGCATTTGACAGGTCAAAATCTCCATAGACCAGCCTGACTTTGTAACTCCTGTATCCCCTTTCTTTTGAGCATATATTGGCAATTGAATTAGACATACATTTCACATTCTTGTGTGCTGATTTGGAACAACACTTGCTCCAACAGAGTTTTCAAAGGAGCCGATAGAAAGAAAGGCTGACCTCGTTCAGTTTCCCAATTTCTGCTCACCATGCTAGGGGAGATCATTAAACCTGTTGTTTCCAAGATTCACTTGGAAATGGAATTGCCAGTGGTTGTGTGTCTTTTAACAGCCGCACAACAGGTAAAAATTGATGAAGCTTTCCATGGCATGTGATTCAGTTAAAGGAAATGTGTTACCTGTTCAATTTCTATCTGATGGGTAGATCTTAGGGCTGGACTAGGAATGTGGGTGATCATGCCAAATGTCGAACCTAATGAGACAGCAAAGCTCTAGGTCTGGTTGTCCCATCTCTCTTATTTATTTATTTATTTATTTATTTATACATACATACATATGTACATACATACATATATACCCCGCCCATCTGACTAAACCAATTCTGGCACAACAGAACACCGTGACAGAAGCCAGAGCGCATGGAAACACCATTTATCTACTTATTTATCTACTTGCATTGGCATGCTTTCAGACTGCTAGGTTGGCATGAGCTGGGACAGAGCAACAGAAGCTCACCCATTGCAGGGATTCGAACCACTGACCTTCTAATCGGCAAGCCCAAGAGGCTCAGTGGTTTATACCACAGCGCCACCCGTGTCCCTATTTACTTGTGTAGATTATGACAGCAGCTGTTATAACTAACCAAGTTTTATTCTCTCTTTTTAAAAAAATTAAAACTGTCTTTCTTGAAATAAGGATTCCTTCTTGTACCCTCACAGTGCTTTGGATCTAAGATCAGGCAGTTAATGAGAACTTTTCAGACTACATGCCTAAGTTGCAATGTCATTCATTTTTTAAAAAGTGCATTTTAAGCCAGAGTTGGAACAAAAGTAATAGCAAATGTTAGGTTCGTGAGTCATGTTAATCAACATAGGTTTTCACTTAATTGCCCAGATGCTTGTGTTGTGTGAATATTGATTTAATTTCAAAAGCAGATATTTGGTTCTTGAAACAAAGCTTGATCCAATGACTAATGCAGAAAGTAAAAAGAAGAGGCCTAACATAAAGTTGCATTGGAACACACTGAAATAAAAATATTGACCAATCTCAGATTTGAGAGGGGGGTTGAAACATAAGCAATATTTCTGGGGAGGAATTATTTAGCCACAATTTGGCCATAACCTCCTAGCATTACAGTGGTACCTCGCAAGACGAAATTAATTCGTTCTGTGAGTTTTTTCATCTTGCGAATTTTTCATCTTGCGAAACACGGATGCACCCTGTATTAACGGTTTTAAGAAAAAGGAAACAACTCGCAAGACGTTTTCGTCTTGCGAAGCAAGCCCATAGGGAAATTCATCTTGCGAAGCAACTCAAAAAACGAAAAACTCTTTCGTCTTGTGAGTTTTTCGTCTTACGAGGCATTCGTCTTGCGAGGTACCACTGTATTCCATCAATAGGTATATTCTGGGGAGAGAGGGAAATGACGGCTATTGGCAGTCAAAGTGCAAGTAGATAAATAGGTACCGCTCCGGCGGGAAGGTAAACGGCGTTTCTGTGTGCTGCACTGGTTCTCCAGAAGTGGCTTAGTCATGCTGGTCACATGACCCGGAAGCTGTACGCCGGCTCCCCCAGCCACTAAAGCGAGATGAGCGCCACAACCCCAGAGTCAGCCACGACTGGACCTAATGGTCAGGGGTCCCTTTACCTTTTAAGCCTTTGTTTAAGGGAGGGGATATTGTAGCCTCCACCTTCCCCTCCTCAAAAATGATATCCTGTTAAAGGGATCTGGGTGTGTGGATCCTGTCCGAAGCCTGGGCGTGGCCTAGGACCATGCTACCACCCTAATGGGGACCCCTCCAAGTGCCCCTATTTCATGTAAATCATAGGGCTCCCCCTACTGGTGGTTTATCCTCAGTTAGACTCCCTGCAGACAGGCGGGAGTTGAGATATAGCCTGGTTTCACCCAATGCCTAAACCAAACTACACTCACTTCTGTAACCAATAAAGTTGTGGCCTAATTTATCCCATAAACCTAAAGACTCATGTCTGTGTGTTCATTATTTAAGGGAACTGCGGGGTCCAGGGCCTGGCAGGCAAATGCAACCCACTTGTGAATGGGGAGGTGAACAGGGGCTGTTTCAGTCCACCCCTAGCACAGGCATAAGTCCAGAAACGGCCGCATCAGGAGACACTAAGATGGTGACATAAATCATTCTGTAAAAAGGTAAAGGGACCCCTGACCATTAGGTCCAGTCGTGGCCAACTCTGGGGTTGCGGTGCTCATCTCGCTTTATTGGCCAAGGGAGCCGGCGTACAGCTTCCGGGTCATGTGGCCAGCATGACTAAGCTGCTTCTGGCGAACCAGAGCAGTGCACAGAAATGCCGTTTACCTTCCTGCCGGAGCGGTACCTATTTATCTCCTTCCACTTTGACATGCTTTCGAACTGCTAGGTTGGCAGGAGCAGGGACTGAGCAACGGAGCTCACCCCATCGCGGGGATTCGAACCGCTGACGTTCTGATCGGCAAGTCCTAGGCTCTGTGGTTTAACCCACAGTGCCACCTGTGTCCCAAATCATTCTGTACATCTCAGTAAAAGCAGAACGTCCATTTTACTCAACCGCGTTTAAAGAAACGTTTTCTAACCTGCCACGATTTGGCCAATATCAGGGTAAATGGAAGCCAACGAAAAATGTAAAGCCCCCTGGTTGCTTTGAGAAGTTGACAGTAAACACACAGTGCTGTCGACAGATGCCTCTTGCAAAGCGCACAATTGGATTGCGGCATTGATTTAAACTGGTGATGAGCTAGGATAGCCGTCCAACATTGTGGAGCTCATCTTGTCCTCTTGGATCCATTTTATAATGACTGGCACAGGTATGCATTTGAAAGAGGCTTTCTGCTGAAGACTTTTCTCCCTCCCTGTTCCTCCACAAGAAAACTGTCATTTCGAGAACAATTTATCCAGCAACAGTTTCCTACAAATTGTGTTTTAAACAAGAAAATGTAAGTGTGCCGTAGAAGACATTTCACAAAGCAAATAATAAAAAAAACCTGATACAGTGAAAGCAAGATTGCTTTAATGAGTATTTCTGAAACTGGTTGGGGAAATATTGGTCTGCAAGTAAATAGGGGGTAATTACCAGCAAAGTGAATATGATTTGTTTTCTTCTGCTTTGGAGAATGAAAGTTTATACAGGAGTGGATAGTTACAGATTTTGAGTTGACCCATCACAAACATCCTAGGTTGTATTCATGATTGGCGTAGCTGCACTCATGTTGGAGGAAGGAGGTGGAAAGAGATTTTATTCTGTTTTTCCTTATCTCTAAAAATCCCTGTGCCCCTTGAAAATCTGAGCACCATGAGGGATCGGGTGGGGATGTGTGTTTAGGGGATTTGGCCAAAACCACTCAATTTGCTGCACCAGGGGTCCTCCACTGGATCTTAGCCCCTTCCATAAATGAAAGGATCACTGCTGTTCTTGGAAGAGCCAGCCAGAATCCAATCCTGTATGTGAACCTTTACACCATTATCAACTAATTCAGTTGCGGCAGCTGTGACCTGCCAGGGTGTTCAGGTCTGTGGGCATCTTGGTGGAGTATTCCAGCTCCTCTCTTGGAGAGTGGCCTCGCTGTTTGCTTTTGACGTCTTCCCCATCTTGTCATCTCACCAAGGGCTACGTTTTACTGTTTGGAAAATGCTTCAAGTCAGGAATCTTATATGCCCCTAATCAACATAACCTGTTCCAGTCCAAGGGAAAAGAGTGTGGCTGATTGGCTGATTCACTGCAGTGATTTGAGGCCTCTGCTGTTTAGGAGTGGAGCAATGAACTTCAATAAGATGTAACATGGAACAGAGATAGCCATGAGAAAAGGGCAAGCCCACCTGCCCCAGCTACCTCTCTGAAATTTCTGAAACAATCTCAACCTCTCTAATCTTGGTGATACATCAGTCTCTAAAAGTTCTGGCCAACTTTCATTTTTAAAAGTAGCTCCTGAGACTGCAGGTTGCTCATTTAACATGTCTCTATATAACCTTGGCTTCCGTTTGTACATGACTCCCCGATCTCCCAGAAAAGAATCCTAGGGACTGGAACGTCACCCTCACAGAGCTTCAGTTCCCCAAAACCTTTTTAAAAACCCTACAGTTCCCATGCTTCTTCAGGTGAAGTCTTGTCCTTTAAAATATGCATGGGATGTGCTTTCGATGTGCTGTAGATCTCCTCTTTGCTTGCATGAAGGGCTGGAAGGTTGAATGAAAGCATCAAATGTGATTCTGATTTGCACCACAAATTCCTTCTAGCAAACGTTTGGGTGGTAAAAAGCAACTATGGAAAATAAATTCCATATGTGTCTTAATATAGCTGCCTTTTACAGTTCAATACAATTATCTGACCACTACAGAAAACACAACAGATACCAAGACCATCAGCTTGAATTTGTCTATGCCCATACGTTCATGGCAAACTGAGCAAATTAATTGTGAATAAACAATATAATGGTGTTCAATCTAGTGGAAAAAAAGAACTGATAAGGAAACTCAGTAAAGTTTATTACCAATATAGGAAATATATTTTATTAGTTGACATTTACAGATGGATGAGCTGCTTAAGGTTAGCATTTAAATATTTTCAGTTCCTCCTAAACTTTTTATTAAAAATTAATATGGTATATGCTTTTTGCTATTGAATAATTCCTGAAATTTAGCACCAGGGAAATAGCAATCTTTCAAATCCTCTCTCAGATTCTTTGTTTAAATAGAGATATTTGCAGAAATGTAACGACACATGACAGAACATGGCAGCTAGCTGTAGTTTCAGTATAAGGGAATGAGTTAAGGCAGGCAGGTGCTTAACACAGAGATAACACATCGTTTGGTGCACACAAAATCATCTCAGGGGCTTGGGCAAGCTTAAAGCAAAAAAAGGAAAAAGAAATAGTCACTTAATCAGTAGAGGCAGAGTTGAGGATGTCAACAAGAGCTAACCGGATGGACAGTGAGGGCTCTGTTATGTTGATCTGCAGTGCGTATGCAATGTTTATTTTCTTGTTTGAGAGCATCATAGACAACACTTGCAGGAAGGGCAAAGTGGTTGCTCTGTTGCATTAGACAGTAAGAGGAACGGTAAGAGAAAATTTCCACACCTGCTCATTAGAGAAGATGACTGCTTGGACAGAATGGAGGAGACAACACTACAGCAAAGACCAAAGAAGGAAGAAACCATCAGGAGATGTCATGGAAGAAAGTGCAAGGAGAGCAGAAATAAGACAATCAGAAGATATTCTGAACCATGAGTGGCACTGACTATCTTAACAGAGGAGAGTTGCTGCAGGCCACACTGGGTTCCGAATCGCAAGCTTTCAAGGGCAGAGGGGAATCAACCACAACTTTCAGGAAGAGAGATGTGGTGGTTTGGGATGCCTTCCTGAAAAGGTACAGATGGTCTTCTGAGAAGTGACTGAGTGGAAGCTGCCTCCCCATTTCCTGGCAAAGTGTCTTCATTCACTGGTGACTGGGAATAGGGCCTTCTCCTTGATGGGAATGTTACATCTATTTATCAAAGCATAGTCTGGGATTTGCAGTCCCCATCCCAGCTCCAGCCAGTAAAAGATGCTCCATCACCTTTTCTCTCCCTCTTACCCTGCATCATTTTTAAAATTTTATTTCCTTGAAGTTATATCCTGTCTTTGTCCTGGAGTCCAAGCTGGCACACATTTTAGTTATAGGCAGTCATCCAGCAAGACACCAAGAGACCTGGATCTGCTTAAGCTTCAGCAAAGCGGTGGCTCATGTGTCATTAGACTAGGGGTCAGCAAGCTTTTTCAGCCGTGGGCCAGTCCACTTTCCCTCAGACCTTGTGGGGGGGGGGGCGGACTATAATTTTTTGGGGAAATGAACGAATCCACAAATAACCCAGAGATGCATTTTAAATAAAAGAGAAACATGCTGATTCCTGGACCATCTGCGGGTCAGATTTAGAAGGCAATTGGGCTGAATCCGGTGCCCGGGCTTTAGTTTGCCTACCCATGAGTTAGACCATACTGTTCTCCAGACGACATCCCAGTTTCTCCACCTTAGTGGGAGGAGAGGTCCATGTGCCTGCTTTTATTTTGGTCACAAGAATTCCAGGAGGGAGGATCACCAGTGGCGTAGCGTGAGAGGTGCAGGGGGACCGGCCGCACCGGGCACAACATCTGGGGGTTAGGGTAAGGGGGCGCAAATCCACGGGTTAGGGGGCACAAATCCACGGGTTAGGGGGCGCAAATCCACGGGTTAGGGGGCACAAATTACTTGCCTTGCCCCGGGTGCTGACAACCCACGCTACGCCACTGAGGATCACCGATGAGCGCTCACATACCTGCAAGAGATCTGATCGATGGCTTTTTCTCCAAGGAGAAGTGGTTGCTTTTTCAATTTTATTTGAGCTATGCTGTCCGTGATCATCCTATTAGACTAAAAGAAATCAGTATTCTGAATGTGTGAATTATGGATGACCATAGCTCCAATCCATATTACAAAGCACCACAACATCATCATCTTCTTTGGTGATCACTTGTGGCCGAGTAAGATTTTCTTCCATAAACCCATTTTAACAGTGAGTCCGTAAGTGACTGTGGAGGCCACTTCTGAATCCACACATCCTTCCACAGTGGGGACATAAGTTTTCGGGCAGGAGTTGATCAGGGTGAGGGTTTGCCAAGCGTGCCTTCCTCTTAGCACGTTTCTCCCTTGCATCCTGAGTTTGAGTGTCTTCAAAGTCCATGACACCTTTGGTAAAGGCTGTTCTCCAACTGGAGCGCTCGCAGGCCAGTGTTTCCCAGTTGTCAGTGTTTATACTACATTTTTTTTTAGATTTGCCTTGAGACAGTCTTTAAACCTCCAGCATTATGCTTTCCATTTTTAAGTTCGGAATAGCGTAGTTACTTTGGAAGATGATAATCAGGCATCCACACAACATGACCAGTCCAACGAAGTTGATGCTGAAGAATCATTGCTTCAACACTGGTGATCTTTGCTTCATCCAGTACACTGATATTAGTTCGCCTGTCTTCCTGAGTGATATGTAAGATTTTTTGGAGACACCGTTGATGGAATCTTTCGAGAAGTTGGAGATGGTGTTTATAAGTGGTCCATGTTTCACAAGCATACAGTAAGGTTGGTAGTACAATAGCTTTGTAAACAAGCATTTTGGTTTCCCTGCGAATGTCCCGGTCCTCAAACACTCTGCACTTTAATCAGGAGAAAGCCACACCAGACTCTATTTTCAATTTTTGAAGCAGTTTTTTTTTAAAAAAAGAATTTCCCCAAAGTTTCCTTAAAATAATAATAATAAAGGTTCTGTCATCGCACAGCAGCAACCAAGGTAGTATTTTGCTCCTTGCTGACTCTTTAAAAAATGGACCAGCGGCGTCTCAAGAAAATGCTATCAGAATGTTAGTTAGGCACTTTCAGTTTGTCTAACATGCATTAGCATTCGCTGAAAAATCACAAAGTAGTCCTTTAATAAACAGATATGGTAAAAGGGAAGGGAAGGCTGTGAAAGTAAAACTTTACTCATGGACTGCAGAGGCTGTTTTGCCCTGTATCTGCTTCACTAAACATGAATCCTACCATGAAAACCTTCAGTCTGCTGATTTAGTTTTTGCTCCCTGCTGAGTGCACAGTCTCGGAAATGAAATGTGCATGAGTATTACCAGCTCATGACATGAATCATTTGTCTCGTATTATTTTGAATCGTTTCTAAAATGTGTAAACAAATTGGAGCCACAGATCAGAATGAGGATTGGGGGCTCTCAGCTTGAAGCTTTCTGGGCATTTAACCCTTTGCTCTTAAGACTTCATTGCCCACAGGCTAATTTCCATATTTTACTTATGACCTATTGGTGAGGGGAGGGTTGTTGGCTATTGTGGTGCCAAAAAGACAACCACATCCCAGCCCACAATGCCATCAAACTCCTCTGAACAAAACCTGCACATGAACTGTTTCAAAGAACCAGCGGTAGCACTGAACTCCAAAGCCTCTTGCTGAAATGTCACCAATCAGAATATACATATAAATGAACAAGGGGCGGGGGTGACAGCAGAAAGTAACTCATTTATAATCTGCAAGCATTCTCTTAGACATTAATTAAAATTATCTGAAACACTTGAGATATAATTAAGAAGAAAACAACAAACACTCCAGCCCTGCAAAGATTATCTGTGAAATAATCTACAACAACCTGGTGTGCATTGTTTAAGACGGGAAATATGTAAGGCAACGAAAGGCTTTAGAAGGTTATTGCCTTGCACACAAAAAACCCTAAAGCCTTATGTTGTTTACGTAGATTAGCAATTTACATTAATTTGAAATGTAAAACAAAGGATACATTTCTGATTTGCTAATCCATAATTGATAAACATGTGGGGACCAAGAATTTGAATCGACATATGTGGTTTGCATGGTAATCTGGCTATACATGTGATTTAGTGATGCAATTATAAATGACAGGAACATTGTATGCCCTTGGAAACAACATACAGTGGTGCCTCGCAAGATGAAATTAATTAGTTTCGCGAGTCTTTTCGTCTTGCGATGTTTTTCGTCTTGCGAAGCACGGTCCGTCGCAGCTGCGCCTTTTTTGTGGGTTTTTTTTTGTTCTTTTTTGGGGGGGTTTCACTGTCCAGGCACTCGGCCCAGCCTGAGGCCCCGCCGGCGGGGAGCCTCGCGACCGCGGGGCACGGGGGGGGGGCTAAGGCGGAGCCCCCGCTTCCCCAGCCTTGTCCCCTGTGCGACGAGGCCGCTCGAGTCTTTGAACCGCCGCCCCGGAGGGCGCCAGGTACCCGGACCAATTCACAATATGCAATGGAGATGAGGACTGGGACCGAGGTAGTGAGGCATTTGATCATAGCCTGTATCTTAATCAAGGCTTACATTTTGATCAAGGTTGTATCTTAAAAATTAGCTTAAAATCCACAAACGTTTCTTTGAGGCAGGAAACCAGCAGGCAGCTGGCAAACTTTTGGGCAGAGAGGCCTCTGGTTTATTGCGATCATAAAAAGGCTGGGAACAAAAGGTCCATACAAATTATGAATGCTGCAAAAATAGAAACAGCATCTGGCTAGCAAGAGAGAGAGTAAAGAGCCGTTTTTAAGCTGTTCCTTGAGACTTTTTACTCTGCAAAGATTTCTTTCCTTTTAAGAAGCTATTTATCTTATGTTAATGTATTAAATATATTGGCTTAAATGTAATTATGCAAAGGATTTAGAAAGAAAGAAATGTTAAATTCTTATTTCATAGAGTCATATAGCAGTAGGAGACCAGAGGGGCAAACGAGCCCAGCCCCCTGCCAGACAGGAAACGCCATCGAGCACTCCTGACATATGGTTGTCGGGCCTTTGTTTAAAGACCTCCAAAAAAAGAGATCTTTCATTGATGATGCGTGAGAATGTGAACATAAGATCCCTGACATCTGTTTAAAAAATAAAATTAGACACCATCTGTTTTAGCCATCTGCTCTATTTTAGAATTAAGGGGGCAAAGGTGATCTGGTAATTAAGGTGCCTTGTCGAGGTTAATGGCTACTTGTTTGCCATTTATAAATAGAAGAACATATAACTCTCTGTCTCCCATAAAAGGTAATATGAAATGGGTGTATCTTTTATGATTGGTTCTAGCAAACAGCCAATGGGAATTTCAACCAGGCTGATTGGACAGAGGCAGCCAAAGGAGGAGCAAGGAGGCTGGGCTGAGGGAATATAAGTGCTGGCCATAATGGCAGGAGACCAGGCCAGAGCTTGGTAACCATACACCACTGTGCCTCTCATTTATTTGTCTGACAAATAAATTATTATTTTAATTTCTCTATTGCTGCGTTGAATATTTCATTCCAGCTAAGCGTTAACCACAAGCAGGGTGCTACAGTAGCCCATTTGTCACGATTCCTTCCTCTCACGTGTCCATTTAACGCAGAAGATAAATACCTGAACAGGGCTAACTTTCAGCATCAGCAATGAGTTGCACATCCCACAATCATTTTCCAGAGAAATTCCCCATCCATGGGTTCCACCAGAAAACAAGAGAAACAGAATTATTCCGCAACTAGTGGCCGTGGGGGGGGGGCATGATATGCAAGGAAAAGCAGGTGTGTGAGAGATTTGTTTTCCTAAAAGAAAATACCCACAAAAGCACTTGGCAAATTGTATCTGCTCAACAAGCGCAGGAAAATATCATGTCCTTTATATAATTTATGAGCATGTCTCTGAAACTGAGCCAGGATTTGAAACCCTGTTCTTCTCAGCTAGACCTGATCTCCACAGCAACAATTCTGAGGTAAAGACGATACTGTACAGTGAAACCCTCTAAAAAAACACACACAACAAAAACTCCATTGAGAGTATGTGCCTGAGAGTGCTTTTCCCTTTCATAGCTTAGGCTATACCGGACACTTCAGCCGACAAGTGGGATCATCTAAATAAATGGCCCTGGGTGCGGGCAGGACCTTCAACCCGATCCCCCCAACCCTGGCATGGGTGGAGCCATCACCCTCACGCCAGGGTGGCATCACGATTACCCAGGCCTATTGCCCAATCAATTTGAATGGGTGAAATGTATAAAATCGGCAGTGCAACGTGTGCCAAGCACCTGCTTCGCACTGCCAAACACCCGCCCACCCTCCCTTTAATTTACGTGTCCTTCGGCCTTGCTTTGGACTTCAGTTGGTTACCTGACTTTGGACCGGTTAGAAATTGTTCCATTTGGCAAATTGGCACAGGCCACTTGGTTTTTGCCTACCTCTTAGCAATCGTCACAACTTTGTAAGGTTTGGCGGTTAGGCATTGGCTTATTGTTGAGTGGGGGAGGGGAGGTCGGCCATCACCTGCCCCTCCAATGTCCAAGAGTATTTCGTTAAAGGAATCTGCGGCCTGGATCTTGTCCGAAGTCTTCTTGAGGGGCTAGGGCCATGCCAGACCTCTGGGAACACCAGGGGAGATGCAGGCAGGTTACCCCGAAGCAGTTTCCCTTTGGGTGGTTTACCCTTACAGATTTCCTGCAAAGGGGGCAGGAGTCAGGTATAGTCTTTTGCCAATGCCTAAGCCGTGATGGTGCGGGTGGCGCTGTGGGTTAAACCACTGAGCCTCTTGGGCTTGCTGATCAGAAGGTCGGCGGTTGGAATTCCTGCAACAGGGTTAGCTCCTGTTGCTCGGTCCCTGCTCCTGCCAACCTAGCAGTTCGAAAGCACATCAAAGTACAAGTAGATATATAGGTACCGCTCCGGCGGGAAGGTAAACGGCGTTTCCATGCACTGCACTGGTTTGCCAAAAGCAGCTTAGTCATGCTGGCCACATGACCCGGAAGCTGTACGCCGGCTCCCTCGGCCAATAAAGCAAGATGAGCGCCGCAACCCCAGAGTCAGGGGTCCCTTTACCTTTACCTTTAAGCCAATACCACTCTCATTTCCTGTAATCAATAAAGTTGTGGCCAAAAAAATTGCCCAATAACCTTAAACAAAATTTCTGTGTCCGTGTTAATTTCTTTATGCTAATGGGGGGTTGGCTTGAGGGTCTTGCCACACAACCATTGAGCCACTCTCAGAAACCTTGAAGTAGAATGGCAATATATCTGTTTACATGAAAAATTAGGATTTTAGCACCCAGTGAAATAATTGCACAAACACGTCAGTGCACACTGCCACCAAACTCCTTGCATGGATCTCTCCATAACCCACAATCCCTTAATTTATTCTGTACACAAAACATGAAAACTAAATAGGTATGTTCAGATGGGATGACCACACCTGTATTTACTTCAGAGTGCCTCCGTGCAGTGAGAAACTATAATTGACTGCAACTTGCTGCACGTGCATGCAGTAAAATAGATTAGTGTTGACCTGAAATATTCCCACATCCTAATTTGCCGCCCCGTTCATAGGATATGAAGCTAGGGCAGGGACATTTTCAGATAATTTGGGGCAGAATGCTTCTTTGAATCCCCGCTCCCTGGTACTGTCTGTCAATACCAAACCCCCTGTAAAAAATAGCAAGTATTCATATAATCCTTTCCAAAAAAAGCATTTATATGTTGGGTTTCTATGTCTCTTAAATTAAACATGCAATCATATATATATATACACACACAGAGAGAGAATGAATTAGTTTGCATTCACTTAGATTCTTCACTGTTGCTTCCAAAAGTTGGCGGCAATGACAGTGTGTGAGTTAAATTTGCCTACAGCAGCAATTGCACCCCAAAATGCTGGTTGGACTCCCCCCAATAATTGTGATGCCCTTATTCTGCTTGCTTTATTTTATTCATTCATTTTTATTTTTATTTTTATTTTTTAAAAAACAATTCTATCTCACCCTTCGGTGCGCAAGCACTACTCAGGGAGTCTTATGACGTTTAAAATCATAATTTCATTAAAAAAGCAAGGAGAGTGAAACAGCAATTAAAACCACGTGTAAAACAACGCAAGCCACATACAACAAAAACCAGACAGGAAAAAAAGTGGTGCTTACTCACCAAAAAGAAAGCCAACTATACTTCGCAAGGAAAGGTATTTCATATTCTTGGTGCAGCTACTGAGAAGGCCCTGTCTGCTTTGTGATGATACCATGTTGGTGATTGCAAGACAGTTTCATGGCATCTTTAACCAAGCATTTGAGCGAATACAACACATGAACTTTCATCTCTGCTCTGAACTAGAAAGAAATGCAACTGTCTCACACAAATATCTACGTGTGAAGTTATGTTTCTGCTTTGACACATTTTTACGCACATTTTCTACATTTCCCTTCTGTGTAGGAGGTGTGCAATATTTGCGATGGCCCTAAGTTATTCAGATTGGCACTAAACTTGCCCCGCATGGGAGGATAAGCTGCTAAAAAAAGCAGCATTCAACGTGAAATGTCCTTCCTGAAAAACAAAAGGTTTTTGATTAAAAAGATGGTATCTTTCTCTCGAACATGTGCCCACAGATAGTATTTCAAAGAAAAAGACAGTTTCAAACATTCACGGGTTAATTCTGAAGAGTGGAAAGCTATTAAATATTTATTTTGCCTGTGTCCTTGTAAAATTGTTTTATCTGTTTCATTTTGTTGTGCTTTTATACATCATTAAAATACAACAGAATTTTAAGTGCCACACGGGGCCAGGGTGGGCACCCGCATGGGCTTTTGCCAACACTTCTAATTAGTTTTTACGTGAGCAAACTATGCATTACACTGAAGGGCAAGTCAAGAAATTATGCTGCTTTGTGGTCTTTCAAGGTAAGGTTTTCTGCATCACAGCCTGTTTTAAGTTCCAGAATTCAGGTTTTCAAACATATGGCAGAAATAGCTAGAAATCAGCTAGAGACCAGAGTGGATCACTCTGGAGTAGCTGAGAATGAAAACAGCTGCCTTTCCCATTCTGTTTTCTTCCTCCAACTCTACAATTCTCTGTACCAAATGGGATGGTGATATTGCACCCCTCCCAGCCGCTGCCCAAAATGGTGGCATTTACTCAAAAACCCACTTCACAGCTGGATGCGAATCAGCAATCTGTTCCATGGCTGTCTCTGTGCCTCAACAAATAAGTTGCTGGAGTGAGGAACATGTAACTTGCCACAGTCACCTTTATAGCCGTGGGTGTGATACCGACCCTGTCAGAAGGACAAAGCCAATTAATTGAGATAGAGCCACTGTCACAAAAGGCAAAGAAGATGTCACATGTTTCTGTGCTCCCAATTAGCACACACGAGAAAGCATGGGAGATGTCTTTATAAAAAGCAGCCGGCGTTTCCCAAGGGACAACCCGACACTCTCTTAAATCACAGCGAGACCCACATTTGCAAAAATTATCTCCATCTAGCGAAAAGCAAATGTGATAGTAAAATGTCAGAAACTGTACAATCAGCAAAATCAGCTGGTAAAGTTTTTCCCAAGCAGTGTCACTTTTGGTTATAGGAGTGTACTGTCTGTGTACATGTCAGTGTGTACAGGCCAATAGAGAAACCAAGCCTTTTCTCTGGAGTGAATTTTTTCTTTCTGTAGGAAATGTTTAATTTTGTTTTATGGGAGAGCTTGGAACAGTATAAGCTTGAGCAAATCTGCAGATCAGTTACACACTCTTGTGCCTTAAAGCCTGTGTCACTTTATCAAAAGCAGCTGAGTTGATCAGGTTATTTAAAAAACAGGTACAGTCTGTTACAGAATAGCATGTCTGTAGGTGCATGTACAAGCACCTAGCAGCTCAAAAGCAGCTCAAAAGCACACCAGTGCAAGTAGATAAATAGGTACCGCTGCAGTGGGAAGGTAAACAGCGTTTCCATGCATTCTGGTTTCCGTCACAGTGTCCCATTGTGCCATAAGCTACTGTTAGGTCCATCATGAGACATCCGCCAGCTTCCAAGCACAGATACCAGCAGCCTTCAAGCAAGCAAACTTGCCTTATTATCACTCCCTAGCATCCCACTGCCAGAGGATTGCCTCCTTCCATTCACCAGTTTGCCTCCTCCAAGTGGAAGAAACCTGGGCAGTGCTGAATGTCACATCCATTGCCAGGTGTGTCCTGCTGGAAACAAAAAAGGGCTTTCCCCTTGGTCTGCCTTTATATCCTCTCAGTTGCCAAGTGCTTTTGTGACATCACAAGAAACCCACAGCCAATGGCAACAGCTGGGGAGGCATCATCTTCATTGCTTTGAGCCTCACAATGGCAGGTGGACCTATCAGTGATTGTGTGCTTGTTTATTCAGGAAGCAGGTGGCACTGTGGCCTAAACCACTGAGCCTCTTGGGCTTGCCAATCAGAAGGTCAGTGGTTTCAATCCCCGCAATGGAGTGAGCTCCCATTGCTCTGTCCCAGCTCCTGCCAACCTTGCAGTTCAAAAGCACACCAGTGTAAGTAGATAAATAGGTACCGCTGCAGCAGAAAGGTAAATGGTGTTTCTGTACTCTCTGGTTTCCGTCATGGTTTTCTATTGTGCCAGAAGCAGCCACATGACCCAGAAAGCTGTCTGTGGACAAATGCTGGCTCCCTTGGCCTGAAAGTGAGATGAGCGCCACAACCCCATAGTCACCTTTCCCTGGACTTAACCTTCCAGGGGTCCTTTACCTTTACCTTTTACCATCCAAGCATAAACATGTGATAGAGATGATCTTGCAATGCCAGCCAGCATGATATTAATGCAGTTTTCATCTGCCGCAAAGTACTTATTTTCTCTCCTGAAAAAAAAATTTATTCCCTACTACTGATAATTTAATCTACACTTTTAATTTGTAGAGTCCTTCACATTTTTTTAGGCTGTCCTTCGTGTATTGATATTATGGGTTAAATCACTGGGCCAGCATTGCGGATACAACTCGTTTAGTTTAGTGTGGCAAACAAAGAGATTAAAAAGTGGAACCTGCAACAATGTGTTGAAATTTATATCTACCCCCAAACAGGGAATTTCCTATTCAGGGTCCCATCTACTGTAATTATACCCTTCTCCAGGCTACTATAAGTGGTTAAGGCTGGGAAACGCCAGTCTCAGACTGGACTTGTTTTTCCTAAAAAATGTTTAGGGGTACTCTCATTTTGACTCAAGAAAACCACTATTTTATAGTTCAAATTGCGAAAAATAAATACAGTAATTGGACAAAAGCACAAAGACAAAGGGATGCAGGTGGTGCTGTGGGTTAAACCACAGAGCCTAGGACTTGCCGATCAGAAGGTCGGCGGTTTGAATCCCCGCAACGGGGTGAGCTCCTGTTGCTCGGTCCCTGCTCCTGCCAACCTAGCAGTTTGAAAGCATGTCAAAGTGCAAGTAGATAAATAGGTACCACTCCGGCGGGAAGGTAAATGGCATTTCCATGTGCTGCTCTGGTTCACCAGAAGCGGCTTAGTCATGCTGGCCACATGACCCGGAAGCTGTACGCTGGCTTCCTTGGACAATAAAGCAAGATGAGCGCCGCAACCCCAGAGTTGTTCACGACTGGACCTAATGGTCAGTGGTCCTTTTACCTTTGATGCACCAAGAGAAGGGATGCACTTCAGAGATGCACCGAGGAGCTACTTCCATCGGACTTAATGGCACCTCCAACTGAAGTTTTGAATATATATCCATAGGATTACACTAATAATAATAATAATAATAATAATAATAATAATAATAATAATTTATTATTTATAACCCGCCCATCTGGCTGGGCTTCCCCAGCAACTCTGGGCGGCTTCCAACAGAATTTTAAAATACAATAGTCTATTAAACATTAAAAGCTTCCCTAAACAGGGTCTTCTCAAAGTCTGGTAGTTGTTTTTCTCTTTGACATCTGGTGGGAGGACGTTCCACAGGGCGGGTGCCACTACCGAGAAGGCCTTCTGCCTGGTTCCCTGTAGCTTTGCTTCTCGCAGAGAAGGAATTGCCAGAAGGCCCTCAGCGCTGGACCTCAGTGTCCAGGCAGAACGATGGGGGTGGAGACGCTCCTTCAGGTATACTGTCAAGCACTCAGCATCCCGCAACCCTGTTTTAGGCTTCTGCAGCCTGACTAGTTCCAGGCTAGCCAGACCCTCTATCCACCTCTCCTCCCATTGTTTCCACAATATACCTACTCCCCTCACTGTAGATCAAGTAGATCAGGGCTAGGCAACCTAAGAACCGGGGGCCGGATGCAGCCCAATCTCAATCCGGCCTGCGGATGGTCTGGGAATCAGCGTGTTTTTACATGAGAATAATAATAATAATAATAATAATAATAATAATAATAATAATATTTATACCACACCCTCCCCAGCCAGAGCTGGGCTCAGAGCAGCTAACACCACTAAAATTACAATAAAAACATAATGGGGGGGACCAATTTAAAATACAGGTTAAAATGCAATTTAAAATGCAGCCTCATTTTAAAAGTAGCCCATAGACCAAAACCATAAGGGGAGGGAAACATAAGGGTCAGACGGAGTCCAAACCAAAGGCCAGGCGGAACAGCTCTATCTTGACATCTGGCAGGAGGGCGTTCCACAGGGTCCTTCTCCCTCTGCGATGAGGCTACATTTTAATATTTTAATGTTTCAATATTTTAATTTTGTTTCTAAGTTGTAATCATTCAACTTGTTTTTATTATTGCTTGTAAGCCACTCTGAGCCCAGCCTTGGCTGGGGAGGACGGGGGTATAAATAAAATTATTATTATTATTATTATTATTATTATTATTATTATTATTATCATCTTGCAGGCCCAGCAGAAAGATGTCAAGTCCCGCAGGGCCCTAGTCTCTTGTATACTGTGTCCTTTTATTTAAAATGCATCTCTGGGTTATTTGTGGGGCATAGGAATTCGTTCATTATTTTCCCCCTCAAAATATAGTCCAGCCCACCACATGGTCTGAGGGACGGTGGACCGGCCCACGGCTGAGAAAGGTTGCTGACCACTGAGCTAGATGTTCATCATAGGAAAGGTCAAAACTCCTACATCCAAATACAAGTCCAAATATATAAAAGCAACTTTTTCTGGCTGGCCAAAGTTGCCAAAAACTTTAACGGTGGTGGTGGTGGGGACACACTAGAATAAGTTATTATTTGCATCATGGAAATCGTGGCCAGGAGAAACATAACCCTTAATGATGAGCCTTCATTTACACTATAAAAGGAAAAATATTTTTGTTCTAAGAGTTTTTAAGGCAACTTCAAAGGCAGGAAACTGCCTTTAATCCTGTCTGAAAACTATTGAAAAGAAAGGGCCTGTGCTCTGCCACGGCCCATCCAGGATCTTTAAGATATTCAGAGAAAAGCCTAGTCCTGTTCATGAATAATTTTTAAAAGAACTAAAGAAATCTTTCAAAAAATACCAGGCCTTTTTCATAGAAAGGACAGCATTTGAACAAGGCTACAACTAAAATGTGTAATGTACACTGGGATAGAGGTAGATAATATACATTTTTTTAATATTAACCAGTATATAAACCTTCCAACATTTATTTCTCCAACGAAATCATGGATGTCCTACCAAATCATCATTATAATAATCATCACTTTATTATTTATACCCCACCCATCTGACTGGATTGCCCTAGCCACTCTGGGTGGTTTCCAACATATATAAAAACATAACAAAACATTATTATTATTATTATTATTATTATTATTATTATTATTATTATTAATTTATTTGTATCCCGCCGTCCTTGGCCAAGGCCGGTCTCAGAGCGCTAACATCATAAAAACAACACAAAACATAACATTTAAAATAAGCAACCTATATCACAACAGTAACATTAAACAATGATTAGGACAGTATAAAATAATAATAATAATAATAATAATAATAATAATAATAATAATAATAATAATATCAACATATAAAAGTTAAACAGAAATCCACTCAACAGTTACAATCAATAATTTCTAAACTATAATCAATAAAACAATGTCAAGCCACGGTACATAAAACAATACAGTGCAAATTGAGAAGAAGAGACTAGAGGGTGCAGCAAGGCAGGTGGAAGAAGGCCTTGGAAGAATTTCACCCACATTCCTCAACTGGGGAACTGCATTGTAAAATTCAGAGAAGTGGCCATGTTGAAGGATGACTGCATGTTTTGTTTGCATGTTGTTTTGAAAAGCACAATACTAATAATAAATAATAGATTTTATTTATACCCCGCCTTTCCAAGTTAAAAAACAAAGCTCAGGGCGGCTAACAGCAAATATAAAACACTGATTAAAATGAGACTTTAAAAAAGCACAAAACAGCATAAAATACAACATCAATATCAATAAAATTAAAAAATTCAGGGATCATTTTGTAATACCCCGGTCAGTAGACATCAAATGATCACCAGGGCTAACTTCAGGTGTCTTCTAAAGGATGTATAGTTACTTATCTCTTTGCCAATTTCAAGGGGGGGTATTTTAAACAAAAAGCCCTTAGAAAACCCCCAAACAGTGCTCTATTACTAATCCCCTCTATTTGATTTATAACTGTTTACACCATCTCTTTCATTTCTGTAGTAGAACTTCCTATTATTTTTACGAAACCAAGAAGTTAAACAAAATATGTGGGTTGCTATCATTCAAGCAGAAACATGCGAAAGAAGAATCTACTTGGGAGGTTGTCTTTACGGGCAATTTCAAGGTTAAAAGCAAAATGATGAAAGATTCATAATTTGGTCACCTCACGGCACTCCTATTTTTTCTCAATCTTGTTCATATAATCACCACAAAGTTCCAAAACAGGGAACTTTGCGCCTTGCTAAATCACTCACATTTATTTTCAAGTATGCTCTCAACATGTTTGTTCTACACTCGAATGCTTCCTGATTGCAGGCACAGATATCAAATTAAAGGGCTCTTTATAGTTGGGATGAAGTAATCTTTCTCTATTCACTGCTCCAGCTAGGGAGAAAGTCAAAGTTGATTCTTCTCCGTTCCAAAAGGCACCACTTTCAAATGCACTACTATCTGTATTCAGAATTTACTATTAACTGACCTCCTGTGATATATAGCACAATCACTGGCAGTGCCTAAATAATCCAGGATGCATTGCTGTTTAAATGATTACTAATAGCACCATGAAGAATTGTAATGATTCACATTTATTTATTTATTAACTGACTGCGGATTCTGGGAGCTCACGACCAGGACTTGTAAACAGGGGCATTTGTGAGGATTGGTGGCGGAGACTGAAGAGAGATATCTTGTGTCCTTTGGATTAAGGCTGGTCGCTTGTCTGAGCTGTTTGGAGCCTTGATTGTGAGTTTGTTTGTTTGTTTGTTTGTGGGTGTGTCTGTCTTCTGTGCTTGAGCACATGGTCTCATAGAATCAAAGAATGGTAGAGTTGGGACACCAAGGGTCATATAGATAGACATATTTTCAAGATGAGAACAAGAACATCAAGTATCTGAAGAAGTGTGCATGCACACGAAAGCTCATACCAAGAACTAACTTAGTTGGTCTTTAAGGTGCTACTGGAAGGAAAAATTTTTTTTGTTTGTTTTGACTATGGCAGACCAACACGGCTACCTATCTGTAACAAGAACATCAAGTGATACTGAAGGCAATCCTAGCTGTGATCCAGAAATGCCATTTGAGCAAAGTGCTGGAGAAGACTTGTTTATTTTGGGAATGATTTGGGAATGATTCATGTTCTTACGTAGTTGCATTGTTTTATAATTTCTGGATTTCCCGTGGTCATGTGTTAAAGCAGTTCTATGCTATAAATCAAGCACTGCCAAGAGATTCATTTGCCTTCCAATGTATTTCTCATCAATTAAAAATTTGGTGCAAGCGAATGTATATTCTGAAAGTGTGTCCCAGGGAAAAAAGTTTGAGAACCACTGGGTTACAGACAGGACACATTCTTGCAAAAGCCGTGGTGGCCCTGCTTTTGCAAGTCTTGTTCTTCTCTATGATGGGAAACATCCAGCAGACATAATTAAGCCCACCATTGGTTCCAGTTTGGCCTGTGAGGCCATGCCCCACAAACCACTTCCACTTCCACGTTAAACCTTTAAAATAAAATAAAAATACTGCATCTCTCTCAGAGCCCCACCTCTCATCTGCCCTTCCTTTCCATTCAAAATCCTACATTACAGCCTAGAAGGAACTCTTTACACGATCAAAGGCCTGCATTGACAAATATTAACAAATTAATCTTCACAACACCTGAGGAAAATTGCTCTCCTTACATAATGCAGTACTAATATGCTCTCTGTTGGCTAATCTCCTACTGAGTTCAAAGACAGGTTTTGCATACCAAGCTAATGCCCTATTTACTAAATATGAAAGTTAGTAACAAGCGATAGCAAGAGTTTTCTGTGTTTAATACTGCAGTATGCAGACAGTTAAAATCGCTCGCAGACCTAGCCAGTTACTTATGACGGACTCGAAATCCCATTCTGGTTCCATATTGTGTTCTGTGTCTTTGATGTCCCAAAATTGCATGATTGAGCCTCTGTATCTATTTTGTTTCTTTGATACTTTGAGACCAACACAGCGGCAGCTCTCCATACCATTATACCATTATACTTAAAAGGATGTGTATTCAACTCCCTAGAATATAGAGCAGCTGGTTGAGAGAAAATAAAGAACACAGAAGTGCAGGGGACATATTCTCTTGCTGCCTAGCCATTCAAGTCAAACCCAGCAGTTCCAAAAAAATCAGAGTCTTGCTGCAAAAATTCTTACAGCAGTGGTTTAAATCTGCCAGTTTTTCATCAAATCTGTCACACATTCATCCAGCAAAGCAACAGAGCCAGCAAGGGAGAAAGTGGCAATTTTAAGTTAAGCACCTGTCACTTGGAATTGTAGTATTTAAAATCACATACATTTGCATTGTTCCTGACTGCAGGCTATCTTAGGCTTGTATTTATTTGGGAAACTATCTAACAAACAACAGCAGATCTTTTCTTTTTTAAAAAAATATCTAACTAGCTTTATGATGCTATTACCCTACTCCAAAAATACAACTTCAAAGCTCTCATGGAGTTAATAGACTATATACTTCTTTAATAAAACAAACATGAATAAATAAGTCTGAATAAATCTTATGACAATTATGAAAATACAATACAGTTGAAAGTGAAGGTATTGTTATATTTACTTTGCAAATGGAAAAGTAATAACAGAAAAAAATCTTTTTATAAGCAAACAGCAATCAAATATTGAACATGCACCAATTTCCTTACTAGACACAGTTGAATGACTGTTTATTAGGAAAATAAACATTTATTCTATCATTTCAAAGAAAAAAAGCAAACAAGTAGATTAATCTCTTTTGTGGAGTGGCACACTGAAAGAGAATCAAATCCTCAGAGAATTTAGAAAATTAATCTCCAAATTCTTTTTTTTTTTAAAGTGCTACAGAAGATTTAGCAAATCTTCACAGCTCCACTCTAAAGTGTGTGCGTTTTCACGATGACGCTTAGCATTTATTAACGGTATAGTTTGAAGAGGTGGAAAGTGATTTGCAAAATATGGTCCGCAAATGGCTGCAGCCATTTGAAAATATGCTATCTAACATATATAACATAAATATTATGTTGACCATCATTCAGCTAAACACCCACAACCCACTTCCTCGGCAATACTGGGAATGGAATCCAAAACTTCTGCAACTGACCTATTTGCAAATACTGAAAATGAGAAACCTATTCATAACTGGAGCCCTGAAAGAGGATAATTGAATTCTCACTGAGAACATAAAAAAGAATCCTTCCAAATCAGGCCAAAGGCTTATCTGGTCCAGCATTTGGTTCCCACTGTGGCCAACCAGATACCTATGGGAGGCCAACCAACAGAATATGTGCTCAACAGCATTCTCCTGCTTGCGTTGCTCAGCAACTATTATTGAGAGGCACACTGACTCATAGTCATTGATAGCCTTGTTCTCCAGGAATGAGACTAATCTCCTTTTAAAGCCATCCAAGTTGGCAGCCAACACTTCACCATGTGTTAGTCAATTTCAACTGTTTTAGCTGTCATCTGAATGAAGAAATGCTTTCTTTTCGTCTCCCGCCATTCAGTTTCATTGGATTGCCTTGGGTTTTAGTATTCTAAACTGTGCTCTGGATTAGGGTGCTCATCCAATGTTTGGAGACCATGCCCGTCCAAGTAGGAAACAGAAATTCCATCTCTGAATGGAAGGGAAAGATGGATGCATGAACCACATGCTAATGCACATATTTGTAAAAAGAAAAAAAAGGCAAAGGTAAAGGATAACTGAACAGTTAAGTCCAGTCAAAGGCGACTATGGGGTTGCGGCATTCATCTCGCTTTCAGGCCAAGGGAGCCAGCATTTGTCCACACACAGCTTTCTGGGTCATTTGGCCAAGCATGACTAAACCACTTCTGACACAATGGAACACCGTGATGGAAACCAGAGCACATGGAAACTCCATTTATCTCCCACTGCGGCAGTACCTATTTGTCTACTTGCACTGGTGTGCTTTCAATCTGCTTGGGTGACAAGAGCTGGGACAGAGCAATGGGAGCTCACCCCATCACAGGGATTCAAACCACTGACCTTCTGATTGGCAACCCCAAGAGGCTCAGTGGTTTAGGCCACAGTGCCACCTGCTTCCCGAATAAACAAGCATACAATCACTGATAGGTCCACCTGCCATTGTGAGGCTCAAAGCAATGAAGATGATGCCCCCCCAGCTGTTGCCATTGGCTTTGGGTTGCTTGTGATGTCACAAAAGCACTTGGCAACTGAGTGGATATAAAGGCAGGCCAAGGGGAAAGCCCTTTTCTATTTCCAGCAGGACACACCTGGCAATGGATGTGACATTCAGCACTGCCCAGGTTTCTTCCACTTGGAGGAGACAAACTGGTGAATGGAAGGAGGCAATCCTCTGACAGTGGGATGCTAGGGAGCGATAATAAAGCAAGTTTTCTTGCTTGAAGTCTGCTGGTATCTGTGGTTGGAAGCTGGCAGACATCTCATGATGGACCTAACAGTAGCTTCTGGCACAATGGGACCTCACTCTTCAAATCCTTATAAAGAGTGCAAGCCAAAAGCACATGAGCCACTGACTCCATACTGCCATCTCCACATGGACATAGCTGTTTTTCCAGTGGAATTTTTTGAAATCGACCCTCAAGTACAGCCGAAGGCAGTATATTCAATCTAGCGAAAGTGAGAGCGTGTCTGCATTTTGGAATTGTTAATTTTTGCCACACACACAAAGTGTCAAAATGACTGGGTGGGAAATCATCATACCATGGACAAAATTTCCTTATCGTGGCCAAATTATTCTATCCCTCAATATCATATGGAGACTGTCTAATTATAACAGTTTTAATAACTGCTGTGGTGATAAACCAGAAAAGTAAAGATTTTGGTTTACAATTTTGGTCCAAGCACTCTCATGACAATCTTGCGATACTAGGGGTAGTAGACCAGTGGGGTTTAAATTTAGACGAAGGTAATAAATTTAGATGAAGGTAAACCTGGATATTTTTTTTGGGGGGGGGTAAAGGACCAGAATGTATCAACTAAAGCAGGATCCTTCCATCCCTCCAGATTGGTTGGTGGAAAATCTCCCTGGCTGCTGAATTATGCAAAAATAACTGCAACCATGCGTGCAAGTGTCCCTGTGAAATGTTTTAAAGTATGTGACTGGCTTACAAGCAAGATGATTAATTCCTTAATACAAATCTGTGTGTAAAAATAGATGAAGGTAGCAGTACTGCATGACGGCTGTACGTGTTAGGGAATAATCCCTTTTATTTCACAAATAGGGGCAGATGACTTAACTGGATGCCCTGAATTTTGAGTGCATCTATCAGAGTCACGAGGCTTTCATATCATTCTCTAATCACCTGCTTTCGTTAGTAATGTAGGGAAACAATCAAGGATCCTTACTTAAATGTAGGCTAATTTAGCTCTGCTTTTGGGGAGAAACTGAAACGAAATTCATAGTTTTGCTTAATGTTTTCCCCTGGTTATTATATTTCATTTCCAGTTTATGTCATCCTGTTAAGTGGACTAACCCCTCTTCACCTTTCACCTCTGTGGACCTTGCTAAGATGAAGGTCACTTCCAGCTTCTTCAAGTACCTTCAGGTTCTTCATCATCCTTGGCTTTTTTCCCAGGTTCAAGAAGAACAGAATACAAAACAGCTGCTCCACGACACTGGCTGTTTAATAAAACACACAGAAATGCTTCACTTTGCTCACTCTTCATTGTGTTTCCTCTATAGTTAGGCAGCTCTCCAATCAATAAGAGTAATTAAAATCATCCATTATCAAGAACATGGCCATTTTGCG
This sequence comes from Podarcis gaigeae, assembly GCF_964106915.1. Taxonomy (NCBI): domain Eukaryota; kingdom Metazoa; phylum Chordata; class Lepidosauria; order Squamata; family Lacertidae; genus Podarcis; species Podarcis gaigeae. Next base: position 10,741,979 of record NC_139687.1, on the reverse strand, counting down.
GAGCACCTTTATCTGGGAGCACTTTTCTTGTTTTGCTACCTCAAATTGCTTTGCGGTCTTACAGATCTAATGAGAGTCATCTTATTGCGGCTTCTTTCTACAAGTCATTAGTACCCATTCATTCATACTTTGCCTTCCATATATTAGCCCAAGGCTCCCTTCTATCTTTCCAGTATCGATGGGATGATAAGATCTCCTCTGCCATGAAAATAATAACTACCGTATTTTTCCGTCTATAAGACGCCCCCTATTTTGGGGGACTCACATTTAAGAAAATGGGGGGGAGATGGCCCTGTTTAAGATGCCCCCTATTTTTTTTACATTATTTTAAAGGGAAAAAACCTAATACGATATTATTATTATTATTATTATTATTATTATTATTATTATTATTATTATTAATGGGTGGTGTTATTGGGTCATGAGGGGTGGTATTGGCTTGTTTTTTTTTATTTTGATTATATATATATTGTGGTTTTTATGTTGAGCTTTTCTGTGAACTGCCCTGAGACCATCAGGTATAGGGCGGTATATAAATTCTATTACTATTATTATTATTATTATTATTATTATTATTATTATTATTATTATTAAACATTTTTATCCTTCTCAGAAACAGTGCCTAATGATCAGCTGGGAGTAGAAAAACTGAAAGGAGGAGGGGCCCCTAATGTTGCAGGCCGTTCAGAAGATTGTAAGGAGAGTCCCCGAAATAATAATAATAATAATAATAATAATAATAATAATAATAATGATGATGATGATGATTTTGTTGTTTATTTATACCCCACCCATCTGGCTGGATTTCCCCAGCCATTCAGGGTGTTTTCCAGCAAAATATTAAAATATAATAATTCATCAAATATTAAAAGCTTCTCTAAACAGGGCTGCCTCCTTCCTTGTTCTCCCCATCCTATAGCCTGAGTGGCGTAGCGTGGGTTGTCAGCACCCAGGGCAAGGCAAGTAATTTGCACCCGTGGATTTGCGCCCCCTAACCCTAACCCCCAGATGTTGCGTCCGGTGCGGCCGGCCCCCCCTGCACCCCCCACGCTACGCCACTGTATAGCCTTGGAATGTTCTTGTCATGTGCTGCAATACATTCATCGTTTCCAAACCCGGGTGGGTGAAGGGAAACTGTGTTTCTAACCATTCCCCATTTCTCCATTCTTCTCCTTCCCTAATTTCGGTGTAAAATTGCTGTTGAGTAAATGTCTACGCAATTGCTGTCATCATCTGCAGCTGAAGTGTCGTCAAGAGATGTGCCATCATTGAATCTGGCTACTAATCCATCTCTATCTGTCATCCTCTGTTCCTATTATGGGCTTTTTAAATAGGCTCAATTTCTGATTTAAAAGTGATCTGTCTAGTAAGGCAGACATGCTGATTTTTAGCACTAAGCTCAGTACAGAAGAGATAAAAGTATCTTTGCTAAATGAAATGACAGAATCTTAGCAATCATTAACATGCAGGAATTATACAGTCACCGCTAAGCCTTTCGAAATCAACAAAATACGTTTAACACAGCTCCTGGGGACAAAAAGAAAAATTAAGAAATTAAATCAAAATGGTTCTTGTACCTTTGCTCTCTTTCTTCTTTTATTATAAGATTTTTCATCTTTCTTTTCCCACCCTCTCTCATGCCTCCTTGCACATAAATTTTTCTTTCAATATATATTTGAAAGACTCTAATCCAAAGGTTTCATATGAATAAAGCTACCGTTGCAAGCTTCACCTGAAGCAGGATAACATTCTAAAGCAGTCTACTCTTTAATCTCCATTCAGATTGCCTCTAGCAAAGTTCTATAAGAGAATCCAAAGGCAAGGAAGGTATGCTATTTTATTTCAATAGTGAAATAGAGTCTTGCTATAGCTATTCCCTGGAAGGCAAACGACAGCGAGAGAGAGAAGATGACGTTTCACACACACACAAATTCTTAAAACAGTGCATGATCACATCACTTCCTCTGATAAGAACAGCAGCACTGAGGTCAATAAACTTAATTTCAGGAGGTTTGTGAATGCGTGCATTTAGCTTAATTGCTTTTTTTTTTTAGTTTTAAGGTTTCGTTTAGGTTGCTGAAGGTATGCTTGATGTGATTGATACGTATTTAAACTATAAAATTCAGAATGGACTGAGCATTTAGTTGCAAAGAAAGATACAGTTCTTTCAACCTTAACTACACCTGACAGCAATAGGTGGAGCTCCAGCAAGTAACTGCATGTCTTTTGGGGCAAGGTAAGAATGATAATGAGGGACGCGGGTGGCGCTGTGGGTTAAACCACAGAGCCTAGGACTTGCCGTTCAGAAGGTCGGCAGTTCGAATCCCCGCGACGGGGTGAGCTCCTGTTGCTCGGTCCCTGCTCCTGCCAACCTAGCAGTTCAAAAGCACATCAAAGTACAAGTAGATAAATAGGTGCCACTCCGGTACACACTCCGTGTGCTCCTCTGGTTCACCAGAAGCGGCTTAGTCATGCTGGCCACATGACCCGGAAGCTGTACGCTGGTTCCCTCGACCAATAAAGCGAGATGAGCGCTGCAACCCCAGAGTCGGTCATGACTGGACCTAATGATCAGGGATCCCTTTACCTTTACCTTAAGAATGATAACGCCACTTTTGCATGGTAAATGGAGAAACAAGCAGGTAAACAGCAGTGACTGGCCTACGTTTTGGGGGGTCCTGCATTAGACCTTCATAACAGCAGTGAGGTCTCAATAACTACTGCTATCTTCTTCTATGGGATTATTCCACGACAGATCACCACACCTTTCCAACATTTGTGCTGCTGACTATCAAACTTTGGGATTGTACTCCCCAAAATTAGAGTGAAACCACACAAATGGGATCTACCACTCATTTTTTGAAGAAATGTGGACTAAAGTTGCTTTTAGGGCCCCTTTGGGATTAGGTGCCCTGGGGGAATTGCTTGACTGGAAAGGGGAAAAGTTGAAGCAGCCCCTCACCCCACTGGGCCTCTGCACCCAACTTCCGCCTCCCTTAGAAGCTTTGTATTAGAAAGCATATTGGAATTAGGAATCACAAAACCTGCAGAGATATATATATATATATATATATATGTTTTGGTGTCCTCGGGTGTCTTCCCGTGTAAAAGTTGGGGTGTCTAGGCGACGTTTCGACGAGGTCTCACTCGTCATCTTCAGGCTGGTGCTTTCGGCTTCTTGTTACTGGAACAGAGCGGGATCTCAATGTTTGAGTTCCTATAAATACTGTAGAGGGGGTGTGGTGTCTAGCCTCCAATGTTCTGGGCAGAGAGGAAGTTCCCAGGCTAGTGTGCCTTTTCTTCTTTTGTTCCTTAATTACTTGAGAGATACCTTGAGTGATTTCTTGAGTGATATCCTGAGTACCACTTAGGTGGGTCATTAGGTGTGGATTAGTTGCTAAAGTCTTTGTGTCTTGACCTCTTGAACTTTGTGAAGAGTTTTCCTGAGAAGATGGCTGTATTGCACTTAGTTGTGCTTTGGCTTGGCTTCGTGTATAGGGGCGAGCTGTGGTTTTGTGGCTTGTGTCAGCCAGATCTGTGTAGGGATTGCAGGGGGGTGCAGCATCCGGAGGTGCCACCATGGATTGGCTACTGGATGGTGTCAGTAATTCATCTGTGGAGAGGGTCTGGGTTTGGGTCTGGTGTGGTTGATTGGTGTTGGCGTTCTGTGTGCCTCTGGATCTGGTGTCAGTTTTTGTGGGGAGGGCTAATTTCCAGATGTCTGGCAAGCGGGATGTGTCAAGACACAAAGACTTTAGCAACTAATCCACACCTAATGACCCACCTAAGTGGTACTCAGGATATCACTCAAGAAATCACTCAAGGTATCTCTCAAGTAATTAAGGAACAAAAGAAGAAAAGGCACACTAGCCTGGGAACTTCCTCTCTGCCCAGAACATTGGAGGCTAGACACCACACCCCCTCTACAGTATTTATAGGAACTCAAACATTGAGATCCCGCTCTGTTCCAGTAACAAGAAGCCGAAAGCACCAGCCTGAAGATGACGAGTGAGACCTCGTCGAAACGTCGCCTAGACACCCCAACTTTTACACGGGAAGACACCCGAGGACACCAAAACCTGCATTCCTGTACCCGTGAAAATCTACGAAAGCAAATATATATATATATATATATATCTCAAGAGAGAGAGAGACCGCATTTGTACCCTGCTGTTCAGTCCAAAAGGCTCCCAGAGATCAGTGGATTACATACAATAAATTTGCACATATACAAATCTAAATTGCATGAGATTTGGAGTTGTGGGGCTTCCAGAGTTGTCATCAGTCTTTTGCATGCTAGCTTTCTAAAATGAGGGGATTTGGGGCTGGTATGGAGGAATTACCCCTCATGTGGCTCTCACCTGATCTATGTAGTGGTGTAGCTCAGTCAGACTTTTACAATCTTAAGGCGAAACTAGCCTATGACTGCACCCACCAAGTGCTTTTCCCAGTGCGATGGCCTGGGAGTCTGATTCAGAGGCTGAACCAGAGGAATCCCAGCCTGCACAGGAGTCCCTGCCTCCAGGGCCGGCTGAGCCAGGGCAGGGCCTTGAAACTGAAGCGCCTGCACCTGTGCCGGATCCTCAGGAGCAGACACCAGATGAATTCGCTCTGGCTCCGGAGGTGATTGAGGACCCATTGCCTACAGGTGCGCCTCTCCCAGCCCTGTCAGGGGAAGGTGAGCCTCCCCCTGGGTCCGGTAACCCTCCAGCCTCTCCTGAGCTGCAGAGGCTCAGGGCAGAGAGGCAGAGGGAACTGGGTTCTCCCAGGAGGAGTGCTCACCTTAAGGCCAGGAGAGGCGGGTCACCTGTGGGCTGGGACCGCCCCTGGCCTCAGAGAAGATAAAGGCCAGTCAGCCCGGTCCCAGGTTGAGGGAGCAACGTCGTTGGAAACCTGTTTCTGCCAGCACCCAGACCTGTTCTTCCGGAGTCCCTGACCACACCCGGCTTCCTGCTTTTGGACTCCACTTCACCCTTGGTGGACAGTCTCCAGACCCTCGACCCAGGACCGGACTCTGACCACGCCTCTCGGTAACACACACACCCCGGGTCCAGCACACCCAGTTAAAAACAGCAGTTTGAGGCTGAAATCACTAGATGTAATACAGATGCAAGTTTAGAACCTGAGAACTAGGAAAATGTCAAATTTATTCATGTTTTATTGGCACCTATTTCCAACGCCATTAAAAAAACATGCTACTTATCACAACTGGAATGCTATCATTAATTTAAAGGTTATACTAACTTGCAGGTCCAGGCATCGTGCTCCTCATACCGCAACCCATATAAATAAGAGACCAGTAAGACTGGTTTGGGGTCAAAACAAGCCACAACTTCATTGAATACAGATGAAAGAGGTTTGGCTTGGGCATGGGGCAATCAAAATACTTCTGGTCCGCTCACTGGCGAAAACCACCAGGTCAGCCAGAAGCATTTTTGTTAGGGATTGTAGGATGAGACCTGCCAAGGAAAATAAAGAATTTATGTATGCTACAACAGCGGCAAGAGTCTTGATAGCACAAGGATGGAAGAATGAGGAAACCCCGACAAAAGTGCAGTGGCAAGAGAAATTGATGAACTATGCAGAACTGGTGAAACTGACATACAAATTGCAAGATAAGGACAACTGTGATTTCAAATAAGAATGGGAACTTTTTACAAATGATTTAAAAAGACAACAAAGTGAACTGGACTCCTTGGCAGGTTTTGAATAAACATAGACAAATTTATTGAGGGTTAATGTAGTAGATAGATAATAAAAGGATGTATACAATTTTGAGTTGAGAAATCTGAGAGAGGAGCTGAGGGAAGTCTTGGGGAGGGGGAGGGGAGAGGGGAATAATGAAGATGACTTGTTTTGATAATTTGTTATGTTGAAATTGTTAATAAAAAATTAATTTCTAAAAAAGAAAGCCACCAGGTCAGAGCCAATTAACCATCAGGGCAAATTCCTACCTGACCCCTTAAAGAATGGCAACCACTGTAGCCACAGCAAAGTCATTGACTATCAGCTTAAACCAAGGGTGGGCGGGTGGGGAAACCCAGCGAAGGAACAAGCAGGTAGTGCCCCAGGTGCAGGCTGCTTAAATGGGCAAGGGGCAGACCCAGGGGAAGCCTTCAACTTCCATTGGCTCCGCCCCCTGGCACTGCCCAAGTCCCAGCCTGCATTCCCATTTGTCAAAGCAGGGTGCATGCTAGGATCTGGTTCCTGATAGGCAGCAGGGGCTTATGCCCTCCCCCGCCTATCAGGAAAGGCACTGAGGTTCAAGTTCCCTTGACGGGACCCCAGTGGAGCCTCTGCAATGCCACCACACCAAGAAGGGTGAGCGGACGCTTAGACCATTACTCTGCCCACAGCCGCCTGGTAGTTAGCTTCACTTATCCCAGTGAGACTTACTTCTGAGTAAATGTGCGTAGGATTTGTGTTGTGTGTTGAGGTCCCCAGGGCCACCCCAATAACTCACACATCACACAGAATTTTTGTTTAAGATTTTTGGCATAATTTTGGCCAGAACTTTATTAAAATACAAATTTGTGAGTGGTTGCTTAGGCATTGGTTGCGACTGTCTGCCCCCACCATGGGGGACAGACTGACATTCTGCACGATGCGAAAGTCAGAATAGGGGAATACACTTGGGGGTAGCGACAGAGCAGGGAACCTGCCCTCACCCCAAATGCAACCAGGAGCTCATTGCTATGGCCCGAGCCCCCTTGACAGAGTGGACAAGCAATAGTTAGCCCCTGATTCCTTTAACGGAATCCCTTGCAGCAGCATTAGAGGGGCAGGCACAGCCAATCCATGCCCCTCAACCAACCAAACCATAAAACAATGCCTAACTGCGAACCTTACAAGTTGTGACGATTTGCTACGCAGTAGGCAAAAACCAAATGGCCCCAGCCAATCAGCCAGATGGACAAAATTCCTACCGGGCCCCTGCCCCAAGAGCAGACGACCCCATGACAGGCATAGCAAGGTCAAAGCGAACAACCCTATTCTAGGGAGGGAGGGACGGGCAATCCGCTGCACGGGCGAAAAGAGGAAGCCCTAGCCTCGTGCAAGGAGTTTTAGCATTTCTGGCTGTCAATCAACAAATGGCAACATTAACTTCTTCCCAACAAAAAGGGAAGCCCCAATCACATCAGTGGCCAACGATCAATTAGCCCGCCCCCAACTTTGGAGTGTCCTGGCGGCCCCCACCACAACACGTGCTCTCCATGAAGGAGAACATGCTTTGTGTTAGTGCCAAAAAGAGGGTACTTTTGTAACAGAGAAAATTATTTTCAAAAGGTTAGAATAAGTTCTTTTCGGGAGTAACTAATGTGTAGTTACAGTCCACAGTCATTTTAAAATATGAAGCTTCCGTCTCCTGAATAGGCTAATTCTCATATCCTGTGGAGAAACATTATTCTTTACTGTGGCAGCTTGAAATAGTAAATGCATTATGATTTGGACCGAACGTAGTTTGCAGGTTACCTCAGGTCAAAATCCCCAGAGACATTTATAAAGTTGCAATTTCCCCCTTTTTTCCTTCTCCTTTTCAGCTACTCGGCAGGAAAAAAGGTAACACTAATGGGAATAGCCTTATGGAAAACTCCCCTGCTCTTATGAATATCTGATATGCTCTACAGCTTCCCAGAAGTTGAGTTTGATACCTGCAGAAAACTTGCAAAAAGGCAATCCAACTTTTGCAGAAGCTGTGCATGTTCTTTCCAGCAGGGCGCTATTATATGTTGACAATAACCATCTTTGACTGCGATCAGCTATTGTTACTTCCTATTTTAGACCTGATTTGCATTTTGTTGTTTTATGCTCATATTTTAGGGTAATCTAAGGTGGTTTTAAGAGACTGTGCGCTAAACCACTGTGCTGCTTGGGCTTGCTGATCGAAAGGTCAGCGGTTCAGATCCCCGTGATGGGGTGAGCTCCCATTGTTCGTTCCCAGCTCCTGCCAAAAGCACACAGTGCAAGTAGATAAATAGGTACCACTCTAGTGGGAAGGTAAACAGTGTTTCCGTGCGCTGCTCTGGTTCGCCAGAAACGACTTAGTCATGCTGGCCACATGACCTGGAAAAACTGTCTGCAGAAGAAGGCAAAGGCCGGCTCCCTCAGCCTTTAAAGTGAGATGAGCACCGCAACTCCAGAGTTATTCGCAACTGGACTTAATTGTCCCTTTACCCTTTAAGGTGGTTTTAGTTGAGCACAGAATGAAAGACTTGTAACCACACTATCCATTTATAGCACCAGGATGCCGCTTTGTCCAGTCATGGCTTACCCCAATGACCGCTCCCCGCATAAAATGGGGGGCGACCTTTGCGTGGACACACGCAGCCCCTGGATCTGGAGGGCTCCAACAGCATAGGCTTGGCTTTGCCTTCCCTCAGGTGGGATACCTGGAGGTCTCCGCCTACCCCAGTCAGTTGTCTAATCCCACCTGGGGGAAGCGTTGCCAAGGAGATCAGGCCAGGTAGGGGAGGAATTACCTGCCCACACAATAAAGGGAGGATCTTACCTGGGAATCCTCACTTGGCTCCAGAGCTTCTCCCACCCTACCCACCCTCAGTTAATGCATTATTTTGCAGGTTAACTTTTCTTCATAGGTTTTGGAGGTTAACTTTTCTTCACAGGTATGCGGGCACTACTATGTTAAGGTCGCTGTCAAAGGGCCAGAAAGGAATTTCCCTGCATTGGCAGGTTTTGCCTTTCCCATAGCAAAACGTCACAACTTTGGCGGTATCAGGCCTTGGGCGGAATCCTTTAGTCCATCTTCCTCTTTGCGGCGGCGATACCAGGGTTCCCCGTTAAAGGGGTTTCTGAAGGGAGACTTTGACCATACGCCGAAAGGTCATCATTGCTCTCCCCTGCGACGGCGGCGTAACAGAGGCGGCTATCTCTGCTTGAACATATGTTCTCCAAAGCCGGCCCATCCCCCCCACACACACACTGGATAACCCTGATGCTCCCTAGGCAGCGGCATAGCGTGGGTTGTCAGCACCCGGGGCAAGGCAAGTAATTTGCGCCCCCTACCCCCTAACCATGGTCATTAATACTGACGGCTCTACTCTGGGACAAACTCCGTGGTGACTACTGCCCTCCGTGGTGTTGTTTTTGCAATTAAAGGACCCCTGCCTCAAATAAAGCATCTTGGGGATTGGGGACTGGGATTTGCCAAGGGAGCTGGGAATTGCAGTTCAGTGGCGGGTCAGGGGGAGAGGGTCCCTTCCGTGTCTGGGTGCCGCGGGCCCCTTTGCGCCAAGACGCGCGTCTTTGGGCGTCGCGGCGCAGCCTTCTCGGTCTCCCTCCCCGGCCCGGCTAGCCCCGACGTGGCTTCTTTCTGGCGCGGGGAGGGGGCGCCTCTGGGGCCAGTGCGTCGGCCGGCCTCCGGCGCGGGTGGGTGGGCCCCGTTGGGGCGGGTGGGCGGTCTTGGCGCGCATGCACTAGAGCGCAGGTGGCTCCGGCTGGGTGCTTCATTCGCCGCCGGTGGCACGTTTGGCGGGCTGCGCGCGTCCAGACAGCGACCCGAGCCTGGGCGGCATGGCGCTTGGTGCCGGAGCCTCCGCCCGCAGCGCCCCGTTGGGAGACCCGGCCGGAAGGAGCCTCGAGCCGGCTGTCGGACGCGGCTGAAGCAGCCAGGGCGGCATGGCAGGCAGCGGCTCCTCGGCGACTCCGGAGGCAGCAAGCGCGCCCCCCCAGAAGTTGCGCCCGGTGCGGCCGGCCCCCCTTGCACCCCCCACGCTACGCCACTGTCCCTAGGTCCCCGTCTGGGGACTGGGGAGGGAGAACGCCCAATGCCTGAGCCAAGGTCTACCCACATTTGAAATTTAATAAAGTTGTGGCCAATTTAATCCCATAGCACGTTGTCTTGAGTCGTTATTCCACATGACGGGGGGACCGCTCGGGATCTGGGGACTCCGCCTGTCCACGCAAATAATTTTGAAAACTGTAGTTGAGGGTGATGAGAGTTCTTTTGAGGCCTGTTCGCCCCCCCACCCCGAGCTACAATTCCCAGTTTCCCATGTGAAGAGAAAGAAAATGGTTTAACAACCATTGTCATTCAACAGGTAGCTGGTGGGAAGCAAAGAGAGACCAGATAGAAGGAACATCTCTGCCCGGTCTACCTCCTCACCCCATCTAATGCAAAGAGGGGTTGGATTGTGTTCTTAGAGCTCAGCTACAGAAAGCTATTCAAAGTTCAAACGTTCTCCTAATCCTGATGCCTATAATTGCAGGGTTTCCCCTGGGTTGAACCTCTTTAATTCCTGAATGCTTCCAACGGGGGAATTATTTTATTATTGGCTATAGAAAATATATATGAGGTGGCTGCATTGGAGACAGTTCAAGGTAAGCAGAAAGCTCTGTTGTCCTGGGCTCACTGCCAAGCTGGTGATGGTGAGAATCTGTGGTTAAGCATCTCATTGAAGAAAGATGCTTACATTTTAAAAAATAAAAATAAATCCTGTTTATCCCAAGCTTTTCCTCTTTAACCTTTCTTGATATTTGGACTGTTGTAGTGTCTTTGGGTATTTGTTTAGCTTAATGTAAGAATGGAGTCTGAGAACCCACCAGGTTGATGAAGGCTCTTTATGCATTGGTAGATAAAGAGGTTTTCTTGAATTATTCAGGCCTCTCAAATATGGAGTCGAAAGGGCTAACAAACAACTTTGTAAGTGCTTTAGAAATGTCAGTATGTCAGCACAATTATAATTGATGTCTGAGTCAGAACATTTAGGATTCCTTATGGAACAGAGTTGTCATGGGTAATCGACTTGAATATCTGAAAGATGTTCTAGTGGTACCATACAATAAACGACTCAGATTTCCTCAGGCTTTAATGCAACATTCAAGGGGAGGAGAAACATAATTTATTAAATGCGAATCAGCAGAACAAAGTGCAAGAAGACCAAGTTTAATATCTGTACATTTCTGCCCTTAACATTTCCCTCAGCTCTGACCGTGAGCCATAAATTTAGTTTGGGGGTGGTGGTTTTACACTTTAAAAGAGTATCATGTCTGCTAAAGGTCTGATAAGATGTTATAAAATGCTCTGCTGCAAAATTGAGAAAAAATGCTTTCTATATCTGTGAGGAGCAACTTCCAAGAAGAAAAACATGAAAAATTATGGTGCAACTTATGTGAGTTGAAAGTTATTTTATGAGCCTCAAACTTTGTACAGTGTGTAATTGTTTGTTTTTCTTTAGCTTTTGAGGGTTCAGCTTGACGTTACATGAAAAGTTGTGCATGAAAATCCCAGAAGCCCATTTCTTTGTCACAACGCATTGCAATTTGGAATAGAAAAGTCACGGGGGCTGTATTTTGTATGGCTTTATTGTGTGGTGTGTTTTTTTATTAGTGATTGCAAAGCGCTCTGGAAATTTTGACTTGAAGCAACATAAGTGTTTTAATTTAATTAACTAAACAAACCCAGCATGCCACTTGGTTTGCAAAATGAGAAATCAATTTGCAGAATAGTTATTTAATTTATTTTATTTATAAAAGTTACTTACGTACCACCACCCACTCATATCAATGCTGTATGTGCTAGTTTGCTGTCCAGGTTTGAAGACTGGAATATGGCAACCCTATGCAAGGCACACCCCCTACATTACGGTGCATTTGTGGGTGCCCAAATAATCGCATAATTGTAGCTGCAAGTTTTTTTAAAAAATGGTGGCATCTGATGCTACAATATTTTTTCACATGATTATTTCAACAGCTTTCTAGGGAACAGTTTCCCAGTAATGCTGTCTTTCTGTTTTTGTTGGTGTCTGGGGAGAAGGAGTACCGCTCCTGGAAACACTTAGAAGTAGTAAAGAGCTTTCTTCAATATATTTCTCTTCCAGATCCTTTTATCTAAAATAACCTAATTTAACTGACTGGATACACCAGAAATGTTGTGAGGCTAATTTAAATAAAATAAGCTTCAAAAACACATCTTTATGCTATTTTGTGGAATGCCTCCAATAACTTCTCTGTCTCCTGCTTTCTGTAAAATAGCAGGGGGTTCCCTTCAGTATACTGGTTTTATGTGGCTGGGGGGTGGGATGTACGAAATGGAGATTAAAATAAGATAAAGAACATTATTCCTACCTCTTCCCCGGGAAGTAGCAATACAATCCACACTTTACTCCTTCCACGAAACTGACTTAACAAACGAGGCATTTTGGTTTGCCCTAAGCATATCTGAAGATGATTTACAACCCAGTAAAATCAAATTATTTGAAATTATGCTGATGATTGCCCCATTGACATAAATATGTAATATCCATCTGACATGGCATTGAATCTGAGCTCTGATCACTGATGTCACTGGGCTTTAATATCATTGCATGAGGCCTGAAAGGAAATAAATAGTACTCAAAAAGAAAAAAAAGAAACTTGTGATTCATTATTATTTTTAAAAGGCAGCTATTTTTCGGTTAAACAGCTGAGCCTGCAGTATGTCTCTGTCTGACTGACCTGCTCATGTATATCATTTATGCAACCATGGTTTCAGTCAATCAGTTTAACTATTGAGGACAAGAACAGGAAGCCCTAGTGACAGCTTCAAGGTAGAAGAAACCAAATTAAATGCTAGCCATGTATTCGTTACTTGGCAGTATTGGTCAAACAATGTCACCCACTATATGCTTCGAATATTGCATTCTGTGAGTCAGATGATAAATATTGTGTTTTATTACGTCAGGGTTTTTTAAATAAAAAAATCTGCCCTAAGGCAATCAGAAATGGCATACTTTCCCTACCCCACAATGAACGCCACACTAAGCAGTCACTAAATATACACAAGGAGAAGAGGACAACAGAGGACGAGATGGTTGGATAGTGTTCTCAAAGCTACCAGCATGAGTTTGACCAAACTGCGGGAGGCAGTGGAAGACAGGAGTGCCTGGCATGCTCTGGTCCATGGTCCATGAAGAGTCGGACACGACTAAATGACTAAACAACAACAAAATATACACCTTTAGGCGCCAGGCAAAAATGTTCCTTTTTAACCAGGCATTTGGTTGACCTGATTGACATCCTAAAAGGTAAAGGGACCCCTGACATTTAAGTCGCGAACGACTCTGGGGTTGCGGCGCTCATCTCGCTTTACTGTCCGAGGTAGCCAGCATTTGTCCACAGACAGTTTTTCCAGGTCATGTGGCCAGCAAGACTAAGCAGCTTCTGGAGAACCAGAGCAGCGCACGGAAACACCGTTTACCTTCCTGCCGGAGCGGTACCTATTTATCTACTTGCACTTTGACGTGCTTTTGAACTGCTAGGTTGGCAGGAGCAGGGACCGAGAAACAGGAGCTCACCCCGTTGCGGGGATCTGAACCGCCAACCTTCTGATCGGCAAGCCCTAGGCTCTGTGGTTTAGACCACAGCGCCACCCACGTCCCATGATTGACACCCTATACCCTTTTAAAACATGGCTGTGTTTGGGGGATGTTATTGGGTTATTGTTTTTATTTTGATTTTATATACAGTTGTACCTTGGAAGTCAAATGTAATCCATTCTGGAAGTCCGTTCAACTTCCAAAATGTTCAAAAACCCAAGTGCGGCTTCTGATTGGCTGCAGGAAGCTTAGGTTGCTTACCCCTGGTGTAGAGTAAGTGAACAAGTGAAGTCCAAGAATCTCCCCCCAAAATTCCTTCTCCGATCCTGGAAAACAGAAGATTAGCTTGTAGGCCCATACTGCAAAGGGGCAGCAGCAGGATGGATGCTGAATAAACAAGGGAGAATGTGGGGTGGAACGTGGGGTGAACGTTGGATGGAACATTGGGCAGAATCGTCCTCAGGTTGTAACATCTATTCCTAGAGAGATGCCACCTCTTCTTGTAGGGGGAGGAGGGGTACGGCAAATTAGCCTCCTCCCTGCCCCCCAATAAACAGAGGAAAAGACATTGTTCCTGCTACAAGTGGAATAATTCTTTTCTATTTGACCTTTCTCTAAAAAGGTTTTTCTTAAATGAGCCAGCATGTCAGCACCCTGGAAGCATTTGTGAACAATAGGGAAATTAGAATTTTCTAAGTGATGGATGTTTAACAATTAGGGACCTTACGAAGCAGGTGCGGTTACTTGAAAGGAAAATATAGGCAGCGACTCTCGAGAATAAATGACTCTGAGAGTTGGATTAATAAAACATGGGCAAAAAGAAAGTGAGTATCCGGGTGGGGAGATGATTTGGGAAAGTGTGGGGAGATGGAGAAAAAGCAAAAGCTCAATGAAGAAAAGCAATATAGCTTAAAAACCATGGACGCAAACTCCCAACTTGCAAAATTCTTATTAATTAGAACCTTCTTTTCATGTTATCATCATCCAGCACCATAGCTTCCTAATACTCTGTTTTGTTTTCAGCATGAACTGCTGCTGCAGATGATGATGATGATTCAATTTCTGAAAAATTCAAAGTGGTTTACTTCATAAGAGAAGGCAGTTTTAACAGGAAACATCATAATGTTAACAGATTAACAGCCACAGAAAGCATTTGTTGTTGTTTAGCCGTTTAGTCGTGTCCAACTCTTTGTGACCCCCTGGACCAGAGCACGCCAGGCACTTCTGTCTTCCACTGCCTCCCGCAGTTTGGTCAAACTCATGTTGGTAGCTTCGAGAACACTGTCCAACCATCTCATCCTCTGTTGTTCCCTTCTCCTTGTGCCCTCCATCTTTCCCAACATCTGGGTCTTTCCCAGGGAGTCTTCTCTTCTCATGAGGTGGCCAACGTATTGGAGCCTCAACTTCACGATCTGTTCTTCCAGTGAGTACTCAGGGCTGATTTCCTTCAGAATGAATAGGTTTGATCTTCTTCCAGTCCATTGGACTCTCAAGAGTCTCCTCCAGCACCATAATTCAAAAGCATCAAGTCTTCGGCAACCAGCCTTATTTATGGTCCATCTCTCACTTCCACACATCACTACTAGGAAAACCATAGCTTTAACTATATGGACCTTTGTTGGCAAGGTTGGCAAGAAAGCATTAAAGGTAAAGTAAAGGTACCCCTGCCTGTATGGGCCAGTCTTGCCAGACTCTGGGGTTGTGCGCCCATCTCACTCAAGAGGCCAGGGGCCAGCGCTGTCCGAAGACACTTCCGGGTCACGTGGCCAGTGTGACATCGCTGCTCTGGCGAGCCAGAGCTGCACATGGAAACGCCGTTTACCTTCCCGCTAGAAAGCGGTCCCTATTTATCTACTTGCACCCGAGGGTGCTTTCGAACTGCTAGGTTGGCAGGCGCTGAGACCGAGCAACGGGAGCGCACCCCGCCGCGGGGATTCGAACCGCCGACCTTTCGATCGGCAAGCCCTAGGCGCTGAGGCTTTTACCCACAGCGCCACCCGCGTCCCATAGAAAGCATTAGCCTTGGCCAAAAGTCTTGTGGAAGAGGTATATCTTGCAACCTCCTCCAAACGTGATCAAAGAGAGCGGCTTATCACTTTAGGGAGGGCTTTCTACAATTTCAGTTATGGCTGTCTCCTGGCCTTCATTCTCTGGACTTCTTGAAAAGAAAGCACAGACAACAAAGCCTGTTGAGTAGATATTAATGTTATGTATTCAGTGGTCTGTGTTTGCCTGAGCTTGAGTCTGGACTAAGGATTCTGAGCCCCTGTGTTTAAATTTGATACATGATATCCAATCACAGAACATTTTAGGATTTGGGCCTCCACCATTGGCCGTTAAACTCTGACTTATGATTCGCAGCTTAGAAGTTTAGATAGCCAAACACGTCGGGAGTGGGAGTGGCCCAGGCCTTCAGAAAAGTATATAAGCAGTTGCTTTGCCCCTGTTGTCCAGTTATGTAGTTCAATAAAGGTTCTTGATGTTATCACTCTGCCTTGCCTTGTGGGAACCCACCTACATTTCCCTTAACTTGGGAGTGTGTTCACACAAAGGATGAGGGCCTCAGACTAGGAAAGGCTCTAAAACCAGTATCTAAAACTAGTGGTATCACAAGCAAATTGGTAGCCTATACCACTCATGCAAAACACCTGTTAGAGAACAGGCAAGTAGCACTGTGCACCAAGGGTAGATCTAGACAATGGTTAAAAAATGCTATAAATAAGTCAGAAATTAAAGCGTTAAAACAAGAACAACAAAGCCTATGTAAAAATCCATATAAACTCCCCTTTGGTCTCTGGCACCATATGGTGTTGGATGTTTATAAAATATTCAAAACATATTCTTGTGACGAATGTGGGATGCTGTGGTCCAACCACAGATACCAGCAGCCTTCAAGCAAGCAAACTTGCCTTATTATCACTGCCTACCTGAGCGGTGCTGAATATCACATCTATTGCCAGGTGTGTCCTGCTGGAAATAAAAAGAGGGCTTTTCCCTTGGCCTGCCTTTATATCCACTCAGTTGCCAAGTGCTTTGTGACATCACACAGCCAATGGCAACAACTGGGGGAGGCATCATCTTCATTGCTTTGAGCCTCACAATGGCAAGAGGACCTATCAGTGATTGTGTGCTTGTTTATTCAGGACACAGGTGGTGCTGTGGTCTAAACCACTGAGCCTGAGCTCCCGTTGCTCTGTCCCAGCTTCTATCAACCCAGAGATCTACAGAACTGGCACTGTAACAGGTGCCACATAATACTTGTTCTGCAGTTGTAAAATCTTTTTATGTAGTCTTTGGAACTCCCTGCCTATTGACATCAGGCAGCTGCATTCCCATGAGCTTGTCCTACACTCGAGTAGGACCCTGGCAGAGACACATGTCCTACTGGCATGTTCTCTCCCCCCTGGTCGATCGTTAGGGAGCTTCAAAAGCTTTCTTCAGCCCGAACATCACAGTGACCGGTGCCAACAGACATCGCCACACTTAGGGATCTGCAGAGTTTGTGCAGCTTGTGTATCAGACCTCAGCAACTCAGCATTTTGGCTAATCTACTTTATTTACATATAAACACACATGGAGCACTGCAACATGACTCTCTCTCTCTCTAGCATCAGACAGCAAAGAGAAAAAACAAAGGACAACAGTCCCACTTCACGGACCACAGTAACACAAACATCCTGTCTCCATCACTTCCCACTCTGTGGAGTCAAAAAATATACCGTCATGTGAGAGACAACAATCCCATGACTGCAATCACGGAACAGGAATTTTAACAGCTTTTTTGTGTTCCATTGTGCCAGAAGCTGTTTAATCATGCTGGCCACATGACCTGGAAAGCTGTCTGTGGACAAACGCCGGCTCCCTCGGCCTGAAAAGGGAGATGAGCACTACAACTCCATAGCGGCCTTTGACTGAACTTCACCATCAAGCAGTCCTTTGCCTTTTCTTTTTTTTATCTTATTGTGACGAATGTAGCTGAGTTCCAGTTGAAACCTCCAAATCATCTAAGGGTGGACTCCTGTAGATGATATAATCAAGCTTGAAAGTTACAAAAGCAAAGGCTCAGCATCACAGCAGGAGGATCTGGGAGTTTGTTGGCAGTAACTGCAATTTGCTTCTAAGGCTGCAGCAAGGAGACCAGGGAGACCAGGAATACCCCTAGTTTCATTGCTTGATGTCACAGAGACTCATAGTGAGGTCATGCCCCAGCCTAGACCATGGCCATTTGTTCTCAGTATCATCTCCAACTTGTCTGGATTAACCTGTTCTCCCTCAACCCTGAAAACACTGGTTTGTGACAGATACAGTTACTCCTGGATTATTTGCAGAAGACATAGAGAACTGGAGATGGTTGGTATATTTAGGAAACTCAGATGACCTCTGAATGTCCGTAACTGGGAGCCTGGATATCAGACATCTAAATTGTCAACCAAAGGTAACAGGTAAGATCTTTATTTACCATAATGCTGCAAATGATCTTTAAGAAGCATTTGCAGTGGCTTCCTAAATTGTGATGCAGGAAGTGGCAAGATCAGAGCTTGGGTATGTAGATCCATTTTGTTGCCAATATATATCAGTCTCAGTAATGCTAACTCATGACCAGGGAATGGATCAGTATCTAGGGAGCATTCTTTGCAGCAGAACCAAATAACAGGTGAGGTGAAATAAAAATCAGTAGAATTTTGCCACATTTAAGTCCAGGCTCAGCAAAATTACTGAAAATAGGACCCAAGATGGACACATCAATCAACCCTCATGCTGTACTTTTAAGTGAATATCCTTAAAATCCAGTCACTATTCAGTATGAAGACTTGTTTGTTTAAGGTCTGTGAAGTACCTCGTGTAAGACATTGTCAGACCAGCACTAATGTTCAAGGAGGAAACAGAACAGGGGTCCTTAAGTGTATTATCTTCATTAGTTTCAGAATTATTAGAGGGCTTATGAATGTGGACCTGCACTATCCAAAGTAAATACAACTGTCAGTGTTTGGTACTGTGAGAGAAAGAGAGGCAGAGATGGGAAACCACAGACTGCTGTTCTAATGCTAACATTTATTGTGATATATGTGCCCAATGATTTTTCAAGGGCAAACT
Organism: Podarcis gaigeae; assembly: GCF_964106915.1. Taxonomy (NCBI): domain Eukaryota; kingdom Metazoa; phylum Chordata; class Lepidosauria; order Squamata; family Lacertidae; genus Podarcis; species Podarcis gaigeae. The sequence goes on along the minus strand of NC_139687.1, from coordinate 10,723,572 downwards.
AATCTTGCGCTTTTTTGTTCTGACGGCAACGGCAGCTCACGTACAGAATGTCCAAATGATTCTGAGCCGTGTTACAGACAAAATGCAAATAATATTATATTGACCAGTCAAACGTGTACTTTGCATGTGAAAATAAAAGCTGAAGAGGGAATAATTGGGCACACATACAGGTTTAAAAACACAGTGGTGAAAATGATATGAAACTCAAAGCAAGCAGTGAAAAAAGACGGAAAGGAAAACAGCTGAAAGAAATGAACATTCGTCTCTGTTTCAAATTATGAGCATTAGCACTGCATAATGTGTCACAACTTAATGGAAATGAGTCAGCTCTAGACCTGACAATCTGAAGAACTATTTTTGAAAGGTGTGAGGAAAATTTAGAAATTAGCCTTCAAGAGCTAAGAGCTGAAGAGTAAGAACTGAATTTTTCTCCTGTTTTGAGATTTAGTTTCCGATCTTTCTCTGCTGGTTAGAACTGAATATATTAGAGAATGGAAAGACAGAGCCTCTTCTACTCTTCCTCTGGTAGTAGGCAGTACATGAATTGACATTTGCTTTATATTTGCTGCTTCCAGTCACATCTTCCATAAAATTCTTAATTTGCTGAGGGAAAGGCAACATTGCCTGGAATCCCTGCCTCCTCATCTTCAATGGGTGATATCTGAAAGAAAATCTGCATGTGCTCAAGGATGAACGCATCACCAACCAGATTCTGTTCCTCATACGACTCCTGCAAAATGGTTCTTCGTCAGCATGTAATCCTCAGCTCAAGTTAAACACCAAAGATACTTGTTTACAGTGGTGGCCAATGAAGTGGGCCAGGGGATAATTCGGATATCATTGGCCTGAAGCAATGCTGGCTGAACAGTAGCAATGTGTATGCAGAATACTGATCGGATTGCTCCCTGCATCAATGTCCATGTATAAGACTATGTTTTTCCCCCTTAAAAATCATGCTAGAAAATGGGGATCGTCTTATGAGATGTTTAGCATGTTGCTTTTTCTTTTAATATTTACACTTGCTGGTTTCTTGGTGTATTTCGTTTTCTGTTTTGACTTTGTGAGCCGGTCATCTCCAGGCTTGACTACTGTAATTTGCTCTACGCGGGGCTGCCCTTGAAGCTGTCCCAGAAACTCCAGCGGGTACAGAATGCTGCAGCGAGGCTCCTCACGGGGTCTCTGCCATGGGAGCATATTCACCCAGTGCTTTTCCAGCTGCACTGGCTCCCGGTGGAGTACAGGGTCAGATTTAAGGTGCTGCTTTTGACCTTTAAAGCCCTTCACGGCCTAGGACCCTCGTACCTACGGGACCGCCTCTCCTGGTATGCCCCACGGAGAGCCTCAAGGTCCATAAATAACAACACCCTAGTGGTCCCGGGCCCTAAGGAAGTTAGATTGGCTTCGACCAGAGCCAGGGCCTTTTCAACTCTGGCTCCGGCCTGGTGGAACGCTCTGCCTCATGAGACCAGGGCCCTGCAGGATCTGATTTCTTTCCGCAGGGCCTGTAAGACAGAGTTGTTCCGCCTGGCCTTTGGCTTGGAGCCAGTTTGATTCCCTCCCTCCCCCCTCTCTCTTTTCCCCTTCTTTTCCTTCTCCTCCTGCGATGAGGCTACATTTTAATATTTTAATGTTCCATTATTTTAATTGTTGTATTTTATTTAGTTTTTAAGTTTGTAATCATTCATCTTGTTTTTATTATTGCTTGTAAGCCACTCTGAGCCCGGCCTTGGCTGGGGAGGGCGGGGTATAAATAAAAAATTATTATTATTATTATTATTATTATTATACATGGGGTGGACAACTGATTGGTTGCTGCCGCAGCTGTCAGTGGCTGTTGTGCGTTTTATTGGTTCCTCCGTCAATGGGTGGTGTTGATTGGCTGACAGTCTGTCAGTTGGGCGGGCGATAGGCATCTTCTGCCGGTGATGGGACAGACGGAAGGCAGATTTTGCGATGCGTGCAAGTGTTTTTTGGGCAATCCCCCCCCCCCCAAAAAAACTCAACAACCCTGGGCAATCCTCTGCAAAAAGCTCAACATCTCTGTGCCATCTCCCCCCATTTTCTTAAATTGAGTCCCCCAAAATAGGGGGGTGTCTTATAGATGGAAAAGTACAGTACTCATTCACACATATTAAAAGAAAATTTTACTTTCCTCTCCTTTCCCTTCACCCTCCAAAACCCGTAATGGGTTTCAATTCATCTCTCCAGACCAGCTTTGGAGATGGTTTAGATGGCCATATTTCAAAAAGTGAAAATGTGAACACAAAAGTTGTTGAGGTCTTTCCCCCTCCCCTTCTTTTTGGTCCCATTTTTTGCAAAACAAAATGAAGGTTGTGTTGTTGTTGTTTTTTGAAAATTCACCCAAATATGCACTTCCGTCATGGGTTCCCATACATTCAAATTTCCACCCAGACACTGTTTCCAATGGCCAAATCCCAGCTATGTCTCTATATGGAAAATAATGTTGCATAGAAGTTCACAGCATGCTATTCTTTGAAGGAGAACTACTTGAAAATGATTTACAGATGGTATTTAACTCCGAGTAAACTTGCTAAGATGTATAAGAATGAATCAGATAAGTGCTGGAAATGCAATGAGGTCAAGGGAATGTTTTTTCATATGTGGCGGACTTGTAAAAGGGTAAAAGAGTATTGGGAAATGATCCATAATGAATTGAAAAAAAAATGTTTAAAAGTACTTTCTCCCCAAAAAATCCCAGAGTCCTTTCTGTTGGGGATAACTCAGACTGAAATTCCCAGGTGTCAAAAAAGGTTATTTATGTATGCTACTACTGCAGCCCATGTTTTGTTAGCCCACAAATGGAAAATGAGTGAGGTCCCAACCAAAGAAGAATGGCAACTTAAATTGACAGAATATGCACAGCTTGCAGATTTAACATATAGAGTTTAACATATAGAGCAACAGTATAGAGAAGCTAGAGCCAAACTGAAAAAGGGCATTAGGGATGCCAAAGCTATGTACTGCCGGAGGATCGAAAAGCATTTTGAGAGCTCCGACCCTCGTCGAGTATGGCAAGGCCTGCGACAAATTACAGGGCAAAATATTAAAAACGAACTGGCTAGCAGCAGTGCGCACCTGGCTGATCAGCTGAATCAATTCTTCGGTCGTTTTGAGGTGGGAACTGGAACCACCGTCACTACGGCATTGGCTACCAGCACATCATCAGAAACTATTACTGATAAACAACCATTTTTATTACAGACCTCCGATGTACAACGTGCTTTTCGGAGCATTAATATTAGGAAGGCAGCTGGACCGGATGGAATTATGGGACGAGTTATTAGGGACTGTGCTGCAGAATTAGCTGGTGTATTTACGGACATTTTTAATCTATCCCTGTTGCAGGGTTCTGTCCCTACCTGCCTGAAGACATCGATTATAGTGCCAGTCCCTAAACAGTCAGTGGTGGTATCTCTCAATGACTACAGACCAATAGCCCTAACATCTGTCGTTATGAAATGCTTTGAGAGATTGGTGCTAGATTATATTAAGGCAGGTCTTCCATCCACTCTAGACCCGTTCCAGTTTGCATACAGAAGAAATAGATCTACTGATGATGCTATTTCCATCGCTGTCCATACTGTACTGAGTCATCTAGAACGACAGGGAACCTACGCAAGGCTGTTGTTTGTCGACTACAGTTCTGCCTTTAATACAATTCTACCAGACAGGTTATTCCTTAAAATGACCAATTTGGGTATACATCAGAAGATCTGTTTGTGGGTAAGGAATTTCCTGACCGATAGGCCGCAGACAGTGAGAATGGGACCTTACTATTCTTCTACTCTAGTATTAAGCACAGGAGCCCCTCAGGGGTGTGTGTTAAGCCCCTTTCTCTATTCCCTGTACACATTTAATTGCACCCCACTGCATAAGTCCAACACAATCATCAAATTTGCGGATGATACAACAGTGGTGGGGCTCATTAGTGAGAATGATGAGGCTGCTTATAGGAAAGAAGTACAGGGGTTAATTCAATGGTGTAAAGAAAATAATCTTATTCTTAACACCAAAAAAACCAAAGAACTCATAATTGATTTTAGGAGAAAGAAAAGTGTATTTTTACCATTGCACATAAATGGCGAGGAGGTGGAGAGGGTTGGTAGTTTTAAATACCTGGGCATTTACATCTCTGAGGACCTCTCATGGACTGCAAATATTAATATGGTTGTGAGGAAGGTGCAGGGGAGGTTGTATTTCCTGAGAATGCTCAGGGGATTGAATCTATCTCAGCACCTACTTCTGTCCTATTATCACAGTACCATTGAGAGTGTCTTAACCTATAGTATATTATCGTGGTATGGGAGCAGCTCTGAAATGGATAAAAAAGCTTTACAGAGAATAATTAAAATTGCCCAGAATGTTATTGGGCTCCAACTACCAACCCTGGATGAGATCTTCACGTCTCGCAGCTTGAAGAAGTCACACAATATCCTGAGAGATCCCACCCATCCTGCTCACAACCTCTTTGAACTGTTGCCTTCGGGCAGAAGATACAGGACAATGAAAACACGAACCACACGCCTTCTGAATAGTTTCTATCCAAGAGCTCTGATTGCACTAAATAATGATCTCAGGGCCAGTTGTAAGAAATAGCAAGCAGTGAGTAGTAAGGAATGAGATAGGTTTTAGGTTATGCTATGCTTCAAATAGGTTATGTTATATTCTGGATTATGTTATGTTCTAATAGATTATGTCTGAATAGGATGAGAGTGTTGGAGATACGTGCGAATGTGTATGTGAATCCGGTCTCGGGTGTTTGATTTTCATTGTTGTGTATACTGTGTATATACGGACAATGACAATAAATTTATCTATCTATCTATCTATCTATCTATATAGAACAAGAAGAACCTACATTTAAAGAAGATTGGAAAACGTTTATTGAATACATGGGAAATAATGCTGCCAGTGTTTTTAGCTGTACACAGTTAAGATAAATTCAACAGTGTAATCTGCATATATATATATATATATATATATATATATATACAGTGGTACCTCAGGTTACATACGCTTCAGGTTACAGACTCCGCTAACCCAGAAATAGTGCTTCAGGTTAAGAACTTTGCTTCAGGATGAGAACAGAAATCGTGCTCAGAGGTGGCGCAGCGGCAGCAGGAGGCCCCATTAGCTAAAGTGGTGCTTCAGGTTAAGAACAGTTTCAGGTTAAGAACAGACCTCAGGAACGAATGAAGTACTTAACCTGAGGTACCATGTGTGTATATGGAAAGTACTGTTGCATGAGTGGTGGTCGCTGTACCCTTGCATAAAGCCTTGTTTAGCATGTTGCTTTTTCTTTTAATATTTACACTTGCTGATTTCTTGGTGTATTTCGTTTTCTGTTTTGACTTTGTGAGCTTTTTTTTTTTTTTTGCCCATTCCAAACAAAGCAGAATAATGCCATGCACTAGATTAGGCATTTGACACACTGCAGAAAAATTAAATCTGTACTTGATGTGCTTAGGAGAAACAAAGCTTCATTTGTCCTTAGTGTGATTCTTTTCTCTATTGGCATAGAAATATGGGCATTAAGTAGTTGTTTGAAGGTTCTGTTATACTGCCAGCAATGTAGCCAGTTATGCTTTATGCCTGAATCACTTTGATATATACAGAATATTATTTTTAAGTTTCCCTTTCTCTCTCTCTTTTTTAATCTAACAAGGAAGCTTCAGGGATATTTTTTGCACTGAAGAGTCACTGGGATTTTTTCCCATTTTTTTTTATACTAAATGCTTCATAAACATCTACCAGGTACATTGTTATGATGTCAGCAATAAAATGAAGGTGAGCTTGAAAGTAACGTTGCAGTCAGTAAGGCAGGATTTTAATTATACTCATCAGCTTCCTTGCCACCATCACATGCCTCTCTGTTGCTGACTACATCTTTTGTGACAGGTCAATGGAAGGTGACTTCTTTCCACTTTTCAGTGTATTCTCAAGTGTACTGAATTTTTTGCTGCCGTGATTACGCAGAGTTGGCTTCTGATGCCACTGCTATTAACATATGCTACAGCAGTAGGCCCTCTTTTCCATGCAATCTGTGAAATTAAATGAGAGGTGGGGAACCTCAAGCCTCAGGGTCAAATGTGGCCCTCTGGGCCTCTTTATGTGGCCCCTGGTTCTCTTCCCAGGCCACATGCTCTCTGGAGCCCTACATCTCACCAGCCTTGCTTTTCACATTCATTGAGTGAGGGTGAAATGCTAATGTAAACTCTGATACTGCTTCTAGCTTGCCTAGATGGTTTGGAAACTTCAGCTAGCGCAGAATTCAGCAGCCAGGATGCTTAAGAATATTTGAGCATATTACACTGATCCTGGCCCAATTGCACTGGCTACCAATTGGTTTCCAGGCTCAGTTCAAAGTGCTGGTTTTGAGCTATAAAGCCTTAAACGGCTCAGGACCACAATACCTCAAGGACTGCTTTTTTCCATATGAACCTGTCTAAACCCTGAGATCATCTTCTAAGGCCCTCCTTCATGTGCCTCCTCCTCAAGAGGTCTGGAAGGTGGCAACACAAGAACGGGGCCTTTTCTGTAGTGGCTCCCCGTCTGTGGGATGCTCTCCCTAAGAAAGTTCGCCTGGTGCCTTCATTATACATCTTTAGGCACCAGGCAAAAATGTCCCTTTTTAATCAGGCCTTTGGCTGATTGGGGACGCAGGTGGCGCTGTGGGTTAAAGCCTCAGCGCCTAGGACTTGCCGATCGAAAGGTTGGCGGTTCGAATCCCTGCGGCGGGGTGCACTCCCGTCGCTCGGTCCCAGCGCCTGCCAACCTAGCAGTTCGAAAGCACCTCCGGGTGCAAGTAGATAAATAGGGACCGCTTACCAGCGGGAAGGTAAGCGGCGTTTCCGTGTACGGCTCTGGCTCGCCAGAGCAGCGATGTCACGCTGGCCACGTGACCCGGAAGTGTCTCCGGACAGCGCTGGCCCCTGGCCTCTTAAGTTAGATGGGCGCACAACCCCAGAGTCTGTCAAGACTGGCCCGTACGGGCAGGGGTACCTTTACCTTTACCTTTTGGCTGATTGACATCCAATACCCTTTTAAAATCTGTTGGGGAGAGGGAGATTATAGGGTTGATTTTGTTTTTATGGTGTATTTTGTGTTTTTATATTGTGATTTTATGTTGTGACTACCCTGAGACCTGCAGGCATAGGGCGGTATACAGATTTTAATAATAATAATAATAATAATAATAATAATAATAATAATAATAATACAGAAAGAGATTTAGTGTGGGAGCAAGGTTGAGGGGAAATACATTCTGATATCTGTGACAGCTGCGTTTGCAAAAGCCAGCTCCATCCGTTATACGTCAGCTGTCGACCAAATCTTTCAGCTTTTCATTCTTCTGATGGGACAAGAGAAAGGTTAAAAAACTGTAGAAACTGATTAATCAAGAACTCCGTGATCTGTTCATTATTTTTATTCTTAACACTGACAGCAAGCAATTATTCTGGTAGCTTTTCCCCCAACCTTCCAGTTCTCCTACTACTTTTACTTGCGGTGGGAGGGAACTTGAAGATTGTCAATGCAGGCTAACTGCTGGGTGAATCAGAATACGCTAATAAAACGGTCTCATTTGTCCCAGCAACCAAGTTGGAAATATCTCCCAATCTGTTATTGTCAATATAATCATTTGACAGGCCCTATCCGCACCAAGGAAGTGTATGGAAGTGAGAGCTGGACCATAAAGAAGGCTGATCGTCTAAGAATTGATGCTTTTGAATTATGGTGCTGGAGGAGAGTCTTGAGAGTCCCATGGACTGCAAGAAGATCAAACCTCTCCATTCTTAAGGAAATCAGCCCTGAGTGCTCACTGGAAGGACAGATCCTGAAGCTGAGGCTTCAATACTTTGGCCACCTCATGAGAAGAGAAGACTCCCTGGAAAAGACCCTGATTTTGGAGAAGGGGACGACAGAGGATGAGATGGTTGGACATTGTTCTCGAAGCTACCAGCATGAGTTTGACCAAACTGCGGGAGGCAGTGGAAGACAGGAGTGCCTGGCATGCTCTGGTCCATGGGGTCACGAAGAGTCGGACACGACTAAACGACTAAACAACAACAACAGCAAATCTGCACCAAACCTTTGCACTATTTCACTTTTCTTCTGTGCATAGCATTGCAGCTCAGTTTCTTTCATTGATGACTAAGGCAGACTCTTCATTAGTCAAAAGGGGGTACGGTTTGTTTATATGGTCTCATCAGTGCTGGCTGCTGCCAGTGAGAGGCATCATTCATGAGATTCTCTCGCTGATGCAGCATGCAGTTAATCCTAAAAGAGGGCAAACAAAGAGAAGCAGAAAAAAAGTGCCTTGGACAATACAACTTGCGAGTGTCTTGTTTTTCATTCAATGAATGCCTCTGAGCACCAAATCTATTTCACAGCTTTATTTTCTTTTTGGGTAGATAATATCAACTTTTGTCAAAGTCTAAGGGCTGTTACAGACGAGCCCTGGCAGAGATCTGCTTACATTTATCCACATAGCATTGAAAAATATTTCCCTTTCCCCATTAGAGGACTTTGGTCTCCCTGCTGTTCAGGGCTGGATTTAGGTTTGATGAGGCCCTAAGCTACTGAAGGTAATGGGGCCCTTTATATGTCCAGCTGTCCTTTGTCAGCAACAAATTGTCACTGTTTTTGTGTTGAATATAGGTTATAAGAAGCCTACACAACACAAAACACTTGCAGTATGTAGGGTTTTTTTTGTTTGTTTTTATCTTATATTTTGGAAATGTACATCCAGTTTTTCCCCCTGTAATTTTTTTGGGGGGGGCCAGGAGAGTGGGGCCCTAAAGTATAGCTTGTTTAGCTTATACAGTGGTACCTCGGGTTACAGACACTTCAGGTTACAGACTCCGCTAACCTAGAAATAGTACCTTGGGTTAAGAACTTTGCTTCAGGATGAGAACAGAAATTGTGCTCCGGCAGTGCGACAGCAGCAGGAGGCCCCATTAGCTAAAGTGGTACCTCAGGTTAAGAACAGTTTCAGGTTAAGAACGGACCTCCAGAATGAATTAAGTTCTTAACCCGAGGTACCACTGTACATAAATCTGGCACTGCTGCTGTTCTGTCATAGCAGCATAGACCATAAGAAACAATTTCCATTTTTTTAAAAGGCAACTATGCCCTCCTACCTATGAAACACAAGGAAAGCATTGTCAACGTTCACCAGCCTTGATTCATACTTAGCCAGCATTCTCATTCCTGGCTCATCTCCATCACATTTTTTGGACAGACATCCCACCCCCCAAATACCAGGGTTTATATAATAAATACAGTGGTACCTTGGGTTAAGTACTTAATTCGTTCCGGAGGTCTGTTCTTAACCTGAAACTGTTCTTTACCTTGGAAACAAGAGGAACTACCGACTCTTGAAGAATGGAGAATGAAACTTATGGACTACGCAGAATTGGATAAAATGACTGGGAAAATTAGATACCAAAAGGATCACGAGTTCATCGAGGACTGGGGAAAGTTTACGGATTATCTGGAAAACATATGTGATGAACAGACCACGCTAGTCGGTTTTAAAGAGGCTTTGTGATGTTAAAGGTGTATTGTAAAAAGAAATAGAGATGAAAGGATAATATTAACTGGCAATATAATATATTGAAAATGCGTAACAAATAGAAAATATGTGAAATATACTCAGAGTCGCAAAGTGATTTCATGCTCTTTATTCAGCTCATAGTGGTGAGGAGGAATGAATGAATGTCCCCTCAAAGTATCTGCTTTATATACATTATTTACACAATGGGCTGCACATGATTGGCTAATTCTGGAATTCTACTGTAAGCCAATCAGGTTGTGGATTCACTTCTATCTGGAGCATGATTGGGTGGTTCCTGCCAACCAATCATATTGCTGCATTGTTCTAGGACCAATCAGACTGCTGCATTCTGAATCCTATTGTTCTAGGACCAATCAGACTGCTGCAATTTGGATCCTATTGTTCTAGGACCAATCAGACTGCTGCAGTTTGGATCCTATTCAACTCAGTACATAACACCCCTCCCCTCTAAGTTCCAGTCCTGCCCGGGAGGTCGCATTCATAGTCCTCGAGGTACGCCGGCGGCCTACGTGTGCGTTGTGGCTTGGGGTGTTCCCTGGTCCGGGGTTCAGGTTCTGGCTCGTGTGCCAAGGATGCTGGCTGTGATGGGCCTGTTTGGTCTGGCGCAACCGGCTTGCTCAGTCGTGGTTCTGGCTCCGGTGTCCTTTCGGCCTCGCAGGTCCACTCTGTATTTACTGATTCTGCCTCTCCTGCTGCCCCCTCCTGCTCTATGGGCCTCACTGCCCCGCTGTTCCCTTGGGACTCCTCTGACCCTTCCTCCTCCTGGTTTTCTCTCGGGAATCGTCGCCGTATCTGGTCGCAGTGGCGGCGCCAGCATTGCCCCCCATTTGTTAGCACCTCGTACGACACGGGGCCAGTGACCCTGGTGACTGTGGCAGGTACCCATGCTGGGCCTGCCCCAAAATTCTTTGCGTACACTGGGTCCTGGGCCTTGAAGGTCCGGGGGTTCCTGCCTTCCCCCACCACTACCTCATCCTGAGCTCTATCGGGGTGAAGGCGGTCCAATCTGATTGCAAGGCGCCGACCCATTAGTAGTTCAGCGGGGCTCCGGCCAGTTGTTGAGCTGGGGGTGCTGTGCTGTGCTAGGAGGAATGTGGCAAGGCGGTACTCCCAATCCCCTTGCGTCATGCGGCGAAGGGTGTCCTTGGTGGTCCGCACCATGCGTTCTGCTTGGCCATTGGTGGCAGGGTGGAATGGCGCCGAACAGATGTGGCGGATGGCGTTCTGCACTGTGAAGGTTTGGAATTCTCCTGACGTAAATGCAGTCCCATTGTCTGAGACGAGAGTGTCAGGGAGCCCGTGGGTTGCAAAGAGCCTGCGTAGTACCCGGATGGCTGCGGACGTAGAAGTGGACGGTACCAGTGCGACTTCCAGCCATTTGGTGTAGGAGTCCACCACTATGAAGAATGTTTTCCCCTGAAAGGGGCCAGCGAAGTCCACATGCAGGCGTGACCATGGTGCTCAGGCGGACTCCCAGGACTGGACTGGGGCCCTTGGGGGATCTGGGCGGGATTCTTGGCAGGCCTGGCAGTGTTTGACCCAGGCCTCTATCTCTCCGTCGATCCCTGGCCACCACACATAACTCCTGGCCAGGGCCTTCATTCTTACTACCCCTGGGTGTGTCTCATGTAGGGCTGTGAGGACCCTTTTGCGGAGGGGCTGGGGAACAACAACCCTGCTTCCCCATAACAGGCACCCCTTGTGGGCCGACAGTTCATGTTTGCGGGTTGTGTAGCCAGCGAATTCTGGCCCAGGACTGCTGCTGGGCCATCCCCTCCACACCCAGTCCAGGACCCGGGAGATGACCCTATCTTTCTTGGAATGGTGTGCAACTTCTTGTGCCTGAATGGGGTGGTCAGGAAGCAGCTCCAGGCTCATAACCTCTTGTGCAGGTGCTGGGTCGGGGCCTGTTTCTGGTAGTGGTAGCCTGCTGAGGGCGTCCGCATGGCCCATCGCCTTCCCCGGGCGGTGAATCAGTGCATACTGGTAGCTGGCAAGGAAAATTGACCACCTGAGGACACGAGGAGACAGCACTTGGGGGGTCTGCTTTTCGGGAGCAAACAAGCCAAGCAACGGCTTGTGGTCAGTCACCACGGTGAAGGGCCGCCCGTACAAGAAATCATGGAATTTTTTTACTCCCTTCACGATTGCGAGCCCCTCCTTGTCTATTTGCGAGTAGTTCCGCTCGGTTGCGTTGAGTGTCTGGGAAAAGTATGCTACCGGTACCTCTCTCCCATCCGGGAGTTGGTGTCCCAGGACAGCGCCGATGCCATAGGGTGAGGCGTCGCATGCTAGCACAACTGGCAGCCTCTCGTCGAAGTGCGCCAAGACCGAGTTTGAGACAAGCAGGTCCTTGACTGCCTGGAATGCAGCCTCCTGGCGCTGGCCCCACACCCAAGGGGCCCGCTTGTCCAGGAGTCTGTGTAGGGGCTCCGCTACCACCGCTTTGTGGGGAAGGAAGGAATGGTAAAAGTTCAATAGTCCCAAGAAGGCCTGAAGTTCAGTCTTGCTCTTGGGTGCTGGGGCATCACAAATGGCCCGTACCTTGTCCCCAGTTGGGTGGACCCCTTCTGCGTCCACCATAAATCCCAGAAAGTCCACCTGAGGCACTCCTAGTAGACATTTTTCCCGCTTCACCTTGAGACCCGCCATCTGGAAACGGTGCAGAACGGTGCGGAGGCAGTCCTCAAACTCCTCTGGTGTGGGCCCGGCAATCAACACATCATCGAAGAAGGGGGTGACGCCAGGAATCCCTTTAAGGAGCGAGTCCATTAGATTCTGGAATATGCCTGGTGCCACACTGACACCGAATTGCAGCCGCTTTACCCTGAACGTTCCTCTGTGCGTCACAATTGTCTGTGCCTCTGCTGTGGCCTCATCTACTGGAAGCTGTTGATATGCTTGGGCCAAGTCCAGCTTGCCAAAAATTTTCGACCCAGCCAGTGTGGCAAGGACATGGCTGACCACTGGCACTGGGTATGCATGGGACGTGAGGGCCTTGTTTATGGTACATTTGTAGTCTGCGCAGATGCGGACTGAACCATTAGGCTTGACGGGTGTGACGATTGGGGTTTCCCAGGGGGCATTAGGCACCGGCTCCAGCACTCCTTGCTCCACAAGCTGGTCCAATTCCTTGTCTATACGGGGTTTCAGGGCGAACGGGACCCGGCGGGCCTTTAGCCTGACCGGTTGTACTGCGGGGTCAAGCTGTAGAGCAATGGGGGGCCCCGTATACTGTCCCAATTTCCCATCGAAAACCTCTGGAAATTCCTTGCATATGGCATCCACGTCCACTTGTAAGGTAGTGTGGTTCACCCCGGTGATGGCTAGCCCCAGTGGTCCAAACCATTCCAATCCCAGTAAGCTAATGTAGGGGCCCTTGACCACAAGCAAGTCCAGTTGCCGCGTCCGCCCTCGGTATTGCACCCTGAAGGTCCCCACCCCCATTGTGGGGACCTTACGTTTCTGGAAGTCCCGGAGGGTGAATGGGGCCGGCCTGAGTTTGGGACCCCCAGTAGGACACAGTTTCCTTAAGGTCCTTGCCGAGATTATGGATAGATTTGAACCCGTGTCAAGCTCCATGCGGCATGGGGCCCCCTCTATCCGTACCTCTACATAAATTTTCTCTATGTTGGGGTAGGGCAACTGGTATACCTGGACGTCTGTGAGCTCCGTCGAGTTGCCTTGGTGCGTTGGGCCCCGGGACCTGGGGCTCTTGGATTGGTCATCTGATGCCTGGCGTCGGGTGGGCCGAGCCCGACACACCCGGGCGATGTGTCCCAATTTTCTGCACTGCCTGCACTCTACGTTGCGGAAACGGCAGGTCCTCCTCTCGTGACTTTCCCCGCAGCTTGCACAGTTCCCTCCTTCTCGTCGAGGCAGCTGTGGTATGTGGGCTGCTTGAGTGTGCTGCTGTACTCGGTGCACTTCCTCCTTGTCAGATCCTGAGTCGTCGGTGAGGTCTTCGTGGTGAACCCTCGGTTGGGATGGCAGGCTTGGCTGTGCCTCTTGTGTCGACCTCTTGGCAGCTTCCGTTGCCAGGGCCTCCTCCAGAGCGACCTGGAACGTTAGGTCCTTCTTAGCGTAGAGGCGTCGTTGCAGCTTCTCATCCTTCAGGCCACCGACGAGGCGGTCCCGAAGCATGTTCTCCAGCTCTGAGAAGTTGCAGAACCGGGCGGCTTGGCGGAGAGCGGTCACAAACCCAGTTATGGTTTCCCCAGGGGCTTGCCGCTTTGCGTAGAAGGCATTTCGACGAGCCACCACTGAGGGCTGTGGCGAAAAGTGCCCCTTTAGCTGTTCCATTATTGTTTTGTATGGAACAGTAGCGACGTCTTCAGGCGCAAGGAGAGCCCGGGTGATTTCAAATGTCTCCTCTCCGCAGACGCTGAAGAATATCGCCCTCTTCTTGGCGTCTTCTTCATCGGTGACCCCTTTGGCTTCTAGGAGGAAGGTAAAATGGGAGGCGTACGCTTCCCAGTCTCCCGTTGCTGGGTTGAACGGCGAGAAGCTGCTGTCGGTTGCCATTCTGAGTTCCTTGGGTCCCGGAGCTGAAGCCTGGATACACGGTGCGAGGCAGCGGTGCGGCAGGTGGCGGTGCTGCGGTGCTGTGTGTGGCAGTCAGTTCAGCGGGATCCCACCTTCGTCGCCAGTGAAATATACTCAGAGTCGCAAAGTGATTTCATGCTCTTTATTCAGCTAATAGTGGTGAGGAGGAATGAATGAATGTCCCCTCAAAGTATCTGCTTTATATACATTATTTACACAATGGGCTGCACATGATTGGCTAATTCTGGAATTCTACTGTAAGCCAATCAGGTTGTGGATTCACTTCTATCTGGAGCATGATTGGGTGGTTCCTGCCAACCAATCATATTGCTGCATTGTTCTAGGACCAATCAGACTGCTGCATTCTGAATCCTATTGTTCTAGGACCAATCAGACTGCTGCAATTTGGATCCTATTGTTCTAGAACCAATCAGACTGCTGCAGTTTGGATCCTATTCAACTCAGTACATAACAATATGGATGATTGATGGAGGAGCTGGTGGAAGTACAAAATTGGAAATTTGAGAATATGGTTGTGTTGACTAATTTGTAAAAGAAAATTTAATAAAAAATTATTTTAAAAAAAGAAACTGTTCTTTACCTGAAGCACCACTTTAGCTAATGGGGCCTCGTGCTGCTGCCATTCTGCCGCTGCCGCCGCCGTGCGATTTCTGTTCTCATCCTGAAGCAAAGTTCTTAACCTGGGGTACTATTTCTGGGTTAGCGGAGTCTGTAACCTGAAGCGTATGTAACCTGAAGCGTATGTAACCCGAGATACCACTGTACTTCCTTCTGGCTTGGATTTCAATTGTGCTTTCTGCATATCATATGCAGTAATGGTTTAGTTTGACTTCCCTTTCCCCTTGACCTCATAGTCTGACCCTGCTTTGTAAACTGCATTGCATGGTGCATGGACAGATTCATTAGTTCATCAGTTACTTCTGTGAGATTATCTCCTTTCGCCAACTGTCGGGTATCAGTAGGTTGACTGATAAAGAGTTGATAATGAGATTACGCTTGAGGTTATGACATTTTAATGAGGATATACCGTTTCCCATACAAAAGGAGTGTGCACAGAGGGAAGAGATGAAAGCGGGCTTTAATTGTAGCGTTTCTGCTGTTGAAGCATAAAGGGATTGTACATTGGGTGCAGTTTGAATAAAAATTCGAATAACAAGTCACACACACACACACCATCCAAGAGGCTGGGATTTCAGAGCAACCTTCACAGGGCAATTTAGAATATAAATTTGATGAAAGACCCCGTAAACATGGACTGTAGCCCTATGGATGCCCACCTAAGACTCAATAAGCCCCAAAACATTGTAATCTTTTCTGAGCAACTATGCATAGGCATTCTTGAGATACAAAACAAGCACATTGACTTGCACTCAGTAGACCATTGGGTGACTTCAATATTGGATCACTGCCATGCACTCAATGGCAGGGCTTCACTTATGCTTGACCCAGAAACTGCAGTTAGTACAGAATGCAGCAACATCCTTTCTGACAGGAGCGAGATTCAGTCGGCATAAAAAGCACCTCTGCTCAGAGAGCCATACCGGTTGATGAATTGTTACTGAGCCCAATTCAAGACGTTACAGGTGTGCCAACTCTAGGGGGATCTGCACCCACAAAAAAATTGTTGTGTTCTGGGGTCTCGCGATACGTTGGACAGCATCTCTGAGGCCATCGCGAGGTCTCAGATATGCTTTGCAAGGTCTCAGAACCACTGGAAGTCAGGTTCCGTTGCCGAGGGGTGTGTATGACATCATAACTGTCATTTAATTCTACTCAATATTGATCCAGAGCAGAGCTCCAATGTATAGTTAGCAGAGTAAAAACTTAAACACGTTGCAGGGTTCCCAAAAAATAGACCAGAGGCAATTGTATTTCATCCAGCAGAGCTCTACTGTTACTGAAGGCAAATGAGCATAATGGTCACAATGACCGCTCCCCGCTTAAAACGAGGGGCGCCCTTTGCGTGGACACGTGCAGCCCCTAGATCTGGAGCGGCTCCAACAGCATAGGCTTGGCTTTGCCTTCCCTCAGGTGGGATACCTGGAGGTCTACGCCTACCTCAGTCAGTTGTCCAATCCCACCTGGGGGAAGCGTTGCCAAGGAGACCAGGCCAGGTAGGGGAGGGATTACCTGCCCACACAATAGAGGGAGGATCTTACCTGGGAATTCTCACTTGGCTCCAGAGCTTCTCCCACCCTACCCACCCTCAGTCAATGTCTTATTTTGCAGGTTAATTTTTCCTCAGGTTTTGCAGGTTAATTTTTCCTTCACAGGTATTCGGGCGCTGCTACGTTAAGGTCGCTGTTAAAGGGCCGGAAAGGAATTTCCCTGCATTGGCAAGTTTCGCCTTTCCCGTAGCAAAACGTCACAACTTTGGCGGTATCAGGCCTTGGGCGGAATCCTTTTGTCCACCTTCCTCTTTGCGGCGGCGATACCAGGGTTCCCCATTAAAGGGGTTTTCTGAAGGGAGGCTTGGACCGTACGCCAAAATGTCGTCATTGCTCTCCCCTGCGGAGGCGGCATAATGGGGGCGGCTATCTCTGCTTGAACATATGTTCTCCAGAGCCGGCCCATCCCCCCACACACACACACTGGATAACCCTGATGCTCCCTAGGTCCCCGGCTGGGGACTGGGGAGGGAGAACGCCCAATGCCTGAGCCAAGGTCTACCCACATTTGAAATTTAATAAAGTTGTGGCCAATTTAATCCCATAGCACGTTGTCTTGAGGCATTATTCCACATGACGGGGGGACCGCGCGGGATCTGGGGACTCTGCCTGTCCACGCAAATCCAACACATTCAGGATTGGCACTGTCCATAAGAAATCCAGTTGCAGCACTTAACTTAAACTTAAGAATAGCTTATAATAAGTCTAAACCAGGGGTAGTCAACCTTTTTATACCTACCACCCACTAATGCATCTTTCTTGATGGTAAAATTTCCTACCGCCCACCAGTGCTCGATGGAAGGAGAATTCAGCTTGTGACATAGAACCCCCTGCCGCCCACCTAGAATCCTGAAACACCCACTAGTGGGTGGTAGAGACCACCCCTGGTCTAAACCTTAACACTAAGGATACTATGTACAGAACACCACACCAGAAGGAAGGAAGATAGAAAGAGATAGTAAAACCCAGGCTCCTTCTGGCTTCTTATTATAGTCAGCATGACGCTGACAGAAGAGATAAGAGAACCAGTTTCAGCCAGCTGTACTCAGCTTCTCTGAAGGTATAACCCAAACATCATGAAGCTTCTTTCACACAGAGAAGCTTCCAGAAGCTTCCAGAACCCTCTTGAGTTAAGTAGAATAGGAAAGATCTCTACACATCAGATCAATACTTTCTGTACTAAGAAATGCAAACTGACAATAACATCACGTCGCAATGTGACATCACGATGTCCCATATCCTGGGGCCTAAGTTGGCTCCCCTCAGATGTTCTAGTTGATAGCTAGTCCTCCTTTTTTTACAATAGTTTCCAAATTTGATATGTAGCCTTCTCATACCAGTATGGGTTAATGAGATGAGTGTCATGCCATCTGCATAAAGCAAGACTGGGAACTTCTGTTTCCCAACTGAAGGGGGGAAAGCATGAGATGAAGAGGAAAGCTCCTGGTGTATATAATTTATGTAAAGATTGAATGGGGTAGTGATAAGATGCAGCCTTGTTTGATTCCCTTTACTGTGGGAATTGAATCAGATAGAAAACTTGTCCTGCCAAGAAGGTTGGTGGTTCGAATCCCCGCAACGGAGTGAGCTCGCATTTCTCTATCCCAGCTCCTGCCAACCTAGCAGTTCAAAAGTATGCCAGTGCAAGGAGATAAATAGGTACCGTTCCGGCGGGAAGGTAAACAGCATTTCTGTGCACTCTGGTTTCTGTCACAATGTTCCCTTTCACCAGAAGCAGTTTAGTCCTGCTGGCCGCATGACCCGGAAAGCTGTCTGTGGACAAACGCTGGCTTCCTCGGCCTGAAAGCAAGATGAGCGCCATAACCCCATAGTCGCCTTTGAGTGGACTTAACCACCCAGGGGTCCTTTACCTTTTTACTGTCTTGTGATGGCCAATGGCTATGAACAATAAACTCTACTGACAGGCAAGTCAATATGTTACTATTGGTATATAAACCGTTAGAACAGTTTACTTGTGGGATCTCCATGCCACATATGTGTCCATTCAACCACTTTTGATCTACAGAACTGGCACTGTTACAGGTGCCACATAATACTTGTTCTGCAGTTGTAAGAAATCTTTTCGTGTAGTCTTTGGAATTCCCTGCCTATTGACATCAAGCAGTTGTGCTCCCATGATGCTTTTCTGTGGCTTCTTGAAACTTTATTTATTTTATTTTGAGGCAACATATCCAGACACATTTATGTTGATGTGTCTTCATCTTTTTTCCTGATAATTTTAACTATCCTCAAGTGTTTTTAATTGTTCTTAACTATTTTTATTGATATTTTTTTTGGGGGGGGGGGAATTGGGAACTGCTTTAGTATAATCAAACAGTATAGATTTTTTATTAAAGAAATAAATTCATAACCAGTGGAGTGTTTTCAAAATTAAATATGTTCCTGCTTGGGCAGCTTTTCCTCGAGAGTAAGCAGGAATTCCCACATCTTTAAGAGCAGGCCCATGTGAAACAAATATTTATCTGGGAATAGTCTAGATCTGAGGATAACAGTGCATGTATCAAAGTGGTCTGATAGGCTTTTTTTCAGAAGAGAGCAGAGTTGGCGAGCCAACCAAAGTTGGTAAATTTGACATACACAAGTGCTGATTTGGGGTGAGTGGGTGCATATTTAAAATATTCACCAGAATTATGAAAATGTGCATTCAAAATCACTCCATGATAAATGATTGTTTCATTTACTGCCCATATAATAGAGGTTGTGCAGATGTTGATGGATAGCTTATCCAAAGCTAATATCGATCCCATCCCTAATTAAAACTCGAATGTGTAATAGGAGCATTTTAAAACAAACTTCTTTCACATGCAGGGAAATTTACTGCTATCCGGAGGGCTCACACAAGGCTTATAAACCACTTGATTCCCACTTAAGCTCTCAAAATAAGACATAAAACACTGTGCCAAAGTACTGAATTGCTCACATAATGCATACATATTAACAAATTACTAGCAGGATGCACACAAAATGGGATCGGAGGTTGTAAGATGTTGGGCTCATTTGCAAAGTAGCCAGTTCCTAAGAAATTCCAGGCTGGTTCCCCCCCTCTCTTTTGGGGGGTTGGGAGTAGGATGGTGATACAAGAAGGTTAGTCCCTCTCGAGAACATTCAGCCCTTGGTTAGAAAAAGACCAAATCTTTGTATTTCTTGCTCTTTAGATTTTGTAAATATATGCAGAAACACCCTGCTGAGTCAATTTACACAGCCATAACTTACTCATTTTAAAAATGAGCTTTTTTACTGGGCCAACACATTGCCCTTTAAAAAATAATAATAAGCAAGCCTAAAGCTTTTCAAGGAAGCATTAACGCCTTTGTCAATCAAGCAAACCAAACATGTATTGAAATATTTCATTTTCTCAAATGAGACCATTGTTTTCATTCTATGTTGGTGACAAAATATCAGAAATCAGGACAATCAACTCTTACTATTTTACTTGATAGTTTCCAGTTTACACGTGATGATTATCTGTCACTAACTGCTTGCAATTGCTCCATATGTCAGCTGCCTCTGTACTGTCTGCAAGGACAAATTTTTATGTGCAGCATCTCACTGCGGTTAAATTGGGGGATTTCCTCCTGGATTGACCATTGCCCTGGACAGTGGGATGAACATAAACGTTTCCATCTGTTTCTGTCTTAATACACCTGAGAGAGCACATTCTAATATATTTTGTCTGGGGCCACTGTGTGAACCTAGGAAGCTGCTTTCCTAGTGAGTCAGAACTTTCATTCAGCTAACTCATCACTGTTTCACAGTAGCTACCAAGCGTTTCAAATTTTTTTATTTATACTTTTCAGGTTTATACAATTCACTGATTTTACAATCATTTTGACATTTCAAAACTTGACTTCCTTCCCCCACTCTCTGCGATTCCTTAAATTTATTTTTAATATCTTCTGCATATCCAAATTAACTTAATTTGCTCATTTATTCATCTTCTTTAAATATATACTCTTCTTATGAAACTGCAGGTTATTACAATAATCCTGCCAATGTTCTTATCTGTTTACAATTTATCTGTAAATATCCAATAAACCATTTCCATTCTTTTTTAAAAAGCTTGTTATCTTGATTTCTTATTTTTCCGTTAAGTTTTGCCATTTCTGCATATTCCATAAGTTTTGGTATCCATTCTTCCTTTGCTGCAATTTCTGCTTCTTTCCACTTTGGAGCAAGTAACATTCTTGCCCTTTACGAATTTGTGTGTCGACCTTGCACTAATATTTTCTGTATCGTTCCAATTTTTTAGTATATGTGCTGCCGAAGTGAGCACAGCTGCCTGGCATTTCAGACCCAGGACTCTGCTACATTAGCAAAGAAACAGTAATGTGAAGGCACTATAAACAGCAACACAATATGGAACCAGAGTGCAGGAAATTTTAAAACGTGATTTTCCATAGGGATTTTCTTTTCTTTTGTAATAACCATCTAATTTCTTTTGAAATAAAATCTGTGCTGAAGTTTTCTTCTTCTTCTTTGCCGATCACTTGTAGCCAAGTAAGATTGTTTTCCATGAACACAGTCTTAATGGTGTGACTGTAAGTGACTGTGGAGGCCAATTCTGGATCTACACGTCCTTCCACAGTGGGGTCATAGGTTTCCGGGCGGAAGTCGATCACAGTGAGGGTTTGCCAAATGTGCCTTCCTCTTAGCACGTTTCTCCCTTTCATCCTGAGTTTGAGCGTCTTCAAAGCCCATGACACCTTTGGTAAAGGCTGTCCTCCAATTGGAGGGCTGGCAGGCCAGTGTTTCCCAAATGTCGGTGTTTTTACTACATTTTTGGGGATTTGCCTTCAGAGAGTCTTTAAACCTCTTTTGTTGACGCTTTTGTTACGCTTTCCATTTTTAAGTTCGGAATAGAGTAGTTGCCTTGGAAGACAATAATCAGACACCCGCACAACATGACCAGTCCAACAAAGTTGATGTTGAAGAATCATTGCTTTGACACTGGTGATCATTGCTTCTTCCAGTATACTGGCATTTGTTCGCCTGTCTTCCCAAGTGATGTGTACAAATTTTCAGAGACACTGTTCAAGAAATCAGCTCTCGACGACTTAACCTGTGGAAAAAAACCTGTTAATGGAATCTTTTGAGGAGTTGGAGATGGCATTTATAAGTGGTCCATGTTTCACAAGCATACAGTAAGGTTGGTAGTACAATAGCTTTGTACACAAGCATTTTGGTTTCCCAGTCCTCAAACCAAGGAATGCACTTCAATTGGGAGAGAGCTGCACTTGCAGAACTTAGTCAACACTGGATTTCGGCATCAGTGTCAGCTCTTGTGGAAAGATAACTGCCCAGGTAGTTTTAATTTTAGAGTTTTGAAATAAAATCTGTGCCAAAGTACTAAAGGAAGCTGATATTTAGCCACAGGAGCTATTCCATAAAGAATTAACGTATGCCTGAGCTACAAATGGGGTGTTGGTATCAGTATTTGGTACCATAATAAGAGGACAGAAGAGAAGAAAGGGTTGGGACCTCCAATGGCAGACAACAATGGCAATGGCTTCTGGAGTGGCAAGTGTTCAGTGACTCTCCCAAACATCTCCAGCACAGCAACCATAGGGGACACCTATGCAGGACAATTCGTGGTCATTTAGGGTTTCTAGTCAATATGTGGTGGACCTGTCCCAAAATTTAAAAAAAATTCTGGGACATGGTCTATCAAGAACTAAAGAAAATTCTCAGAGAAACATTTACTAAAAGACTCTACTGTGCATTATGACAATAAACATCCCTAGAATAAACAAAAGTGTATTTCTTTATGCAATAACTGTGGCTAGAGTATTAATTGCCAAGTATTGGAAAGGACACCAGATCCCAACTAAGGTAGAGTGCAAAAGAAATTTTGTGAATATGTTGAATTAGCCAAAATGACCGAAGCAATAAGAAACCACCTGAGCTCAAGGGTGAAAAATGAATGGGATTGTTTTAAAAATTACATGAGTAAACATGGTTCCCAAATCCCAAACGTGGGTGTACCTGGGGTAAATTTCACAAAATAAAAGTTAATTGGAGGAGATATCCTATACAAAGGAAAGGTTGAAGGTATACTGGAACACAGTACAAAGGAAAGGAAATAAAGAGAGAAGATGAAGCTGTTAAGAGGTAGAGGGTAGTTAAGCATTATAGAGAAATAGATGATTATGAATATGTATAGAAAGAAAAATAGATTATGTACTGTATGTAACTGTAAAGGAAAAAGATGCTGTAAGATCTGTAAATTTTTAAATAAAAAATATAAATAATAATTAAATAATAAAAATTAAATTATAGTTTTAAAAAATTCATGGCCATTGACCTCAACCCATACCATGTTATTGTGCTCCAGCTCCTAGCTTTGAGCCCAAACCAGTGATGAGGGAAAGCTTACCTCCATTTGCCCAAAAGCTTGGGCCAGATAAGGACAGAGACTTGGAAGTCCCACATGAACAGTCCCAGATTGTGACGCCAACAATGAACTTACATAAGCACATTACAAACAAAAAATGTTTCTAATGTCATGAACTGCCTTGAACTAGGACAAGCACATAAAGTGGAGTTTGGGAAGATCTTCTAAGAGTACTATTGCATTTCTGATTTGCTCTATGATCTTGGAAAAGAATATGAATCTCTGCATTTCTTTTTAACTAGCTGCCAAAACTGCCTCAGGCAATGTGCTGTCAAAGCCAGATCATATTGTTAAACTGCTATATTCAAGCAGAATTTCTTCAAAAGCAATGAATAGCACAGGTGAGATTTGCACCGTAGTTGTTCATTCTTATTTGATATTCATCATATCACACACTGTGTAGATATGACTTCTGCCTAAAAGCGATAGTGTTTTGAAAGCTTCAGGTTGTATCTAGCATTAGTCACACTCAGAGTAGGCCCATTGAAATATATGTGACTAACTTAGGCCAATTAAATTCAATGGGTCTACTCTGAGTGAACTTTAGTGAGTTACATTTTTTCCTATTTTTTCAGAGCCCAGGCTAGTTTAGATACATTTGATGTGTGACAATATCAGAACTGTAAAATGGTAAAGTACTCCAACTAAGGCAATTCCATAATTTCATTCACAGAGCAAGCTCTCGCAAAATTCATAGACTTTTAAAAGTGTGTGCTAGAACTAGCTTATACTTAAAGGCCCTCAGCCATTGTTGTTCACTGGATATGGTCATGGATCTTAATGAAGTTGACAATAAAATAGGGGAATTTATTGCACATAAACACATCATCAAGCATGACGTGAATCAATACTTTCAAGACAGCAATACAATATGAATGCTTGAGTATGCTCTCAGCTTAAGTCCTTACACAGTCAAGTTCTTGACATAATGTGACAATAGGACACATGACAGATTAAAAACAAAACAATTAAGTACACATCAGATTACACCATCATAAACAGTACATCAGGCAGGACATTCTTAAACGGATCTCAGCTGCCACATTTTGGTATCTTTACCATTACAATGTGAAGTTGCAGAGTTGCGTGTCAAGGTCCCCAAGACACCCCCCAAATAAAACACAAATGACACTTGATTTAGTTTTTGGCATAATTTTGGCCACAACTTTATTAAAATTACAAGAAATGTGAGTGGTTGCTTAGGCATTGGTTGCGACTATCTGACCCCGCATGGGGACAGACTGACATTCGCACCGCTGCAAAAGTCAGAAAGGGAAAACATTTGGGGAGAGAGATGGAGCTGGGGACCATGCCCTCACCTCTCCCCAAATGCTCCCAGGGGCTCTTGCGTGGCCCTAGCCCCTTGCCAGGGGTTCGGACAAAAGCATGGCGAGCCCCTGGATTCCTTTAATGGAATACCCTTGCAGCAGCAGCATTTCAGAGGGGTAGGCACAGCCAATCCATACCACTCTACGAACCAATTAATAAAACCAGCCAATCAGCCAAATGGACAAAATTCCTGCCAGGCCCCTGCCCCAAAAGCAGATGACCCCATGACAGACATAGCAAGGTCAAGTGAACAACCCTGAAAATAGGGAGGGTGGGCAGGTGATCCGATGCGTGCAGCAAAAAGAGGAAGCTCAACACTGCTCGCAGGGTATTTAAAGGCTATGACTGTCAGTCACAAAATGGCAACATATAAATCTCCCCAGCAACAAGTAAAGCTCAGTGATAATGGTGGCCAACTTCTTTTCCCGCCCAGCAACAGTGGGGTGTCTTGTTAGCCCCCACCGCAACACGTGCTCTCCATGAAGGAGAACACGCTTTGGGACTTATTAGCAAATCTGGCATGTGACACTTAGGCTCAGTTGAGAGTAGAGGGGACCAGCTCACTCTACAAAGCTGTTGTTTTTCTTTAGGTGCTGCTTTATCCTGTTAATTTTGCTATGCTTTTCATCTTGGGCACCTAGTTCCAAAAGGCAGAGAATGAATGAAGCCACCAATTTTGTGTTTGCTATTCAGAAGATGGTCTGGCCAACACAGGAAAAGGCCAATGCTTTGCAGGTTCCAGTTTCAATTTCCTGCATCTGCAGGAAAAGATGAGAGAAGAGTAGTGTCTGAAATCCTGGATTTCAAACTTTCTAGTGATATGGGTTAGGAATTTCTTAAGGAAATCAGCCCTGAGTGCTCACTGGAAGGACAGATTGTGAAGCTGAGGCTCCAGTACTTTGGCCACCTCATGAGAAGAGAAGACTCCCTGGAAAAGACCCTGATGTTGGGAAAGATGGAGGGCACAAGGAGAAGGGGGCGACAGAGGACGAGATGGTTGGATAGTGTTTTCGAGGTTACCAGCATGAGTTTGACCAAACTGTGGGAGGCAGTGGAGGACAGAGGTGCCTGGCGTTCTCTGGTCCATGGGGTCACGAAGAGTCGGACATGACTAAACGACTAAACAACAACAACAACAAAGTGATATGGGTGGTGAAAAAGATACAAGAAACTTTCCTTCCATGAACTTCAGTATGTTGACAGGATCCAAGCAAGCATCTTTTGTGAGGAAGCCTGTTGATGTCTATATCATGTACTAGAGAAAGTATGAAGGAGAAGTCCTCCTATCTGAGACATCTCCCTCTTCCAAAAAGAAAACATATCAAAATGTGTGTGGGCTTTTTTTGTTTTTCTAAGAGGAGTTACTTGAGGTTTTTTTTAAAAAAAATGCATCTGCACAAAGAACCATGGAGGGAAGTCTTGTATTCAACTCTTTCCTTCTATATCACTTCCAAATCTCACCTGTGATGATAACAAGCACAGAGAATTTCAGCCCCCACAGATGCGTTACAGAAAATCCAAGTAATACAAAAGCAGTGTTACTAAAGAAGCCACATTTCAGCTTTAACTATATCACACAGCACTGCGCTCACTATAGTAAATGTTTGATTTTTTTCCTTTTACCTCTAAACCTTAGGATATCTGAATTTACATTGCATTGTTACAGACGCTTCTTTTCATTCTCTCAGCTCAATGGCAACATCCCATGGCTAAGTGAATTTGACTGCAGGTTTGATCTAGGAAACTTTAGACTCAGATACCCCATGAAATTCACAAGAGAAGGATAGTGATGGATGAAAGATGTGTATTGTGAATACTTTCTTTTGACATTGAATTATTATTATTTTTTTAAAAAAAGGTTTGTAGTCCTGTAGTAGTAGCCTGAGGGTTGAAGCATGTTTAATGTGACTTATTTGACTCCACAAACACGTCACTTCAGAAAATGAACATTTCAGGGGCTAGAAATGCTACATATAATAACTTAATACACAACATCTTAGTCTTTGTGTTCAATGTATAAGCTTTGCTAACTTCATGTGCACAGTTCAGGGCCTTCTTTCATTACAGTTCTCAAAAATGATCAGTGGTTTGAGGTCATTTTAAAACCCAAGTTCTTGTCTTATATGGGCTGCAACATGCAGAAGATGATCATAAAATAGGTCAAAAATACAGGATAGTTATTTCCCTGTGCAATTCTGCTGCTGTACCCAGCGATGTTGGGGACTGCAAAAAATCTGGGTTTGGACATGTGGGATTCTGATTTATCAGCAAGCCCTTGTGAGCATTCCAGGCAAGAGCAAAGGGTTGAGGCTTGGCAAGCATTCATTGAAAACCTTTACAATGTGCCCAGCTCCATCTCTTCTGCCTCCCCCTTGCATCTATCAGCCCCCAGCAGAACATATTCTCTTTCTGGAAGCTGAAGAGGACTGGGTAATAAAAGACATAAAGGTAAAGGTAAAGGGACCCCTGACCATTAGGTCCAGTCGTGGCTGACTCTGGGGTTGTGGTGCTCATGTCGCTTTATTGGCCGAGGGAGCTGGCATAGAGCTTCCGGATCATGTGGCCAGCATGACCAAGCTGCTTCTGGTGAACCAGAGCAGCGAATGGAAACGCCGTTTACCTTCCCACCGGAGCGGTACCTATTTATTTACTTCACTTTGATGTGCTTTCGAACTGCTAGGTTGGCAGGAGCAGGGACCGAGCAACGGGAGCTCACCCTGTCGCGGGGATTTGAACCACCGACCTTCTGATCAGCAAGCCCTAGGTTCAGTGGTTTAACCCACAGCGCCACCCACATCCCTTAATAAAAGACATACAGTGCACTAAATACTACATAGGGCTGAGATCTCATTTGCCTACCCTTGGATTAGACTTACGTGCAAATATATCCTTTCCTTCTCAGGGCATTCCATCATGCACACCTAGAAGGTAGGTAACCAAGCAGATAGCATACTCTGTGATGATACCACAGTGGTCTGGGCCAGGATTCTGGACTAGCAAGAGCCAGTGTAAGCTATAGTACCCTGGAGAGTCCCTACCGGTGTAGAATTGCTCTGGCAGTACACTTCTAATCATTCATAATAGTAAGGCACCTGTGGGCCCCAAGCTTTTCAGGGGTCTCACAACATCAAATCAAAGTACCGTATTTTTCCGTGTATAAGACTAGTTTTTTAAAACAAAACAAAAAAAAGTTTAAAATTGGGGCTCGTCTTATACACGGGTAGTGCTGAGGGGTATTTTCTTAATTTGGAGTCACCAAAAATAGGGGGTGTCTTATATGTGAGGGTGTCTTATACACGGGAAAATAAGGTAATACTGATTTGATTGAAAGAAAATTACAATCAAGCTTTCTTTTTTTAAAATAATATTTTTTATTAATTTTCAACTACATCCAATAATAGCCTCATTATAACAATTCCAAATTATAATACAATTACTAATACCAATCTTTCTAATACCGAATTATATAATTTAGGTGGCCCCCTGCGTGCTATATTCAATAGTTTGATGATTTTCTTTATTTCTGCATTCCAAATTCAATAGTTTGATGATTTTCTTTATTTCTGCGTTCCAAAATCTTATTAATTTCAATTACATTCTGGTAAAAAAACAACAACAACCCTTATTATGCAATATTATGCAGTATTAATAGCTTCCATTCGTGTTGACACATTAAATGATTTATAGAACTACAAGTGAAGCACTCAAACTAGATCCTTGTTCTTCCTGTGTGTGGCAGTTATTTTGTCTGTGGTGTTTCTTCCTGTCCTTGTAAAATGTTACGTCTATCTTTCCCCGGTTGTTGCTGTTCTCCATCATGCCTTGGGTGGAGCACAATCAAGCTTTCTCGGTTCAATGTTATCCCACTAGAGCACACACACAAAGGGGCCCCCGAGATTTTGACGGCCTAGGGGCATCCACAAAGTTCAATACAGCAGTGCTCAGAAACTAACAATGCTTACTGTGGGGAAAGAAGTAGACTTTATTGGAAGCCTGACCCTGAAAACCACAGACCCATCTTTTTCTCTCCCTTGGAATATTGAGTAAAACAAAAGGCACAGCATGTTGTTGTTGTGCTCTGTTTCCTCCCCACTTTGCAGGGTGCAGTTTCCACGGGGAAAGAAAACTTGAATATAATGGGATCACATCAAGCACTTAGTTTTAGACATTGGCTATAGAAAGTTTCAAGGTGTCTGTGTCAGGTGGCAACCACTTATGACTCGCAAATGTGTTTTTCCAGCATAAGATGCTTTTGAGAAGCACAATTGTGGCTGAATGCAAAGGCAAACAAATGTTTCAAAGTTCAATGCCCTTTTTGACTTTGAGTTCTCCTTCCCGCACTCCTCGTGTAGCAATATCCGGCTCAATAAATGTGTGTGTCAATGAACATTACCTGAATTTCGTTATGGTGAAATATTGCTATAATGCACTGCTATGGACTTTTTTTTTTTTGTAAGGAAATGGATGAAAAGACAAAATCAGTTTCCGCTATCCCATCTGACAATTTTGGCATGATAATATCTGTGCAGCAGCTAGAAGGCAAAGTTGAATATGAAATGTTGCTGTGAATATTGGTTCAGATACTGGCCTAGGAAGCAATATGTATCCTGTTGTGATATGCATGATGGCTGGTGCGGTAGGAAAAGTGACAGTCCATTGTCATGCCTTCTCCTCACCCCCATAAACACATCACCACATAAGAACACAAGAAGACCCCTGGTGGAACAGGCCAAACATCTGTTTCAGCTTTCTGGTGTCAAAGTGGCCAGCCAGTTGCCTATGGGGAGTCTGCAAGGAGTGCCTGAATGCAACAGTGCTGTCCTCACTGCTGAGAGTAGGTGGGTAATAATAATAATAATAATAATAATAATAATAATAATAATAATAATAATTTATTTATACCCCGCCCATCTGGCTGGGTCCCTCCAGCCACTCTGGGCGGCTTCCAACAAAACACTAAAATACAATAACCTATTAAACATTAAAAGCTTCCCTAAACAGGGCTGCCTTTAGATGTCTTCTAAAAGTTTGGTAGTTATTTTTCTCTTTGACATCTGGTGGGAGGGCGTTCCACAGGGCAGGCGCCACTACCAAGAAGGCCCTCTGCCTGATTCCCTGTAACTTGGCTTCTCGCAGCGAGGGAACCGCCAGAAGGCCCTCAGCACTGGACCTCAGTGTCCGGGCAGAATGATGGAGGTGGAGATGCTCCTTCAGATATACTGGACCGAGGCCATTTAGGGCTTTAAAGGTCAGCACCAACACTTTGAATTGTGCTCGGAAACGTACTGGGAGCCAGTGTAGGTCTTTCAAGACTGGTGTTATATTTTATACGGTGTTATGAGCTCTTTATGATGTGAATGGGCATTATTATCTTGGAAGATGTTTAGTAGGGAAATAATACTTTCTTTTGTCTGTCTTCAAGCTTCCAACATCATCAGATGTCCCTATGTTCCAGCATTACAAAAGTGGCAGAAAAACATACTGCTACCAGCTTTCTCCAATAACTTTTTACACCTGGTTCATGTCCGTTTTTACTAGACATTTCTCGGGCTAAAAAGTCTCGAGTGTTGTAACCTTTTCTCATAGATGCGTTGCTCCACCCCGTTAACACTTTGGTTGCCCTTTCCAGGAGCTTTTTCCAGTTAACCAGAACTATTCTACGTGTACTTACACCTGTTGGGATACTGCCAGGGAGACAAAGGCCACCACTGCCTCCACGTCGACTCCAGACGTCCATCGATCTCCCGTAGATACAGTATCACCGATTAGCGACACCAGCTCCAGAAATAGATTGTCACATTCCTGGGCTGATGCACACTCTGACAGCAGAATTCACACACGGCAAAAGTTGCACTCAGGAGGGTATCATTTAGAATGTTTATTCAGCGTTGGTCAGAACAAAGAACAAACATGACCGCCTGCTAGCGTGTTCTGGCGCAGAGAGAGAAAACGAAAGCAATAGCAAACATAAACATCCTGTGAACAGGAAATACGCAGACTCTGTGACTCACAAGCCTGCTCCCTTTTAAGGTGGCACGGAAATATCCTAACAACACCATGGGAAGAGTGCAAATACGCCACAAGAGTCATTGGTTCAGTCTGTGAAGACAGTGGATCTAGACCAGGCTTCCTCATGTCAGCCCTCCAGATGTTTTGAGACTACAATTCCCATCATTCCTGACCACTGGCCCTGCTAGCTAGGGGTCATGGGAGTTGTAGGCCAAAAACATTTGGAGGGCCGAGGTTGAGGAAGCCTGATCTAGACCTTAACACTGAGTTCAAGTCAAGCCCTCTTGATCTGCCCCCTGAACCTGACATTGGCCACCTCTGCCTTAAAGGCTCTCCATTCTTCTGGAGGGGCAGTCAAACCCAAATGTACACAGTGCCTAGCAGAGCAAATTGTCTGCTTCTAGCACTCTGAAAGACCTGTATCTCATTCCTTTTGTTTTATCAATGTTCAGCATACGATGGACAACAGCTTGTCTCTTCTCTCCATAACCCCATGGAATTGCTGTCCATGGGTTTCAACCTCATTAGGTCTGAACACATGAAAGTCCAACAGACATGATTTACACCACTCCATTTCATTCAGTTTCAAAGTAGCTGCACTAAGGGACCTCTGTGATTTAACAAAACACTTGTCGCATCTGAAATCTGGACCCGTATGTATCATTTGCTAGTTGTTTGAAAATCAGATCTAAGCACACTCAGATTTCTACAGTTCCGCTCTGTTGTTATTCTGTGCTTCTGTTGCGGCTCAACTTCTGGTTATCTGCTGACAAGAAAGAGAATTCCGGAACGCTGATAATGGGTTTTGCGCAAGAAAAAAGTCTTTCTTTTCTTTGACTTTTATAAATTTAGAACAAATAAAAGATCAGCTTCCAAAACATATTGGGCTGTGTTTCTACAGAAGCTCACAAAGACTCCTGCGCAATGCAGAAGAAATTTAAAATTGAACACCTGAAAAAAAGAGAATAACTGCTTTAGCTAGATAAAAAAGGGTATTTTTTAATTACTCATTTCATCCCGCAAGAGACCTCCAGCGCACTCTTATGCATCCTCAACCATAACATCAAGAAGCCCTTTAAAAATAACTGCTTCATTGGAAAGTGGCTATTGGCTATTATTTTTTAATCTTTCATACCACATGAGGGCTCCAGTGCCCCTGCAAAACATAAATACGGCAAAAACTTTAAAACCCCTTCAGAAATAATTGGTTTAGTTGAGGATTACTGCCTCCAACTGTGGAGGCACAGCATTGCCACCATGGCTAGTAATTTTTGATAGCCCCTTCTTCTATGAATTTGTACAATCCCCTTTTTAAAGACATCCAGATTGGAAGCCAGTTCCATAGTTTAACTATGTGCTGCATGAATGAATACTTTCATTGCATGAATCAATACCTCCTCTTCTTAAGAGTCCTCTTTTACCACCCAAAAAACTAATAATATGAAAGAGAAACATCCATCTGATTTCAGTGATAGGTCCAGCATGTGAGGTCAGATTTAGCTAGCAGCAAAGTACTGACATTCTTCACTAAAGATGGTGGGATGAAACGTGCCAGAGAAATGAGCCTTCAAAGTATAGAAAGCTAATAAGCAAAATTCAAATCACACAAGATCCTCTGCATTGCAAGTAGTTTCTTAAAGTAAAAATAAGGCCAGGCTATTACATCTTTCCTAAATTTATCCAGAAATTCCTCTCTTTAAAGTCCTTCCTATTTTTGCCTTAGGGACAGAGATGGATAGAGAAGGAGGGTAGGTTTTTACCAGAGCAAAATGCTCTGGAGAGAAAGAAATCCACACCAGCATCACCCCACTGGTGTGGAGTCCCTGCTTCTTCATGTTGGATGTGTGGGTAACAGTGTGTCAGGAATGAGCCAGCTCCAAGCAAAGGTTTGCAGCCAACGGCAGAAAGCAGCCAGGAACAGAGAGGCTTAGATGTTAGTCAGTCGGGGAGAGCCAGCAGCTGCAGACTTCAGCTCTTCCTGACCTTGACGGAGAGACTGATAAGGCAGTAGCTGAGAGCAGGTTAGAACACAGCCAGAGTTCGCAGGAAGCACAAAACAGAACAAACAAACTCAAAGACAGCCTCTCAGAACAGGAAGAGGTTGGAGCTGATCCTCTGAGTCCAAAGAGCTGGCAAATGGGAGGGCTGCTAGACAGGAAAGAAAACAAGAGACGTAAGGGTTGTAAGTTCAATATATTCTATCAATGGTCGAAGCAGTCTTCAGAAGGGTCATCTTGTGTAATGATGCTGGAGGCTTTGTTAGAGCCATCCGGAGCTATCTGTTTGTTTTTGGAATAAATCCTCCTTTTTAATTACCTATGCTTACTGTGTTATCAAGCTGGGAACCTGGACTCCTGACACAGTGCCACCAGCAGCAGAAAGACCCAAAATGGGTCAAGAGAAGATGGGGCTGAGCCAGCCTGGAATTAATCCAATCCCAGTTTAGGTTAGAGCATGGGTAGGCAAACTAAGGCTTGGGGGCCAGATCCGGCCCATCCTTCTAAATCCAGCCCGCAGACGGTCTGGGAATCAGCGTGTTTTTACATGAGTAGAATGTGTCCTTTTATTTAAAATGTATCTCTGGGTTATTTGTGGGGCCTGCCTGGTGTTTTTACCTGAGTAGAATGTGTGCTTTTACTGTACAGTGGTACCTCAGGTTAAGAATTTCATTCATTCCAGAGGTCCATTCTTAACCTGAAACTGTTCATAACCTGAGGTACCACTTTAGATAATGAGGCCTCCGGCTGCCACCACGCCACAGCTACACAATTTCTGTTCTCATCCTGAAGCAAAGTTCTTAACCCGAGGTACTATTTCTGGGTTAGCAGAGTCTGTAACCTGAAGCGTCTGTAACCTGAAGCGTCTGTAACCCAAGGTACCACTGTATTTAAAATGCATCTCTGGGTTATTTGTGGGGTATAGGAATTCGTTCATTTTTATTTTATTTTTCCAAAATATAGTCCAGTCCCCCTCAAGGTCTGAGGGACAGTGGACTGGCCCCCTGCTGAAAAAGTTTGCTGACCCCTGGTTTAGAAGGTGATGCTTTAGTGTTGCAGAACAAGGGTTGAAATGGCCTGTATTCTTTCTCCACATATTTTTCGCTATTAACTTTGCTGCTGGGTGTGCATAGGATTGAAACTATTTCAGTGTCAATTCTAGCATAGCCCCCCCACACACACACACTTGAACAATATCTGCCTGCCCATGAATGTCATGATCTTTATTCAGGGAGATTACTGAGACCAGAATTCTGTCTCATTCCGACTATAAGACTTGGAGCTTTCCAATCATTTATAGAGCAGTCGGTGCAGAATTTCTTATTCACTGCTGACATCTTTCCTCCATGTAGACACTTCTGGGGATATCACATTTCATCAACCATTTGCTGACGCTTTTATTTTACTCTGGGAGGCCGCACAGTCCCCATCCTGCAAGGAATGCTTTCAAAAGCAATGAACATAGCAGCAAGTCTATCCCCATCCAACTGAAGTTTCTACAGATGGGATCAGCATACATGTGCATCTTATCTCCCAGCCATATTCAACATCTTGCAAGCTTAGCAGCCAGAAAGCTACAGTTTCCAGTGCTATTTGACAATCAATTCCTGTTCCCAAGGAACTATGGAAATTGCTGGAGATGTAAAAAGGAAATAGGAACAATGTATCATATTTGGTGGGGATGTAGGCATATAAAAGGGACGCAGGTGGCGCTGTGGGTTAAAGCCTCAGCGCCTAGGACTTGCCGATCGAAAGGTCGGCGGTTCGAATCCCTGCGGCGGGGTGCGCTCCCGCTGCTCAGTCCCAGCGCCTGCCAACCTAGCAGTTCGAAAGCACCTCCGGGTGCAAGTAGATAAATAGGGACCGCTTACCAGCGGGAAGGTAAACTGCGTTTCCGTGTGCGGTTCTGGCTTGCCAGAGCAGCAATGTCACGCTGGCCACGTGACCCGGAAGTGTCTCCGGACAGCGCTGGCCCCTGGCCTCTTGAGTGAGATGGGCGCACAACCCCAGAGTCTGTCAAGACTGGCCCGTACGGGCAGGGGTACCTTTACCTTTACCTTTTAGGCATATAAAACAAATTTGGTGTAATATATATGAAAAAACTAAAAAAGATTTTTAAAATATCATTTAAGAAAAAACCAGCAGCTTTCCTTCTGGGTTTGATGACAGAAGACATCCCCCAAAATATGAAAAACATATTCTTATTTGAATTGATTTTATAATGAAATGATTTTAGTATGTTGTATCATTTTACTGTTGTTAGCTGCTCTGAGCCCGGCTTCGGCTGGGGAGGGTGGGATATAAATTATTATTGTTGTTGTTGTTGTTGTTGTTGTTGTTATTGTTATTCACAACAGCAGCTGCCAGGATATTGACTGCAAAAAAAATTGGAAAGGGGAACATTTTCCAACAATAAGGGAATGGCAGAGTAATTGTTTGAATTTATAAATATGGCAAAACTGACAGCAATCATAAGAGGAAATTCAAATCAAAAAATAATGGAAGAATGGAGTTGCGTAAAAATATATATGAAAAAAATATTTTTGGGGTATTGATATATTGATATGAAGACTAGAACACTGCAAGGTGAAGGGAAAGGGTTACAATAGGCAAAACAGAGACAGTGGCAGAAAATAGTCTATGAACACAACGAGTGATCTTAAATCTAAAAGAAAAAGTCACACACGGGTGGAGGGAAGTCGTGTTTATTTGTGTGTTACTTCATTTTGTGTTGTCTTGTATATTCATGTAGATGTATGTTTCCATTTGAAACCCGTCTTGTTTAATTTCTGTAAAATAAAAGGGCATTAAAAAGAAAAGAAAAGAAAACTGTAGCTCTGTGAGGGGAAAGAGTTTATTCCCCAGCAACTATCAGCACCCTTAACAAACTACAGCTCCCAGAGTTCTCTGGTGGAGCCACAACTGTTTAAAGTGCTTTAAATGTTTGTGAACATGGCCCAAATGTTCTATGTCTCCACCCCCATCGTTCTGCCCGGACACTGAGGTCCAGCGCTGAAGGCCTTCTGGCGGTTCCCTCGCTGTGAGAAGCCAAGTTACAGGGAACCAGGCAGAGGGCCTTCTCGGTAGTGGCACCCACCCTGTGGAATGCCCTCTATGGTGTTTGCCCGCCTAGGTGACATCATGCTGGGTCATAAGGAAAGGGTTAAATGAGTGTGAAGTGATTGGCCAGTGGGAACCCAAGGGGAGGAGTTAGAGTGAGTGTTGTAAGGAGTCAGGTGTTAGAGAAGGGAGAGTGAGGATACATCTGCGGGTTAGGATAGTTTGATGTGAGAGAGTGAGAGAATCTGTTAAGAAGAGTCAGATAGACAGTTGGGATAATCAGAGGTAATGGGAAGGTATAGGACGGTAAGGAAACTAAGATTAAGAACCTGACAAGAAAAATTATCTGAAACCATAAACTTGTTAATGCTTATAAAATAAACTCATTTCTTTGGTTTAATGTTAACAACTGTCTGGACTCCATGCGTACCTGAGAGAAACGGGTTGGTGGCAGCGGGGAAGCAATCACAGTGGTGGCACAGGGATCAATAGACCGTCAAACGTCCGGGGACCCTGTGTGATCGCCACACCCTCCCACCAGACGTCAAAAAGAGAAACAGCTACCAGACTTTTAGAACGCATCTGAAGGCAGACCTGTTTAGGGAAGCTTTTAATGTTTAATAGACTATTGTATTTTAATATTCTGTTGGAAGCCGCCCAGAGTGGCTGGGGAAACCCAACCAGATGGGTGGGGTATAAATAAAATTATTATTATTATTATTATTATTATTATTATTATTATTATTATTATTACAGTGGTGCCTCGCAAGACGAAATTAATTCGTTCCGCAAGTTTTTTCGTCTTGCGAGTTTTTCGTCTTGTGAAGCACGGTTTCCCATAGGAATGCATTAAAAATCAATTAATGCGTTCCTATGGAAACCGCCTTCAGACCAGGTCCGGGGACAGTCTGTCCCCCGACCTCTTCTGAAGGCGGGCGGGGGGCAAAAGTCTTTGCTCCCCCCCGCCTGCCTTCAAAAGCCATCCGGGATAGCGGGAAGCTCTTCCCTGCTATCCCGGACTGCTTTTAAAATCCTGGCGGTGGGGAGCAAAGCCTTTTGGCCCCCGCCGGCCTTCCTGGACCTCTTCTGAAGGCCAGGGGGGGGGGAAGGCTTTGCTCCCCACCGCTAGCATTTAAAAGAGGTCCCCGGAGATTTCCCTATGGGCTTTCTTCTTGCGAAGCAAGCCCATAGGGAAATTCGTTTTGCGAAGCGCCTCCAAAACGGAAAACCCTTTCGTCTAGCGGGTTTTTCGTCTTGCGAGGCGTTCGTCTTGCGGGGCACCACTGTATTATTATTTGAGCTCCCCAAGAGAGTTCTGCAGAAGGTTCTCTGATGGCTCCAATCATTCCTTGATCTCTTCAGAGTTACCCCCAAATGTCAAATATATCAGCCTTCCTGCACTGTGCCTTCCGCTTTCTACTCTCGAGGGTTTTATTGTGTGTGCACAAACTTCTGTTTGATTCCAGAGCAATAAAGTGGAGAGATTCCTGTGTGAAATGGATATACAAGATTATGGTGTGATTTACT
The DNA here is from genome assembly GCF_964106915.1 of Podarcis gaigeae. Lineage (NCBI taxonomy): Eukaryota > Metazoa > Chordata > Lepidosauria > Squamata > Lacertidae > Podarcis > Podarcis gaigeae. Next base: position 10,686,906 of record NC_139687.1, on the reverse strand, counting down.
ATGTAGCAGCAGGCTTTCCTTATCCAAAGCAGCAGGTTATCCTGAGTCTACTGTGGTGTGTTTTTAAGGAAAGGGAAAGACGAAAATCACTATGGTAAAGATAAATAAAGCCTTGTCTCCGCTCTCCTCCCCTTTGGTCTGCCCCACTGTCAATACTCACATTCCCTGCAGTACATTTTCAGTGCTGTCCAGTTCATTTGTAATGGGCTGTTAACTCTGAGGCCTAGTTTAATTCACTGTTTAAATGCTCACATTGTTAACAAATTTAACTGCTAATCCTTGTAGCAGAAACAACCAATTAATGCGCTCCATCCATGGTATCTATGCATATCTTATTTACTCTGTGATTTTATCCATTTGCTACTTTTTATGCACAAAGGGAAAGCTGAACCAAATTGTCCATCAATTGTACTTTAAGGATGCACAATTTAAATTAGGGGACACAACTTGAGTGTGGACAAAACAGCAGGTACAGCTCATATACCCTTCATCATATTTTACTACTGGTTGTTTTTTTAAACTATTGCTTGACATCCATGCATGGTTTTCATTGGCCCCCTCCCCATTGTTTACAGTCTCATCTTTTTCCACTTTGTTGGGCAAATTTGCCCCAGGGATCTTCCCAGAGGGAGTCAATTGCTCTGTGAGAAGAATGAGTCTGACCCCGAGATCAGGCAAAACCAAATGTTGTTTATTCTCAAGACAGCACCGCACGGGCAACTCCCCAGCTCATGTTGTAAAGAGGGAGGGCTTAATAATAATAATAATAATAATAATAATAATAATAATAATAATTTATTATTTATACCCCGCCCATCTGGCTGAGTTTCCCCAGCCTCTCTGGGCGCCTCCCAATCAAGTATTAAAAACAATACAGCGTTAAATATTAAAAACTTCCCTGAACAGGGCTGCCTTCAGATTTCTTTTAAAGATAGGATAGCTACTTATTGTTGGGATACTGCCAGGGAGATAAAGTCCATCTGAGCCCCCAAGCCGGCTGCCGGACGATCCATCGACCTCCCGTAGATACAGTATCAGCAATTAGTGATACAAAGCCTAAGAAATAGCTTGCCACATTCTTGGGCTGGTGCACACTCTGTCAGCAGAATTCACACAGCAAAAGTTGCACTCAGGAGAGTATCATTTAGAATGTTTATTCAGCGTTGGTCAGAACAAAGAACAAACGTGACTGCCTGCTAGCGTGTTCTGGCGCAGAGAGAGAGAAAACGAAAGCAATAGCAAACATAAACATCCTGAGAACAGGAAATGCGCAGACTCTGTGACTCACAAGCCTGCTCCCTTTTAAGGTGGAACGGAAATATCCTAACACTTATTTCCTACACATCTGAAGGGAGGGTGTTCCACAGGGTGGGCACCACTACCGAGAATGCCCTCTGTCTGATTCCCTGTAACCTTACTTCTTGCAATAAGGGAAGCGCCAGAAGGCCCTCAGCGCTGGATCTCGGTGTCCGGGCTGAACGATGGGGGCAGAGACGCTCCTTCAGGTCCCCATCCTATTTACATCAATGGTACTTTATACCCAAAATCAGTCTGAATTTCCTTCCTACATTCTCCTATTGATTAGGAGATTGCAGTTTACAGACTTCCTGGTCTGCCTGTTTCATATTTTCCCCTTGATATGTATCCCCTCCATTACATACATCCCATGCTGATTAGCTCTAGCTGCACCAGGGACGGTTTGACTAATATTCATATCCCTTTTAAGCAAGCACAATACAGTGGTACCTCAGGTTAAGTACTTAATTCGTCCCGGAGGTCCGTTCTAAACCTGAAACTGTTCTTAACTTGAAGCACCGCTTGAGCTAATGGGGTCTCCAGATGCCGCCGCGCCTCCGGAACACGATTTCTATTCTCATTCTGAAGCAAAGTTCTTAACCTGAAGCACTATTTCTGGGTTAGCGGAGTCTGTAACCTGAAGCGTCTGTAAACTGAAGCGTATGTAACCCGAGGTACCACTGTAGTTTTCTAACTGTTCTCCTATATTTTCCCTTGTGGTTCTGAGTCACCCACAAACCTTCCTAATACAGTGGTACCTCAGGTTAAGAACTTAATTCATTCTGGAGGTCAGTTCTTAACCTGAAACTGTTCTTAACCTGAAGTACCACTTTAGGTAATGGGGCTCCAGCTGCTGCCGTGCCGCCACCGTGTGATTTCTGTTATCATCCTGAACAAAGTTCTTAACCTGAGGTAATATTTCTGGGTTAGTGGAGTCTGTAACCTGAAGCGTCTGTAACCCGAGGTACCACTATAAGTCATTATCTTTTGACTATTCTCTGTGATTTCTTAACTTGACTTATTACCACGAGTTTCCTCTTTATTTGCAATGCAAGCAGTTACAACAGCAAGGCTAGGTTGGCAGGAGCTGGGACAGAGCAACGGGAGCTCACCCTATCATGAGGATTCGAACCACCGACCTTCTGACTGGCAAGCCCAAGAGGCTCTGTGGTTTAGACTCCCCACCCCGCAACATATCCTGCTACAGTAGGTTGCTCTGTTTACATCACCCCATGAAATCAAATGTTCCCAATGTTTAAGAGTTCCAAAGCAGTTCTTAACTTCTCACACCGGACTGCTAGCTCCAGTGCACAAGCCTCGAAGCCAGCTTCCCTTCTCAAAACATCTCTAAAAGGCAACATTGTCAGCGGGCATACAATAGCCCACAAGGAATCTGCATTGTGTTGCAAATTACCCCAGTTCTTTTCATGTCCAGCACTTTGCCAGATGTTCATTGTGCAAGGGTTATAAAAGTTAAATGCCTGTCTGAGAAACAGACTGCAGAGCCCGCCTCAGCTAAATACCAATCTCTCCTATATATACAATATTCTTTGCTTACAGCTAATATAGCCTGCACTGCTACAGTCATTTCTCGTACCCCACCCTGCCCCAGATTTTTAAAGCATGACAAATAATTTCATTCCTTAGAATGTTTTAATGCAGTTCCAGGGGTTTCAAAAAAAGGGCATTATTATGCTAAGTGTAACTATACTGACCATTATTCTTTAAATGAATCTGTCTAGGATGTTTAATTTTCCATAAAAACCAACTGGTGTCCCCCCCCCCAACCTTGACTAAATAATTGTCAACAGATTACTCTTTGCATTGTTGTAAGGTTTCTGAGAGTACTTTAGTTAGCAACGTTGAGACGAAATATACCCCTCACTGGGAGGAGGTCACTAGAGGTTTATTGGCGTTGTGTATTATTTGCGTGTATTTACAGAAATAAAGATTTATCATAGGTAGACACAAGTTAAGCACTTCAACAGACAGCCAAAGCCGCCTACTTCCACATCAGGTCTCTGCGGTTACAGACAACACCCAAGGATGCTTTCAGAACACAAAGTCATCTTTCTGTGTCTCTTGTCAGTCTCTCTCCTTTTGTTTTCTTCTTACACAGAGATACCTAGATCATATCATCCTCACCAGGCATGTTGACAGGGCATGAGGAAGTATTTCCTGTAGTGTGGTGGTAAATTTTGAAGCGAAGGAGCTGGTCATCACAGCTCCCAAAGCCTCACTTCCAAAAATAGTGCACAAATGCAAGCAGCTGCATTGATCCATTGTTACACACCTCTTCTTCTTCTTTGATGATAACTCATAGCTGAGTAAGATTGTCTTCCATGAACAGAGTCTTAACAGTGAGTCCATAAGCGACTGTGGAGACCAATTCTGGATCCACACGTCCTTCCACAGCGGGGATATAGGTTTCCGGGCGGGAGTTGATCACGGTGAGGGTTTGCCAAACTTGCCTTCCTCTTAGCATGTTTTTCCCTTTCATCCTGAGTTTGAGCATCTTCAAAGTCCATGACACCTTTGGTAAAGGCTGTTCTCCAATTGAAGTGCTTGCAGGCCAATGTTTCCCAATTGTGTTTATACTACATTTTGGGGGATTTGCATTGAGAGAGTCTTTACACACACAAACAGAGAGAGAGAGAGAGAGATGCAACCCAGACAAAAGCACAGGAACCAATGCCTGGGGCATCCATTTGAAAAAATAAAGCCTTATTAATTATAATATTCAATCACACAGGCTCCTTGGGGATGCAATTGTCACAGATGGATGCTCTGTCAAACTAGATGGCCAGTCTAGTAGCACAGAGAGATGGATGGAGCCAGGAGATGGAGGAAGCTTCCTACTGCTCCTTGGGTGCTACAGATGTTTCTGTCCTCAAAGTACTTATTCTTTTTCTGCCTCCCGTTCAATTCTTGCCTCTTGGTCTTCAGTGCCCTCCAAGACAGCAAGCCCATAAAAAACACTGAATATTGGTATCACGTCAAAAATTGTTTAATGTGATGACACATTCAGAAAGTCTTGAAGACTTCAGAAAGTCTTCAGAAAGTCCTAGAGCATCTACCAAGTTGTTTTGGTACCAAGTTGAAAAAGTAGAATTTTCTTTAAGAGATGAAAGGCAAGGTTCATTTAGTAACCAAATCTGTATCTCAAATAACTAAACTGTCTCCAATGGATCCAAACCACCAACATTGTTTAGTGTGCAACCATTCAGATTCCACACACTGGCAAACACATTGTATAATTGTCTATCCTAAATTGGCTCATGTCACAGAAAACATTAAGCAGAATAGAAGTTCTTTCTAGTTCATTCCGGGCAATTTGCAGCAAAAAGCTTTCAGAGTCTGCAGACCTTGATCACCACATTTAAGGGAAAAATTGGAAACCTGATGAATAGAAATAGAAGCAAATACTTGGGCAACCAACTGGACAGTGAGTCATTGTGCTCTCAAATGCCTTCTTTCCCGCCTGAAGAAAGAATTTTGATTTTGTGCAACTCTTAGATTGGATCAGAAAATAAATATTTATAAGAAGAAAGCCGCATGGCCTAAATGAATTCTTTTCCTCTTATGTTCCTGACAAGTTATATTAGTTTGCTGACAATCTAAATTATGGAACATCTAACATGTGGACAACTATCAAAAGGAGTCTACATTAGAATCATATTAAATATCTGGGACACACAACTTTCTGTGCATAGGAAACCTGACACCTTGCATCAATGTGGAATACCATGCCTTCCTTGCTAGAGAGAAAGGAAAATAAACACCAAATAAACAGCTACGGTTTCATTTTAACTCTCGTTATTCAAACACAGAACCAAATGTGTCTTTTGATTTGAAAGCAGATGTGTAACATTTGTTAGAAATAATTCAGAATGAGCAAACAGACCCATTATTAAAATTTAATTTAATATGGAGACCATCCATTGAGAGCAGAGAGTAGGTAATCCAGCCAATATTAGACACATTAGAAGAGTGTGAAGTGTGATTATTACCCCAGGCCATTTTGTATCAAGATAAGTACAGTGGTGCCTCGCAAGACAAAATTAATTCGTTCCGCGAATTTTTTCGTCTAGCGAATTTTTCGTCTTGCGAAGCACGAAATCCCATAGGAATGCATTGAAAATCAATTAATGCGTTCCTATGGTCAAAAAAAGTCCAAACAAAGCCAAATTTGGTACAACAAGAGTTTATTAAGTGCTCTTTAAAGTCACACATACTGTAAAGAGCAATTCAAAATTCAAACCCAGAATTTTTTTTAAAAAAACAGCAGAGTGGCCCAATGGTCACAGAAAATCATAAAAATGCAGAAAAAAACCACAAGCTTCCAGATTCTTGCAAACCCCTCCCCAACTGTTCCCCCAGCCACCCAGCACACAGAAATTCAAATCCAGATTTTTTTTAAAAAAAACAGCAGAGTGCCCCAATGGTCACAGAAAATCATAAAAATGCAGAAAAAAACACACAAGCTTCCAGATTCTTGCAAACCCCCCCCCAACACCAAGTCCTTGAATTCCAAACACCCCAACCCAAAATCCAACCCCCCCAAAAAAGTTTTAAAAGCTTAACTTACCAAATGGCTGCAAAAGAAGTTTTGGAAAACCTTCAAAAATCACAGAGTCTTTAAAAACCACAGAAAAGGCTACTATGTACACTGTGTTCTATGAGTTGCTCCTCGAAGTCAAGTCACAACTGTATTAACAGTGTTAAGAAAAAGTAAACAAACTTGCAAGACGTTTTCGTCTTGCGAAGCAAGCCCATAGGGAAATTCGTCTTGCGAAGCAGCTCATAAAACGGAAAACCCTTTCGTCTAGTGAGTTTTCCATCTTGCGAGGCATTCGTCTTGCGGGGCACCACTGTAGGTATGTAAACAAACACAACTGTTCAATCACATTTGCTTCATCTCTCATATGCATATGATGTTTTCACATGTTTTCGATCAGAAACCTGCTTTAATCGAAAAAATGCATTTATGAAGCCCAATGGGTGTGTGCAATGGTTGTTTTATCTTGTAATCTGTAATCAAGTAGAATACTAAGTCAAGTGTAACATGAACTTTGGGAATCCCAGAGTTTGGGTCTGCAATTTGCTAAATTTTATAGTACAAAGATTGACGCGGGTGGCGCTGTGGTCTAAACCACTGAGCCTCTTGGGCTTGCCTATCAGAAGGTCAGTGGTTCAAATCCCCACAACGGGGTGAGCTCCTGTTGTTTGGTCCCAGCTCCTGCCCACCTAGCAGTTTGAAAGCACATCAAAGTGCAAGTAGATAAGTAGGTAGCACTCTGGCGGGAAGGTAAAAACAAAAACAAATTGGTGTTTTTGTGCGCTGCTCTGGTTCACCTTATAAACATTTTTTAAAATTCATTATGAATTATTATTATTATTATTAATGAATAATGACACTGCCTTTTTCTAGATGAAAGCGAAAAAGAGAAATCACAGAAATTTCATCCAATTTTTTCTTTCCCTGAGAAATTTCGACTCAGTTCCAAATGCAAGTTTAGCTATGCCAAGTCCAATGCTTTAGTTTGTAAGAGTTGTCCTGCATACCCATGTGTAACCTCAGCTAATTTTCTTGAGCCATTTTAGTACTTCTGTATAGACCTAATAAAATACTTCATTAATGTTTAGCAGGAAATTAAACACTTCATGAAAGGTCAGATTGCAATTCAATATTTAAAAAAACCTTCTGTGTACATAAAAACCCTAGATTATAATGTGATAGTTATGCTTCAGTTATTCTTTCTGCTCCCATCAGTGCAGAAAGATTAAAAACTAGAAAATACCAGATGAAGAACTAGCAAAGACCACAAGGAGAAATATTGGACTTTTATGCCATTAATAAAGAATCTTACAATTCTTCAGTAAATTTAATGTTCATAGATTACTAACAGAACTGAGACATTAGATCAGTTGTAGACCACATACCACATAATAAAATACATAACACCGTTACAACTTTCATTTTGTATAATGATAATGCGGGTGGAAAACGTTCATAAATATATATTTTAGGTGTCCACTTAATAGGCATCCATAATGCTCAGTACTCTGTTTAGTTTTGGCAATTCAAGGCGAAAATCTATTTTAGAATGCATCGCTAGGCTAATAAGTAAAAGGAGAATCTCTTCAGCATTTCTATGCCCAGCCATCTTTATTAAAGCAAAAGCAAGCATAAGTCTCATAGCTTTCATAATGTGCGTATGCCAACCGAGCACATATTAAAGCTGACCCACGATGACATCATATTTCCTGTACTTTTTTCACCATTCTGCAATGCATGGACTGAATAATAAGTGTTTCTAAATGCCTGCCAGATATAGAACACATTCATTTAAGCAACTTTTCTGCACATAAGAATCGTGCTGTGGAGCTGTGGAGATATTTCCTTTAGGAGAACTCTCTTCACCCTCCTCCCATGTGAGGAGAAGATATGGACCTCTATGAAATTTATGGACTGTATATTGTTGAAAGAGAATTACATGAAAATGGTGTATAGGTGGTACATTAGACCTGCAAAACTGGCAAAAATGTATAAAACAGAACAAAAGACCTGTTGGAGGTGCAAAGAAGGGAAAGGTACATTTTATCACATGTGGTGGGATTGTAAGATTATTTTTTAAAAATTGGGAAATGATATACAATGAACTGAAAAAAAAATGTTTAAAATAACATTTGTCAACAAAACAGAAGCTTTCTTATTAGGTATTTTAGGACAGGAGTTGCCGAAAGAAAAACGGACACTATTTATACATGCTAAAACAGCGGCAAGAATTTTAATAGCCCAAATTTGGAAGACTGGAGAAGTACCATCAAAAGAACAGTGGCAAGAAAAGTTGATGAACTATGCAGAGTTAGCAAAGTTAACGGACAAACTGCATGAAAAGGACAATGGTGATTTTGAAAAAGAATGGGAACCCTTTACAGTATATTTGCAGAAACACAAAAAAAATGGACTCGTTGGCAGGATTTAAATAAACATTTACAATTTTATTTACAGAAAACAAGAAGTATAACAATGTGATAACATAGTATTATATAGAAACAGCAGAAGGTATCATTTGATGTAACAAACCAGAAATGGAAGCTGAGGGAAGTCAACAGGGAGGGGGGAAATTGGAAAATGAATGTTTAGTAAGGATGTTGGATATTTATCATGAGAAAATAAAATCAATAAAAATTATTATTATTTTAAAAAAGAGAAGATATGGACCTCACATGGGATAAACCAAGGTGTGTATTCTCCTCCTCCTCCTCCTCCGGGCTGCCACCATTAGGCAACACTGCCTCTGACGCAGGGGTGGCCCATCTTGTTTCGCTGCCTGAGGGTCAATGGGACCTTGCATGTGCCACCTTGCATGTGAGCAGCTCACCGTGACACCCCTTTGCCACCCCTGCCAAAGGCACGCTTATCTGGGTCGCTTGGCTGTGGCTTCTGCGAGATTCCAGCGAGATCTCGGGAGACCCCTGTGAGATCACATGGAGGCCTCCCTCTGTGAGATTCCACAAGGGTCTTGCAAGATCTCACCGGAATCTACCACAACCACTTCAGTGGGGAAGGAGATAGGATCTGCCCATGTGATGCTCACCTGGTGGAAACTCTAGCTCAAATGGACCTTAAATGTAAAATGTATGATGATCTCTGCCAACAATTTTTAGACCATCTATGTATTCCAACATGGAAACCAGAGACATGGGGAGAGACCAGGAGCTCACCAAGACAGTAGCTAAGTTCCTCTATTTGATTTTTTTTTTTGTCGCCAAAGTACGCTATGGGATCCTGCCCTTGCTGGAGACCCACAGAGATGAAATAGATTGCTTGCCTCTTCTTCCCTTTGGCAAATGACTGTACTGTTGAAATGGCGACGAGATCACACTGGCCTATTTATTTTGAATATTTGTAAGTGATGCCAATAAAGGTTTGATGATGATGATGACTTCAGTGGGTGAGGTGTTCCCATGAAGGAGACTCTTGGCATCTGCCATCTGAGACACCTGCCTCAGTTTGCCTCATGGAAGTGCTGGCCCTGATCTGTTATGTCCCCAGACCAGGAAATGTCAGGACCACCCTTTCTCAAATGCTAGCTTCTATAAAAATGGTTGGAGCATAGCGTGGAAAGGAAGTTACAGATTGAAATGCTGCTTCACTTCCAAGTAGAGCTGAACCAAAATGGATCCTGCCATTTTCATTTCACTTCAGTTCTGCTTGCGGTGTTTAGATTTGTGGCAGAAATGAAAAAAATTGCAATAGAGTGCGAGATTGGCTTCATTATTACCAGATAATGGAGGCATATAATTTGGACAAAAAAAATGGCTTCCAGGTGGAAAAATCAAAATTGGAAACAGAACTGTTAGATCCCAAAATTAGGAACTTGTCAAGAATGTATAACTTGCTGTTGAAATGGAACACTCAGGATGAAATGGTGAAATCTGCTATGATTAAGTGGGCACAAGATGTTGGACATAATATTATGATGGCTGACTGGGAACAGTTATGGACCACAGGTATGAAGTTCATGGCATGTAATGCCCTAAGAGAGAATATAATGAAAATGATCTACAGTTGGTACATGACACCAGTCAAGCTTGCAAAAAATTATCATTTGCCCGATAATAAATGTTGGAAATGCAAAGAGACTGAAGGTACATTCTTTCACCTTTGGTGGACATGCCCAAGGATTAAGACTTTCTGGGAGATGATCTAGAATGAAATGAAAGAGGTATTTAAATATAATAATAATAATAATAATAATAATAATAATAATAATAATAATTTATTATTTATACCCCGCCCATCTGGCTGGGCCTCCCCAGCCACTCTGGGCGGCTTCCATAAAAACCAAAAATACAATAAAATACCACACGTTAAAAACTTCCCTGAACAGGGCTGCCTTAAGATGTCTTCTTATACCTTTCTGAAGAAACCAGAGGCCTTTCTCCTGGGCATGGTCGGCCAATTGATGCCAAAGAAGGATAGAATTTTCTTTATGTATGCTACAACAGCAGCAAGAATACTTATTGCAAAGTACTGGAAGACACAAGATCTACCCACCCGGGAAGAATGGCAGATGAAGGTGATGGACTACATGGAACTGGTGGAAATGACTGGCAGAATCCAAAACCAGGGAGAAGAGTCGGTGGAGGAAGATTGGAAGAAATTTAAAGACTATTTACAGAAACACTGTAAAATTAATGAATGTTAGCAGGATGTTGGAATGAAGTTATGTGGTTTTAGCAGAAATGTTATAAAGGTTTAGGAAAAAAACAGACTTAATTGGTGAAAGGAGGGAAAGTAAAGTTACATTATATTAAGATAAATTACAGGACAAAAATTGGAAAAGATGGAAAGGATTTGCTGAAATAGTTAACCGAACTAGAATACAAAAAAGGGAGGTGTGAGGAGGTCAAGGAAACAAGCAAATGAAAGATAAGTTATGGGAAGATTCACTGTGGTTTTTTTTTTAATGGATTTTATTTTCCTGTTTTTTTCTTTTTCTTTTTCTTTTTCTTTCTTCCCCACCCCCCCTTATTGTGATATGTTGTTTTGTTTTTGTTTAATACAGTGGTGCCCTGCAAGACGAATGCCTCGCAAGACGGAAAACCCGCAAGACGAAAGGGTTTTCCGTTTGCGAGTTGCTTCGCAAGACGAATTTCCCTATGGGCTTGCTTCGCAGAAGGCTGGCGGGGGGCAAAAGTCTTTGTCCCCCCTGCCTGCCTTCCCGGGGGCTTTTAAATCGCCCCGGGACAGCGGAGAAGTCCTCCGCTGTCCCGGGGTTTTTAAAATGCTGGCGGGCGGCAGAGAAGCCTTCTCTGCCGCCCGCCAGCATTTTAAGATCACCCCGGACAGCGGAGGACTTCTTTTTTTAAAATGCTGGAGGTGGGAAGAAAAGCCCTTGTCGCCCCCCCCCCAGCCTTCAGAAGAGGTCGGGGGACAGACTGTCCCCGGACCTGGTCTGAAGGTGGTTTCCATAGGAACGCATTGATTGATTTTCAATGCATTTCTATGGGAAACCACGCTTCGCAAGATGAAAAACTCGCAAGAAGAAAAAACTTGCGGAACGAATTAATTTCGTCTTGCGAGGCACCACTGTATGGTGTTTTTACTTTTACTTTTTGTAACCTTTAAAACTTTAATAAATATTATTTTAAAAAAGGGGGGGGGGGAAGAAATGAAAAATTTGCCCAAGAGGAAAACTATCAGGATGGAGGAGTTTGGGGAAAATGGAGAATTCGTTCAGTTCCATCCATGCATATGTTGTCTCTCCCAGACACCATCTTATATTCTTGCTAACGTCTGTGACACAGTGCATTCTCCTCCAATTAATGATTTGGCAAAGCAGCCTTGGAACCTAATTCACAGCTCAGTCAACAATTGATAAAAAAAATGGCAAATGGAAATGATGTGGGTATGGATATGAGGAGGGATACAAGATTTGTTTGATGGATGTCGTGCAGCTCCTGGAGGGAAGCAATAACATATGATAACTCTGTGGTAAGCTTGCAGGATGGCTTGCTCTGTAACTGGATGACTTGTTGCATAACTAGGTTGGCACCATTGACATAACCTCTGGATTTGGACTATGATTTGTTAATTTTTCTCAGGCAGTGTCATAATGTAACTTTCCACAACATAATCATTGCTGATTATTTCGGTCTCCGCTCACCAGTCTGTGGATTGATTTATGGGTGAATTGTCCAAGCCCATTTATAGAGGTTTTGTTGCCTTTTATCTCACGTAGCTGGCAACGGCTCATGCTTTTGTCAATTGCTTGTTATTGTTCCAAAAGAAAGTAAATCATGATCTGCTCATTTCTCTCTGCAATGACAGAAACATCCTTGGGAAAGGATCCAAGACTTTCATTTTCTGGGTTCAAGGATCCCTGCTAATTCTTCTCGAACTCTCAGCGGCTTTCGATACCATCAGCCATGGTATCCTTCTGAAGCGACTGTCCGAACTAGGGGTGGGTGGCTTAGATGGCTGTTCCCTGAGGGTGTTGCTTGGGGAATGCTTTTCAGCCCTGTGGAACCTTCAATATAGGGTTCTGCAGGGCTCAATCTATCTCCTACATTGTTTAACATCTACAGGAATGACCGCTCCCCACCTAAAACAGGGGGCGCCCTTTGCGTGGACGCGTGCAGCCCCTAGATCTGGAGCGGCTCCAACAGCATAGGCTTGGCTTTGCCTTCCCTCAGGTGGGATACCTGGAGGTCTCCGCCTACCTCAGTCAGTTGTCCAATCCCATCTGGGGGAAGCGTTGCCAAGGAGACCAGGCCAGGTAGGGGAGGGATTACCTGCCCACACAATAGAGGGAGGATCTTAAAAATACAGTATAGTACAGGTATATAAATTCAATGAAGAAGAAGAAGAAGAAGAAGAAGAAGAAGAAGTTATTCTAGCAATGTATGACCTTGTTGATACTGCCCACATTTTCAAATTATCCACAGAATAATTTTAATTCCCAATGCTCTTTTGGTATTTCTGTTCCTCATCCTGAATGTATTGTCCTTAACAACAAGGATGCAAAAGAGATTTGGATGTGAGGAAAGAAAAGGTATTTCAGTGCTGCAGTGCCTCAGTGCACAAGCAAGAAGTATAAAAATGGCATTTTGCAGGGATGGATTTGAAGACGTAGAGCAGGTCTAAGAATGGGAGAGCAGAATGGAAATGCAGGGGTGCCTTCCAGCCTCTATCTTAAAGATGAAGGAAATATGTATGTCAATAAATTAATTATGTGGTCAGAAATGGAATATATGGCCCATTAACTTTGTCGTAATAAAGCAGTCTCACAGAATCCAGGAAAACCCCAGAGAGATTTGTAGGTTGCAGCCATAGCAGTGCTGAGATTCATAAATATGAAACACAACACCAACTGCTTGAGGACAGATCTGTCAGTGGCTACCAGCCAAACATGAAAGCACCATATCCAGAGGCCACGCGGAATGCAAACAACATGGGCTGCCCACCTTGATTTTGCCCTGCTCTTGATCATAATCATAATGAAATTATTAATGTGAACAATGAATAATGAAGACAGGATAGTGGGTCAAGATGGAGCTTTATCTTGACTCAACAAAGGCATGCTCTCATATTTTCAGTTGCCTATCCGTGGAAATTAAGGATTTTATAACCTTTATCAGTACTGAAACCCTTTAATATCAATATATGGTGTTTGATGGCAAGCTAATGTCCCATCAGTTCCCCAGGAGCCAACTCTGACCCTGTTCAGAAATTACCATTAGACATATTACATTACATGTGGTTGGTATGTAACTCTTTGGATCGTTACACACACCATTTCCCCTCTTTAATGAGGACAAATCTCCCCATCACGATACATATTCTGGATTATAATCCTGTGAAATCATCTCCTGTCTCTCCTGGAAAAGGTGCAGTATATCTCTGAATGAGCTACTGACTGGTAATGCAAATCCCTTTTTGAGACATCATCGAATAACAAATCATTTACAAAAGATAACATCGCAAAATTAACATTTCACGTTCTAATGAGCCATCTCCAAGTGATGGATTATAGTCCTCACAAGATGTTCAAACACAAGCAGTGCCCTGTACCAAATCTCATCTCATCTCATGGTTAAAATATTAAATAAAAGTGAAGAGCAAGCTGGGCCACAGATAAATCTCAGGTGGGTCTTTCTGAGGGTACACAGAGCACTGTAATGTCCTTTTGATATGTGTGCTCGGAATAAGTGGTGCCTTACAAGCCCATATGAATCTGAAGTGTAAGACGTGACTGGGTCAGAGATTGTAGGAAGGTTGCAGACTCTTCTGATTTCATGCCACAATGTTCAGTCATCCTTATAATACATGGTTGACTTCACATTTGGAGCTTCCCTGTCATTCATCAAACCTGCTCAAGTGGTGCTCACTTGCAGTTTATAATGGAAGCAGAGTCCCTTGAGTGAATTACGGCTCTGTGTTTGCTTGGAGGCTGTATATTATCACGCGGAGCTGATGTGGAAGTACTTTTTACATGAGAGGGGAAAAGACACTCACATTTTTACTCTGGGTGATCTAATGGTTTTCCCCCTTTAAAGTGGGCTCTAGAGTGAAAAATTTTTTTGGATGTATTCCATCCCATCATGCGTCGATTTATTTAATTTATTTTTAAGAAATATGCATTATGAAATGGGGGCACACTTTTCCTTCTTCTCCAGTGGGGCCTGTCCACCAGTGGGAGAGGGTTTCCCCCCCCCCTGCACTTTCTACAGGTGCCTCAGATCTGTTCCATAGGGTCGGGGGTCCCTCCAAAGAAGAATTGGAGGGGGTCTTCAGGACAGAGAGGACCACTCACACAGCAGCTGTCAGGCATAGAGAATCCTCTTCTCCCCTGTAGTGTCAGAGGCAAGAAGAAGAAGCAGTTCATAGTTTATAGTCTTTTTGTTCAGTCATCTGGTTACGAGACAAAGAATCCATGTCTCCACACAAAAAGAGACATTGGATACTTTATATATTTTCCATTTAATAATATATATTCACATCATTATTATCCACTTTACCTCCCTGGCTCTTTAGAGCCTATCGATTTCCTTCCCTCCCTCCTCATGGCTTTCAAAATTAACCTTTATATCATTGCATTTTGTACATTTTCCAATTCCAATTACACTCATTAAAAATTGCTCAAAATTTAAATAAATATAGAAAGGTAGAAAACTTGGAAAACACCCTGGAAAAGACCCTGGTGTTGGGAAAGATTGAGGGCACAAGAAGAAGGGGACGACAGAGGACGAGATGGTTGGACAGTGTTCTCAAAGATACCAATATGAGTTTGACCAAAACTGTGGGAGGCAGTGGAAGACAGGAGTGCCTGGCGTGCTCTGGTCCATGGGGTCACGAAGACTCGGACACAACTAAACGACTAAACAACAAAGAAAACTTCTCATTACAAGTCTTCTGGTAACCCTGCTAATGATGATAATTGCTTACGGTAATCTTTCAAATATTGTATAAATTTACTCCAGTCCTTTTGGAATACTTGATCATGCTTGTTTCGGATTTTTCCTGTCAGCTTCGCCAATTCTGCAAAGTCCATCATCTTCATCTGCCACTCTTCTTTTGTTGGTACTTCTTGTTGTTTCTGAGACATTGGCTACTCTGAGCCTCTCCTCTTCCATCCACAACAACATCCTGAAAGTTTATGGGAAGTCCCAGGAGTTCCACTATCTCATAACTAAGCATTCTTCACACAGCTGTGAAGCAGCCCTGTCTCCTTCTCCTTCTGAAACTGCTGGAGACAGGGAGGGGGGCAAAACTTCCCACTCCTCTTCTTTTTCTGAGAGGAGCTAAGCAGACACCAGCCTATCCACATCGTGTGCTGAAGAGAATGCTCCTTACCAGCAGTACAGTGGTACCTCAGGTTACAGACGCTTCAGGTTACAGATTCCCCTAACCCGGAAGTAGTACCTCAGGTTAAGAACTTTGCTTCAGGATGAGAACAGAAATCGTGCTCTGGAGGCACGGTGGCAGTGGTAGGCCCCATTAGCTAAAGTGGTGCTTCAGGTTAAGAACAGTTTCAGATTAAGAACGGACCTCCAGAATGACTAAGCTTACTTCTTATTTCACCAAACCTTTATTAGGCATTACAAGTATACACCATCATAAAACATCCATATATAAAATTTTAAAATATATACAAATAAACAGCCATGCAAAATATGTAACAATGAGGATTTTCATTGGAGTTTCTTTCCGCTAAATAATTCCATTCACTAAGAGATACTATTGACAAAAACTCACCCGCCCTTGCAGTTACTTCCAGGTTAATGTCAGACAGATAGCAATATTACAAACCCTCCAAGTGTCCCTGTTTTCCAGGGATGTCCCTGATTTAGAAAAGTTTTCCCAGTTTCTGGTTTGATCATGCAGTATACCACTTTTCCTTAGGATGTCCCTATTTTCATTGGAGAAATGTTGGAGGGTATGGAGTTATCTGATCTCCGAGCTGTCTGAAGGCAATCCTGTATAGGGAAGGTTTTTTAAAAAATGTTTTATTATGTTTGAAAATATGTTGGAAGCTGCCCAGAGTGGACAAACCAGTAAGATGTGTGGGGTATAAATAGTAAAATTATCATTATGGAATGGGACGACCCTATTTTCACTGGAAGGTATTCTCTTACTGCTACAAGAGACACTGCTTAGAGACACATTTTGCCCAATGCCCTTCTAAGAATCTAACCTGATTAATAGAGGAAAGCTAAATTTTAGTCTAACTCAGTAAAGGAAAAGGGATCCCTCACCCAACTGTTCATAGCAACACTTTTTCATGAGTATTACGTTCATTTCAGTTTGCGTACACTGAATTTTTCATAGGAAAGGTTATGCAGGCATGTCCAAAGTCCGTTTCGGGGGCCTAATCTGGCCTGCCAGTCGGTTTAACCCAGCCCCTGTGGCAGTTTATTGGGGCGGGGGGTAAATCCTAAAAAAACCCTCTCAGCAACTCCAATCCCAAAAGAAGGTCAACAACTATGGGGTAAAATCATAAATAAAGCTCACAATCCTAAAAAAAAAAAAAAAGGTCAACAACTCTGGTTGACCCTTTGGTCGGCCCCCACAGCCCTTCACTTCATCAAATCTGGCCCTCTTTGAAAAAAGTTTGGACACCACTGGAAGGACTCTAAGCAGCGTGGAGCTGGTTTGAGAAACAAGGCATCAAACACCAGTAAACATAAGCATTGTTGATAACGTTGTATGAACTCACAGCTTAAAAACCCAGAAACACAGGGAGTGCACAGAAAATGGGAGTGTGAACACTGCCAAATTGTGCTTCCACCTGCTGGCTCCGACCCCAGCCACTACTGGCTTGCAACCGTTGACTTGAAGAAAATGGGGCCCTGAAAGAAAAAAGATGTCCCACCCTTGCTTTAGAGTAACCTGTCTTCACAATGTAAAATGTAATTAGAATATCTTAATGATACACTACCAGTATGTGGGTGCCTAATGATCAATTCAGTCACAGATAGTTACATTTTCTTCATTAAAATTAAAGGGAAAACCAATCAAATTAGAAGCACCCTCATAAAAGTGGCAATCAAGGCATTGTCCTTAGAATCCTTCAGCAAACTTTCTCTTCTTTCTGTTTCCCCTAGACAACAGCAATAAACATAATCACGGAGTCTAATCAGAATTCATCATTAGGTCTCAACTCGGAAAGCCAGAAATCAATAAACTTATTGCTGTGTTTTGCCAGAAACATATCACAAAGGGTAGAAAGCCTTTAATATCTCAGAGGTAGTTATGCAGCTCTTTTTATAGGTTGTGAAATGTGAATTAGATCTATAAACATTTATGCTATTTTCACAAGTGGCTCTCAAATTGGTTTTTGCATTTCCCGCATCTGTAAATCGAATGAAAAAACACACTACATTGACTAGAAGAATGTGTGTTCCATTTAAACATGGCTTCCTTCTGTTTTGTAGGCCACATCTGTAACACTCACAAAGTGGTGCACTCGCTGTTATAGTTCTCCACAATGAAACACACACCACAACTTATTCTATTGGCTAGAACAGATCAAACTTCCTTCAGCTCAAACTTCAGCCATGGGGAGATTTTTCAGGTTCTAAGGAAGGCCTCTGTAGGCATATGCGTGCCGTAGGATTCACATTGGTGACCCCTGAATAGAGTGAGATTTCCAGATCCCCACCTCTTCTTTTCCAAGATCTTCTTGTTGGCATCTATCAGCCTCGAGAGACAATGGAGAAGTGAATCTTTGGTGTGAAGTCAGACTGTTGGAAGGTTGCAGCATCTTCTGTGGCTGTAGAGACCGATATGGGGGAGAGATGTTTAGTTGCGGCTGGGGCAGATGACGGTGACTGGTTGTCCTGCTGCAGATGCACTCTGGTGTTTCTTCTCTCTGTGCTCCTCCCAGCAGTAATTTTTCCTCTGTTCACTGCTATGGATACACAACCTGACATCCTTCATGTCACATTTGCAGACATTTGCAGTGTGTTCAACATGCAAGCCTGGTAGACCTTCATCTTGATATTTATTAGTCATGGGCATCACATTCTCCTACACCCTTTTGGCATGGGATGCGGGTGGCACTGTGGTCTAAATCACTGAGCCTCTTGGGCTTGCTGACTGGAAGGTCGGAGCTTCGAATTCCCACAATGGGGTGAGCTCCCGTTGCTCTGTCCCAGCTCCTGCCAACCTAGCAGTTCAAAAGCACACCAGTGCAAGTAAATAAATAGGTACCACTGTGGTGGGAAGGTAAATGGCATTTCCGTGCACTCTGGTTTCTGTCATGGTGTCGGACACAACTAAACGACTAAACAACAAAGAAAACTTCTCATTACAAGTCTTTTGGTAACCCGGCTAGTGATGAGAATTGCTTACGGTAATCTTTTAAATATTGCATAAATTTACTCTACCCCCCAGTCGTTCTTAGACTTCTTATTGGGTGAGCAACACAGCCAAGCAACACAGTTGGAGCCTCCCTCCTCCCTGGCTGGCAGGGAGGGAGGGAGAGGAGATGCTTCCTTTGAAATTTAAGGGGCATCATTTAAGGGACATCCATCAATAAGGGACAGCAGCAGGATGTGGCGCTGGGATAAAGGACTGTCCCTCCAAATAAGGGACGCTTGACAGCTATGTGCCAGTCAGTGTAGACTGTATAAAGCTAGCATCCTGTGTGTACCATCTGGTGGCAAGGCTTTGACATTGCTGTATGGTTTTTCTTCTCTTGGGATTAGTAGGGCCCTCTGTGCGTTTTCTTACTTCACCATTTGTAAAGTACTTCTACTGGATGAGTTATTTATAGAAACACAGACCTCTGAACGTCACTTTTAGAAAGAGAAATTAGAGTGGGTTGTCACATGACTTTAGGCTTTGCAGAAGTCGTCAAGGTTGCTATTGGACCATTTGGTTCCCCCTTGTGTTCTTACTCAGCAAAAAAATAAATCATTTTGGAAAGGTGATCTAAGACAAGGGCAAAGCCAAAAGTAAGTTACAGGTACACCCAGTTCTGACAAGTATGTGTTTGAAATCATTTTTGGTTTTTTTTGTAATAAATAAATAACACACACACAATTTGCGTCAGTCATGTCCTGAATTTCAGTTTTATTTTGAGATAACCTATTTTCCTAGCCAGGTGAGAAGAAGGTCAAATACCTGCAAATCCAATTACCTTGAAAGATGACCTACTTCTCAACAATAGATTCACCTGCTAATTAACTTCCCAAAAAAACCCCATTGCTCATCACATATACTATTAATAAATTTGCAAGGAAACTGTGTCTCCACTTTTGACAGCAGTATCAATGGCAGTAGATTACCTTCGCCTTTCACTTTCATCCAGCCATGTTGGCTCAAACGAAGGCTTTGTGAAATGTCTGCCGCTCAGAATCACCAGATTTTTCAAAACTGGTGTTAATCTGAAAGTACAAAATCAGAAGAAATTCCTAAAAGCTAGGGCCTTACTTGTGACTGAGTAGACACCATCAGGAAGAGGCTGTTAGTTTCCAGAAAATATTGCAATGCTAATTTTTATACTGTGAAGTACATCTTGTAATATTCCACATGACGTTCTGATTTTAAAGCTGGACAGAATGAGTTCCCTAAGCAGACACAAATCCTAAAATACATCTTCCTTCCTTCCTTCCAGAAAGAAATAATAGGAAGATGAAGGACACATTCGTTCATTCCCGTGTTATTAATTATTTTTTCATTACAACTTTGGTTGAGGGGTGTCTCTGGTCAATGAGGTGTGGCAAGGTTTTCTTAAGAGCCAGTGTGGTGTGGTGGTTAAGAGTGGTAGACTCATAATCTGGTGAACCGGGTTCACGTCTCCGCTCCTCCACACGCAGCTGCTGGGTGATCTTGGGCTAGTCACACTTATCTGAAGTCTCTCAGCCTCACTCACCACACAGAGTGTTTGTTGTGGGGGAGGAAGGGAAAGGAGAATGTTAGCTGTTTTGAGACTCCTTCGGGTAGTGATAAAGCAGGATATCAAATCCAAACTACTACTACTACTACTACTCTTCTTCTTCTTCTTCTTCTTCTTCTTCTTCTTCTTCTTCTTCTTCTTCTTCTTCTTCTTCTTCTTCTTCTTCTTCTTTTTCAAGACCCCGGTTGGTTCATGGCTTTTGGTAGCAGAGGAATGAGACAACCAGCAGGGGTGAATGGGTGGGTGGTTTGTATTTTCTGAATGATCTGAAGAGTTTAGTGGTAACTCTTAGCTGGTAAAAACGGTAAAAGCTTGGAATCTGAATATCTCATGCCTGAGGCTAGTGACTCACCTTTATATTGGTCCTATTAGCCAGCTTTGCACTGACGTGCCAATTTAATAATGTATTCTGTTTAGTACCCAGACTTCGTATTGTTCCTTCCTTTGTACATACAAAAACTGTACTGTACTACTTTTTGCTGATAAGTTTGGGGGTGGAGTGGGGAGAGAGATACTATCAAAATACCCTACTAAGAACTGGAGAGTTTTAAGAGAAAGAAGCAACTACAGCTGATGGAACTAGTAACATCAGGAAAATAATTTTATCTTCCATCTTTTATAGATTTGGTCTGGGCAGAGGTGGAGATTTACCTTATCTGCTACTGTCAGACAATTACCATAGAACCCGTACAGATAAGATTTGCTGCTCCAGTTTGCGTGCAAAACTCTTTCCTTCAGCCTGTGCTCTTTTTCTTTGCTCTTATTAATATGGGTCATCAAAGGGGAAAGAAAAATAAAGTAGTTTGTCCTAAATCATGCTTCAGGAAAGGGATATAACTCCTTACATTGCCATCAGCTGGACACCATCACTTCATATATCCAGTGTCTACCGTTTTCAAGCTTCATTCGGTGATATTATAGACATTCATAAATTACTTCTCAGCTCACTAGGATAGGTTTCTAGGTGGAGGAAAAAAATGACCCTACATTTTACATAGGAATGGCTTGGTTTTTTTAAGTATGGAGAATGATTGATAGAAGTCTTTCTTCCAGTTGCAGAAAATAGTTTGCAGTAGTCAGAGGGAATCTAGGGATTATTCAGCATGGAAAACCCTTTTGAAACATCAGTCTTACATGCCCATCGTGTATAAAATCTCTTCAAAAAGCTATTCTTATCCTTTTGACTATACATCAAGTATTCTCAGCAAGTCTAGACTTTTGAAGGGCTTAGTCTAGAAAATGTATTTACTTCTTTCCCCCCGCAATCCGTATTCAACGTTTCCATCACGAAACACCCTCAAGCAGTGGTAGTATCAGAAAATTATATATATATATATATATGGGCACAGAGGGGGAAGTTCATTTTAGGGTCAATAGCTTGTCCCAGATATTTGACTTCTGCAAGATATTTGACTTCTGCAAGAAAAATAGTGATATAGTTCACATTAGCATTTCATTTTAAACATATTGTTACAGCATTAGTCTGAACCCATATGTGAGTCCAGCACTCGCATGTATTCAGATGCACACACCAACAAGAGGTGAGGGATCATTTCCTACAGTTATAACATCCATCTGTTTGTGACTATGCGCTTGCCTCTATTACTACCAAAATAAAACTCCAGACACTCGGTACTTAATTCTGGACTGGCGATCCTAAAGACATCTTCAATGCCAGACAGGCAACCCAGTACTTTTAAAGAGGCATACAGATAGCTTTACATTAAGATTCTCGAAGACAAGTTAACAAAGAAAGCTTGGTTTATTATATGACATGAAAATGACAGAATACATATGTGCCGTTTTAGACAGTAAAATTGCAATTTATGTAGGTGGCAAATATTTCCATACATGCACACCTTGATCTAAAGAGTGGAATAATCCCTATCTACTCTCAAAAGCCTACAGAAGTGAGCATGGCAATTTTGCCAGCAGCATTCACAACTAATAGAAGTTAATGTAAGTTGTGGAAGTGAGAGCATACCTGTCCTTAAGCACATGCGTGTTTGTTCCTTTTGAGCAATGAATTAAGGCTCTCGGCTGGGGACAGCAAAAACGACTGTTTTGAATGTGGGCTATTTTCTTGGTCAAGGTATGGAGAGGAACTGAGCAGTTAGTTTCACAGTGCTTTTGAATTTATCCCATAATTTCCTGTCCTCTTCTCACCTCTCCCATCTTGCAAATGAAGTGTTTGAATGAAAATCACCCTAGTCGGCTGTGACTGAACTGGCAATCTTTTGTCTGCTTTTGTCTGCCTTACCATTCTATCAATGGTCTCCATTAAGGAGTTTGAAAGCACAGTACTTGGCAACTTGATTTACATGTGTTAAACTTTACAAGGTGAGAGGAACTCAGGAGATGTCTGAATGCCTTTCAGAAGATGGGGCTCAGATCAGGCTCGTACCAAGGTCAAGCAACAACAACAATAATTTATTATTTATACCTCGCCATCTGGCTGGGTTCCCCAGTCACTCTGGGTGGCTTCCACCAAAGTATTAAAATACAGTGGTCTGCTATTAAACATTAAAAGCTTCCCTAAACAGGGCTGCCTTCAGATATCTTCAAAGAGTCTGGTAGTTGTTCTTCTCTTTAACATCTGGTGGGAGGGCGTTCCACAGGGCAGCTGCCACTACCGAGAAGGCCCTCTGCCTGGTTCCCTGTAACTTGGCTTCTCGCAGTGAGTGAACCGCCAGAAGGCCCTCGGCGCTGGACCTCAGTGTCTGGGGAGAACGATGGGGGTGGAGACTTATGGTGTGATCTACAGAGATGAACCACACAATAAGTTCAGATTGAAACCCACACCTGTTCACAATAAAAAAGGTAAAGGTAAAGGACCCCTGGATGGTTAAGTCCAGTCAAAGGTGACTATGGGGTTCTGGTGCTCATCTCACTTTAGGCTGAGGGAGGAGGCGTTTGTCCACAGAAAGCTTTCTGGGTTATGTTTAAACCGCTTCTGGCGCAATGGGACACCGTGACGGAACCCAGAGTGCACGAAAACACCGTTTACCTCTTCCTGGCACAGCGGTACCTATTAATCTACTTGCACTGACATGCTTTCGAACTGCTAGATTGGCAGGAGCTGGGACAGAGCAATGGGAGCTCACTCCATTGCAGGGATTCGAACTGCCAGCATTCTGATCGGCAAGCCCAAGAGCCTCAGTGGTTTAGACCATAGCACCACCTGCATCCCAAGCAATGGGAGCTCACCCCATCACTGGGATTCAAACCGCCGACCTTCTGATTGGCAAGCCCAAGAGGCTCAGTAGTTTAGACCACAGCACCACCTTCACAATACTGGGCACAAGTCAATATCATGCTCTGAAAGAAATTGCCCACATGATCTGCTGTTGCTACCAGGGAAGGAGAGGTGGAATGGCATGGCAGTGGGGAAATTAGTGCCATGGAAACTCCTCTGTCATCTCAACTCTCTCCCTCCCAGTAAACAGCAGCAACTCAGCTGTCAGGAGGTCAGGTGAGCATCACCATGCTGTTCAGATTGGTTTAAAGACTAATGTCTTACCGCTTTCCTCTGTGTGCATATTTGTAGAAAGTAAGATACTTGGTTGGAAAAATCTGTAAGTCTCTAGTTGAAACAATGGTCTCTAGTCTCTAGTACTCTTTCCTCATACAAGAAAACTTTCAAGTCCAAGCCTACGTCTGAGACTTACTGTCTCCCCTAAGGTGGGAGCCCAATTCTTTGTTTTATACAGAGGAACTGCTTAGCATTGGAACTGTGCTTTCCAGCTTCACCCGTGATGCATTCTGGAAACGGACTCAGCTCTTAAAAGACTCTTAGAATTACTTCCTCTTCAGTTGTGTGGGCAATTTCTTTTAAAAACGTCCCACTTAAATCGTGTCTGAACTTCCGTATACAATGCTTGCCATCTCCCCTTATCAAATGTCTGCCTATATGAGCTATAAAATGTTTCCTCTTGAAATTCTCTAGCCCTCTTGAAGTTTTATCTCTTATGTACTCCCCCCGCCCACTTTAATTCTAAGAACATTTAGGAGGCCTCAAAGTATCTCACAAGGATAATTGGAGAGTATTAGTATCAAAGCCAGTTCCTCCCCCCCCCCCCCGCCCATGAAAGTTGATTTATAAAGCTGGGCGCAGGCCTCCCTCCCGCCCACAGTGATGCTGCGATAAAAGGCAGGAGGGATTTTACATTTAGACAGTCCTTTAAACGTGAGATACAGAGAGTATACTTATTTTGGAAGAAGGGGTGTAACAATGAGATGGAGGAAACTGTATTTCTGATAAACAATGCAAGGACACCAAGAGCACAATCCAGACCCTGTGTTGGGCTCCCTCCCATACAGATGATTCATTGGCTATACTGATAGTCATTCTGTACTTAGAGACCTGCAAAAAAACCCCAGAAAAACAGAGGAGGGAAGGGAGAGAGAGAGGAGAGAGGAGAGAGGAGAGAGGAGAGAGGAGAGAGGAGAGAGGAGAGAGGAGAGCCTTCCTTCCTTCCTTCCTTCCTTCCTTCCTTTCTTTCTTTCTTTCTTTCTTTCTTTCTTTCTTTCTTTCTTTCTTTGCCGAGCCTTGCTTTTCAAGGATGCCAAAGCAGGTCACATCAATAAATGATGGGCTACGCCATCAGGCCTATGAATTAAAATGACAAGACACACAAGGGAAGGGGAGTGGAAAGGCAAGGCAGAGGAGATTAGTTACTCGAGGTCAGAACAAAATGGCCAGCTTATAAGTGACCAGTGACATCCAATTCAGGTTGGATTGATTTTCCCTTGCTGGTTTTCTTGCTTAAACAGCAATTGGTGGTGCTTGTTCCTTTGGCCAGAGTGCCCCTTTGCTTGCTTCTGCAGTCCTTGGGTAACCATCACTTGGAGATTTCTTTCATACAAGGAGGTGGGAAGAACCTTACAGTTGCTCTTTTTCTGGCCAATGGATGGAGCCAGGTTGGTCTCTCTCTTGTCTTGATGCTATTCCAGGGAGGTTGATGGTGTAGCTGTTGGTCCCCAAGCTAATGACAAGAGCCAGAATGTGAACATTGAAATTTGTCTCATATTGAGACACATCTAGCTCAGAATTGCCTGCATTGCCTACAGTAGTTCTCCAGGATTTCAGGCCAGGGGTTTGCCCAGTCCCAGGGCAACTGGTCCTTCAAGACTTAGCCTCACAGAAGGAACTCCACTTTGACATAGAGCTGTGACTGGGACATGTATGACTGAGACCAGGTCTGAAATCAGCAGGAACGGAGGCAACTGCTTTAATCCAGGCTGTCTAATAATCTAGGATTCCTCCTCCCTAACTGAAATGCATTTGCTCATATTGATTGCGTTTTGCCTGGGCTCCTTCCTTTCCTCCCAGCCATTTGTTGTGTCATCTGCTGTTGAAATTTCGATTACAAGTCGTCAGGGGAGACAACAGCCCGTCCATCTATTCTTCTGTAAAGCAGCACACATCCCAATGGTGCCATAGCCATAAATAATTAAAGAAGTGAATTCCTACTATATCTGATCAATTTTTATTATGAGATCTCTTCTGAAAATAATTGTATTCAGAACGGCCTTTGAAATAGTAAGGGAAAATGTAAATGACTATTTGTGATGATGAAAGAAAGAGCAAACATGCCAGTGAAATGGCGGCTTTAAGCATTCGTTTTAGTAACAAATGAATGGAGTGGGGGGGGGTTGGGGGGGCGAAAAATCAATTTTAGAAGATTGGCCAATAACTCTTTGAGGAGAGTATGATCTCTGTGGTTCTAAGGGTTGTCTTAATGCACTAAGATCGGTGCGTTAGAAACAAACACTTCAAGATTATGAGAAAAGCATGATTAGCACTTCAGTGTGGCTGAAAGTAGAGTTCATAGAAACCATGTTTGCAGCTTCTGCTTCTTTCTCTGGGTCTGCTGCTGTAGTTCAAAGGAAGCCCAAACCTCATAATTGTAGCTCAGGAAGACAAATGTCCTTCCATTTTCAAGAGACTGAAAAGTGGATGCGAAAGGTTACAAAGCAATAATAACTTTTAATGGTGACAGAATACTCAAAGGAGAGCCGTTAAGAAAACAGCATGAAAGAGAAGGAAATAAATTCTGACTGAATCACTTGACTTCGGCGCTTGCAAGTTATAACACGGTTGAAATTTAAATGGGGTTGTGTCACATCTCTAAAACTAAAAAGAAATGAGGCTGAATGGTTTATAGGAGTGATCTGTGGGATTAAAAGCTTGGGAACATCTATGTTAACTCGTCAGATATGGGGACAGCCACATTTGGTTTGTCTCATTTCCAGGTGGATGTGGGGTCTGATTTAGCATCCAAAGGGGCCTGTGGGTGAGGCTAGCTGAATCTCCCCCAGTTTTCACACACATTTTCTCCCATTCCATCACCTTAAGCACATTTGTCTCAACCAGAAGGCTCATAGTGTCAGAGCTGAACTGGTGGTGGAAGACAAGATCTTTGGGTGACTCAAGGTGGATTAGTAAGGCAGGGGAGGAGGGAAGTTAATTTGTCCCTTGGACATTAAAACTGATCTGCTGCCTCTGCTGTGTCACTGCCAGAGCATGACCTCAGCTTTTTGGACTTTTGGGTTGGAAGGATCTCCAGTGACGAGACTAAACGAAAGCCTTAGCTCTAGGCTGTGAGGGGAAATGTCTCCTGAAGGTGATTTCATTTGCATGAGGTCAAGCCGACTGCAGGAACTCTCTGCTTATGTCAGCGTTCCATATAATTTCTATTCATAAATATTAGCAACAGCTGTACGAATCTTGATAGATTATGATTTTAAAAGGCAAACTCACTTATTTATATTCGTTCTTCATTGCACATTCAAGGGATGTTAACAGTTCGCTTGAAGAAAAAAAGGATAACGGGGTGTGTTTCAAAGGCTATTTCCTATAAGAACTGAAGACTCGTGGCCAGAACCCATTTTCACAGCCAGCTTCAATGTATTGGTCGCTTCTCGGTCTGATTACAAGCCCACTTGAATGCAATTTTCATGTGCAGATTTTTACAAATTGCAGATTAATGCTGGAACAGGATGGAGCTTATTAACAAATGAATAGGAAAGTGACACACACCAGACTGCTTCATGCCCACTCTTGAATTTCAGCACTCTTCTGCCAGCCATTTGCAGGAATATGCTAAGGGTATCCCTTCATTTGGGGTGGAGAGGCTAAGAGATTATGGCTTTTGTAAAAGCAGCTACTGATTACATGGAAGAAATGAAGACCTGAACTGAAAACATTAGGGTCTGCAGCTCAGTTGCTCAGCCATGAAGGCAGGAATGGGGAGCCTAATGATCTTTAGATGTTGCTGGACTCCAACTCCCATCAGCCCCAGCCAAGAGGGATGAATAATAGAATTGTAGAATTGGAGGGGACCTTGAAGATCATCTAGATCAACCCATGAAATGCAGGAATATGCAACTGTCTCATATGGGGACCGAACCTGCAACCTTGGCATTATCAACACCACACTCTAACCAACTGAGCTATCCAGAAACACCTTGAGAGCCACAAGTCCCCCACCATGACACTAAGGTATATTGGCTCTCAAATGAGCACAAACTTGCAGTGCATAATGAGTGTGGTTCTGGAGACTTGCGGTCATCACAAACAGAGGCTCCTGTGCTAGAGGCAGTCATGAAAGTGGGTTTTCATTTGGTATCTAGACCTCAGTTCCCTTTGCCTTTCACTTGTCATCTGCATCAGTGCAAATCCTCTGACAGTATCTCCTGCCGATGACAAGGTGAGCTTTTTATATCCACACCAAAGTTAATTTGTTCTGTTGTAAATGCTCACATATTTACTATGGATGTGGCAGCGCATAAAGGGTCACTTTGTCTATGTACCTCAAATATATTCCCAGATCTAGGGCAGGTCTACCTCTACCTACCATAATTATAATGTGCTATGTTACTTGTTTCCATTGATATTTTTACTTTCATAAACTGAAAATCCATTTAGCTAACTGCCCCAATTTTTATATTTGGCAGCTTATTGCAAATACTGAGGACCTAACTGGGACAAACCTTTTATTATATATCTTCAGGTGTTGCCCTTGAATGGGAAAGTGGCCGGATAGGTTTGACAAGCATCTTGCCCTCAATCATTCTGAGTTTGGCACTGCCAGTTATTTGTAAAGTATAACAAACTTCTCAGTTTCCAATTCTCAGAGGCTAGAACAGCCAGCTTTGAGGGCTCTCTTTTACTAAATAAGAACTGTATTTCAGTTCTCCCTTGGCCTATCTAAAATGGCCTCTCCCTTTTAGAAAAGGCCATATTATGTTTCCTAACTAGGCCAGGTTTCCAACAGGGGATGTAAGCACACAGGAAGTTACATTATACAGAGTTTGATTATTGGATCATAGAATCATAGAATTGTATCTAGTCCAACCTCTTGCAATGCAGGATCTCAGCTAAAGCTTCCATGACAGATGGCCACCCAACCTCAGCTTAAACACCTCTAAAGAAGGAGATTCCACAATCTTCCCAAGGGAGACTGTTTCACTGTCAAACAGCTCTTACTGTCAGAAAGTTCTTCTTGACATTTAATTGGAATCTCATTTTTTGTAACTTGAAGCCATTGGTTTGAGTTCTACACTCCAGAGCTGGAGAAAATGAGCTTGCTCCACCTTCCATGTGACAGCCTTTGAGATATTTGAAGATCGCTATCACACTCAGCTCCTTCAACTGCTACTCAGAAGGCTTAGTTTCCAGACCCTTGATCATCTTGGTTGCCCTCCTCTGCATCCTCTAAATTGTGGTGCCCATCAATGTTGTCCATACAATAATGGACAATATTGTACAGTGGTAATCCAGAGGTCTGTTCTTAACCTGAAGCCCTACTTTAGCTAATGAGGCTTCCTGCTGCTGCCGCTCCGCTGGAGCATGATTTCTGTTCTCATCCTGAAGCAAAGTTCTTAACCCAAGGTACTATTTCTGGGTTAGCGGAATCTGTAACCTGAAGCGTATGTAACCCGAGGTACCACTGTGCTGTAATATTTTCCACAGTATTGTACAGCAGTTCTACAGGGGACATTCTCAGCCCTATCTAGAGATGTGTTGCAGTTAGAGGGATTCATGTCCTATTGCCACTTTCATATAAAACATCATCAGTAAGCAAACTGCATTTGAACTAGTATGGGTGCAACTGGAAATATTTATGTAGACCTCACACTATGCATTAAAATGTTGTCAGTTTCTCAAATATCATAATTAAATTAATTGAGGATTTGTAAAAAAAGAGAGAGAGAGAGAGAGAGGCAGAATTGCTGCTATTGCTAAAGCATAAAACATCTGCAGTCACTATCCCATTGCATGTTATACACCATCGGTGTGTGGACTGAGGGAATACATTCATTCTTAGGTTACAGTATTTCTAGTGCCTTAATAGTTTCACAATCTTCCATACTAGGACCAAACCACATAGATACAATGACAATGGGAAAAGAAAAGGAAAGAAAAGAGGCACAAGTTTAGTGATGAATATGAAATTTGTGATTTTATTTTAAGAGGACATTACAGTGAAAACTGGAGTGTTAGCTTTAATGCAATCACATTGTAAAGCCACCGGCAATCATCTGTTCATAAAAAGAAATGAAGACTTCTTAAAGGAAGAGGAAGAAGCATGTTTAGTTTGCAATTTTTCTGGAAGTTTGTAGTGAATTAGGAAGTTAGGTACAGTTCTTTTTCTGTCAACCCCCGCTCCCTGCCCCTGAATGCCAAATACAGTAGTCTTCTTCAGGCCCAGGACTTCTGAGCTTCACTTGCAATGTGATGCCAGCATCACTCCAACAGCATGGAGCTTCCCCTTCTGCTTAGGAACTGTGCAGATAGGTGAAAGTGCAGCAGCCAGTAGAAAGCCCCAAAATGGGATGCAGGGAGGGGAAGAGCCTTAGTTGGCCTGGGATCTGTTGGATCCTGGGCCAGCCTCACAGCCATCCTGTGATGGCATCAATCCCAAACCAGGCTTGATCACTGCACCAGCTCCAGGATGGAACAACCATCTGCCTACCCAACAACTTTCATCCTGGTCACCATGTTCAGCATGGCTAGGGATGTGGGTGGCACTGTGGTCTAAACCACAGAGCCTCTTGGGCTTGCCAATCAGGAGGTTGGTGGTTCAAATTCCCAAAACAGGGTGATCTCCCGTTGCTCTGTCCCCACTCCTGCCAACCTAGAAGTTCAAAAGTACACCAATGCAAGTAGATAAATAGGTACCGCTGCAGCGGGAAGGGAAATTGTGTTTCCATGCGCTCTGGTTTCCGTCACAGTGTCCCATTGTGCCAGAAGCTACTGTTAGGTCCAGCATGAGATGTCCACCAGCTTCTAATCACAGATATCAGCAGCCTTCAAGCAAGCAAACTTGCCTTATTATTGCTCCCTAGCACCCCACTGCCAGAGGATTGCCTCCTTCCATTCACCAGTTTGCCTCCTCCAAGTGGAAGAAACATGGGCAGTGCTGAATGTCACATCCATTGCCAGGTGTGTCCTGCTGGAAATAAAAAAAGGGCTTTCCCCTTGGCCTGCCTTTATATCCACTCAGTTGCCAAGTGCTTTTGTGACATCACAAGAAACTCACAGCCAATGGCAACAGCTGGGGAGGCATCATTTTCTTTGCTTTGAGCCTCACAATGGCGGGTGAACCTATCAGTGATTGTATGCTTGTTTATTCGGTATGCGGGTGGTGCTGTGGTCTAAACCACTGAACCTCTTGGGCTTGCCGATCAGCAGTTTGAATCCCCTGACAAGGTGAGCTCCCAATGCTCTGTCCCAGCTCCTGCCAACCTAGCAGTTCGAAAGCACGCCAATGCAAGTAGATTAATAGGTACCACTGCAGCGTGAAGGTAAATGGCATTTCTATGCACTCTGGCTTATGTCACGGTGTTCCATTGTTCCAGAAGTGGTTTAGTCCTGCTGGCCACATGACCCGGAAAGCTGTCTGTGGACAAATGCCGGCTCCCTCGGGCTAAAAGCGAGATGAATGCTTCAACCCCATAGTCGCCTTTGACTGGACTTAACCGTCCAGGGGTCCTTTACCTTTTTTTTAACCTAGATAGGGTGGTCAAACCTTGATTTGTTAAACTCTGTGAGGGTTTTAGTCAGACCTAAGAGTTCCTTCAAACTCTGACTAGTACATGGTAATATATTACATCCCCCAATGAACTATATCAACGGAAGGAAAAAGTTAAAATCACTGGAGAACTGTGACTCCCATGAAAAAGAGCAGTCTCATATCTTTTACTCTTCTCTCCCCCTGCTAATGTTTCATAAGTAAAAAATGCAATATGCAACGTAGTTCCACAAGCAGCTGCTAGGGAAATAGAGTGTGTGACGGGTGCAACAGCACTTTTTCCTCTCATGCTGTCGGGCCCGCTCTCACTTTGATAAATTGCCCCAACCTCACTGAACATCCCTTTACCTGAAGGTTTCTTTTCCTTTCCTCTTAAAATTCTAGCCCAGAGTATCTTGCGGGCGACCTTTGTGAGGGGATATTTAGTAAGTTGTAGTCTCAGACAGGTTTTCTTTAAATAAAAAATAAAGATTTATTTAAGGCAAGATAGTATATAACACAAATGGATTAAACTTAGGTTACTTCAGGCATACAATACAATTACACTTAATTCGTCCTCAGTTGTTTTTGCATTGTAGGTTTGGTTCCTTTATACGGTGATACTTTCTTTCAGTTATCCATCCCCTTTAACAATCCTGTTCCTGAGGTACCTTAAGCAATAGACCCAAGGGGTCTCCACACACCCCTCCCTTCACTGGCTTTGGGAGTTTCTTCTTTTCCTTAGAAGATTTCCCCTCCAGACTAGATTTGAGTCCCAAGTAGGCTGTTCCTTTCCAGCTCCTACTTCTCCTGGCTCAACCTCTGCCTCCCAGTAAAATTTCTGGTCTATTCCTCCTACAGGACACCACACTCTGTCCTTCACAATACACTCAGAGTGGAAGTTTCAGTTTCTTCTTCTTCTTCTTCTTCTTCTTCTTCTTCTTCTTCTTCTTCTTCTTCTTCTTCTTCTTCCCCCCAGAACCAACTCTTTCTTGGTTTCACTCTTTCTACCTCAACCTGTCTCCTAACCTGTCTCCCGACATCTCCAACCTCTATCCCAACCCACTTCAACCAACCTCACTCTAACTTTGCTGTCTCTCAAATCCTCTCCTTTTAAACTCTCTCTTCTGGAACCACAGCCAGTCAGAGGCTGCCGTTCATTAACCATTTGCTGGCAGGGAAAGAAGGAACTTTGTTTTGTTTTTTGATCCAACTGATCCAGCAAAACCAACTTTTAGTCACAGAGGGCAGGCAGAGAAACTTGAATTACAATGTCATCGCTTTGGGGATTGCAGAGAAAGATATGGGTATGCTACTGAAAAGAGTTATCCCACAGATATTGATACAGATGCATATGCAACTTCCTGAGGAGACCAGGACATAAGAACAAAGATTAGCAGCAAACATACAGCCTTCTGTATGAATGTGCTCAGGTGGATGAATGTGACACTTTCCCCTTTACATTTTTTGTTTGAATTGGGTTTTTTTCCGCAGGAACTTTCACTGTCCCCATCATTATTATTTATTTAGAATCCAATGCATGCCCACATTTATTTATTTATTTATTTGCCCAAGAGGAAAATGTGGATAGATTCATTGATTAGCTTTTCAGGCTTCATAACTGTATTTGGTATAATGTGCTATTAAAAATTCCATGGGAGTTTTCCAAAAGGCTTTTCTGTAAACTCTATTTTAAGTAACAGAGTCATTTAAATTTAAATTAAATAACCTGTTGCTTCTTAACCCCCCCCCCCTGCCATTAGAAGCTGGTAAGAATGAAAATGAATATCCCCAAATTACTGTAACTGTTCTTGTGGAACAGGCAGGGCATTGTAAGAAGCCCATCCCTGTCACTTTTATTTAAAGCTCTGCTTCTTGCTCATTATAGTTACACTTTCC
This sequence comes from Podarcis gaigeae, assembly GCF_964106915.1. NCBI lineage: Eukaryota > Metazoa > Chordata > Lepidosauria > Squamata > Lacertidae > Podarcis > Podarcis gaigeae. The sequence continues at coordinate 10,653,776 of NC_139687.1, read as the reverse complement.
ATTTCGCATGTTGAGGGAAACCCAGACCTCAAATGACTCTGAGGGAAACATTTGTAGGATTTCTCTTTATTTCCTCACCCTCTCTAAGCACTTTTGTCTTCTGTGGAATTTTGAAGAATCCTTTAGAATTTTCTTTAAGGTCAGTGAATATACTACATACTGAAACTTCATAAGCTCAGGTAGGAAGCCGTGTTGGTCTGACACAGTCGAAATAAATAATAATAATAATAATAATAATAATAATAATAATAATATTGTCCAGTAGCACCTTAGAGACCAACTAAGTTTGTTCTGGGTATAAGCTTTTGCATGCATGCACATTTCTTCAGGTACACTGAAACAGAAGTCAACAGACCCTTATATATAGTGGGAGGGTGGGGTGGGGTTTTTACCAGAAGGACGGTAGGAGATTTTTTTTATTTAATTCATAAGCTCAAACAGTCATGTGTAGCAGTTAATAGCAGCTTAATCAATGGAGCCTTCCCAAGCTTTCCATCAAGGGAGAAATCCTATGGCCAAGAAGCTGGCGTATGTTAAGTCAGCACAAAGTTACACCAGATCCAAACCTCATAAAGCAATAGGGCCAGGGGCGGAGCAAGGTGGGAGCGGGGGGCGGGTCACCCTGGGTGTCATCACCGAGGGGGTGACATTTGGTGCTTTGCCCGCCCATGACTCAAGTCGTCGGGGAAAGGGGGGAGATGTACCGCTTTGCCAGTGGCCTTCCCCCCTTCCCTTTGACCGCCCTGTGTTCCCGGGGCTGCAGGAGGAGGCAGGGAGCTGGCAGGAAGGAGGCTGGCGAGTAAACAAGCAGAGAGTGGAGGGAAGGAGAGAAGCAGAAGCTCCCTCAAGTCAGGACCCAAACCCTGTAACCCCCCAAAAAGCAGCTCAACAATGACAATGTGTAGATCACGGCCAGTATTTTTATACTGTGAGTAGATCGCAGTCTCTTGGGAGTCCAACTAGATTTCAATGTGTGGGGGGGGGGGGACAACAAATTTTCTGCACCGGATACCACCTGACCTTGCTACGCCACTGAATAGGGCTGCTGCTGTTCTGCTTTAAGCCTGGCAGGGAGAAAACAAAGTTTAAGCACATAAGCACTTGCCCCTTCTGCGGGTTTCATCAACTGATATTCAAAAGCATTACTGCGTCCAACCATGGAAGCAGGGCATAGCCATCATCGTTGGTAGCCATTGATTGCCTTATCTTGCATATTTTTTCCAGTTCTCTTTTAAGGAGGCATCGGGAAGAGGCCACAGGGCCCAGCAAGGCCCTCTGCCACTGTGGGTAAGCCTGCCGAGGGCTTTCACTGCCATGGGTAGGCTTTCACTGCCAGCCCTTCAAGATTGGGGGGCTCAGCCTCATCACTGCATACTGGCATGGAGTGGGGAGCTGAGTTGCCCTCAGCCCCATAGAGTTGGCGCCTATGAAAGCCATCCAAAATGGCAGCCATCACCACCTCTGTTGGAACTGTGTTTCGTAGTTTCACTATGGACTACATGAAGAAGTACTTTTCGAAATCTGTCCTGAATCTTCCAACATTCAGTTTGGAAACTGATACAGGGACAAATAGAAGAGGACGCCTTCACCCCAGTATGGCTCCCCTTTATCACACACAGAGAACAACACGACAACAACAAGAACCCACCAACAGCATCTGAATAAATTTTCAGGCAAAATGGGAAATGGTTCTGGGGAAACACAAAAAATATGCTCTCTTGGTAAAAGCAATTAACATGAATTGGGACCTTCCAGTGCAATCCTGTGCGTGGCTACTCAGATGCAAGCCCTCCTGAGTTAAATTGGATTTATCAATATGTTACTGCCTTGTGGTAGCAATTTCCCCACTAATAGTTCTAAATGAAATCAACAATCATATACTTGTTACTTTTACTGCTGCATTGTTCACATGGAGCAAATCACTTCCCCTGGTCTGTGAGCATTGTTATAAGCTCTAATAATCTTCACATTATGTTGGTATCTTTTTATGAACTGACTAGATCAGAACTACCATCTGTCATTCTCTGCAAGTGGCTGAAAATGACAAGAGTACTATTTTCGATTAAATTGCAAGTAATTGTGTGACTGCAACTGTCAGAGAATTATCATCCCTTTTTGGATATATATATTTTATTACTATTATGATTATGCGTCCTTAACAACCTCCCTTGTCTAGGTACATGATGTTCTTTCTTTGTGCCTACTGGAAACAGCAGAGATACCATCATGGTACATAGATAAGTAAGAATTCCATCTTTGGTATTTTCGCCTTCTGCTTTGTCATTTTTATAACTAACCCTTAAGGCTCTGCAGTTATCCCTGCTTCACCTTTCAGGTAATACATATGCATGTCTTGATCCATTCAAAAGAAGTACTCCTCCTAAAATAATAAGACGAGAGAAATAATAGCTAAAATTGGCAACTGCAAAAGCAATAGATCATGGTAGTCTTTTGATTAGCACTCAGCGAGCTCCTCCTGAGTTATGGGAGGCAGTAGCGTCTACATTTCCTGAGCCAAATTATGAGTCAAATAGAGTCTGAGTGTTGCAGGGTCTGATGCCTTCCGCATCTCCTTCCCATCAAATCGTCCCTGTAGAGGCCCATAACATTTCAAATCAACAGCAACAGTTCAAAAAACATGGTAGAAACGATTAGAAATAACCATAAGTAAAAACAAAAGAATAAAAATCTATATGCAACATTATATAGTAAAGAAGAAGAAGAAGAAGAAGAAGAAGAAGAAGAGGAAGAAGAAGAGTTTAGATTTGATATCCCGCCTTTCACTCCCCTTCAGGAGTCTCAAAGCGGCTAACATTCTCCTTTCCCTTCCTCCCCCACAACAAACACTCTGTGAGGTGAGTGAGGCTGAGAGACTTCAGAGAAGTGTGACTAGCCCAAGGTCACCCAGCAGCTGCATGTGGAGGAGCAGGTTCCCCAGATTAGGACACCAACGCTCTTAACCACTACACCACACTGGTAAAAGGACCCCTGACCATTAGGTCCAGTTGTGACCGATTCTGGGATTGCGGCGCTCATCTCGCTTTATTGGCCTAGGGAGCCGGCGTACAGCTTTCGGGTCATGTGGCCAGCATAACTAAGCCGCTTCTGATGAACCAGGACAGTGTACGGAAACACAGTTTACCTTCCCATCGGAGCGGTACCTTTTTATCTACTTGCACTTTGACGTGCTTTCGAACTGCTAGGTTGGCAAGAGCAGGGACCGAGCAATGGGAGCTCACCCCGTTGCGGGGATTCGAACTGCCAACCTTCTGATGGGCAAGTCTTAGGCTTTGTGGTTTAACCCACAGCGCCACCCGCATCCCGCAACATTATATAAAACAATACAAATGCCTTAAACTAATTCAGCAGCTTAAACTAAACAGTACTCCATAGAACAATACAAAAAACCTGATGCTGTGGTCTAAACCACTGAATCTCTTGGGTTTGCCAATCAGATGTTTGGCGGTTCGAATCCCCATGATGAGATGAGCTCTGGTTGCTCTGTTCCAGCTCCTGCCAATCAAGCAGTTCAAAAACACGCCAGTGCAAGTAGATAAATAAGTACCACTGCAACGGGAAGGTAAATGGTGTTTCTGTGCACTCTGGTTTCCATCACGGTGTTCCATTGCACCAGAAGCAGTTTAGTCATGCTGGCCACATGACCCAGAAAGTTTTCTGTGGACAAACGCTGGCTCCCTGAAAGCGAGCAAACTGAAGCTGATACAGGAACAAATAGAAGAGGATGCCTTCACCCCAGTATGGCTCCCCTTTATCACATACACAGTCCAACAAGATGACAACAAGAACCCACCGACAGCATCCAAATACTTTTGGCTTTCTAAGCCTTCCTCCCATCACAATTGCAAAGAAACCGCAGTGCATCCAGCCACAGAAAACCAACCACACACTGCCTTCCCAATCTCTCTCACTACCAAGGTCTTGTAAAAAGCGAACAAAAAGAACACCTATCCAGTTGATGCTGACACAAAAAAACCCCACACAAACTAAGTAGAAGAATTTATATTATTTGCCACCCCACCCCACCACCCTTTTTCTCTTCCCAATCTTATACTGCATACAACACCAATGTCTTGCAACAAATATAAATGATCTATAGAAAACTCAACCTGAAAAAGAGACAATGTGTGTACTTTACAAAAGAAAACCTTTAATATTTTTTTTTTAAAAAAATGCACCCATATCCAACACTTTGGATCCAATGGAATCACACTTCTGTACCAGTCAGTTTCCGTCTTCATCTCCCCATCTTTCTTCCTTTCGTAAAATAAGACACAATTTCTACGATTAATTTCCTTTCTCTTTGTGTCCTATCAATTCAAATGATGGGACTATAAGCAGAGCCTTAACTTTTCCCCTCTATGCGCCCCTCTCACATCTCCTTTAGTTGTAAAATACATAATAAAAAGTCTAGTTTAAAACATAGAGGTCATTATGAGATGGGTAGAAGAGTAGTTTCAAGTACACATTGCTGGATCTGCCATAAATTAAGGGCACATCAGAACTTCCTTGTGTGCCACATTTCTAGAAACAGGTTCATGCTTTAAAGCTCTGTGTCAGAGTGCTGCTATTATTATTTTTTACCTCCAGCACTTTCCCCATGAAAACCCATTGGAAACAATTCTGCAGAAAACTCAAAATGCTGTTGGTTCCAATTCAGCATCAAGGGAGTGTTTTCCTGAGGAAGGCTGTGGGAAGTACTTGCACACAGACTGGTAAAAACTGGGGCAGGGGTGGCGCTGTGGTCCAAACCACTGAGCCTCTTGGGCTTGCCAATCAGAAGGTCGGTGGTTTGAATCCCCATGATGGGATGAGCTCCCGTTGCTCTGTCCCAGCTCCTGCCAAACTAGCAGTTCAAAAGCATACCAGTGTGAGTAGGTAAATAGATACTGCTGTAGGGGGAAGGTAAACGGCTTTTCCATGCGCTCTGGCACTTGTCACAGTGTCCAATTGTGCCAGAAGCAGTTTAGTCCTGCTGCCCACATAACCCGGAAAGCTGTCTGTGGACAAACGCCAGCTCCCTCAGTGATCTGAACTGACTTTGCATATGTTTAAATTTGTGCTAACTTTCTCTGAAAAACTTCCTTAATGGGTTGAAATGCTGACATTAGGAGCTACTAGGGAAGAAAAAATGTTTCAATTAACTGTTGAAAGTCATCAGCAAGCATCAAAATTTAAGATGTTTGTGGTGGTGGGTTTTTGTGTTACTTAAAAAATGAACATTAAAAATTGTGAAATGTTGCCAGGTTTTCAATGTGCATAAAACTTATTTTCAACTGTAACTCCACACAGATTTATTTGGGAGTGGTTCCTATGGGTCAATAGCACTTACTTCAAAATAATTGTGTTTAGACTGATAATTTGAATTTTGTGTTTTGACAATAGCATCTCTTGGTGGTTAGACTTCTTATATGTGACTGTTACATTTAAAGTACGTATCCTTAAGTTTTTGTTGCCATTTCTTAAACTACAAATGAATTTTCAAGACTGCTTCCAGCCACCTACTGTTGCTCTACAGATGGAATACATTCTCAAGAAGTATAAGTGGGTATCTGCTCAGATATGTGTGGGTTGATAGCACAGTTCTCTGTCTTCTTTCTCTTTCCTTTCAGTCTTTAAACTTCTCTAGTTGAATAAGATTCATTCACTTTGGCCTTATGCCTTGGCAATTAAACATCTTATTCAGAAAGTATCTTCATGCCACAATAATTGCAACTAGTGCTAGACTGAAGTATTTGACCCAGAAATTTCTGTAAATTAGATTAATTTTCAAGGGAATGCATGAATGTTAAGGATTTTTGTCCTTTTAAATATGAGATTTCTGAGTCTCTTTCCCTCTTTCTCACTCACTTCTACAAAAAGATAGAAGCCTTTGACACTGTTTCAAGCTGCTCTCAGCAGCACATCTATATCCTTGGAAAAGAATAGCCCATGAGAACAATGCTATATTGTGATTCATTCCTGCAGGGGGCAAGAAAGAGGATTGGTTACTAGGTGACTTTCTTGTATATAGGTATGTGTTTGGTGTTGCCCATGTGAATGCAGGCCTTTAAATGTTACCATAGTGTCATAGGGTGATTCCACAGAGAAGCTTGCAATGTTTCCCATTCATACCTATTCACCCAAATTGCAGGGGAGGGATATGGAAGATGTGAAAACCTTCCACTGGCTTCTTCTCAAACATCAACAAGTCCCACCTCTTCTTTTTGCATTTAGTCCTTTTCTTCGCACCAGGTGCAAAGTCATGGCTTAGCTAGTGAAGAAGACTGAGATGGAAAAGGAAGCAAGAGGTCAGAGTGGACATGCCTCAAAAAAATAAATAAATCAATGAAAAGGGACTTGAGATCAGAGCTAGAAACACAAGCTTTACCTCTCTCCACCGCTTGACTAGTAAAGACAAGCTACACATTACAGCTGCAATTCTGTTTGAATCCAATTGACTTCAATGGTATTTAGGCAGTCTGTGTGCAAGATTGAAGCCTACATATCATATACTGTGGTTTTTAAAAAGAGAGAGAGAAAGGGGATGGAGGAAACATTCAGCAAGCGTGCTAAAATTCCACGCAATGCACTTTGGAGCCATTCTTTACTTTCTCAAATCCTTGGCAGCATAAACAGAGAGAATTTCCAATTAAAATAATAGAAGCCTTCAAATAAATGGTTTCCTACAGGGGATGCTGTAGTAGATTTGATTCTCGAAGCTGTTTTGTTTGATGGCAGCTGGAGCCAATTTGTGTCCACATTGAGCAGTTCATATTTGCCAACAGTAAAATGCTAAGTCTGTAAAGTATCTTAAAGAGAAAAGCAGTCTGTGCTATGATGGAAACTTAAGAGAGGGATAAATATCACTAAAGACAAATGTGGAACAGGTAATCACCAATTGTGGGACTATAATTGCCCACTTGGTTAAAATTAGATTTTCTGCACTCACTCAATCAACACACGGCCCAGTGCCCTGCAGTTTACATGCAAGGCTCTTATCTGCATTGCAGTTTCTTCTTAAAAATTGTACATCAGCAAAGATTTCAGCTTTGCTAAACAGTTGCCTGTTCTCTTGTGCCAAAGCCTCCAAGCCTAGCAGCAGAGATTTCGGCCAATTTGTAAGTATAGAATATGCATTGTTAGATGGACTCTTTAAGCTGTGGATAGGCTATTCATTTGGGTCAATTCATTTGAACATGAAGATTTGTTTGTAAACCTTCAAAGCCCTTAGCTATTCACTAAAAGGTTCATATACAAGCTGTTAACATGAGATTTGGGGAAGGTAGAAAGATAACCAAGGATCTGTCAATGCACTTAATTCAGCCAGGAAGGTGATCGATTATATCCTGGTGCACTAAATTCTACTAGGGTTGCCCAGGCTGTTCTTAAGGTTCTTAAGGGCTGTTCCTAGGGAGTGTGTGTTTTTTAACCATCTCCAAAGTCACTGGCAATAAAATCATTACATGACAAAAATGGATGCTTACTTTTTTGCAGAAAGCTTCCAGGCAGAGCAATCCCACCAGGAATATTTGTGCCGGGCTGGGCGGGGTCAAAGAATCCAAATCTTACAAAGCCTTCCAGACATGCAGCAGAATGGTTAAGTGGGGAGAAAATTCATTCTCTCCTTTCCCTTTCTGGGATTTTCTTTTTCGTTTTACAATTTTCCTTACATGGTTTCTAAGAAGAGGGAGAATGTGTATGCCAGAATAAGAATAATATAATTTATTACTTATACCCTGCCCACTCTGTGCGGCTGCCAACAGAATATTAAAAACACGATAAAACATCAAACATTAAAAACTTCCCTAAACAGGGCTGCCTTCAGATGTCTTCTAAAAGTCAGATAGTTGTTTATTTCCTTGACATCTGATGGGAGGGCATTCCACAGGGCGGGCACCACGACCGAGAAGGCCCTTTGCCTGGTTCCCTGTAACCTCACTTCTCGCAGTGAGGGAACCGCCAGAAGGCTCTTGGAGCTGGTCCTCAGTATCCTGGCTGAACGATGGGGGTGGAGATGTTCCTTTAGGTCTCCATCTCCTGGTTCAGGGTATGTTGAGGAAATAGGAAGGCTGTAGATCCTTCTGACTCAAGTGATCCCCTGATCTGTCACTACTAACCAATAATACAGCTCTGACATTAGTAAAGCAGGGGTTGTTGAGGTTTCCACAACAGCTGGCGGAGGCCTTGTGAGACCTCCCTCTCAGAGGACAGCCCACATCTAATGGCCTCTGGGTCCATCTCCCAGGGACCATGCCATTGCATCCTCAATGGAGTTTGATGACTGGTTCTGCTAGTGGAAGGGTGACTAACTCCCAAGAGACTGTGATCTACTTATAGACTTGAGGATTGGCAGTGATCTACCCCTGGGATTCAGGTCAAAGTTGTTGAGCTTTTTTAAGGAAGGAAATCCCTGTGCTACTGCAAAGGCAAAGAAATTAGGGTTATGTTCTATTTTGAGCAATGGGTTCAGCAGCAGCAAGGCTTCTCCATGCAGAGCTCTGGCATGCAACTCTATAAGAGTTGAGCTCAAATGTTGTTTCAGCTGCAGTCATTCTGGAACTGAGCTTTAAATAGGTGCCGCACCTCTGTTTCACAGCTCATTCCACTTTCCATGAGAGGACTGTCTTCAATTAAAGGGACACAGCATACATTAGCAACCACTGACTCTGAATGAGCAGAAAAGATTGTGATTCCCCAAAGTCTTCTGAGCTGGAGTCTTTGAGTCAGAAAGGTCCTGCCAAAATGGGCGCCTTTGGGTTAAGTGCTTCTGGTTCAGTATCTGCATCTGAGGGATATTCCCTTTCTCGTTCTCAATCCCCAGCCTCATCCTCTGAGGAAGGGGAGCCTGACCACAGGTTCAAGACAGACTTTTTCTTGGAATAGGAAAGAAAGTCAATGCAACGGTGAAAGTGCCTTGATCCACAGGGTGGTCAGGGTACTAGATTGTGCAAGTTAATATCCATATACAGAGGTCTGATGCCTTAGAGGTTATCCCCAGAAGAGTAGCAGCAAGGGAGAGAGGAACTATGTGACTTTATGGACAGGGCTAAGGACACACAAAGAGAGGTGTCCCCCCCCCCAAAAAAAAAGACTAAAAGGGAAACTTTTTATTTATGTTTGTTTAGTTAAAATATGTAGAGGTTTCCTTTAGAAAACCCATTCAAGATGCCTTACATCATGGGTAGGCAAACTAAGGCCCGGGGGCCGGATCCAGCCCAATCACCTTTTAAATCCGGCCCACAGACGGTCCAGGAATCAGCCTGTTTTTACATGAGTGGAATGTATCCTTTTTAAAATGCATCTCTCTGGGTTATTTGTGGGGCCTGCCTGGTGTTTTTACATGAGTAGAATGTGTGCTTTTATTTAAAATGCATCTCTGGGTTATTTTGGGGCATAGGAATTCGTTCTTTTTTCCCCCCCTTCCAAAATATAGTCTGGCCCCCCACAAGTTTTGAGGGACAGTGAACCGCCACCCTGCTGAAAAAGTTTGCTGACCCCTGCCTTACATGATAGAATCAGATACAAATGTACCGCAATAAGGAAAAGAAAGCACTGTTGACTCTCTTCCTTATGTTTGCTGCTCCAAACTATTGCAAATAAAGCCCACCTGTCTGTGAATATGTCTGCCTGTTGTCCATTGGCTGATCTTCTATGGTAGGCTCATTTTGAAAAGATTGCAGAGTTCCGCCCTCTGACACAGCATTCAGAAATGAGCAGTTAATACTCTCCAGCTGGCTGAAACTTACATTTTGGAAGCTGTTAGCTGCATTAACAATAACGTCAAGGTCAGTGCCATCGACCAAATCTTTATGGTAATACTACAATCTATTTGGGGTTTCTGCGGTATACCATGTCATTAATTAACTTCAAAATAATAGTTCAAATGGACAGGCCGCAAAGATCTGCAAGGATCAGCAGCCCCACACTTTACACTGAAGATATACTGGTTTGTGTCTCATGCTGCAAACATGTAAAGAACGAACATCCGACTTCCGGGTCGGCGCCATCGCCGAATGGCGGGCTCCCTCCGAGCTCCGGAGGGAGCCGGCTTGGCAGGGGCTGGGTCCTACCGCACCGGCGATGCGGGGACCCTTAAAAACCACGGCCAGATTGAGGCCGTGGACATGGAGACTCGGCTGGCACCGTTAGCGCCCTCCCGACTCGTGAAGGAGCCTTTTTAAAGGCTACGGATCGGGTGCCGGGGAGAAGCGTGGTGCTTTGAGTTCTCTGCTATCCCTGCCGAGCGCAGCCGCATGCCATCCGGCGGAGAGCGCTGACTTCTTCTATTGAAAATTCGGCTCTAAAGAAGAACCCGTGAGTAATTGGAATATGGACTAAAAAAAAAAAAGAGGGGATAAATTTTTAAAATTTGGAGCGAACGGGGGAGGTGGAAAAAAGGAAGTCAACCTACCCCTAAATTGTAGAAGAGCCAAAACAAAGGACTGGACAACTAAGATCGAGTGTAACCTTATCTTGCCGAATCAGCAACTTCGCGAGGGAAAATTATAAGATTGAGCTGGAGGAGAAAAGTGGAATTGTTTTAAAAAAAAAGCAACCCCCCCGGAATCCCTGGAGCGATTCGTGAAACTGCCTGGAGAAAAGTGATGGAGGTTTTGACAGCTGTCAAAGAGCTGTCAAAAAGGAAGATTAAAATAGAGACTTTGTTATGAGGACTTTGCCGGTTATATTTGTTACAAATTGAATACAAACTGTTTTAAATATCGGTCAACAAGCTACTTGGTCTGGTGGATGTGATTCTGGAAGGGAACTTTGTTACTGCAATCCACCTAGAGGAGCCGAGGGACATTGCATGTGTTTTTCACAGGAAATGTGAACAGTTGAATGGAACTTTCAATCTCCTGGGAAATTGCAGGAATGGAACACTATTTTGTCTACAGAGGTCTACACACTACAGGAAACAATGGAACTATTTGTTGGAAAATGAAAGGAACATGATGTAATGCTTTGCTTCAAGAATAACAAACCTCTGCAGAGACACTAGAAACTTTTGGAAAAAGAACATTTCTGTGGGAGAACAGAGAAATAAAAAGGAGGAGAATGATTGATAAGAACAAGGAAACAACAAGAACTGGACAGAACTGGGGGAACATTTGGGATATTCAGGTTTGACAAGCTTATGGATACAAAATTGGAGTTTTTACTCCTGGATATAAAAACCTGGATAGAAGAAATGGGCCCTTATTTGATAGACTCCTTCTACGATTGGACATCCGTAATTAAAGACTGGCAAAGAATCGGAGGGATATAGTATAATGTGGGAACTCCAGGAAGATATTAGAAGTGGAGGGATAGGTGAAACGCAAAGGGGAAAGAGGGGAGGGAAAATTGGAATCCAAAGGCTGTAAAATTATTATTTACATTTATCTTATTTTCATCTGTACTATGTTTGAAAGGGGGAAACCCGTGGAAGGGTATAGATCGATCTTAGGGGACGAGAATTTGGATAAATTGGGTCATTGACGAAGAGTGTAATTTGGGGATAAGAATTTGTTGAATTTAATTGCTTATTTGGAAGATTTGGAACACAAGAGGGGGTAGGGAGGGGAAGTCCTAGTTATTGGCAATAGATTGGATTTAATTTGCTTTGATTTGTTCTAATTTGGAAAACTTTAATAAAAATTATTATAAAAAAAAAAAAGAACGAACATCCTGTGTATGACTTGAAACATCCATGTATGTATATATGTCTGAGACCTCTGGTCCATTTGGAGTTTCAGATGCATGTACATTGATGTTTACAAATGCTTCTGTGATGTGGACACCATACAGCAATTGGGCTTGCCAAGTAATGAATGGAGTTTCATTCTGATGAGGATAACAAGACCCCAGCTAATAACCCTTTTGCCAAAGAAACCCCTGACATCAACAGTAGCCCAGTTCACAGAATTGCTTGTACGACAAGAGGCAACAGGCTCTGTATCCTGCTGTTTGTGCATTATTTTGTGGGCAAGTCTGCAACATACCTTTTTAAGGTAAAAGTAAAGGACCCCTGGACAGTTAAGTCCAGTCAAAGGCAACTATGGGGTTGTGGTGCTCACCTCGCTTTCAGACAGAGGGAGCTGGCATTTCCCCACAAACAGCTTTCTGGGTCATGTGGCCAAATGACTAAACTGCTTCTGGTGCAACAGAACACCATGATGGAAACCAGAGTGCACAGAAACACCATTTACCTTCCCACCACAGCGATACCTATTTATCTACTTGCACTGGTGTGCTTTCAAACTACTAGGTAGGCAGGAGCTGTGACAGAGCAACAGAAGCTCACTCTGTTGTGCGGATTTGAACCGCCAACCTTCTGATCAGCAAGCCCAAGAGGCTCAGTGGTTTAGGTCACAGCGCCACCAGCATCCCCGCTTTACACCTTTATATGTACACAGAGGTCATCACAGTTGAAAAGGCTGGTTTCCCAACTTCATGGAAAGCTGCCTATGTGCATTTGCGCAATGGAGACATGAACCTGCTCCTGCCCACTGTTATACAAACCGAGGCTGAATCAGGTTGTGTACGTCATTTACTGATGGGAACTGCAATAGAAAAGCTTGAATTCTTATACCAAGCCACATGTGTGAGCAAACTGTTAAAATCCAGTCTTAACACATTGGGTGCAACATGCCGCCCACATGGCATTGCCACAGCTCCTTTTGTCAGTACATTTTGTTATTTTAATATCAGTATGAGGGAAAATATATGTTGACAGTAGGCTTCTATGATCCTTTTTTTCTTTTTGTTACTGAGCCCCTTTTCTGTGGAGTTTAATTATAATCTGTCACTGGAATTTGTCACAGCTGTCTTCGCTCCAGATCCACAAATCAAATGAGGTGTTTGTTTCAAAGCCATGGGGGAGAGAGAGAGAGAGAAAGAAAAGGGTTTCTTCAATGTGGCCAATTCCTGCTTGTGTGTGTGGTTTCTCCTTAATAATTTTAGAGCAGAAAACAATAAGCAATATCATATGGAAGAAAGAGAAACACACACACCTACAACTGCTTTGTGCTTCTATCGCACCATTCAAAACATCTAACACAATGAGTTTCAAACAGGGTTAGTATTCTATACTTCTGATTCCTATTTCAGGTCTGGCGGACAATGTTTTTAAGATTAAAGCTCAAAGTTGGGTGGAATTCAGTAGCATTTGTTAGTTGGAAACATCTAATTCGCACTTAAGAGAATGCCCAGAAATTCTTCAAAGCCAGTTGATTTTTCAATGCACGTAACAATGTAACATGGTTCATCTTTCCATTCATGCTAACCACAGGATCTTTAGCAACTGGGCAGGTTGTTCAGCAGTGAGCAGCCTGATCTAGTATTTTAATGAAGTTTCCTCAGGACAGAAATACAATTTGTGTGATTATTTCTTTAGTTCTTAAAACCTCACTTTCAGTTCCATTCCTAAGGTTGCGTCCCATCTGCTGATAGAAGGCATCTATCAACAGCAGGCGAGGGAGGAAGGTTTCTCCCTCCTCCCCGTAGTCCCATTCTCCCAAAAATCTCCTTTCATTGTTGGGGCACCCCCCTGGCCCAAATTAAGATATTCACCAATCACTAAAATCACCACAAATTACCACCATTACCTGCTCCACTGATTCCTTCTATCGGCAGAGAGAAACCTCTGGATGCAAGAGAAACTATTGCTGCAAGGAAAAGTTTGGCAAGTACAGTGGACGCTCAGGTTGTGAACGTGATCCGTGCGAGAGGCATGTTCGCAACCTGCAGCGTCCCCAACCCACAGCACCACATCTGCGCACGTGTGGGTTGCAATTTGGTGCTTCTGTGCATGCGCAAAGCGTGATTTAATGCTTCTGCGCATGCGCGATCGCCGAAACCAGGAAGTAACCCATTCAAGTACTTCCGGGTTTTGGTGTGTCCGTAGCCCGAAAACTACGTAGTCTGAAAACTACAGAAGCCCGAAGCATCTGTAACCTGAGGTATGACTGCATTACTTTTGCTGTGATGGTGGCAGCCTGGCCACTGAATTCTGCACCATTTGCAGTTTGAAGACTGTCTGCAAAGCAGCCTGATGCATAATGCAGTAGTCCAACTTAGATGTTCCTGAAGCATAAACAACAAATGTTAGACTTTCCCTGTCCTAGATACGGCTGCTGCTGAACCACCAGTGAGAGCTGTTGGAAGAGACTCCATGCTATCAAGGTCACCTGAGCCTTGAATGACAGTAGTAATCCCAGAAGTACCTGCAAGCTGAGTCCCTGCTCCTTTAGAGGGAGCGTAACCCATTCCAATTTGCAACAGTTTCATAAGAAATACCTGATTAAAAGAACAGCTGTATGTGTTCACATTTCATTACTAAACAGAAAGAGAATGACTTAGGAGGCCCTTTTGAAGGACAGAAGTAAAAAAAGCTAAAGGACCCCTGGATGGTTAAGTCCAGTCAAAAGTGACTATGGAGTTGCAGTGCTCATTTCACTTCCCAGGCCAATGGAGCCGGTGTTTGTCCACAGACATATTTCCAGGTCATGCAGCCAGCATGACTAAACCACTTATGGTGCAACGGGACACCGTGATGGAAACCAGAGCATGCAAACGGAGCAGTACCTATTTATCTACTTGCACCAGTGTGCTTTCAAGCTGCTAGGTTGGCCACCCACGTTTTTGAAGTACAGAACCAGCCCTGAAACCCAGGTACTGCCAGGACAGTGAGAGACACCTTTGGTCTAGATGGAAAATGGTAAGATTTCTCCTCTGGCATGGTGGTTCTTTCACTGCTAGTAATCTCAATAACTGTCTGCCTCACCTTAGATCTTAATAAAACAACAAATGCAAATAGAAACAGCCCGGGGAAGCAAATGTAGTTGTAGTGCTGTTCTAGCAAGCTGTCTCAGCTTCTGTAGGCTGAAAGCTAGCCTTAGCTGGACAGCAGCAGATCAAGTTGGAGTTGTGCTCACAATCATGCGATTATAACTGGGGAACCTCTCCTAAGCAAGAAAAGATAACATGGCTGTGATATGTTTTATACAAGTGCCTCATTCTTAATATCCTTTACACAGTTTGTGGTTTTGTGGCGTGCATCTCTCAAGAGACCCATCAGTCAATGAAAAGTATTTATTCTGAGAGAAGGGAAGATCTTCAACGTCTCCAGCAAGAAACCATTGAATTAAAGAGTTTCTACCTATGCTACAATCATAGTGACCCGTGAGTCTCATTGATCACTGTACTTCTACACCCTCCTAAGCCACTGAGCCCTTGGGCTTGCCGATGCCATTGTGCCAGAAGCTACTATTAGGTCCATCATGAGACGTCCGCCAGCTTCTAATCACAGATACCAGCAGCCTTCAAGCAAGCAAACTTGCCTTATTATCACTCCATAGCATCTCACTGCCAGAGGATTGCCTCCTTCCATTCTCCATTTTGCCTCCTCCAAGTGGAAGAAACCTGGACAGTGCTGAATGTCACATCCATTGCCAGGTGTGTCCTGCTGGAAATAGAAAAGGGCTTTCCCCTTGGCCTACCTTTATATCCACTCAGTTGCCAAGTGCTTTGGGTGACATCACAAGAAACCCACTGCCAATGGCAACAGCTGGGGAGGCATCATCTTCATTGCTTTGAGCCTCACAATGGCAAGTGGACCTATCAGTGTTTGTGAGCTTGTTTATTCAGGACACAGGTGAAGCTGTGGTCTAAACCACTGAGCCTCTTGGGCTTGCCAATCGGAAAGTCGGTGGTTCAAATCCCTGTGACATGCTGAGCTCCCGTTGCTCTGTCCCAGCTTCTGCCAACCTAGCAGTTCGAAGGCACGCTAGTAGATAAATAGGAAACGCTGTGGCGGGAAGGTAAACAGTGTTTCTGTGCACTCTGGTTTCCATCATGGTGTCCTGTTGCGCCACAAGTGGTTTAATCATACTGGCCACATGACCCGGAAAGCTGTCTGTTGACAAATGATGGCTTCCTTGGACTGAAAGCGAGATGAGCACTGCAACCCCATAGTTGCCTTTGACTGGACTTAACCATCCAGGGTGTCAGTATTTGGAAACCTCACCACTACAGACAGCAGGATTGTTGACATCACATGATGCGCCTATCTGTGGGAAAGAAGAATTTCCCCAGACGTTCACAGGCTGGATAAGTCTTTGTGAAGAGTGTAATTTGAAACCTGTGTGTGCATGTTCAGGAAGTTTGTCAGACATGCTAGAAGAACTGAACTGAAAGGACGTGTTTTTCTCTAGTGCTGTAATGTCAGAAATAAACATCATGTAAATAGATTTCTGACTTATTTTCTTTCCCCTGCGGAAGCAGGAGAGAGGGGTTGTGCATTTTACCAACGCTTGGGAAAATGTCGCCTATCAAAATCTCCCTGGTCTGTCTGGATATCAACCAGAGGAGGTTACCGGTAAGCAAGCTCCAAGGACAGTGAGAGGGGCCAGCCTCTATGGAGGGGGCTTGCAAGTCCTTTACCTTTACCTTTACTCCCTCCTAAGGACCTTAATTGTGTTCCCAGTTTTCAAGGTTACTTGTGCTCTGGGAAGGGCATGCAATCTGTTTCATGTTCCAATACTCAACAGTGCTAAAGCTAATGTAGTCATGGGCTATATAGCTCTTGACTTCTCTTGTTTTCTTTCCTAAGACCCATGATCATGCCTGCTTATTTGGTTGGAATGTCTTTCCTATATTTTTATTTATTCATTAAGCTATTTCCTGTGGTTTCTTCAAGCCCTGAGCCTACTTCTCCTTTAAATGACGTAGCAAGACCAATGTCCAGCCTGCATACTTTTCTTATGGGGAAGACATTCAAATGGGATTTGATCACGCTAGGTATGTAAGAACTCTATTATAGAGTTCACCTGTCTCCAGAAAGAAAATGCATATTTTAAATAATTATCTTGAAGGAGTTTTTAGTGGAGAGAGGGTGTCTTTCTTTTCACTCTGATTGTAAAAATTCACCATTCATATATCAATGGGGAAATAATTTTATCTATAATGATGCGACAATGATCACACAAGAGGCCTCTAATGAATCCTCCAGTTAATTATTGCTGAATTGATCTAAATGTGTGACCTAATCAGTATTGTATTTCTGCTATTCAAATGACAGAAATACACCTTTATTGAGCCAAAACAGTGGGAGTTCTTTGATATAATGTAGCCCAACTTATCCTGTATATCAGAACCCAGGCTGCCAACTAAGTAGAAGGGATGTCAGACAATTCTCATAGAAATGGAAATAGGGGCAGAAATCACTGATATTAGTGTATTTTTCCTATGCTCAGAACAGAAATCAATCTAGCAAATAAAGTCAGTATCTACGGCTGTTTTCAGTCTGCAAATGATACAACAATTGATTGCGTTCCCCCCATTTGCATTGCAATTCTTTTGCATTCAAAAAAATGTTAGTTGCAGTGAAATGAATGGTGTGAGATAACATAATAATCACACAATTAATTACATAATTGTGAAAAATTCCACAGGCAGCAAGGTGAATAACTTTTTAACGTTATCTACTTGTGTTTTTAACTTGTGTTTTATTCTGTGAACTGCCCTGAGATCATAGGTTGAAGGGAGGTGTATAATTTTAATAAATAAATATAAAATAAAATAAATTATACTAAGAAATAAAATACTTGTAAGTTGCTGAACTGCAGTGGAATGGAAACAGCACTGCATGTAACGAACATGGGTCTGAACGGAAATTGTCACGTTCTTACTAACTAGCTATGCAAGGCAGTGAGTGGGGGGAGTCCCAATTTTCTAACTTATTTCTCTCTTCCAAATTTCTGATGCAGTTATTTCTTTATTTTCATTTCACTGTGTCCATAGTGAACTTAAACGATTAACATCAATGGAACTGGGACCGAAACAAGACTTCCCCTTTCTGCCTTCTCACCTATGTGCCCCCTCTAATCTGCTCCAGAGCCTAATTTCATCCCATTTCAATCTTGCTGGTATTCAATCATAGGTCTGTTGCACTCCATTTTGTGTAGGTTCTTTGGAAAAAGTCCACCTTTAATGCACATTATGATTTTACTTTTAACACAACATGCATCCTTTAAAGTACAAGTGAATGAACTTTTCAGGTCATTCATACATCAAATATACATTTCATGTGCATGTGCTTTTAAGTAAAAAATACGCTTGTTTTTGGTGCGTAGCAAAATCCAAATATGTTCACCATCCAGCTATGTGTTGAGTTCCGTTCAGCAAGCAAGTTTGGAATCGTCAGAGCAGATCAGTCTGATGAGAAAAGTGGACCAAACAAATTCCCCCCTTATCCTACTGGATTGTTGGGGAACCCTCTGGGACAGATTTGTCGGGGAGGAGGCAGAGAGAAAGAGGGAGTCCTATTGCATGAACAGATTTCCAACTATACAATGTTAGAATGAGCTTTAAAGAGCAGTTCAGAAACAATGTACTCATGAAGCAACAGTCCTCCTGCTTTGACATTTAATGTATTCCAGAATACATGGAGAGTTCTGGCAGGCCCAGCCAGAAAGCATCTGTGTTGGCAGTGGCCATACGAAATAATGGAAAGACTTGCTTGCAGAATATAACCAACTGGGTCAGTTTCACTGGTTCTTCCTGCTACTTTTTAAATATATGTGTAAAGATTCTTGAGGATGGTTTCATACGCAGCTATATATCTTTCAAACTTATTCGTTTGGAATCGGCTCTCTTTCTCACATTATAACCCTGTTTCAGAATGCCATCCATTTTATGTCCGACATTTGGATTTCACTCAGACTGCCCTTTATGAGGAATCGTAGTCTCTCTCACCCTCTTTCTGTTCTTTATACTTCAGTTTATTGCTGGGCTGTTGGAGACAGATAGGTCCAATCCTCAAAGTGCTGCACTGAATACAAGGTCAGTTAAAGCAAATGAGCTTTGCACACCAATGGATGTATCTGAGAGATTCACTCACAGCCAAAGACAATAAAACTCCTGAACAAGGATGAGGAAAGTTGTCCTTCTCTTTTATTTCTGACCGATTTTACATTGCTTGGGATGTAAGGCCCTATAACATGAAGCCTATATCACGTGACCTTCATCACTTTTATTTTCTACACAATTCTCCCTTTCACATCTAAAATACTTCCCCACCATTTTTTTTAACTACAGATGTGCACCTATAATTTTGAGCAAATAGGTAGAAAATCAAGGGAAAGAACAATTAGATCAGTGCTTTTTTCAGGGGGTACTCAAGGGTAGGCAGCACAGACACCTCTTCTTGTCGTTGTTAAAAATTGTGGCACTTACTGTAACAACTTCAAGGTGAGTACCGGCACCTATTTTTCTAGAAAACCCTGCACTGAATTAGATCATTTATAGCACTTGCACAATAGTTTCATATAAAACCAGTAACATAAGAAGTACAGTGGTACCTCAGTTTTCAAACAGCTTAGTTCACGAACAACTTGGAACCCAAACACTGCAAAGTAAAGTAGGCTTTTTTTTGGAAGCTGAACATGCTCCGTTGTGTGAGAATCTGATTCAGAAGCTGAATCTGAGGAGTCCCAGCCTGCACAGGAGTCCCCGTCTCCAGGGCCGGCTGAGCTGGGGCAGGGCCTTGAATCTGAAGCTCCTGCACCTGTGCCAGATCCTCAGGAGCAGACACCAGATGAATCCACTCTGGCTCCGGAGGTGATTGAGGACCCATTGCCTACAGGTGCTCCTCTCCCAGCCCTGTCAGGGGAAGGTGAGTCTCCCCCTGGGTCCAGTAACCCTCCAGCCTCTCCTGAGCTGCAGAGGCTCAGGGCAGAGAGGCGGAGGGAACTGGTTTCTCCCAGGAGGAGTGCTCGCCTTAAGGCCAGGAGAGGCTGTTCACCTGTGGGCTGGGACCGCCCCTGGCCTCAGAGAAGATAAAGGCCAGTCAGCCCAGTCCCAGGTTGAGGGAGCAACGTCGTTGGAAACCTGCTTCTGCCAGCACCCAGACCTGTTCTTCCGGAGTCCCTGACCACGCCCGGCTTCTTGCTTCAGACCCCGCTTCCCCCTTGGTGGACTGTCTCCAGACCCTTGACCCAGGACCGGACTCTGACCACGCCTCTCGGTAACTTCCCCCTGGGACCAGCACATCCGTTTTGCGTCCCCCTGTGTTTCCTGTTTCACGGCTTGAGTGCCATTTTAGTTTGGCAGGTGAAATTAAAAATAGTAATAAAGGTACGACATCCAGGACGACATCCACTTTTATTTCCCCACCCCCATTTTATGTTGTTATTTCTATGTATATTATGCTATGGCCACGGCTAATGCAATAAAAATCGATAGATTAGCAGTAATAAAGGTAAAGGTACCCCTGCCCGTACGGGCCAGTCATGTCCGACTCTAGGGCTGTGCTCACTTGTGCTTATCTCACTTAAGAGGCCGGGGGCCAGCGCTGTCCGGAGACACTTCCGGGTCATGTGGCCAGCGTGACGAAGCTGCTCTGGCGAGCCAGCACCAGCGCAGCGCACGGAAACGCCGTTTACCTTCCCGCTATAAAGCGGTACCTATTTATCTACTTGCACTTAAGGGTGCTTTCGAACTGCTAGGTGGGCAGGAGCTGGGACTGAACGACGGGAGCTCACCCCGCCACGGGGATTCAAACCGCCGACCATACAATCGGCAAGTCCTAGGCACTGAGGTTTTACCCACAGCGCCACCCGCATCCCTAAAAATAAAATAAAATAAAATAGTAATAATTAAATACAAATAAATAACTGGAGCTGTGACTGTCAGATTGGCCAGTGATGTTGATGTAAAAATTTGAGGTTTGGCTTTTGCTACCCAACTCCCCATGGGACTCTGAGTCCCCTAAGTCCATGATCAGTCAGAAAAGAAGGCAGGATCCAGCAGAAAGCAAGGCAGATGTTTATTTTTCTGTTGCATATGAGTTTCCTCCTCTCCTTCCAAGGAGGGAGAGACCAAAAGTGTGCAGGAACCTTTAAAGACTTTTGACATTGCCCAACCCTCTTAGCCAAAGACCACCCCAAAATCATCATATATACATCATAGGAGATGGTCTACAGCCGAAATGCTGTCTGCCAGGACACCTGATAATGGTCACTGATTGCATTACCCGGGCAGCCCTGGCCATTCTTTTGTGATGGTTAATACTTTAGTTCCTGAAGCCAGGTCACAGGCTCTCCTGTACTATTTCAGACACAGGGTTTATATATTTAGATATGTGTGCATTTATGAATATGTATTCTATATCAGAGACCTTAGACTTCTTATAACAATGTCTCAAAGATCCTGAAGCCTGGAACCTGAGGCAATTTTCTATTTTCTTTCTTTGATTTGTGTGGGCAAAGGCAACTTGGGAGGGAGTTTTCTTGGAGGTGATAGGGCACGGAGGGACTAAATAGCCTATTATATTCCACTGCATTTGAGCTTTCAGACAGGACATCTTCTGCTCCAGCGGCTAACGTGTGTCAAGCAGAGAATGTCAACACACAGATACATCTGCTTGAAGGCATGCATAATTTCTATAGATGGATAAGAGATGTAGATTGTGCTATAGCTCAAAAGCAGAGAGTGGTTTATATATAGGAACTAGGTAGGTAAAGAATAATACGGTGAGAGATAATTTGTTTTTCTACACTTTTGCTAGGAAGAAGATGGCAACCTTTCTCTGACAGATAATTTCCACAGGTCACTATCCTGCACTCGGTTATGCACAGTTAATTCCCTTTGAAAGTGATGGGGTTTAAACGAGCTTAGCTATATATTGCTATGCATTAAAAATAATACTTTTTCCTCCCTGCGTAGGATGTTTCTCTGCATTTCGCAGCAAAGGTCGCTGTTGTCAGACAGAGAACATACACATTTGCTCCTACAGATTTGCAAGTGCGCGATTAGCACATCAGTGGAAATTACGCTGACACATGAGCTGTGCCTCATTTTTAATATGCTTGCCTTCATTTTAGATTGCATTTGGTTGCTAAGGCGGTGAGCATTCCCTAAATATCCAAAAACATGAAGAGATGTGTGTGTGTCTGTGTGTGTGTGTGTGTGAGAGAGAGAGAGAGAGAGAGAGAGAGAACCCTACATTTTATCTAATACTTAAAAGTAATTTATAAAATACCACTACAGTTAAACTAGTTAAATGTTTCATTTCACACAATTTTTAAAAAGCTCTGAATAGCCACTTACGGAACTAATTGGTGCCTTTAATATGCTGAAAATAAGAGAATAGAAATAAAGCTCATTTCAGATAGCCAGTCTCTCTCCAACCCGCCCCCGACACCCGGCCAATGTTTGCAATTTTAAGGATAATCATTTCATTATGAAACACCCAAGCAAATCGCATTGACTGGGCAGTATAACACCAGGCACTGATAAAGTATATCTGCATACCCCTCTGCCACAGAACCTAAGGCCAAGTTTCATGTTTAAATAACTCACATTCAAAAATGCCCATGTCAGAGAAGCTATAGTTTTGTGGGCATGGTTGAGATAAATGGCTCTTTCCTGTGAAATTGCTTACAGTGTAAGAAGAACTTCACTATCTCTTTTTAAAGGCTATAATATATTTTATTGAATTTATTCCTCTTATACCCCCCCTTTCCTGAGAAGGAGCCCAGGGTGGCAATATGCATATGCTTTAGCATCAGAACAGGAGTGTAGACGTCACACAAATAGAAAAATTAAATAGTGCCACACTGAGCTAGATTCCTTGGGGAATCTCCATAGCTCTGGGGGAAAGTCACAGCTTTAGCGAAAGGCTGTAGTTCAGAACTATAACCTTTGGATCAGGTCAGCCAGATTGATTTGTTTGCTGTCAGCAGGTTCTTCTTGTTGTCTTGTTGGGCTATGTATGTAATAAAGGGAAACCATACCAGAGTAAAGGCGTCTTCTATTTGTCCCCATGTCAATTTCAGTTTATTGGTTAGTTGTGGGTTTTTTTTTTAAATAAGGCTGTTTCCCACACTATTTGATACCATTGCCATGTTCACTCCTGACAGGTCTCTCCAGTGTCTGGCTATGATGCTTCTGGCTGCTGAGGGTAGGTGGGTTATTAGCTCTTTATGATGTGAGTGGGCATTATTATCTTAGAAGATAACAACAGCAACAACAACAATTCATTACTTATATCCCGTCCATCTGGCTGGACCTGCCAAGCCACTCTGGGTGGCTTCCAACTGGAGATTAAAAATACATTAAAACATCAGTCATTAAAAAACTTCCCTAAAGATGTTTAGCAGGGCCAGTTCTGAGGAGACTTCTAATACTTGCTTAGTTATTTTGCATATTTCTTCTATGATTGATGTACAGAAGAGTTGGATCCAACACACACACACACACACACACACACACACACACACACACACCACTCTCACACAAAAAGAAATCTCACTACAGCCAACCAAAGAAAACCAACCACACCCTAGGCCACCCCAACCACACTCACCGCCAAGGAAATACAACAAGAGAATAGTAAGAGAACCCACACAAGTGACGCTGACACAAAACTCCATACATACACAGCGGCAGAGCAAGCCAATCGGGCACCTGGGGTGGCGGGCGCGTCCTTCCATGGGCAGGCCATCGGCTAAGGTTTTCATCTCCTCACAGTGGTCTCCTAGATAAATTATAATTTTTTCCCATTCTTCATTGAAGTTTTGGTTTTCTTGGTTCCTGAGCCTTCTGGTCAGTTTTGTCATTTCGGCATAGTCCAACAGCTTGGTTTGCCATTCCTCTCTGGTAGGGACTTTGCCTTCTTTCCATCTCTGGGCTAGTAGCATCCGCCTTGCTGTTGTCACATACGTGAAAATTATTTTCTGTTCCTTTGGAATGTCGGTACCTACAATTCCTAATAAAAGGCTTCTGGGTTTGTATGTTTGTTTTTGCAAAAGTTATTTTAAACATTTTTTTTCAATTCATTATACCGTATTTTTCGCTCCATAAGACGCAACTGACCGTAAGACGCACCTAGTTTTTAGAGGGGGGAAACAAGAAAAAAAATATTCTGAATGAAACAGTGGATGTATGATTTTTGTGGTTCATGCTGTGGCCACAGACATGATATATGATTTGACGGTGAGTTTGGGGTAGCCCAATGCAAAAATCCTGAGAATCCATGTGGATCTGTGCTTTGTAACCACGTTTTTGCGCCATTGTGGCCCCACGAAACAGTGGATGCGTGATTTTTTTTGGTGCAGGCTCTAGCCATGGACATGCTATGTCAGCTGATGGTGAATCTGGGGTGACCCAATGCAAAAATCCTGAGGATCCATGTGCTTTTACCTCCCTCTTCCCAGGCAGCCTCCTTTGTCTCTAGAGTCCCTTATCTCCCTCCCAATCCCTTACCAATCAGCTGCTCAGTGGCTTTGTTTCAACACCACCTTCCCTCTTTTTTGCCTTAGTGTCTTTTCCTTAGCTGGAGCAGATTTTTTGCTCCTCTTCTTCTAATTTTTCTCTGAATTGCTTTAATCTTCCTGTCTCCTCTCCTTGCAAGTTCGCTGTCTTTACCTCCTAGAGTCCCTTATCTCCCCTCCCGATCACTTGCTGATCAGCTGATCAGCAGCTTTGTTTCAACACCCCCTTCCCTCTTTCTAAAAAAAAAAAAGCACAATCTGCTTTTTGCCCCTGGGCAATTCGGCTCCAGGGACCACACATTCACTCCATATGACACACAGACATTTCCCCTTACTTTTTAGGAGGAAAAAAGTGCCTCTTATGGAGCGAAAAATGCGGTGTGTGTCTGTGTGTGTGTGTGTATGAAGTACAACCTTTGCCTTTCATGCATAGGCTCCCTACTTCAAACCCTGGCATCTTCAGATAGAGATGGGAGAGACTTTTGTCCAGAAATTCAGTGTAGCTAGCACTGAGCTAGGTAGACGAAGGTAAAGGTAAAGGGACCCCTGACCATTAGGTCCAGTCATGACCGACTCTGGGGTTGCAGGGCTCATCTCACTTTATAGGCCAAGGGAGCCAGCGTACAGCTTCCAAGTGCACGGAAATGCTGTTTACCTTCCCGCCGGAGCGATACATATTTATCTACTTGCACTTTGACGTGCTTTCGAACTGCTAGGTTGGCAGGAGCAGGGACCAAGCAACGGGAGCTCACTCCGTCACGGGGATTCGAACCACTGATCTTCTAATCAGCAAGTCCTAGGCTCTGTGGTTAAACCCACAGTGCCACCCGTGTCCCTAGGTAGACCAATGTCTGACTCAATTCAAGGTAACTTCATACATTCCAAGCTGTAGAGGTATCTTGATGGTATTTCTTCACCCTAACACAATTGGTTTCTGCCAGCAAACCCCTTCATGCTACAGGCATTAGAATGAGGGCACTGAGATCATAGATGCCCTGCTGCCAGCCAACGACCCAAAGCTACTTTAGCTGTGTTGAAATAGGACTGGGTTGCCAATCTGTTCTGCACTTTCGAGAGAGTGAGATTAGTCCCACCATTTCCTTTCTTTCCTCCAGACAAAGGACAAACATTGTACCAAGCCCTTGGACACAGATGCTCTTAAAAAGTTTTTACACAGTGTATCAACCTTCTCTATACCAAAAGTTCAGGACAGACTCAGAAAACAAAAGTTAATTACTTGGTCCGAAAGAACCCCACCAGAGAATGCTCCCAATTCAACTGTTATCCAAATTCTACATCTGCTCAGAAACCAATGCTCATCTAATTACAAAATATTTAGTTCTATTTGAAGTTGGATATCCAAGTTTAAAATCTGATAAGCTTTCAAATCTCATTTGCAGTCCTGGGAAATGGAATTAGTTGTTACAGTACTGAATACATTATTACTATGTTGTAGCTATGCATATAAAATAGAATGTGTCCCTCTGTACGTCGCTGTCAGGTGCTCATTTTGAGCTGGAAGCTTGTGGCAAAGTGGCAATACTACTTACAACAGTAATATGTAAAGTGTGCCAACAGCAAGTTAGAATAAAAAATAAAAACTCTGCAAGGTTGTTGCCACTTTGTATTTACTCGCATAGTTTGATTTTGAACTGTGCAGACAGAAAGGTCCCCCCGACATCATTGTGATGTTAGCTGGTTTGACATGTGGGCAGCCTAACAAATCTGGCCCGTGGGGTGAGTGGGAGATAATGCTTTGGCCTGCTGGACAGATCCACTTCCCCACTCCTGGTGTGGACAATACTGAGCTAGTGTTGATGGATCTCATGGGCTTTTTTCTTTTTTAAGACATCCACACCTAATACAGTGGTACCTCGAGTTAAGAACTTAATTCGTTCTGGAGGTCCGTTCTTAATCTGCAACTGTTCTTAACCTGAGGTACCACTTTAGCTAATGGGGCCTCCCATTGCCGCCACGCCGCTGCCACACGATATCTCTTCTCATCCTGAGGTAAAGTTCTTAACCCGAGGTACTAATGCTGGGTTAGCAGAGTCTGTAACCTGAAGCGTCTGTAACCCGAGGTACCACTGTAACCATTCTGAGCTCCTTGGGAGAATGGGTTGCATATTAAACAAATGTAATAAATAGATAAAAAGAACCAAGAGGCATGAGATGAACATGTGGAGTGATGCCAAATTACCTCAAAGTCATGCCAATTGTCAGAAGAGAAACTTTCCTGTAACAGCAGAAAACTAAAATCTATTAACTATAGAAACACTGAAACATTTACAATTATATTTGCTCATGAAAGCCACTTTAAATCACTCCATCTAACTCACAGAATTGAGTAATGAACAATTTGTGTGGATTCTCCACACAGCTGGGACAATTTGGGGCCACAAGCCCTTCCTTTAGGGTTTGCAAGCGTGGAGGAAAGTGTTGTTTTATTTCATTCAGGAAAAATGCTGTTAGACAAGTATTAACAGGTGCAGTGGCTGAAAAGTGAGTAGGTTTGCTAACTGCTGCCCCAGGAATTGTACCTGCCGCTTTATGGCAATAAGGAAATGCAATACGAGTACAAGAAAAGGCTTTGCAACAAGTGCAATAAATAAATAACTTCAAAATTAAAGATCGGCAACATTCTCAGAAAAAACACCTAAGTCTACCAACCATATATGGCATACAGTGGTACCTCGGGTTAAGAACTTAATTCATTCTGGAGGTCCGTATATGGATGTTGGGGTTAGAGTCAGAGATAGGGTGCAGTGTTTGCCTTGCAAGCAGAAGGTCCCATGTTCAATTCTAGGTAGGAACAAGCCTACCTCATGACTAGTAGGAGCAACTAGGAGGCTCCATGGTCTAGACCATTCTAAGCTCCATGGCACACAGTTATGTGGCGGATGAAGGTTTTCCTTGCATGGCACTGGTGCATTCTACTTCTTCTTCTCTGGTAATCACTCATTCCCGAGTAACATTGTCTTCCATAAACACGGGTTTAACAATGAGTCCGTAAGTGACTGTGGAGGCCAATTCTGGATCCACACGTCCTTCCACGGGGGAGACATAGGTTTCCAGGCGGGAGTTGATCACGGTGAGGGTTTGCCAAGCATGCCTTCCTCTTAGCACGTTTCTCCCTTTCGTCCTGAGTTTGAGTGTCTCCAAAGCCCACGACACCTTTGGTAAAAGCTGTTCTCCAACTGGAGCGCTCGCAGACCAGTGTTTCCCAGTTGTCAGTCTTTATGAGAGAGTCTTTAAACCTCTTTTGTTGACCACCAGCATTACACTTGACATTTTTAAGTTCAGAATAAAGTACAGTGGTACCTCGCAAGACGAATGCCTCACAAGACGAAAAATGCGCAAGACAAAAGAGTTTTCCGTTTTTTGAGTCGTTCCGCAAGACGAATTTCCCTATGGGCTTGCTTTGCAAGACGAAACGTCCTGCGAGTTCTTGCGAGTTTGTTTCCTTTTTCTTAAAGCCGCTAAGCCGCTAATAGCCGCTAAGCCTCTAAGAGCCGTGCTTCGCAAGACGAAAAAACTGCAAGACAAAGAGACTCGCGGAATGGATTAATTTCGTCTTGTGAGGCACCACTGTAGTTGCTTTGGAAGACGATAATCAGGCATCCGCACAACATGACCAGTCCAATGAAGTTGATGTTGAAAAATCATTGCTTCAATAGTGGTGATCTTTGCTCCTTCCAGTACACTGGCATTCGTTCACCTGTCTTCCCAAGTGCTGCTAGATTCACCACTGGCTTGATTCTGTATATGGCAGCTTCCTATGCCAGGAAGTACCAGCATGAGTTGTGTCTGCTGTGAGTAGTCATGCCAAGTGTCTGTCACAGTTTAAAAGGGGCTCAGAGAAAACTTCTTGCCACCTTGCTTAAGGCACGGCAACCCAGTTCCTGCCCACCTTCAATGAAAACTGCAACATTTCCAATTGGACTATGTAGAGATGGCAGGATTAACTGGGAAAATCAGAAACCAGGAGGATCAAAACTTCAATAAAGATTGGGACAAATTTATATTATATTTGAAAGACCACTGTAAACACTTGAACTCTTTAGCAGGTTTTAAATAACTCTTGCAATGATACATAGATCTTCGATACAGTAAAAGTAAAGGTAAAGGGACCCCTGACCATTAGGTCAAGTCGTGACCGACTCTGGGGTTGCGGCGCTCATCTTGCTTTATTGGCTGAGGGAGCTGGCATACAGCTTGACTAAGCTGCTTCTGGCGAACCAGAGCAGCACACGGAAACGCCGTTCACCTTCCCACTGGAGCAGTACCTATTTATCTACTTGCACTTTGCGTGTCGAAGTCCCCAATACACCCCAAAGGAAAACACAATTGACACTTAATTTTT
The DNA here is from genome assembly GCF_964106915.1 of Podarcis gaigeae. Taxonomy (NCBI): domain Eukaryota; kingdom Metazoa; phylum Chordata; class Lepidosauria; order Squamata; family Lacertidae; genus Podarcis; species Podarcis gaigeae. Next base: position 10,625,156 of record NC_139687.1, on the reverse strand, counting down.
GTTTAAATTTTTTGGCATAATTTTGGCCACAACTTTATTCAAATACAGCAGTGTGAGTGGTTGCTTAGGCATTGGTAGCACTAACTGCCCCCGCTTGGGGACAGCTCTGATATTCGCACCCCCCACGAAGTCAGGAAGGGTAAGTCACCTGGGGAGAGAGACGGGACTGGGAACCATGCCTCACCTCTCCCCAGCATGCTCCCAGGGGCTTGCGTGGCCCTCGCCCCTTGCCAGGGGGTTTCAGAAAAAAGCATGGGGGAGCCCCTGAGTTCCTGTAACGGTAAAACCCTTCAGCAGTATTTTGGAGGGGCAGGCACAGCCGAATCCATACCCCTCCACCAACCAATTCCCAGACCAATGCCTAACCGCAAACCTTACAAGTTGTTACGATTTGCTACACGGTAGGTTAAAGCCTCAGCGCCTAGGACTTGCCGATCGAAAGGTCGGCAGTTCGAATCCCTGCGGCGGGGTGCGCTCCCGCTGCTTGGTCCCAGCGCCTGCCAACCTAGCAGTTCGAAAGCACCTCCGGGTGCAAGTAGATAAATAGGGACCGCTTACCAGCGGGAAGGTAAACGGCGTTTCCGTGTGCGGCTCTGGCTCGCCAGATGCAGCTTTGTCACGCTGGCCATGTGACCCGGAAGTGTCTCCGGACAGCGCTGGCCCCTGGCCTCTTAAGTGAGATGGGCGCACAACCCCAGAGTCTGTCAAGACTGGCCCGTACGGGCAGGGGTATCTTTACCTTTACCTTTAAGCGAAAACCAAGTGGCACACACTAATCAGCCAAATGGCAAAATTCCTACCGGGCCCCTGCCCCAAAGCAGAGCCCATGACAGGCAATAGCAAGGTCAAGCAAACAGCCTAACATTAGGGAAGGGAGTGCGGGTGATCCGAAGCACGCAGTGAAAGAGGACGTCTGTTGCTGCGTGCCTTGTATTTAACAAATAGGGCTGTCAATCACTAAATGGCAACATCTAATTTTCCCCAGTAACAGCCCGCCCCTGCTTACAAGTTGGCCAAACCATCTGCCCAGAAACAGCAAGGTGTCTTGGAATCCCCAACCGCAACACATGCTCTCCGTGATGGAGAACACGCTTTGACGTGCTTTCGCACTGCTAGGTGGCCAGGAGCAGGGACCGAGCAACGGGAGCTCATCCCGTCACGGGGATTTGAATCGCCGACCTTCTGATCGGCAAGTCCTAGGGTCTGTGGTTTAACCTACAGCACCACCCGCATTCCTTCTTGGATGCAGTGGAGGACAGTAAATTGGATGGACTTACAATATGCAGTTTAAAGTCACTTAAAGAACCCATGGAAGGGAGAATGGAAATCTAGAGAATCAGAAGAATCTTGTGAATAGTTTTTTGTTTTGTTTGTTTGTTTTTACTATGGATGAATATAAATGTGAACAAATTTGTAAAACCAAATAAAAAATATTTTAAAAAAAGATAAAGAAAAGGCAATATTTTGCCCACTCCCCCCATATGAGTAGAATCCTCCTCCTCTTCTTTCACTGAGGAAGAATGCTCCCCACAAAATGGGAAGGGAAAATTGGTTCCACTCTACTGGAAATACAGACATTGTCATCATAGAGGAAAAGTTATGGGTGTCTTTTTATTTATAAAATTAACAATTTCCCCAAGATGACTTTTTAGAAGTGTGCGTGTTTTAAGAACAGCACACCCTTGAACTAATTGATGCATGCATCTGGAAATAATAGCTCAGTCGTAGCTCATGTTATGTAAGTCAGTGTTTCCCAACCTCGGGCCTCCAGCTGTTTTTGAACTACAACTCCCATCATCCCTAGCTAGCAAGACCAGTGGTCAGGGATGATGGGAATTGTAGTTCAAAAACAGCTGGAGGCCCGAGGTTGGGAAACACTGATGTAAGTAATTAGGGTTATTTCAAAGGGGGTCTTCTTGTTTGTTACCATAATCACACATTTTATTTCGTGGTGAAAATTAACTTCAAAAATTATATGCAATTAACTTGTGTCATAAACATCATCAAGTTACCTGCTATTGTACAGCATGGTGGATCAATAAAGATCAATATACATTGTTGAGTATGCAGTAGGGCATTTTCAGCAACTCAAATTAAAAATATGGGAAGCTCGAATGAAGCTCTCCTAAAATCCTAGATGAAAATAGTTATTGCAACTCATCATCTTTGCAATCTCTTTTCTGATTCCAAAAAAAGATGTTACTTGGCTTCAGATTTTAGCAGCTACTTTAGATAACATTGCCAACAGTCTAATTCCCAGGTGCATTCCCGTCCTTGAGTAATGCTGACTGGATGAGGATAGGATTGCTACTAAATCCCTTGTGCTGCATAATGTAGCTATGTTACAATAGTGAAAGAGCAGAGTCCCTTTGGGGGGTCAATTGATTACACAAATACTATTTCAAGTGTTGGAGGTGGCAAAATACAAATGCGTAAAATACATTCATGTGTGTGAGCCACGAATATACTAGCCTACAGAGGAAGAGACACTTGTCATGGGTAATACCGTATTTTACCTGCTCGTTGTCTCATAAGAGTTTTACAGTCTGGATTTTCTTTCTTAGGAGTAGGTAACCTGGTATTTCAAAGGTCTCACAAGAGGATTACAGGAGCTGAGATGTCAAGGTATCTATGTTATATGCTTAGACAAATGGAAGAGGGCGTATCACCATCTGTTTGTGCTCAAAATAACTCACAACATTTCAAATAAGTATTCATTTATTTATTGCATTTATATCTCTCCTTTCCTCTAAGGAAAGCCCAAAGTGACGTGCATAATTCCTCCCAATTTTATTCTCACAACTACCCTGTGAAGTAGGTTAGGCTGTGAGACTGGGACTGCATGGCCCAAAGTCACCCAGTGAAATTCATGGCTGAGCTAGGATTTGACCCTGGTTTCCCAGGTCCTAATCCATCACTGTAACCAATAAATACACCACGCTGGCTCTTAGTATAACCATTCAGAAGCATTAGAAACAATAATAAATCACAGTATCAATGAATACCAAAAATATACATCACTCAGTATTATTATTATTATTATTAATAATAATTTATACCCTGCCCTCCCCAGCCAAGACCAGGCTCAGGGTGGCTAACACCAGGTCAAAACAGTTGATTAAAATACAACTTAAAAACAAGATTAAGTACAACATTAAAACATTAAAATGCAGCCTCGTTGCAGTAGAAACTCAAATCAAAAACTTTTTGGGGATAAAAATGTCAAATCTTCACCAAGGCCAACTATCCAGATTGGTCCTACATGGGCCAGAAAAAAGCCAGGGAAGTCCCCAAATATGAGTTCCATCACAGAAGGAGAAAGGAAAACGGAAAGAGGGGAGGGGGATCAAGTTGATTCCAAGCCAAAGGCCAGGCGGAACAACTCTGTCTTACAGGCCCTGCGGAAAGAAATCAGATCCCGCATGGCCCTGGTCTCATGAGACAGAGCATTCCACCAGGCTGGAGCCAGTGTTGAAAAGGCCCTGGCTCTGGCTGAGGCTATTCTGACTTCCTTAGGGCCCAGGACCTCTAGGGTGTTGCTATTTATGGACCTTAAGGTCCTCCGTGGGGCATACCGGGAGAGGCAGTCCCATAAGTACGAGGGTCCTAGGCCATACAATATTGGGTAATAAATAAACAATAAACCAACCTACTTTAACAGCTTAAACTAAACACCATTGCATAAAACAATGCAAACAAGCTAGGTTAATTAAAGGACTGAAACTAAACAGAAGAAAAAAGAATAAAAATAGCAGGAGTGGGATATGAACATTTGGTCTGAGACTCAATCTTCAACACCCAAGGACCTCACCCCACCTACCACCTGGGGTAATTCAGTTGCTCTTACTTTGATGGACTTTATACCCACCATTATTGTGGGTTATCACAACACATGGCAGTCCTTCCAAACTCTCCCATCAGAGAACATATATTCACCCAAGCTGGGAGCCATTAAGCAAGGCTTTAGGGTGTAGACACCTCACTCTTCTGGGGTCCTGGCTCCCACCAAAGACCAAATCCAAAAGGAAATAGATAAACCTTTGTTATAGTAGTCTAATGGTATACACTCAGGGGCTAGGAAAGACGAGAACCTAGTCTAGGTGTTCATTCAAGGCAAAGGAGCAGCAACAATGAATGTAGTCTGAGAAGACATTGCAAACCAATTATCTTATTGAGGAGTAATCATTATAGAAATGATGTAGTCATTTATATTTAAATATAAAATACTAATAATATTTATGAGCAAAGCCTGGCAGTTCATCCCCATGGTTCTGATTAGCATTTCCTTTTATGAGTCATTTTGGTATTTGGCAAAGTAATTGACAATAGTATGTTGACACCGTTATTTGGGGAAAATATAGAGTCAGTTATAATGAACATGAAATCAATTTACAGAGCTTTTGTTTTTACTGCACCACATGCCTGCTTTAATTGAGCAGCTTGTATACTTCACCAATGACAATTGAAGTTTTTAAATGGTATACATGACACTAATAATCTTGCCGAAAGTATTTACTTGTGATATTTCAAGTTCTGAATAATGAGTTTCTATATAACAGATGTTTGTGAAAGGATATGTTAGTTTATTGTGCAGGTCAAGACCTGCATGTCAATTTAGCAAGAACACCGTTCTAATATGGTTCATTTTAGCAGCTGGTAGGACTTTAAAATAAATTGCCACAAGACTACCCAGATGCACTTGCATGCTTGTTCGGTAACGAACATTACATCTATTAAGGTTTATTTCCAAGACAGTTACTGCATTGCCAAGAATGCTCTGAAATAAGTAACTTCACAAATAGGTAAATATTATATGGCTGCTAAAAGGGCTCAATTGCAGAAAACACGCCTCTGAATCCATGGTAAGGCTGTTAGATGCAATATTGAACTTGCAATATTGCATTGCTGACAGGCACATAGTAAATAGTCACTGAGTAGGATTGGGGCAAGGGCAGCAGGAGAGGAGGGAACTTAAGCCTCAATCTCCCAGTTGTGATACTGGCAAAAATCACCTTCTGCACTCCAGCTGGTTCCCATCACCTCCTGGCAAATAGAAGGGGAAGAAATGGAGGCAGTGAGAGATTTTACTTTCTTGGGCTCCATGATCACTGCAGATGTTGACAGCAGTCATGAAATTAAAAGACGCCTGCTTCTTGGGAGAAAAGCAATGACAAACCTAGACAGCATCTTAAAAAGCAGAGACATCACCTTGCCAACAAAAGTCCACATAGTTAAAGCTATGGTTTTCCCAGTAGTGATGTATGGAAGTGAGAGCTGGACCATAAGGAAAGCTGATCACGGAAGAATTGATGCGTTTAAATTCTGGTGCTGGAGGAGACTCTTGAGAGTCCCATGGACTGCAAGAAGATCAAACCTATTCATTCTGAAGGACATCAGCCCTGAGTGCTCACTGGAAGGACAGATCCTGAAGCTGAGGCTCCAATACGTTGGCCACCTCATGAGAAGAGTAGACTCCCTGGAAAAGACCCTGATGTTGGGAAAGATGGAGGGCACAAGGAGAAGGGGATGACAGAGGACGAGATGGCTGGACAGTGTTCTTGAAGCTACTAACCTGAGTTTGACCAAACTGCTGGAGGCAGTGGAAGACAGGAGTGCTTGGTGTGCTCTGGTCCATGGGGTCATGAAGAGTCGGACACAACTAAACAACTAAACAACAACAAGCACTCCAGCTATTTGGATCCTAACCTGTCACATGTATCCATGGAGAGCACTGAGATTTCCAGGTCCTTTAGCAGAACTACTTTCACAAACCTAGACCCACTTGTATTTTGTTACCCCACTCTCTGATTATCTCACAACCTCTGAAATGGGTGGCTGGAATTTTCTTGGCCTCTGCCTGTCAGGGTTTTGAAGCTCCCTACTGGGTTCCCATCCCAGCACCTCCAAACTCCAGGAAAGGCTCTTGCTGTGTTATAAATGTAACTTGACTTAGCATGGGATCCTAACTCATCATGCTAGTGGAAACTACAGCAGGGATTCCCATCAGTGCAACAGGAATTCCCCCCTCTCCTCCTCTATATCTGTTCTGGAGGGTTGGGAGAACCCCAAGACAGATTTCGGAAGGTGCACAGAGGGAAGAGATGGGAAAATCCTTTGGAAGAAGACTGGAAGAAATTTAAAACTTATTTACAAAAATATTGTAATTTGATTGAATGTTAAGAAGGATGCTTGATCATAAATAATTGGCCACCACTAAACTAGATTGAAATTAGATGATAAGTGAGATTAAGGAAAAGACAAATCCTTTGGGAGAACTATCAGATTATATTTAAACGAGTGGATATAAGATTGTAAACAAGATGATAATTTGCTTGAAAAAATTTTTTTAACAATGTAAGTGGGAGCGGGAGACGTGAGGAAGTCCAAACGAGTTATGAAATTTTGTGTATGACATAAGCAATGTTGTTTGTTATTTATGCTTTTTTCTTATAAAAATTCTTAATAAATATTTATATATAAAAAAAAAGAGATGGGAAAATCCTTGTCTTGGATTTGTGCTAGGTTGAATATAAGCTGTGGCTCTGAGTGTGAGACCATAGACTAAAGGCTTAACAATGGCAATATGCCCCCCCCCTTACCTTTGCGGTGAAACACATTTTATCACATGTGAACAAAAGCCTTTTATTCATAGACTAAACAGCAGGAAGACTTGAGAATATGTTAACTGTCAGTCTCTTCAGTTTCTTTCATGCTCCATCAAAGGGCCCACAAAATCAAAATGTTTTAAACTCAAAGTATTTGGAGAATCCAATGACTCTGTGAATTAATCCTCCAAATTTCATGGACTCTGATCATGTGGATTTGAAAAGTATTTAATGCCTTAATTCTGATTATATTTATGTCGCAGCTCTCAGTGCCTTGCCTCAATTGTCCCTTAGAAACTGATTTAGAGGAGTTAAACTAATTAATATGAAAATGCAAATCTAATTAATGCTAACCAACAATGCAAATTTAAATCTTAGTTCCAAAACCAATTTACATTAAAGATTAGTCCATTCCGAACCAGTTCTTTTGGTTCTCTGGCTTTTCTTTAAATGTAACCAAGAAACTGCACAGTCTTTTAAAGTGACTGAACAGGTCTTGTAGTGACAGGACATCAAAAATATGTTGGACCCACTCACCTTAGAAGAGAAGGTCATTATGCTTCCATTTCTTGGCCTGCATTGTGAAATATGTAGATAAATCACCATGACTCAGAGGCATATAAAAATACTACAGGTCCAAGAGGTCAAGCCAAGAATATTAAAGCAATTGAATGTGTGGCACAAGAGGAATGAATTTCAAGGCACAGTCACTGCCACTAGTAATATAACCCCATCCTTCTTGGCAAGTATGGCAGGGAAATTATTTCTGCTAATAAAAAATGCCTACTGTGATGTGTGCATTGGATTTAAATGTTTTGTGTCTTTTTGACTGACCTGGCAAATGCACATTAAAGCTCTACAATTTTCTTGTCGGGTTCTGGAAAATTATCTTAAACTGTTTCCATCCATTTTCATGAATAAAATAATTCAGTGTCCTCCCCACTTATCTAAAGAAATCTGCCAGTATTTAGTTATAGGCTCTAATCTGACTAAAAGAGAAATACTTTCTTCACAGGTCCCCCTCAATTAATGAAGATGCCATGCCTGCACATTAATGTTCTTAAACGTATGGATGGGGAGGGGAAAGGATAAGATGAATAGTTCAGTTGGTAGAGCATGAGACTCTTAATGTCATGGTCACGGGTTCAAGCCCTGTGTTGGGTGAAAGATTCCAGCATTGCAGGTGGTTAGACTAGATGATTCTCATGGTTCCTTCCAACTCTATGATTCTATGACATCCATGACATCTATGAATGCTCCCATTCCTTCCCTTCTGCTTTCGTCTTTTGTCAACATTCTCTATACAGGAATAGATAATGGGGGGACGAGGGTGGTGCTGTGGTCTAAACCACTGAGCCTCTTGGACTTGCTGATCAGAAGGTCAGTGTTTCAAATCCCTGTGGCGGTGTGAGCTCCTGTTGCTCTGTCCCAGCTCCTGCCAACCTAGAAGTTTGAAAGCACACCAGTGCAGGTAGATAAATAGGTACAAGTGCGGTGGGAAGGTAAATGGCATATCCATGCACTCTGGTTTTCATCACAGTGTTCCCTTGTGCCAGAAGCTACTGTTAGGTCCATCATGAGACGTCTGCCAGCTTCTAATCGAAGATACCATCAGCCTTCAAGCAAGCAAACTTGCTTTATTATTGCTCCCTAGCATCCCACTGCCAGAGGATTGCCTCCTTCCATTCATCACTTTGCCTCCTCCAAGTGAAAGAAACCTGGGCAGTGCTGAATGTCACATCCATTGCCTGCTGGAAATAAAAAAAAGGGCTTTCCCCTTGGCCTGCCTTTATATCCACTCAGTTGCCAAGTGCTTTGGGTGACATCACAAGAAATCCACAGACAATGGCAACAGCTGGGGAGGCATCATCTTCATTGCTTTGAGCCTCACAAAGGCAGGTGGACCTATCAGTGATTGTGTGCTTGTTTATTTAGGAAGCAGGTGGCACTGTGGTCTAAACCACTGAGCCTCTTGGGCTTGCCAATCAGAAGGTTGGTGATTCGAATCCCTACAACAGGGTGAGCTCCTGTTGCTCTACCCCAGCTCCTGCCAACCTAGCAGTTTGAAAGCATGCCAGCGCAAGTAGATAAATGGGTACCGCTGCAGTGGGAAGGTAAACGGCGTTTCCATGCACTCTGTTTTCCGTCACGGTGTCCCAATGCACCAGAAGCAGTTTAGTCATGCTGTCCACATGACCCGGAAAGCTGTCTGTGGACAAACGCTGGCTCCCTCGGCCTGAAAGCGAGGTGAGCGCCACAACCCCATAGTCACCTTTGACTGCACTTAACTATCCAGGGGCTTTTTACCTTTTTACCGTAATACTTTGGGCTAGGAAAATCACAGTATTTCAAAATAAATTCACATGAACTTTGGATAAAAGGTCTTATTGATTAGTCAGGTTCATTCAAGCTGATATTGTATCTAATCGGGGCATGGATCAGCTCTGTGGGTGTCCAGAATAATTTATTCATGTATTTGATGAATATCCCACTGCATGTGGCATACATGGTTCTACCGCATCTCGTGTAATCCCCACAATTCAAATTGGATGAGGGAGTCCCCAACCTTCCCAATTGCCCTGTTGCCTTGGTTTTTTCTCCAGTAAGTTAAACACACCTCATCCCTGCCCCTTTTATCAGAACCAAACTGAAGTTAATTGGGGAGCCACCAAGAGCTCACAAGGGGAGGGCTGGGACAGTGAAGAATGAGGACCTTTTCTTTTATAGGCAGGTCTAACAATCACAATACATTATTTTCCAATTGCACTTTAATCACAGTGATTTGGGGGAGGGTGGTTGAAATAAGCAAATATATCACTCATGATGGGGTCATACTTCTCAGAGTTTGAGATGTGAGAACACGGCATGAATGCCAATATTAAACTATTGGGGTGGACTGCATCTTTCTCAATATTTTCCTTAACAAACATCTTAAAGCCACCTCTCTTTCTCTTTCTCTTTCTCTTTCTCTTTCTCTTTCTCATGAATGGTGTTTCCATTAAAAAAAATGGTAGTAAGAAGAAACGAATTTTTCCATATTTGTAAGTCTTCATCTACTCTTGGAGGGGCTTCCTTGGCCTGCAAATTTTATCCACTTATGTGAAAATGAAATAAAGTTTGTTGATTCCCTGTTATAGTTAAGGGGAAAGAAAACAGAGCTTCAGATTTAAATGATCAGATTTAGACTTAAATAATGAATTTAAACAACACTGGGAATTTCAGGTCTGTGTGGAGGAAAGGGGTTCCTAACTCTTAGCACCCTTACCAAATAATATTCCCAAAACTCTTTGGGGGAATCATGACTACTTAAAGTGATACGTTGCTACTTTAAATAAATACTGAGGAAGGAGCCTAAATTTATCAGGCTCCTTAGTATCTAGGATGGTACTTGATGGTGCTGAGGGTACCAGAAAGACAGACATATCTTTCTGGATTAAGATTCAGCCTAGAGGAGAACTTCAAAAGAAACATTGCTCACTTTGTAATAATGCTTTGTGTGAGCATTCTGAGCCGGAGAAGTTCATATTCTGAAATAAATCATTTTGAACTTTGTTACCACCTCTCCTAATGAGCAGTTACTCTCCTTTTGGCTCATTCTAGCAATGAGCCAAATGCATTATAATTAGCCAATGCTAGCAATTAGTCGTTAATCACATTTGTTGAAACCTTCTATTAGGACTAAGACTGTGCTATTCACATTGCTGTACATTCCCATGAAATGCCACCTCAAGCCTCCATATTCAACACTGAGAAAGCTGTTATGCTTAATTGTAGTATATGTGCTTTTTGACCACTGTGCTGTGAAATATGCAAATTAATGAAAACTAAAGAATTGCTGAGCTTGGAAACAAAATAACACACCTAATCATCTTTAGATACTTCTGAATGGCTTCCGCGGTACTTGCAGCTTGCTTTATACCTCTCAGGAAGGTTAAAAGTTTAAACTTAAACATTTTATACCTTCCAAATTGCCAAAACAACTGCACAGCTGGGTTAAATTACGGTCACATTAATTGATTTGTAATGATAGTAATAGAAAATACACCATTAGTCTATTTAACTTCTGTGCTTTAGAGAGTAAAGAGAGAAGCTGGTTTTATTCCTACTTCGGAAGGGACAATTTACCATCTCTATATGGGCACATAAGTAGTTTAATGCTTTTCTGGAGTTCTTTAGTATCTTCAGTAAGCATAAAAGGATGGCTTGAAATCCTTCTCCACTGTATCATTTTTGGAGAGCGAATAATAAAAAAGAGAGCTGGCCTTAGATTTGTAGGCCTTCTGGTGTTTAAATTATCTGTCTTCATTGAAAAGCATGAGGTCTGAAAAGAAAGTGAAAAATAAAAATTCAATAAAAATGTTTTGTAAGAGACACTGAAAAATACCGCTGAAGTCCTCTGCCCTCTAATCTTCACCAGTTTGTGTGTGTGTGTGTGTGTGTGTGTGTGTGTGTGTGTGCACGCATTTGTTTCCAATTTCTCTGACGAGAGAGAGAGAAAAATCTGAGAAGTTTCACTGTACAGTGGGAAAAAACTCAAAATGAAGTTCAGAATGTTAATAAAAGTCGTATCTACACTAGGGCACTAGGGTGCATTTTTACATTGGGAAGAGTTTAATGGGATTTTGAAGGAGAGTTTTTAATATATATCTATATCTAAAGAGAGATAAAATGTTGATGGGAAGATGGGAAAGGAACATTGCTTTATTTCCAGCATGAAGGTCTGCATTCGGGGCACTTAGGGTGAAGGACGTAAGGTACCCCCTAAAACAGGATCCTGGTTGCAGTTCTCAAGCTGCACACTCTGTTGATCCTAAAGGATACATGCAAGAGAACTCTGTCTCTTTCTCTTTCTGTGTGTGTGTGTGTGTATGTGTGTGTGTGTGTGTGTGTGTGTGTGTGTTTGGAGAATGTCCCCACTGTTATTTCCACATCAAACCATCCTGTACTTTTGGGTGTGCTGTGGTGGATTTATAGGTGTGTGCACTATGCTCAGTGGGACGCGGGTGGCGCTGTGGGTTAAACCACAGAGCCTAGGACTTGCCGATCAGAAGGTCAGCGGTTCGAATCCCCACGATGGGGTGAGCTCCCGTTGCTCGGTCCCTGCTCCTGCCAACCTAGCAGTTCGAAAGCACGTCTAAGTGCAAGTAGATAAATAGGTACCGCTCTGGCGGGAAGGTAAACGGCATTTCTGTGCCCTGCTCTGGTTCGCCAGAAGTGGCTTAGTCATGCTGGCCACATGACCCGGAAGCTGCACGCCGGCTCCCTCGGCCAATAAAGCAAGATGAGTGCCGCAACCCCAGAGTCGGTCCCTTTACCTTTACCTTTACACTATGCTCAAGGGATGCGGGTGGCACTGTGGTCTCAACCACTGAGCCTCTTGGGCTTGCTGATTGGAAGGTTGGCAGTTCAAATCCCCACAACGGGGTGAGCTCCCGTTGCTCAGTCCCAGTTCCTGCCAACCTAGCAGTTTGAAAGCACGCCCCAAACTGCAAGTAGATCAATAAGTACTGCTCTGGTGGGAAGGTAAACGGCGTTTCTGTGTGCTGCTCTGGTTTCGCCAGAAGCGGCTTAGTCCTGCTGGCCACATGACCCGGAAAAACTGTCTGCAGACAAACGTTGGCTCCCTCGGCCTGTAACGCAAGATGAGCGCCACAACCCCAGAGTTGTTCACGACTGGACTTAACTGTCAAGGGTCCTTTACCTTTAACTTTTTACACTATGCTCAGAGTTAGAGCTCTCTGTGTTTGAGGGTCCCCCAATTTATTGCTAGACATGTTTACCGGAGAGGATAACTTTGAAACATGGCTACAAACAAATAATTGCCATTGTTGAATTCTAGGATTTTAGTGTGTTGTGTTTACACTCTTTTCTCTTAGTCCCCAAAGTCAGTGGAGGATGGTCCATTAGGGCTGGGCTCACCAACCTGGTGCCCATGTTAGACCTTCATTGGCACCCCAAATAGAGCCATCAGACTCTGTGCTTCCTTTATTTTATTTTTTTAAAGTAAATATCTAGTCCTTCTGGAAAGAAACGTATGAACTTTTATGTGCAAATTTTAGGCAAATTCTGCTAAGTGTGCCAGCCTTGCTGCTCCTGGCTGTCACTGAGTACAGCACAGCTTGTCCATCCCCAACCATCCTATGGCCACCTCCTATGACCTTCCCATGGTACTTTAACTAGGTAGCAGTACTGTAACCACCGTAGCATGACAAAGGCAGTGCTAGGTCTTTCTATCCATGGCTGGATTTATTAGTTTACAAAATACATGCATTATGCAGAAGAGTTGGATTTTGGGGCATTCCTACCACCTCCCCTTTGTGGGTCCTATTATTAATCATTTCCTCCTGCATCCTTTTTTATACATGTTTTTAATTAAAGATTTCTTGGTTTACAAAATGATGTGCAATGCCTCTTTTTTTCAAGTTACATTTTCTACAGATCACTTTCATTTCTTGAGACATTAGTGTTACATTAGGAAGAAAAGGGGGAAAGGTGATGGCCTGGGACTCGGGCTCGAACTTAGTGGATCCTCTGCCTCAGGTGGCATCTGAACCAAGTCTGAGGTCTGATTCTGAAGAGCCCCAGTCTGCACTGGTACCTCTGCAACAAGCACCAGCTGGGTCAAGTTAGGGGCCTGAGCCTGCCCTGACTCCAGATGCGGGGATTACCTCGTTGTCCTTTGCTGAGTAATCACATGCAGCTGCTCCACTACTGGTTTGGTCAGGAGAGGCTGAGGCAGCTTCTGGGTCTAGTAACCCACTGACGTCTCCTGAGCTGCAGAGACTCAGGTCTGAGAGGAGAAGAGACCTGAGTACTTGCAGGAGGAGTGCTCACCTTCAGGCGAAACAGGGAGGTGAGTCACTGGGGGATCAGGACTGGCCGTTACCCCGTCAGAGATAAAAGGCTGCCGGACCCCGCCCCAGGTTGCGGAAGCAACATTGCTGCTTACTGGAACCTGCCTGTTACCTTGTGCCTGGCCTAGACTGGTTTTCTGCCTTGGCCCTGTTGGACTGACTCCTTGTGGAATCCTTGGATTTGGGACCAGACCCGGACTGCGTTGCTCAGGTTAACCCCTGGACCCAGCACAGTGAGTGGGGGTGGGGTGGGGTAGCGATGTTTCTATTTTACTTAATGTATGTGTGGGGTTTCGTGTCAGTGTCGCTTGTGCAAGTTTTCTTTACTCTTCACTTGTGTTCCTTTGGTGGTGAGAGAGGTTGGGGTTGGCCTAGGGTGTGGTTGTTTGTTTGTGATTGGCTGTGGTGAAATTTGTTTTCATGTCACATTTCACAGAACTCTAGCCCAATGGTTGCCATTAATTTGATTTGAACTGATTTTATAATGAAATGATTTAGAATGTTGTATTATTTTACTGTTGTTAGCTGCTCTGAGCCCGGCTTCAGCTGGGGAGGGCAGGATATAAATAAAAAAATATATTATTTTTTATTATGTGTGAGTGGGGTCGGTGGGTGTTTTTGAATCAGGTTAGCCATATTGATTTGTATGCTGTTGGTGGATTCTTCTTGTTGTCTTGTTGGGTTGTGTATGTGATAGAGGGAAGGCATCTTCTTCCATTTGTCCCCGTGTCAGTTTCAGTTTATTGGTTAGTTTTTCTAATAAGGCTGTTTCCCATACTATTTGGTACCATTGGTCCATGCTTACTCCTGACAGGTCTCTCCAGTGTCTGGCTATGATGTTTCTGACTGCTGAGAGTAGGTGGGTTATGAGCTCTTTGTGATGTGAGTAGGCGTTATCTTGGAAAATGTTAGGGCCAGTTTTGGGGTGACTTCTAATACTCACTTAGTTCTAGATACAGGTAGGTAGCTGTGTTGGTCTGCTGCAGTTGAAACAAAATAAATAAAAAAAATCCTTCCAGTAGCACCTTAGAGACCAACTAAGTTTCAGATAGGTAGCCGTGTTGGTCTGCCATAGTCAAAACAAAAAAAAATTCCTTCCAGTAGCACCTTAAAGACCAACTAAGTCAGTTCTTGGTATGAGCTTTCGTGTGCATGCACACTTCTTCAGATACCACATGTAACTGAAGGAGTGTGCATGCACACGAAAGCTCATACCAAGAACTGACTTAGTTGGTCTTTAAGGTGCTACTGGAAGGAATTTTTTTTGTTTTGTACCAACTAAGTTTATTATTGATATGAGTTTTCGTGTGCATGCACACTTCTTCAGATACACTGAAACAGAAGTCACCAGACCCTTATATATAGCGAGAGGATGGGAATGGGTATTACTCAGAAGGGTGGTGGGAAAGTGATAGGAACACTTGATGACTGCTAACGACTGCAATTAGTCTTACAGGAAAAAGCAAGGGATGAGATTGCCAAAAATAGCTTTATCATGTATAATGAGATAAGAATCCAATGTCTCTATTCAGACCAGGTCTCTCCATGGTTTTAAGTTTGGTAATAAGTTGCAACTTCTCTTTCCAGTCTATTTCTGAATTTTTTTTTGTAATAACTTGCTTAGTTATTTTGCATATTTCTCATATGGTTGTTGTCCAGACTAGTTGGATTTTGGGGGCATTCCCACCACATGTGGAGGTGCACCCTCTCCAGCATTTTGGTGAGGCTCCTGGGTGTATCGGCACTAGTTTCCATGGTGTTAGGTACCACCTGTGAGTTTCAGAGAGTTCTTTTCTTTTTGCTGATATGGATTCAAAGGAAGGTTTAGCACACATTTTAGCCCATTGGGTGGGATTAATCTCATAACCTGGCGTGCTCTGGTCCATGGGGTCACAAAGAGTCTGACACGACTAAACGACTAAACAACAACAATCTCATAGCCTATGTCATCTTGCCATGGTTTTTTGATTAGGTTAAGGTGGTTTGTGGGATTTTGGAGCAGTATTTTGTATATTGTGGATGCCACCCCCTTTGGAAAACCTCCTCTTAAATAGCCACAGTTGAAAGATGTATCCTTAATTGCCTGCATACAGTGGCGTAGCGTGGGTTGTCAGCACCCGGGGCAAGGCAAGTAATTTGCGCCCCCTAGAATGTTAGAATGATGTCGGATAGAAATTAAGTGGTTTCCAGCTGTAATGTTTTAAGAGAATATGGAAAAAAGGTTTAGAAGTAGGTTAAAGTTTATTGATAAGGATTTGCTGAACTAATAATTTGAATTGAAATACAAAAAAGGGAGGTATGAGGAGGTCTGGGAAGTAAGTTAAAGGAAAATAAGTTATGGAAAATTTCTGTGTTTTTAATTATTTTTATTTTTGTATTTTTGTTATCTGTTTCTTTTTTTTCTTTTTGATTTTTATTGTATTAATATTGAAAATTCTAATAAATATCTTTTTTAAAAAAAGTAATTTGCGCCCCCTAACCCCCAGATGTTGCGCCCGGTGTGGCCAGCCCCCCCTGCACCCTCCACGCTATGCCACTGCCTACATAGGCCTGATGGAATAGAAAAGCTTTCAGCAGGCGTTTAATAGTTGGTTCTCCTCAATGTTCATCTGGGAGCAATGCCGGCTGCAACACTGTTGCTTCTGGGCTTTATGCATTTGTGCAAGCCAGGAATGCAGCAGCAGCCCCTTCTCCTGCCACAGTGGGGTAGCAGCCCCCAGCCCATGATGGCAGCAGGAGGAGGAGGCAGAGAAGCCACTAGCCAAAGAAACCAAGCTGCTGTGTGATGCCCAGACAGTGTAGCATCTGGATATCACTTTGATATCCAGGCATCATGCGCAACATCATGATCTGCCCCCCCCCCCAATATTTTTCTGGAATGGCGCACCTGACCACAGCTTTGGGTTCCAACAAAAATCAACTATGGCTTTCTCTGTCTGGCTTCCCAGCTTGCATTTTTTTTTTCTAGCTTCTAGCTCACATCACTGCAACCCTCCACTTGAGCCTTTTGTCTTTCTAATTAATTACCAGTCAGTTCAGGGAGGGGGCCACGCATTTGCCATCTGCACAGATCCACTATAGCCTGGCTTATAGTTTTAACACTTGCTGGATCCAGGGGTCAGATCAGTCTCTGCATACCCACTCCCCTTACCCACTACCCCCCCTCCAAAAAAAAAATCTCATAACAATATTTTTAAACAATTATTCTGGACCCTGTCTGCCCCAACCATCCACCCAGTTAGCGTAATAGATCTTTTATCTTTATTTTTTCGTATGTATTTTTATTGAACAATTTTAACAAATTATCAATATAATTGTTTACATTTCCCCCTCCCTCTCTCTTATTCCCCTCCCCAAGGACTTCCCTCACCCCCCCTCTCTGGTTTCTTTACACATATTGATCTTTGCATGTTATAAAGTTGTACATATTGCCTTATCTATCATGTATTTATCTAATAAATTTGTGGATGTTTATTTAAACCTACCAAGGAGTTCAAATCATTTTGTTGTCTTTTTAGATAATTTGTAAAAAGTTCCCATTCTTCCTTGAAGTCACAGTTGTCCTTATCCCACAGTTTATATGTCAATTTGACCAATTCCGCATAGCTCATCAAAGCTTAATAGATCTTTTAAAAGCATCAAATATAATGGTGTGCCTGGGACGTGGAACGTATAGCGGGGGGGGGGGGGTCTTAGTAAAGTAACTTGAGAAATGAAAGAATTGGGCAGAAACTAATAGGATGAAATCCCATTGAGATAAATCAAAGGAAGGAAATGTGACTTAGTAGCAGGATGAAATGAGTGAGAATTAGCTGAAATCCATCTGCGCCAGGAAGAAGCGGAAATCACTGAAATTAGATACGGTGCGATTCCTCTTTGTACGTCAAATAATGCCAAGAGCAATGGCTTCAACACAGGGGCATCTTCTTCACTGAAATGAAGCTTCATCAAATGAAGCTCTTTTCCTGCCAGAAATAGGCAAAAGAAGCTCTGGACTGCAATCCCCATCAAACAATGATGAGAACTGTAAACTAGAACATCTAGGGCTTTTACACTCGCAAGATTGAATGTATTGCCCTCAGCTGTACTTGAGGGACGATTCCAACAGATTCCACATAAAAAATGCTTATGTCCCTGTGGAGATGGCAGTCCCGAATCAGTGGCGGATGCCCTCCTGGCTTGCACTCTTTATAAAGACTTGAGGAATGAGATTATCACCCCTCTTTGATTGTCCATTCCAGGTCGCCCAACCACTGCCACAGTGTCCTTTCTCTTGGCAGATCAAGATGAGCAGGTGACAGCAAAGGTGGCAAGGTCTTTAGCTGGTGCAATCGGAATAAGATCCACCATTTGACTATTGACCCGAAACCCCAAAATGTATTTTATATAATGGACTTTTTATTTCTATTATTTGTATATTGTATTGTTGTTTTATTGCTATGGCCGATGGCGCTGACACCAATAAAGATTATTTCATTCATTCATCTAGGGCTCTAGCTTGCCTATCCCCAATCTATGTATTTTAATTGCCAGCAATACGCTAGCTGGTTATGACGTTGGCACTGCTACTCCAGGCTAGGAGACCCAGAAGTCCTAAGGGACACTAAAAAAATGGCTGCAAACCTGCTGGAACTGTTAGCTCCCTTCCCTGATACAAGTGGGGAGCCACTGGGGAAAAGGCCTGTTCTCATGTTTCCATCACAAAGGAGGCCCTCAGAGGATGAACTCTGGGTCCGGCTTGCTTCATATGGGGAGAGGTGGTCCTTGAGGTACTGCAGTCCTGAGTCGTTCGAGGCTTTATAGGTCAGAACTCCTGGTATGCCCCGCGGAGGACCTTAAGGTCCACAAATGACAACACTTTGGAGGTCCCAAGTCGCAAGGTGGTTAGATTGGTCTCAACTAGGGCCAGGGCATTTTCAGTACTGGCCCTGACTTTGTGGAACGCTCTGTCACAAGAGAGGGCAGGGTATAAATAATTTATTATTATTATTATTATTATTATTATTATTATTATTAAAAAACAGCACTTTGAATTGGGCCCAGAAATTATTATGTCTTTTGTGTTTTTCTCTTGTACTTTTATGTTATGAACGAATGTAGGGATGTACAGGGCAGTATGAGATATAATAATAATAATAATAATAAATTTTTATTTATTTATATCCTGCCCTCCCCAGCCGAAGCCGGGCTCAGGGCGGCTGACAACAATAAAATAAGACAACATTCTAAAATCATTTCATTAAAAAAATACTTCAAATCAAATTGATGGCTACCATTGGGTAGATTGCCAAAGGAGGGAGTCAGGCTGTGCCCTGGCCAAAGGCTTGGCGGAACAGCTCTGTCTTGCAGGCCCTGTGGAAAGATGTCAAGTCCCGCAGGACCCTAATCTCTTGTGTACAGATGAAGGGCAGTATACAAATCTAATAAATGAGTTAATTAACAAACAGTTAAAATTATTAAAACCATTTAGTAGCAGTGTCATCTCTGCCTCTGCTTTGTAGCTGGTACTGCAGCCAGGAGATGTAGATCGGATGCAGATGTCCCAAGACTACTGATGCTCTCGGTGGCTTGGGCTGGCTTGCCTAATGGTGAGAGGCTCAGCAGGTGCTAGGCTAATAGAAGGGAGGAAGTAGCTGTAGGTGGTGATAAGTCTCTCCTATGACCCTATCTCTCCCCTGTTTGCCTCCTTGCCACAAATATTAGCATTTTGTTTCCTGGACAAGCGATCTCCGACTGCTCGGAGAATCTGTCTCCTTTGCACAAAATGATTCTGTTAGGTTACACTTTGTTCTGTATGTGTGTGTTGCTGTGATCTAAGAGAGGAAAAGCAACAATGAAAAAAATATTAAAGTTATGATTTATGAGGACAAAGAGATCCTAGAAACAGCAACACAGCAAGGAGAAAAGGAACAATGGTTGGAATAGAGCACTCATAAATGCTTAGGAGTTAATAGCTACGTAAGGGAAAAGCAGAAGAGGATGTGGAAAGAAGGACACAAAAGGAAGGCTTGGCTAGAAAAAACAAGATGTTTACAATAAGATTGTTACAACGGCAAAGTGTACATCTCAGCAAGGCTTACAAAGAACCATAGAGTGAGGCGGGGGAAATTCTACTAAAGAATGCTCTAAACAGCTGATGACAGGCTTCTGATGACATCCTGTTTTGAAAATCTTCCTCACATGATAACACCTGAAAAGTGTTTCCAGGCGCTATTGCCATTTTCACAACTGGGTGGACCTCAGGAATGTCTGTCTCTCCAGAGAAATTACTGAATTCCAAGAAAATAATGCCAATGGAGGGGTCCAAAATTATGAGCTGGTGGTTGCTCCCACAGCCCGCCCACACCCTCCAATATGTTGAGTCCCAAAACCGGTATGTGGGTCTTCCTGTCCATGCTCCCATGCGAGTCACGTGACCTGCGCAAGATCATGGAGGCCCAAAGATGTACTTTTCCATGCTCTCATGGGGATGGATGGACGGACAAGTTGTCTTGTTTTTTCTGGGATACTTGTGGGGTATGCCTTCCATATGTTGGGGGCTTAGCTTCTGCAGCAGAACTTCTTAAGACTCCCTGTGCAGCTTTGAATCCAGGGAGATATGAGTTCTAGATCACACAGGGAACCTATACAAGCTCAGCCTTGAGGGGGCTGTGGGAAATATAATGGTATTCCAAGGGAACAAGTGGGAACAGGGAGTGCAACACCACTTTTCCCCTCATGTGATCTAGCAGACAGCCATATAAACAGGAAAATGATAATGAAAATAGTAATAGTAGAGATTTATATTTCTGCTCCTTAACCTTTAAATAATAAATCATTTCTCATATCCACTTCTCATGTGATGGTGAAGAGCAGAGGTGCCAACTTGAATAAAATATTTGGGGGGCAGAAAAGCCCCACCTCACATAGTCGATCACAAGATACAGCACCCATCCACCATTAGCCCTAAAAAGCCCTTAATGGCCTCAGCCCAGTATACCTGAAGGAGCGTCTCCACCCCCATCGTTCTGCCCAGATACTGAGTTCCATCTCTGAGGGCCTTCTGGCAGTTCCCTCACTACAAGAAGCGAAATTACACGGAACCAAGCTGAGGGCCTTCTTGGTGGTGGCGCCCTGTGGTACGCCCTCCCATCAGATGTCAAGGAGATAAACAACTTCCAGACTTTTAGAAGACATCCGAAGGCAACCCTGCTTAGGGAAGTTTTTAATGTTTGATGCTTCATTGTATTTTTAATATTTTGTTGGGAGCCGCCTAGAGTAGCTGAGGAGGCCCAGCCAGATGGGCGGGGTATAAATAATAAATTTGTTGTTGCTGTTGTTGTTTGAATGGCAATGTCCATCAACTTGTGGAGCGGCTCAAATATTTTATCAGGTTATGGTTAGAGATCATGGCCCCTAGGAGTTGGCTCCTATGGCTTAGAATGACCATCTGAAAAGGGCTTTGTGGGTTGAACATTTGATTAAAAAAACCCAAACACAGATTATTGTTCAACTGTATATAAACTAATATGGGGCCTTCAAAACTCTGTATATTTTGAGGAAACTTCCCTAAAGCAGAACACTTCCAACTCATTGTTTGGAGGATGGCTTTGAAATAGCTGTCCGTATAGATACTGAACTTGTTAAAACTGAAGTCTAGGTCCGTGATATTTTCCATATTGAACCTCAATAAGAGTACAAAGCACATGTAACCAAGAGGTGAACTGCACAATAGCAAGAACGTCTGTTACCCTCATAGAAATAATACTTGGAGGTCACGCTATTGTAAAATCCCCTGAACACACTGGGTAGGAGAATAAAGAGATGTATGCCGCTCATTCCCCGCTGCAGATTTCTTGCTCTGGTGAAAGAAAAAAAGTAAACTACACAGAAACACAACCCTGACAATGTTAGGTGTTGAAGCTACAAATAGCTTATACGCTTTAATACGCAGCTATTGTGTGATTTCAGTTGACACTGGGATCATATTCTATCCTCGCAGAGTAAAGGGAGAAGAGAAAAAGAATGGGGTTGAGGAGAAATCAGGCCTTTTTACAAGAACTGTTGCTATTGGTATTATTAGACTTGGTTTCCAATGTAAGCATGAAGCTTAACATATTTATTGGTTCAATAAAAAAGACTTGGTAGTGTAAAGGTAATGGTGGATATCAGGGTGCTTAGCTTGGAAGGATAGGGCAAGACAGAATAAGGATTTTACAAGTATTTTTGGAGGACCATCAGTGGTAAATAGGGAGGAAAATGGTGAGGAGCTGGGAGCTGTAGGGGTTTGATGAAGTCCAGTGATGTTATTGCTGTCTGGGGTGGGAGCACAGTGAAGCTAGTCAATGAAATGAAATTTGGCATGTAATGTGTGATTACCTATCGATTCTTAAGGAAATCAGCCCTGATTGCTCACTGGAAGGACAGATCCTGAAGCTGAGGCTCCAACACTTTGGCCACCTCATGAGAAGAGAAGACTCTCTGGAAAAGACCGTGATGCTGGGAAAGATGGAGGGCACAAGGAGAAGGGGACGACAGAGGTCGAGATGGTTGGACTGTGTTCTCGAAGCGACTAACATGAGTTTGGCCAAACTGCAGGAGGCAGTGGAAGACAGGAGTGCCTGGCGTGCTCTGGTCCATGGGGTCACGAAGAGTCGGACACGACTAAATGACTAAACAATAACAACAATAATTTGTGAACAGGTGGCACATTAGAATTAGATGACAAGTATGGAGAGGAAGAAATTTGTTGGGGTTTTTGCATTTTAATGTGAACCTACCTATTTTGTAGAGCTGTCTATGCCCCCACCCCCCATGGAATGATCCAGTGCTTCAGGATTCTCCTGAATCTGCACTGGGTACCCCATCTTACCTGGATCCAGGCCCTGAACCAAATACAGGGTCTTGCATAATACTTAATCGGGATTTAAAACTTCCGGAGGCGGCGCGTCCGGCAATGGCTGCCCTTTCCTAAGCGGGAAGAGGGAGCTCTGCAGAAACGGGTCGTCCGCTACGGCGCAGCGGAGACCCTTACCGGGAAAACCACAGGTAGCATAAGCCCGTGGCCGTGGGACTCAGCGGGCACCTGGAGCGCCCCCAGAAACGCAGAAGGGACCCCGTAAGAGGTCCCGGAACGTGGAAGGGTCGGCGTGGTGCTGTGAGTCAATCGCTCTTTCTGTTGAGTGAAGCCGCGAAGCTGCTGTCGGTGAGGGCTGTCCTCTTTTCTTGGGTTGAATCAACAACTCGTGAGTAAGAACGGAAAGATAAGGGTTGGATTACAAATTTGCTGTAAATTCGGCTGAAAGCGAGAGACGTAACCAGGAAGTCCGTCTCTTGCTGCTGCTTAAGATCTAAAGCAAAGACTTTGATGTGTGGAGCCTTTGAAGAGGTGTCAAAATGCAATCAACTCTTACATTCGCTTAAGCTACTTTAGGACTTAACTTTTTTAAAAGTTTTACTTTAATATATGAACTGAGTGACCTGCTCTGTTGGATCAACAAATAGACAAAGAATCCCAGGTAGTCGGACTGCCTAGACAATAGAACTGTCAGATTGCAAGACTTGGATATTTTGTTGCTGGATCTAGCATTAGCTGAGCTTTAATGGGACTGTTGCTTTGAATTGCTACAGCGTACACTTATTGAGATATTGTTACTCTTTGAAACCAACTCTGCTAAATACAACTACTGAAGGTCTTCACGAAATTAAAGATTGTTTGGACATTGCTTTTTAGTATGGAAGTTTGGAAAAATTTAAACAACGGATATTAATAATCAGACTTCTTCCCTATGACAGAAGTAGGCTCCCCCTAGAGGATTTTTGGACTATAATTAAATCTGACTTTCCTTTCGGTTTCCTCTCCTCCGACTTGGTTGTTTATCTTATGGGCTGGTGGATTCTCATGAGAACATACTCAGTTTGACCTTGACAGTAGATAGAAGTGGAATGAGCGGTACTGGGAGACAAACAAGAGCGGCTAGAGGAAAAAGACAAACAACTCTGACTTTAGTCTCTCAGCCGCGTAGGTCATCCGTGCCTGATGTTCGGGAACTAGAAGAAAGTGAGCAGCTGTTGGGACTAGATATGGCAGCTGGTGGAACTGCTTCAATATTAGACAAAATACTTGAAAAATTGGAAGGCCTGGATAAAAAGGTGGATGAACAAACGATAAAGATTGATCAGACCAGAGACTGTGTAAACAAATTAACTGAACAAGTCACGTCGAATGCTCAAGCAATCAGTAATTTATCTGAATCCACTGTAGAAAATCGGAAATTGGCAGAAGAAGCCATTCAGAAAACTGCAGCACTGGAGCAGGAGGTGAGACCACTGCATAAGCAGGTAGGGGAACAACAAGCCTATCTGTCTATGATCGAACTTCGGGCACGGGAAAACAACTTGAAATTGAGGTTCATTCCAGAACTTGAACATGAACAAGGGAACCTAACTGAGTATTTAACAAAAGAATTTTCCAAGTGGTGGAACTTGGAGGAGGAAAAGGACTTTAAAATTGTGACTGCTTTTAGGCTTGGAAAATTTACAAGGAAAGATAAGCCCAGAGACTGTTTGATTACTTTAAGATCCAAGGAGGAAAGGGACAAATTATTAGGACTACACTACGGAAAGTCACTTGAAATTTTGGACAAAAGAGCAGAGGTGTACAAGGATATTCCTAAACAACTTTTGGATCTTAGATCTACTTATCTTGAACTAGTGAAGTTGTTGAGGAGCAATTTAATCATTTTTAGGTGGGAATTCCCACAAGGACTGTCTTTTACGTTTAGGGGGAAGAAGGTGAAAATCAAAACAGCAGAAGACAGAGACAAATTTTTGAATATCTATGGAGAGGACCTTCAGAAAGGGATTGACAGACCTCCAGGGGCCGAACCACAATCTGTACCTACACCTACACCGGCGGGGTCTCTAGACCAGGAGAAAAAGATACCACCACCAGAACAATAACAGATTTGACCAGGATGTCTCTGCAACTTCTAAGTTGGAATATAAATGGCGCTAACATTCCGAAGAAAAGAAGAAGGATATTTCATATTTTGAAAAAAGAACAATTGGATGTTATTTGTTTGCAAGAAACACATGTGACCAGGCTACATAGAAAAGTGCTAATAAATAAAAGATTAGGCCAAGAATTTATTTTCTCAGATCGAGTAAAGAAAAGAGGCGTGGTGATATATGCAAAAGAGAGCCTGTCACCAAAATTCCTATTCAAGGATGAACATGGACGAATTTGTGCAATTGAGATTCAGGCCCAAGGCGAAAAGTTTTTATTATTAGGAATCTATGCGCCAAATGAGGGAAAATCGGAATTTTATAAGAGGCTGCATGAGATTATGCTGGACTATCTGGACTATGATAACATCATCATGTTGGGAGATATGAATGGAGTGGTATCAACCAACATGGATAAGTCACATAGCCATAACGTGACAAAAGATGGCAGACTACCTAAGACATTCTTTGAAATGACTGACAATATGGACTTGATCGACATCTGGAGAACAAAGAACCCCCTAGAAAGAGAAGGAACATTCTTTTCTGAAGCCCAACTGACATGGACAAGAATTGACCAAATTTGGACAACTAGAGGCCTGGCGCCCAAGATAAAAAAAGTGGAAATCTGCCCAAGAACCTGCTCCAACCATACCGCTGTCAAGATGGATATGAGATTAACTCCAACCGGCTCCTTCAGATGGAGGATGAATGACAATTTATTTAGAGATCAGGACATTATCAAAAAGGCCCCAAAAGCTTTGAAGGACTGAATACTACAGTGGAAAAAAGAACTGTTTGGGACGCAAGTAAGGCGGTGATGAGAAGGTTTCTGATACAGCAGAATACAATTAAGAAAAAAGCACAGAATGACAAGAAAGACAAGATTCTGGAGAAAATTAAAGAAGGTGAGAAGAAGTTAAGATCGAAACCGAAATCAAAGGAGATTTTAAGAGAAATTAAACATTATCAAGTACAATATGCAAAAATGATAAACCAAGAAGTAGAATGGAAGATTAAGCTAATGAAACAAAGATCCTTTGAATCGGCAAATAAATGTGGAAAGCTGCTAGCATGGCAGCTGAAAAAGAGACAAAAGGTGAACGCAGTAACAAACTTGGAAATTGAGGGAAGAAATATCCAGAACCCGGTGGAAATTAGAAAGTCCTTCCAGAGATATTTTAAACAACTATATACGCAGGGGCCGCAAAATGAATCAGAGATGGAACAGTTTTTAAAGAAGAATGGTTTGCCAAAGTTGTCTCTACAGAACAGAACAATCCTGAATTATAAAATAACACAATCAGAAATTGAGGAGGCCATTCAGAACATGCAATTGGGCAAGTCTCCGGGGCCAGATGGACTTACCTCCAAATACTATAGGACATTGAAAGATTATTTGATACATCCATTAATGGAGGTTTGCAATGAAATTATGGAGGGGAAGAGGGCACCGGAGTCGTGGAAAGAAGCTTTCATCACATTGATACCTAAACTAGAATCTGAAAAGACGCAACTTAGGAATTACCGCCCCATCTCCCTTCTAAACGTGGATTATAAAATATTTGCAGATATTTTGGCAAGAAGATTTAAAAAAGTCTTAAATGAAGTAATTCATAAGGACCAAGCAGGCTTCCTCCCAGGCAGGCATTTGTTTGCGAACACAAGGAACATCATTGATATTTTGGAACTCATCAGGGAAAGCGCGCCTTGGTTTAAGAACGGTTTTGGTTTAAGAACGGACTTCTGGAACGGATTAAGTTCGTAAACCGAGGTACCACTGTATTTGTTCTTCTTCCCCCTCCCCACCAACTGGCTTCCTGCCCCCAATTGACAGCCCTGGATTGCTCCCAATGAACCGGATCTAACCCACTCCAGCTGGATTCTGGGTCGACCCAAATGCAGTTTGCAATGCAGTTACCTAACCAAAAACAATGTACAAGAATGCTATATTAGGGAAAGTTTACATTAAAATGTATATTGCAGTGAAAATAATATGAAAAATGAATTATATTAAGGGAAATTGCTTCCAAAATGGTGCATGTTAGGCAAAATCATATAGATAAATGGGTGCATTAGGACCGCCCCCCCCAAAAAAACCCTCACAAACTGAAATGTTGCAAACTGAACTTTAGGGTGTTTTTTTTAATGAGTGAAGTCAAAATTTAGATACTTGCCCATCCTTAATAACAAGTTAAATGGTTAAGAGCTATACACTGGCCCCTTAGAGTTTTACTATTTTTTTCCAAATGAAAATATCTGCTGATGGGCAGCCAGTTATGCAGAATGTTTGAACTAAACAAACCTGAATCTTTAATAATATGAGAATTATTACGGCTACATTTTAAATTTATGTTTATAATACCAATGTGGATTATGGTGATGATGAGGGTTAACTAATCCGACTCAGCTTCAGTAGCATGTCATTTCAAATAATTATGAAGGAACCCAAAAGAACTTCTCACTGTAACTTTGTGCTAATTTGAAAGAAGAATAGGTTCTTTGCTACGTTGTAGCCACATGCATAGTAAACAGACATGCTGCACAAAGCACTTTCAGCTCTGAATGGCAAAGGTTCATCTGTAATGCCGAGATGCAGGTGTTCTGTTCTGGTGAACAACCAAACCTCCTAATTACCAACGTTAAGATGGATTAGGTCTTGCCATCTGAAGTGAGACTGAGCAGTGGAAATGTAATGACGAAAGCAAATACTGTCTCAATCGCTGGCAGAATCCATCAGTGGGCGTTTCTTGAACTTCTTCCAGCAAAGAAGTTCTTTGACGCCGAGTCTCCTCCTACTCTCCCTGCGCGGAAGTCTTCTGCGCAGGGTGGGTGTGGGCAGCGGAGGACCCGTGCTCTCCTTGCTGGTCTCCAGCGAGGAGTCCTGGAGCCCCCTCGCCGATTCCCCCATCTGCCCCCCTTCTCCACTGGTGCTACGCTGATTTCCTTCCCCAGCAGATAGGCTGCCTCTCTCCCTACTGGGACCCTCTCTGGCATCCCTCTGGAGCCTTCCCTCCGCCTCTGGCTCTGATGGCAGTTCCCTGACATTAAGCAAGAGGTGTGACATGGGTGCAAAATCATGGTGTTTTGCGGAGGAACCACCCACTTTAAAGCTGGTGCTTTCCTGATGATTTGAACGAAGCTTTGCATGAAACCGAAACTAAATAAGAACCATATCGGCTTTGCCTAAATTTGCCTAAATTTAAACCCCACTGGTCTACTACCCTTATTATCTCGTGAGAGCTCTTGGACTAAAATTGTCAACCAAAAGCTTTACTTTTCTGGTTTATCACCACAACAGTTATTAACGCTGGGCTTCAGTAAATTGTTGTTGTTTAGCCGTTTAGTCGTGTCCGACTCTTCATGACCCCATGGACCAGAGCACTCCAGGCACTCCTGTCTTCCACTGCCTCCCGCAGTTTGGTCAAACTCAGGTTAGTAGCTTCGAGAACACCGTCCAACCATCTCATCCTCTGTCGTCCCCTTCTTCCTTTGCCCTCAATCTTTCCCAACATCAGGGTCTTTTCTCATGAGGTGGCCAAAGTATTGGAGCCTCAGCTTCATGATTTGTCCTTCCAGTGAGCACTCAGGGCTGATTTCCTTCAGAATGGATAGGTTTGTTCTTCTTGCAGTCCATGGGACTCTCAAGAGTCTCCTCCAGCACCATAATTCAAAAGCATCAATTCTTTGGCAGTCAGCCTTCTTTATGGTCCAGCTCTCACTTCCATACATCACTACTTCAGTAAATAAAATAATCTAATTAGACAGCGCCTATATGATATCGAGTGACAGAATAATTTGGCCACGATTAAGAAATTTTGTCCATAGTGTGATTATTTCCCACCATTCTGATACTTTGGCACCCTATTTGCAAACTGCGCTTTCACTTTCAAAATATTGAATATACTGCCTTTGGCTGTACTTGAGGATCAATTTCAAAAAATTCCACTGGAAAAATGGTTATGTCCATGTGGAAATGGCAGTATGGAGTCAGTGGCTCATGTGCTTCTGGCTTGCACTCTTTATAAAGATTTGAGGAGTGAGGTTATTACCCCACTATTGTCCATGCTGGGTCGCTCAACCATTGCTATTGTGTCCTTTCTTTTAGCAGATCAAAGTGATTGGGTGACAGCAAAAACTGCAAGGTTTCTAGCGGCGACAGTTAGAATAAGATCTGTTATTTGATTATTGATGTAAACCTCCAAAATGTATTTTGCATAGTTGAGTTTTTACCTCTATCTTCAGTACATTTTATTTTATTGCTATGGCTAGTGGCTGATGCAAATAAAGATTCTTCTTCTGTTGCAATAAAAACCCTGCTATGTTGTAAGCAGATAAATAGGTACCGCTCCAGCGGGAAGGTAAACGGCGTTTCCATGCGTTGCTCTGGTTCGCCAGAAGCGGCTTAGTCATGCTGGCCACATGACCCGGAAGCTGTACGCCGGCTCCCTCAGCCAATAAAGCTAGATGAGCGCTGCAACCTCAGAGTTGGCCACGACTGGACCTAATGGTCAGGGGTCCCTTTACCCTTAATGTTGTAGGTAGACCTAGGCTAGCAGAGTCTTGTATGTATTACCACCTCCTGCCATTTTGTAGTTGTGTTTGGTCTCCTTTTCTCAGGCATTAGTCGCCCACCTGAAGGTTAATGTGTGGAGGAAAGGAGGGTGATGTCTCTTATCCCTGACCACCACTCTGATCAGCCTCCAGACTCCCATGCCTTGGCAGAGGTACGAAGGGGCACCTGTGTCCTTAACCCCTGGCCTACCTCACATCAAGGAAGTGTGCCAAGTCCAAACTCCAAAGTGCACAGTCCAAACATCAGGAAATAGGTTCAGAGTCCATTAGTAAAAATTCAGCATTGGAGATGTCAAATATTTTTCCATTCACATACAGGCTCACTTTAGACATATACCACGATCAATTTGTCTACAGTCAAACCTCGGAACTCGAACATAATCCATTCCGGAAGACCATTCGACTTCCGAAACGTTCGACTGAAGCGGAAGCCGTGTCGGATGTTCGAGTTCCAAGGAACATTTGAAAACCCAAACACTTACTTTTGGGTTTTCGGCGTTCGGGAACTGAAACATTCGGCAATGGAACTGTTTTGAGGTTTGACTGTATTATCTTCTTGGCTTTCATGAAGACTTAGCTGTTTGGTGGCAGTTTTTACATATTCAAAAATGCTCACCTATTGGTAGGAAAATCTTGAATCAGACACTATGGAATTGTGAAAGTATGGTCTTCAAAATTAAGAGAGTTGAAAATATGGATTTTTAATTCTTTATTCATGTAGAGGGTTGATTTTTTTTTTTTAACCCAATCTATAAGCATGGCTAAGACTGCATGTCAAATTCATTCCTGTAATCTTGAGGACTAGAGACTTACATATCAGATGCATCTTCCATATGTAGAGAAGTTCCTCAGAGCCATGTGTAGCTCAGGAGCTGTACTGACTGCCCTCACTAACTTAAGCCTTTTCCATGGGCAATTGCATAGTTCACTGTGCAGTTATTAGCACTCAGAATAGCCTCAGAATTATATACAGTGGTACCTCTGGTTACATACTTAATTTGTTCCGGAGGTCTGTTCTTAACCTGAAACTGTTCTTAACCTGAAGCACCACTTCAGCTAATGGGGCCTCCTGCTGCTGCTGTGCCGCCACCATGCGATTTCTGTTCTCATCCTGAAGCAAAGTTCTTAACCCAAGGTACTATTTCTGGGTTAGCGGAGTCTGTAACCTGAAGCATATGTAACCTGAAGCGTATGTAACCCGAGGTACCACTGTATAGACAGATGGATATATTGCTGACATGAACATCCTAAAAGTGGAAGGGAAGGGGAGAAAGTTGAAGTGCTAAAAACAACAAGGAAGAGGAAATGTTGCTCTCCTAATGGTGCCAAATGCCTTTCAGTTTAGAAAGATACTTTCAGGAGAAGAGCTGAATTTGCAGATCCAGAACATGAGTTAAGTGAGACAGAAATTAATGACAATGTCATGAGTTTGGAAAACAATGCTGGCTGTGGCCAAATAAGCAAGCCGTAAGACGCGGTGATATCTGTCACAGAGAATTTACTAGAAGCAAACAATACCAGGGTTAGGATAATTGAATATTTCTCAGCAACTTGTTGTCATCCTTTGTTGACTATGTCTGAGGAGCAATTCCCGTCAAGTCCTTCTTTTCTTTCTGCCTTGTATAAATACAAGGCAACACTACTCTTTTCCTGGATGTGCCCCTGTATTTTAGTGACGAGTTCCACAGTCGTGGAGTTGTAGCTGTGGTATAAGGGATTTTATCAAGAATTGATTGCATTTGGTTTGAGCAATAGTCTGGAGGCAGAATTAAAGGGAATCAGACCCTGAAGTACAGCACGCGGGAAGCCATACAAAATTTACAATTGGCTAGGTAATTGATTTGTATCTCAATTGGTTTGTTATTTGGTATTAATATAATTTGACGCAGTACCGCTGTACTGTTAAAACAGAAAGGGGTCAAACCATTGTAAGAGGTGCTGAAATTTTGGGAAGCTGGATAGTTAGAATGGTCTTGGGGGTGGGATGCACATTTTATCCATGTTTGTTTATTATTTGTCAAAATAATAAATACTTTTTTTAAAAAAATAATAATAACTTGCACTGTCCCTCCAAAGACAGTTAAAAATAAACTTTTAAAAATTGGCCAGGTTATGAAGAACAAGTGCAACCAAGTGGGCTTTGGGAGTTGGATTAACTGAAAAACAGCCCCACCCATGTATAACAAACAATGACCGCTCCCCGCTTAAAACGGGGGGCGCCCTTTGCGTGGACGCGTGCAGCCCCTAGATCTGGAGCGGCTCCAACAGCATAGGCTTGGCTTTGCCTTCGCTCAGGTGGGATACCTGGAGGTCTCCGCCTACCTCAGTCCAATCCCACCTGGGGGAAGAGTTGCCAAGGAGACCAGGCCAGGTAGGGGAGGGATTACCTGCCCACACAAAGGAGGGAGGATCTTACCTGGGAATTCTCACTTGGCTCCAGAGCTTCTCCCACCCTACCCACCCTCAGTCAATGTCTTATGTTGCAGGTTAATTTTCCTCACAGGTTTTGCAGGTTAACTTTTCTTCACAGGTATGCGGGCGCTGCTACGTTAAGGTCGCTGTTAAAGGGCGGGAAAGGAATTTCCCTGCATTGGCAGGTTTCGCCTTTCCCGTAGCAAAACGTCACAACTTTGGCGGTATCAGGCCTTGGGCGGAATCCTTTTGTCCATCTTCCTCTTTGCAGCAGCGATACCAGGGTTCCCCGTTAAAGGGGTTTATGAAGGGAGGCTTTGACCGTACGCCGGAAGGTCATCATTGCTCTCCCCTGCGGCGGTGGCGTTATGGGGGCGGCTATCTCTGCTTGAACATATGTTCTCCAGAGCCGGCCCATCCCCCCCCCCACACACTCTGGATAACCCTGATGCTCCCTAGGTCCCCGGCTGGGGACTGGGGAGGGAGAACGCCCAATGCCTGAGCCAAGGTCTACCCACATTTGAAATTTAATAAAGTTGTAGCGAATTTAATCCCATAGCACGTTGTCTTGAGTCGTTATTCCACATGACGGGGGGACCGCGCAGGATCTGGGGACTCCGCCTGTCCACGCAATGAACAATTTGCAATGAAACTGATGAATAATTTGCACTATGACACTGAGGCAGGTGCCCCATCACTAGGAGAGCGAGGAAAAGCATGTTCTCCTTCATGGAGAGCACGTGTTGCGGTGGGGGCCTCCAGGACACTCCAAAGTTGTGGGGCGGGCAAATTGATCGTTGACCACTGATGCGATTGGGGCTTCCCTTGTTGGGAAGAACTTAATGTTGCCATTTGTTGATTGACAGCCAGATATGCTAAAACTCCTTGCACGAGGCTAGGGTTTCCTCTTTTTGCCTGTG
Organism: Podarcis gaigeae; assembly: GCF_964106915.1. Lineage (NCBI taxonomy): Eukaryota > Metazoa > Chordata > Lepidosauria > Squamata > Lacertidae > Podarcis > Podarcis gaigeae. The sequence goes on along the minus strand of NC_139687.1, from coordinate 10,592,804 downwards.
CATCAGATTGCCCGTCCCCCCTCCCTAGAATTAGGGTTGTTCGCTTTGATCTTGCTATGCCTGTCATGGGGTCGTCTGCTTTTGTGGCAGGGGCCCGGTAGGAATTTTGTCCATCTGGCTGATTGGCTGGGGCCATTTGGTTTTTGCCTACTGCGTAGCAAATGGTCACAACTTGCAAGGTTGCGGTTAGGCATTGGTTTATGGTTTGGTTGGTTGAGGGGCATGGATTGGCTGTGCCTGCCCCTCTAATGCTGCTGCTGCAAGGGATTCCGTTAAAGGAATTGGGGGCTAACTATTCCTTGTCCACCCTGTCAAGGGGGCACGGGCCATTGCAAGAGCTCCTGGCTGCTTTTGGGGAGGGCTGAGAGCAGGTTCCCTGCTCCGTCGCTACCCCCAAGTGTATTCCCCATTTCTGACTTTCACAGGGGTGCGGAATGTCAGTCTGTCCCCCACGGTGGGGGCAGATAATCACAACCAATGCCTAAGCAACCACTCACATGTTTTTATTTTAATAAGGATGTGGCCAAAATTATACCAAAAACCTTAAACAAAAAATTGGTGTGATGTGTGAGTTATTGGGGTGGCCCTGGAGACCTCGACATGCAAAGACAGAGAGAGAACTTCTGCTGCCCCAGTTCGTTCTCTGATCTTCAGCCACCCCTTTGGTTTCCAGTTCTCTGTGTAAAAATTGCCATCAGGATAAGCATGAAAAGATCCCACTCAATTCTGCCCAGAGAAAAGCCTCCTAGCCCATTTGGAAAGTTTTCAAGCTTTTTAAGATGTGTGTTTTTAAGATGTTTCTTCCGGAGACAACACATCTCTAAATGCCCTTGCTTTCTGAAGCTGTGGCTGTCTGGATACAGATATCATGGTCGGGGCAGAGCAAAGGTGGCAAATGTAACGGCAATTGTGTGTTAAATTCCTTCAGGACAACCTTGATACTTTGGATATGCAAAGGTCCAGCCTGGTCCTCTTCTGATAGTGCCTGGCTCTCAAAGGCATGCTTTCCCTATTCTCGGCTGCCTTTGGACAGCTTTGAAAAGCCACTCTGGGGCTTCCCTGGCCACGCAAAAGCATTGTGCAGGCAGCCAGAGATTGGAGGAGGCTTGAAACACTTCCTGATCTCTGGCTGCCTTTGATATTTTCTCATGGCCAGCAGCTTCCGCTGCCGAGGTAAGCTGTTACAATCTGGAGATTGAGGGTTTGAATTCTCATAATACCAGGCTGCAAATGCTTGCAATCAGTGGCGTAGCATGGGTTGTCAGCACCTGCGGCAAGGCAAGTAATTTGCGCCCCCTAACCCTAACCCCCAGATGTTGCGCCCGGTGCAGCCGGCCCACCCTGCACCCCCCACCCTACGCCACTGCTTGCAATAGTCAGGAGAAGTCCTGGCAGGGTTTTTCCTGCCTGTATGAAGCTAGTTGGACATGAGGTCTGGAGAAAATATAATACTCTGTTTTGCATTCTACAGTGGTACCTCGGGTTAAGAACTTAATTTGTTCTGGAGGTCCATTCTTAACCTGAAACTGTTCTTAACCTGAAGCACCATTTTAGCTAGTGGGGCCTCCTCCTGCCACCGCGCCGCCGCCACACAATTTCTGTTCTCATCCTGAAGCAAAGTTCTTAACCCGAGGTACTAATTCTGGGTTAGCGGAGTCTGTAACCTGAAGCGTCTGTAACCCGAAGCATCTGTAACACGAGGTACCACTGTAATTCAAGCTGGAGAAGAACTGGGAATGTTGCAGTAATCTCTTTTCTTAGGAAGCATTCTGAACTAGGGCTGGGCAAATTTGTCGATTCCGGTTTCTGATTCTTCCAGTCTGACATTCAGTTCTTCATATTTCCAGTCATTTCAAGATTTTTAAAAGGCCTCATGAAAATCCATCAGCTATGTTGCCCAATATACACATGTTTGCAAAGCAATTTTCCATGATATAGTGCATTTTGCATGCTGTTTTCACAAACACATGCAGTTCCCCCAGTATATGCACCTTTGCACGTGTTGCTCGGCTAGAAAACTGCACTGCAAAATTTGTAGAAGTGTGAATCTGGAAGGACAACTGTGTTTCAGTTTTTGTATTATTTCAGAATGTGTGAATTAGGTTGATTCACAATGAATTTGGCAGGATACCAATGAATCAAGCCCTCTCCCCATCCCATTCTGAATCCCTGAAGCTCATGTCCAGACCCAGGGCTGAGGACTTATAGTAAAATCTCTACCCAATAGACAGGTTGTGTGTGCCCTATTCTTAGTAAATGTTCAACTAACTCCCTAATCCCAACAGGAATCTTCTATAGAGTTTGTGTGAACTTTACTGTTGTAATAAACGTCTGCGGCAGACTGGCATGCAGCCTTCAAGTGACTAATTGTATGAAATAATACTCACACAATGCTTTGAAACAGAACTATTGTTCCAGGTATCTTCCATATCCAAACTTTTTTTTTTTTTTGGTAATGTGTAGGAGGAGAAAAACATTAGCTACATTGGGAATAAAATTGTGGTGTCATTTCCCCACATAAATTAGCTGCACAGTTAAAACCTGAATCCATTAAGTCAAACTAGTTAAATTACTGGTACAATATATCACATAATTATTGAATTAAAACTAAGAGTAATTATGCTAATAGGCAGGCGTCATGTCATAGATAGTGAAGTATCATTTTCTGGACAAAAAACACTTTTCTGAAGTATTATGGGCAGGTATTGTACTGGCTTTTTCAATTCAAGTGCTTTATTCAGTTCATGTTAATTGTTTCCTGTGATTATGAAGTATCCATACAGAAAATATATTCTGAGACAAGGGAATCTCTTCTCAAGAGTACCAGTGCTTTTGACACTGCTATTGACAAGCATACAGTGAATTAGTATATCATCAGCATAGAACTTTTTGACACAGGAAACTGCATAACAGTCCCTCAGGGAAAACCAATTTACCTTCAGAACCTCTGTCCAAGGACTGACTAATGATCTTAATACTTCTCCTTGAAACATTTGGTGACAGGCAATGGCTGTTTCCCCCTTATATAGGAGAGGATTTAACAAAGTGTCTCTATCAGTTCTTGGGTTCCTTGATGGTAAAATCTGGTCAGCTACTTAAAAATCTTTTGGTCCTCGGAAATTGGTAGGGAAATTGCCTCCCCTAGAACCTGCAGCTTCTCTAAACCTAGACAGACCTTCCTGCCAGTAACTTCAGTTGGGAAGAAATAAAGAATGTGGGGGAAAGCACAAAGCCCATGTTTTCCACCACCTAAGAGAACGTGCGGGCAATGGCAGAGAAAGGGAGGTGCGGTGGGGATGGGCCAGCCCAGGTGTATGTTAGAATCCCTGCTCCATGATTTGCAGTCATGGGATTGTTGTCTATGTTTTGACTCCACAGAGTGGGAAGTGACAGAGACAGGATGTTTGTGCTACTGTGTTCCGTGAAGTGGGACTATTGTCCTTTGTTCTTTTTCTTTTTGCTGTCTGATGCTAGAGAGAGAGGAAGCCATGTTGCAGTGCTCCGTGTGTGTCTATATGTAAATAAAGTAGATTAGCCAAAATGCTGAGTTGATGGGGTCTGTCACGCAAACTACGAACTCTGAGGATCCCTAAGTGTGCCAATGTCTGTTGGCATCGGTCACTGTGATGTTGGGGCTGAAGCAAGAGGGAGAGAGGGAGAGAATATGCTAGTTGGGCATGTGTCTCTGCCAGGGTCCTACTCGAGTGTAGGGTGAGCTCCTGACAGTGTCATCCCTGAGGGGGTGCCAAAATGGCACACCGCACCGGGCGACACTTGGCCTGGAGTGCGCCCAAGCCACGCGTCTCTCCTGGGAGTGACGTGGTGGTTTGGGGCCCCACTCTGCCCAAAATGGAAGTGTGGGGCTTGCATCTGCTACATGGACTCTGTGGGCAGCTCCCCACATCACCCCCCTGGGTGGGTCATGTACCCCTAGAAATTCACTTGACGCTGCTCACCTACTGGGGGGGATGCACAAAAGGGTTTTGCTGTGTGCGTAGCTGGGTCCAGCATCAAAGCGTTTGCCAGACCCTCCCTGCCCGAAAAAGAACCCCATGTGGTTTTTGGTGATCAGGTGAAGAAATCCTAAAATTACACAGATGCACAGAGCTCCACAGAGGGGGGGGGGGGTGTTAGGCCAAGCAGAATTATCCCTTATGTGGAGCAGTTGTGCATGCATGCATTCATCTGTATTTGAGTTCGTCCCCTTTATGTAGCCGCTAAATGTTGGAGGTTCTTTCAGTTCATGAACCACCCTGTTCATCTCTGTATCTTTTGATTCCTTTGTCTTCACCCACTTTTTAGGCTGTAACTGCCAAATTTAGAGGGATTCTGGGAGCTACAGAAGAAAGGACAGAAATCCCCTAGTAGTAATTGGATAAGCCCTTCTGGATACCTGGATCGGAAACTGTGCATGTGTGATTTTTACCAGGTATTACTGGATTATAAGCAACTGTATATTTTCAGCTTGCATTTTCAGGAGGACTCTTAACATTTTGAACTATTTTTATTTCATGCGTCATATTTCTTGCCATAATTTTTTGTCCCAGAAAAAGCTATATTTAGTGTAAAAAAGAAGAGAGGGGAAAAGTTGAAATGACTGCTGCGTTTTAATGACTTCACATGCCTTTTTTTGTTTTGTTTTTTATGGGAAAAGACACAGTGATAAGACTTTTTTTTCTGATTTACTCATTTGTTAAACTGTCAGGAAATTAATTATCTAAAAAACAAATGTGTGGTAACAAATATATTCTGGGAAATGACTCCCATTCAGATCATATGACAGAGAAAAAGTGGATATGTGTCTAATACTTTTTGTAATATAAAAAACTCAATTTCCGTTGGAAAGCTGACCTTCATTTTCACCCTTTATTAGTTCACTGATGAGGAGGTCATCTGAAGGCAAGGCCAAATGTTCTCCTTTGGTTTATCTGCCTGTAGTGTTGACAAATTCCAATTCACTGTAATGCTGTCTGACATTGTGCTGGTATAGTGGCAGATAGTTTCACCACATCCTTAGCACTTAATTTGCTAGTGTTGCAAGTCTTAAAATGGACCTCTGATAATATGCACTTATATAAGGCATTTTTCATGCTATTCAACACCTTTTTCTTAAGGTACTGTCTCAGAATTCAGCCCCTGGGCCTAGACGGCACATTGAGAATGCAAATTCTGAGTGGATAATCCCGCTGCTGTGTGTATTTGCACTTGCATAGATGTACATGCGGGAAGTACTTGCATACATGAATAGCGGGAAGGTAAACGGCATTTCCGTGTGCTGCTCTGGTGCCGGTTCGCCAGAGCAGCTTCATCAGGCTGGCCATGTGACCCGGAAGTGTCTGCGGACAGTGCTGGCTCCCGGCCTCTAGAGTGAGATGAGCACACAACCCTAGAGTCTGTCAAGACTGGCCCGTACGGGCAGGGGTACCTTTACATTTACCTTTTTAGATGTACATGACTCACAAAGTATAATACTGCAACTCCTAGGACTCAGCGACATGAGTAAAGAAACAGCAATTTGAATGTGCTTTAAACATGCAACACCAGATGGCGCCAGAGAGCAGAAAAAAATAAAACGTGATTATCTGTAGAGATTTTTTCCCCTTTGCTTTTAACGATCTCATTTCTGATTTATTTATAGCGCCCCCCCCCCCCCATGTCTAGATCAACCCCTAATGACTGCTCCCATAGACTTCACATAGCACTGGGGACAAAATAGTGCCCCGAGGAACCCCATAGCAGAGATGCCAGGGAGTCAAAGTATACTCCTCTGAGGCTATTTTCAGGGCTAGACAATGCAGATAGAGATGTTTGTTAGTTACAAAGACCTGTAGGGACATATGATGCAGCAAATTTGCTTGCTGGTCAGGCGCAGGCACAGAAATAGTCAGGAATGTCAATGTAAATGGGTTTACACATGCAGAGAAAAGGGACAAGAAAAGGTGGATTTGGGTGTGCTGGTTATTTTTAGGCGCATTTGTCCTGCATCTGCAATAGTTGAGTGTGAGTCGGCAAGCATGTGAGAGTCAGTGGCAGAAGAAGGGGGGTGCGGTCCGCCCTGAGTGTCATCCCGGGGGGGGGGGTGTGACATCTCTGCGCCTCCCCTGGGATGCTTGCCGCTCACCACGGGCAGCTAGCCCTGCCCCCAAGTGCATAGCTCAGCTTCTGGTGAAAGTGACTCAGAACAATCTGAAGTATGAGTGCACTTGTGGTTGAGGCAAGTTTGCTCATGGCCACTGCCATTGGCTAGAGCCTAATCTGTATTGGAACCCTGCAAAAAGACGGTATGCTACAACTGTATGTAACTGCTAAGCTATGGAACTGTATTATGTTGTCAGTAAAGGAACTGACAATTTGATTTTTAAGGGGGGCAATTCGAGAATTAGTTAGACCAAGTTAATGGCCTTCCTCCACATGAATAGGAGTTCACTTTTTGAATAATAAGAATTATATGTCATGGGGGGGGCATCAGGATTTTAGAGATGCTTAGGTGGGGCATAGCCAAAAAAAGGCTGGGAGCCACTGCTCTACCCTTCACAAGATTGAATGTATTGCCCTCAGCTGTACTTGAGGGACGATTCCAACAGATTCCACATGAAAAACGCTTATGTCCCTGTGGAGATGTCAGTACCAAATCGGTGGTGCATGCCCTCCTGCCTTGCACTCTTTATAAAAACTTGAGGAATGAGATTATCACTCCTCTTTTATTGTCCATTCCGGTGCCGCCCAACCACTGCCAGTGTCCTTTCTCTTGGCAGATCAAGACAAGCAGGTGACAGCAAAGGTTGCAAGGGGCAATCAGAATAAGCTCCACTATTAGACTATTGATTCAAAACCCTAAAATGTATTTTATATAATGGACTTTTTATTTCTATCCTTTGTATATTGTATTGTTGTTTTATTGCTATGACCAATGGCTGAACCAAATAAAGTTTCATTCATTCATTCACTGCTCTACCCCAATTGCATGGTATTTTTCTGTTCCATTGGCGCATTCTGCCCCAACAAGGAAAATCTATGTATTTTCCACTTGGAAAAATAAACTGAATAGTAATTCAGTTTATTCTGCATTTAGATCTGAACCTGATGTGCAAAAGAAGCCGGGATGGAAGACTTGACCTCTTCCCTGGCTTAAATCTGGGTGTCACAATGTTCAGCCTGGATTTTAAGCAAACAGAGCAAGTCGTGGGGAGCTGGGTTTTCAGACCCAGACATATGAAGCATGGTGACATTCATTAGAGCTACTGATTTACTACCGAACAGTGTTTAATATTTACATCTTTATTTATTGGCTTAACACTCACTATATGCTCTTGACATTATCCAAGCCAAAATTGTAGAGCAAGATCACCAGTGATTTAATATCAGTGATGCCATAACTGGTGTTTTTGTTTTGTTTTTTGTTTTTAAATCATTATTACCATTCTGATATATCTCACCGAAATTATAAGCAACTTTCCCTCTTTTTCATGCATATTTGCATATTTAAGGTTTCAAAGTGAACCAATTGTGCTTGAAATCTTGATTTCGCCTCTCCTGTATTTTAGGTTCTTTTCTAAACTAGAGCACTGCAGGTAATGGAACAGCTTAACGTTGCATTTTCTCTTTTGACAGTCTAGGCTAGAGTTTTTGTTTCAAGGACTCTATAATCATTTCCCATATAATTATGCACTTGTGCCAGATGTTTAAGCATGTTTAGAGCTGGGAGTTGTTTGTTTCAAATAGCGTGTTCTGTATGCGTGCTGACTTACCTGCCCCTTTCGAAGAAGAAACAAACCTGGATGCGACACAACTGTAGCATATGGCCATAACTAAAGCATTGTGGCTTATTTAGCTTTAAACTAATTTCCTTTATTCTTTAAGATCTTGAAAGCTTCGTCCCCAAGCCTGCAGCTGTCAGTCGTCAAGGAGCAATTCATGCAGATGCATTCCTCTTTATGTGATTCTTTCAGAAGAAGCCTTTTCAGAAAGCACATAGGCTTAATGTGTCCCCAGTTATATCAGAACACAGGAAATCTTAATGTGCATGACCCCCCCCCCCTTTTGTGGCATCCTCCCGTTCAAGGATAGGGACGCGAGTGGCGCTGTGGTCTAAACCACAGAGCCTAGGACTTGCCGATCAGAAGGTCGGCAGTTCGAATCCCGCAACGGGGTGAGCTCCCGTTGCTCGGTCCCTGCTCCTGCCAACCTAGCAGTTCAAAAGCACGTCAAAGTGCAAGTAGATAAATAGGTACTGCTCCGGCGGGAAGGTAAACGGCATTTCCGTGTGCTGCTCTGGTTCACCAGAAGCGGCTTAGTCATGCTGGCACATGACCCGGAAGCTGTACGCCGGCTCCTTCGGCCAATAAAGTGAGATGAGTGCCACAACCTCAGAGTCGGTCACGACTGGACCTAACGGTCAGGGGTCACTTTACCTTTACCTTACCCGATCAAGGATAGGCAACCTAAGGCCCGGGGGCCACATCCGGCCCAATCATCTTCTCAATCCGGCCCATGGGCTGTCCAGGAATCAGCCTGTTTTTACATGGGTAGAATGTGTCCTTTTATTTAAAATGCATCTCTGGGTTATTTGTGGGGCATAGAAATTCATTCATCCCCCCCCCCCAAAAAAAAATATATAGTCTGCCCCCCCCCCAGGTCTGAGGGACAGTGGACCGCCCCCCTGCTGAAAAAGTTTGCTGACCCCTGAGTTAGCTAGATGAAAGCCCTGACTCACTAGGAAAGCAGCTTCCTAGGTTCACACAATGGCTCCAGACAAAATAGAATTTGCTCTCTCAGGTGTATTAAGATAGAAACAGATGGAAACGCATATGTTCATCCCACTGTCCAGGGCTATGGTCAATCCAGGAGGAAATGCCCCAATTTAACCACAGTGAGATGCTGCACATAAAAATTTGTCCTTGCAGACAGTACAAAGGCAGCTGACATATGGAGCAATTGCAAGCAGTCAGTGACAGATAATCATCACGTGTAAACTGATAACAAGTAAAATAGTAGGAGTTGATTGTCCTGCTTTCTGATATTTTGACACCAACATAGAATGAAAATCATGGTCTCTTTTGAGAAAATGAAATATTTTAATACATGTTTGGTTTGCTTGATTGACAAAGGTGTTAATGCTTTCTTCCCCCAAAAAAATATAGTCCGGCCCTCCATATGGTCTGAGGGATGGTGGACCAGCAACGGAGGAGTGAAATGCTAACACAGGCAGCCGGTCAGCTTACTCTGCCACTGGGTCTTGTTAACCATCGGTGCTATTGAAACTGCAGCCAAATCCGATTGCATTCATGCAGTGAATGCAATGTTGTCATAATATGTGCACTGTGCGTAGTGTTATGACAGTATTGTGTTTACTCCATGATCAGTAAAAACCCACCAGTGAAACATCAACAGATAACAAATGCAAATAATAGCTAAGAGAATTGGAACAGGGGGTGGGAGGGAACAAACTCTCTATTAAGCTTTTCTCAACTAATTTCAGCCCTCTCAATGCAGTGCTGCTGATCCAAAATAGCAGAATATTTTGCACAGCCTTGCACTTGGGAAATCAGAAGCTATTTCTATGGTTGAAGTCATTGGGGTCTGGGAGGGCAGGGGCTAACTTGGCTGCAATCGGGAAAATGGTTGTTTGCATAATTTATGCTAAGTCTTCCTCTATGTAACTATGCATGCATACCCTCCAACATTTCTCCAATGGAAATAGGAATGTCCTATTTAATGATGATGATGATGATGATGATGATATCCTGCACATCTTACTGGGTTGCCCCAGCCACTCTGCGTGGCTTCCAACATATATAAAAACATTTTTTAAAAAAACCTTAAAATTTTTTAAAAAAACTTCCCTATGCAGGACTGCCTTCTAATGTCTTCTAAAAGTTGTATAGTTACTTATCTTTTTGGCTCAGGGGTCACATAACTCCATACCCTCCACATTTCCCTGATGAAAATAGGAACATCCTAAGGAAAAGCGGGACATTCCGGGATCAGATCAGATCAAATCAAATTAAATCAGAAACCAGGATTGTCCCTGGGAAATGGGGACGCTTGGAGGGTCTGTGCATATGAAAGTATGGATGAATTTCTCTGTGCAAATTGGTCTGAAATGCAAACTAAGCATGTGATGAGAAATTCACTGATGACTTGGGCGAGGACACACAGAAGCAAAACCAGTGGTCTCCTTGTGCTGGAGAGTGGCTGCCTTTATTTCTGCTGCTTCTTCTTTTTTCATTTGAGAAACAGCAATCACATTTGCAAGAAACACGTCCTGCAGTGAACGACTGCCCCATTCTTATTTTCTATAGATACCTCCAACTCAAGTTAATTAGCAACAGCAACTTTCAGGAACTTTCGGAATGAGCATTGACCAATGGTGCTTGAGTCATTAAACTTAATGTTTGTTGGTAACACTATCGATATTCTTAAAAGCAAATCCAGTCCAGTGTTGTCGACTTCAAAATTCAACATTTGGACATTGTCTTGCTCGCTATATATAGTCTCCCCTCTTTTGAAGAAGATTTAAGACTGCTGCAATTTCCCTTTCCCCTTCACTCTATTTAAAAGAAATCATTGTCCTGTAGACAATATTGTAGAGATACATTCTTTAAGTTTGTGGCAAACAAAAGGTTACTTCATGAAGTAAATGAAAGCAAGCAACACCAATTTGTGGCGATGTGAGCGTAATTCAAGAATGGCAGTCGACAGAATGTAGCCAGGCACCATCAATATGCTCTAAGGAGTTGTGTAAATGTCTGTAAACACAAAAGGCTGCATTCAGCCTATTTTCTCCTCCTTTATGCATTTAAACAGGAACAGATTCTTGGGCGTTCAGGTCAATTCGTTGCCAGAGGAAAAATCATTTAAATGGAGCCAGATTGATTGGTTGGGATAATCACACTTGAACTGTGATGGTCTCTAACTCCACGCAATATGAGAAGCTGCAAACTAAACACTCGGGGTGAACAACTTCCAAGAATTAACTTTTGTAGCATTAGTTTTCTTTGGTGTCAGAACTCCAGAACCATTTTACTGGCAAGACCACATTTCCATCAAAGGCTGAGCTTATGCTGTCATGCTAAGGAATGAGTTAAGGACTGCTCTCTGCTGCATGAGTCTTTTTTCTATGCCACACTCCCATCTGACAGGTGGTAGGTAATATCCAGATGGATAAAGGACCTCTTTCATTGCAGCATCATGACTTTGGAAGCTGTCTGCAAGGAGCTGCACCTGTGTACTAAGTCTGTTTTCTTTTGGAAGCTGATTTTGTTCTGATTTTAGTGCTGTTTCATTCTGTAGGGCTGTCGTCTCTTTCTTTAAATGGCTCTAAATTGTTTCATTGATTTTTGTGTTTTAATTAAGGTGGAATCTACACATGTATAAAAAACACTGTGAAAATGCTTTGTAAAAGTATGTTTTGAAAAATGACATTGAATTCGGCATAGCTCACTGTTGCCATCTAGTGTCACAGTTGTACACTGCACCTTGCAGCACATTTAAAAGGTTTTATTTGCAACTGTGTAGCTGACTCATAAGCCTTTCTGGCATGGGTAGGCAAAGTAAGGCCATAGGGGCCGGATTCGGCCCAATCGCCTTCTAAATCTGGCCCTCTGACAGTCTGGGAATCAGCATGTTTTTACATGAGTAGAATGTGTCCTTTTGTTTAAAATGCATCTCTGGGTTATTTGTGGGGCATAGAAATTCATTAATCCCCCCCCCAATAAAATATAGTCTGCCCCCCCAGGTCTGAAGGACAGTGGACCGCCCCCCTGCTGAAAAAGTTTGCTGATCCCTGCACTCTGGGAAGGATGTAAAGGTTGGAAAGTGTGGGGCAAAGATAATAACTAAATAAATCTCAGAAATATTCATTCCTGGGACCTTCTAGTTTAAAAATAGGCTGAAGAATGAAGTGTATAGAAGCTCTAGTTTCGTGTTCCTTGAGCCAGCCTGGCAAAAGTTGCAGATGATTCCTGAAACTTGAACTGGGCGACATTTTGTCTTGTTTGTTTCCTCCTTCTTCTTTGCTGCGTTGTCTTCAGGCTATTTAGCTCCACCTGCCTGCTGTTTTTCTCTATGCAATCTCTAATATGTATGGAACTGCATGAAGGAACCGCTGTGTAAACTTGGTTGAACACCAAAAAACCCCCAAACCCCTCAATCTTTACATGGAGATGCTGTAAGAGATCTTTGTGAAATGCATGGCTAGCTTGCATGCATGCAACAGCTTTGTGCTTTCCAGCAGGCCTCATCTTTGCATGCTGAGGTAACACTCTGAATTCCTCTTGATTTTATCGAATTAGGCTTCATTCTTTGGCTGTGATCCTCAAGATGGCACTGCATCTGTATATTTTGTTCCCTTTGTTTACTTCCTTCTATCTTTTCCAACCAAGGAAAATAATCAAAGATTATTCAGATCAGGGGAACTGGGTTTTGTTTGGAGAAGAGAAAAATGGCAAAAGTAGGGACATGGCCCCTCACACCCAGAATCTTATTTCACCCCTTTATGGCCTGGTACTACAGTCGTACCTCGGGTTACAAACACCTCGGGTTACAAACACTTCAGGTTACAGACTCTGCTAACCCAGAAGTAGTGCCTCAGGTTAAGAACTTTACCTCAGGATGAGAACAGAAACCGTGTGCTAGTGGTGCGGCGGCAGCGGAAGGCCCCATTAGCTAAAGTGGTACCTCAGGTTAAGAATGGTTTCAGGTTAAGAACGGACCTCCGGAACGAATTAAGTTTGTAACCAGAGGTACCACTGTATTGGATACTGTGGTGGCAAAAATATGGGAGCAAACCCAATAATTTTTGACCAGTTCAGTGCCACAACTTGAAGCAATGAGCTGGTATTGTTATGCAGGACATTGTGACAGTTCGACAGCTGTTGCATGGCAACAGCCATCAGCCAGTGTTACAGCAGAAATAGGGCAGGACTAATGATGGACTTCCTTACACACTGCCCTTAAGGTCTTTTGATAGCTAGCTATGTCAGCACAATCCTATAACTGAGAAATAGTGTAGAAACAAGCGTGATTGAAATGTGAGCGTAATTGCATCAGAGGGACCAGTCTCATATAGGAAGCAATTATAGATAAGTTTGCACAGTGGTTTCAGATTCCCTTTACTAGTCTTGGGGTATGGTCTGAAGGCTGATGAGGTCATAAACTTGAAGCTAAGTCTGGGTCTGTTAGTGTCTGGATGGGTGACAGCTTGGGATCTATCTTGGGTTCCAGGATAGAACAAATGTGAGGTTAAATGTAAAAATATATACTAACCAACCCCCCCCCCCCCAAAAAAAAACCCCATACCACTCTTTCTACATTAGCATCTCTGCCAAGGAACGTCTATCACATTCATACCCAGAGGATGCTGTGAACTCTGGAATATATATTAAAGGCATATGCTCAGTTGATATGACCAGACTAAAGGTAAAAGGTAGGTAAAGGACCCCTGGATGGTTAAGTCCAGCCAAAGGTGACTATGGGGTTGCTCCGCTCTTCTCCCTTTTAGTCTGAGGGAGTCAGTGTTTGTCCACAGATAGCTTTCCAGGTCATATGGCCAGCATGACTAAACTGCTACTGGCACAAAAGGACACCGTGGTGAAACAGAAACACTGTTTACCTTCCCGCTGGAGCGGTGCCTATTTATCTTCTTGCACTAACGTGCTTCCGAACTGCTAGGTTGGCAGAAGCTGGGACAGAGCAACGGGAGCTCACCTTGTCAACGGGATTCAAACTGCTGACCTTCTGATTGGCAGGCCAGGAGGCTCAGTGGTTTAGACCACAGTGCCACCCATATCCCGAATAAACAAGCATACAATCACTTGCCATTGTGAGGCTCAAAGCAATGAAGATGATGCTTCCCCAGCTGTTGCCATTGGCAGTGGGTTTCTTGTGATGTCACAAAAGCACTTGGCAACTGAGTGGATATAAAGGCAGGCCAGGGGGGAAACCCTTTTTTATTTCTAACAGGACACACCTGGCCATGGATGTAACATTCAGCACTGCCCAGGTTTCTTCCACTTGGAGGAGGCCAACTGGTGAATGAAAGGAGGCAATCCTCTGGCAGTGAGATGCTAGGGAGTGAGAATAAGGCAAGTTTGCTTGCTTGAAGGCTGCTGGTATCCATGACTGGAAGCTGGTGGACGTCTCATGATGGACCTAACAGAAGCTGGCAGATGTTGGTGGGTGAAAGCCAGTGGCTTTTGGATTCAGAAGCTGGTGGATGCTACAAGGCTAAAGCAGACTGATATTTGTGGAAGTTCACATTTGGAAGCCAGTCAACAGAAGCCAGTGGATATTTGTGGCTTGAAGCAGGGCACGAACGTGGATAGATGTCATCTTTTTGGATGTCAGCTGGTATATGTTTGTGTGAGTAAATGGGAGGTTTCAAATGTGGTTGAGTCAGAATGTTGTTTTCATGTTCATGAATATGATATGTGAAAGAAAAGATGAAATCCATGGAAGTTTCATAGAATCAGAGAATCGAATTTGGGAGGGACGATGAGGGTCATCTAGCCCAACCCCTTACAATGCAGGAATCTTTTGCCTAATGTGGGCCTCAAACCCATGACCCTGAAATTAAAAGTCTCATATTTTGTGTTTTCATGTTGTAAACTGCCCTGTGATATTTGGAGTCCAATCAAAGGCAAGTATGGTGTTGTGGCGCTCATCTCGCTTTCAGGCCGAGGGAGCCGGCAAGCCTCTTGGGCTTGCCAATCGGAAGGCCTGTGGCTTGAATCCCTGTGATGGGGTGAGCTCCCATTGCTCTGTCCCAGCTTCTTCTAACCAGCAGTTCGAAAGCACGCCAGTGCAAGTAGATAAATAGGTACCGCTGCGGTGGGAAGGTAAACAGCATTTCTGTCTGCTCTGGCTTCTGTCATGGTCCTCCGAGTGCCAGAAGCGGTTTCATCATGCTGGCTACATGACCCAGAAAGCTGTCTGTGGACAAACGCCGGCTCCCTTGGCCTGAAAGTGAGATGAGCGCTGCAACCCCATAGTCACCTTTGACTTGACTTAATCATCCAGGGTTCCTTTACCTTTACCTTTTACCTTATTGTCCAGCAGGAGTTCAGGGTTTTAGCCATATCACCTCCAAGAGACTCCATCTATCCCAGCTTCTTTTCCAACTGACATTCAATATTCCTTGGCTACTGAATATGCTGAGTCCTCATTGGGCTGTTTTGGGGGCTGACAGTTATGCCCTTAGGTTGCTTTTCTTTAAAAGTACTGGTACTCCTACAAAACTCAAAGTATTTCTCAAACCTACAAAACCCTACTAGGGTTTCCTTTAGGTTCATCCTTGTTGCCCCTATGTCTAATTTCTAGAAGGACCCCTATCTCCCATGCAGATCGAAATCCAAACAAGTTTAAGAAATTCCTTTCTTTAATGAAGTGGGTCATTAATTGCTCTCATTAAATAAGTAGATTCTTCCCTGAGTGCATTTTAGGATTCCAAAGGGAAGGTTGCCATCCTACAATTACTTAAAGGATTATAGCTTGGCCATTAAGCTTTTATGCGATCAAAGTAAGGGTCTAAAGTGACATATCGATTATGTTTTCCCCTTTAATGTTGTTGGGCTGTTGTTTTTAAAATCCATTTTGCGAGATTAATGCTTCTTTGACAGAGCATCCCAAGCATGGATGGGAATGATTCTTTTCAGAGCAATGCCACAGCCTTATCCATACCAAACACTATAAAATTTCGGCCAACACTGTATAAGTCAGTGGTGCCCAAACCTTTTTCAAAGAGGGCCAGATTTGATGAAGTGAAGGGCCATGAGGGCTGGCCAAAGGGCCGACCAAAGTTTAGGATTGAATTAGTTGAGGTTTTTTTAGGATTTTACCCCAGAAAATAAACTATAAACTGCCACAGGGGCTAGATTAAACCGACTGTTTTAGGCCCCCAAAATGGACTTTGCACATAAATATAAGTAGTTCAGTACACCATAAAGGGGAAAATGGGCTCCTCAGCATAAGAATTCATATGTTTAGTCGGCAATAATTTCCCCAAATCCTTCTTTTTAAAGTAAGGCTAGACTTTCACCTACTTTTTTTACCATGCCTCGCCAATAAAAAGTTGACATTTAAGGATGAAAGATGTGGGGATTTATGAAGGACTTCTTTTATCATCGCACACATATGAAGTCACCTTATACCAAGTCAAAACATTGGTCCATTTCGGCCAGTATTATCTGCTCGGATTGGCAATGGCTCTCTATGATTGGAAGCGGTCTTCCCCATCATTGCTTCTTGTGATTCTTTGACAAGAAATGCCTGCAATGAGCTACAGACATTTTGCTTGCAAGTCATGTGGATCTTCTGCAAGCAGATCAATCCTGAGATTTCTACATAAGGCAACATAACAACAAAAACAACAACAACAACAACAACAACAACAACAACAACAACAACAACAATAACAATAATTAATGTGTGCTTCCATGGAAGCTACAACCGCATCCCCCTTGGGACTGTCAATCTCTGCTTCTATTCTTATATCTGAGAAGCAATTGCTCATGTATCTTGCCCATGAGTTCATGATGAGTCTTGGATTATAGTTGCAGAGTACATCAACTGCAGGTATACAGATGAAAGAGCACATCTGAAGCAAGGGTTCGGAAATGTAAGTGATGTTAAGAGCTCCCTTGCAATGCAAAGCTTGATTTGGCAACAGAGCAAGCACAGAAGGGACAGAGTAGGATAGAGTGGAACAGGAAAAGGAAAGCATAGACGGGAACAATCCTTAATTCCTCACCTAATACATATTTATGGGATTTGGCTCTTTGTAATGCTCTGAGCAAAAACCTTTATTTTTCACTATGTTATAGGCTTTCAAAAGTGAAGGGGGGGGAATAGAATGGGGTCAATGAAACTTTTTTTCCATTAAGCTCTGGAATGATTAGTCATAGTGAGGGATAAAGCAGTCTTAAGTACCAAGAACTTTTTCACAACATTCTGAGAAGTGTGAAATAAGTTTGATGTGTGTGTTAGAGACCTAAAGAACATTGTGCATAAGAATTCACCAAAACATCCCTAAGTAATCACTGGCTCAAATCCTTCTTTTTCTTTATTAAAAACATGTGCATTCATTTTCATTTCATTTATTTTTGCAGCAGTACCCTGTGAATTTACTGAAACCAGAAGGTTATTTGTCATCCAGGATGGTGGAGAATTTTGATTCAGTTCACATTCTTATCCAATATGCACTTGCTGAAATAAGAGGCAAACTGAAACACAGTCATCTTTCAACATTCATACTTTTCCAAATTTTGCAATGCAGTTCTACAGCCAAGTAATTGTGCAGAAATGCACATATCTGGGTACAATGTGCATATAAATATTAGTGAATTTAGCATAGAGAAATGCAAAAAAATGTGTCTATTAGGAGAAATAGGGAAATACTGATGAATTTTCATAATGACTGTGAAGACCTGAGCTTAAAATTGGAAAAAGTACCAAACTGAGATAAACAGATATTTCTATCTTCACCCATCCCAATTTGCCATATAAACTACCCTGGGTAGTATATAGCTATAGATTTTCAGATTGATCCACACTAGATTTCCCACCACTTTTGATGTTATGATTACCAAATACGGAGGATGGAGGGGGTCTGATTTAATATCTATTTGCGTTGCCCTGTAACCTTTTCATTGACCTTCAATAGTGTAAAGTAGCCAGGCCCTTAATTTTATGTTTTCGGCGAAAGCTGCACAAAAAATGACAGGTTATTTAGCTTGAAGAATGTCTTTTTTCCCCCAAGCCCTGGCAATCTTTCAAATGCTACTGAGGCATCAAATGCTATCATTCATTCTCTGTTATGATCCATGACTGACAGAGTCCTCAACATATAAACCATTAAGTTCAATCATGAATGGTTGTCCCATTGATGTACAGTTGTCACAGTGGAAGTTTGATGTGTGTGCACGAGATGGGAGGGGAGCGCAAAGCTCACTCTCATGGTGAATTTAGCAGATAGGCCATTTTCAACTGGAATAAATATGTAGTTGGAAAGAAGAATATTGTGGTACTTTTTGAACCATCATGCTCAATGGTGGTAATTCTGAGAGACCCAGGAGCCAAATGTCCATTTGAAGGGGCCCTTCCTTCTCATTGCATAATGTATCAATATTTTCCCCTCAGATATAATTCTCAGCTTTAACTATGGATATTGTAACAGTCCATTCCAAACTCCAAGTGGTGTAAGAATCCAGGGGTACCAGGCATGCTTATTAGGATCAGTGTTTCGATCATGAACACGTCTACCCAAAATAGAGAAGTACAGCGTGCAGTCAGCAACAGAGAGGCTTGCATTTCTCTCACACACCTGGAAGCAGTTGGCTGTCAACTCCCCCCCCCCCCCTTCTTGACAAAGAAAGGAATGCAGACAAGCCGTTATTCAGAGGGCAGGCTGGAGAGAAGCCAACGCTGTCAAGAAGGACAGGCAGGCTCGGAAGACAAGAGGGGGAGCATTTCCTCACCGGAAGAGGAGGCAGCTAACCCCATGAGCCCTAGGAGTAGACGAATGGGGAAGGTATTAGATAGAAAACAAACTCAGAAACATAAGGTTCACAGGTTCAGGATGTTCTGCAGAAGCAGGAATCACTCTTCAGAAGGGTCAACTGAATCAAAATAATAATAATAATAATAATAATAATAATAATAATAATAATAATAATAATTTATTTATTTATACCCCGCCCATCTGGCTGGGTTTCCCCAGCCACTCTGGGCAGCTTCCAACAGAACACTAAAATACAATAGCCTATTAAACACTAAGAGCTTCCCTAAACAGGGCTGCCTTCACATGTCTTCTAAAAGTTTGGTATTTATTTTTCTCTTTGACATCTAGTGGGAGGGTGTTCCACAGAGCAGGTGTCACTACTGAGAAGGCCCTCTGACTGGTTCCCTGTAACTTGGCTTCTCGTAGCGAGGGAACCGCGAGAAGGCTCTTGGTGCTGGACCTCGGTGTCCAGGCAGAACGATGGAGGTGGAGATGCTCCTTCAGGTAAGACACAGACGCTCGGCTAGAGTGTCAGAGGCTAATTGTTTGCTTTGCAATAAATCTTCCAGCTAATTACAACTTGCGTGCTCTGTTATCAAGACGGCAGCCTGAGCTCCTGACAGTTTCCTTTTGGAACAATGAGGCATGGTGGAGTCTGTGGTTTCTTTATGATATGGTTCATGTCAGGCAGCAGAGGATCCCACCCATGGGGCAGGTTGCCAGGAATGGATAAGACAAGGAAAAGTCCTCACCAACTGCTTTTTATTCAATATTCACAGAAAGAGGCTTGGAAAGGCAGCTTCTTGGAATAATGGCGTTGCCCTGAGTGAGTCTCCACCCCCTTCCTCTCTCATGCGTCACAGCTACAGATGCTGAAAAATGCCCTCTGCCTTTGAGTTCTTTGCTCTCCTAATTTCAATGCTTTCTGGGTTTCTGGGAAAGGGGGGTTCTGGAATGCTTTCTAAGGACAATGAATCCATCAGCTGTCCTGTCTCTGGTGCTGCTTCTTCCTCCTCTCCCATTATTTCCCAGCTTTCTCCCTCATCTGCCTCTGAGCTGTGATCTTCCTCAAACCTCTGTCATCTTCTCTGGAAGGGTCAGGCTGGGGAGGCGGTCTCCACCATTCCTCCTTTGCCCAGTCCCTGACAGTTTATTTACACATATATACAACCTGAACCTAGGGACACGGGTGGTGCTGTGGGTTAAACCACAGAGCCTAGGACTTGCCAATCAGAAGGTCAGCAGTTCGAATCCCCACGACAGGGTGAGCTCCATTGCTCAGTCCCTGCTCCTGCCAACCTAGCAGTTCAAAAGCACGTCAAAGTGCAAGCAGATAAATAGGTACCACTCCGGTGGGAAGGTAAACGGCATTTCTGTGTGCTGCTCTGGTTTGCCAGAAGAGGCTTAGTCATGCTGGCCACATGACCCGGAAGCTGTACGCCGGCTCCCTCGGCCAATAAAGTGAAATGAGCGCTGCAACCCCAGAGTCGGCCATGACTGGACCTAATGGTCAGGGGTCCCTTTACCTTACAACCTGAACCTAGACAAGAGTGCAGAGCATTCCCATTTCAAGAGGGTCCTGTTCCACTCATTGCTGCAGCCTTGGATTGCAAGAGATGTCTGACCCTGTCTGTAGCATAAAACAGACTGGGTGCCTCATTCTCTGCTTCCACCTTCCAGCATGCAAAAGGGACACTTTTTCCTGTTCACTTACCACTGAAACGCTGGCTGTTTGTCTCTGCTAACTCTCTCCAGGGAGTAGTTTTCCCATTTTTTGTCTGGCCCAGAAAGCCTCTGTTCATAGCTTTCTTAATGAGTTAATGACTGGCCATCATCAGCCTATGTTTTTCTAATGACTCCCATCCAGGTCGCTCTGCCAAACTGGCCTGGCTGGTTAGCATAAACCAAATCCAGGGGTTTCTGTGTTTGGCTCAATTTAATAAAACCTTAATTAATTCTGACTTTTACTAATTCTAGGATATATG
Organism: Podarcis gaigeae; assembly: GCF_964106915.1. Lineage (NCBI taxonomy): Eukaryota > Metazoa > Chordata > Lepidosauria > Squamata > Lacertidae > Podarcis > Podarcis gaigeae. The sequence continues at coordinate 10,572,323 of NC_139687.1, read as the reverse complement.
GGTGACTTGCACCCACAGACTCTGGCCCCTGAAACGTTTAACAATATAATCATTTCTCAACCCATCTATATTTGACATCAGGAACACAAGTGTGCATGCACACGAAAGCTCATACCAATAACAAACGTAGTTGGTCTCTAAGGTGCTACTGGAAGGATTTTATTTTTATTTTGTTTCGACAGGAGGTTTAGGTTTTTGTCTCTAAAATTGAAAGAATAAATATCTCCATATTGAATCCACTTGCAATGTACAGCATTCCTTCAGTCCTCCCCCCCATTTTGTCCACTAATATAAAAATCATATTCATATATATATATATATATATATATATATATATGAATTAGTCACTCTTCGTTGAGAATGCAAAATCCAAAGTGGGCTAACTTCTTCTTATTATTTAAAATCAACAACAACAATGTTGCAATAACAACATTATGGGAGGTTTTGCTTTTAATTTCAGAAGGGAACATTGAGTACCACAAATAGGTTTGGAGAGAGATGAAAAGGGTTATTCTGACCATTGTGTGGGTTTTCGTTATAATCCCTGCAAATACCCATTGTTTATTCCAAATATTCGCCCCTAAGCTATATCTGGAAGAGAGGGAAGAGGATGTTTAAATCTGCAAATTGTCAGGACTGAAATAAAATTAACCCTCTTATTGCCAACCATAAATTCTTGTGGTGCATAAGTCCTACCTAAGATTGCATTATTCCTTCAGTTCAGAGCTTGCCAAACAATTGAGCTTTCAAAACGTAACTTTGCTATGCAATATTATGTACACTTAAATGGGAATATGCCCCTTCTGAGTAAATAAGAGTGGGATTGCAGTGTTAGTCTGTGGTTTTTGCCTCATGTCACTTAATCAATGATCAATATAATTACATAGCATATTTTATTCTAATCGTGAGTCTTTGGAAGCCAAGCTGAGTTTGGGAGATGCTGGGTACAAACTTTTCAATTAAACGACATATCAGATCTTCAACTGCATGCGCCGATTAAACAACATTGGGAAATGGAATCCTGATGCAATCCTGCAACCACATCAATATTTTGTGTGTGTGCAAGGTCTGCAATCAATTTGCAATATTGCTTCTATAAAATGTAAGGGTGGGAGACACGCAAACTGAAAACTGAAGTCTGGAGAACAAAAGTAGAATCCTGGCAGCTTTCTAATATATCAGGGTCACTCTGTAAACAAGTAATTCGGTACCAATAAATCTAGGGAAGAATTCAGATGGGAAGAAATTCATAAACTGCCCAAATTGTGTGAAGCGATGGGCTGGAATTCCTTATAAGAGTGTATGTGCTTGATTAAATAACAGCAGTCTTGAGCCCTCATTCTGCTGCGTTTGAGTGAAGTGTCCAAGACTATGTGCACTTAACTTTGTCAGAAAACCATCAGCCATATGGGCCAGATGTTCAGTGTGTCGAGGAAGGGCCAGGGAGACTGAATCTGGCCTACTCCTCCTCCAAAACAGGCAATTGGCAATATCCTCATTTTTTTGACAGAACTATATATGCATGACCACAGCAGCTGATCAGGGGAAGAACTGTGGATGCAACGTCTCTTATGTTTGAGTGCTTGTTCATCTGTCAAGAAGGGCACCTGGCCCCCTGCTCATCATTCACCCGACATTTTGTTGGCTTCCTGTGCTTTGCCCACAGAGAAGATGGATCACAGTTAGGATTATTCAAAACATCTGATGTACCCACAAGGTTTCCCCTCACTTTTCTATTTTATATATATATAAAAGTTATAATTAATGTGAAAGGGGAAATGTCTGGAATATGTCTGTGAGAGAATGAAAACAGTTTGCAGGGAAGAAATATATATGTGGGGTTGAATCGCCAGGACTTTTATCACAAGCGTTTACATTTCTCCTTGTCTGGCAAGAAACTTTTATTTACAAAACATGCTGTTTATTTGAGCAAGGTGTTTCCCCTCTGATACTGCGTACCAGGTAGCAATTATAGTACTGTGGAAGAGCAATGTTCAAGGTGAATTTGTATAAATGAGTAATTTCTCTCAGGCTTTGAGGAATGCATGCTGATGACTCATAGCTCTCAGTGACATTACCATAAAAATAGTTAGGGGATTTACATTTCATGAATGCAACTCAGGAAAGCAAAAATAAAATGTGATACATATATATATGTGAACTTATTATTCTAGGAATTTCTATCTCAAAAGCAGCTTGTTATCTATGTTGTAATTTTATTGTGACGAGCGACTCTCAGAGGCCAATTGACTGAGTCCATGTGATATCATGTTCATGAGACTTCACCTTCACAGAATAAAGCTGTCATATGCTTTGCAAGTCCAGCTTCCATGAAGGGAAAATGTCACTTTAGCTGCAGCGAAAAGAACTTTAGCCATACAGTCATTTATGTCATCTACTGGGCTAAGTTCAAGGGGCTGGTTTGGCTGTCGTGGGGGAAAGTGCCCTGCTCACACAATTCACAAATTACTAAGTGGTAGCGTAAAGTATGTGCAAAAATAAATAGCCCTCATGCAAAAATAGGCTATTCATCCCCATGAAGTCCAATGGCTGCTCTGCATTATTTACTGATGGAATATGGAGTTGTCTGCCAAGTGTTCTTATATCACCTTGGAAAGATACAAGCCAACATTTTTCTGTTCTTAGGAGAAAAGAGCGCTGGAGCTCAAGAACAGTCACCGAGGCCAACTCTTTGCTGACTCACTATTTAATATGCAAAGGATTCTATTTATGCACTGCCTTCAGCTTCCCATTTAGAAAAATGTAAGCGATTTAAGTCATCTTATCAAAAACGTGTCAGGCCCAGATCTTTGCCCTTGCTTGTTGCCATCTCTTTCGGCAAATATGTAATCAGAACCATGGAACAAACAGGTCATATAGCCTTGGAGATCATCTTTCTCACACACAGAATCAATAGCAGATACTGCCTTCCCATTTCAGGGGCAGGATCCTGTCCCCATAAAGCATTTGTAAATTGATACTTTCTCTTGCCTCCTGACCCCACCCCACCCCTGATATCCTGTAGGCTCCAGCCCCAGTGATTTCCTGGCCATACTACCAACTTCGTGTCCTTCACTGTGCTTCTATATGCATAAAGTTTCTCTGTGTGGATTCTGTGCTCAATGTACTGGGATCAAAATTGATGAGGCACATGATGCCAGGCATATGGCCAGGAGGCATGTTCCTGCACTTCCTCTGTGTGTTAACTGTTAAGTTGTGGGCGAACATATCAGACGACACAGCGATTCTTCCAAAGCAGCTCTTTATTTGTAAGCTGGAACAGAAACTGAACTGAGGAGCTCAGTCAGCCTGCTTATATAGAGCTAGAACAATGTAACTGTTGCCATTTTCTAAAACTATCCAATCACTGAGCGTTACTTCGATCCTTCATTTGCATACAAACTATCCAATCACTGAATGTCACTTTCGATCCTTCATTTGCATAACTATCTACAGTATCCCCCTGCTGGTCCAGGGTGAGAACTTCAGTACATAACATTAACTCTTTGCCCAAATAGAATCTACATGGGACTTTGGTCTGATTCCATAAAACTACTCTTCTGCTCTCCAACATTTTTTGGTAGTGTGGGGAAATGTGGCTCTACTTGCTTCCAGATCCTCCTCCTCCTTGGAAATTTGTGTCCCCTCTCTGAGTTTTTGCCAAACCTATTCCTTCTCCGGGATTTTCCCATCATTTGAAAACCTTCAATGCAAAGGACTGGCTGTATTAACCCCTAACATGATTTTAATATGATACATGGATCAAAACGATTTTTCCTGAGTTATTTGATTTCAGCTGCCAATTTCTTGTCATCGGCCAATGTCTAAAAAGTAATAATAATCTCCTGCCTCCAATTAATATTGAGGGTAAAAGCTCCCACCTCTAGTTTGAGCCTCAATCTCAGGTGCATCTCTTCCATCTTGGTAAAAATATACAGCCTTTCCAGCAGTGTTAAAAGATACTAGCGTTACGATATCAAAAATCAACCCATCTAATTTTCCATCTATTCTGGTGCATTGATTTGAGATGAATTCTGTTTATCATGGAAAGTCTATCTTTAGATAACACACTGTAAAGTTTTAAATGGGTTGGGTTTTCATTCACCTTGAGGCGCCGAGGGTGAAGGAGATGTGAACCTGGTATAGCAAATATTGATTAGAGGCTGAAAGGAATGACACTGGATAGCCCCAGGAGAGGATAAGCTTGGCTGTATGGATTGAGGTTTTTTTGCTGCAATGTTGTCAATAGAGTGGATCTTTTTAAATTCTGACAGGAGCTTCCATAAAACCCGTTTAAAGATAAACGTCTCGAAGGTGTGTCTAATTACTCCCCGTTGGTTTTACTGTTTGTCTCTCTGAAATCCCCTCCTCCACAGATATCACATGCCCACCTGATTGTTTAGAACCTGAACCTGGCTCATGATGGCAAAACTTGGAACATGGGTAGAAACTGGAACTTGGCTCTCAATAAGAGTTCATCTACATAGCTTCTTTAGATGATCATTGTTTTCAGCACATCTGAACCAGAGCAGACAGATAATTTATTACGGTCTGAGACCAGCTTATAAAACACACTTGGGAGTACAGTCCCAGAAGGAAAACAAACAATTAAAACAGTAGACAACAATAAAACTTAAAACTTTAAGATAACACTCAAAACTTTAAGATAAACTACCACAGAGAGCTGACCCAGAGCTACCCATGGAACCAAGTTTGGGGATTTTTTTCAATGAACTAGTTTGAGTTGGGAGATGGTCTGCACCTACAGAGAATCTGGCGACCATCCGGGTCGTCTTCTGATCTTTGCCTAACAGGAAAAGGTCAAAGTTTTGCTTTTCCGGGAGGTCAACGAGCCTCACCAGTAGGGAATCAATGGTCTTACTACGTGCCTCTTCATAAAAGGGACATCTAAAGAACAAGTGTTCTGGGCTTCTTATTTCCCCCAATGAACAGATGCAATGAACCAGAGTATGTAGAAGCCTTGTCTGAGGAGACCTTATGAGACTGCTGGTAGCTCTGTAGTCTTGACAGCTAAGTTCCTGCCTTCGGCATATGGATTTCTCAACAGAGAGGACCTATCTACAGATATTGTTTCTGGTTGTGTTGTGCAGTATGACCAAGGACAGTGGCATATGAGCTTGTCTTTAGGTACTTAACTCATTAGATCCATGAATTCAGGGATCTGATTCCCATTCTCAGTTAGAGTTATTCCCCAAACTGCTTTTCACACAAATCTCTCTATTTTGAACCTTTAGCACTGTATGGCAACTTTCTGATAATACAGATGTTGCTCTTATTCTCCTAACCAAAACAAAGCAAACTCCAATAGGGTTTGGACAGAACTAGATTCTTAGTTTCTTCAAAGTACAAGAGAGACCTTGAATGTGACTCTTTGAAATGTAAAGCTGAATCCATTCCTATTTTCTATTTTATTCCAATTTTGGCCACTATATTACTCTATCCACTAATATGTTTTGAATCCACTAATATGATTTGAATCTATAAATGTACCTTTCTAGATTGCCAGCAGCGTTGTAATTCTGAACAAATGGCATGCATTCTCATTCCAAACATAATTTGCCCAGTGGATTTCAGTCACACAGATTTTTACTAATAAGAAATGCAAGTGATTACTTCAGTAATTAAAGCAGTTTCTGCTGCGGTCATAATAAAGGGAAAGGTTGGAGTTTTTCTTCTCTTTTCTTTCTTCTTTCAGCCCTGCAAACACTCTGAAAAGATAATGTGATATTTACTCATGCAATGTAGCAAGCAAAATGTCTGAAAATTATTTTTTCCACATGGAAAAGTCTGGCAGGATATATATAATGCAGGTCTCATAGTTCAGCAGTCAGTACTGGGTTTGGATTGCAATCTCTGAATCTCTACCCTGTGAAGGTGATAGAGCTGGGAACTAGATGCTTTTAGAGAGAGAAGGGAGGGAGGGACTGGTGTGCATGAATTGGTGAATAATTCAGAACCATGCCTTTCAAAATACATTGCTATGGTCTTTATTTATTTTTTAATGCAGTTCTGAGAAAGGATAATGTTCTTTAGCTTTATCTGCTATTTCTAACTACCACCCCCCACTCACAAGTAACACAAACAACTTTATCTGTATTCTCACTATTCTGTTTTTATTATCAGCAATAAATAAAGGGACATCTAGGAAACTGGTGGTCTTCAGTGCTCTAGTTATGAATAAGAAACGAAAGCTATACTGAATAAACCATTCCCTGGATTCTGAGCTTTAATGCACTCGGTCAACTTTTTGCTCTCCATACATATTTTACATGCAGAAGAGGGCAATATGGATTCGGGTACTGCTAACATCACAGCTTCAGCAGCACTTTCAGAAAGAGGTCTGAAGTAGTCAAAAAGGCGGACAGCTAATCAACCTCTAAGGAATACCAGCTGCAATCTTTGCAGACTTGCAGTCCTGAAACCTGCCATACTTTTGAGTCTTCAGAAAGTGCAACAGAGCCTGAAGGTGTGGGATGGGGAAATAATAATACAGTGGTACCTTGCTTCTCAAACGCCTTGGTACTCAAACAACTTGGAACCCAAACACTGCAAACCCAGAAGTAAGTGTCTGCGAACTTTTTTCAAAAGCTGAACGTGCTCCATTTTGAGTGTTACACTTCCATTTTGAGTGCCACACTTCCATTTTGAGTGTTATGTTGAGGTCTGTCTGTTTTTACTATTTATTTTGTGTTTTCATTTTTGCAGCTCTTTTTGTTTTGTTTTTGTGACTGTGTGGAACCCAGTTCAGCTACTGATTGATTGATTGTGTGACTGCAGTACACGGTTTATTGCTTCCATTTTATGGATCAATAGTCTCATTAGATAGTAAAATTCATGTTGGGTTGCTGTTTGAGGGGTTGTTTTTAAAAGCCTGGAACGGATTAATCCATTTTGCATTACTTTTCTATGGGAAAGCATGCTCTGGTTTTGGAACGCTTTGGTTTTGGAACAGACTTCCAGAACAGATTAAGTTTGAGAACCAAGGTACCACTGTATTGATCAATCATAGCAAAGCACTGCATCTTCATAAAATTCTCTGTGTTTGCATATTTGCAATTTAATTTCATCATTGTACATTGTTACAATAAATGCTTATTTGAGTTTGAAAAACAATTGATCTATCATTCTAATAGGGGGTTAAACGGGTCAGTGTAGAACTAGCCTCCGTGTTCCATAATGAGCTAAGGGCGGCAGCAGAATCACAAACTTTGTCTACTGTGAAATCCCCCAGCGCACTCAGGAATCTATCAGATTTGATAAATCTCAAAGGGCAGACTATTGCTCAGTGAATATATCAGTTGGTATGTACTGTATAGTCACCTAAGTGAGATTTGGCATTCACCAATGTTTTGTCTTTTAAGTGCACGAAAGAAAGAAAGAAAGAAAGAAAGAAAGAAAGAAAGAAAGAAAGAAAGAGTAGGAATGTTCCCATGCAAGTACCAACATTCACTAAATTTCAGGCATTTATTGTAAGGACAGTTCTATTACTGGAATTGGTAACTGCATTATCAAAACTAACTTTTAAAATGTTCTCCCACAGTTTTACAAACACACTGGAAATGTATTTGCAGAATGAGCTGCAGCAGAACTGTGATCCTATTAGACCCACGTGTATGTATGAATGAACTGAAAATGAAGATCCTGGCAGGGAACCTCGATGGAAATGGCTTTAATATTAGAATGAGCTTTTAATGAAACACCTTGATAACTAGTTCTGCAACTGGATAAATCCTGGGCAGAGACCAATTCATTAATGTCACTCTGAATAATGATTTATGACTGTGTCTTTAGCAGGAAGATCCCTCAGATACCGCAAGCTGTTGCGGCAGCAATTGAGCCCCTCTAATTAGTTTGCTGACATACAGGGTGGTTCCTTCAAGATGGTACACCGTCTGGTTTTGCTGACATGCAAAACAATCATCAACAAAGAGGAAATTGGCAATGACACATAGAAATGAAGCTTCTAATAACAGGAGTAGAGAGAGACAGCTGGTACAGCAGGTCAACTCCAAAAAACCACCAGGAGACGACTTAGAGCAAGTGACCTGTTAAAAAAACATATGTAATGTGGCAAACAGATCTCAGCAAATGTCATAACATATGGAGGGCTAGTCACAAGATTTGCACCCCCATGCCTAAAAACTATATATGGGGATAAAGAGAATTTGATTTACAGAGGGGAGAAAACACTTAGAGGATGGAAACGGAATCAAAAGGATTTGTGATGTTGTTATGAGTTTGTGGGTGCTCTGTGCAGAGACTCTTCGAACCCATGGCTCCAGCAAGTGTTGAAATACAAGCCAGGCTAGATTCCTGTCTTGAGATGATAGTCTGGGTAATGGACCATTAAGCAAAACAAAGGAAAGTGGATCTGTAAGAGATGACAAATGTGGGGCAGACTCACTCAACCAGCTGGTAGTTAGAAAAAAACAAAGGTGAGAGTAGAGAGTTTGCAGTGATGTGACCTAGAATGATAGCAGCAAGCTGGAGAGTCAGAGCAATGTTTGAGAGCCAGAGTTGGTTTTTGTTGGAATCCAAGGCTGTGGCTATGGGAGAAACAAGACCCCCTTGGGGTGTTAATGCTGTGAACCCCTCAATTGTATATATATTTAAATAAACCATATATCATAAAGGTGAAGGTACATGGGAAGCGGGTGGCACTGTGGTCTAAACCACTGAGCCTTTGGGGTTTGCTGATTGGAAGGTCGGCGGTTCGAATCCCCATGATGTGGTGAGCTCCCGTTGCTCTGTCCCACCTCTTGCCAACCTAGCAGCTCAAAAGCACACAGTGCAAGTAGATAAAAAGGGACCGCTGCAGCAGGAAGGTAAATGGCATTTCCGTGTGCTCTGGTTTCTGTTACGGTGTCCCATTGTGCAGAAACTACTGTTAGGTCCATCATGAGATGTCTGCCAACTTCCAGTCACAGAAACCACCAGCCTTCAAGCAAGCAAACTTGCCTTATTAGCATCCCAGTGCCAGAGATTTGCCTCCTTCCATTCACCAAGTGAAAGAAACCTGGGCAGTGCTGAATGTCACATCTGTTGCCAGGTTTGTCCTGCTGGAAACAGAAAAGGGCTTTCCCCTTGGCCTGCCTTTATATCCACTCAGTTGCCAAGTGTCTTTGTGACATCACAAGCAACCCACAGCCAATGGCAACAGCTGGGGAGGCATCATCTTCATTGCTTTGAGCCTCACAATGGTGGGTGGACTTATCAGTGATTGTGTGCTTGTTTATTTGGGACATGGGTGGAGCTGTGGTCTAAACCACTGAGCCTCTTGGGCTTGCCGATTGGAAGGTCAGCGGCAATGGGGTGAGCTCCTGTTTCTCTGTCCCAGCTCCTGCCAACCTAGCAGTTTGAAAGCATGCCAGTGCAAGAAGATAAATAGGTACAGGAACAGGAAGATTTTTGAGCTGATATAATATGATGCTATCACAGGTGCTAAAGGAGATATTCGTGTTAATTGTTGGCATCATATAGACAACCACTGGCTTAGATTTTAAGGATACCTTCCTTGAATAACAGGTGCCATTCCATAAATGGAAGGATTTTTGTTGAAGTGGCAGACACTATGGAATGCCACTGGGGGAAAAAATGTTATGACATTTGCTGAGATCTGTTTGCCACATTACATATGTAATGTAACAGGCAACCCTGTTATGAGGTTGTGTGCTTTGTTCCTGGCTTCAGGAATCACAAATACTGCATAGAATTCCACTCCAGTAGTCATTATTCTATGTTCTTCGCATGCTGACATGATACACTGAAGAATTGGGAGAATAGGTGGGTGCATTTTGCTCTCGCTTGGAATGTTATGAGCTCTCAGATTGACCCCAGAGAAGATATCTCCTCCATCTTTGGCTATAGTTGGCTTTAGTTGGCTTGAAGTTGCCAGGAAGTGAAGGTTCCTCAGGTGCCCTTCAAAGCAGCACATCTGCAGTGGCATTCTGTGGCAAGTTCTGTAAGACGGTCCACAAGAACCTGGTGAGTGGACAGTACAACCTTTAGCTCTATAATGATAGGAAGAGTAGAATGCCAGGAAGCTTTATGTGTCTGTGTAAACTCACTCAGCCAATGGAATGGGTGGCAAATTATAAGAGGAAGTCCTGCCTGGCCGTGCCACGGTTAAATCTCCCGTGGCCTCTCCCCTCCCGGTGCTTATTGGTTAGAAGTGCCATGTAGGGCAGGCCCCTCCCAGTGCCAGTGACGTGGTCAGAATGATGCAGAAGCAGGCATCACTTCCCTGCCCCTGATCGGATCACAATTGAGTCCCCACTTGCCTGGCCGCAACGCCGCCCAATGGAAAAGGTGTCTGGATTTATATATATGCAATTTCCATTGTTTGTATTGGATATATATCGGGGATATGATAGCAGAAAATAATAATAATAACTTGAATTGCATGGCTTCAACTTCTCCTTGGAAAAGGTTGAGAATTACTGCATCTCCTCCGACACTCTAGCCATGACGTATTACTGCTAAAATACAAACATATATAGTGAGATGTCAGGTGCAGTTGGAAATGCTTGCGAGCCGAACTGCTTCACCCCCAGAATTATTACCGGAGCGTTGCCTTTTATTGTTGTACTTCTGAGAATGATGCGACAGAGGTTTTTAAAAGCTCTTCCGTGCATCCTTTTGAAGGAGCCTTACTTTTGGTTGAGGTGAAAGGTATTTTTTTGATGAAGTTCAGCTATAGCTTTCTTGGCTTTAAGCACACATTTCTCATCAGCATATTTTCCATGTTAGGGAATTATTGCCACTCTCCTGGATTCTTTCGGATACTTATTCTTCATTTTGCTTGACAGCTGCTCCTCTGACAGTGCTTCAAAGTTCACAGCCCTTCCCCTACTTCACTTTCCTGGGTGATCATCCATGCTGATGACTCACAAACATCAATTTTTCTCTCTTGTTCTCAACCACAAACTGTCTTTCTGACACATCCATACCATCTGACACTCCTATCATCTTCCTCCAGTTTCTTCAAAATGTCAGTGTTAAAATTATTCCAGCTTTTACATTCTCCCCCAACTGATTTTGTATGCTGGTGGTAGCCACTTTCCACTGGAGAAATACAGCCTAACTTTTTTTTTACTTTTTTTTAGTGTTGCTTACTGTGCTTTATCATGTAAGCCTGTACAGTCAAGCCCTCTGTGATACGATTGAACCACAGCCCTTTTGGCCCTTAGGCACTGCTGTAGGAGACTGAAGCATTTGTTCTCAGGAGGTTGGGAAAGAGTTCTGAGAAGAGTGGATTGAAGAATGGAGAGCTGAAAAAAGGAGGAAAGGAAAGGAAAACAGATGAAGACGGTTACAGAGAGGGGAAGAGAGAGTAAAAAAAGAACTATCCACAGAAGATGGGAGAGACAATGGCAGAAGCGTCTTCCCCTCACACTGGAAATATCCACTCGAGAAATGACAAAGACAGAGGACTTCAGTTGCATCTCAGTCAAGGACTGAGTAAACCAGCAGTAGCCAATGGAGTGACCTCCCTGTAGTCTTGGACTACCAGCCTAGAACTCTCCTGACCTCACTGCTGCCAGCTTGCCTTGCCACTAGGGAGGGGTAAACCGGCCATTTCCTCTCAGTTTCCTCCTTTTTCCAAACAAGTACAGTTCTCCATGTTTCTACATCAGTTTGTGACCCACCCCACACCAAAAGAAGAAAAAGCACAAATTCCGGTGAAATGCCACCACTTGATTCTCATAGTATACACATTTGCCGGGCCTTCTGCATAATATCTATAATTTTGCAAAACAGAATTTCCTCAATATAATTTCTTCAACGACATTTTCACGGACAGATGCATTTTTTACACACACTATACCCCAGTGTATGCATTTCTGTATGAAGATTACTTGGCCTGCAAAATTCAGAGAAGTGCACCTTGTGTGAAGGATGGCTGTGTTTAGATTCACATATTGTTTTGGAAAGCATATATTAGGTAAGTTTGCCTTTAAAAACAAACTGAATCAAATTTCTTCCCCATCCTTATCCCTGGAAAGATACCATGGCCTCCACTCTTCTTCGCAAGCCTCCATTGACCATGAATGGTGTTACATTTGAACCAAACAGTTGATAGCTAACCAACCTACCCTAACGTGGATTGAATGCAGGAACTTTAAATTGTGCTAGGAAACGTACCAGCAACCAATGCAGCCACTCCCAGTCATCAGTTTAGCTGCCACATTCTGTATTAGTTGTAGTTTCCAAGTCACTGTCAAAGGTAGCCCCATGCAGAGCGCATTGCAGTAGTCCAAGTGGGAGATAGCCAGAGCATGCACCACTCAGGCGAGAATGTAGAAAATGAGCTGAGAGCAGCATGGCTAGAGTAAACATGGAGGACAAGAGAAAGAAGAGGATGAATTATACTATGAAGTAGCCATGTTGGCACATAAGAAACCACACACACCCCAAAATACATATCAGGGCAATACTTTTATTTGATGAACCAAAACTTTACAAAATAGTGTGCAAGCTTGTTAGATTCCAGAGCTCTTCCTCAGGCTATATGATGTGAAACACAAAGAGTGGAGGAGACTTTTTGTTCAAGTCACCCTTGTCTGCATCTTGAAAGAGTCTTAAGATGGAGCATGGGACAGCAAACAGGCCAATGGGACAATTTCTGGTTCTCTGCAGGTTTCAGGTTTCATCCAGGCCTCCTGGGAAAGAGAATACACACAATAGCTTATTCCCCCATCTGTGGAAATACAACAGCTGTCCCAGCTGTTACTCAGTTTTACCTCCTTGGTTAGGTGAAACACACAGGTTCCTTTGGTAGGTGGGGTGTCACCACTGATGGGGATGACAAAGTGCTGGGCAGCACTCGCCGCAGGGCCTGCTGCACACCTGAGCCATGTGTCTTTTCTGGGAGAGACGTGGTGGTTTGTGCAGGCTCTGTGCTGCACAAACTGTCCGCTGCCTCACCCCCCAGCTATAGGGTGGCTGAGTCAGAGGAGGCGGGCAGATTCCGGAGGCCCTGCGGTGTGACCTGCCCCTATGGGCAGCTCACCCCACCCCTATGAGTGGTTCGAGTGACTTTCTCTGCCGCTGACCTTCAGCTGCTGTTTGAGTACAAATTCTGTAATCTCTGAGCGTTGGTCATGCTGACTGGAGCAGATATTAGAGGTCCACAGATTCCCCATTCATAAGCTACAGCAACTTGTGCATTTGGCATCCATAGCCAAATATGACATGTACAAACCAGCGTATGCACAATCTGCTCTCTTCCTCCATTTGCAACGCAGAAGTCCTATTTGTGGATACAAAGCAGCATTGCTAGTTTGTAGTCATTACCTGAATTTCTGCATGGACCATTTAAAGCAATACCATCAGCATAGAAGTAATCTCCGGAGAGGCCATTCCAATTAAAATCTGATCTACATTCAATATTTTTAATCTACCCTCATTAGTGCTGAAAACATTAATTGGAAGGAATAAAGCTGTATATATGCATACAAGTCCTCAATATTAAAGGACAAGAGTGTTTACAATTCCATTCAGAGTCAAGGGGTGCATTCAAGCACAGTGTGATAGGGCAGGAACTCCTGGAAGACCAGTCAAAAAAAGTGTTCTAGTGGAGTGTTATAAACTGCCCTTATGTGTTGGGGCATTATTCTGGCTGGTATATTCCAATACATTCTTAGATGAGATTCCCATGGGTTTTGTGTTTTCATACAGCTTGATGTCTGTCGGTTTAAGTGGCCATGTATGTGTTGTACTGCTGTCAGCAACCCAGAGACAAAATAAGTATCATTGCTTCCTGTTTGCAGGCACTTTTGACAGCTACATGAGATGGGCAGAAATACAATTCTCCTATGAAGTGGAGGAGGGGGGGGGAGACTCTGCTAATATTAAAAAAATAGCTTTAGTGTACCATAGTGCCCTTTCGATTATTACTTGTGTTAACATTTCCAGTCTCATAATGCCTCTTGCAGGGCCTTGGTAAAAATAAAAAAATGCATTTCAGTATGCAGGTCAGGTTTCTTTCTGTGTGTGTGTATGAGTAAGCAGGTATTTGAAACCTGTAGAATTTTTGCTTTATTCCAGGGATAAGGAACTGGTGACTACCCAGATGTTGCTGGATTTTAACTCTTATTAACACTGACTATTGGTTATTCTGACTGGGGAAGGATGGAATTGACATCCAACCGCACCCAGAGCGCCACATGGTCCTCATTACTGTTCTAAAGCAATATTCTGCGTTCATTTTATCTGCCAATATTATGCCAAAAGAATGGTGATTTTTGTTGTTGCTCACCCTTCCTACTGAAATTTCATCACGTTCATCAGATGTGGAAAACACGTTATAACTGGCCTAAATGCTGTTCACCTAAGCGGTTTGGGAATATAAATAATACAACATTTTATATAGTACACATTCTCTGTCACATATGCACATAGAAAGACAGGGGGCTGCCTTAGACCAAGTCAAATCATTGTGTTATCTAGCTCAGCTGCCAAGGGCTGGACTGAGGAGGAATGGTGGGGATTGCCCCCCCTTCTTCTGAACCTTCCTGAGAACAGGAGGACAGTATAGATTTAGAACAGTGGTTTGCAGAAGGGCATAGTTCTGAGGCTGCAGAGGGCGGAAGCTGGAAAATATCGGAAGAGAACCATCAGGAAGAAGCAGCAGTACCAGGGGAGAGACAGCTGACAGACTCAGTATCTTTGGAAAGCAATACTGACACACACAGCCTTTCCAAGGACCAGACAAGCATTGAGGATAGTATAACAGAAAGCTCAGAGGCAGAAAGCTCAGATTAGCCGAGGCAGGGGTGATGTAGAATAGGGGAGACATAGGGAGTGGGACTTTACTTGGAGCAACGCCATTGTCTTCAGGAGACTGCATTCCTTCGCCTCTCTCTGTGAGTATTGAATAAATTACTTAGTAAGAACTCTTTTGTTTCTCTGCTTCTTGGCTGCCACCATGGGAGCAGGGCTGGATTTAGGTTTGATGAGGCCCTAAGTTATTCCTTTATATGTCCAGTTGTCCTTTGTCAACAACAAATTGCCGCTGTTTTTTGTGTTGGATATATGCTATATGGTAATTTATGGACCTAATAGGTATCTAAAGTCATTTGCACGTGCAGAATGTAGGCACCCTATATATAGAAATGAGCAAACCAGTGATATTTTAGGGAGCAGGCTAGCAGGCGGGGCCCATTGCTTACATCATAGGAGCCTACACAACACAAAACACTGTTGCTGCATGTGGATTTTATTTTATTTGTTTTTTATCTTATATTTTGGAAATGTATATTGAGTTGTTCTTTTTCCTTTATTTTTTTTTGGGGGGGGCAAGAGAGTGGGCCCCTAAATTATAGTTTGTTTAGCTTATATGTAAATCCAGCATTGCATGGGAGGGATAGGATTCCCTGAAGCCTAACTGGAGATGCTGGGGGTGAGACTTGGGGTCGTCTGCATGCAAAGCAGATGCTCTGTCACTGAGCTCTGGCCCCCAGTTGTTGAGGTTTGTGAGAAACTGCAGCTTTGAAGTGGACAATTAGTAAATTGGCAAGAAGCCAAGTGAAATAAGAATACGTGAGAAAGTCTGTTTGGAGATAGGGAAGCCTTGCAACAGGTGGTGATTGGCTAAAAGTTTCACCTTATAAGCAGCATGACACAGTAGCTTGGTGTTGGAGTTCATAGGTTGGTGTATAGTTTGAATTGAGTCTGTGTATACAGTGGTGCTTCAGGTTACATACGCTTCAGGTTTCAGACTCCGCTAACCCAGAAATAGTGCTTCAGGTTAAGAACTTTGCTTCAGGATGAGAACAGAAATCGTGCTCCAGTGGCACGGCAGCAGCAGGAGGCCCCATTAGCTAAAGTGGTGCTTCAGGTTAAGAACAGTTTCAGATTAAGTACGGACCTCTGGAACGAATTAAGTACTTAACCTGAGATACCACTTGTATAGTAACTTGTACAAAGCTGTGCTATACTCTGTATATAATAAAAGCAAATACAAATCATGTTACTGTTCGGCAGCTTATGTTCCTGAGTCGTCATCCTGGACTACACGGACTAAGCAGCCGGTAGCAGAGAGTTTTGGTTGAGATCCATCAACAAACTCTCAATTAATAGTTCCATAGCTGGGAAGCAACAACAGGAGACTGTGGCCTCCATACCCAGCAATCTGCACATGCATGTTTAAAGTAAGGAAACCCATGATCAAAGGTACTTCTACTTCAACATTTTGCTTTCCACATTAGGCATCTAGATGGTTCTAGGAAGCCCTTTAGTTCCTATTTTCAGGAATTCAGTTTCAAGACTTGAACTTTCTGGTTGCCTACCATAAACCTGTTATATGTTGTTAAAAGATAGATAAAAGGGAATCCCTGTGGGGGTTTTTAACCATCATTACTGAACGTACATGTGGAAAATCTTGTTTTCTATTCCAAGTCATAGGATGATTTCTCAGAAAAATAATGCTTGGCTCTCAATACACCTGAGAATTAATAGCTGGGAAAATCTGCATTTCACAAACTAGGTAAATTGTGAACAATTACCCTTCTACAACTGAAAATTGTATAAGTGGCAAACCATACCATGAGACCTATGGAAAAATGCAAGAGCAATATTCTTGACTGATGTGGTGCATGAGACGTCAAAGCAGATCCATGGCATCTGTCCTCATCCAAATCCCTTGATCTTTTCCCCTATTTTAAGATTAAAATATTGGTAGAAGAAAGCTCATTTTAGATTCTTGGTCAATAAAAACTAAAGCTCCAGAGAGCTCTAAACATGGAACGTTTTTATGAAGCAAATTCAATAATTCATGAATAGCTGGGAAAAGTTTTATTTATCTTGCATGATACAAAAATAGGAAGAAAATATTAGTATTCAGTTTTGCTTGGGAGAATGTATGGGAAAAGATTCCAAATAAGAGGTCAAGAAGCAGTCCAGGAGACGAGACGTACAGCACAGAAGATGAACTAGTGCCCTGCTTCAAAAAGAGCAAACAAACAATTTAAATCCAACAAGACTGACAAAACATCAGACTTATAAGTTATAAATGTTGACCCCATAAGCGATATTATTGTAGGGAAATTAGATATGTGAAGTCCAAATTATTACTCTTTTTAAAAAATAATAAAAAAAAATTATTGTTTTTTCCATGTATACATCCTTTAACAATATTTCTCTAACAATTTTCCATATTTCCCCCCTCCTCCCTTGGACTTCCCTCATATTCCCATTTTGTTTTATTTCCATATTACTCACCCTGCGTGTTGTTTCCCAAAATTTTCCCAATACATATAGTCTTACTTTTTGTTATATACAGTTGTGTTTGTTTATTCAAACCCTGCCAATGAGTCCAATTCTTTATGTTGTCTCTTCATATATGTTGTAAATGGTTTCCATTCTCTTTTAAAGTCTTTGTTATCCTTTTCATGTAATTTATCTGTTAATTTTGCCCGTAGTCCATAAGTTTCCCTTGCCATTGTTCTTTTGTTGGTATTTCTTTTGTCTTCCAAGCTTGTGCTAATATAATTCTTGCTGCTGTTGTTGTCCAAATTATTACTCTTGAGAATGGTCCTGAGAAGTTGTTGATTTCTTCTCAATTTTAAAAACTTAATTTGAGAAATATAAGGCAAAGGCAAAGATCTGAACAACAAGCGCTTGTTGTAGTTCATTATATAAGCCACATAGACTCGCTATCTCTTGAATTTAATAAATTTTTATTTAGCCAGGAAACATGTTCCAAGCTGTGGTGATCCAAGCTGTTAACACCATGTCTACTGTGCTATGATGCTTCCCCATCACTTGGCGTACATTCTCCTTGTATCATCCAGAATCTGTTGGCATATGCAAGAACCTGCAAGGTTCATTTTCAAATTTGACGTCTGACTTCATGTTTGTGCAAAGATTAGCTTGGAAACTTTTAGGCTGAAAACAAGTGAAACTTGGTGCTTCTGCGGAATTGTTGCACTTTGTTCATCTGCTTTTTATGAGAAATCTATACGAATGGAAACTAGTCTACAACCTTCATTACATATAGATAGATAGATAGATAGATAGATAGATAGATAGATAGATAGATAGATTCTTTATTGTCATTACACAAGTGCAACATTGCACAAGTGCAACGAAATTGGATGCCATCCCTTAAAAACAACAAAAGCAACACAACAACAACAACCAAACAAACCACATTCCAGCCACACCCACACCCACACCCATCAAACTCCCAGGTCACACTATCGAGTTACTGCATTTAAGAAGGCCACAGCTCTTGGATAGAAACTATTTTTCAGTCTATTTGTCCTTGACTTGATGTTTCTGTATCTCCTGCCAGAAGGCAGTAGTACAAACAGACTGTGTCCCGGGTGAGATGCATCCTGCAGGATATTGTTTGCTTTCCTAAGACAACGGGAACCGTACAGTTCTTCCAAAGATGGGAGGGGATGACCAATAATCCTTTGGGCTGTGGTTATGACCTTCTGGAGCATATCTTTAGGTGTCAGGTGAAAACATTACTTTTCTTCTTAGCCTTTGGCTAATTAAACAATCTATGGATTTTAAACCCCGGAGGGGGTTACTGTTTTGTTTGTTAGTATTCTCTATGTATATATTGTTCTTATACTGTAAAGCAGGGGCCAGCAACCTTTTTCAGCCGTGGGCCAGTCCACCGTCCCTCAGGCCTTGTGGGGGGCCGGACTATATATATATATATATATATATATATATATATATATATATTTGGGGGGGTGAATGAATTCCTATGCCCCACAAATACAGTGGTACCTCAGGTTAAGTACTTAATTCGTTCCGGAGGTCCGTTTTGAACCTGAAACTGTTCTTAACCTTAAGCACCACTTTAGCTAATGGGGCCTCCTGCTGCTGCTGCGCCACTGGAGCACAATTTCTGTTCTCATCCTGAAGCAAAGTGCTTAACCTGAAGCACTATTTCTGGGTTAGCAGAGTCTGTAACCTGAAGCGTATGCAACCTGAAGCGTATGTAACCCGAGGTACCACTGAAACCCAGAGATGAATTTTAAATAAAAGGACACACGCTACTCATGTAAAAACACCAGGCAGGCCTCACAAATAACCCAGGGATACATTTTAAACAAAAGGACACAGTCTACTCATGCTGATTCCTGGACCATCCGCGGGCTGGATTTAGAAGACGATTGGGCCGCATCCTGTCCCCCAGGCCTTAGGTTGCCTACCCCTGCTGGAAAGCAACCAGTGATCCTTGGGTGAAGGGAATCATAATCATAATCATAATAATTTTAGTTCAGAAGAGCTGACTTTGGGGGATAAAGCAGAGCAACAGAACAATTCTGGCAGCTGCAGATTCCCCCAGACCTTTCACATGCAAAATGTATGCTCTACTATTGAGCTGCTGTTCTGCTTCCATCTATTTACAGGACCTTTCTTGTCTCCCTGCAACATCAGACTCTGTATAGCAGGTACACATGATCCAAGGCAGTGCTGGGAAAACAATGCGGTGAAAAATGCAAATCCTTACCTAAGCAGCTGACTAGAAATTGCTTAGTGCTTAAAAGCCGGTGTTCATTAATGCAAGGGGCATGTGGCAGCTTAACATGGAGTGGAAAGAGCACGGAATGTTAGAAGGCTGGTGAAATTGCTATTGACATTTTGGAGTTATGGAAAATGTCTGTTCGCTGAACTTCTGTGGAACGTACAGAATATTGTATCTGAAGATGGTTAAGCCCACTCCAGGTGTTCCAACTTTGCATGCAAAAGGACAAGTGGGGAATCCTGAACAGCAATGCTTCATGCAACGGGAACACTCCCTGGCCAATGCTAGTTTGGTGTTAGTCTAGGGATGTGGGTGGCGCTGTGCTCTAAACCACTGAGCCTCTTGGGCTTGCCAATCGGAAGGTCGGCAGTTCAAATCCCCATGACAGAGTGGCTTCCGGGTCGGCGCCATCGCTGAATGGCGGGCTCCCTCCGAGCTCCGGAGGGAGCCGGCTTGGCAGGGGCTGGGTCACACCGCACCGGCGATGCGGGGACCCTTAAAAACCATGGCCAGATTGAGGCCGTGGACATGGAGACTCGGCTGGCACCGTTAGCGCTCTCCCGACTCGTGAAGGAGCCTTTTTAAAGGCTACGGATCGGGTGCCGGGGAGAAGCGTGGTGCTTTGAGTTCTCTGCTATCCCTGCCGAGCGCAGCCGCATGCCATCCGGCGGAGAGCGCTGACTTCTTCTATTGAAAATTCGGCTCTAAAGAAGAACCCGTGAGTAATTGGAATATGGACTAAAAAAAAAGGGGGATAAATTTTTAAAATTCGGAGCGAACGGGGGAGGTGGAAAAAAGGAAGTCAGCCTACCCCTAAATTGTAGAAGAGCCAAAACAAAGGACTGGACAACTAAGATCGAGTGTAACCTTATCTTGCCGAATCAGCAACTTCGCGAGGGAAAATTATAAGATTGAGCTGGAGGAGAAAAGTGGAATTGTTTTAAAAAAAGCAACCCCCCCGGAATCCCTGGAGTGATTCGTGAAACTGCCTGGAGAAAAGTGATGGAGGTTTTGACAGCTGTCAAAGAGCTGTCAAAAAGGAAGATTAAAATAGAGACTTTGTTATGAGGACTTTGCCGGTTATATTTGTTACAAATTGAATACAAACTGTTTTAAATATCGGTCAACAAGCTACTTGGTCTGGTGGATGTGATTCTGGAAGGGAACTTTGTTACTGCAATCCACCTAGAGGAGCCGAGGGACATTGCATGTGTTTTTCACAGGAAATGTGAACAGCTGAATGGAACTTTCAATCTCCTGGGAAACTGCAGGAATGGAACACTATTTTGTCTACAGAGGTCTACACACTACAGGAAACAATGGAACTATTTGTTGGAAAATGAAAGGAACATGATGTAATGCTTTGCTTCATGAATAACAAACCTCTGCAGAGACACTAGAAACTTTTGGAAAAAGAACATTTCTGTGGGAGAACAGAGAAATAAAAAGGAGGAGAATGATTGATAAGAACAAGGAAACAACAAGAACTGGACAGAACTGGGGGAACATTTGGGATATTCAGGTTTGACAAGCTTATGGATACAAAATTGGAGTTTTTACTCCTGGATATAAAAACCTGGATAGAAGAAATGGGCCCTTATTTGATAGACTCCTTCTACGATTGGACATCCGTAATTAAAGACTGGCAAAGAACCGGAGGGACATAGTGTAATGTGGGAACTCCAGGAAGATATTAGAAGTGGAGGGATAGGTGAAACGCAAAGGGGAAAGAGGGGAGGGAAAATTGGAATCCAAAGGCTGTAAAATTATTATTCATATTTATCTTATTTTCATCTGTACTATGTTTGAAAGGGGGAAACTCGTGGAAGGGTATAGATCGATCTTAGGGGATGAGAATTTGGATAAATTGGGTTATTGACGAAGAGTGTAATTTGGGGATAAGAATTTGTTGAATTTAATTGCTTATTTGGAAGATTTGGAACACAAGAGGGGGTAGGGAGGGGAAGTCCTAGTTATTGGCAATAGATTGGATTTAATTTGTTTTGATTTGATTTAATTTGGAAAACCTTAATAAAAATTATTATTATTAAAAAAAAAAAAACAAATCCCCATGACAGGGTGAGCTCTCATTGCTCTGTCCCAGCTCCTGCCAACCTAGCAATTCGAAAGCACACCAGTACAAGTAGATAAATAGCTACCATTACAGAAGGAAGGTAAACAGTGTTTCCGTTTGCTCTGGTTTCCATCACAGTGTCCCATTGCACCAGTAGCAGTTTAGTCATGCTGGGAACATTTTCCGGAAAGCTGTGTGTGGACAAATGCCGGCTCCCTTGACCTGAAAGCAAGATGAGGGCTGTAAACCCATAGTCGCCTTTAACTTAACTGTCCAGGGGTCCTTGACCTTCATCTTTTTTACCTAGTGTTAGTCTGAAGAGGGCAGGCATACATGGACAGGACTTTTGGTTAGCCAGGGTTCCATACCTCTACTCATGAGTAAGGCAACCCCTTTCAGATGAATGACTTTCACACCTGGTACTTGCATCATCCCACCTGCCACTTCAGCCTGAATGTCTGAGCATGGTTTCTATTCAATATACTTAAGAACAATTATTTATCATCACCTTTAATAATCATTCGGGACGCGGGTGGCGCTGTGGGTTAAAGCCTCAGCGCCTAGGGCTTGCCGATCGAAAGGTCGGTGGTTCGAATCCCCGTGGCGGGGTGCGCTCCCGTTGCTCGGTCCCAGCGCCTGCCAACCTAGCAGTTCGAAAGCACCCCCAGGTGCAAGTAGATAAATAGGGACCGCTTACTGGCGGGAAGGTAAACGGCGTTTCCGTGTGCTGCGCTGGCTCACCAGATGCAGCTTTGTCACGCTGGCCACGTGACCCGGAAGTGTCTCCGGACAGCGCTGGCCCCTGGCCTCTTAAGTGAGATGGGCGCACAACCCCAGAGTCGGACACGACTGGCCCGTACGGGCAGGGGTACCTTTACCTTTACCTTTACCTTAATAATCATTGGGCTTTCAGTGCGGCATATCTTATGAAGCTTCTGATAGTCATTTTGAAGGATCACTTGCTCCTGTTGGAAAACGCCCTGGGGGTGAGCCTGCAAGCCCCAAAACTCTGAGCATCCCCCAGTATGCACAGCACTGGAAAAGGCATTTCCCTTCTTCTCCAGGGTGCTCCAGCGACATAAATCAGATGATTTACTCACGTTAATCTTCTGGCAAAACACAGCAAGAAGAGTGAGACATCGTAGATCTAGCCTACTACAGTGGTACCTCGGGTTACATACGCTTCAGGTTACAGGCTCCGCTAACCCAGAAATAGTACAGTGGTGCCTCGCAAGACGAAATTAATCCGTTCCGCGAGTCTCTTCGTCTTGCGGTTTTTTCGTCTTGCAAAGCACAGCTATTAGCGGCTTAGCGGCTTAGTGGCTATTAACGGCTTAGCGGCTATTAACGGCTTAGAGGCTTTAAGAAAAAGGAAACAAACTCGCAAGAACTCGCAAGACATTTTGTCTTGCGAAGCAAGCCCATAGGGAAATTCGTCTTGCGAAGCACCTCAAAAAACGGAAAACTCTTTCGTCTAGCGAGTTTTTCGTCTTGCGAGGCATTCGTCTTGCGGGGCACCACTGTACCTCGGGTCAAGAATTTTGCTTCAGGATGAGAACAGAAATCGTGTGGCAGTGGTGCGGCAGCAGCCATAGGCTCCATTAGCTAAAGTGGTGCTTCAGGTTAAGAACAGTATCAGGTTAAGAATGGACCTCCGGAACAAATTAAGTTCTTAACCCGAGGTACCACTGTATTTATTTACACACTATGTACAGACAAAGGCATAATGGTGTCCATTCTCTCCAGCTCCAAGAGAACAAACAGAACAGTAAAACACATAAGACTGTCTTCTGCTTCTCACGCTCTTCTCAGACAGGCATGTGATTTACAACAATCTCATCTGCAGCACCGGAGGTATGAAATACTAACATCTCCATCCTAAATTGGGCAGACAACAGTCCAGAAATTAATTATAGTATGGCTGTTAGCTAATCCCTATTTTATTTGCACACAAGACACATCATATGGGGTCTTCCGGGGAGGAAAAATGGCAGGCACCATGGCAACGGGCAGCAAGCAGCTCCTGAAGCCAGGCTGCTGAGGCTGCCGCTGCCACGTTTCCCGGGGACAGATTTGCAAATCTGGGGACATTCCAGGGACGGAATCTGTCTGGGGACAGACTTGCAAATCTGGGGACTATCCCCGGGAACCTGGGACGTCTGTTAACCCTATCTTAAATGGCATAGGACTGCAATACCTTAAGGACCCCTCTCCTCATCTGAACCAAGCTGGACCCTGAGATCCTCATCTGAGGCTCTTCTTCATGTGCCTCTTCCATAAGAGGTCCAGAAGGTGGCAACACACGAACGGGCCTTTTCTGCAATGGCTCCCAGTTTGTGTAATGCTTTCCCCAAGTAGGCTCACCTGTTGCCTTCTGTACATATCTTTAGGTGCCCGGCAAAAACATCCCTCTTCTTCCAAGCCTTTGGCTAATTAAACAATATATGGTCTTTTAAATTGGGATGGGGGGATTGTTGTTGTGTTACTACGGTGGGCTTTTTGTGTTTTTATATTGTAAACCACCCTGTAATCCTCAGGTAAAGGGTGGTGTAGTAAATAAATAAATGTATCAGCAATTGACAGTCTATTTATTTATCCTATTCAAAGACCATAACATATGATTTGTTTCAGTGGATTTAAAGTCTTGCCCATTTTCTGAAGTATAATTTGTGTTTGGAAACATAAGCACTCAGAAATCAGAAACTCTGCAAATGGCATACTTTACATGTGGGCAGTAATTTACCAAGTGCAATAATAGTAACATGGCTAATGTCATCCTTTGCAGAATACAAGTATAAAATTAGAAATAGGAGATAGCATTGGTATATATTTTGTTAAATCAACAGATTGTAGAAGTCAATTTTAACTCCCCCACCCCCACCCCAACTCCAGAACAATCATGGCAAAGCATATATGATAAATATGCTTTAGATTGCATTTTTGTTTGTTTTTCAAATGGAAGCTTTTGCGTATTTCTCGTTAACATGGCACACCCATTTTGACAAAATCAAAATGTATGTATGTACTGTATTTATTTGCTGGTAAAGAGATGCCTTTTCAAGCATTTGCAAGTCTGTCCTCTCAGGAGATATTAAAGTCTGATTTCAGATAAGTCTACTTTTAATATTTTAATAACTTTATTGAACGTTATTGACATGCACATAAATGCTAACTTACACAAGACATGATAACATTTCATTAAGAAGCCATAAAGTATACTCAGCATGTACATCTAACTTTATAAAAGAAATCTACTCCCCTCCCTCCCGCAAAAAACTTATAATTGGTTGGTTTTACCTGATGCAGCAATGATGATATTACTTGACAAATCATTGAATAATGTTTTATAATATTTCTTACATACCGTCAACTTATTTGGATCAATAGGCAAGGTGCATACTCTCTCTGTCCCCCCTCCCCAATATTCTATGTATTAGAAGGTTTACTTGTGAATCCCGTTTAACAGATGAGCAACTATTAACGGCTAAACTGCTAATCATGTCCAGTACAGAGTGGTCCAGGTTAGAGCTTTTCTGCTTCAGTGAATTTTAATTATATTTGATGGATCATTTTCAGCATAA
This sequence comes from Podarcis gaigeae, assembly GCF_964106915.1. NCBI lineage: Eukaryota > Metazoa > Chordata > Lepidosauria > Squamata > Lacertidae > Podarcis > Podarcis gaigeae. Next base: position 10,547,155 of record NC_139687.1, on the reverse strand, counting down.
TACGATGAATGTTCCATTGCAGTGCTATAAGGTTTTGCTCTGATTTCACCCTCTTTTTTATTATTATTAAAGAACAACAACAACAACAACAACAACTTGCAGGTGAGGCTGAAGAGCTGTGCCAAGTGTGTTTTGGGGAGTGAGAATTGCAGAGGAATAATACGTCCTGTATTTCATTTTGATGATGTCCACACAAAGTGAATGGAGCACATGTCTTCTTCTCCTACTGCTGTTCATACAATCATTTCCGTACAATCAGACCCACGGAGGAGCTCTCTACAAATGCATGTTAGACTTTCCATGTAGACAAAAATAGTGGTTGCTAGACTCATTTCTCCATTCAGCGTATTGGAATTTATTGGACAGCTTTCTTGTGCATGTTATGGGTTCACATGAATGGGTTCAGCTCATATAAGCATTTTAATTTCAGGGTAAAGGATGAACCAAGAACCTCTCTCTTCTTCCATAAAAATCTATCTATCTATCTATCTATCTATCTATCTATCTATCTATCTATCTATTGCATACTATCTTCCTCTTCACAAAGGACTCCCCATCTTCTGCATGTCCCTTCATCTGCTATTACAAGCAATTATTTGCACAAGTAAACTTGCCAATAGATCATTTGCACCATCTTAAGGGACAATTATTGTGGGTGAACTGCAAGCAAGGCTTATATTGTGTGCTTGTTTTGTACCGGGGGGGGGGGGGTGCTGTTTTCTGGTAGCAGAAACAAAAAGTACTTGCTTCCCATTTCTCTTACTAAATGGATAGTGTCAATAAATTTATTAGGCTTCCTCTGGTTCCATTACTTGGTGGGCAGTACAGATTGCATAGATTACATCAGAAGTAATTAAATTTCAGTGCATGGTTGCTCAGTGCAAGAATAGGCCACCATCCTGTTTCAAATTGTTCCATTAATTTTGTGGATATTGTTTTCTTTTTAATTGATGTGCCGATTTTCAAATTCATATGGGGGCTGGAAAATGAGAGAAACATTTCTAAAATGGATATTTTATTCATTAATAGTGGAAATGTCCTAAGGCAGGGAAATGGGTGCATTATGCTTGAGGTTTTAAATGTTTTCCCCCCAAAATTAGGGTAATAATCAAAAATAAAAAAATTAATAAACAGCTTACACACACACACACACACACAAATTATGTACACACCAAATCCATTTAAAGGCAGAGGGGAGGGAGTGTCATTTGTGTTTCTGTATGTTCAGAAAAGGAACATACAAATAAATTTGTCATTTTAGCACTTAATAGTCCAGCACCTTTGCATACCAGTAATCAATGTCAGCTTCCAATACATCTCTCCCAAATCTCACTATAAGTAATTCTGGCAGCAGTAAGAGGGTGGGCAAATATTTTCCTAATATATAGAATAGATTTTCCCTCCATAAAAATATTTATAAGCGCTAATGGTGTGAAGTTGATATTTTTTTTAAAGCACATCGCCACTTCTCTCGCAGAGATTTTTCTGAATGGTCTTCAGCTGAAGCTCGTATCTGGCACAATATGTTTATCTGCAGTTACAACCCGGCTCCTGCATGTTTCCAGGTGCCAAATTTTCCAACTGTCACTTACGCAGCTGCCAAAGCTTCCAGTATTTTTCAGGCAACTCTGAAAGGACATCTGAGCAATGTGCTATCAGTATAAAAATCTGTTGCCCATTTAAGGGATTGTGCAGAATGAGTCTATTTTCAAAGCAAATTAGTCTAACGAAAGGGATAGTTGGCTGTGAACCATTTACATGCAAAAGTCTTTGTTACTTTGGTTTACCTGAATATCAGCTGAATTTTCAGCCCGAATCTTCAGACCTACATATTTATGGGAATATTTACAAATTATGGCTCAGCAGTAGAGCATTGCTTTGCATGCAGAAGGTCCCTGCTGCGAACCCCAGCATCTTCAGGTAGGGCAAGGAAAAACCTCTGCTTGCAAACCTTCGGCGAACTGCTCCCATTCAGCAGTGCTGAGTGAGATGGAATAATGCTCAAGCTCTGTATAAAACAAGCTTTCTGTATTCCTACCGACACATGTGACACAAACATTGGGTACAGCCGACTTTTATGCATTGCTGGCTGATCCGACAAAGTCTGCAGCCAGCCAGCAAAGCATGGCCCATCTGGTGGGGCCTCTGATTGGCCTATTTGAAGCTGGCATTTTGATAGGGAATCCCCGCTCCTTGATTCTGCCAGCTGGGGAATTCCCTAATGGCTGGCAAAACACATGGGCCTTAGCTGCTGGGGATGGTGGGTGGAAGTGAGGTCCACAACTGCCACCCACCTGAGAAGGTGTGAGCAGTCGTTCCTACTAAACACCATTTAAGAAGTTTCATAGCCAGCTTTGCTATGAACAGTGGCGTAGCGTGGGTTATCAGCACCCGGGGCAAGGCAAGTAATTTGCGCCCCCTAACCCATGGATTTGCGCCCCCTAACCCGTGGATTTCCCTAACCCCCAGATGTTGCGCCCGGTGCGGCCGGCCCCCCCCCCTGCACCCCCCACGCTACGCCACTGGCTATGAAGCAGAGTAATAATCCTTTTTTATATATAATAAATTTTATTATTACAACAATCCAATAATAGCCTCGTTATAACAATGCTAAATTATAATACTGTTACTAATGCCAACCATTTAGATGCCAAAATAGATAATGTAGATGGCCCCCCACAAGCTAGAATTGATGGTTTGGTGATTTACTTTATTTCTGGGTTCCAAAATCTTATTAATTTCAATTACACTCCAGTCAAAATAACAATCCCTTATACAACTGCAATATCAACAACTTCCACTTGTATTGACACATTAAATGATTTATAAATCTACAGGTGAAGCATTCAAATGATATCCTTGTTCTTCCTGTGTGTGGCAATTATTCTGTCTGTGATGTTTCTTCCTGTCCTTGTAAAATATTATGTCTATCTTTTCCCGGTTGCTGCTGTTCTCCATCATGACTTGGATGAAGCTAACATCCCATTGTTGTTTCAGAAGTTCTCCATTGCTCCGTCCAGAGTGATATTATTGCCTCTTTGGTAGATACCGGAGGGTAAAGAGGGGCTGTGTGTCTCATGGTGTCCCCTCTTCAGCCCCTAAGCTAGCCTGCTGCTCTCAGATATGGTAGAGAATGCACTTCCATTGCCAGTGTCGAAGTAGGATTTGTTTGCTAGCATAGTTAGCTGCTATCTGTGTGATGAGGGGGTGCCATCTAGTCCTTTGCCAGGAATCAAGACGTTGAATTCAACTCACTAGCTACTAGAGGGAGTCTTATGTGACAGGGTGCATGTAGTTCTCTTGTAAACAGTCATGTGGGCGAATTGCTATTATTCCCCAGCGAACAGGTTCAACACTGAAAGATAAAAGGTGTTGTAGGAAAAAGCTGGAAACAAAGGCAGTCATGTTGTAGTCATAGCAGCACCTTGTGATGGATTGTGTCTTTTCAGCTACTAAGCAAAGTTATTAATCAATTCCAAATATGTGCTATAGAATCTCTCTCTCTCTCTCTCTCTCTCTCACTCTTTACAAGCGCAAGTAGTTGTCTTCTCCTGGATAATTGGTAAAAACCAACTTACTTTGTCCGATACAACTGAAGTGCAATGCAAGTGGCTATTTTCATCATTATCATGTCATAGTTGTATGGTGAGTGTTGCATCGTACCTTACCCTGTTTATTTAAATGACAGTATTTTGAGCTTTGGGGGAATGGCTGAAATAACGTTAAACATGAATAGTATTACATGTTATCCTCCTCATTCTCTCAGGGCGGTGTACATGATTCTTCCCTCCTATGGCCACTTCATCCTCCCAACCACCCTGGGAAGTTGGTTAAGCTAACAAGTGACTGGCCTGCGGTCACCTGAATTTCATTCCAAATAGGAATTTGAACCCTCATCTAGTTTCACACTATAACCACTAAACCACACCGACATTTTCTAAATAAATTAAATTGTTTATGATTGGGAGGGCATATAAACTGAAGTAGATGGCAAGAAGGAGAGCACATGGAGAACACAGAATGATCTTGCCAAAGTGGCAGCTTTGTCTTGTACGACGACGATACATGTTAAAAGAGGACTATAATAATCATACACATATACAGTGGTACCTCAGGTTACAGACACCTCGGGTTACAGACGCTTCAAGTTACAGACTCCGTTAACCCAGAAATAGTACCTCAGGTTACCTTTACCTCAGGATGAGAACAGAAATCGTGCAGTGGCAGCGCAGCAGCAATGGGAGGCCCCATTAGCTAAAGTGGTGCCTCAGGCTAAGAACAGTTTCAGGTTAAGAACAGACCTCCGGCACGAATTAAGTTCTTAACCCGAGGTACCACTGTATATCATACTTCAAATAAATAATACCCATGTTGACAGATTTATTATGCACCACTACTATCTTAGATAACCAGAGACCTTTATTCATATCCGATATACAGTACAGTGGTGCCTCGCAAGACGAAAATAATCCGTTCCGCGAGTCTCTTCGTCTAGCAGTTTTTTTCGTCTTGCGAAGCACCCCTATTAGCGGCTTAGCGCTATTAGCGGCTTAGTGGCTATTAAAGGCTTAGCGGCTAAGCGGCTATTAGCGGCTTAGCGGCTTAGAAAAAGGGGGGGAGCGAAAAAAATCGCAAGACTCGCAAGACGTTTTCATCTTGCGAAGCAAGCCCATAGGGAAATTCGTCTTGCGAAGCGCCTCGAAAAACAGAAAACCCTTTCGTCTAGCGGGTTTTTCGTCTTGCGAGGCATTTGTCTTGCGGGGCACCACTGTACTTTTAGTTTAAGGCAATGTATGTCTCATAGTTGGGCTGTAAACTTAATCCAGTGTATCCATTTGTAGGTAGGTCTGTAGGTGACATGTTGTGCATAGTGTCAGGAACGTTCCTTCCCAGGGTAACAGTGAGGGCTCCGAAGACGAAGTGGGGTGGCAGGCAAAAAGAGACATAGGCTTGCTTTCTTCCCATATGGAGAGTGAAGCGAGCCCCTCCCGTTCCATTGGAATGCACGTAATAAATCCCCAATACAGTGTAAGGCAGACGGAGAGGCCACAGATCGCAGACACATTCTCAGAGGAGGAGGGACAAACTGGGCAAGCTGCTCCTGAATCTCCTCGTAGTTAGAGAAGTAGAGTCCAGGCTTGGTGTGAGTCCAACAGGAGGAGGGGCAGCCGGTGGCGGATATCCTGTTGGCAGAAAGCCCGCCTTTCAGTGGACTCAACAGACTCATCAGGTGCAGAAGACTGAGCTGTGTGCTCAGACAGAAACTAAGTGTAAATACTAATAAATCTAAATGTAACAAAACCTTCAGCCTGCCATCTCTTGGTGTGAGAGGGAGATCGTAAATCCTGACACATAGTGAGTAAAATCTGTGAACTTTTCAAACTCGGTACAGATTCGTTGACTGAAACGATTCCTAACTGTAGAGACAGGTGGAAAGGGAGAGACCGATTGCTGACCTACGGTTGGGAGGGTCCTCTGATCTGTCAGGATGCAGCTGCTGTGAACCAGAAAAAGTTTATGTAAAGCTAAATAGACTGGATTAGCTATGGCGATTCAAACTAGTTATCTGACTAGCAGTGTTTGCAAGCCTTGTGTTCATGGGTATTCATGGCTGACCGTGACTGGACTTGGAAGAGAACACAGTGTTCTTTAGATGTTTTTCCAGCTGTGTTGGAGGCACTTATCCATGAGCAGCTCCTACATAGCTGGGAGAATATTTAAATTATTCAAGCACATGGCTGAGACTTGTGGGTCCTATACTGCCGGGAGAACTTTGAAAAAGCAGATGTGCTTAGTTCTGATGGTTTTCAAAAGATAAACCTGAGCATGGGGTCTTAATGCATGGGAAAATAAATAATAAATAAATACTGTGGGTGGCTTATTGTGGAATAAATTCATTCAACAAAAGGTATAGCACACCTCATTTGAATTTCTTGTTTCCAGAAACCATTTTTATGGAGAAAGCAAAACAAAGGACTATTTACAAGAGACTGAACAGTGATGGAGGAGAAAGAGGAGAGTTATATCATCTTTCTCCTGTATGCTCTGTCCAAAACAGCAGGAAAGTGGGAAAGGATTCCTTAGTGTCAGGGTAAATTCAGAAGGGAAAGAGAGAGAAAACAAACCTTACTTGGACACAGTGAGCCTTTACTACTGGATGTCTGAGTACAGAAAAGGAGCACTGAAAGCCAGGCTGCGCTATCTCAGTAGGATTTCTTCTGGGGTTCAGGCATTCAAAGGTACAAGAGCAGAAACACAACTGAAAGCTTCAAAAGCTAGTCAGACAGAAGGACAGTCTTTGGAATAACATCTCCCCTCCCCAACCCAAGGATCTAAGACAAGGTTTACTTTTAGAAAATAAAAACTCTCAAAAGGGTAGGCTGGTCCTAGAAGCATCAATTTTCTGGTGGGGGGAAAAAGGACAAACCTTTTCAATGTAAAAGAAAAGGGGAATGTCTAGGTTCTAGCTGGATGAGTTCTCCTTGAGAAATCACTCAAAAACTCAGGGCCTCAAAACTCAAAAACTACATAGCCAATTGTTGCCTTGATTTAATTAAGAAATTCTTCATCTTCTTTAGCGATCACTCGTAGCTGAGTAACATTGTCTTCCATAAACATGGTTTTAAAAGTGAGTCAGTAAGTGACTGTGGAGGCCAATTCTGGATCCACACCCCTATCATCCGGAGTTCCAGCATCTTCAAAGCCCATGACACCTTTGGTAAAGGCTGTTCTCCAGTTGGAGCGCTGGCAGGCCAGTGTTTCCCAGTTGTCGGTGTTTATACTACTTTTTTAAGATTTGCCTTGAGAGAGTCTTTGAACCTCTTTTGTTGACCACCAGCATTATGCTTACCTTTTAAAGGTTTGGAATAGAGTAGTTGCTTTGGAAGACAATAATCAGGCATCCACACAACATGACCAATCCAATGAAGTTGATATTGAAGAATCATTGGTGATCTTCTTCCAGTACACTGGCATTAGTTCCCCTGTCTTCCCAGGTGATGTATAATTTTTTTCCAGAGACACCTTTCATGGAATCTTTTGAGTAGTTGGAGATGGCGTTTATAAATGGTCCACATTTCACAAGCATACATGATTTAATTAAGAAATAGAGGAAGATTAAACACAAGAGATTCCAAGAGGATCCACACCAGCATACAGGCTCTGTACTTTAGAGAATAGGACACTCTTGCATGTCTCAATAGAGAATATGAGCAGGAAATGAAGAGGCACAATGTGAAACAGAGATTGATGCTCATGAAAGGTGTCTCCACTCAATTTTCATTGATCTTCCTCCATTCACTGTTCCATGACCAACCCATTGAGGAGGTCACCAACTCTTAGAAGAGGTCATTTTTGGTGGTAGGGGAGCTCAAGGGCATGCTAGGGGTATGAAGGGGCAGGAAAAACCACCTTCTGACTTCCCCCTTCTATAGATTGTTGTCTAGATACAAACTAGCTGCATTAGAAGAAGAAGAAGAAGAAGAAGAAGAAGAAGAAGAAGAAGAAGAAGAAGAAGAAGAGTAGTTTGGATTTGATATCCCGCTTTATCACTACCCGAAGGAGTCTCAAGGCGGCTAACATTCTCCTTTCCCTTCCTCTCCCACAACAAACACTGTGAGGTGAGTGGGGCTCAGAGACTTCAGAGAAGTGTGACTAGCCCAAGGTCACCCAGCAGCTGCATGTGGAAGAGCGGAGACGCGACCAGATTACGAGTCTACCGCTCTTAACCACTACACCACACTGGCTCTCTTTGGTTTGCTTAGTGCCATAATTTGTAAACTATTCACTAAAACTTACGAAAAGTGGTGAAATTTTATGAAAACTCAAGAGCAAAGGCCTAGCTAATAATGGCGTGCTAAAGGATGGCTAGTTTCTTGCTTCTTAAAAGAGAGGAATCAATAATTCTTGTCAGTAACAGATGTTAGTCACTCTCTACTAGCTTTAATCAGCTATGATGGACTTGGATCCTTCTTACAAGTTGATGCCCAAATAAATCCTTAAGTGCTTTCAACATCCATTTCTCAACCTTAAAGTGAGACTCGGAACCAAACCCTTCTGCCTAATGTAATAAACGCTACTCTCTCTTCCTTACAAATTCCTCGCGATGACTCATTTTCTCTGAAACCTAGCTATTACTGTTTTGCTCCTCTGCTGAAATGAAACCTAGAAAAGCTTGACAGCCGCAGAGAGTGCATAGGATTGCCCTTTATGTAACTGATTGCCACAGGAATCCCTAACTGCATGCTTGACAGGCCCATGCACCCTTTTGCTTCTGTTTTCTGCACAACAGCTCTCTTCATTCAAAGGTGGGTCAACACTGGGTTTCTGACGGCTTATCTGGACTCCCTAAAACAAAAAAAGGGGAGCACCTGGCTTGCTCCCCACATCTGATCCACCGGGTCTTTCAGTCCAGCCTGTTGGCCTTGCCATATTTCTGCTTACCAACTCATACCACTACTGATCCACTCACTCCATGATCTCCCCAAGGTTCAACCCAAGGACTTTCACTCTTTCAGGGAGGCTCCATAGTATTTTTATAAGAAGCAGTCCAAGGCAGTATCTGAAGCTGCTTTTGAAAACCAGGTTTCAAAAACAGTGAACCAAATGAGTTCCCAGCTAGTGCTAATTATGAACATCGCCACCAGTTCAACAACCCTATAGTGATGATTTAATAATTATGCAAAATAGCTTTCCCATGATATTATAGGGAGACATACTTAAGTTTCCATGATGCAGGTGGTGCTGTGGTCTAAACCACTTCGCATCTTGGGCTTGCCGATCAGAAGGTCAGCAGTTCTAATCCCCGTAATGTAGTGAGCTCCTGTTGCTCTGCCCCAGCTTCTGCCAACCAAGCAGTTCGAAAGCACGCCAGTGCAAGTAGATAAATAAGTACCGCTGCGGCAGGGAGGTAAATGGCGTTTCTGTGTGCTCTGGTTTCTGTCACGGTGTCCCATTGTGCCAGAAGCTACTGTTAGGTCCATCATGAGACGTCCACCAGCATCTGATCACATATACCAGCAGCCTTCAAGGAAGCAAACTTGCCTTATTATCGCTCCCTAGCATCCCACTGCCAGAGGATTGCCTCCTTCCATTCACCACTTTGCCTCCTCCAAGTGGAAGAAACCTGGGCAGTGCTGAATGTCACATCCATTGCCAGGTGTGTCCTGCTGGAAACAGAAAAGGGCTTTCCCCTTGGCCTGCCTTTATATCCGCTCAGTTGCCAAGTGCTTTTGTGACATCACAAGAAACCCACAGCCAATGGCTACAACTGGGGTAGCATCATCTTTACTTATTTGAGCTTCACAATGGCAGGTGGACCTATTAGTGATTGTCTGCTTGTTTATTTGGGACACGGGTGGAGCTGTGGTCTAAAGCACTGAGGCTCTTGGGCTTGTCTATCAGAAGGTCAGCGGTTTGAATCCCCTTGATAAGGTGAGTTCCTGTTGCTCTGTCCCAGTTCCTGCCAACTTAGCAATTCGAAAGCAGGCCAGTGCAAGTAGATAAATAGGTACCACTGTGACAGGAAGGTAAATGGTGTTTCCGTGCACTCTAGTTTCCATCACAGTGTTCCGTTGTGCCAGAAGCAGTTTAGTCCTGCTGGCCACATGACCTGGAAAGCTGTCTGTGTTTAAATGTCAGCTCCCTCAGCCTGAAAGGGAGATGAGCACCGCAACCCCATAGTCACCTTAATGGTGCAGGTATCATATACCTTCTTTTTACCTTTCTTTTTTCACCTTTTTACCCATGACAGGTTCTCTATATAAAGCAATCCTATGCCTGAATACATGAGTGGTGGTGGTGGTGTTTTAATACAGCTTTCCACAAGCCAGTACCCTTCAGATATTTTGGACTATAGTTCCCATCAGTACTAAGGAGGGATAATAGGACTGGTAATTCAAAACACATTGAGGGCACCAAGTTGGGAAAGGTTAACTTAACACATCTATGGACAGTTTAGAAGTTGACAAATGTAATATTCCATTAATGTTTTGGCAATAATTCCAGGGAAATGCTAGAGGTAAAGGGTGGATTGTGAATATTGATGCAATATGGTAAAGGAGAGAAGAAACAAGCATCAACAGAATAAAACTAAGTATTTCTTACCTCAGATGAGAAAATAAAATGAGTCTGAAATGCTAAAGAAGAGGAGAAAAAAAAATTCAATTCAATTCATGCAAGTGGTTGAAGATTTGTGCTAGCCACAGAAGTGCAGTGACTTCTCAAATGTCCAATGTTTCCACTTTAACCTACGGCTCAGTTCTCAGGTGCGACTGTGTGACTCAGCAACTGTATTGTCTGCCCTACAGCAATGCTAGCTCATCCAAACAGCACTAATGGTAGCTAAAAACAAGCACCAAAACAAAATGCTCAATTAAAGTTCCTTTAAAAATGTATGGTGAATCCATGAGAGTGTGGAAAGGGAATTTAAAAGGTTATCACATCTGCACAGAGAACTATCCATTCCATTTTAACAGGGGAAAGCAGATAATGAGGAACACTAATGGATTAAAGGTGACATTTTATCTTAGAAAGAATTCATCTGGATGGGAATTCATGTAGGCCAGGGATACGCGATGCCACATGTATTTTACTGCTTATTCTGGAAGGTTCCTCAGCCTCTCACTGGACCCCAAAGGCCCAGAGACTCTCCAGAGTGGCATTCCATGGCACGTAAAGGACTCTGCCACAGGAAAATCAGGAAATGCAACCAAACACTTTGTAAAAACAATGCATAGGCTACTTCCTTTTTAGTTCCCAACCATATTGTTTAAAGTCCAAGAGAGGAAAAAATACAGTGGGCAATAGATAAAGGACGTAATATAGATTTTAATCTCTGGGGAAAACTTTGGAAAAGCGATTTGAATTTCACAGCATGTTATTTTTTGAAGGAAAACTACTTGAAAATGATTTACAGATGGTATTTAACTCTGAGTAGGCTTGTTAAGATGCGGGGACTTACTTCCGTGATGCTGGCATGCAGTGGCGTAGCGTGGGTTGTCAGCACCCGGGGCAAGGCAAGTAATTTGCGCCCCCTAACCCGGTAGGGGCAGAGAGCTGAGAGCGCCCCCCCAGATGTTGCGGCCAGTGCGGCCGGCCCCCCCTGCACCCCCCACGCTACGCCACTGCTGGCATGGCTTTTGGGTGGGCAGCAACGCTGGCGCAGCTTTGAATTGGCTGCAGGAAGTTCTTGCAGCCAATCTGAAGCCTCGCCACTCGCCCGCCAAGGATGGAGAAGCTGGCCGGCGGGCTGCAGGTCTGGACCATGCCATGGGCATTGTGGCGGGCGTGTCACGCGGCTTCAGCCAGAGCTTGGCGTGCCTGCTGGCCCCGTGCCTGGCACCCGGCAAGGCGCTGCTGCTGGTGGCACGCTCGGTGGCCATGCTGAAGCAGCTGGAGGGTGAGCTGTATGCCTCCTGCCTGCCGCTCCGTGTGTGCGGCCTGCATGCTGACCTGGCGTCGGACGACAGCTGCAGCGTGTGGCGCACGCCACCTGGAAGCTCCGTGGGGACGGGCTGATGGAGCAGCTGCTGTCAACAATGCCAGTGAGTGGGCAGCGCCAAGATGTGCTCCTGAGTGCGTGCAGATTGCATTCCTCCTCCAGGTCCGGAGGCAGCTGCAAGACTGGCTTGCAGGGTATTTATATTTTTCAAAATATAGTCTGGCCCGCCACAAAGTCTGAGGGACAGTGGACTGTTCTAGGTGGCCAACAAGTTTTGTGAGTGTTGTTTCTTTCATTCTACATATCATCTCCCTGGGGATCAGCACCTCCTGCCAATATCCTGGAACTGTAAGCAGTTTAGGCCACCATCTTGTAACCCATCTACCTATGAATAAGTCTTACTGAACTCATAGGACTTACTTCTGAGTAGTCATATATAGTTTTGCACTGTTAGATATGTAAAAATTTCAACAAGCATAATGGAAACATTTTGAATTATTGTGCTGGAGGAGACTCTTGAGAGTTCCATGGACTGCAAGAAGAACAAACCTATCCATTCTTAAGGAAATCAGCCCTGAGTGCTCACTGGAAGGACAGATCATGAAGCTGAGGCTCCAATGCTTTGGCCACCTCATGAGAAGAGAAGACTCCCTATAAAAGATCCTGATGTTGGGAAAGATGGAGGGCACAAGGAGGAGGGGACGATGGAGGACGAGATGGGTGGATAGTGTTCTCGAAGCTACGAACATGAGTTTGCCCAAACTGCGGGAGGCAGTGGAAAACAGAAGTGCCTGGCGTGCTCTGGTCCATGGGGTCACGAAGAGTCGGACACAACTTAACGACTAAACAACAATGGATACAATCCATTTAGAAGTTATCTTATGCAAAACCTAATTGGAACCGCCTGGGCATTTGCCTTAGTAAGTTATCTAAGATCAGATTTACCCTAATGCAAAACATCCCTCTGAACTTCAGATGAAATGCAACTATTTTAAGTCTGGCAACTTCAGTTGTTTTTAAAAGTCTAGCACTTCTGTGCACATTAACATCTGCTTGGCAACTCTTAATTAAATGCCTTTGTCCCAAACATTTAAATGTCAAACAATAATAAAGCTTGACTGTGAAATGACTTGCTTCTGTTGCTAAGGGAATGGCTTCCCTGTTATCTGCATGTTCATGTATATATTAAAGTTTTCTGGACTGGGAGCAAGTGACAGAGCCACATGTGAGCATGCAACAGCATAACAATAGCAGATCATGTCAAGCAACAACTCTGCATTCCAGCAATTGAAGTCACATCTGTTAGTCATATACATTTCATCCTGTACAATTGATGTATCTGAAGCTGACAAGCCGTTCAGGCATAAGAAATAGAAAGATGCTACCTAAGCTATATATCTATAAAAAGGTAAAGGTAAAGGGACCCCTGACAACTGTCCAGTCGCAGACAACTCTGAGGTTGCGGCGCTCATCTCGCTTTTCAGGCCTAGGGAGTTGGCGTTTGTCCACAGACAGTTTTTCTGGGTCATGTGGCCAGCATGACTAAGCCGCTTCTGGCGAAGCCAGAGCAGTGCACGGAAACGCCGTTTACCTTCCCGCCGGAGCAGCACCTATTTATCTACTTGTACTTTTTGGCGTGCTTTCGAACTGCTAGGTTGGCAGGAGTTGGGACCGAGCAACGGGAGCTCACCCCGTCGCGGGGATTCGAACTACTGACCTTCTGATCGGCAAGCCCAAGAGGCTCAGTGGTTTAGACCACAGTGCCACCCACGTCCTTTGCTAGCAGACCAGGAGGTGGACTTTGAATTGAGCCCAAGGTGACTATTTTATGTAGCTCTGCAAATTCTTTGGCTATCATCATTTTCTCATACAACCTTCCAAAGCTAGGCAGGAAATTTGATGGACATGGAAATTGTAGAAGTTGAAAAACATTGTATTCAGACTACATTTTTACTTGCTTTTAAAATATATTATTCTTTAAAAGTATATTTCAATTCTTTCACTGCAACAGTAAGTGCAGATATGCAACTCTTAAATAATAGGAACAGAGACTCCCATGATTCTTATAATTTCAGGAAATCACACAATACTTTAAGTTTCTATGAAGGTTCGTGGGTGGTGAGCAACCCCTTCCCAAATGAAGATCAGGTACTGACTGGTCCTAAGTCTTTAGTATCCAGTTGATAGAAACTACCCTTTGGATCTTAAGGTTGACATTTCCATTACATTTAATGCTAGGTTTTGAAATGTAACCTAAATTTTACTTTTTATGATTGCCTGTTTCAAATGAGGAAACAAACCGCTGCAAATTAATGTGAAGGGATGATAAACTTGAAGAAGTGTCTTAATAGTGTTCCCAAATAAATTATATGTACTTCAAAAATGATTTCTTTGTTTATGGCTCATGTAATGTATTCTAGTTTTTTGGTCATGCCGATTTGATGTGCATATGGAAACTTAATGGAAATGCAGCAACAGAAGTTTTGCTTGAATTGTTTCTTGGAGTGAGACCGATTTTAAAAAGATGCAAAACCAGAGCATGGAAACTTAGCATGGCATCACGGACAATGAATTTATGACATGTTGATGGCAAGTGAATTAGAAATTCATCATTACTCTAAATTATGGAATATATTGTACAAGAAAGCTTGGGTGCTGTGAGATGTTTTTCTTACCCAATTGCTAAAGGAATTATCTGTCTGGATAATAACAGTACCTTTTTCATTCTGTTATTAAAAATGAATTGTGTTATATTGTCAGAGCAAACAACAGCCGGATTAGTATGCATGTTTGTTGCATTTTAAAAAAATGAACATTTCAGCTTCTAGATAATGGAATTGTCTAATGGATTTCTTTACGGGAACAAATAGCATAATCTGCTATTTCCATCATGTTCACAAATAACTTGAATTCTGGATAAGCTACTGAGCTCAGTTCTTTTAAAGGAAAACTCAGCAATAATAACAACAACATCTTTTTAGTTTTAAAAAAGGCAAAAGGAAAAGGTTTCATTTCCTCAAGTTCCCTATCACTTTCACAGCTGACAAATGGCAAATTCATCAATAAATTTTGTGACTACCAGTCTGCTCCAATATAGCAGAGAATGCACCTGACTCTTGGGTGTCTAGTATGTACCAGAGGCCGTGGGAAAATCCAAGAGATAATTCAGTGGAATTTGTATGGCATGGCATGGAAACTGATATAGATCCAAAAGTGAGCAGTTAGGACAGGCTTCAAACAGTTGCGTGTCGAGGTCTCCAGGGCCACCCCAATAACTCACACATCACACAGAATTTTTTGTTTAAGGTTTTTGGCATAATTTTGGCCACAACCTTATTAAAATACAAACATGTGAGTGGTTGCTTAGGCATTGGTTGCGACTATCTTCCCCCACCATGGGGGACAAACTGACATTCAGCACAATGCGCAAGTCAGAATAGGGGAATACACTTGGGGGTAGCGATGGAGCAGGGAACCTGCCCTTACCCCAAATGCAACCAGGAGCTCATTGCTATGGCCCGAGCCCCCTTGACAGGGTGGACAAGCAATAGTTAGCCCCCAGTTCCTTTAATGGAATCCCTTGCAGCAGCAGCATTAGAGGGGCAGGCACAGCCAATCCATACCCCTCAACCAACCAAACCATAAACCAATGCCTAACCGCAACCTTACAAGTTGTGATGATTTGCTACGCAGTAGGCAAAAACCAAATGGCCCCAGCCAATCAGCCAGATGGACAAAATTCCTACCGGGCCCCTGCCCCAAGAGCAGACGACCCCATGACAGGCATAGCAAGGTTAAAGCGAACAACCCTAAATATAGGGGGGGCGGGCAATCCGATGCACGGGCAAAAAGAGGAAGCCCTAGCCTCATGCAAGGAGTTTTATCATTTCTGGCTGTCAATCAACAAATGGCAACATTAACTTCTTCTCAACAACAAGGGAAGCCCCAATTGCATCAGTGGCCAACAATCAATTAGCCCGCCCCCAACTTTGGAGTGTCCTGGCGGCCCCCACCGCGACACGTGCTCTCCATGAAGGAGAACACGCTTTACCGCATATGATTAGTTTTCCATTTAATAAGATACAATCACATCATTTTTATCCACTTTACCTCTCTGGCTCTCCTTCCCTCCCGCCATATGTCTTTCAAAATTAACCTTTATATCATTGCATTTTATGCGTTTTCCAATTCTAATTACACTCTTTACAAAATACCTTGAAATTTAAATAAATCTCAGAAGGGAGAAAAATTATCACTACAAGTCTTCAGGCAACCCTGCTAGGGATGTTAATTGCTTACAATGATCTTTCAGATATTGTATAAATTTACTCCAGGCCTTTTGGAATACTGGATCACGCTGGTTTCGGATTTTTCCTGTCAGCTTCGCCAGTTCTGCATAGTCCATCACTTTCATCTGCCATTCCTCTTTCGTTGGTGCTTCTTGTTGCTTCCATTTTGGGGCTAAAAGAATTCTCACCGCTGTTGTTCAGGCAACCTCCATTTCAGGCGTGACTGATATGTGTGCAATTGCACACATGTGCACAGGGCTGAACCTGGAAGTGACCCAGATATGTCATAAAAGACGTCACAAAAAGGGTGAGTGGGGGCAGGGTGGAGCAGGGGCAGAACAGGGTGTTTCAATTGCAAACAATTCCATGCAAGTATGCAATGACGCACAATGCAACCCCCATGCAGATTGGAGGTTGCCTGTATATGCTTATATATGCATACTATACCATAGTATATGCACTTTTGTACATATTACATAGCCGAGGAATTTGCACTGCAAAATTTGGAGAAGTGATAATTTATTTATTTCTGTCATTTTTTTTCCTTTTTGCAAATATTAAAGGACAGCTGTGTTTCAGTTTGCATATTGCTTCAGAAAGTGAGAATTATGTAAATTCCCAAACCGAAACACAAATTATAGAACCTGACAATGTCATACACATTGCCAGGCAGATCATTCAGCTGCTTGCCTTTCCATTGTGATACACAGCATGTTTTGCCAACAACGAACAATATGCCTTCTGCATTCTGCATTCTACAACCGTATCTATGCAAAGGAATAAACGGACAGAAATCTGATGTCAGAAATGGCTACATTCCAAAACAGTGGAGAAACAATTTGATTTCCAGTGTATTCCATAACTGATATTAAGGTGGCCAACCCTGAAAAAAATGAACTTCAGAGGGAGACTGCAACATGCAACCACTGAATTACAGTTCATCAAGTGTTTTAGTGTTATCATTTGTCTACAGAATTAGTAGAGAGAGGGATTTTTTATTTAAAAAACCCCACTCTACCTGTGATAATTGGCTGACCAATACTGGGATGTCTGTGTTAACAACAACTCTTTTTGTGTGAATAATCAGTGTTAATAACATAATTACCACCACCTGTACATTCTGCATTGATTTCCATCTGACTTCACAATCTATGATTCTTCTCCCAGCTATGTGTGTATGCACTTATCAATAAAGAAATAAAGATAATTCTGCATGTATCGGCTGAAGAGGGCTATGACCCATGAAAGCTTATGCCATAATAATTTTTTCTTTAAGGTGCTACGTGATTTCCCTGCTACAATTTGAACACAAACATACTGAACAGGGAAGTTGAAAGGTTTAAAATGGACGATACAATATTTTTTAATGGATGATACAATATTCTCTAGTGATTTTAGTGAGCTGGGTGTAAGTCTGAGACAGGTTTATTTATTATTTATTCAAAAGAATTACACTGAGTTTTAATGATGATAAATGTTTTCTAGCTTCAATGGTTTATGATGACTTTATTGATTTCCTGCTTTCTCCTCCGCCCCTCCTCATGTGATGACTCATTCTTAGAATCACTGTTTACATCTTCATACCTACACATTCCCTTCTCTAAATAACCCAGGATTCTTGGTGGTGGTATTTTGTTTTGTTTCGGTCTTTAATTTTGCATGTTAAATATATTATTTACTTTTTTGCAATGCACATATTGTGCTCACCAACCTAATCTGTCAGCAAATTTAGTGTGCCAAAAATAATTCCCTGTGATGGACCAAATTTTAAATTTTCTCTGTGTTCATCCATTGTAAATAACAATGTAGAGTATCTACTTGGCAGCATCACTGAAAATCCTCCTGACGTTGTTTATTACTAATTACCGGCATTGCAGAGTGTTCACATCATCATGGTTAAGGTCATGTCAGCATTTCCATGATCAAATTATACTTCCAAGACTTTAAGCAATGCATGCTTAAGGAACAATCTATACTGTACTATGTCTTGCAAATGGCAATAATTAAAACAGAAAGCTAATATTTGTAATGGGAGCATTCACCCCCCACCCCATCAATAATTAACATATTGAAGTAGTATATCATTACCAGGGATGGAGGAGAATATCATTTGACCCACATTTTTAAGTGGCCTGGCTTAATGTGCACCTCCTGAACTAATGGCTGCGCTTGTTCCTTTCTGGTCGGGGACAGAGGGTGGCGCTGGGGGGGGGCCCTGTTATCGCACTACTCCTTGGTGTGTGGAGTACCGCAGAGTGCAATTCTCTCCCCGATGCTTTTTAACATCTTTATGCGCCCCCTCACCCAGCTTGTCCGGAGCTTTGGCTTGGGTTGTCATCAGCATACTCTATCTGTTGATAGACGGCCACCCTGACTCGGCCCCAGACACACTGATCAGATGTTTGGAAGCCGTGGCTGGATGGCTACGTGGGAGCTGGTTGAAGTTAAATCCTTTGAAGACAGATGTCCTTTGGCTGGGTTGTGAAGATATGGGGTTGGGGGCCCAACTCTTATCCCTTGCAGGGGCACAATTAGTGCCAGCGCCTTCCGTCAAGAGTTTGGGTGTAATCTTTGCTCCTCCTCCTAGCAGACCTTCTTGCTTGCGTTCTCTCTCTCTCTCTCTCTCTCTCTCTCTCTCTCTCTCGTCTGCACTCGTCCCTTCTTTCCTCTCCTTGCTGCCTTCTGGCTCGCTCTCAGGGACCACCTTGCTGTGCCGCCATCTTGGGAGCCGGCCCTGCCGAAACCAGGCAAAATCTGGGGACAAGCCCACTCCAAGCCAATTTTTGTAAGATTGTGAATATAAGATGCACGTTAACTTTTCATGGACAGATTTTTTTGGGGGGGAGGGGAGGAGTGAGGCTTATATTTGGGCCAATACATAGTACTTTTTGATAAAATATCCAGTTAAATTCATATTTAGGTACGTATTTTAAAGGAATTTAAAATACAGATTAATGAACAGAGCAGAATGTGCTTTATTCACAAAGCTGCACTTGTGATGTTGACACATACCAGAAATAGATGACCCATCCACCCTATATCATTGCAAGCATGTTTGCGGCATCAGTATCTTCAAAGATAACTTTTCTTCCAAGCAGTGGTAGAGCACCTGCTTGGGAAAGATTTCTTTAAACTAGATGCTTTCTTTAAAAAGCAACAATGAAGTCATGCCCACAGCAACATTGCTGTTTGACACTACCTGCCTGATCCTCGCCACGTCTATGACATCCCTCCCAGGTTAAAGTAAAACCATGCTTACCATGTGAATGGGCATTTATCAACACAAGCACTCTTGTTTACATCAAATGAGTTTGCTCATTTACCATTAAAAAAATCCTACTGAATTTGGATAATTTTTATTATTACAATATTCATCTTGATTTCTACTAAATACCACTAAAATCAGACTGTTAAACCAAGGCAGATATAATAAAAGCATTTATTTTAAAAATCTAAAAACAACAGGTGGCGATGTGGGTTCAATCACAGAGCCTAGGGCTTCCCGATCAGGAGGTTGGCGGTTCGAATCCCCACGACAGAGTGAGCTCCCGTTGCTCGGTCCCACCTCCTGCCAGCCTAGCAGTTTGAAAGCACACCAGTGCAAGTAGATAAATAGGTACCACTGTGGCAGGAAGGTAAATGGTGTTTCTGTGTGCTCTGGTTTCTGTCACGGTGTCCCATTGTGCCAGAAGCTTCTCTCAGGTCCATCATGAGACGTCCGCCAGCTTCCAATCACAGATACCAGCAGCCTTCAAGCAAGCAAACTTGCCTTATTAGCATCCCACTGCCAGAGGATTGCCTCCTTCCATTCACCACTTTGCCTCCTTCAAGTGGAAGAAACCTGGGCAGTGCTGAATGTCACATCCATCGCCAGGTGTGTCCTGCTGCAAATCCACTCAGTTGCCAAGTGCTTTTGTGACATCACAAGAAACCCACAGCCAATGGCAACAGCTGGGGAGGCATTATCTTCATTGCTTTGAGCCTCATAATGGTGGGTGGACCTATCAGTGATTGTGTGCTTGTTTATTTGGGACACGAGAGGAGCTGTGGTCTAAATCACTGAGCCTCTTGGGCTTGCCGATTGGAAGGTCGGCAGTTCAAATCCCTGCAATGGGGTGAGCTCCTGTTGCTCTGTCCCAGCTCCTGCCAGCCTAGCAGCTCGAAAGCATGAAGTGCAAGTAGATAAATAGGTACCACTCCAGCGGGAAGGTAAACGGCGTTTCCGTGCACTGCTCTGGTTCACCAGTAACAGCTTCATCATGCTGGCCACATGACCCAGAAGCTGTATGTCTGCTTCCTCGGCCAATAAAGTGAGATGAGTGCCACAACCCCAGAGTCTTCCACAACTGGACCTAATAGTCAGGGGTACCTTTACCCTTTACCTTTAGACTTGCCTAAACAGTATATTTTTAGCAGCTAATACAACGAAAGTGACTGCCTAAAAGTAATATGCAGGATGTTCCAGCCAATAGGTGCTGCCACACTAAAATTTTGATTTTTCACAAATACAGAACAAACATTATATAGCACATGTAAAAGTGCCAGTTCCCCAGGTAGAAGCAGTTTAGTGGGCACAGTTGGAATAATCATTGGCTTCATCGGGGCTGCTTCTTAGGACATTTGCTAATGTTGCATCTGAGCTGATGGCATTTAGGTAATACTTTGCTTTGTGTTTTGCTCTATATTTAAGATTATGGCTTTATTTTTGGACTTATTTTTCTGATCCGTTGATTGCAATAAATTGATGTTAATTATGATGATGCAATATTTGGAGTTAAGCCTTATGAATATTGTCAAAATGGCTTCAATGTAGCTAAGTAATGAATTGAGCTAGAATTCTCTCAACTACAGTCAAACAGCAGTGGAAATAAAGTATTTATCATGTTTCATGTTCAGTCAGAACATTAGCACAGTATTTCATGTCTTTATTAGGCTGAAGTTTCTAATACTGCAGAATAATTTAAATGTCAATATTTGTCAATGATAAGTGAATGAGAGAAAATGAATGTCTGTGCATTTAATAATAATATAAAAAAGATGTCATGTCTCTTCTGGTGTTGAGAAAGTATATCGTAACTGAATATCAATGCCAGCAATCATTCACTATAGTAAAAGTCTGGGAAGTTGTGAATTATTTGATTTTCCTCAAGTCCACAGGCAATTTTAAAAAGTCATTTTTAAGGCCAGGTTTAGATGATGCTATAAAGGCTTGTCCTTCTAAACGCTAGTCAAACTTCTTTTTGCCAAAGTAAAAAGTCTCAGCCAGAAAGCGCTGAGGCCCCTTGTGGTTTTCAAGCTCTCTTGGGAAATAAGAGCTTTGATCTCCTCTATCTTTCATTTTCTGACATATATCCAAATCAGAAAGGCTGGGGCTGACATGGACTGTTTTACAGACAACACAACTGAATTTAGGCTAGGGACGCTTGATACACACAAAGATAGACACCTCTTATATTAATGGGGTTGACATCCTTGTTTCCATCATGTCCATCTTGTTGTCTTTTGGGGACCAACTGATTTATACATGAGCCACTGAAGCATTTAGTTTGCAAAATAGTTTTAAACTAGGTTTATTGTTTGTATCTTTATTCTGCTGGGCTGCATGCTATTGCCATTGATACTGCTGTTTTTATCACTGTATTTCATTGCTGATTCCAACACTGTTTTATGATTTAAACTAAGTATTGGTTGTAGTTCATATGGTGGCAGCCAACCTTTGAGGGGTTTATCCTAAAATGAGGCCTAAGCTGTCTATGAAATTATAATCAGCACCTTAATAAGAATTTAGCAAGGTGGAATACACATATAAGGATACAACTGTTTTGAAAAACCATAGTAACATAATTAAAAACTTCAGTTAAAATCAACACATAGGCATTTCCAATATCATATATATTTTTTGTTAACAAATCACTGTTTTCAAAAGACAGTGAAGGGACCACCAGAACTGCCCCATCAGAAGATCTCAGTGGTTGAGGTGGAGTATAAGGATTCAGGTGATGATGGAGTACAAGAGCCATGATCCCCAGATGTGAATTCTTTCCACCAAATAAGAGGCCCAACAGACCTCTTCTCTGGTTGAAAAAAATGCTAGGAACTCCATTGGCTAATCACCCAGGGATCATGGGCCTTGCACTTCAACCTCATCATCCATAGTGGAGAAAAATGCCCAGAGTGTCATTTTCTATGAAAGGCTTCTCCCATCTTCTCTGGTGTCCTCCACAACCTGCGAGCTGTTCCTCTAAGAAGGTTTTTATTTGTTTGTTTGTTCCCTTTGCAAAAAAGGGTGTGTGTGAATGTGTCAAATGAGTTGGCAATTCACTGTGCACTTTAAGAAATGTCGTCAAACACCCTGAGGACTTTCTTGTGGGTTTTGAGCACTAAGCAGTAATGCAAGAGGGGCACAATTGCTTTGGGATGACAGTACTTTGGTGCTTATCCTTTCCAAATGGTTTGCAAAGCCCTCTCATCAAATAAAGTGGGGGTAATAATTTTTAACAATGTGGCATACATAGATTTATTGCTTTTGAGGCAATGTTTCTAAGCCAAGGAAGTGCTGGCGAGGGGCGGAGAGGAGTGTTCAGCTGAACAAATGAAAATTGTTGAGCTCAGAATACACTAAGCAAGACAAATACGATTAGTTCAAGGTGTTCCCACAGAATGAGGAGAAACAATGCCGATAAGGAAAGATGCCTTTTACCAGAGGTACTTTGATTTCAATCTCCAAAGTGACAGGCTAATAAAATGTATTTGCTTACCTTCTTTGTCTCCCTGGTAAACATTCCCAGGGAAAATGTTTGTCTGATTACAAAATCAAGGACTATATTATACCCATCAGTTAAAGTAAGCTATGTTGAAAGGAGCCACAGTGCTATATATATAATTAAAATGACTGTATATTCTTGTCCTGATGCAAACTATGCCTGAGCTGTTTTTGCATCTGAAGTGAAATAACATAATGAAATTCCTCTCTTGCTCATATCTCCAGAGATGGAAGATGCAGGCAGAAAAATAATGCCTGCAGTGTAACTTGTTGCCCAATGTGAATTCCTAACATCATTTCATGTTAAGGTCAGTCCTGTTGAGATGGCAAGCTTATTTCCATGTTACTTACTGGTATCTAGAACCCATAAATATTCCTGTCTACACAGTACGTAAGGAAAGGTGCAAAAGAAGAAGAAGAAGAGTTTGGATTTGATATCCCGCCTTTCACTCCCTTTAAGGAGTCTCAAAGCAGCTAACATTCTCCTTTCCCTTCCTCCCCCACAACAAACACTCTGTGAGGTGAGTGGGGCTGAGAGACTTCAAAGAAGTGTGACTGGCCCAAGGTCACCCAGCAGCTGCATGTGGAGGAGCGGAGACGCGAAACCGGTTCCCCAGATTACGAGACTACCGCTCTTAACCACTACACCACACTGGCTCTCCAACCAACATGAGCTCCATTTTTCATAGGTGGATTCCCATAAAGCTGGTCTGGATCCTAAGTTAACTGAAGAAGTTTTATGGGAAATAAGTTTTCCAATCCCTCCTCCCCTCTGCAGGGATCTGTATCCTAGGAATGACCGCTCCCCACATAAAATGGGGGGCGCCTTTTGCATGGTCATGCGCAGCCCCCCGGATCCCAGTGCAGCTCCCGGTAGTACAGGCTGGCTTCGCCCTCCTCAGGCTGGATACCTGGAGGTCTCCGCCTACCTCCGCCAATTGCCCAATCCCGCCTGGGGAGGCATTGCCAGGGGATCGACCAGGTAGGGGGAGGGACCACCCTGCCAACACATCTAAAGTTGAACCTTACCTGCGAAGCATCAGGAAAAGCCTCTTTGGAGCGTTGTGGGGTAAAGTCTTCAGCAATGTGGGATGGGGTATGGGGGCATCCTCTATAAGAAGAAGAAGAGTTTGGATTTGATATCCTGCTTTATCACTATTGGAAGGAGTCTCAAAGCGGCTCACATTCTCCTTTCCCTTCCTCCCCCACAACAAACACTCTGTGAGGTGAGTGGGACTGAGAGACTTCAGAGAAGTGTGACTAGCCCAAGGTCACCCAGCAGCTGCAGGTGGAGGAGCGGAGACGCGAACCCGGTTCACCAGATTACGAGTCTACCACTCTTAACCACTAGACCACACTGGCTCTTGAGAGAAATGTCCAAAAATTGGAAGTTAACTTAAGGAAGTTCAGAGAAGGAATCCTTACCCCAGAATTTCCCATATTATCCCATGTTGTTCAGGGATGACCCTTATGATAAGTTAGCCTTCCATGAGCTTCCTTTAACTTATCTTAATATCTTAGCAATTGCATTTAGAGAGAACTTTTTGATCTGTCAAAATATCACATACACATTCTTGTTATTCACTTGAATACAAGTGTGTACACCAGATGTGTACTTGATGTTCTGCATAACAATGTGACATGTCTTGCAGTGCTGAGCTTATTGCTCTCCTTTTGTAGCAACGAGGGGTTGAATTTTCTGAAAATCAAGTTAATTAGCACTTTTTTTATACATAATTGCCATTTCAATTCTTAATTTTGACAAGAAATAAGTCCTCCAGATGTCAAACTCAGCCCTCCAGATGTTTTGAGACTACAATTCCGATCATCCCTGACCACTGGTCCTGCCAACTAGGAATCATGGGAGTTGTAGGCAAAAAAACATCTGGAAAGCCGAGGTTGAGGAAGCCTGCACTAACCAGTATCCTCACTCCCCTAAAAAGAAGAACAATTATTGCATTATATATATATAATATTATTATATATATTACCGTATTTTTCGCCCTATACGACGCACCGTCCCATAAGGCGCCCCTAGTTTTTTGGGGGGAAATAAAGGAAAAACATTTTATTTCCACCTCAGGTGCAGGGCTGGGGCAGGGGAAGCCCGAGCTTCCCCTGACCCCAACCCAGAACAGACAACTCTCCGCAAGCTGTGGGAGCCCAGCGCAGGGCTTGTATGCCTTGTGGAGAGCTGCGCAAAATCTGGGCGCGCTGCACTCAGCGTGCCCAGCCTTCAGCATGCAGGCAACTCTCCGCAAGCCGCGGGAGCCCAGCGGGGGCTCCCATGGCTTACGGAGATCTGTGGTGTGCACCAACCCCTCTCGCTCTCCAGGCTTCAGTGAAAGCCTGCATTCGCCCCATAGGACTCACACACATTTCCCCTTCATTTTTGGAGGGGGAAAAGTGCGTTCTATGGGGCGAAAAATACGGTATCTATATTATGATACACATAATACTATATGCATTTTATATGCATATACACCCCAGATTTCCTAAACGGACCATCACATAAACAAATAGACACAACAATGCATATAACTGTATAAACAGACTTAGGCATTAATAACACTTACAAAATTATGTTGCAAACATATCCTAAAGCCTGGGTCCTGACTATTATACATATTTTTGCCTATAATTGGACAGGATTTTTTTATTTAAAAAAACAAAAACAACCAGCCATGCACAAGTGACTCTAACATAAGTGGTCACTCGGTGTAAAAGGTGGTCTGCTGTTAGCAAAGTTCTGTTGGGTTGTAGCCACCTACCAATCGGGTGTTGTGGCTGACCACTCATACCCACCCGCAACACAGGGTGTCGGTTTCCAGGTCTCACCGCAGATCGGAGGACCCGATCTTTCATTGTGATGAGATGGTCAAAGGCTTTCTGGCTCTTTCCCCCACTTTTCATTTCAGCACATTGCTCACCAGATTCATCAAAATGTTTTGAGCACAATGCCCCTGGAAGTGGCTGTGTGCTAGAGCACGCCGCCTCTTCCTAGGTACTTGTATTGAGAAAAAAGATGGGTGCCCCATGTACTTATACAGTCATACCTCATGTTATGTCTGCTTCATGTTACGTTCTTTCAGGTTAGGTCCTGTGGCGACCAGGAAGTACCGGAAAGGGTTACTTCTGGGTCTCACCACCTGCACATGTGCAGAGGCGCAAAATGATATCACGCGCATGCGCAGAAGCAGCAAATTGCAACCCGTGCACACGCAGATGTGCTGCTGTGGGTTGCGCTCTTTTCATGTTGCGAGCGGGCCTCTGGAACGGATTCCGTTCGCAGCCAGAGGTACCACTGTAAATCATTTCCCAGTAATTTTTAATTATTTTGCAATTCCACCACATATGAAAAAAGTGCCTTCTTTTTCTTTACACTTCAAACACTTATTGGAGCCTGTTCTATACATTTTTGCTATTTTTGAAGGTTTTTTTTTTAAACTGCATCACATCTTAAATGGCTTGTGGGA
The DNA here is from genome assembly GCF_964106915.1 of Podarcis gaigeae. Lineage (NCBI taxonomy): Eukaryota > Metazoa > Chordata > Lepidosauria > Squamata > Lacertidae > Podarcis > Podarcis gaigeae. The sequence continues at coordinate 10,521,187 of NC_139687.1, read as the reverse complement.
AAAGAATACTCTCCTCAGAGTGGACCACCGAATAGCTCAGTTGGTTAGAGTGTGGTGCTGATAACACTAAGGTTGCAGGTTCAGTCCTCATATGGGACAGTGACATATTCCTGTACTGAGGGGACTGGGACTAGATGATTCTCAGGGTCCCTTCCATCTCTACGATCCTATGATCTTTTCTATACATGTGTAGTGTAAGCACCCATGTGCCTAACTCTTTCAGTCACCTATGCAACATTCAGTCCCAACATTAATCTGTTTGCACTGACGTCTCCATTTTATAATCTCACAATGTTCTCTGGGTACCAACTTAAACAATAGCGTTTTCTATCATTGCTTCATGTGGCGAATCTATTAAGCTCTGTGATAACAGGTTCATCTGCTCAGTTTATTTCCCATATGCTGTACATTTAAGTGTTTGCCCCGATTGCTAGGATAAAAATAAATGATTTTTTTCTTCATTTTTTTGTTTTTGTGTTTTGGGTATAATGATGCAAATGCCATCATGCCCTCAGATGAACATAGCTTATGCTGCCATGGCTTCAAATTACTCTCTTTAAGAAAATATCTCACAAATTTGGCTCTGCTAAGGAAAGAAAGGGACGCGGGTGGCGCTGTGGGTAAAACCTCAGTGCCTAGGACTTGCCGATCGTATGGTCGGCGGTTCGAATCCCCGCAGTGGGGTGAACTCCCGTCTTTCAGTCCCAGCTCCTGCCCACCTAGCAGTTCTAAAGCACCCTTAAGTGCAAGTAGATAAATAGGTACCACTTTATAGTGGGAAGGTAAACAGCGTTTCCGTGTGCTGTGCTGGTGCTGGCTCGCCAGATCAGCTTCGTCACGCTGGCCATGTGACCCGGAAGTGTCTGCGCACAGCGCTGGCTCCCGGCCTCTTAAGTGAGATGAGCGCACAACCCTAGTGTCGGACACGACTGGCCCGTACGGGCAGGGGTACCTTTACCTTTAACTTTAAGGAAAGAAATCTGTACTGATAATGGGCTTAACGGTTGTGTAGAGGTATACAGACTGTTTAGCAATGCAAGGACAGATTCTACATGGCCTCTACCCAGCTGCAGACCTTTAGGGTAACTACCTTCGGTGTTTAGGAAAGTGCAAAGACAGCTTTCTCCCCTTTCCATTACAAGGTTGTATGATGACCCTGAAGCAGGGACAAGATTGACTTCATTTTTCTCCAGCCTTGCATACCAATGAATGCAAGCAGCTGCACTCTCGTTTCAGCCAGACTTTGATCATGTGCAAAGAATTAAGAATGTCTCCGAGGACAATGCCTCTGTACTCCTTTCTCTACTCCACCGCACTCTGCTGACTTCATCAGATCCAACCCTAGATGAGCCCATGCCTTAACAGTATGGTGTTGATGCTTGCCAGGAAATGTACTGCTGCCTTTCGTGTGGTTCTTCCTCATTTTAGGATCCATGACTGAGCAGCGAATACATTTTGATCACATAAGGAACATTATCTATTATCTATCACCCATCGTTTATCTAGCTGTCGTACTACATCTTTTCAGACATCACAGTTGAAATCAGCTTTTGTTATACTCAATTTTGCATTCCGTTGCAGGTTCATTGTGGCTACTATACATGTGCATCTGCTGTAGAAGAACTTGAAAAATTGGGGGGAAGTGACCGAGAGGATCTATAGGCCCCCTGTGCAAAGGCTAAAGGTGTGGTTTCATCAGCCGATGGGTTTCCATCAGGCGATGGGTTATGAATCCCATCGCCTTCATAACCCCAGGACTAGTTTCTCCACCCTACCTAAGATAATTTCCTGTAGCCTTTCATTGCCAGAGTAATTCCATGGCAAAATGATAGGTGCATGTATTGGCAACCCATGCTAGGAGTCTTTTTGGCAGAGGGCTGAAATAACTTTGCTTTTATTATATTTTTAATTTTTTAAATGTTTTTATTAGCAATTTCAGCATAACTTATCAAAACATATCACATTCATTATTTTTCTCCCTCCCCCCTCAAACCCTCCCTCCCCTCCCCCAGAGACTTCCCTCAGCTCCTCTCTCTGACTTCTCAACACATATTATTCTTTGCATGCTATAAAATTATGCAAATCCTGCATTATCTATCTGCCATGTATTCTAAAAGTAAATTATCATTGTTCATTTCATTTATATACTGCTATACTGATATATATAAGGGGGGGATCTCAAAGCAGTTTACAACCTATATTAAAACATCAAATAAAACAGCCCAGAATGAAACATTACTGAAGACAGTCAAATATAAAGCATACATTTAAATATAATTAACATTTATTCAAACATAATTAACAGGAAACTAAAATGTTATCCTAAACATTTAAAAACAAAAACAGAGGAGATCAGCTGCAGAATGCACATTTAGCAGAGCAAAGTTAACAAAAAATTATCTTAAACATTTTAAAAGAAGTTACAAGGTAGGTAGCCATGTTGGTCTGCTGGAGTCGAAACAACAACAACAAAAATTCCTTCCAGTAGCACCTTAGAGACCAGCTAAGTTTGTTATTGGTATGAACTTTTGTGTGCATGCACACTTCTTCAGATACCTATGGAATGTACCACACTGAGCTGCATGAAATGGAAGTCCATCAACTTCACTGCTTTCTGAAGAAATGTGCATGCCCATGAAAGCTCATAGCAATAACAAACTTAGTTGGTCTCTAAGGTGCTACTGGAAAGAAATTATTATTATTATTATTATTATTATTATTATTATTATTATTATTTCAAAAGAAAGCATTACTAAGTGAAGTCAAATATAAAATTCGCATTTGAAACAGCATAGCTAGCAAAAGAATAAAACATTCTCATAAGCATAGAACGTATCTGCTGCTGTAGCTGCAAATCCAGCCAACGGTGGTTCATGGCAGGGACTACGGGTGCTCATGCTCAATGTGCCAGGTATGCACAAAAAGGCAACCAAGAGAGTCTCTGGCCTCTTCAGCAGCCTCAGCTTTTGTAGCTGGAGTCAGTCCAGGCTCCGCCCTCCCAGTCCTGGTAGAAAAAGACCTGCAAGGCAGGGAGCAGGTCTTCCAGGACTTGCACCCAACTTAGATGAACAGAAGCACTTTTCCAGGCAAATGGCAAACATAAAGGTTTTTTCTTAATGTTGTCAACAAGCAACACTCAGTTTGAAGTGTATGTTTTTGGGGTGTGTGTATATTTGTAGGGTGTGAAGTAATGTTACAATACATTCACTAATGGAGAAAAACATTATTCATCAATGTCTTGGTTTCTCTTTTTCTCTCCTTAGGACAGGCAAAATAGAACATCAGATAAAATAATAATAATAATAATAATAATAATAATAATAATAATAATAATAATAATAATAATAATAATAATTACTTATATCCTGCCCATCTGGCTGGGCCTCCCCAGCCATTTTGGGTGGCTTCCAACAAGAGATTAGAAATACACTGACACATCAGTCATTAAAAATTTCAATAAACAGGGCTGTCTTCAGATGTCTTCTAAATGTCGGATAGTTGTTTATTTCTTTGACATTGGATGAGAGGGCATTCCACAGGGCAGGCACCACTAACCGAGAAGGCCCTCTGCCTGGTTCCCTGTAAAAGCCACTATATATTTTGCATACTATTCCTTTTTACTCCAGTACTTTTTAAAATGTACTGGAGATCATTTCTTTTATATATTTCTCCCTTCTTCTTCTTTTGCAAACTGTGAAAGAAGACATGTGCCCAAATGAAATGCAATATGGGTTATATCATGAAAGTTTCTAAAAACATATTTTTTCATTAATATAATTACAGTTAATTTTTTCCTTTTTTTTCTTTTTCCCTATAATCCACTCTGAGCCTTAGGAAAAGGGCAGGAGAGAAAAACGAATTAATTCAGCTGGTAATTACGCACCCATTATGCCAGATGTTTAGATATTATCACAATCTCACCGGACTGTTCCATCAGTTGATTCTAGGCGATATTTTAACAACTAAATTAGAACATGTCATCCACCTCACATGGATATCCAAATCTTCAAGTGCTCATTTTTGTCATCCCCTGCCAAAAAAAGCAAAAGCAGAACACAACACACTTCTAGTTTTCTAAAATTATTATTTTTTCTGCTGATTTGGAAATGTTCCAAGACTAGATAAATTAGATTTTTGAATGCCAGACAATACCACAGGGAGCACTAATGTAGCATTCATATTACCAGTGTGCCTATCAGAACTTGACTGAATGTCCCGAATAACTTTTTCCAACTCTTTCTGCCTTGGGTTAAGTAATATTCACGTTCCAACATCTTTCTTTCAGTCCCTTTCTATCCCCATCTTTTGTACATGTACCCAAACTGTTCTGCAGCAAATTTAATTGCATTCCACCTTCCCTGTTTATCCTAATTCAGCTTTACACATGTCTGCCTGGCCTCTTCCAATTGGCATTGGGTCTTCTAATCTTTTGCACCCTTTAGCCTTACCCAAATAATTGCCAATCCAGTTTAAATATACAGTGATACCTCTGGTTACAGATGCTTCAGGTTACATATGCTTCAGGTTACAGACTCCGCTAACCCAGAAATATTACCTCGGGTTAAGAACTTTGCTTCAGGATGAGAACAGAAATTGTGCTCCGGCAGCACGGCAGCAGCAGGAGGCCCCATTAGCTAAAGTGGTGCTTCAGGTTAAGAACAGTTTCAGGTTAAGAACGGACCTCCGGAACGAATTAAGTACTTAACCCAAGCTACCACTGTAGTGCTATTTTTCTAGAAAAAGAGGTGCTGAACTCACCATGAACTCTTCTCTTGTTCTCTTATAATGGCAATGGCGCCCACCTGAGAGATGCTAGAACTGAGTTCCAGTGAATTCTGGCTGAAGGGGGGGAAAAGCTGCCCAAACTGTACAGAAATTTATTTATGTATGTTACTACAGCAGCAAAAATGTTGTTGTTTAGTCGTTTAGTCGTGTCCGACTCTTCGTGACCCCATGGACCAGAGCACGCCAGGCACCCCTGTCTTCCACTGCCTCCCGCAGTTTGGTCAAACTCATGTTAGTAGCTTCGAGAACACTATCCAACCATCTCATCCTCTGTCGTCCCCTTCTCCTTGTGCCCTCAATCTTTCCCAACATCAGGGTCTTTTCCAGGGATAAATAAAGCTGCCCAAACTGTACAGAAATTTATTTATGTATGCTACTACAGCAGCAAGAATGTTACTTGCCCCAAAATGGAAAGAAGCAGAAGTCCCAGCAAAGGGAGAATGCATACAAAACATTACGGAATATGTAGAAATGGCGAAACTTACCAGAAGGATAAGAAATCAAGTTAGCAAACTTTTTTTCTTATAAAATAATGAAAATGGTTTATTGAATATTTACAGATAAATTGTAAACAGATAAGAACATTGGCAGGATTATTGTAATAACCTGCAGTTTCATAAGATTTGGTGAATAAATGAACAAATTAAGTTAATTTGGATATGCAGAAGATATTAAAAATAAATTTAAGGAACCGCAGAAAGAGGAAGGAAGTCAAGTTTTGAAATGTTAAAAAGACTGTAAAATTACTGAAATGTATAAACCTGAAAATCATTTTTTTTTCCTTTTAAAAAAAAAGCCCTGCCAATCTTTCCTTTCTGGAAAAAAACAACCCTTCACATTCACCAATCTTGGCATCCTTGTTGGTTTCCCCCTCCCAATAAATTGTATATTTGTTTTTCCCTGAGCTTTGCTTTGCCACCTGATTCCTGATTTTTCCCTGTATTAGTGCAATTGGTCCTGTGGACTCCAAAGACATGCCATATGTTCCTTCTGTATATGGTCTTCCCCTACATGTGTAGATGTGGGCACGTGGCAACAACTATCACACAGCAACGTGGCTGAACAGCCTTCAATGTAATGAGATCGCAAGGATAGCTCCCCTTCAGTAGCCAATTGCACCCATGACCTGTAAGAAATTGGGTGGCTGGATGTTCTTTCTCTGGAAAAGTGCCCCTAGCATCTGTTTACTTCCCTCCCTCGCGGGTGGTGCTGTGGGTTAAACTACAGAGCCTAGGACTTGCCGATCAGAAGGTCGGCGGTTCGAATCCCCGCGATGGGGTGAGCTCCCGTTGCTTGGTCCCTGCTCCTGCCAACCTAGCAGTTCGAAAGCATGGCAAAGTGCAAGTAGATAAATAGGTACCACTCTGGCGGGAAGGTAAACGGCGTTTCCGCGCGCTGCTCTGGTTTGCCAGAAGCGGCTTAGTCATGCTGGCCACATGACCCGGAAGCTGTACGCCAGCTCCCTCGGCCAATAAAGTGAGATGAGCGCTGCAACCCCAGAGTCGGCCACGACTGAACCTCATGATCAGAGGTCCCTTTACCTTTACTTCCCTCCCTAACCACAACAAATCTTGTCATTAGAAGAAGAAAAACCCAGTTAAATTGCTATAATAATGCCTAAGAAATACTGCAGCATGGAACAGGGATGAAAGGTGCTCTCTTTTGCAAATCTGAAGCACACTTCAAAAGCGCTTACTTAATCTCCTGAACTAGCAACTGGGTAATCCAGTGCTACAGTTTTGGGCCTGGGCTGGGCCTCAGATCAGACAAATGCTCAGAGAGGGACGAGACATGCCTGGCATTCAGATAGTTCCAGGCTCAATCTTTGGCATCTCTAGTTAAAAGAATCAGATAGCAGGTGGCGGGGAAGATTTCTGCCATAGACCCCGGAGACTTGGTGTCAGTCAGAGTAGACAGTACTATAATAGGTGAACAAACAGCCCAGCTTGATGCAAGGCTGCTTTCTATGGCAGCAGTGTGAAAAAGCTTTCCCATGATATGGCTACAAATCCCTTAACTAAAATATAGGTCTCTCAAAGTTCCCACAGTCTTCCAAGAAAATTGTGTACCTTGGCATATCTAATTTGAAACACCATTTGTCTAAGTGTCCCTGTTAAATGGAACAATAGTTATTCTAGCAAATTGTGAGCTGATTTAACATTTAACTATAGCCTGGTAAAACATGAAACAGACAGTTCAGTATAATGCATTCAACCTCTTCCCCATTTTCCTAAAGCAACTGGTCTTATTGTTCTCTCACTTTGAACAAGGGAAGGAAATTATAAGAGTCTGACTTAACTCACAGCTGAGCAACAGAATTAAACTTCCCATCTTGACGCTGCAGCTTTGCTTCCTTTAGATTTGTCTATTTGACTCCAATTAACGTTAATTGAAGCTATAGGCATGCAATGGGATATAGCCCTTAACTATCATTGCCTTGTCAGTGTACATTAAATACCTTAGGGGGAAAAGTTCTCTCTTGGACTAAAATACAGTGGTACCTTGTTTAAGAACAGCCTATTTTATGAACAACTTGGATTAAGAACGCTGCAAACCCGGAAGTAGGTGTTTTGGTTTGTGAACTTTGCATAACATGTTGAGCATGTTCCATTTGTAAATTGAATCCCCTGCTGCTATGAGAAAGCACAACTTGGTTTAAGAACGCTTTGGTTTAAGAACGGACTTCCGGAATGGATTAAGTTTGAAACCAAAGTACCACTGTATTATTGAAGTACTGGGACTCAAAAAAGAAAAGGTGGGTTTTGGTGGGGGTATTTTTTGCATTCCTAAATGTATAATTCTAATGTGATTCCATATACAAAGGAAGAGCTTAAAGGATATATGAATTCTAAATATATATATATATTGGTGATGAAAAATTCCAAAGAAATGTATGCTATAATAAACCATTAATCTCATAGTTTAGCCATATACTTCAGTAGTGTGATGTGCTGACTACTGTGCTTTAAATGATTTTTCTCAAGGAACTTTTCTTTGGGTGGGATGTCCCCCCAAAAAACTTAATATTTAAAAAGAACAAAAAAATGAATGTGTACTGAATTTGGTAAGTCAGCTACAGTGGTTCCTATATGTCACAGAAATTATGTAACTGTTTGCCTTTCAGACTGTTATATATATTTCCATCTTGCAGCTATGAATTAGTGATTTGAAAAACTGAACACAATCACAAAGGGAGCCCTTGACAAAGCCAGTTGCACTACACAGCTGCTGCTGCAGGAACTAACAATATGTTCATTTCTGAAGTTATTAATAGGGGTCACAGGCAACATCCCAAAAGCTTGAAATGGGAAACAATAGGGACCAAAAACCAAATATAAAATATGTAGTCAAAGGGTTTGGTGTACAGTAGATGTTAAAGGTAAAAGGTAAACAACCCCTGGATGGTTAGTCCAGTCAAAGGTGCTCATCTCGCTTTCAGGCTGAGGGAGCTGGCATAGTCCAAAGACAGCTTTCCGGGTCATGTGACCAGCTTCTGGCACAACGGAACACCGTGATAGAAATCAGAGTGCACGGAAACACCATTTATCTTCCCTCCACAGTGGTACCTCTTTATCTACTTGTACTGGTGTGCTTTCAAACTGCTCAGTTGGCAGGAGCTGGGACAGAGCAACAGGAGCTCACCCTGTCATGGGGATTCAAACCGCTGACCTTCCGATTGTCAGGCCCAAGAGGCTCAGTGGTTTAGACCACAGTGCCACCCGCATCCTGAATAAACAAGCACACAATCACTGATAGGACTCAAAGCAATGAAAATGATGTGTCCTCAGCTGTTGCCATTGGCTGTGGGTTTCTTGTTGTGATGGCCTGGGAATCTGATTCAGAGGCTGAACCGGAGGAATCCCAGCCTGCACAGGAGTCCCCGCCTCCAGGGCCGGCTGAACTGGGGCAGGGCCTTGATTCTGAAGCGCCTGCACCTGTGCCGGATCCTCAGGAGCAGGCACCAGGTGAATCCACTCTAGCTCCAGAGGTGGTTGAGGACTCAGTGCCTACAGGTGAGTCTCCCCCTGGGTCCAGTAACCCTTCAGCCTCTCCTGAACTGCAGAGGCTCAGGGCAGAGAGGCAGAGGGAACTGGTTTCTCCCAGGAGGAGTGCTCGCCTTAAGGCCAGAAGAGGCAGGTCTCCTGGGGGCCGGGACCGCACCTGGCCTCAGAGAAGATAAAGGCCAGTCAGCCCGGTCCCAGGTTGCGGGAGCAACGTTGTTGAAGAGCTGTTTCGGCCAGCACCCAGTCCGGTTCCCCCAGAGTTCCTGTCCTTGGCGGCTCCTCGCTGTGGACCCCGCTTCGCTCGTGGAGGACTGTCTGCTGACCCCCGACTCAGGTCCTGTCCTGGACCTCGCCCCACAGTAACCTCCCCCCTGGACCAACACACTTGTGATGTCACAAAAGCACTTGGCAACTGAGTGGATAGAAAGGCAGGCCAAGGGGAAAGCCCTTTTCTATTTCCAGCAGGACACACCTGGCAATAGATGTGACATTCAACACTGCCCAGGTTTCTTCCACTTGGAGGAGGCAAACTGGTGAATGGAAGGAGGCAATCCTCTGGCAGTGGGATGCTAGGGAGCGATAATAAGGCAAGTTTGCTTGCGTGAAGGCTGCTGGTATCTGTGATTAGAAGCTGGCGGACATCTCATGATGGACCTAACAGTAGCTTCTGGCACAATGGGACACCATGATAGAAGCCAGAGCACACGGAAACACCATTTACCTTCCTGCTGCAGTGGTACCTATTTATCTACTTGCACTGGTGTGCTTTCAAACTGCTGGGTTGGCAGGATCTGGGACAGAGCAATAGGAGCTCACCCCGTCGCAGGGATTCAAACCTCCCACCTTCTGATCAGCAAGCCCAAGAGACTCAGTGGTTTAGACCATAGCACCACCCGCGTTCCCACAGTAGATGTCACACTTCCCAACTACATAGTTGAGTCCATAGATTTGCCAGTAGAAGGCTGTCAGATGATGCACCTCTCTCTCTTCTGCTCTGCCTGATGGATTCATCCCACTCACCCCAAAGAAAATGTTGTCCTAAGAGTGAGGGAACCTTGATGAGTGGCATAGACTAATTGCAGGGGAAGATGGCAGAAAACCAGATAGTGGCATATTATTCTGCATTGACAGAAGATTCATTCACCTGATTTTCTACCACCACCCCTTTCCCCCTTATCCACCTGTCCCATCCCCTGTCCCAGAATCTAAGGGGAACATTTGGGGAAGCTCTGGGGACTGGAAGAAGAAGAGAAGATGGGAAAACCAGCTTCCTCCAGCCTTGTTACACAGATATTCTCTGCAGGCAGCCCACTGATTTCATGATTCCATGTGCTGCATGTCTGAATATAGTGAGACTTCCTTCCTTTTTTGTATAGATGTTTCATATTTTAGCCATTTCCTTAAACCACACACCCTTCAACAGAGCAGTGATTCAGGGAGCTGTGCCCTGGCAAAGGACAATGAACAACTCTAGCAGAAATCCAACACTTTCCTGTGTTTTGATTTCTTCTCTTTAACCTGGAGCCCCTGGCTGCTAGCCTGTGAAAGAGAAAGGAGGAGAGAAAGGAGAAGACTCACCGTCTGCCTCTTCCCTGGCACCTTCTAGCTCTGTTGGTTTGGGAACATCAATCACACTTCTAGTAGTAGCTACATGGCTGCTGTTCCCTACACATCTGCTGCTGCTGGACCCAGTGCCACAAAGCAACAGTAAACGCGAACATAATGGTCTTCCTAAGAACAGAAGCAGAGTTGTCAGCATTGAAGCCAGTCTAAGGCGGGTGGGGGGAAGCTAGCAATGCTTTGCAATGCAGTATCATTTGCTGAACCTAAAGCATTCTAGAAGAATAAATGCAGGAACTCACAAAGATAGAATCAACTAGCCGACAAAAAAATAATAATTATGTTTTACGGATTCTGATGGACTGTTTTTATTATATTGTGTATCTGAAGAAGTGTGCATGCACACGAAAGCTCATACCAAGAACTAAGTTAGTTGGTCTTTAAGGTGCTACTGGAAGGATTTTTTTTTGTTTTTATTATAGTTTGCATGTCAAGGTCCCCAAGCCACCCCCCAAATAACTCACTTAATTTTTGTTTATGGTTTTTGGCATAATTTTGGCCACAACTTTATTTAAATACAAAACCGTGAGTGGTTGTTTAGGCATTGGTTAAGACTATCTGTCCCCCCACCTGGGGACAGAACTGACTCCCGGGCACCACCGAAGGACAGTGCGGGGGAAAGCAAGTCGGGGAGAAATAGAGCTGAGTCACAGACCCTCAATTCTCATCCGCATGCTCTCCAAAGGCTTCCCGGCCCTAGTCTCATTCCAGGGATTTGACAAAAAGATGGCAAGCCCCAGGATTCCTTTAACGGAATTCCCTTTCCGCAGCAACCATGGAGGGGCAGGCCCAGCCTATCCTAACCCCTCCTCCACCAATTTATAACCAATGCCTAACCGCAACCCTACAAGTTGTGACAATTTGCTACGCAGTAGGCAAAAACCAAATGGCCCAGCCAATCAGCCAGATGGACAAAATTCCTACCAGGCCCCTGCCCCAACAGCAGATGACCCCATGACAGGCATAGCAAGGTCAATGCAACAACCCCTTACTCAAGGGCGGGTGGGCGGGTGATCCATTGTACGCAGCAAATAGAAAGCTCCAGGCTGCGTGCAGAGTATTTAAACATTTTACCCCTCCCACCAAAATTGCAACATAACTTTTACCCCAGCAACCCAGTGAACCAGTCACTGCCCCAGGCCATCTTTAGAGACCCTGCCTGGTAACAGAGGGGTGGCTCGGCAGACCCCACCGCAACACGTGCTCTCCATGAGGGAGAACACGCTTTGTGTCTTATAATCTGTCTTAATATTGCATCATGCCACTCCAATCTCTGATCATGTTTCCTTTGGGGATGAAGCATAGTGGAGACCGTGGTTCCTTTATGACATATGGTTTATTTGCACATATCGACAACCTGAGCCTACATGGGAGGGGTTCATATCTTGAGCACCCCAAGAGGGTCTCGTTTCTTCCACAGTTGGAGCCTTTATTCAAACAGCCATCAAACATTGCTCTCTGACTATCGCTGCAGATTTTTGCTTTACTTCTAGGTCCCATCACTGCAAACTCTAAATTCAGGCTTCTCACTATCTCTGAGTTATGGATCTGTCAGCTCACACAGAGCCTCATTTTCTTTGTTTGCTTAATGGCCCATCACCCATGCAATCATCTCGGCACAGGAAGGTAGCCTGGCTTATATTTTAACACTTGCTTGATCCAGGGATTGGAAGGATCTCACATACAACCAACTTTCTCACCCTATCCCCCAAACTGGTAACAATATGCTTCGTGAAAGTGTTTGCTTGCATTAGTTGCAGTTACAGAGTTGTGCGCAGGAAGGTAGAGCAGTATAGTATCAGGGATCATTCACTCTGAGAAATTCATAGAGAAAAGAATTCTTCATTCAAAATAGTACCCGGCATCAAAGCATCAACAAAACCATCAGGAAACCACATGCCAAGTTTGGCAACGATCTCTTGTGAGGCAGTCAAACCTATGTTTGACCAGTGTGAACCAGTGTGGTCTAGTGGTTAAGAGCGGTAGTCTCGTAATCTGGGGAACCGGGTTCGCGTCTCCGCTCCTCCACATGCAGCTGCTGGGTGACCTTGGGCTAGTCACACTTCTCTAAAGTCTCTCAGCCCCACTCACCTCGCAGAGTGTTTGTTGTGGGGGAGGAAGGGAAAGGAGAATGTTAGCCGCTTTGAGACTCCTTTGGGTAGTGATAAAGTGGGATATCAAATCCAAACTCTTCTTCTTCTTCTTATGTCAAAGAATGGGTGAAGGTATGCCAAAATCACATTTCAGCCTACCACCTTGATTCAAAATGGCACCCGGTATCCCAATGGTGATGAAGTCTGCCCCTCCCCACATGAGGAACAGAGTTTGGTGGTGATGTCTTAAGAAGTATCCAAATGTGTATAGAGAACAGACAGACACAGAAATCACTTTCCAAAATATATAGCAGATCATGGTAGTTTTGGCAATGGAGGGATTTTTATTTCCAATTAGTTAGCCAGCTCAGCTCAGTCCAGTTATCTTTTTTTCCACAAGCTAGCAGTTGTTGTTGTCCAGCTTTTAAATCCAAGGGCCAAGCATGTTATGGCTATGCTGTTCCACCAAGTCTTAATTATGATTCATGTACACTGCTGTCATTCTGAGTGGCAAACTCGAAATAATCAGAAAATCCTTCAGGACTAAAATGACAGTCTGAAGGATTTGGAGGTATGTAGCAGTGCATCACTCTCCCATGGTGGAGGGTACATGCCAAGATTTGCTTGCACACCTGGGATTTGGGACCAAAAATTCAGCGGAGGAAATTGAGCACCAAGCATCCAAAGTCAATCTGGGGATGAAGTGCTTATCTGCAGGTCTCAGTCTTGGAATTTAATCTGAAAAAGAAACAAAGACTCAGTGTAGCCAATGAACAATAAGGAATTGTGTTGACCCACAAGTGGTTTGTTTCAGGAGCTCTGCTAGCACCAGCTGAATACTCAAGATGACCTCACAATTGGTGACTATGGGGTGCAGCGCTCATCTCACTTTTAGGCTGAGGGAGTCGGTGTTTCTCCACAGATAGCTTTCCTGGTCAGGTGGCCAGCAGGACTAAACTGCTACTGGCACAAAGAGACACTGTGATGAGTGCCAGAGCACACGGAAACACCATTTACCTTCCCAGTGCAGCGGTACCTATTTATCTACTTGCACTGGTGTGCTTTCAAACTACAGTGGTACCTTGGGTTACAGACGCTTCAGGTTACAGACTCTGCTATCCCAGAAATAGTACCTCAGGTTAAGAACTTTGCTTCAGGATGAGAACAGAAATCGTGTGACGGCGGTGCAGCAGCAGCAGGAGGCCCCTTTAGCTAAAGTGGTGTCTCAGGTTAAGAACAGTTTCAGGTTAAGAACGGACCTCCGGAACCAATTAAGTTCTTAACCCGAGGTATTACTGTACTAGATTGGCAGGAGCTGGGACAGAGCAACGGGAGCTCACCCCGTTGCAGGGATTCAAACTGCTGACCTTCTGATTGCCAAGACCAAGAGGCTAGTGATTTAGACCACAGTGCCACCCGTGTCCCATATGCCCCAGTGCCTGGGTGAGGACAAGCTATCTCCTTGCTGTGGAGTCTGTCCCATGGAATGCAGTAGGCAGGGGGTAAGAAAGGAGATTTCAGGCCTTTGTTTGCAAGCTTGCACTTTTCCCTTTAATAAACTACTAAGACCTGATCAACCTGGTGGTATGGGAAGCCTTATTTGGGAATCTCAGTATTCCCCTGTGAGCCTCGGATGAAGGGTGTCATAGAAATTTAATAAAATTAATTTACTTTAATAAATATAATAATACTATTGCCTCAACCTGCTTGGCCAAAAAATCTCGCACAGCTACTTTGATCAAGGGAAGCCTGACCTTCATGGAGTTACTTAGTTTTTTAAAAGAAAAAGACTGGGTTGGTCTTAATTATATATTTACCTTCTGGGATAGCTGCTCTACCTCCTTTAACATAGAATTTATCACCCCTTTCCTATTGATATAGATGTTAGATCTTCCTCTAGCACCTGAATCTTCTCCAGGCATTCAAAAGAATGCGCTCTCAGTGTCTTCACACCAGCTCTGCTTTCAGTCCTGTCACACTGAGTTTTCCATATTATTCAGTTTTACATGAATTCATTTTATTTCCATTTACTTTTAATATTTTACTTTAATATTTATTTATTAATATTTATTAATAACCTTTCATTTTTAAAGGGGCATGTTATGATCTGCCAGGGAAATTTGACATTTCAGGTTCATGTTGTAGCTTATTTGAGTCAGAGATAACTTCAGTGGATTCTATCCTGTGCTGCTTTTATGCAGGTACAAACCTTATTTGTGATGGTCTGATGACTAGATACAAATAAATGAATCTGAATCTTCACACAATCTTGTTCATATGCTATGCTACATATGCTATGAACATGAACTGTGCGTATATGTAGAAAACATCTGAAGGCAGCCCTGTTTAGGGAAGTTTTTAATGTTTGATGCATTTATCATGCTTTTAATAATCTATTGGGAGCCGCCCAGAGTGGCTGTGGAAACCCAGCCAGATGGGCGAGGTATAAATTGTTGTTGTTGTTGTTTTATTTACAGAAAGCCTATGTCCAGTTTGCACCAATGTATTTTCATTAATTAATTTATGCCATGGTTTAAGGCTACAATGCTAGGCAGATCACCCCTTACTAATTCTAATTAGGTTCCATTGTATTCACTGAAGTTTTCTTTTGAGTAAATATTCACAGGATTGTGTTGTATGTAAGCTTAATTTAGAAATTTGAGCTTCTGTTAATTTTGTAATGCATTTATAAACCCATTTGAAAAACACCTGCTAGAGTTAAAGGGGGGATGAGTAGACACTATTCTTCAAGCTACGCTCAACTGCAATGTCTCAGAGCAGAGACAGAATGAAATATTTTCCTCCCTTTGCTGCTTTGCTTTTTATCGCTTTCACTCTACTTCCCCCAGGTATGTCTAATATCTGTGCCAGTAAAAGAGTTCAAGTATTTAAATTTATTGTTTTTAACCCTGTGGCACTCATGCTGGAGTGTCAAATCACTTAAATAATAGCATCAACTGCCCCTCCTCAATGCTTTTGCAATTCTATTTCCTTTTAGGCATTCCTGCAAAGTACTAAAAAAAATTATTGTTGAGAGGGGGAAGCAAAAGTACATTGAATTGAATGAGTTCCCCTATATAGGAAAAATAAGAGGAAAACCACTACTTTAAGATATTAACCAGATCCTTGCTTAATTGAGGGGAGGGGATTTCCTTTAACTAATAATTTGCTTCTTGTGAATCTTATTTAAAATCACGCTGCACAGTTGATTCCAAAGGGAATTAACCAAAATGTGATGGAAGCATGTAAGCAGTAATTGTAAGAGATTGTCGTTTCCGCTTCTCCAGCCAAACCAGTAGTTGTATGAACACCATTCACACATAGAGGGGGAACCATAGAATTGTAGAGTTGAAAAGGACCCTGAGAGTCATCTTGTCCAATCCCCTGAATTGCAAGAATCTCAGCTGAAGCATCCATCCAACTTCTACTTAAAAACCTCCAAGGAAGGAGAGTTCACAACCTCCCGAGAGAGACACTTCCACTGTCAAAGAGCTCTTACTATTAGATCATGCCTTCTAGCCATGCCGCCTAATAACAGTGTGTAGTCCCTGCTGAACACACATTTGGCAAACATCAGATAGGGCGTGGGCTATTCAGATCATGGGCTCCGCCCTTCAAACGTCTGTGGAGTCAACAAAGCGTGTTCTCCAATAAATGAGAGCACGTGTTGCGGTGTGGGCCACCAGGCCAGGCCCGGCAGGTTAATAGTTGTTGCCTGGCATCATGATTGGGTAACCGGGTTGCTGGGGCAAATTGTATGTTGCAAATTGGGTGGGTGGGACCATAGTCTTTAAATATTGGTGCACTCTGGTTTCTCTTTCTCTTTGCAGAGTGCATCGGATCACCCGCCCGCCCTCTTTTCCGGTTGACCTTGCTTTGCCTGTCATGGGGTCGTCTGCTTTGGAGCAGGGGCCTAGTAGGAATTTTGCCATTTGGTGATTGGCTGTGCCATTTGGTTTTTGCCTACTACTCAGCAATTCGTCACAACTTGTAAGGTTGCAGTTAGGCACTGGTTATAATATGCTGGTGGTGGAGGGGTCAGGCTGGGCCTGCCCCTCCTATTGCACTGAAGGGAATTCCGTTAAAGGAATCCTGGGGCTTGCCATGATTTCGTCCAATCCCTGTTATGGGACCAGGGCCGCCCAATCCCTGTTATGGGAATCTTGTTATAGGACCGGGCAAGCAAGCTTTCGGGGAGCTGCTGGGGTGAGCGGCGTGGGTCCGACGCTTAGCTCAAATGACCCCCAAGTTTGACTTTCTCTTCTACTGGCTACCGATTGGACCTCGGTATGTCAGTTCTGTCCCAGGCGGGGGGACAGATAGTCATAACCAATGTCTAAACAACCACTCACTGATTTTGTATTTTAATAAAGTTGTTGCCAAAATAGTGCCCAAAAAACAAAACTAAAATTACGTGTTATGTGTGAAGTTATTTGAGGGGTGGCCTGGGGACCTACACACGCAAAACTGTATGGAAGGGAGAGAAAATTGAGTCCGTTCAAATTTATTCACATTTTCTGAAACATTGCGTGACGAGGTGGCGACAGCCCCAGCCCCCAGGTATCATAAGAAAAGAATAAAGACTCTGACAACGTTATATGGAGTTAAAATCAGGCCACAACTTTATTAAACATCCGAATGTAGGAAGACCTTGGCTTAGGCATTGGGCGTGTATCCCTCCCAGCCATAGCTGTCAACTTTTCCCTTTTCTTCTGAGGAATCCTATTCAGAATAAGGGAATTTCCCTTAAAAAGGGAAACATTGACAGCTATGCTCCCAGCCCCCCAGCTGGAGAAACTGGGGCACATCAGGGTAAATGGGATATGGGGGTGCTCTGCGAGACGTAAGTGTATGCAGGTAGCCCAGCCCAGGGTAGTTCACTGACAACCTTTCAGTGCATGGCCAGTGACACCCATATTACAACCCCTTTTAAGAGGGGTGTGAGTCACCACTTCACACACACACCCCATATAGGGAAGAAAAGACTAAAGGATTCCACCCAGGCCATAACAGCCAAAGTTGTGACGAATTGCTACGGGGAAGACAAAACCTGCCAACGCAGGAAACTTTATTCCCGGTCCTTCAACAGCAACCAGTCATAAACTGTAGCAGCACCCGCTAAACAGGAAGAAAAAGTTAACCTGCAAACAAGGAAACATTAAAGTAAGGGAGGTGAGGGAGGGTGAATCTCCAGAGCCAACTGCCTGGCTACTGTCGGCTCCACCCCCTATTTATAAATGGGACTGGCCCCACCTCTCAGGCCACTGGGTGTGAACCTCCAAATAATAACTCTGAGAGGCAAGCCAGCCCCTGTTTGCCATTAAGTTCCCTGGGAACCATGCGCGATCCTGCAAAGGGCACCCACTATGTAGAGTGTGAGTGCTTATTATGCAAAGCAAAACACAGCCACACTTCAAAAACCACGCCTTTGAAATCCCAATTTTGCAATGCATTTCTCTAGCCAAGTAATGTGCATCAAACACATATATCAGGGTAAACTGTGCATAAAAATGCATATACGTGAAAACAGCACAAACATGTACTATATTGGACAAAACAGCTTTTCTAAAACTGTGGTGAATTTTCACGAGTTGTTTTTTTTTTTTTATTAATTCTACAAGCTGGTGTGGGAAATATGAAGAACTGAATTCTGGATTGGAAGAAATAAGAAACTTAAATGGGCAGACTTGCAGCTTCCCAACAGATGGTATAAAACTACAGTATATAGTAAGTTGAGTTAGCCTTAAATATTCCCATATATCTTTGTAAAAGGGGCAGTTCTTGAAAATAAGGTGAATCACATTTGCTCAAGCAAATGATCTGAATTCAGAAATACCAACCAGAATTACAGACCATATTGGCTGGGAGTCTAGGAAGACCTGCTCTCTGCCTTGCTGGCACTTGCCCACCTGGCCTGTGAGGGCAGGGCTGTGACTGACTCCAGCTACAAAAGCTGAGGGTGCTGTACAGACTCTTGGGCTGCAGTACTGCTTAGGGGTTTTTGTTGGGTGGGGTTGTTGCTGTTATTGATATTATTATTGTATCTTTATTATGATTTATGCAGAAATTATTCAATTTGCTTGTGTATTTTTGTGTATGTTTTATTTATTGTTTATGACTATATTATGCTGTAATTATGGATTTTTTCATGTTGTAAGTCACCTTGAACACGGTTTGAACTATAGAAAGGCGGCACACAAATAAGGTTATATATGCATGTATTCAGTATTGTTCCGTTTTTCAGACATCTGTGAAAATAAGACATACAATTCAGGAGTTATCTATCTATCTGTATATCTATCTATATCTATCTATCTATCTATCTATCTATCTATCTATCTATCTATCTATATCTATCTATCTACAGTGGTGCCCCGCAAGACGAACGCCTCGCAAGACGAAAAACCCGCTAGACGAAAGGGTTTTCCGTTTTGGAGGCGCTTCGCAAAACGAAATCCCCTATGGGGTTGCTTCGCAAGACGAAAAAAATCTTGCATCCCCCGCGGGGTTTTTTCGCTTTTTTCGCCCTTTTCTTAAGCCGCTAAGCCGCTTATCAGCTGTTCTGCTGATAAGCCGCTTAACAGCTGATCGCTGGAAGCCGCTTGACAGCTGTAGCGCTAATCTGCTAAGCTGTCAATGGGCTTGCTTCGCAAGACGAAAAACCCGCTATACGAAGAGCCTCACGGAACGGATTAATTTCGTCTTGCGAGGCACCACTGTATCTATCATCTATCATCTATCATCTATCATCTATCATCTATCATCTATCATCTATCATCCATCATCCATCATCCATCATCCATCATCTATCATCTATCATCTATCAATCTATCTATCTATCTATCTATCTATCTATCTATCTATCTATCTATCTAATCTATCATCTATGAAAGTTTGTAATTTACACATAATTTTAAAATATTGTTCCAGCAATTTAAAACATTTATGTCCAGTATTTCAGCTGTAGCTGAAGGGTGGAGAGGGACTTTTTTTTAATAACATGAACTTGGTACCTGAAATGTCTGAGGTGAACAGAAATACAGTAATCAGTTGACTCTCAAATGAGATTTTGAAATGGAATGCTGATTGGTTTGCCATAAATATTCAGCTTCTTTTTGTGTGCATTCAGTATTGGCAAATAATTTCATTTATCTACATGGAACTAAAAACAGCGAGGGTTCATGCCTGCATCTTTGCAGGCAGTCACATCTTTTAATTATCCCTATTTCTCTTGTAGATTAAATAAGAAATAATATAAACTGTTATAATTTGCATTCACATGTTGCGTGATGAAATTGCTTTCCAAAGTTATACAAAGCCAGCAGAATGCTTAATTTAATTTCTCCACATTATAGTTAGAGGCATACAAGGAGCTCAGAAACTGAGGCGAAGTATAGTTGTTGAATATATTGGGTAATGACTCTCTAAATTAATCATTACAAAAGGTACTATGCGCTATAATGCTGTCTGAAGTTGTTAAAAAAATATTATCTCTTTGCTTTGTAATTTAAAAGTTTTAAAAATATTTATCTGATACTTGGGGCCAGTTAATTCATAAAGGCAAACTTGCCTGAATGCAGTCTCTCCTTAGCATCTTCTGGGATGGGTTAAGTCATTTTTAATTAATGCTGCTAATAACGTTTTTTATGTAAATGCTGAAAATAATTTTGATGTTTTTCTTATATTTTATCTCTCTCTTTTTGGTAAACCACTCCGTGCTGAAGAGCAGTATAGAAATTTCTCAATAAACAAACAAACAAACATTTACCGTATTTTTTGCTCTATAACTCACTTATCTTCTAAAAAGTAAGGGGAAATGTGTGTGCGTCTTATGGAGCGAAAAATACGGTATATGTTTGGAGCGCCATGTATCCTGTCCTTACTCGCTGGATCATCCTAAATATCTTCACAGAAACTTACGAAAAGCTTGGCCTATCGCTGTATGTCCAAAAAACCAAAGTGCTGCGACAACAAGCACAAAACAACCCCTTTGCAGTGCCACAAATCCAAATCAATGGTATAACATTGGAAAGTGTCAATCACTTCTCCAACCTGGGCAATTATCTTTCCACAGTGGCCAACACTGATGCTGAAATCCAGCATCACCTGAGCTCTCCAAGTGCAGCTTTCTCCCAAGTGAAGAGTGTTTGAGGACCGGGACATTCACAGGGAAACAAAAATGCTTGTGTACAAAGCTATTGTACTACCAACCTTACTGTATGCTTGAGAAACGTGGACCACTTATAAACGCTATCTTCAACTTCTCGAAAGATTCCATCAATGGTGCCTCTGAATTTTTTTACACATCACTTGGGAAGACAGGAGAACTAATGCCAGTGTACTGGAAGAAGCAAAGATCACCAGTGTTGAAGCAATGATTCTTCAACATCAACTTCGTTGGACTGGTCATGTTGTGCAGATGCACCCTCCCTTCCACCCTTTACAGTGGAGGCAGGTGAGAGAATTTAAGAAACGGTTGCTTAAACAGCGGAGGCATTAAAGGGGTTAGAGATATTCCTTGGTCAGCTTTTATTGATTTGGTGTCTTTAGGTGTGCCCTTTAGGCACATGGAGCAAGGAGGGAGGATTCCTTCCAAACCTTACTGCATGGGCACAGAATGTAGCTGTAAACATGCTCAGGGAAAGCAGGGATATGATCTCCCCACAGATTGGATAATTTATCTACCTAGATTACATTATCTTCCTAGATTACCTATCCATTCTTAAGGAAATCAGCCCTGAGTGCTCACTGGAAGGACAGATCATGAAGCTGAGGCTCCAATACTTTGGCCACCTCATGAGAAGAGAAGACTCCCTGGAAAAGACCCTGATGTTGGGAAAGATGGAGGACACAAGGATAAGGAGATGACAGAGGACGAGATGGTTGGACAGTGTTCTCGAAGCTACCAGCATGAGACTGACCAAACTACGGGAGGCAGTGGAAGACAGGAGTGCCTGGCATGCTCTGGTCCATGGGGTCACGAAGAGTCGGACACGACTAAACGACTAAACAACAAAGATTACATTGATTTGGCTAATTTGCGTAATTGTTTTCTGCTGGATTTTGGCATCAGTGTCGGCCCTTGTGGAAAGATAACTGCCCAGGTAGGAGAAGTGATCAACATTTTCCAACGTTACACCATTGAGTTGGATTTGTGGTGCTGCAGAGGGGCTGTTTTGTGCTTGTTGGTGCAGCACCTTGTTTTTTTTTTGGATGTTGAGTTTTTATTCATTTCTGTATGCGTTACTTGGCTGGCAACCTTCACCACAAAATTAAGAGAAGAGTGCATTTCATCTCTTGTTTCAGAAAGTGTGAATCAGGCAGGTTCGCCTTTGAATGTGAACTGGATTAAATTTGGGCCCCATGCCTTCCTTTCGCCCACATGTGTACTGTTATGCTCTCCCCAGTCTCTGAGTGACGAAAGGTTTTAGCAGTTCAGCACGTTCCCTGAGACAGGTTGCTTAGGGTGAAGGGCACTGGAGAGCTCATGGCATATACTGTACATGCTGAGCAGATGATGGAAGTTTCAGAATATTAACCCTCCAACAAATCTTGTTCCCCCATTAGATTTTTAGGAGATTCCCAATACCATACAGACCATCTCAGAGGTACGCCAGGGCCTGACAGTGCACACACTTGCATTAAGGAAAACGTGGATTTAGGAAAGCGCTACTGGTTCACCAAGTGCGGGGGGCGGGGGCAGGGGCGGCATCACAATTATGATGTAGTGAATTGAGCAGAACAGAAGAAAAGAGGTGTGGACTGGAAAAATTTGGCCTCTCTGAAATGTGAAAGACCAAAGTCTGCCCCTAACTAAGGACAGGAAGGAGAGATTGAGAGGCTGTGGGATGGAGGGACTTTATGACTGAGATGACCATACATTGAACATTCAACTCTGCCCCTCACATGTGATACTGATCAGTTTATGTGAGGTGGACTCATGCTACTGTCACCTATAGCCTGACTTCCAGTCATGAAAATGAAGAATTATCAGTGTATTACTTCTAGCTATGGTTACAATGTCTAAATAAGGGAGCAGGTGGTTCTGTGGTCTAAACCACTGCGCCTCTTGGGCTTGCTGACTGGAAGGTCAGTGGTTCAAATCCACACAGCGGGGTGAGCTCCCGTTGCTGTGTCCTAGCTCCTGCCAACTTAGCAGTTTGAAAGCACACCAGTGCAAGTAGATATATAAGTACCACTGTGGTGGGAAGGTAAATGGCATTTCTGTGTGCTCTGGTTTCCGTCACAGTCTCCCATTGCACCAGAATCGGTTTAGTCATGCTGGCCACATGACCCAGAAAGCTGTCTGTGGACAAATGCCAGCTCCCTTGGCCTGAAAGTGAGATGAGTGCTGCACATCATAGTCACCTTTGACTGGATGTAACCGTTCAGGGGTCCTTTACCCTTTTAAAAAACCTTTTACAATGTCTAAATATTACATGATCTGCAGAATGATTCTTCATCAAACACACCACATGGATAATGTAATATATCTAAGTAGGATGACCAGGTTCAGTACAGTCAACACTGGGATTCTCTCTCTATCTTTAATGGTTCCTCAGAAGAGGACATTTTGTCATGTCCAGAATACACATGTCTTCTGCACATACACAGAAACTAACGACATTATTTTTATTGCAGTATCCTGAGGTCTCTTATGAGATGAAGGCAATGAAGTGAGATTCTCTCTCTATTAACTCGACAGGAAGGGTGCTCTCAAGACAAAACGCAAGAAACAAACAGTTTTGCCTGAAGTGAAATATGTTTTTACTTGACATGTTTAGTAGCTTCTTCCACAGTGTTTAATCTACAGCATGTCAGAACTGACCCTGC
The DNA here is from genome assembly GCF_964106915.1 of Podarcis gaigeae. NCBI lineage: Eukaryota > Metazoa > Chordata > Lepidosauria > Squamata > Lacertidae > Podarcis > Podarcis gaigeae. Next base: position 10,497,852 of record NC_139687.1, on the reverse strand, counting down.
TTGGGAAAATTCACTCCAAACCCATAAAACACTAGTTGTATACTTTCATCTACACACTGATAGTGCTGACCATGCACATTTGCCTTGGTCAAACTGTAGTTTTCATTGAGTCTTGAAGGAGCTTAGGACTTGATATAACTTTGCATACATATACTTGTCTCCACACACACACACACACACACACACACACACACCACACCACACACAACACATACTTTTGCAGGTTTTGCAGAGCATAGGTTTACATTCAGGAGCGATCACAGCCTCTAAAACAGTGTAAAAGCCATTTCTGTCCGATTCCACTTCTGCTGAACTGTAAGCCAGTAGCAAAGGGGAAGGGCAAATCGGACTCCCTTGTCCTGTACTAAATAAGAGGAAGGTTTAGCAGGGCTCACTAAGATCAGCTATAGGGATTCTTGGGATTTTTGTCCACATATAGCAGTCTGGGTTTTTTTAAAGTAGATAATTATATGTGCACTAAACGTGGTGAGACATAAATAAAAGAAAGAGAAATAGAAATAGCAGCCATGTAGAAGGGAAAATAAAGGGGGAAGGGAAAAAACCCCCAAACTGTATACTTTACGAAGTTGTTATTGTACTTCACCAGATCTTAACCTATTACAGCATTTGTAAGAATGGATTCCAAATATCATTGAATTTGTCCATGGCAAGTCTGTGTTTATATGCAAGTTGTTCATATGTTGCAAGTTTGTAAAAGTCTTCGGCCCAATCGTAGAAGGGAGCTGCATTTTTATTTTTCCAATTAATCAGTGTCAGTCTTTTTGCTGTGGTAAGGACACAGAGAGTCCACTCGTATTGTCCTTTTGAAAGGTTCCTTGTGCCAGGTATTTAATTCAAAAGGACATTTTGCTCTGTAAATTTAAGGTTGTTCCGTACAGTTTTGTTGATAGTTTCAGTTACCTTTTGCCAAAAATCTTTCAATAATAGGACAATGAAAAAAATATGTTTTAGAGAAGCATTATCCCTATTGCATCTTCAACAGTCAGATACCTTAGAATAGATAGCCCTTTTTTAAACAAATGTACTGTAATGGGGTCCAGTATATTCTAAATATTATTTTTTGTTGTATGTAGCAGTCTGTTGCAGAAATGGCAATGGGCAAATGGAAATCTGTTTCTGTACACTGAACACTCCTTCCTGGATCAGGGCTGCTGTCTAGCAACCTAATGACTCGTGCATCTTTGTTTTCCATGCTTAAAAAATGCAATTTAAAAACAAATCCAGTGAGGATATTTTCATATGATTTCTTATAGAAATTAATCATTAGAGGGAATGATAACTACTCAAAGGTGGAAAAACACCAACTCGCCCTATATATAATGGAATTATGGTTAATTAGGTCTGAGACATTATTTCTTCTGTTATTGAACAAGTGAGCATATTAAGGATTTATTCCTAACGTGTTGACATGAAAACACACTGTATGTGATGTAACACAGGGTGAAACCTCATATATGGTATTTTCTCTTACACATCATTGTAATTATGTTTTATTGTTTTCATAACTATACTGAAAAATACAGGGATGAAATAGTTCATATTGCTAAGTAATTAGAAGTAAGAGATAACAGCAAATCAGTTTTCTTAACAACGTGATAACAGCTCATGCTGAGCCTGTTCAAGCACTGAATGAATCATTTACAGAAGTAGCCCAGCACTCTGAACACACATTGTTGATGCTGGTCTACAGTATTTGGAATAACAATGATTTATTTATTTTTATAATTAATGCATCACTTTTAACAATGGAAAAATATTTAATTGTTGACTGTGTCCATCCTTGACAGCCCTGTGAATTCTCCGACTTTACTATTGGGAATGATAGACATAGCTTGCTCAAAGTCAACTAAGGGCTGAACAGATATATCTGCTGCCAGGATTTTTATGCTATATGCCACACCTAAGAAGACTTTTCCTTTTCTCCTTCCTTAAGCAGGGGTAGCTAAACACTGCAGGGTTTGTTGGGACCCCGACTCCCATCAGTCCCAGGCATGATGGACATTATCATCCATCAGCATCTGGAGGGCAACTTGTTGGCCATCCCTGTCCTAGATGGCCTCACAACCAGGATAGGGGTGATTCCATCAATGGAGATCTTAGGACCTCCTTAGTTCCTTCTTACCCCCTTTCATCATGGAGTTAGAGTCTCTTCTCATCTGAATACATCATGACTTGGCTTGCTTCTACAGTGGTACTCGGGTTACATATGCTTCAGGTTACATACGCTTCAGGTTACAGACTCTGCTAACTCAGAAACAATACCTCGGGTTAAGAACTTTGCTTCAGGATGAGAACAGAAATCATGCTCCGGCAGTGCAGCAGCAGCAGGAGGCCCCATTAGCTAAAGTGGTGCTTCAGGTTAAGAACAGTTTCAGGTTAAGAACGGACCTCCAGAACGAATTAAGTACTTAACCTGAGGTACTACTGTATTTGCAATGTTAAATGGAAGTTATCTGTTCTTCTCTCAGTTATTTCCTTTACATAAGAATACAGGAAACCAGCATGTACTAAGTCAGACTACTGGTCCATCAATCTCAGAATTCCTTACCTTGTCTGGCAGGGTCTCAGACAGGGGACATTCCCACCCCTACCTGGATATAGTGAGAATTGAATCAAGGACTTTCTGCATGCAAACAGATGCCCAAACACTGAGCTACAGCCCTCCCTCCAATTTATCTCAAAGGCAATCTTCCTGGTAGCCTCTCCAATGGTTCCTCATCCTATAAACAATATCTGGTTGTCATGATGTCATGGACTGGTTGCATGAAGAGGAATGGTAGGAGGAGCCAGTGGAGGAAAGAGCAAGGGAAGAAGGCAGGAGATTGGCGATGGGACAATGATGAGTGGTGAGAGGGAGAAGACTGGCAGGAGGTGTCAGAAGCTGAAGAGGTAACAGAGCTTAGTGAGTGAGGGGAGTCTGTGGAAGAGAGCAGTCCAGACTCAGAGGCAGAAGCTGAAGCAGGAGGAGAGGGAGCCCAAGAAGTAGAGATGAGTCTGGTTGGTGAAGAGGCACAAGTGTTTCCCCAGCCTGCAGTGACAAGCTCCCCTCTCCTCTGGTCCAGCAGAACTAGACGAGGTATGAAGAGAGAGGAGCAGAAGTTAGCTTCACACAGGCGCAGTCTCAGATTGCTTGGGGAAAACCTAAGTAGCGGGGAAGTGGGGTGGACCTTCAGTCTCTGCAACTGCTTCATGGGGCTAAGACCTGCCAGAGAAGAGGTGCTTTGCTCATTAGGCCTGACACTCCTATGCAGATCCTGTTTTTGCTAATAAGGAATTAACTCCAACTTTCTCAGTGTGGCTTCCTGCTTGCTTGCTTGCTCCTGCCACATTAACAGTAGTAAGTAAACAATGTAATACTATAACCATTGTGGACATCTTCTCCAGCATCCCAGCAATGCTGTTCCTGGGCCCACCTATCTTCCGTATGCCTAGGCATCCTCTCGATGCTTAGAAATTTTCCATATAAATACATGGCATCTTTTGACTGTCATGCACTAAGGACTCTCTCAAATTGAATCAATGCAATATATATATATATAGGCAGCAAGGGATGGTTCCGTGGGTTAAACAACCTATTTAGCAGTTCCAGAACATATGCAGGATCTTGTTACACAACATTTCTACTGATTTGAATACATTTTTGTACAATAAATGCTACCCCCTTTTTAATAGCATAGTGATTTACTCTGCATTGTGACTGAAAAATGAAGAGCTGGAAGGCAAATGAATTATTTCAACAGCATGTATGGTTTTCCAGAGAGATGGCAAAAATAATGGAATTCTAACAATCTTGTACTGCATAGTTATATTTCCTGTTAAATATGAATTGTGTTGTTTGCAACAAGCCAGCCAATTTGCTGATATATCCTATTCATCTCGGATTGGCAGACATTTAAAAAAACACATCTGCACTTTGTTCCATCAAGTTTGAGGCATCCTTGAGAAACAAGGGACTTCCATAAGGGTTATGTGGAGTTATGTTGCAGCATAATGAGGTGGGAGACTTTCCAAATTAGGATATTCCAGTAAATAGTCAGTCGTTTCATATGAATGTGTTCCCCATGTTTCCCATTGCAAATTTCTCAAATCTGAAATCCAAAGTCTGCAAGTCTGTGGTGGGCTAGCTTAAGCCTTATGTAGTTCTAAGGTACCTGCTATCACCACATTCTTGTGGCAGGGAATCCCATAAATCAAAACTGCATATTGTGCAGAAGTACTTTCTTTTGTCAATATGGAATCTATTGCCACTCAATTTAATTGACCAACCTTCAAGTCTCTCTCGCCCCCTCCCCCGCTGCACCCCGTTCCACCGCCATTTTGTGACTGCACATCAATTGGACGTGCCAAAAATGGTCACTGCATGTACCTCCACCATCCAGTCCCCCTGTCCCATCTTCCAGAAAGGCTAGCATGAGCCTACCCTCAAAGTGATGGTCCTTTCGGTTTCCCCCTGTTGTGACGTGGGGTTTGTGATTTCAGCTCTCTTGACATAATATGCTGGAGACAGTTCTCTAGTAACACTTCTTTATTAAAGCAACAAGACTGAAGACTGAGGAGGGGAGAGCTACATTTATAGGGACAGGGAACTAACTAGAAAGGATACATTTTGGAGGGAACAATATCAGGCAATCACAGTCCTGCCTTTTGGAGGCAACCAATAAGACAGAGGATCCAAATACAGCAGCTTAAATGAACCAATAGTAGCTGTACCCTCTGGAACCAAAAGGCAGTTACTTTACCCTAATGCAAATACAGACAATAATAATGCAGATATAAAATCCTTTGACTCAATACACAACACCCCTCCCCCCCTAGTGAGCACAGCAGACGTAATCTCTCAGGTACTGTGGGGTCCTACAACTTCTACTTGATCTCCTGACAACAGGTGTTGCCAGTTCTGGATTGGGTGTCACCTGTGGTAGGGGGGCTGCTATAGGGGTGTCGTCAGGAACAGAAGGAGTCCCAGACATCTCAGGGTCCCCTACCTGTACCTCGTCATCCTGAGGACTAGCAGACCCTGGTTCATTTGCTGAAGCCCCTGGTGATTGCACCTCTGGGCCATTTTCACTCTGGTCTTGCAGCTCTGCGTCGTTAGCCAGGGATGAATTATCAGACTCCTCCCTGCTGAGCGCCCGGCACCTCAGCTGATCTATATGTCTCTTCCAAACTTGCCCATTTTCCAAGGTCACATAATAGGACACAGGTCCACTAGCCCGGGTGACCACACCAGCCACCCACCGCGAACCTCGTGAATAGTTCCTCACCCAGACCAGATCTTCAGGGGCGAAATACCTTGTTGTGTCAGTCTCAGCCTGGGGGTTTGCTCTTGAATTACGGTTTGGCATTTTATCCGGGTGGACATAATCCAACACCGTTACCAATCTTCTACCCAAGAGCAGCTCAGCTGGTGACTTGCCCGTCGCAGTACACGGCGTCACATGCTGCAAAAATAACATTCGCGCGATGCGAGCTGACTAGTTACCCTCCATTAAGCGTGCAATGGATTCTTTGGCTGTTCTTACCATGCGCTCCGCCTGCCCATTGGAGGATGGGTGAAAGGGCGCGGATGTGACCCCTCTTATGAAGTTATCAGCCAAGAATGCCCTGAATTCTTGGGATACAAAAGCTGCCCCATTATCTGATACAATGGTCTCAGGTAACCTGTGGGTTGCAAACAGCTGCCTCAACACCTTGATTACGGCAGCTGATGCCATGCTAGGGACCATCACCACTTCAAACCATTCGGAATATGCATCGACGATAACCAAAAAGACCTTCCCCTGGAATGGCCCAGCAAAATCTAAGTGCAGCCGGCTCCAGGAAGATCTGGACTGCTCCCACCAGTGAACTGGTGCTCTGGCCACTTCTGGCCGCACCTCTTGGCATGCCTTGCATGTTCGAACCCATTGTTCTATGTTCCGGTCCATTCCAGGCCACCACACATAACATCGGGCTAGCGACTTCATCCTGACCATTCCCGGGTGTCCCATGTGAAGTGTCTCAAGAACCCTGTTTCTCAGTGGTGCTGGGATGATCACCCTATCTCCCCACAGGAGACAACCCTTATGCACGGACAACTCGTGCTGCCTTGTCGCATAAGGCCTGAATTTGTCTTCATGCGGACCACCTGGCCACCCCCTCCCCACCCAAGTGAGCACACGGGCGAGAACAGCATCTTTCCTCGTTTTCTCAGCAGTATCAGTAGCCATTACAGGAGCCCCCGGAAGTGTTTCCAGCATCATTATGTGCTCCGCTGGAGCAGGATCCTCATTGCTCCCGCCAGGAAGGGGCAATCGACTCAGCGCATCAGCGTGGCACAACCGCTTCCCCGGCACATGGGTCAAGGTGTACTGGAACCCGTTCAGGAATATAGACCAACGCAACATTCTGGGGGAGAGAATTTGTGGCGTTTGTTTGTTCAGGTTGAACAACCCCAACAGTGGTTTGTGGTCCGTTTCAATGGAGACATGACGACCGTACACATAATCATGGAACTTTTTGATTCCTGCCACAATTGCAAGCGCCTCTTTGTCAATTTGAACATAGTTGCGCTCCGTGGGCGACAACGTACAGGAATAGAAAGAGATGGGCTTTTCCGACCCATCCGGTTCCCTATGACTCAGCACTGCCCCCAGGCCGTATTGAGAGGCATCACATGCCAGGACCAGCGGCTTCGATTCATCATAATGAGCAAGGACGCTCTTGCTACTCAGCATTCCTCGCAAAGAGTCAAAAGCCTTCTGCTGCTCCTGCCCCCATCGCCACACATTCTTTTTCTGCAACAGTCTATGTAATGGTTCAGCTACCGAAGCTTTCTGGGGTAAGAACGAATGATAAAAGTTAATAAGTCCCAGGAATGACTGCAACTCCATCTTGTTCTGTGGTCGTGGTGCCTCGATGATGGCCTTAACCTTAGCATCTGTGGGGTGGATGCCTGATGCATCAATTTTAAACCCCAAGAATTCCACAGTTGGCACCCCAAAACTGCATTTTTCCTTTTTTAGTTGCAACCCCACCTCCTTGAACTTGAGCAACACTGCACGGACACGCGCAACCAGTTCCTGTGGGTCTTTTCCAGCAATCAAAACGTCATCAAAAAATGGCAAGACCCCCGGCAGACCTCTTAACAGGCGTTCCATGAGCCCTTGAAAAATCCCTGGGGCCACACAAACTCCAAATTGTAATCTGTTAACTCTGAATGCCCCTTTATGTGTGACAATAGTCTGTGCTTCCGCTGATTGTGGGGTTATTGGCAGCTGGTGGTAAGCTTGTGCCAGGTCAAGTTTGGCGAACACCTTGCCCCCAGCCAGTTTAGCCAACAGATGTGATACGACTGGAATGGGGTATGAGTTTCCCCTGAGTGCCTTATTGATAGTACATTTGTAATCAGCACAGATCCTGACTTCCCCATTTGCTTTAAGGGGCGTGACGATTGGAGTCTCCCACTTAGCGGAGTCCATGGGTGAGAGAACTCCCTGCTTGACCAATTTATCCAGCTCTGCTTCGATCTTGGGTTGCAGTGCAAATGGCACTCGCCTTGGTTTGAGTCGGATTGAGGCCACCCCAGGGTCCAATTTGAAGTCAATTGGGGGCCCTTTATAACAACCCAGTTTTCCATTAAAGAGACCAGCAAATTCTTTGCATAATGCCTCGCTCATCTCAGGGCAGGTTTGGATTGAATTAAGCCCTGATATACTCAGTCCCAGGGCGGGAAACTAGTCAGTGCCCAGGAGACTGGGGCGACTGCCCTTCGCAATCACCAGTTTGAGTACCGCCTGTTTGTCCCGGAACTGTACTCTCACGGCACACATTCCCATGACATGGATGCGGCCCACTGAGTATGACTGCAAAGTTGCCGGGAAGGGCTTCAGAGGGGGCAACTTACCCCTGGGGAAGAATGTCCTCGCGGTCTGGTCCGACACGATAGTGAATCCAGATGCGGAGTCCACCTCCATGTCGCACAGCTGACCCTCAATCTTCACCTTGACGTGTGCCTTGCCTTGCACTGGAAACTGCACGACCCTCCCGTTGATCTCCGTTACGTAGTGGCAGTCCTTTAGAACATGGTTCGCTGTGGCCGATCTGCGATGCTCCAGTCTAGGTGCTCCTGTCGCTCCCAACGCCGCCGATCTACAGACCCTGGCGATGTGACCTGTCTTTCCGCACGTCCAGCACATAGCATCCCGGAAACGACAACTCTTCCACTCATGGTTTCCGCCACAACCAGGGCACCTGCCTCGGTGATCTTTGTGCACTGTGCAGGCCTGACGCACTGACTCGACCCCACGGACTGGGCTCTGGCTCGGAGTAGCCTCTAGCTCGTCCATGGCATGCACAACTTCTATCTGTGGCTTAGGGACCCTGCGACTGGCATCAAGCTCCTCTCTTTCATAATTCTCCGTGGCGGTGGCCTCCTTCAAGGCTGAAGCAAGGGTAACCTCTTCTTTAGCCACGATGCGTCTTCTGGCTTTCTTGCTGCTCAGACCACCGACAAACCGATCCAGAAGAGTCTCTTCCAGATCTTGGAAGTCGCAGTGCTGAGCGAGCTTCCGCAGTTCAGCCAGCACGTTGCTGCCTCTTATGAAACTCCATCCGCCGGGCCATCTTGGTCTCAGTAGGCGCTAAATGGCTTGTTAGGCAGGCAAGAATATCTTTGAGAGATGTCTCACTAAGCTTCGCTGGGGCAAGCAATGCCTTGGCCAACTTGAAGGTCTCAGGCCCACAGTAGCTCAGGAATGTGGCCCTTCTTTTGCTGGCATCGGTGATCCCTTGAGCCACTGCGAAGAACTTGAAGCGTTCGATGTAGTCTTCCCATGTGTGGGGCTCTGATGGCTGGAAGGGCTCCAATACCCTTGGACTCTCCATTGTCCTGTGGACAGGGTCGTCTTCTCAGCTGGCCAGTGAGTCTTGTTCTTAGCTACAATCCGGACTCTGAGGCAGGGCTGCGTTTAACCGCTCCTCAGCATTCCGGATCCCATCCTCGTCGCCAGTTGTTGTGACGTGGGGTTTGTGATTTCAGCTCTCTTGACATAATATGCTGGAGACAGTTCTCTAGTAACACTTCTTTATTAAAGCAACAAGACTGAGACTTGAGGAGGGGAGAGCTACATTTATAGGGACAGGGAACAAGCTAGAAAGGATACATTTTGGAGGGAACAATCTCAGGCAATCACAGTCCTGCCTTTTGGAGGCAACCAATAAGACAGAGGATCCAAATACAGCAGCTTAAATGAACCAATAGTAGCTGTACCCTCTGAACCAAAAGGCAGTTACTTTACCCTAATGCAAATACAGACAATAATAATGCAGATATAAAATCCTTTGACTCAATACACAACACCCCCTATCTGTCTCAATATCAAAAGAGCATTCAGAATCTGTTAAGAGCTGAAGCACAATTACTCTGCATTACATGGTCCCAAGTATGCATTCTTGCGACTTTCTGGGTCAGATCAAGCTCCGAAAGGACTGTTTCCTAAAGAGCTGCAATGTTCTGAAATAAGGATGGACCTTATAAAATTAGACGTGTGCCTCAAAATAAGAAAAAGTTCTATGAGAATACTGTGACACATTCAGGCCCAGAGGAGAATGCAGCTGTAGAGAGACTGATTGCAAGAGACAGGAATGAGGTTTGAGTTCACCAGAGTGAAATTAATATGATGAAGGTATATTACTAATGATTTGAAACACTCCTTAGCCCCTCCCCACCAAAAAAGGATCTTGTCTTCTCATCTAGCTTGGCATGAACAGTTATTTGGCTGCTAGCGAATGAATTGGACAACTCTGCCCCTGCTGGCCAAACTACCAGAAATATGAGCATTGTGTTTTTCTTTTCGTTTTAGCAAACATGTAATGTGCATGTCTCATTTTGCTAAGCTGTGCTGTTACAGAAGGTTCTGTGTGGCTGTTTTTGTTGTTTTAGCTGAGACAATTCTATAAAGAGTCTATAAATATAGTGCAATGGATATGTTCTAGTTTCTTGCTATGTACAATATGGCATTGAGAGTTGTTTTTAAAATGTAGCACAGTTCTGTATGCTTTCTGTTAACACCGAATACTGGGCATTTCAGTGCTGAAAGAAGTCAATTTCCAAGAGAATGCCTAAATGAAGCATGCATTTTTTAGAATGGTGCACTCCGAAGGGGAATCCATAATAGCACAAGAGTTGCAATAACTGGCTGGGAGAAGGAGTCTTAACCTCAGGCAATAATGCAAGGAGAAGATCAATGTCCTTTGCAGAAGAACTATGCAGAAGAGCTGAGTTGTTCAATTAGAGTTGTGTGCAAATGGCCTCTCAGAATTTTCTACCCTATTTGTGGGCAGAGACAATTGGCCCCCTTTCTCCAGAGGGAGCAGAAAACCTCCAATACTAGGAAGGCCCATCCTCAGTGTTAGCAGCAGCATAGCTTCTCCCCACCCCATTGCTTTTGTTTGCTTATTTTTCCTCCTGCTGCCGCACATAACAATAGCAGCAACTGTGCATGCAGCTAGCTACTGCTTTGCATCCTCTACAGCACCCCAGACTTAGTGTTGTCCCAGGCATTTTGTGTGTCGCAGGGAGGAAAGGGGGTGGCAGCCACTGCAAAATAATAGTGCAAAATATTCAGAGAAAAATTCCGCAAAGTGACCACTTTTTTCCAGGGGGGCTTTCTGAGTACAGTAATTCTATTTCCCCCCCCCCAAAAAAGTTATGTCTAATTAGAGAATAATTGCGTGCCACCATTCTCCTGAAGATGCTTAAATGTGCAAAAAATGAGATTTTAAATCATTATTATCCAGTGCATCTGCGTGGCACGAAATGAGAAAATTACAGTGAAGTGCATGTGGGAAGATAAAGTAGCGAAATAGACTTTTTTGTACATAAACTTCAGCATAGACAAGATTGCTATTTGTATGGAGGCGCAGGGGATAAACTAGGGGTGGGATTTTCTGAAAAACCTGCTGTCAAAGTTATTCACACGGATTTTTTCCTCATTCCCATCTCACTCCTTGATGTTGATGAGAAGTGAGTTCAGGGAAAGTGCAATCCCATCCAGAGTAGGCAACTGACCCCAGGGTGCCGACACTCTTCCAATGCTACTTTTTGGATTCAATCCTGAAGGTAGGATCAGAAGCTTTGTAATACAGTGTCCTCAGTTCCCATTTGCCGGATGATAGCATGGTCAATGGTATCAAATGCCGGCGAGAGATCAAGTAGCAGAAACAAAGTTGCGTTCCCCGTGTGCTGCTGTCTGCAAAATTGATCACCAGGGTGACCAAAGGTGACATGGTTCCATAGCTGGGACTGGATCCAGGCTGGAATAGATCTAAATAATATGCCTGCATCTGCCTCACCATGGCTCTCTCTACCACCTTCCTCCAAAAGGGGATATAGGCAGCTGGCTGATGGTTGTTCCAGTGGCGTAGCGTGGGGGGTGCAGGGGGGGCCGGCCGCACCGGGCGCAACATCTGGGGGTTAGGGTTAGGGGGCGCATATCCACGGGTTAGGGGGCGCAAATCCATGGGTTAGGGGGCGCAAATTACTTGCCTTGCCCCAGGTGCTGACAACCCACGCTACGCCACTGGGTTGTTCCAATCCAAAGGGTCCACAGCTTACGTCTTTAGGAGAAGTCGCTCCACTGCCTCTTTATATGCAGAAAGGACAATCCCTCGCACAACAAGGCATTAGCCGTACTCTGGACCCAACCAATCAGTCACCCTCTGCTAGATTTGATAAGCCAGGAAGGACAGGGGTCAAGGGGGCATTGAGGTTGGTGGTGATGAAGAAAGAAACGTTTATTAAGTGATACAGTGATTCCCGATTCCACCACAGGAGGGATGGTCAGAAAAGCACTTGGCCTAGGATACCCAGCTAAAGCAGGTGACAAATATGGGGGAATTTTAATTTTTACTGCAGTTAGGCTAGTTTAGGATACATCTTGTTCTTCAGTAATAAAGTCAGAGAGAGAGAGAGAGAGAGAGAGAGAGAGAGAGAGAGAGAGAGAGAGAAGATTCTTTGGAGCAGAAAGGATTTTTTTTTTCCCTGTAGAGGGGTCATGGAAAAAAGGCCACCACGATAGCATTAAATGGCATGATGATTAATGTCGGCAAACTACAAAAAGGACAGTAGGAAGGACTTTTAATAAGGAAAGAGAAGAAACAGGTTTAAAGTTTGGCAAGGCTGTAGAGGTGAGAGTTGAGTCCTTCAAGAGTACACATTTGATGTAAGAAATAAAGGGCCATTCAAGCAAGGAAGTTAAATAGCTTCTTGAGACATAAGAAAGGGAGAATGTTTTAACAACAGGGGTTTGGTGTGTATGTGTGTTTGCAGGTATATGATGAGATGAGGTCACACAGGAGATAGTGGTGGTCAAGGTGAGCCAAATATTATTTTGCTATTATCAACCAGACTTCATGTTACAAATCATATAGTATTTGAAGGAAGACCATAATGACAAACCTTTAGAATGCCAGCTATAGCTGTGTTTTAACATCTATTTCTGGGACTCTGTGTATAACATAGGCAGCAGTGCTATTGTACAAAAAGGGCATTTCGTGCGGCTATAAAAATAGATAGATAACCATATTGATTAGTCGTTTACTCAGAGGAAAACCTGTGACCTACCTTACTTTCAGACTTTTGATTTAATTGATCTCTGTCCCTTTGCAGGACAAATATTTGCTTAGAGTGGCACTAATCACCACCAGTTTTATTTTGTTTTTTTGTAATATCAGAATAATAATTATGAAACCCTCAGGTTGCTTGACAGCAATCTTTGAAAGGTTATCCTGTAGAGAATTATTGTCAAGGATTTTGTGTCTGACCTATTTCTTATGTGCATTCAGAGCTAACTATTGAGTCCAGGACATTCCTGCATGACCAGCCAAAGGCGTTTCGTTGCCTGAAGCAAAACAGGAGAGGCATTCTCCTTCTGCACTGCCACCACACTAAGGCCAGGCAAGTTATGTTGGCGCCCAAACCAGAAAATCCCACAAGCATCTCTGCTCGTCTCCAGCAAGTAGAATCTAATAACAAATTTAATAACTCACAATTTGCTGGCCTTTCACGATACTCAAAACCAACATTCTGAGGCAGCTGCCTCCCTCTGTCTAATAGGAGGCCTGGTGTGCTTAAGCAGTGAATTAACTTAAGATAAGTGGAATTTGACAGACATTTCTTCCTGATGTCACAGCTCACATTAGAATCAAGCTTGAGCACATTTACTGTTACGTAAAAGTCTTTCCCACATAAATAGGGCAAACATTGAGGCTACTTATGTGAAGCCCTATAATACTTTTCTTGGTAGGAAGACGTTCAGAGAAACTTATACTCGTGGCTTTTTTTCAGCTGGAAATATACATACAGAGAAATGTATATTTACTTATACTCAGGGCTCTTTTTCAGCTGGAACTCACTGGAACTCAGTTCTGGCACCTCTCACATGGGTGCCATTGCCATTATAAGAGAACAAGGAAGGCATTCGTGCTGAGTTCTGCATCTCTGCTTCTAGAGAAATAGCACTGGTAATGTTGTTTATAATGAGCACTCATACTTTACATTGTGGTTGCCCTTTGTGGGATCACACGTGGTGCTACAGTTCCCAGGGAACTTAATGGCAAACAGGGGCTGGCTTGCCTCTCAGTGTTAATTTTTGGAGGTTCACGCCCAGCCTCAGTAATCAAGTTTATTGCTGGGAAGGTGGGGCCAGCCCCATTTATATATAGGGGGTGGAGCTGACAATAGCCAGGCAATTGGCTCTGGAGATTCACCCTCCCTTTGTTTAATGTTCTTGTTTGCAGGTTAACTTTTTCTTCCTGTTTAGCGGGCGCTGCTACGGTCTTTGAATGGTTGCTGTTGAAGGACTGGGAAGAAATTTTCCTGCATTGGCAGATTTTGTCTTCCCTGTAGCAATTCGTCACAACTTTGGCGGTTATGGCCTGGGTGGAATCCTTTAGTCTTTTCTTACCTATAATGGGGGGTGGGGGTGGAATGAAGTGGTGACTCACCCACCTGCGGCGGTGATTCCAGGGTCCCCCTCTTAAAGGGGTTATATATATGGGTGTCACTGGCCATACACTGAAAGGTCGTCAGTGAACTACCCTGCGTGTGGGGATATGGGGTGGGCTGCCTGCTACACTTACATCTCACAGAGCACCCCCATATCCCATTTACCCTGATGAGCCCCAGTTCCCCCCAGCTGGGGGGCTGGGAGAGATACACGCCCAAGGCCTAAGCCAAGGTCTTAATACATTTGGAAGTTTAATAAAGTTGTGGCCTAATTTTAATTCCATAGAACATTGTCAGAGTCTTTATTCCTTCCTTGTGATCCCTGGGGGATGGGGCTGTTTCCTCCTGGTCAGGCAAAAACACACAGTGATGTGGCAGTACTGTGTAGCAGCAGTGTATGGAATTAGGCAAATGCACATAGTTGCACCATCTCCAGTTATATGAACTTCAGTTTGATTCCCTCAGACATGTTAATATTATTGTCTGTGGTGATGTTTGAAACTCTATATTCTCAAAGTAGAAAACGGATAGATTTGAAAGCTAGCTTCGGAATATTTCTGAGGGAAAATGTACATGCAAAAACGAGGTTCTGTTTCAAAATAGGTGGCATTTCTCTCCCCTTCACAGTCCTAAGGAAATGCACTGGCTTCAAGGTGAGCATGGCTGCCAGGTGGAGACTTGCAGATAGATTTTTCTGGCCTTCCCCATCTCTCTTCTTCTTAGCAGGCAACTGCTCTGCACCGTGAGAGTTGTCTTGTGGCATTTCACAGGGTTCCACCTTGTCCCCTGAGCTGTTAAACATTTATATGACATACAGCACTCGGGGTCCTCCAGGGAAAATGTTTGAGAAAAGGTGGGGCATATATATCACATACCTTCTGGTGTCCAGAAGACTGTGTTTTCCATCAGTACTGGATCAGTTTGGACTACAGTGGAATCTCGTGTTACGTACTGCCCCCCTTGCGAACACTGCAGGTTACGAGCTCCGCTAACCCAGAGGTAGATGCTCGCGGCTGCGACCTTTGCCCCGGGATGCGAGCAGAAGTCATGCGCCAGCAGCAGTGGGAGGCTCCATTACTGAAAGTGTGCCTCGCATTATGAGCAGTTTCGGGTTACAAATGGACCTCTGGAATGGACTGAGTTTGTAACTAGAGGTGCCACTGTATTGCAGGCTGCTTGTAGAAGTGTGGCCAATGATCTGCCCCCTTGATCCTTACACATCTTGGCTTCTTAGAGCTAGCCGTAGCAGGTTGAATGGGTGGGTTCAAGGAGTCTGTCACCGGAGGAAGGGGAAGTACAACCCGCCTTGAAGCAGGCAGGGTCCCATACTAAAGAAGACCTCCCTGGACTCAGAAGTCTTAAACTACCACCTAGTGGTACATATCCCCTTTTGGGCATGGTGCACGAGAAAGTGGTGGCGATCTATCCTCAGGCATGCTTGGAGGAAACAGTTTGCTTGGATCCACTCCAGCTCCATCTCAGGCTTGTCCACTCCACTGATTGTGGATTGGACATGGTTGATGGCATTTACTGGGGGAGAGAGGGGTTGCGCAATCCTGCTTGTTCGCCTTGATCTCCCTGCAGCTTTCAATAATGTTAACCACTGTATCCTTCTGTAGCATCTCAGTGAAGTTGGGGGTTGGGGGCACTGTGCTTCAGTAGATCTACTTTTAACCACCAGAACTGTTTCCGGAAAGTAGTCATGGAAGGCTGCTACTCAACACCATGAGAGTTGTTTTGTGGCTTTCCACAGGGTTCATCTTGCCCCACCCCCAGCTGTTAAACATTTATATGACATCTCTAGGAGCTGCCAGGAGATATGGACTGAAACGATATCAAAATGCAGATGACACTCAGCTCTATCTGAATCAGAGGAGGCAGTTGATGCTTATACTGGTGTTTTGATGGGCTGGATGTGGCAAGGAATTGGGACTGAACCTTAAAAGAAGCACCGTTCCCCTTTCAGACAGAAATGACTTGGCAAGTGGACTCCATGCTCTTCCAGATTTGACTACTGCAATGTGCTGTATGTGGGACTGCCCTTGAAGATGACATGGGAATGCTGTTTCGTCCAAAGTTCAGCACCCAGTTTACTGGCTGGTGTTTCATTTAGATCACATATAACCCCTGTTTTAAAATAGCTGCATTGGTCGCCAGTCTGTTTCCAGGCTCAATTCAAGGTGCTGGCATTAGCTTTTAAAAGCCTAAATGTGTCAGGGCTCCTCCTTCCCTGCAGACCCTTTTGGCTCTGAAGATCTTCAGAGGCGAACTTTTCGTAGGTTTGCCACATTCGGAAGCTCAGAGTTCGGTGGCCCATCAGAGGACATTCTCTGTGGCATACCCTAATTGTGGAACTCCCCACAGATTCAAAAGTATTCCATTTGAAATAAAAAATTAGTGATGGCATCCCTGCTTTGGAATACTGTCATGAAGGAGGTAAAGACCAATGCTGACATTGTATTCTTTTCACCACCAGGTCAATATGTTTTTATTTGCCCAGGCTTTTTAAAAAAACGTTTATTGTATTGTTTTAGCTGACTGGGTAGTTTTGATTTATTGCCTCTCAGATTTTATTATGTTGGTTTGATTTTTATTGTTTCATTCTAACATTGTATTTGGAATGCTGATGTATACTGCCCCAGAATCAATGTTTGGATGAAGGTGCAGCTTAAACATATATTTTTTTTTAATTGACTCAATAAATGCAAAAATAAATGTTCTGGGATGAGGCGTGACATTGGACACTGGACACCAGGGAAGTCAGTTTGTTGTGGGTGTGTTCCATTTGCCAACCTGCATGGCCAATGGTCAGGCGTGACAAGTTTTGTAGTCCAAACCATCTGGAGGATACCAAGCATATTATATGGGAACAAGCAACCGCTCTCTCAATTACCTTACTACGGAAGATTCAAAACTGGGTGGTAATTGGATAGATCTAAAGGATCTAGAGATGTTTTCTTTAAGAGAGGACGCACCACTGCTTCCTTCAACTCCCCTGGGAAAGAATGAACCCAAATATGTGCCCTCTTCCCACGTTGTGGTTTTTGAGGTAGGCAAATTACACCACATTCAGGGCTTTTCCCCCAGCTGAAATTCATCAGAACCCAGTACTGGTACCTCTCAGATGGGCACCACAGCCATTGTAAGAGGATGAAGGAGGTGTTCATGGTGAGTTCCAGCAGTTCTTTTTCTAGAAAAATAGTACTAGTGCATTGATTTGTGCACATGTTGTTTGGTGATATTGTTTTCCCTATCTCCCTTTCTCAGGGAGAAGGAACACACAAATTAGAGAGCATGTATACACATTCGCATTACATCGTCTGTGCTGTGGGTGGCCCTACTTTGCTTCTTTGTGTTACAAATTTCTACTCTAGTATATATGTGAATTGATACTAAGTGTTATCTAAGTGTTGAGAGATTGAGAACTTTAGTAAGCAGAGGGAGAGATACTATAACACTAACTGGCAACAGTTCCAAAAGACTCTTTTGCAATCCAAAAAAACACCATATAGAATAACCCTTTGCTGCCAAATAAGACCTGCATTAATGAAAACATATTAGGCATTCTTCATGAAGAAACATTACTGCTTTCTAGCACCCAGTATGGAACCAGCCTTTTTAAATTACTTTTAGTTTTTTGGTACCTCTTCCCATTTCCTCTGAAATAGTCTGAAAACTCATTTAATCTGAAGATGTCGTATTTACCAAAATTGAAATAAGTAGTTTTAGGATTTCAGCAAGGATATTATATGGGAACAAAGGCTATTGATCAGACAAGTAAGTTAAGTAGATATGCATATGACGCTTCAGTTTAGAGCATTCCAATGGCATGTCTCAGCAATCCCACTTGATTGTCTCAGTCTACTCTAAAGCTGTTTTACACAGCGGGGAGATCTGGAAATGATTATTATAGGTAGGAAAGATAAGCACGGGCAATGACAAAGCCAGTTCTACCTTTTCTAGGACTGTGAGGCATTTTTATGGTTGACTCCAAGTTGGCATGTTTTCTTATAACTAGGAATCCCATCTAACTTTATGTCTAAAGACTATCAAACGTATCAGTATTTCATGTTTCAGCTTGATTGCAGACTCTCTCTGTAGAATTTAAAACTTCAAATCCTGTGCAATATTTCACTATACCCCCCATCTCTGCAATTTCAACATTCATTATTTTAGTTCAAAGTCATTCCAGCTTGCTCTCTTTTATACTCATGATTAAACTCTCTGAATGTGGAAAATAAACGGCAAGATTGAGAAGCGGCGTGTCACATATTTGCGGGATTACAATTTACAGAAATCTAGGCACTCCACGTCTTATTAAAGAAATAGTCTCAAGGGAACGTTTTGCAGCATCGCTGGAAGATGAATGTCGGATTGTACAGATGAATGCAAGATTTACTGCACATGTAAAGGCAAACTACAGTTTTGTGGCACGACAGAAATTCCCGATGTTAAATTATAACGTTCTCTTCCGTTCTTGTAAATGGTGTGGCAGCTGAAAGTTGTCATTAAATGCAGACTTCAGTGAAAAAGGATGGTCATAATGGAAACAAATAGGGTGGGGGGAAATCTTCCTTCTTCTCTCGCTCTTACTCTGTTTCCCTCCTCCCACTGCATGACCATAAAGAATTGGGAACAGTCGTAATCCGGCAGGGAGGCTGTACAGGCACACATATGCAGGCTGTTCCCTTTATTGTCTGGCTTTCATCATAGACTCACATTTCCTACCTGTCACCACAAGGGGTGTCCAGGACACATTATGAACGTGAAGCTTCAGTAACCAAACTGTACAGGGTAGTCGAGCAGTTTAGCTCTGAGTGATTCTGTGAAATTAGAGGAGAGATTCTTGCAGCTGCTCTTCGGGGATTGCTGTTGTTGGCGGGGGGAGCAGATCTTGTGGTGTGTGTGTGTGAGAGAGAGAGAGAGAGAGGAGGGAGCGAGAAGATGCAGAGTGCATTTGACTGAGCTCCTTGGCTACTGGGAAGCATTGAAAGACAGGCAGAGAGAGAAAGAGAAAGGAGAGCAGAAGAAGCACGGACAGGACTGAAGTGCAGAGCAGCTGTGCCTGTTTCCTAATACTCTGGCACTTTTGGGTGCCTCCATCAATGAGAACATGGATTCTTTCACGGAGATCTTATTCAAGCTGCTGTTTCTGGTCCCTTTTCACCACTGGAATATACTAGTAGCAGGGAACAAATGTAAGTATTGCAAATGGATTTTTAAACTTGTACCAGATTGTCCTGAGAAACTTACAGCTTATTGTAACCAGATCTAGACTTAGCAATGCAGTTCTTCAAAGAAATCAGTGTTGCTGGGGAAAAATAATAATCATGCTAACAGCAGGTAAATGAGATGAAAATGTTCCAGGGGCTCAGAAATGCAATTTCCCATATTTCATCATTTATTGTTTTTACCAGACTGTAATCAGAGCACAGTGTGGACTAAGCCAGCCTCCAAAATAATGTGCAATTTGCATTTCACTATTTAACTGCATGTTCTCATTTTATTTCTTTTTTCTTAAAAAAATAAAATGCTACCCATATATCTGCACAGTATTTTGCAAGGAGTTAAGTCATTTATGGGGATTAGAGGCACACTGATATTTGCTGCTACTGCTACTGCTGCTGCTGCATCAGCTTGGCTTTTAGCAATGTATAATTTCCCCTGTATATCCTTGAATTATGAGGAACTCCTTTGTACTGTAGAGCACAAGTGCATGGCAAATGTAACTGAGGAGCGAATGTTGAGAATGAGCTTTTACAGGATGCTCATCGATTACACAAAGGTTAATGTTCATGTGTGACCAGAATGTTAGCTGCAGCATGTAAAGTCCCCCCCCTCAATAAAACCTGAATGTTAGAATTGTAAAGAAAAGCCTACTGAAACTCTCAAACTTAAGAGTCACAGCACAATCCTATACATGCTTACTTGGAAGTAAGTACCACTATGTTCAATAGGGCTCACTCCCTGGTAAGTGTTTTTTAGGACTGCTGCCTCAGCCCCCTAGAATTTGGAGTAAAAAGCTTCCAAGGTTGAATCAGATATGACTGTCTTTGGTATGTACAAAGCGCATCACAGACAAATGTCTGAGTGCGCTCAATTTTATGTACTTGATAATTGATCTCTGGGGTCCTCAAAGCCTTCATAAAACACAGGCTTCATTTTGCACTAACACCGCAAACCTATGCATGTCTATTCAAAAGTAAGTTCCATTGAATTCAATGGGTGTTCATTCCCAGGGAAGTGTGTGCAAGACTGCAGCTTAAACGACCTAGCTGCTGTTTTAAAATTTGCATACTTCTTTCATTGGAGGTGCCACATGTGCAGTGTGGGAATCAGAGTAAAAAAGCGGTGTCTATAGTTGGAGCAACCAAGTGTTGAGGCTGGTAGGAATTCATGAATAGCATTAGACCACTGTTTGAAGGGACAGCTCCTTGAGAAGTTCTGAGATTTCATCAGGTGCTTTGTGCTTTAAAGGCTTAGAACCGATATGTGCTATCACAAAAACAACAGATGCTCTGCAGAACCAAATTGATCTTTTGTTATCATCCAGTCATGCTACCTCATTTGACATTCAAGTGCACAGAGCAATCCTGAACATGAATAACAAGTTCTTCCTGTTAGCCCCCCTACTGCAATTTATCCAGATTTGGTGGTGTGTGTTTGTGTGTGTGTGTTTAGAAACAATTTCTTCATCCTTCTGCTTTGTGTACTTCATGAATTTAAAAGGCCATCATAATTGAATTTCACATTAATAACATTTTGCACTATGCACAGAATTAAATCGGATGCTTGCAGCAAGATGTACTAAATCTATAGCAAAATAGGACAGGAAACTATAATGAAACAGCAAAGCACTAGAGGTCACTCTTACAATTTAGGAAGCAAGGCTCAGAGACGTATATAAATATATATATATACAGAGAGAGAGAAAGCAAACATCCTCTCAGCACAAAAATAATGATGGATAAAAACATCAAATATGTGGACGGATTACCGCATTTACTTTCTGACACTTTGAGACGACAAAATTCTGATTTATTGAATGCTAGGAAGATACCGCTTTTCATGTGAAGCAATAATGCCTTTGCGATCTAGTGAATAATAGTCCTTCTTCAAACATTCAGGTGAGAAATGCAAAAATCAGTGAGTTTCTTCAGCTTTACGTAGGGGATGAATATTATAATTTTCAAAACAACTAATAATTGTGATATTTAAGCATATATCCCACCCTTTCCCAAAGACTCTGGTTGGGTAGTACTATATTGCTTGCAGATGTTATCCTTCTCTGTTAGTAACAGTGTCCTCATAACATCCCCTCCTATAAATCCCCATTGCACATCAAAGTTGCATTATGCTTTTAATGCCATGCCCTTTCTTTGATAATTGGTGGATATACATCCCTGTAACCTTTTGGTGAAAATTTGTCAGGAAGTATAAAGGTCTATTTATAATTCCCAGTTTACACATCTGCCTTGGACGTCCAATATTGCTTCAGCTATTATATTCCTTGCATATAGAAGTCACAAAAATATATAGTTGGGTCAGTAAACACCAAGGCTTCCAATTAAATACTACAGTGTTCTTCCATGTGTAGCTTTAGTTCAATCATATTACCCTTATGTAAAGCACTGTGTTTAGTAGGGCTTACTCGCAAGGAAATGGATATAGGATTGACACTTTCTTAAAGAGACAGGGTATAATTATTACTCCAGGGAAGTAAACAAATAAATACAGATGGAAGGATGTGCATGGTGACTCTCAGTGATTTTCTTTATGAAGGATCTCAGCTTTATTCTGAGAAATGAGGTGATACTCTCTAATTCCAGATTAATATATCATTCCTATGGGTTGCTCTGATGTTAAGACCTTGAGATCCACTCTTAGCTTTTTTGTTGTTTTTGTTTTTTATAATCCCTGTCCTTGCTTAGGGCAACTATATATTAGTGAAATAATGGGTTGCATCAAAGTCCTATTCAGAGTAGACCACTGAAAACAATGGACTTAAGTTAGTCATGGCCACTGAGTTCAGTGGGTTTCCTCTGAGAACAACTTAGATACAACCCAACAGATCTCTCTTACTGACAGTTGACTTTGCCATAATTGCATCAATTCAATTCAAAGCTTGCCAGCTTTGAGAGAATATATTACAGAATTTGAACAGTCCATTTTGTTCACAGACCCTTTTTCACATATATCATTGTTTTGAACATTTCTAGCATGAGTCAGAGATAGCCCACCATTGGGGGGGGGGGAAAGTACATGCTTATTTAAGATATCAGAATTTGGTCAGCCTTATCAAAGGAAGCCTAAATGTATGACTTCGAAAGGCACATATTTTACTTGTTTCCTAAATATTATTGAAAGTTGGGATGTCAAGTATGGGAAATATTGTTACTTTTTAAAGAAGCAAGCAAAAAAGTTGTATCTACCTGGAGAATTCAAACTTATAAAGCAATTCAAAAACACACAAGTGTTACAGCCCATACAACCATAAATAAAAAAATTGCAAAGGGTCATAATGAAACATTCAGAGTACATTTGGAAGTTTTGCCAGTAGAGCCACTTTAGGTCTTTTTTGTTTTTATTTTCTTTTCAAAGTTTATTTTTATTTGAAGATGGTTCCATAGCAGTTTATCAGCCAGTTGGCATTACAGTTCCTACCTCTGAACCAGAAACTGTGACATGAAACTTTGATATGTGTGACAGCGCCTTTGAAACTCTTTAGAAATGAAGTGTTATGTAAAACAAAATTAAACTTCATAAACATTTCAAGTCATCTGTGACTGAAATTTTTCAGATTAGTTTGATCTATGTGTGGAAACGCAACTGCCTATGCAAATATTTTTCACGCAAGATGTCTTGCAATTTCTGCAGAACAGAGCGGGGGGGGCGCTTTTAACTGACGCCTCCTCTGTATTCATAGCATGATTTAAATCTCCAAACCAACAAATGCAATTAACTTGGTTTTTTGGTTGCAAGAGTTTTTGTGGCACCTTAAAAGCAACCAGCTTATTGTGACCTGAGCTTTCGTGGACTACAGCTGATGAAGTGGATCATGAAAGCCTATCTGAAAACTGGCTTCTTAGCCTTTAAAGTGTGACAATACTACTTCTTTTACCAGTATAGTGTTGTTGTTTAGTTGTCTTAGTTGTTTTCGACTCTCCGTGACCCCACGAACCAGAACATGCCTTGGAAACTCTCACTTTCTTCTCAAAGCTTTCCCTTTTTTATGTCCATGGAGTTTTCTTGGCAAAATACTGGAGTGGTTTGCCAGTTCCCTCTCCAGGTGGATCACATTTAGTCTAAACTCTCGGCTATGACCTGTCCGTCTTGGGTGGCCCTGCATGGCATAGCTCATAGCTTCTCTGAATTATTCAAGCCCCTTCGCCATGACAAGGCAGTGATCCATGAAGGGGCAGTATAGTGTAGGGCATCCTAAATTATTCTATTGGCAGGATGCTGGTTAGACTGTCAGTGCAATCCTGTAAATGTATAGGATTCAGAAGAGTGCCACTGAGTTCAATGAGGGTTAAAGTAAAGGTAAGGGTACCCCTGCCCGTACGGGCCAGTCTTGACAGACTCTGGGGTTGTGCACCCATCTCACTCAAGAGGCCAGGGGCCAGCGCTGTCCGGAGACACTTCCGGGTCACGTGGCCAGCGTGACATCGCTGCTCTGGCGAGCCAGAGCCGCACACGGAAACGCCGTTTACCTTCCCGCTGGTAAGCGGTCCCTATTTATCTACTTGCACCTGGGGGTGCTTTCGAACTGCTAGGTTGGCAGGCGCTGGGACCGAGCAGCGGGAGCGCACCCCGCCGCAGGGATTCAAACCGCCGACCTTTCGATCGGCAAGTCCTAGGCGCTGAGGCTTTAACCCACAGTGCCACCTGCGTCCCTCAATGAGGGTTACTCCCAGCCAAATAAGTGGGCATTGGATTGCCATCTTAATCAATGCAATCCTATACATGTTTATTCAGAAATAAGGCTCATTGGGTTGTATCCAATTATCTTTGATCCAGTGTAGCTTCCAATTAACAGAACAGGGATCAGAACAACCTTCAGCAGTCTCCTACACTACCTCCCATGCTGTTCCAAAGGGGGACAGGCAGGAGAACTGTCAAATATCACCTTCATGACTGATCCAATGATAGAAGATTTGGATCACAGATTCTTCTATCAGAGGTAAAGATGGGGGAGGAATTCAGTTCGGTCCACATTTCAAAATGCATCCAATCTAGTTCGCAGTTTCCGAAACAATATGCAAAATGAAGCACAGCCATCCTTTGAACTTCTCACTTCTCTGAATTTTGCAATTCAGTTCTTCAAAGAAGTAATGTGCATTAAAATGCATATACTAAGATGAATTGTACATAAAATGCATATATTATTTAAAATAGCATACAGCATGCTTTGGAGAAAAAATAAATATTAGGCAACTTACGCTTTGTAAAACTGTTCGAATAAGGCAAAATTGCATACAAAAAATGCATGCATTAGGAGAAATTTGCAGTAATTAGGATTTCAAAAAAGAAAGAAAAAGAAATAATTTGCAACCTGATGTGGAAATATGGAGATCTAAACTGAAAACTAGAAATACGAGAAACTGGGAGAAATTAAAATTGACAGATTTGCCCACCCATAGGAGGAAGGGATCTTGGATTAATACAGTTTTACATAGAATGATTAATCAGAAAGAGAATATTTCCTTGAAGTTCACTGTTACTGGATATGAATCATAATAAACTCGTCTTTATAAGTTCATAATTTTATCCCCTCTACATTTTATTTGAGAAGTTTATAATAGTTAAGGAGGAATTTACTGGCTGATCTCACTGCCACAGCCTTGACCGAACTCATAGAAATGTGGAAGCCCAAGTGAAGTTATCTCAATGGAGTTGTGATTAAGAGGGTCATTATTATAGCATAATAATATAATCATAATAAGTGATGCATCTTTGTGGCACTTCCCAGAGAACCATATAAGGCAGACTCAAGAGTGTTTTGTCCATGTACCCCTCCTGTGATTTGTGCCCTCAGCCGATGTTCAGCCATACCGACTCTTGACACCGGCCCTGAGGACAAGGAGCTGAAACCATACACTTAGCACAAAAGGTGGACTTTAGGAACATAGGAAACTGCCATATACCAAGTCAGACCACACTCCATCTAGCTCAGTACTTGCCTACACTGTCTGGCATGGGCACTCCAGGGCCTCTCCCATCCCTACCTGCAGATTTTGGTGATTAAACCTGAGGCTTTCTGCATACAGTGCAGGTACTCTGGCAATGAGGAGAAGTATTTGATGAATGGTCACTGTAAAATGTGAAGGTTCATTATTATTTCACAAGTCGTGTATGTCTTTAAGGACCAGGGCATATAACGAGACCCAGCCTTGCAGCTGTGAAACATAGCAGGTGCTGCTAGGTTGTGTTAATTAAGCTGTGTCAGCATTTGGGCATAGTATATAAGGAGCAGCACCTAGCTCTCACATTACCCTGGGGGTGGGTTGGTGCATGTTTGTTGTTGCTGTTATCTTTAGTGTAAAAGGAGTTTTTGTTTTGTTATTAAAACCTTGTTTAAGATATTTTTGAGTTCCTTGTTATGCATGGTCTCCCCAGCAAGCTCTCTGCAGCGCTACTAAACTGCAAATATCCAACAGTATTCTCATAAGGTGTCCTGAGACAGACTAAAAGAGCATAGCACAGGAGTGGTTGCAGTTTAAGAAAGCTAAAGACTTTGAACTGATTGAGGGTGATATTGTTGGAGGCGTCGGCAGGGATATACCAGGAGGAAACTGGGAAAGTTAAACAGAAAGCGGCAATTCACCAGTGAACAAACAGGGACCAACAGAAAGAGCAAGAAAAGAGTGGCAATAAGAGAACAACTGAACTGTAGTGTTGAGGTTTATCATTCTTTTCAAGGATCTGGTTTCCAGGCGAAAATCTCCACACATCTGGCCATAAATAGTTTTGTCCACATGGCCTATTTTTTATTAGCCACAAACAACTGTAAACGAAGGGTTCCAACTAAAGTTGCTTTGCTAGAGATGCTTAAATATATCATGAATTACTTGAGAATATACCTTTCAATTGCACCACCAAACATACAAGTATTAGCTAGAATCCACAAACTGCTTATTTTGGGATTACCTAACGTAGGATTACCTGGGGATGTGCAATTATTGAATTGTTTGCTTGTATTTACAGATTATACCGTAGTTTCTATACACTGTACTTATGAATATATTCACTCACACCTGCTAGCTAAGAAACAGAATGTGAGAATTTGGCCCTCTTTGGTAAATTCTGAGCAGTTCTGAGCATGCAGCTTCTAAGCATGCCTCTGTATTACATAAAGATTTTTAACAGGATGAAAACTTGTTATTCCTGGTGTCCCATTTATGGATCCTTTCTTGCTGCATATGCTTTGCATGCTGAGGTCCCCAAAACACCCCTACCCCAATAACTCACACATCACACATAATTTTTCTTTAAGGTTTTTGGCATAATTTTGGCCACAACTTTATTATCATACAAATTGCGAGTGGTTGCTTAGGCATTGGTTATGACTAGCTATCCCCCCCGCCTTGGGGGACAGCACTGACTCCCGTGAGTCAGTGTGAAGGAACAAGATCAGGGATAACTGGAGCTGCGACACAGACCCTCAGCTTCTCCCCGCATGCTCCTTGGAGCTTACGCGGCCCGCACCCTGCACCAAGGGTTTGGACGAGGGGATGGTAAGCCCCTGAATTCCTTTAACAGAATTCCCGTGCAGCAGCAGCATTGGAGGGGCAGGCACAGCCAATCCATACCCCTCCACCAACCAATTTAACCAATGCCTAACCACCAACCTTACAAGTTGTGACGATTTGCTACGCAGTAGGCAAAACCCAATTGGCACACACTAATCAGCCAAACGGAAAAATTCCTACCAGGCCCCCGCACCAATGCGGACGACCCCATGACAGGCATAGCAAGGTCAAAGCACAAGCCCAATCTAGGGAGGGTGGGCGGGTGATCCGGTGTCCACAGCGAAAGAAAAAGGAACATGCTGTGGACCTTGCTTAAATAACCTCTGATCCCACCCCTAAATTGGCAACATCAAATTTACCCCAGTAACACCAGCCACCAATCTGATCCAAGCCCCTTGAATTTAACCTGCCTGGCAACCGTGGATGTTTTGTCTGGCCCCATCCACAACATGTGCTCTCTTTTAATGAGAACACGCTTTGTCAATGCTCCCCCCCCCCTAATAATAATGTTTAGGGGTACTCTCATTTTCCTACTCATATTGAAATATTGCCCCTCAATGAGACCAAACTTAGATTCACAAAATGTTTAGGGGTATGCGTACCCCTGCTTCCCCCCTGGAAAAAAGCACTGTGCTTTGTACCTTCCCTGTAGATTTAGTTTTCTCAGTGAACCATAACCAAAAGAGACTACAATCAGCAGTGTTCCATTTGATGAAAACTTCCATGGACTTTACCACTACACTATTGTAGTCTGCCAAATATGTAATTTAAATGATTCCATATTAGGGGTGTGCACTGACCACAAAATTAAGTTCAGACCTTGATTCATTTCTTCAGGAAACAGTCCAGTTTCATCTTAGGTGCTTCAAAGGCTGCTGAATAGCGTTAAGGGCCCATCCAAACTCACTTCACATCCCACTCCAATTCACTGCTTGGGAACTGAGAAAACAGTATAATCCTTTTACCCTTCTGACAGAAGTGGATAAAATTTGCAGGCATACTAGCCCCTCAACAGAGGATAAAAACTGTCAAATTAATGGCAAAAGAATCCAGAGCTTTTGTGCATCTATAACTTTTTAATATTTTGATAGAACTAGGTGAAATTTGCAGGAGAATAGCTGCATTCTTTTCCTGCAAAGACAGCTGTTAAAGCTTTGCAATGAGTAAAAAAGTAATCCCTTAATTTCCGCCCCCCCCCCCCAAGTTGTGGGCAAATTGCAGACATGAGAGAGATTATTCTGGGGAAGAAGCCTGCCAAACAGCAGACATATAGGTCCAAGCGATTTGGGCAAGGCACTTTTCAAGTTGACTTGGAGTGGGAAAGAACGAAATGAAATTATCTTTCAATGCAAAAATCATTGCCTGTGAAAACAAACTTGACATGTCATTCACAACAGAGCTCTTCCTCTGCTCTGCCCATCCTGGCATCTTTCTCAAGCTCAAGCTCTTGCAGAACTGCTCCTTCCCCCAATAGTATAAAGATACAAGAAGAGCCTGCTGAATTAGATCACTGGCCCATCTAGTCCACCCTGTTCTCATAGTGGCCAACCAGATGTTCATGGCAAGTCCCAAAGTGGGACTTGAGTGCAATAGCACTCTCTCCACATATGACCAGCAGCTGGCATTCAGAGGCATATTGCTTCTGTGGTGGTGTAGTGGTTAAGAGTGGTAGACTCCCAATCTGGTGAACCGGGTTCGTGTCTCCGCTCCTCCACATGCAGCTGCTGGGTGACCTTGGGCCAGTCACACTTCTTTGAAGTCTCTCAGCCCCACTCACCTTACAGAGTGTTTGTTGTGGAGCAGGAAGGGAAAAGAGAATGTTAGCCTCTTTGAGACTCCTTCGGGTAGTGATAAATCCAAACTCTTCTACTCTTCTTCTAATAGTGGAGGCAGAATATAATAAGCTTGGCTAGTAGCCATTGATAGACTTACCCTCCATTAATTTGTCTAACCCTCTTCTGAAGCCATCCAAATTGGTGGCCAACACTACTTCCTGCAGGAGCAAATTCTATAGTTTTACTATGTGCTGCGGAAATATTTTGTCTATCCTGAATCTTCTAGTATTCAGCTCGATTGGATGCCCATGAAAGAGGGAGAAAGGTTTTTTCCTACCTTCTTTGTCCATACCATGAATAACTTTATACACCTCTATCATATCTAAATTTATCAACCATGGAGGAGATTCCCATCTGTCATCTGGCTACATTCTTGATAAATTTAGAGATACCGTGTTGCTTTTAGTAGATACTGCAATATCATCATCATTAGTCTGAATTTCTGAGATGCCATGAAGCACTTCAGGGCTTCCTGTTTCAAGTTGTTTCAAGTTTAAATTCTGTAAACAAGCATAGTCCCCTCAGCAGCCAATACAATCTATGTGTGAGTATGCCCTATGTCCTGTGCATGAGTAGTGTGGCTTTTACAGTGGTACCTCAGGTTAAGTACTTAATTCGTTCTGGAGGTCCGTTCTTAACCTGAAACTGTTCTTAACCTGAAGCACCACTTTAGCTAATGGGACCTCCTGCTGCACTGCCGGAGCACGATTTCTGTTCTCATCCTGAAGCAAAGTTCTTAACCCGAGGTAATATTTCTGAGTTAGAGGCGTCTGTAACCTGAAGCATATGTAACCTGAAGCATATGTAACCCGAGGTACCACTGTATTGTAGTGTTTGCCAAGCAAACCTTGTTCCTCTGTCAATTCCTTTCATAGAACCAAGAACTGCAATGGGGTTTTCCATCAAGCATGAATGAGAAAGAGATATGCTTTTGGTCCCACATCTCCTGCCACATCTCTGTCCATAACCCACAGCCCTCCATGTATCAGTGTTTGGATTTTTGCAGTGGGAAGCCTTTTCTGCTGGTGAAGGTTCCCTGTGTGATCTAGAACCCTTGTATTCCAGGGTTCTAAATCATGTGGAGGGTCCTACACAAGGAGTTCAGGCTTTCTTTTCCAGACATTTATCCTTCTAAAGAATTCTCTTTCTCCCTCTTATCCTTTGTGTTTTCCCTAAAGTTGTGATAAGCAATAGAGGAACAGTTAAGAGTTAGCCTCAAGGGACTAAAAAAGCCCAATTAAAGCAAAACAAAAGAAACCACAAGGAAGTTGAAGAGTACATGGCTTAGTCAAACTAGCATGGAAAATTCTCTACTAGCCTCTATGAAAGGCAAACAGCTGAGCTCATGCTGTTCTCCACCAGATTTCACATTTCCCAAATGCTCCAGTACAGTAGGATACAGTAGAGTGTAAATGTGTATCTTGAGAAAAAGAAAAGTAGATTTGGAAATGTGTACTTTGAGGGGGAAATATGTTTTAAATATACCGTACCTATTTAAATGTATATTTTTGTCTGGATTTTTTTTAAATAAAAACAACAACACAACAATTGTAGATTAATACTATAATCGAAGGGGATAGGCATATGATGTTCAAGTCACATAGACCTGAAATATACTGATTTTTAAATTTCAAATGCTATTCCATGTCTCCCTCTTCCTGAAAGGGAATGGGTAGGACCTGCATTGTACTTCGAAGGCCAAATTTTAAAAGGCTGTGATGCAATAGGCTTAACTATTGTGTGGACAAGTGGAGTCCCCTCAACTGCAGGCGACTCCCGAGTGGAATACTGACTCAAGACAACGTGCTATGGGATTAAAATTGGCCACAACTTTATTAAGTTTCAGATGTAGGGAGACCTTGGCTCAGGCATTGGGCGTTTATCCTTCCCAGTCCCCACCCAGGGATCTGGGGGACATCAGGGTTATCCAGTGTGTGGGGATTGGGCTGGCCTGGTTCTGAACTTAAAGCAATATAGAATGCTGCAGTAATCTACAACGCTGTACATGCAGGCTGTACTGATTTAGATCCTGTACGCGTTCTGTTCTAAAATAAAGTTCTGGGACTTTTCAATGGAAGCACCTCCGCTGCCTGCCTCTTCTTCTTGGTGCCAGTGCCTGTCGCTTTTCTGTATACCAGAAACATTATGCGACACAAGCTGAGTCACAGAGTTGGAATCTTTGGATTATTGATTGATTTATTATTAAATTTCTATACTGCTTTTCATCTGAGGATCACAGGGTTGTTTGCTACAGAAAAACACATAATATAGTAACAAACAAACAAAAATACTCCCCACCACACACATGGTGTGTGTCTGCGTGGAAATGGAGGTATATAATTGCAGATAAAGAATTAGTAAAGACTATGAACCCTGATAAGGGACGCGGGTGGCACTGTGGGTTAAACTACAGAGCCTAGGGCTTGCTGATCAGAAGGTCAGCGGTTCGAATCCCCACAACGGGGTGAGCTCCCATTGCTTGGTCCCAGCTCCTGCTAACCTAGCAGTTCGGAAGGACGTCAAAGTGCAAGTAGATAAATAGGTACTGCTCCGGTGGGAAGGTAAACGGCTTTTCCGTGCACTGCTCTGGTTCACCAGAAGTGGCTTAGTCATGTTGGCCACATGACCTGGAAGCTGTCTGCGGACAAACGCTGGCTCCCTCGGCCAATAAAGTGAGATGAGCGCCGCAACCCCAGAGTCGGTCACGACTGGACCTAATGGTCAGGGGTCCCTTTACCTTTACCTTTATGAACCCTGATGACTTCAGTGGAATTTTCATAAAAGCAGGAGTGGGTCTTAAAGACTGTATTCATTATCTACAGTGAATTTGGGTTGTGGCTCACTAGCAAAAGACGAGCATTGACTGGCAGGGGGAAAAATGATACTGTTTATATTCCAGGTAATGAGTACCTTCAGTACAATAATTTGAAATGTGATTGAAGCCTGGAAACTTTTGGATTTTTAAGTAGTTTTAAATTAGTAACTACAGAATTATGAATTAAATACCATACCTATATAATAAGAGCAATGATGGAAGCTACCTTAAGGGCTTAAATCATAAGGGATAAAAAAGTAAAAACTCTATCCAGCTGGGAAGCAGGTCTACTAATTACATTTTTATTAAGTGTATCTCATTACTTGGTACTACTCAGGAATAAAATATGTCCTGTATCTAACTGGTGGAGGGTCTGTTTGTTTCTGTTACAAATCTTTTCACAATTAATAACATTTGCATATGTGTCCTTAAGAAACAATTAGATTAGATTGCATGTGTGCAAATATTAATATTATTCTGAGCATTTGTTGAGCATTGTGCATTCTTCACTCTTGGATTTCTTATTAATAATTGCAACACATTGCCAAGAGCTTTTCAACAATACAACTGTTTTAATGTCATTGGATGAAGGTTGCATTATTGACTTGTAATTGTTTTTGGTACATTTGGTATCATCCAATAACTTGTGTATGTTGGATTCCAGCTCCCATAAGCTCCAGCCAACATGGCCAGGAATAATGAGAATTGTAGTCAAATCTGGAAAACATAGGGTCCTCATCTCTTGAGTCAAAACTGGGGAATCTGTGACCCTCAGGATCAGGGTTTCACAAACCTGGGTTTCCAGCTGGTTTTGGACTACAATTCCTATCATCCTTTACCACTGGTCCTGCTAGCTAGGGATTGTGGTAGTTGTAGTCCAACAACAGCTGGAGATCTAAGTTTGGGAAGCCCTGTTCTAGATGTTGTTGAACTGCAACTGATGTCATCCCTGACCATTGACCACATTGGCTCGGGCTTATAGGAGCTGAAGTCTGACAACATCTTGAGAGTCACAGGTTCCACAGGCCTGCCTTACACAAGTAAACACAGGTGGTTTGTTATTTATGGTACAGTGGTACCTTGGGTTACAGATGCTTACGTTTACAGACGCTTCAGGTTACAGACTCCACTAACCCAGAAATAGTACTTCGGGTTAAGAACTTTGCTTCAGGATGAGAACAGAAATCATGCAGCGGCGGCAGCAGGAGGCCCCATTAGCTAAAGTAGTACCTCAGGTTAAGAACAGTTTCAGGTTAAGAACGGACCTCCAGAACGAATTAAGTTCTTAACCCAAGGTACCACTGTATTTGTATTGCTGCTCAATTAGCAGTTCTGAGCAGTGTACATTAAAACAAGCTATACAGAAACTAAAATAATAAAAAAGATCATAAACTCAGGCATATACCCAAACACTACCTTAAAATACCTGTTGAAATAAGAAAGTATTTGCCATGTACCTGAAGTTCATTGAGGAGAGTGCTGCATGAAACCACTGTAAATGTCACGACCATTTTTGAGTCCTCATTCATTTAATAATTCAATCTTATTGAAACAGGAAAACTGACTTGATCAACTTGATCTGCCATTCTTCGCTGATCATGTTGATGGACTATGCCGAAATGGCTAAAATGACTGGAAGAATCAGAAATCAGGAAGACTGAAATTTTTAATAAGTTATAATTTTCCCCCATTCCTTATCATAAAGACCATTGTAAACAGTTAAAATTGTTAGTAGGGTTGGGTTATCACTTGTAGTTTAATGGTGAATTTTGGACACAATGGAGAGGTAAAATATTTGAATTATTATAAAAGATGCAGGAGGAAATGATTAACAATAGGAACCACAAAGGGGAGGAGGGAAGTCCAGGGGATTCTTTGGAATCTTGTTTTTATGTTGTATGTGGGAAATGTGAATGTAAATTTTTAATCTGAAAAACCAAATAAATAAATTTATTAAAAATAAACATTTCTTACTTTCTAAATCCTTTGCATAATTACATTTAAGCCAATATATTTCATACATAACATATATAGATTTTTAGAAGCAAAGGCCTTTTCAAAGTAAAAAGGAACTTAGTAAAAACACTTTCCAAAAGCAACCCCTTAAATTTACACCCCCCTTTCAAGCCAGCTGCTGTTTCTATTAGCTCTTGCCCTTTAACCTTAGGAAAATGTGGCTAAAGCCTAATGGGAGGCACATGGTATTATTTTCTCTTAAACAATAAATCCTACTATTTACTAACTATTAATTAGTGTTTTTGCAGCTTGATTGTATTCTGTAATATGTGGGGTCAGTGTAACCTTTTTGCTCCCAGCCTATAATTCCCTTTTACAACTTTGAGAATTTTGGCTCCTGCTATAAATCAGGGATAATAAGGGACGCAGGTGGCGCTGTGGGTTAAAGCCTCAGCGCCTAGGACTTGCCGATCGAAAGGTCGGCGGTTTGAATCCCTGCGGCGGGGTGCGCTCCCGCTGCTCGGTCCCAGCGCCTGCCAACCTAGCAGTTCGAAAGCACCTCCGGGTGCAAGTAGATAAATAGGGACCGCTTACCAGCGGGAAGGTAAACGGCGTTTCCGTGTGCGGCTCTGGCTCGCCAGAGCAGCGATGTCACACTGGCCACGTGACCCGGAAGTGTCTCCGGACAGCGCTGGCCCCTGGCCTCTTAAGTGAGATGGGCGCACAACCCCAGAGTCTGTCAAGACTGGCCCGTACGGGCAGGGGTACCTTTACCTTTACCTTTACCTATAAATCAGGGGGGCCCTTGTCCAGGAGGATAAACATCTGCCAAAGTCCTTAGCCAGCTGGTCTTCTGCCTGGTGTAAAAACACACAAGCATCTGCAAATATATTTTTAAGCTCATTTTAAAATACAAGTCTTGATCAGATGCCTCACTACTAGTTAGTATTGTGGGGATGCAGGAATTGTTTGACGATTATGCACTA
The DNA here is from genome assembly GCF_964106915.1 of Podarcis gaigeae. Lineage (NCBI taxonomy): Eukaryota > Metazoa > Chordata > Lepidosauria > Squamata > Lacertidae > Podarcis > Podarcis gaigeae. Next base: position 10,463,500 of record NC_139687.1, on the reverse strand, counting down.
TCACGTGCAAAACATGAGCAGAGTGGGACTGGAATGCTGTAGTAGTTCCGCGAATCTCTGCTTCTTCTGTGCAGTTAGCACACTGTGGTATCAGCCACATTGCCATGGTTCATGTACCTGCCCATCTTCTGATGCATTGCATCACCAGCCCCCAGGTTCCATTTGTGGGTTATTGAGAGCAAACAGGCCAATTGATGTAAGAGCACAAATGGAACGTTTGAAATGGCGTATAGGAAATTGGTGACCATTTTGAGCTTACTGGACATTTCAAATGGCAATGTATCTGCAAAGGAAGCTAAGCTTTTTAAAGTCATCATTGGAATCCTGGAGGTCGGCAAGGTTCATATGAGATAACAGTTCACAAAAAAATAGAAGCTTAATGTGATTGCAGCAGCAACATTATGCACACCTGGAAATAAATGGGGACATGCATTTGTTTTCATTGTTCGAACCAATCCCAAGTGTTTCTATGTTGCTGAATTCAATTTATTAGTGCATGCGTTAAATTAAAATGTGTTCTTTCAGTCTCTTTTGCAAAACTGTTCTTTCAATGGATGCATACTGGCACCACATGATGCCTGAACACAGATTGATAGATAGATCTGAAAACATGTAAACACCACTGAAAGTTATCTCCAGCTCCTTAGCTGGATGGAGCCAATTCCAGAAGGGAAAGGTTAAGATAATTACTGGTCATCTGCACAACTTTTTAAAAATGTCTGTCGGGCACTTGATAAAGTTGGTTCTTATTTATGAAATCAATGAATTCATGCATCACTCAATTAGTCAGTTTTTAAGATGCCAAACAGCTCTGTTTGCTTCAGTAGACTTCCTCTGGACACATGGTCTGTTAGAGGGTAGCTTAAAATTAGCATTTTTTATCTGTAATATTATTAATTTAAAGATGGCCCATAATTGTGAGCAGGAAGTGGTGTTTGTACATGTGTGTGAGCATGTTTTTGTGTGCGTGCACCTTTTTGAGTATTCAAGAAATGGCCTGTCTAGGTTCTCCTGGGAGCATTTTGCATGTTTTAACCTACCACACTTCTGGAATGAATGATTCTTTTCTCTGTTTTATAGCTTATGCCTATTCCTTTAAAGCATGTGTTAACTCTCCCCCCCCCCCCCCAGTGTGGCAGTACTGTACTTAATGAAGTCTTTTCTTCCTGCTGATAGCTTTTAGAAATCAGATGTATTTTTTTAAGGACATAAATGGTCAATAGACTGTGAATTAAAGCATTCTATTCTGGATCTCTGATAAGGCTGAAAAGATTATCTTGATGCCGTTATAGATTTTCCTCCAAACCTTCTCAGTATTCAGTGCTTAATGGTGGCAGTAATAACCAGACTGTCATCTAGCATGAAGTCCTGACACTTTCTGAGCTAGCAAACTGTTCAAATCACTAGAGCTTCCTTCAGTGATCAATGGAGGGATTCCTATCTAATTCTGTAGAGGAAATCTAAACCAGGACGTACTGATTTCTCTTTAAAGAGGCTCTTGTGCTATCTAGTGACTAAGTAAATACTTAGCGTTAGAACAAGATAAATTCTGTGGCAATCATCCTTTCCCTCTCTTCTTACTGGGGATGGGCTGTGTGTGTGTGTGTGTGTGTGTGTGTGAGAGAGAGAGAGAGAGAGAGAGAGAGAGAGAGAAAATGTGTGTTCCAACTTACTGGAGTCCATTCTTAGAGCTTTCAATTGACACTGTCGGATTCCTAAGAAAGTCCTTCACACCTGCAGTCTAGTGCAGGCATGGCCAAACTTGGTCCTCCAGATGTTTTGGGACCACAATTCCCATCATCCCTGTCCACTGGTCCTGTTAGAAGAAGAAGAGTTTGGATTTGATATCCTGCTTTATCACTACCCAAAGGAGTCTCAAAGCGGCTAACATTCTTCTTTTCCTTCCTCCCCCACAACAAACACTCTGTGAGGTGAGTGGGGATGAGAGACTTCAAAGAAGTGTGACTAGCCCAAGGTCACCCAGCTGCTGCATGTGGAGGAGCGGAGACACGAACCCGGTTCACCAGATTATGAGTCTACCACTCTTAACCACTACACCATAATTGGCTCTCTAGGGATGATGGGAGTTGTAGTCCCAAAACATCTGTAGGGCCAAGTTTGGCCATGCCTGGTCTAGTGCAATGGTGCTGGAAATCCAACACCCATGGATGGGAAACTTTTGTCAGGCCAAGGAATACATTTCTTTTGGGGGAAACCTGTGGGGACCATATGCCAGAGGGCAGCAGGACAGAGGCAAAAGTGGGCAGGACAATGAGTGTAATTTATACCTTTGTACAGTAGGCTACTTTCTGTACACACTCAGATAATCCTCTCTATCCTGTATTCAAGCAAGTAAGAGTCACAATCAGAGTTCAAGGGCACCTTTCAGCCTGGTAAACACACTCAAGGATGATGCAAAGCAAGGAAGGTGTGGGTAGAGGTTAGCATCTAACCTTATGAAAATGTAATGTTGCATCTGTAATATATGCTGTGCTCCCGCTCTGTTTCCTACACTCTTGCTAAAAAGTAAGGGGAAATGTGTGTGCGTCTTATGGAGCGAATGCAGGCTGCACAGCTATCCCAGAAGCCAGAACAGCAAGAGGGATTGCTGCTTTCACTGCGCAGAGATCCCTCTTGCTATTCTGGCTTCTGAGATTCAGAATATTTTTTTTTCTTGTTTTCCTCCTCCAAAAACTAGGTGCGTCTTGTGGTCTGGTGCGTCTTATAGAGTGAAAAATACGGTACTTGGCTTTGAAAGTTTCTCGTTGAAAATTACCTTAATGGGCAAATGTACAGAATGCCCACTTTTCTCTGCAAGCCTACATCACATCCACATAAATTTTGCACATTGTTATTTCTCCCTAGGTGCACTGAACATAACTCTACTTAGGTAAAAAGCTTGCAGACTGGACCTGCCTCACTGTCATCTCTGTACAACAGTTGCCCAACTTTTAGGTGCTCCATAAATTGAGCATGATGATATGATGATGCAAATGTCAAATGTCAGGTCAAATGGGCAAATGCCAGGTCTTCCGCAGTAACAATATTTCCCTCATATGGAAAGAACTAATGTAAATGCGATGTAAAATGTTATTTTACTAGATGCCTGGTGTTTGCGTGATTTGACAATATGAACATTGACTGTGGCCATGCATTCAGGGACGCAGGCTACAAAATTTACAGCTTTGAAACTGTGCTCCTTAAGTGACTGAGATTACAAGGCAGACAATGACAGCCTGACCCATCTCCCCAGAACTGCAATTACATTTATAGAACATTCCTTTTATGCTGCAATCTGTAATGCATTATTGTCTGTGTCCCAAAGATACTGGGGTTTTTTTTAAAGGAATCTGGTTCTTAATGGTGTTGTGTAAATTGGAGTGTATAATATTTTCTGATTCAAGCAGAACAAATATGATTCCAAATATTTTTGCGGCACTTTGATCTGGCTTGTCTCTTTCTTCCATATCTCAGAAGGAAGGGTTTTGGTCTGTGTTTTCTACCTGTAATCAAAACGTGCCCTTTCCCCTTCTCATTATGGTGTTTCAATGTCATTTAATACAAATTAACCATCTAACATCCAGGCCAGTTTGTCCACAAACCTCAGGGAACTCTGACCACTGCTGTTTCTGCTTCTGAGAGCCACACTAGATGCAATGCCATTCACACAATTAGCAACCACGCAAATGACTTTTTAAGAAGCCAACTTCAGAGGCATGGCTCTGTTTCTGTTCAGGACAGAGGTGTAGAAGGCAGGAGGACGTGAACCCTTTGCTCCCCGCTGAGCTCCCTTTCTGACTCCAGTAAAGCGTGTTCTCCCTAACAGAGAGCACGTGTTGTGGTTGGAGGATACAAGCCACCCTGTTGTTGCTGGGCAGATTTGGATACCCCAAGCCATAAATGGTTAAAATTGGGTTGCACCAGATCACCCGCCCACCCTCCCTTTAATAGGGGGGGTTTCTTGATCGTTTGACCTTGCTATGCCTATCATGGGGTCATCTGCCTTGGAGCAGGGGCCTGGTAGGAATTTTGCCATCTGGCTGATTGGCTGGTGCCATTTGGTTTTTGCCTACTGCGTAGCAAATCATCACAACTTGTAAGGTTGGCGGATAGGCATTGGTTAAAATTGGTTGGTGGAGGTGTAAGTGCCTACCCATCCAATGGTGGTGCGGAAAGGGAATTCCGTTAAAGGAATCCAGGGGCTTGCCATTCTTTTCGTCCTTGTCCCTGGCATCGGACTTGGGCCGTGCAAGCCCCACAGGAACATGAGGGTGAGAAGTGAGGGACTGATGCCCAGCTTCATTTTCTCACCCGATACTTGTTTCCCACGCTGGCTTCCACTGGAATACGGAAGTCAGTTCTGTCCCTGGGACATGGAGAGGTAGTCATAACCAATGCCTAAGCAACCACTCACATTTTTTGTATTTTGAATAAAGTTGTGGCCAAAATTATGCCAAAAACCTTAAACAAAAATTGATGTGTGATGTGTGAAATTTTTGGGGGGTGGCATTGTGGGACTCAACACGCAACTACTATTTGTTGAATGGTCACTGTAAAATGTGAAGGTTCATTATTGTTTCACAAGTTGTGTATGTCTTTAAGGGTCAGGGCAAATAACGAGACCCAGCCTTACAGCTGTGAAACATAGCAGGTGCTGCTAGGTTGTGTTAATTAAGCTGTGTCAGCATTTGGGCATAGTATATAAGGAGCAGCACCTAGCTCTCACATTACCCTGGGGGTGGGTTGGTGCATGTTTGTTGTTGCTGTTATCTTTAGTGTAAAAGGAGTTTTTGTTTTGTTATTAAAACCTTGTTAAAGTTATTTTTGAGTTCCATGTTATGCATGGTCTCCCCAGCAACCTCTCTGCAGCCAACACTATTTGCATTAGGGAGTCAGCAGCCATTCTTTATACATATATATATTATTTTTATTAAATTTTGTGTTTTACAATTTAAAGTACTCGTTTTTACATTCTTAAGATATCAATGACTTCCCTTCTTCTCTCTCCATGGTTCATTTTACATAACGTAAATTTCTGCATATTTTACAAAAACTATACCATTCAGTATTCCCTTATTGCATCCATCAAAACTTATTTACACTGTTGAATTTATCTTAATGCTGCTGGCGTTTTCAGCTGTACACAGTTATTTCCCATGTATTCAATAAATGTTTTCCAATCTTCTCTAAACGTATGTTCTTCTTGTTCTCTTATTCTATCTCTTAAGTCTGCAAGCTGCGCATATTCTATCAACTTAAGTTGCCATTCTTCTTTGGTTGGGACCTCACTCATTTTCCATTTTTGGGCTAACAAAACATGGGCTGCAGTAGTGGCATACATAAATAACCTTTTTGACTCCTGGGAATATCAGTCTGAATTATCCCCAACAGAAAGGACTCTGGTTTTTTTTGGAAAGTACATTTGAACATTATTTGCAATTCATTATGTATCATTTCCCAGTACTCTTTTACAAGTCCACTAAGTATGAAAGAATGTTCCCTCTACCTCTTTGCATCTCCAGCACTTGTCTGATTCATTCTTATACATCTTAGCAAGCCTACTCAGAGTTAAATACCATCTGTAAATAATTTTCAAGTAGTTCTCCTTCAAAGAATAACATGCTGTGAACTTCAAATCACTCAGTGATTTGAGAAAGCAGCCATTCACTGTCACTTACACTCTGTCTCTGTGTCGAAATGGTTAAAGTCTGCTTAAGCCCACACCAGGGTTTGTGACCCAAATCTTTTTCCTCAATGCCTGCAATTTATTTTGAAAATAGCTTAGGAAATGGGCCAGAGAGAGGGAGTTAAGGTTTCCCCTGCAACAGTCCTGACCCAAAGTTGTTATTTGCATTTCAAGGAAAGCTCCTATTCACAAACTACCTTGAATCTATTATTAACCCAACAAAATGCATTCTGCCTCCTTTTGCGTCCCTGTTTTATAGATCACAAAGCTGAAAACACTTTCCAAGGAGATGAAAACTCTTGGTGAACTATGTTTTTTTGTGTGTGTGTCTGATGTACAGGCTTCACAGCAGACGCACAGCAAGGTACTCAGACAGATAATTGCTACAGTCAAGGCCATGCAATGAGTAGCAACATCTCTTTCTGTAAAGGTCATCTTCTGTATGCATCAAGCATGTGGAACTGCAGCTGATGTCTATGAAAACTCCAAACAAGATCTAGGTACAGCATAAATGTGCTTGCCGGTTTGGTTGTACCTCATTTGACAAGCTGCAGTGTTTGTTCTTATCTGTTAAGCAACAAAAGAAAGATAGTTTCTTCTTTTCGAATCTTTAACAGAAACAGTATTTAGACAAGTCCACTCACCCCTTTTCAGTTGCAGGATGGCAGAGGTGCCTTCTTCTTTTTCTTTAGTGAACACTTGTAGCTGAGTAAGATTGTCTTCCATGAACACAATTTTAACAGTGAGTCTGTAAGTGACTATGGAGGCCAATTCTGGATCCACACGTCCTTCCACAATGGGGACATAGGTTTCTGGGCAATAGTTGATCAAGGTGAGGGTTGGCCAAGCGTGCCTTCCTCTTAGCACGTTTCTCCCTTTTGTCCTGAGTTTGAGTGCCTTCAAAGCCCATGACACCTTTGGTAAAGGCTGTTCTCTAATTGGAGCACTCACAGACCAGTGTTTCCCAGTTGTCGGTGTTTATCCTATATATTTTTCGATTTGCCTTGAGAGAGTCTTTGAACCTCTTTTGCTGACCACCAGTGTTACGCTTTCCATTTTTAAGTTCAGAATAGAGTAGTTGCTTTGGAAGACGATAACCAGGCATCCGCTCAATATGACCAGTCCAACAAAGATGATGTTGAAGAATCATTGCTTTGACACTGGTGATCTTTGCTTCATCCAGTACACTGGCAGAGGCTTCACAGGGGCTCCAGTGAAGGAATCGCAGCATCAATACTCCTTCTTGATAAGCCCCCGCCGCCTATCAGGACCCGGATCCTGGCTTTCATCCTAAATTGGCGAATGGGGATGCAGGCTTGGGCATGGACTGTGCCAGCGGGTTGAGCTGACGGAGGGGGTCCACTCCCTGGCCATTGAAACGGCTCACACCTGGGGCCCTACCTGCTTTCCTTCATCGGGTTCTCCTTCATCGGGTTCCAGACGACCTCCTTCACCTCCCTTGTTCCATCTGGCCTTCTCTGCCTTGTGTCCGTGGCTGCGCCTTGCCTGCCAAGATTTCCCCGCTGTTCAGATCCATATAAGCCAGGTATCAGGCATTCTGGCACTGCTAAATCTCTGATTTGCAGAGTGCTCCATATATATTTATATCCCATTGAACTCAGTGGGGTTTCTTCCCACCCCAGGTGAGCATGTGCAGGATGACAGTCTAAACATCATAGTACAGATATTGATGTTAACTAAAAAGCTATAGTAACCATAATTGAAAGTGGCTGCTTGTAGCGGCACACAAAGCTGGACCACGGGCAATACAAGTTCTATAGAATATTTTATGGGAAGTGATTCATAATTGGAATAAAACTAAATAGGCAATAAATAGTTGATTTTTGCTTCTGTTACAGGTAAAGGTAAAGGTAAAGGTACCCCTGCCCGTACGGGCCAGTCTTGACAGACTCTGGGGTTGTGCGCCCATCTCACTTAAGAGGCCAGGGGCCAGCGCTGTCCGGAGACACTTCCGGGTCACGTGGCCAGCGTGACATCGCTGCTCTGGCCAGAGCCAGAGCCGCACACGGAAACGCCGTTTACCTTCCCGCTGGTAAGCGGTCCCTATTTATCTACTTGCACCCGGAGGTGCTTTCGAACTGCTAGGTTGGCAGGCGCTGGGACCGGGCAGCGGGAGCGCACCCCGCCGCAGGGATTCGAACCGCCGACCTTTCGATCGGCAAGTCCTAGGCGCTGAGGCTTTAACCCACAGCGCCACCTGCGTCCCCTCTGTTACAGGTACTCTCTGTTTATGATTCTATCTTACCAGAATTTTAAAAAGAATGTGTATATATGTGTGTGTGTGTGTGTGTTCTGTTTATTATCAGAGATAGCGACAGACTGCTTCTACACTTGAATTAGTGAACATGGTTGTGATTCAAGCCTTAATCTGTCAGGGCATGGGAAGGCTACCAAAAATGGTGTATTATTTATCAACCATCCGGTACAGTACGATAGAACATACGGCTCAGAGAATGCATGCTGTACAGGTCTGAAATCTTATCTCCAAATCATGCCATAATGGATTGTCACGGTGTGCTTCAGGGTAGCTTTGTACATATGCTTATAACATCAGGACTGAAGGGGCCGTTGTGCCCAGGGTTCCCTATGACACACAGCTAACTTGCAAAACAACTACCTTGGATAATATATCATAAAAGGCACCTGTAAGTGATCCTGCTATGAATACAGTAGGGTGTTATCTCCACTGAGAATTATGTGATAGCCAATGTCGATATGAACAACATGGCACAGTAATCAGAAGAAGAGCTTTGCCAAACATGGGGGAAACCCTAGAAAAGCTGAAAACAGATACAACAAGTAATGAAATAAGTTAACAAATTGCTGATGTTATGTATTACAGAGAATGCAGGGTTGGGAGGATGTGGGGAAGTCCAGTAGATTTGGAAAAAAGAACAAGAAAACTTGTAACTTTTCTACTTTACTCTTATAATATGTTCTTTATTCTTTTTTCTGTACTTTACAAACTTAATAAAAATATTATAAAAAAAAGAAAAGAAAAGCTGAAAACAGTATTTGTTCCAATGTCAGAATAAAATCAACCAAAAGTGATTCCAGCATAGCTGTTGTTCTTCATCAAAGGAATGATTGCAAGTGTAAATTAATTATGCTTAACAATCTGGAAAAGCATATCAATGCTCTAATTTATTATGTTTTTATTATGGTGCCTGCGTAAATTGCAATTGTTCAACAATATCTGTCAATATATAAAGGAGGCCAGTCCCTTGCTTAAAAATCAATGCTAGTATACGAAGCTGTTGAATAAGGTATTTTAATAATCTAGCACCACGGTTCTCAACTTGGGCCCTTTGGACCCATGAGGAGCCACAGAATTATCCCAAGGAGTCTATGGAAAAGTTATCCCAGCCTCCCACCACCACTGCCTTCTCACTCACTTAAAGACAGTCTCCATACCCCCATTGGGAGCACAGGGACAGACTTAAAGCTGCAAAGCACCCTTCAAAGCAGCCTTTACCCTATAAGCAATCTTTAAAGCAAAGTTGAATGCAAAAATGGGTGGCTGCTTCAAAGGGGACTTTACAAAAGTGGCCTTTGAAGCAGCTGCTCCTTTTAAACACCAATGCTTAAGGGAGGCTAAGGGTGCTTCAAAGATCACTTTTGTAAAGGGCTGTAACACAACCTCATGCTCCCATTGGGCATTGCCAAGATTCTATGTGCTTCTCTCTTAATTTTACGAGGCTCTGCTCTGTGGACCATTGGCAGGCTTTCTGTCTCCTAACTACTGATTGCATTTGGGTTCCTTAGTTTTGGAATTATTGAGGATTACTTCTGTTGCTTTGTTGGAATAAATTCTGTAGATGTTGTTGTTTAGTCGTGTCCGACTCTTCATGACCCCATGGACCAGAGCATGCCAGATACTCCTGTCTTCCACTGCCTCCTGCAGTTTGGTCAAACTCTCAGCTTTGAGAACACTGTCCAACCATCTCGTCCTCTGTCGTCCCCTTCTCCTTGTGCCCTCCATCTTTCCCAACATCAGGGTCTTTTCCAGGGAGTCTTCTCTTCTCATGAGATGGCCAAAGTATTGGAGCCTCAGTTCCAGTGAGCACTCAGGGCTGATTTCCTTAAGAATGGATAGCTTTGATCTTCTTGCAGTCCATGGGACTCTCAAGAGTCTTCTCCAACACCATAATTCAAAAGCATCAATTCTGTAGATGGGGGTTACCTATTCTTTGGGGGGGGGTCTAGCTTTTTTCTAGCTTGGATTTTTCTGTCTTGTAGGGCTGAACAATAGCAACAAATAATAAATATAAGTAAAACAGAATCAACTAATTTAATATAAAAATAGCTGTACTTACTGGGATTAGGGATTTTGTTTAACTATAGAATTGGTATTCCTGATTCTATACATAGGACTACATTATATTAATAATAATTAAAGTTTTTATTTTAATGCTTTGGGGGATTATTCTGAGTTCTCTTGTAAATAAATAAACTTATTAGTACTTGGTTTAATTTAATTGGGTTCTTGGTAACTGGGTATACTGTAGAAATAGATGAATGAATTTATAATAATAGATAAATCAAATTCTGTTTCAAACCTGTTTGAACTGATTAATTGGCTTGGTTACTAGTTTTATTGAGGAAATAAATATATATGAAGAAGCAGAATAATATATGAATAACTTTTGGAAAGAATTACTTGAGTTATTGATTAGTGATGGTACTTTGTTTTTTGACACATTTGTAAATTTGTTTAAAAGTTTTACTGAATTCATAATCATTGTTTGTCATTATGTATTTTCTCAGTTCATGGAGCCTAACATTGCAACAATTAGCATGTGAGGGTCTGTGGATTTTTTGAGGTTAAAAAGGGATCCTCAAAATTATAAAGTTGGGAATCAATGACCATTGTGTTGTAAACCTCCCTAAGATCTACAGATGAAGGATGGTATACACATTTAATAAATAGTAGTAATAATAATAATAATAATAATAATAATAATAATAATAATAATGAAGAAGAATGCCAGGTTTATAACTACCCACCTCAACACACAAAACTAGCTAAAAAATTGTTTGCCATTTTGAATTTGGAGGCTAAGAGGAATGTTTTGTGATAGCTCAGTCGGAAGAGCATGAGACTCTTAATCACTTAATCTTGTGGGTTTGAGCCCCAGATTGAACAAAATAATCCTGCATTCTTTCTTTTTCTTTGGTGGTCACTTGTAGCTGAGTAAGATTGTCTTCCATGAACACGGCCTTAACAGTGAGTCCGTAAGTTACTGTGGAGGCCAATTCTGGATCCATATGTCCTTCCATAGTGGAGACATAGGTTTCTGGGCAGGAGCTGATCACGGTGAGGGTTTGCCCAGCATGCCTTTCTCTTAGCATGTTTCTCCCTTTCGTCCTGAGTTTGAGCATCGTCAAAGCACATGACACCTTTGGTAAAGGCTGTTCTCCAATTGGAGCGCTCACAGTGTTCCCCAACTGTTGGTGTTTATACTACATTTTTTAAAAATAGATTTGGTATGTTTGGTATGTCTTGTTTTGATTTCATGTAAACTGCTCTGGGAGCCTTTTTGGTTGAAGAGTGAGGTACAAATGCTCTAAATAAGTAAATATCATACTTGGATCATGCAATGTGCATTATTTTTGCTAAGCTGTTGTGCTAAGACATTTACAGTGTAGTGCTCATTTGTGTTATCAGTGCCTCTCCCACACTTTATTTTCTGCACAAATAATCAGATGAGAGAGAGAGAGGGGGGGGGGCTGAGTTATTCCTCCCTTGAGGAAAAAACCCCAAGACTTGACTTAAATTACCAAAAGAGCTATGTCATTTCAGTGTCATTTAACGTCTCAGCATGTTCCTGGAATTAATTACACACTTTGCAAAGATGTTATGCATATGTCACTTACTGGAGCACCAAACATTAACAAATCCTGCAGCTTCTAGCATGTTACAAATGCAAGTTACATTTGGTTGAAGTTTTCCCCTATCTTGTCAATATTTTGAAACAACAAGTTCTGCTAGGAAATGTTTCATAGCATTCAAGTCTGTAACAACACTCTTGATAGCTTGCTGCAAATGACTGATAAAAGTAGTTTTGATTTTGATTAGTGGATTCAAAGATATCAGACCACAACAATGGATAATACCTCGAATTTAATGCTGAACTGTAATGCTGAACTTTATCAAGTGACCTTGCTGTGCTTGCCTTGAGATCTCCCAGACTTCTAGTAAATGGAGGAAAATTATGTGCAGTGTTATAACAGCAGAGTTTAGGAATCAACTGTGGGAGTCTAGGTTTGAGCAGATGCACTCATCTCCTTGCCTGGTACTGAAGGACTAACTCCTGCCTGCATTGCTGTATTAGTGCTAAAAGGAAAACCTCAGCATGACATGTGACCACTTTACAACTGATTATTTGGAAGAAAAGAAATAGTTCAGGGCCACTCAGAGACAAACAACCTTGGCCTGCCTACTTTTTCTGGAATACAGCACTAAAGGCCAAATGTGTACCTTGAAAAATTAGAGGAATTTAAGGAATCCTTTGAATTTTGCAATTGTTTTTATATGTCAGGATGCTGTCAGGATGCTGGAGGCAGTGAGAGATTTGACTTTCTTGGGCTCCATTATCACTGCAGATGGTGACAGCAGCCATGAAATTAAAAGACCCCTGCTTCTGGGGAGAAAAGCGATGACAAACCTAGACAGCATCTTAAAAAGGAGACATCACCTTGCCGACAAAGGTCCACATAGTTCAAGCTATGGTTTTCTCAGTAGTGATGTATGGAAGTGTGAGCTGGACCAAAAAGAAGGCTGATCGCCAAAGAATTGATGGTTTGGAATTATGGTGCTGGAGGAGACTCTTGAGAGTCCCAGCTGGTTGCCCAGGAAAGTATAAAGACAAGGGGAAAGTTTCTTACCATCCTTTTTTATTTCAATATTACAGAGAGAGGCTACAGAACCCAGCCTCTTGGATAATGGCATTGTCCCGAGTGAATCTCCATCCCTCATCTCTCCCACTTCCTCATTCGTCATTCTCATCATCTCCTCTACAGGTGCTGCTACATGCCCTCTGTCTTTGAGCTCTTTGCTCTCCTACTTTTAAGGCTTGCCGGGTTCTGGGAGATGGAGGGTCTGGAATGCTTTCTAATGACAACGTGTCAGCTGGGTGTTGTTTTGGCTCTCCCATGATTTTCCAACTTTCCCCGTCATCTGCCTCTGAGCAGTGACCTTCCTCAAACCCCTGTTGTAAATCTATACTGTCTTCCTCTTCCTCCTCCCTGGAAGGGTCAGGATGGGGAGGCAGTCTCCACCATTCCTCCTCTGCCCAGTCCCTGACATTATAGTATTTGTGGAACAAGTTTTGGTTTCTGTTCCTAGAGTGGCCTTACAGAAGCTGTTGGGCTACGACTGCCACCAGCATGTTCATAGTTGCTTTTGTGGTGACAGTTGAACATCCTTGCTTTTACCTTTTAAGCACATTACAGTGCTGGATCTACAAATCAAAAGTCTGTTCTACTGTTCCTCAAGTTCATGTCCCCACAGCCACTATGGAGAGAAGGAAGGCTGCATGTGATGGCCTGGGATTCGGATTCAGATGCTGAACCTGAGGAATCCCAGCCTGCACAGGAGTCCCCGCCTCCAGAACCAGCTGAGCTGGGGCTGGGGCATGAGCCTGAGGGGTCCTCACCTGTGCTGGATCCTCAGGTGCAGGCACCAGCTGAGTCTGCTCTGGCTCCTGAGGGGGTGGAGGACCCATTGCCTGCAGGTGTTCCACTCTCAGCCCCGTCAGAGGAAGCTGAGGTTGCCTCTGGGTCCAGTAACCCTCCAGCCTCTCCTGAGCTGCAGAGCCTCAGGGCAGAGAGGCGGAGGGAACTAAGTTCCCACATGAGTGCTCGCCTCCAGGCCAGGAGAGGCGAGTCACCTGAGGATTGAGGCCGCCCTGTGCCTCGGGGCAGATAAAAGCCAGCCAGCCTCAGTCCCAGTTGCAGGAGCAACTTCGTTGGTTGTCAGTTCCTGCCTGAACCCTGTCCTGCTATCCTGCCGGAGCTCCTGACCTCACCCGACTACCTGCCCTGCATCCAGCTTCAACTTCTTCAGACTGCCTCCATACTGCACCTTCGACCTCAGACTGGACTTGGACCTCGCCTCTAGATTAGCCCACGGGACCAGCACACTGCATGGTCATGGTTTCATGGTCTCTCCTCTCCTGACATATGGGTTCTTGCCTTCCTTTTCCTGGGGGCAAGCAAGGAGAAGGCTTTTGTACAGCCACCCATCTCTTCTAATAAGTGGAAGTTCCACTTCACAACCACACCACATGGTTGTGAGGGCCTGACTCCTCCTTTGTGTTTCTGCTGGTCCAGCAGCAATACCAAGGTGGAGTCTGGTCCAGGTGACCATGCAGCATGGGACACAGCCAGGAGAGGGGTGCCACTGCCCAAGGGATTTTGCCACCTGACATGAACCGCAAAGTAGTGCTCCCCTCCCCGCCAAGGAAGAATGGCTGGGTGAAAATCTACATCAATAATAAGGGAAAAATACAGATCTACATTAGGATCGGATGCCCCTGTGGATCATGACACTTGAGACAGTTGCCTCACCTGGGTTTTTTTGTGACTAGGTTTATCTCATTCTTTGTGGAGCAAATCGTTTTTACGTTGTTGTTTACTTGCTGAATTTCTGTCCTTATATTTGTATTTTGTTCTTTTAATTCATGAGAACCACACAGCAAACGCATGCTGTTTGGTGACCTATATAAACATCGTAAATAAAACGAGCAACAGATAAAATAAATGGCATAATTCCCTGGTAGAAGTAAGATTAGACTTTATGACAACATAAACAGACCACTGGTGTGTTTCTTTCATCCATCTTGATAGGCAGTTGAGACAGATTGAAGTAAGGTATCTTATTTCTGTTAACTTTCACTAAGTTATCCTGACTTATCCTTTGGCTCCAGGTGTTTGCATTGTTGTCAAAGGATTTAACTTCATGAAGAATGGTGGTTCTAAGCACAAGCATTAAATGTATTGGACAGGCAAGGAGGGCCTTTAATTTTATTCAGACGGAATGACAGTAAATCTATATGTAATGTGATTCCTATCAAAAACCTGGATGTATTATCAATAATCCAAACTACGATGTAGTGGTTAAAACTATGAGTAGCAGGCTCAAGGATCTTGTAATCAATATGTGCCTGGGACACTCTGTTGATTTATCACAAGAGATAATTGTTATAGGGAGGTTATAAATGTTTAAATAAGGTTCCTCTTTTAAACGTGTCAAGTATTTTAGGAAATTGCTTTGATGTATATTGAATGGTGAGTCTTCCTTTTTGTTCTATAATGGAAGAGTTGCCCTACTTCATGATGTGATCCCTCTTGATTCACTTTGATATTAGTTGATGTTTGCTATCCTTCTTTGTGAAAGCCATATGAATAAATGATTCTGTTGTGATGGATGATGCTTCCTATTGAAGCTAAGCTATTAATGAAAACTTAGTTGTCAGACTTTACTAACTCAAGTGGTCCAGAACTCATCTATGTCCATTTTTTATTATTTCACAAGCTTTACAAGCAATGTTTTCAGCCCACCCGTCAAACAGAATGACCAACGGCCACAATCTTGTCCTTATTCATAAGTCTCATGTGTGATGGCAGTAAGGACAATAGCTGCATCACAACATCAGCAGACAAAGTCAGGTGCACAAAGGCATCTCAATATCACATCTCTGTTCATGTCTCTTTCCCAGCCATGGTATCCAGAGATATTTGGGGTAAGAATAGCATTTTACAAATGAACAATTGTGTTAGATATACATTATTAAAGAAACAGATAAAAGTTCCTGGAAACTTTCAAGAGGGTTCCAGAATTTTCTTTTGTGTGTAGGAGTGGCACTCTAGGTTTGAGTGATGTCAGCTGGAGGTGCAAATAAAGGGAGGAAGTTGTAGGCTGCAATTTCCGCACAAGAGAAACACACACACACACACACACACACACACATATTGTCAGCATGCATGCTGACCACAAGGTTGGAAGTAAGACAATGGGTGCTGCTGATACTGTAAGTTTTGCTGTGTCAGGATTGTTAATTACTGGACTGAGATTATACAGTGCTGGAGAGATAGAGAAGGAATGTAAATAGCTGGTATATAATAGTAACAGAAATGCTTGTGCAACCAATCAAGCGATAAAGAAGCTCTTGACTGAATTTGAGTATGACTCCTGTCCTCTGCTTCCAGGGAAAACTCTGCTACAAACATTAAGAAGTGGTTTTACCGAGGTGCCACCACACAAGCAGAAAAGCGCAGCAGAAGTGTGTTGGCGATAACCTCCTAATAAATTACCCGTATTTCATCTGTGAACTATTGCAAAGTGTGAAGCTGGTGTCATATTTTATATGAATTGGTGCACTTGGAACACATGTTCAGTTATGAGCCAAACATTTTTTTACCAAACAACTTTTTTAAAAAAGTGTTAGACCACCAACTACTGTAAATAATTTGGTGGCTGGAGCGGGGTGCTTTCAAACATCCAGCTCTTGTATCAACATTTTCAAGGAACTGGAAATTATTCAAAATATGTAAGAGGTGGGGAATCAAGTTCTGCAGAAGCCTGAATACAAATACAGATATTCTAAAGTGGGTTTTTTAAATGAAATGTTGGATAGGAATGGGGGAAAAAATCTTGTTTATTTCAGCACTGCTTTCTTATGAATTCAGAAGAATATATTGAAGCTCTGTTTTGCATTGAACAAAGCCAGCATCTGAAAGCCAGACATGAGTGCTCTGGCTGAAAATGATTACTAGATTAGCTAGCTCTTCAAACATATAGATAAGATATATATTTTCTGTGTGGGAAATAGTTTGAAGGAAATGGAAGTTCCACTTGTCCTTGTGCTGAGTAGAGCTGATTTGGGATATGATTGCTTTTTTGTTATGCAGCATAGTGTGTGAGGTGTGCAGTTCAGCTAATTCAACTCTGAGCCACTGCAGGTAATTTTTCATATGAAATCTCATCAGCTTTCAAATTCTGAATGCCGACATGTCATCAGCCTCAAAAAACTAACCAGCTGGAGTTTTTTAGCTAGTTGACAGTCATTTATTTACTGAGAGACCTGTGAAAACCTTGTTTTACTTTGATGCAATCCAATTTTGCATTTCCCTTGATATATATAAACCTTCTTTAAATGATTAAATTTTCCAGCATTGTAACAGTAATGGCCTATAATTTTGAATAAACATGAGCAGTTAAATGGAATGATTGTTTTATGGAAATTGCTTTGGCTCTTTCCCAGCTTTTCAAGGCACCTTATTATTTAAATTAAACAACTTTTAGCTAATGATTACATTAAATAACAATATAAATACTGCAAAAAATCTGGCTGAATTAAAAGTAGAAATAATTACTAAAGAGTTACTTTTAAAGCTGGGCATCACCTCCCACATATTCTCATAAGAAAATCCTAAGCTAACATTAACTCCATGTCTTACACGGCTTCAAAAATAACAGATGGGCCTGTTTCTTGAGTTAATAAAAAAGGAGACCTTAGAAACATCCTTGAAAAAGAAAGAACATTTATAGGCTATAACAGTAAATCAAATAATACAGACTTCAACCCAGGGAGGCTTTTGGTTGCTTGCAAGATCTTCCATGCATAGATACACTTCTCACTTCAAGCAAATCCCTTGTGCTACATTTGTGGTTGTTTTGGAAGTGTCCCAAGATTCCAGGAACAATTTCAGTCCCTTGATGTGTTATACCCATGAGGAGGGCTTTGTAAGACGATGAGGAAGAGAGACTGCACCACACGCTCCACCCCAATGTCCACATGTTGAGTCTAAACATTGAAAGAAAAGCCTTTCTGCACAGTGCTTTACATACATAGGCTTCCATGTACTCCAGAACCCTGATCATGCAAGGTTCCAGATTGTTTGGAAGTCTAAAAGTATAGGGTTCTATGCTGTTAGACTTTCCTGCTTCAGATAAAGCTCAGTGCATGGATGTCTGGTAGGTGGGTTGCATTCAACACTGGGAGCAGGGCAAGCAGCATGGCACCATGTTCCCTACTACTCATGGACTACCTTCACAAAGGCTCCTATCAAGTGGTGCAAGGAGCTCTTTTAGACAGAAGAGATACTCACTGTGTAGCCTCTTCACACTCACATCATAGTTTCTAGTAGAGTGCCCTCAGTCAAGGTAGGAATTTTCAGAATGGCATAAGCTCTCCAAAACAGAGGACGAGTTGAAAGTTGATGACCACTTATGGCCCTCTTGTTAGTGCCACTGAAAAAATCTTCTTCATGATGGTACTCATGCGGGAACTAGAGTATGAAGGAAGAACATCTCAAAAGTGCACAGAAGGCAATTTATTGCTCCGTGTGTTTCATGTTTTTCTGTTTTTGTTTGTTTGTTTGTTAAAGATTTTATTGGTTTACGAAAGTAGGAGTAATGTCTCTCTTTTTTTCCAAGTTACATTTTTACCGATCAGTTTCATTTGTTGAGACATTAGTGTTATATCAGGAAGAAACAGGGTAAAGAGGGCGGAAAGGTGAGTGGGGGTGGGGTCGGGTGGTGATGTTCCTGTTTTACTTAATATGTGTGGCGGTTTTTTGTCAGCATCACTTGTGCAGGTTCTCTGCTATTTGCTTGTGTTCCTTTGGTGGTGAGAGGTTGGGGTTGGCCTAGGGTGTGGGTATTCATTTGAGATTGGCTGTGGTGAGCTTTGTTTTCATGTGTGAGTGGGGTGGCTGGGTGTTTGGATCAGGTTAGCCATATTGATTTGTATGCTGTTGGTGGATATTTGTCAGTCTTGTTGGGCTGTGTATGTGATAAAGGGGAGCCATACCGGCATGAAGGCATCTTCTTCTATTTGTCCCCATGTCAGTTTCAGTTCATTGGTTAATTTTTCTAGTAGGCCTGTTTCCCATACTATTTAGTACCATTGGTCCATGTTTACTCCTGACAGGTCTCTCCAGTGTCTGTTTATGATGTTTCTGGCTGCTGAAAGTAGGTGGGTTATGAGTTCTTTGTGATGTAAATAGGCATTATTGTCTTGGAAGATGTTTAGTAGGGCCAATTCTGGGGTGATTTCTAGTACTTGCTTAGTTATTTTACATATTTCTTGTATGGCTGTTGTCTAGAATAGTTGGATTTTGGGGCATTCCCACCTAATGTGGAGGTATGTGCCTATGGAGGTGCACCCTCTCCAGCGTTTAGGTGAGGTTTCATGTTAAGAGTATTTCTCATGGGAGTCTATGCTGGGGTTCTTCCTTGAAAGAACAAAATCAATCACTTTGTGATGGAATGGAAGATAAGAATTTCTTTTTTCTTTTAGACACGACAGCACCTACAAGAGAAAGAGGTTTAATTCAAAATATACTGGGCAATAACGGCCTAGTGTGCGCCTTTCAGATATCACCAAGCATTCAGTGCCTCCTCTGTTACTCATATGCAGAGCTGGCCTGACCCTGACACAGAGTGACCTGCACTTCTCTCTTGCTGTTTCTGTCCACCTTTCCTCCTTCCCATCCACCCTCCCTGCCCACTCAGTCATGCATACACCCACCCGTCTGCAAGGAAACTGGCTTCTGGTTCTGGATCAGTGTCTACCATATTGAAAGAGAACGTCTGTAAATTGCTTGCCATGTGGCCTGCCCTTAAAATTTGGTGCTTAACAAATGTAAGGAGAATGGCTGCAATTTTGGCAGCTCCCATACAATGACTTCCAGGAATATTTCAGGTTGCTGTTGGGCCTGCAGTTGAGCTAGTGATCCACTTGGCCGTACGTGCAGCGCCTGCAACAGGCACAATCAGGCAGCAGTCATTGTATTTTTAGGCTGATACAATTCCACCCATTTCAGTTGCATGGGGCATTAGTCACAATGTCAGACTATGGTGACAGAGATCAGCATTCAAATTCCCGCTCAGACATGAAACTCCTCGGTTGACCTTGGGTCAGTTGCCACCTTACAATCACTGGCTTGTTGTGAGAATAATATGGAGAGGTGTAAGACAGGGCTCCTTGGAAGAAATACAGTGTTTAAAGGAGGTAATAAAAAAGAGGTTGCATGAGTACAGCATCTCTGTGATTTCCTGGCAAGCTCATGAGCTCACTTCCTGTCCCAGTGAAGAATGAAGTTCATGAAGCAGCCCTATGCAGAGATGAACTAACCAATTTAATCACATTTGCTGAGATACATCAGAATTACCTAATATGCAGATTGTCTTCACTAGGGAAAAGGCCATTAGCATGGCAGGTCCTGCCCTGTGGAACTTGCTGCCTGTAGAGGTTCAGTAGGAAATGTCTCTGCCTTCCTTTAGACATCTCATAAAAAGTGTACTTTTTAGACCGGGGTGGCCAACTCCCAAGAGACTACGATCTACTCACAGAGTTAAAAACTGGCAGTAATCTACCCCCTTTTTGGGGGTTCAGGTCAAAGTTGTTGAGTTTTCTTTAGGGGAGACAAAGTTGTTGAGCTTCTTTGTGGAGAGCCAGTGATCTACCGGTGATCTACCACAGACGTCCAGTGATCTACCAGTAGATCACAATCTACCTGTTGGACATGCCTGTTTTAGACAATGTGATTTCCCCCCTTTTTAACCAGCCAGTACCTACTGCTGTTTTATTGATATTTTCCGTAGGTTTTATAGATATTGATTGATGTTATTGAATTTTATATTATAAGACATCTTCATAAAAGTGCAGATCATAAATATACCAAACTTCCCCACAAATGTTAGAGTTAAGGGACTTGCAATTGTTACAGTAGTCCCCCTTCCCCTATTTTCACTGTAGCAGACTCTCTACTCAACTGCCATTGCCATCATCAATTGCTATAGTTTTGAAATTCTGGTGATTTATGTAATAGCACTAAATATAGAGAGAGTGATGCAGAAAATGTGTTCCTATTCATAACAATTAAGGTCACGGAACTATGGAGCCATTCTCAATTCCACCGGGCCTTGTTATGTAAAGCTGGTATGTTTCGTAAGTTCATTGTACAGTATATATGTATGTATGGCAAAGCACTTCTGCCTTTGTGGCCATTTAGTACACATTATTCCAGTCCGCTGATTTATTCATTTCCGCTGCTGTTTTGGCCAATTAATCATATTGGAGAATTGCAGTACTCGGGAGACATGAAAATTGTCTACCTGCATTTGTTCTTTTGAACTTGGCTGCTATAGGGAGCTCGCTGGGTTGGTTATTTTATTAGCTGAATGCATACCTGCCAACATTTCTCCAATGAAAATAAGGACGTCCTATTCCATAATGACAATTTTACTATTTATACCTCACATGTCTGTTTGTTTGTTTATTATTGAAATTATATTCCACCCTATAACTGGAGGTCTCAGGACGAAAACAGAACACAAAACCACAAAATATATAATCAAAAGAAAAACAGCAACCCAATAACCTTATTGGGTTGCCTGAGCACTCTGGGCAGCTTCCAACCTATCTAGAAACATAATAAAACAGGAAACATGAAAAAAAACTTCCCTATACAGGATTGCCTTGAGAGGGTAACTCCATACCCTCTAACATTTCTCCAATGAAAATAGGAATGTCCTAAGGAAAAACAGGACATTCCAGGATCAAATCAGAAACTGCGACGGCTTCTCTAAATCAGGGACATCCCTAGAAAATAGGGACACTTGGAGGGTCTGTGAATACATTTGTGTCTTTGACACAAGGTGTGAGTAATTATGTTCCAAAGAGACCCGCAATCTCACTACAGTGGTACCTCGGGTTACAGATGCTTTAGGTTACAGACACTTCAGGTTACAGACTCCGCTAACCTAGAAATAGTACCTCAGGATGAGAACAGAAATTGTGCGGTGGTGGTGCAGCGGCAGCGGGAGGCCCCATTAGCTAATATGGTACCTCAGGTTAAGAACAGTTTCAGGTTAAGAATGGACCTCCAGAATGAATTAATTTCTTAACCCAAGGTACCACTGTACTGATACAGGTGTCATCTTCTCTTAGCAGCTTGTCAGACAGCATAAACCTTTGACACTGGTGCCAATACCCGTATATTTGTTATTTTTAAGCCCTGTGTCATGGTTGAGCAAAAGCTGTGGTCCTGGTACCTCAGTATGGCCCCACAACCAATAATGCTTGCCTGCACGGGGCCAGGTAGACCTCTTTCATCCCACCCCCCAACAATGCCTATTAGCTCATCCCTAGTGTAGCATCTCTCCAAAGCGATGATAAGTTAGGGTCAATCTTATGCACTTTAAAATGGCTCAGTGCACGAAGCAGCAGCATCCCACAGCTTCTTTCAATGCCTGGGACCCCCACTGCTACCATACACTTCACCCCACTCATTGATATCCCACCTCTGCTGCCGAATCTGCTGCTTCTCCTGATATCCACTCACCTGTTTTGTAAACCAGTAATGGAGTTGGGATAAGAGAGGGCAAAACAAGAGAGAGAGAGGGCCCAGTGATGTCAGGCAACCCATAGACCAAAAAGACCTGGAGCCAACCCTTATTCTCATATATATATATATATGGGACGTGGGTGGTGCTGTGGGTTAAACCACAGAGCCTAGGACTTGCCGATCAGAAGGTTGGCGGTTTGAATCCCCGCGACGGGGTGAGCTCCCGTTGTTGGGTCCCTGCTCCTGCCAACCTAGCAGTTCGAAAGCACGTCAAAGTGCAAGTAGTTAAATAGGTACCGCTCTGGTGGGAAGGTAAACGGCGTTTCCGTGCACTGCTCTGGTTTCCCAGAAGTGGCTTAGCCATGCTGGCCACATGACCCGGAAGCTGTACGCCGGCTCCCTCGGCCAATGAAGCGAGATGAGCACCACAACCCCAGAGTCGACCACAACTGGACCTAATGGTCAGGAGTCCCTTTACCTTTACCTAAATATTAATTATTGGTTTTTACACATGTTTTCCAAACATAACATCCCATCTTAATCAACATAACAGACCTTTGGCTATCACAGCCTAGGACTTCCATCAACCTTGACTGATGGTTTTCTAACTTCCTTTCTAATTTTGCACTTTATATTACAGTTATTGCTGTAAAATCCAAATCCCAAATAAACTCCTTCTTAGTTTTCTTTCGCAATAGTTCATATCGTTCTCCTTACAAAACTTCTTGTAAATACCGGTTTTTCTGTGATTCGCGCATGCGTAGAAGCAACTTCAGCACATGCCGCCATCTACACATGCACAGAAGTGTGCTGCCGCCGAATGCACCTGTACGCAATGGTGCTTCTACCAGCGACCCGCATTGACTTCGGACGGACGTCTGAAGCTGATTATGTCCGTAAGTAGAGGTTCCACTGTAACATAGGCAACTTTGCAATCATATAAAAGACAGCAAGGCCCCTGAAACAGGGCTGACTCAGACCCTTTATATACGAACAAAGAATTCCACCTTGGAGCCTCACGGCCATCACCAGACTGGTCCCTCCATGTAGTTGTGGTTCCAAGGCAATAATGGCAGTGAGTCAACGTCTGCCTCACACTAAGAAAAGGAAAATTGTTTTATGCTATAATAGATGAAATAACATTAATCCATCTGAATTAATCGTGGATCCATCCAAGTGCTTCACCCGGTGGAGGAGGAGGGGGGGGGAGGATTTGGCCTTTAGTCTACTCTTGTGGTTACACTTAACAGTCTTAAACTCTCTTTATGGAACGTTAAGTACTGCTAGACTTTGATCGGCATCATCAGCTGCAAATCTAAATAAATCAACTCTACAGGCATCAGTTGACAACATGAAATGATGCATACTATTATTGCTGGGCTCCAGCTAAGGAGTCATTTCATCCAAGCCCAAGACCCCACCTGTGGGGCAAGAAGCCTTCCCCGCTGCATGTTATTACCTCCATCCAAAGTAAGGTTTTCTGTTGTTGTAATTTGCGCTTTTGCAAGTAGAATCATAGAATCATAGAGTTGGAAGAGACCACAAGGGCCATCGAGTCCAACCCCCTGCCAAGCAGGAAACACCATCAGAGCACTCCTGACATATGGTTGTCAAGCCTCTGCTTAAAGACCTCCAAAGAAGGAGACTCCACCACACTCCTTGGCAGCAAATTCCACTGTCAAACAGCTCTTACTGACAGGAAGTTCTTCCTAATGTTTAGGTGGAATCTTCTTTCTTGTAGTTTGGATCCATTGCTCCGTGTCCGCTTCTCTGGAGCAGCAGAAAACAACCTTTCTCCCTCCTCTATGTGACATCCTTTTATATATTTGAACATGGCTATCATATCACCCCTTAAGTAGTCTCCAGATCAGAGAAATCAGGGCTGAAATTGAAGTGAGGTCAGAAAAGGTATGCTGGCATTCATTTGTTTAGATCAGAGGGATGAAGATCAGGTCGAAGCTATATTGGTCCAGCATTCCATTCTCAAAGTGGCCAACCAGATGCCATGGGAAGCTCACAGCAGTGCATGAGTGCAACAATACCTTCCCCTCTTGTATACTGCAAGCTCCAGTTGGGACAGAGGTGGCACTGTGGTCTAAACCACTGAGCCTCTTGGGCTTGCCGATCATAAGGCCGGCAGTTTGAATCCCTGTGATGGGGTGAGCTCCCGTTGCTCTGTCCCAGCTCCTTCCTACCTAACAGTTTGAAAGCACGCCAGCGCAAGTAGATAAATAGGTACCGCTGAGGCAGGAACGTAAATGGCGTTTCCATGTGCTCTGGTTTCTGTCACGGTGTCCCACTGTGCCAGAAGCTACTTTTAGGTCCATCATGAGACGTCCACCAGCTTCCAATCACAGATACCAGCAGCCTCCAAGCAAGCAAACTTGCCTTATTATCGCTCCATAGAATCCCACTGCCAGAGGATTGCCTCCTTCCATTCACCACTTTGCCTCCTCCAAGTGGAAGAAACCAGGGCAGTGCTGAATGTCACATCCATTGCCTGGTGTGTCCTGTTGAAAATAGAAAAGGGCTTTCCCCTTGGCCTGCCTTTATATCCACTCAGTTGCCAAGTGCTTTTGTGACATCACAAGAAACCCACAGCCAATGGCAACAGCTGGGGAGGCATCATCTTCATTGCTTTGAGCCTCACAATGGTGGGTGGACCTATCAGTGATTGTGTGCTTGTTTATTCGGGATGATGGGGGAACTGTACTCCAAACCACTGAACCTCTTGGGCTTGCCCATCAGAAGGTCAGCGGTTCGAATCCCCGCAACGGAGTGAGTTCCGGTTGTTCTGTCCCAGCTCCTGCCAACCTAGCAGTTCGAAAGCACTCCAGTGCAAGTAGATAAATAGGTACTGCTGCAGCGGGAAGGTAAATGGCATTTCCATGTGCTCTGGCTTCCGTCACAGTGTTCTGCTGTGCCAGAAGTGGTTTAGTCCTGCTGGCCACTCGATCCAGAAAGCTGTCTGTGGACAAACGCTGGCTCCCTTGGCCTGAAAGCGAGATGAGCCCTGCAACTCCATAGTCGTCTTGGACTGGACTTAACCATCCAGGGGTCCTTTATCTTTTCCTTTTTTACCTCCAGTTCTGGGCATACCAATACTAGCATCTTTATCTTCCACGAATGTGCTTATTCCCTTTTTAAAGTCATCCAGTTGGTAGCCACTGCTTCATTCATAGCAGTCACATACGGGGTTTATATCCTCTGTGACCCCAAAGTCTCATTCCTGATCAGTCTGCCAGTTCCCCCAATCTGCCCAAGCTACTATTCCTGTTAATATGAGGGATGAGAGCTTTAAAGAGCATCGTGTGGAAGTCAGCCAGCAGCCATCATTTTAAAAGAAGCCCTGAGACTGTCACAGGAAGATTTTAGAAGCATTCCATTAAAAAAACCCCCATTTTACAATCATGCCGCCTGATTAATTAAACATTTTTCGTTTAATTAATGGGTTATATTTTGCAGCCCTAATGAATTTCCCTGATAGCATAGTCATTCAGAGCAAACAATCATGATATTTGTGTGGATAGTGAAATTGTGAGCAGAGGAACACATTCACTTTTAATTGGGAATACCCCTTTGAAAAGAAACAGAAATTTTAAAAGGCTCCACCACTGACTGAACTCAGTGGGAAAACTCCCATTGTTCTGAATGGATCTGGAAGGTACAGGTAATTGCCACATGTACTTGTTAGGGCAATTTCACTCCATGCTGACTTAACATTATCAGATTCCTAAAATCAATGGGACCATTGCTGTTGCCTTCAATGGATGGAACACATGGTTCCCATACTCTTCTCCATTGTGTAAAAGAATTGGGACAAGATTTCCTTTTATTGATGGGTTATTACTGTGTTTTGACAATACCCTGTCATCCTCTTCTTTGTAAGGACCTCAGAAGAGATCCATGGTTTGTGGGTAAATAATGGATATATTATAAAGTGCGCCACAGCTCTGTTATCAGTAGGCTTTCTACTAGTTATTCTGTAATTACTTTTCAGATTTATCGCACGGTGCTTTACAGCATCTAGCCCAATGGTGAATTGTATCATGCATAAATCATAAACAATTGCTGGACTCTCCAGTATTTATTTAAATATACTATGGTAAGGCAGAACTCCTTTCTCCATCTAAGAGGCTCTAATTATTTAGAGAGATGATGTTGTTACCCTCGGAGGATTTCTTTGCAGTGGATATAGCATTGATAAATCTAATCATAAGTGCTCATAAATTTTGGAAATGCAATATTGAATCATATGGTGTTCTTAAAATGAAAACCCAGGGAAGAATAATTAGTGTAGCCAACCAAATCAAGGTGATTTTAAAAACCTATTTTGTTCAGTAAATGCCTCGAAAACATATTGGATTAAACCCTGCTTATGCAGCACCAGTTTCATTTGACTGGAGGTTTTTTTCTTCCCTTCCAGTGAGAACTCAGTCTAATGGTGATGCAGTCTTCTCACCAGGTTCATCTGCTGAAGTGTGAATATCTTTACGTAATCCTTATTACCTTGGAACGTTTTAAACTTTAATCTTTAATTTGCCGCAAGCACCAAAGTCTGAAAAAGTTGAGGTCTGCTTTACATTACATTACGTCAGTTGAAATGAAATATAATTTGACAAAATAGTTGGAGCGTATTCAAATCAGGAAATAAATTTTCAATATTGGTTCTAACCCACTTACCCTGAGGTACAAAAAAAAAGGAGAGAAAAAAACTTCAGATGGATTTGGGCTCAGTTGGGAGTACAAGAGATTAAAGTAATTTTCAAAAGGCACTGAAAGTGTGATCCGCAACACAACCACTTGATCCATTGGGGTTATTTTGATTCCAGTAACTGTCTTTCAAGATATTGATATTGCTCCCATACACAGGCTCAATGCCTAGGCATCCCTGTTATTGAAAAAGAATGTAAAAAGTAAATTCAGTTTGTAAGTATTGTCCAAATAAACTATACTTTTAATATATCAAACTTGATAATTTTATGGCAAACCAAGTTATGCACAATACATTTTATGTTTCTAAAGTTTGATCTGTGAAATGCACAAAACAAATTATGTACTGCACATTTTTCAAGATAGCCTAAAGAAGTTGGCCTCCTATCACCATCCTTAACTTCAGCATTTCCAGAAATCACACAACACTGGGTGATAATCAATGTTAGTCACACTCAGAGCTGATCTCCTGAAGTCAGTGGATAAGTAATATAAGTCTATTGCTTTCATATTCTGTTCTGAGTATGTCTAACACTACATATCACCCATTGGATTCAAATACTGAATTTCATTTTCTTCCTCCCTCCCAATCCCTTTTTCTTTTGTGTTGTGACTTTCAGATTGTAAGCTTCCAGGCCTACTGATGCTTGTTAGTCTCTCTGGAAGCCTTCTTTGGCTGAGAGTGGTTAAAAATAAATTAATTCCACTTGTTTTATGGAATCAAGGCAAGTCAAGACCTCTCAGCTCCCACACTGAGAAACAATTTTTTTTAAAAAAAAATCTTCACAGAACTGTAGTGAGGATGGCTGAATAAACATGCAATATTTTTGCAAAGTAACATGTAAATAACTTAAAATAACCTATGGAAAATTCCCCCTAAATACTTGAGGGCAAGATGATGGCTTTAGATCATCATCATTTGGGAGGTTACTTTAGGTTTGGGACAGACTGTCTGGACAAAGGGACAAGAACAGGCGAACCATTGAATTTTTTCTCATTGCATGAAAGGTACTTACTTTCAGGTCCTTGGTACTCTTTAAATGCTTGAGTTAGCCACATAATTCCTTGGGAAAGCCTCATCATTGAATGGCAGCTTCTGGGAACATAGGAATTTGCCTTATGATAGAAGTGGGTCCTGAGACCCTCAAAATAAAATCTGAACAAAATTGGTGAAGCAGAAAAGAGTTTATTGATTACAAAATGTTCATTGCAAGAGCGGGTGTCCAGAGTAGGCACACCCAAAATTGACACTGCATATGCTTTTATTCCCTATCTCTGAAGCGCAAGATCTTCTTTCTCTTTCAAGATCTCTGAGCCAGTGTGGTGCAGTGGTTAAGAGCGGTAGTCTTGTAATCTGGTGAACCGGGTTCGCGTCTCCGCTCCTCCACATGCAGCTGCTGGGTGACCTTGGGCTAGTCACACTTCTCTGAAGTCTCTCAGCCCCACTCACCTCACAGAGTGTTTGTTGTGGGGGAGGAAGAGAAAGGAGAATGTTAGCCGCTTTGAGACTCCTGAAGGGGAGTGAAAGGCGGGATATCAAATCCAAACTCTTCTTCTTCTTCTTCTTCTTGTTTCCCCATTGGCTGGGTACTTGAAACCTTTACAGCCTATCTTAACCGCCTAATTTCCATCCTAAAATCTCCCCCTTGGTTGACATCTCCCATTACCCTGATTTCGTCAACCACCCCTCCTGTTAATTTTTCTCCTTATTTAGTCCATGTTTCTTATGTTTTAACACGTTAAATCAAGCGACAAAGCCATATCCTGACCACTGGAAGGTGTAAACGAGTTCTATATCTGCTGAAGCATACAAATAAACTGTTTCCCAGCTGCAAGCTATCCTATATACGAACATCTTAACCGCAAGCTGTTCTAAATATGAGTGTAAGCAAGCCTGGGGCCGTTTGTGGTTGTGTGTCAAGGCCCCCAAGCCAGCCCCCCTGTTAGACTCACGAAATTCACACTGACACAGAATTTTGGTTTAAGGTTAATGGGCAAAATTTAGGCCACAGCTTTATTGATTACAGCAAATGTGAGTGGTATTGGCTTAGACATTGGCAAAAGACTATATCGGGCTCCTGCCCCCTTTGCAGAAAGTCAGTAAGGGTAAACCACCAAAAGAGGGAGTCACTTCGGGGGAACCCGCCTGCAGCTCTCCTCGTTGTTCCCAGAGGCCCTCAATCGGACTTCGGACAGGATCCAGGCCCTGGATTCCTTTAATGGAGTACCCTTGGACAATGGAGGGGCAGGCGATGGCTGACCTCCCCTCCCCCACACATCAGTAAGCCAATGCCTAATTGACAAACCTTACAAAGTTGTGACGATTGCTAAGAGGTAGGCGAAAACCAAATGGCCAGTGCCAATCTGCCAAATGGGGAAAAATTCCTACCTGGTCACCGTCCCAAGACAGCTGACCAACCAAAGTCCAAAGCAAGTCCAGAGGACACCTAAATTAAAGGGCAGGTGGGCAGGTGTTTGGCAGCGCGAAGCAGGTGCTTTATACCCCCTCACGATCCCCTCACGACCACCCCGTTCAAAATGATTGGCCAAGAGGGCTGGGGTGATCGTGGTGCCACCCTGGCATAAGAATATTACTCCACCCACGCCAGGGAGGGGAGGAACTGGGTTGAGGGCCTGCCCGCAACCAGGACCATCTTTTTAGATGATCCTATTTGCCTAAGAGTTGCAGCATTGTGGCCGGGGTGAAAAAGCAATGTTGCGTGTTGAGTCCCACAACGCCACCCCACCAAAAATGTCACACATCACACATCAATTTTTGTTTAAGGTTTTTTGGCATAATTTTGGCCACAACTTTATTCAAATACAAAAAATGTGAGTGATTGCTTAGGCATTGGTTATGACTATCTGTCCTTGCCCCAGGGACAGAGCTGACTTCCGGATTCCAGCGGAAGCCAGCGTGGGAAACAAGTATTGGGTGAGAAAATGAAGCTGGGCCTCAGTCCCTCACTTCTCACCCTCATGTTCCTGTGGGGCTTGCACGGCCCAAGTCCGATGCCAGGGACAAGGACGAAAAGAATGGCAAGCCCCTGGATTCCTTTAACGGAATTCCCTCTCTGCACCACCATTGGAGGGGTAGGCACTTACCCCTCCACCAACCAATTTTAACCAATGCCTAACCACCAACCTTACAAGTTGTGACGATTTGCTACGCAGTAGGCAAAAACCAAATGGCACCAGCCAATCAGCCAAATGGCAAAATTCCTACCAGGCCCTCACACCAAGGCGGATGACCCCATGACAGGCATAGCAAGGTCAAGCGAACCAGACCCCCCCCCCTTATTAAAGGGAGGGTGGGCGGGTGATCCGGTGCAAAAGCCAAGAGGACGCCCAGCGTTAGGCGTCCTGCATTTATAGCCTCTGATCCCTCCTCCAAAATTGGCAACATTCAAAACTCCCCAGTAACCCAATTAACCCCTTAAGGGCTTGGTTTTTCCCCAAATCTGCCCAGTAACAACAGGGTGGCTTGTATTCCCCAACCGCAACACATGCTCTCATTTTAGGGAGAACACGTTTTATCATTCCTCACAACTTATACCAGGTACAACCATTGGCCCATCTCGCTGACTGACAGCAGCGCTCCAGGCTTTCCTACAGAAGTTCTTTCAGCCCTACCCAGAGATGCCAGGGACTAAATATGAGACTCTCTGGTTGCAAAACATGTGTTCTATGACCAAACAATGGTCCAGCCTCTTTTGCAATCAGTGCACCAGTGATGGATGTTCTAGACACCAGAACAGGTTGAAGAAGGAAAGCAACTCATTAATGGTAGCAATAACTATGTATTTTAAATTAACGATGTTTTCTTATCAGAATTAAGGTAATTTCAACAACAGTTAAATTACTGTCTGGTTGTTTGCCAGGTTTGGTGGGAGGGTTTTTTTTTTAGTGAAACACATAATGAAAATGTGCTACCTTCCCAGCTATAATGGGAGGGGGATATAAAGAGAGTGACAATTTAATAATCTAGTGAGTATTCATAAGGCAGACTTATTTCAGAGGAGAATGACATTCTAAATAGTTATCAAATTAGTTGAAAGATATTATACAATGATATGCAGAAAAACCTTTTAAAAATATATCCTTCTGTTTCCTTTTTATATTAATACAATATCATTTTTCATTTAAATTGGAGACCCATCTTACCTCCATTAATTTATTCATAAGCCCTATTGTGTTCTCTTTCAAGGTCTTACTGTTTTATTACCATACTATTAATACACTGCATGTGTATTCTAAGAATTTACATATTGAATTAACCTTTCCTACCTGCCCACAAAATGTTTGCACATGTTGGTAAAAGTGAAATGAACCATTTAACCTATCTCCTTATTCTCCACAAGGTAACGTTGATGTGATTTATAGCTTCAGAAAACAATGGTATTGCTTTTTAATAGCAAAATTCAAACTACTGTAGGCACTATCCTGGATTACAGGGGGAAATGTGGATTAAAGTTTAGGAATACGGTTAAATTCAAGTGAAGGAATAGCAGAATCTATTCTCAGTGTCAGTGCTAAGGCCTGGGATATTCAAACAATATCATGGTCACTCTGAGCATTGCAAAAGTCATCCTCTGCCCGCCCCACTACAACACTGCCACAATTTATGTATATATCTGAGATCAGGAATGCAATCTTCCAGGAAATAAGCCTGGCTTAAACCGTGGCATCACATGCTACTCTAAAAACCACACAAGCGTACACAGTTCGGTTAGGCCGTATCACATAGCAAGAGCAATTATTTTTAAATTCTGCTCACGCTGTAATACCCATTTTGGATGCAATCCAGCTCCTTTAAAATCAATGCTCTTTAAAATCAATGCCAGTCTTACCACTGTCTTCAATGGGAGAAACACTTGTGCTTTCTAAAGACCCCTTCTGTTATCTGATGTAGAGTGAATTGACTTAAAATTTCCCCGAGAGAGAGAGAAAAAATGACTTCATACCTGAATATTCCAAATACGGAGGTTATCTTATTACACAGAATGCTTTGTTTATCTTAGACAGTCGGCAAGAGCCATCCTTGCATGTTTTAAGATGATAGCCAGTATCTGATGGGAAATGCTTTGTATTGCTAACAAATTAGAAGTTTAATCTGTCATGCTGCATTATCTGTTTCAATTGTATTCTAGTTCCTACCAGACTATCATGTCCGCCATTTTTTATTTAGGAAAGAAATGACAGTATACAGACCGTTATTAAAATCAATGATTCCCATGTGTTTTCGTGATTACTGAAAATGACTGTTATGAATATGAATTATATGTGAGCTAGAAATGCAGGTGTTGCATTTTGTTTTTATTTATTTTTTGCATTGCTCTCCTGCTTTTCCTGTATCTTGGGACACAAGGTGGTATATAAGTGACTCCCAGCTAGTCAACCATCTGGGTGCAAGCCAGCTTCAGTACAGTGGTTGACTCATGTGCCTTGAGACCATATGTGTGGATATTGGAGGAGAAGCATGGGATAAACACAAGAGCTGTAATGCCTGCATAGGCCTTCAGTTATTACAATAGTCCACTTAGTTCAAGTCATTTGGTTACTGCTGCATACAGCTCTACGCAGGTGGTGCTGTGGTCTAAACCACTGAGCCTCTTGGGCTTGCTGATCAGAACGTTGGCGGTTTGAATCCCCGCGATGGAGTGAGCTCCCGTTGCTCTGTCGCAGCTCCTGCCAACCTAGCAGTTCGAAAGCACGCCAGTGCAAGTAGATAAATAGGTACCGCTGCGGCGGGAAGGTAAATTGCATTTATGTGTGCTCTGGTTTCCATCACGATGTTCCATTGCACCAGAAGCAGTTTAGTCATGCTGGCCAAATGACCTGGAAAGCTGTCTGTGGACAAATGCCAGCTCCCTCGGCCTGATAGTGAGATGAGCGCCACAACCCCACAGTCACCTTTGACTGGACTTAACCGTCCAGGGTTCCTTTACCTTTTTACATTTACCTTACAGCTTCCAACCACCTTAAGAAAAATCTGTCTTGATCTTAAATATTTATTATCTGAATGTCTTAGTAAATGCTAAATAGACAATGCTGCTCTCTAGTTTATAAATGTGCAAACTACACATGGCATGATATGGCACTGTTTTACAATGTAAAAAAATAAATTTAGGGACCTGATAAGATTGATCTAGACATAATACTACGGGATGCAGGTGGCGTTGTGGTCTAAACCACTAAGCCTAGGGCTTGCCGATCAGAAGGTCAACGGTTCGAACAGGGTGAGCTCTCGCTGCTCGGTCCCTGTTCCTGCCAACCTAGCAGTTCAAGAGCACGTCGAAGTGCAAGTAGATAAATAGGTACCACTCCGGCGGGAAGGTAAAAGGCGTTTCCGTGTGCTGCTCTGGTTTCACCAGAAGCGGCTTGCTCATGCTGGCCACTTGACCCAGAAAAACTGTCTGCGGATAAACGTCAGCTCCCTTGGCCAGTAAAGCGAGATGAGCGCTGCAACCCCAGAGTCGTTCGTGACTGGACTTAACTGTCAGGGGTCCTTTACCTTTAGACATAATACACATCTGTGCGGATCTTTTCTTTAGTCTTCCAGCATATGTAGGCTCAGGCTGAAATCATGCATGCACAAATATGCACTGTTGATACAGATGGAAATACTGAATGGACATTTTAGCAGGGATAGGGAACTGGTGACCCTGCGTAAATTGCTGAAGTATGGCTCACACCATCCCTAACCAATGGCCTTCCTGCCTGGGGCTGATAGGATTGGAGTATGACAATATCTGAAGGGTCAGGTGGGTTAAAAATGCAATAGATGATAGATAGATAGATAGATGATAGATGATAGATGATAGATGATAGATGATAGATGATAGATAGATAGATAGAATAAAACATCATTCCTACATTGTAGGAAATGATCTTAGTTTAGCTAGACTAAACAGTGCTGACAGAGTCCCAACCTAAACATATTACTGTTATTATTTATTGTTTGTAAACTGCCTTCATCCTTAGATCTCAGGATAGTTCACAGCATAAAAATACAATAAAAAATACCTAATAAAAACAAGAATAAAAATAGCCTGAACCCACAACTCCTTACCCCATCTTGTGTTGGTCTACTCAGAAGTTAGTTCCACCGAGTTAAATGATGTGTTTGTAAACTGTTGTAGTCTAACAGTCCAAGTTTATGCATATATTCTCAGCAGTAAGTCTCACTGAGTTCAATGGGGTTTACGCCCACATAAGTGCATATTCCATATACCAAATCATTTCCTCTGTAGTAATGAACGTAATTACTCCATAGTATGTTAAAGTTAGGAAAGTGCTCATGATTCTTGCCTCTTTCATGGTCCAGAATGCATGATTTGGCAAAGCAAGAAATTCTGAGTGTAAACAGACTTCATTTTATTTGAAAGCTGCGGATGCCAAATCTCTCAAGCATCATCATAATCCTTTCTGAATTCCAAAGGGGAAAGAGCTAAATCATTTCCTCATTTTGCATCTGCAACCTTTGCCGCCATGCTGCTTGGAGAAATCTCACGCCCGCTCTTTTATTAAATCTGCATTGAAATTACGGTAGATTGTGGAATTAGGTTTTAGATAACGTGAATGAGCCTTAATTTGGCTGATGGGCCAATATTTATTTATATGTTGATCTACACTCTCCTGTGTCTGCATTTCATCTCCCCCAGGCCTTTCCTTTTAATTGCATTTCAGCTTTTCTCCTCCCATGCAATGTTCTCTCTTCATTTCCCTCTTTTGGCTTGCACTGCTCATTTGCAGACATCTGGTTTTTAAACTGCTACTATTATAAGTAAAGTCAATATACCGCTCCATCAGCCCCTGGCACCGCTGGTACCACAAGCAACTGTCTGCCTTCTTTCCCCACCCTTCTTCCCCCTGAAGACTGCTTGAGCTAACTTTGCAACCTGTTCACTCTTCAGGCCCGAAGTCTGATAGTTTGCTTCAGCTTTTTCTGCCGCTGCTTGCAGATCAGCATCCCAATGAGCAGACACAACTTTGTGGAATGCATGCAGCCCCCTTTGTCTCTGCTTGATGCATGCAAATGATGATTTGGCTGTCAATATTACTATCCTGGGTGTCATGAATGAGCCAGCCCCCAAGGAAAGTTGGCAGCCAGCTCCCAGGGAAGGAAGTAGCCAGCAAGAGAGAGGGTTAACTGCAAGACAGGAGGATTATAGCCAAGAGCCAACTCTCCCCCGCCATTAGGAATGCCAACTGATAGCAGAGTTGCAGAGAGTCAGCCGGCAGCTTGCCAGCGTGCCAGTGAAGGACAAAATGAATCGAAAGCAGCTCAGAGAGTGGGAAGGACCACAGAAGTATATTATCAGTGAATGAGGAAGGGGTGGAAGCTGACCCTCTTAGCGCAAGGTCTAAGCATATGGGGGGGGTCTTCAAGACAGAATACACCACAAGAGGAAGTACAGCTGTTTCTGGTCTCGCCAGAAACACCCTCCTTAGAAGGGACATCTTTGATTTATGGTGGATGGCTGTGCTCACCGCTCCGGTGAACTCTGTTTTGTTTTTGTTTTTTGCAATAAATCTTTTTAATTAAATACGCTCGTTTGTTACCAAGACTCCCTGATACGGATGCTGGCTTGTTTGTTTTTAAGATTTTTTTTAACTGCAGCCAGGAATTTGGTTGGATATTGATATCAGTTGCGCATATCAACCTAACTGATCTCTCTTATACTTGGCCTTATATACCTTTCATTTCTTGTCATTCTCACTCCCATCTCTCATATTGTTTTGAAATGACAAATCGATTCCTCTTCACTGAGGGATCACATTGCAATCGGATCCCTGAGCACCCACCACCACCCTGTGTGGGCGGGGCCAAGCCCTGCTCCACTCCAGTTGGTGGCTTTACCAGTCACTTGGGGCCTAAAGCCAATCGCTTGGCTTGGGGGGTGGCGGCTGAGAAACCCTTATTATACCTTGCACATTGTTTGCCAGTTTTCTTGCCTTCGCGCAGCAGATCCCACCCTCCCTTTACTTAGGTTTGTCTGGCCTTGCTATGGACATTGTTGGTCCCCTGTTTTGCAATGGGGGCCCGGTAGGAATTTTTCCATCTGGCAAATTGGAGGAGCCATTTGGTTTTTGCCTACCATGTAGTAACTGTCACAACTTTGTAAGGATTGGCGGTTAGGCATTGGATCAGCAAAGTTGGGGAGGTGCGGCCATCACCTACCCCTCCAAGTTCAAGTGTATTCCATTAAAGCAGCCTTTCTCAACCTGTGGGTCTCCAGATGTTGTTGAACTACAACTCCCATCACCCCTAACTAGCAAGGCCAGAGCTCAGGGATGATGGGAGTTGTAGTCCAACAACATCTGGGGACCCACAGGTTGAGAACCACTGCATTAAAGGAATCAGAGGTTGGCCTGGGTCTTGTCTGAAACCCCGCGGAGGGGCTAGGGCTATACCACGACCCCATGGGGACACCGGGGGGAGCTTGAGACCTGGCGTGCACCAGCAGTCTCGCTCCCTCTGGCAGTGTTTCACCCTTTTATCAGATTCCCCGCGTTGCGTGGGGAGTCTGATATAGTTCGGATGATTCCAATGCCTAAGCCAATACCACTTACATTCTGTATTCAATAAAGTTGTGGCCTAAATTTTGCCCAATAACTTAAACTAAAATCCTGTGTCACTGTGTCTCATTTTTGGAGGCGCTTGGGGGTCTTGAAGCGCAATGAAAGGGACAGTGCCAACATGGTTGTCCTGCTGCTCCCTCACATGCTTCCCACTGCATATGTCAGGAGTGCTCTGATGGTGTTTCCTGTTTGGCAGGGGGTTGGACTCGATGGCCCTTGTGGTCTATTCCAACTCTATGATTCTATGATTTGTAACACCTGAAAAGGCCTTTTGGGGGAAAGCACATCAAGGATGCTCAAAGCTGATTGCTAGAGGGTGGCATTGCCACTACTAACTCTGTGGGCACAAAAAAATTAGCTGATAAAGTCCTTTTCTTACCTGGCCTGTGGAATCTGATGGTTCTTTCCCCAAAAAACCAGAGTCCTTCTTGTTGGGGATAAATCAGATTGAAATTCTCAGCGGTCAAAAAATGTTATTTATGTATGCTACTACTGCGGCCCAAAATTGGAAAACAAGCGAGGTCCCAACCAAAGAAGAATGGCAACTTAAGTGGACAGAACATGCACAACTTGCAAACTTAACATATAAAATAAGAGAACAAGAAGAACACATGTTTAGAGAAGATTGGAAAACATTTATTGAATATATGGGAAATAACTGTGTACAGCTGAAAACATGGGTGGCACTGTGGGTTAAACCACTGTGCCGCTTGGCTCCGTGACGGGGTGAGCTCCTGTTGTTCGGTCCCAGCTCCTGCCAACCTAGCAGTTTGAAAGCATGTAGTGCAAGTAGATAAATAGGTACCGCTCCGGTGGGAAAGTAAACAGCATTTCCGTGCACTGCTCTGGCTTTGCCAGAAGCGGCTGAGTCCTGCTGGCCACATGACCCGTAAAAACTGTGCGGAAGCGGACAAACACTGGCTCCCTCAGCCTGTAAAGTGAGATGAGCGCCGCAACCCCAGAGTCGTTTGTGACTGGACTTAATTATCAGGGGTCCCTTTACCTTTATTAAGATAAATTCAATAGTGTAAATAAGTTTTGATGGATGCAATAATGGAATAGTGAATGGTATAGTTTTTGTAAAATATGCAGGGATTTATGATATGTAAAATGAACCATGGATAGAGAAGAAGGGAAGTCATTGATATTTTAAGGATGCAAGATGAGTAATTTAAATTGTAAAACAGAAAATTTAATAAAAATTATATATATAAAGAAGCTGATGGTTCTAGCTTTGTATTCATTTGAGTGCCAACTAATTGGCCACCACTGGAAACAGAATACTGGGCTACTTCATTTGCAGTTCGTAGACTATTCTTCCAAAAGGTCTTGTACTGAGGAAAATCCCAGCAGACTCTGTGCACCCTAGGTAAATAGCCACAAAATGAGGCTACCCAAATAAAGTGAATATAGGAATTCAGTGTAAATATGAAAACTCTACATGCATACTGATTTGCATGACCCCAAC
This sequence comes from Podarcis gaigeae, assembly GCF_964106915.1. Taxonomy (NCBI): domain Eukaryota; kingdom Metazoa; phylum Chordata; class Lepidosauria; order Squamata; family Lacertidae; genus Podarcis; species Podarcis gaigeae. The sequence continues at coordinate 10,425,668 of NC_139687.1, read as the reverse complement.
CCCTCTAGGGAGAAGGGAGAACAAAGGTGCTTGAAACCCCTTTGGGCAGATATTGTGAAAGAACCAGCACTAATAGTTCTCATCAGGATTTATTGTACGGATATAATTGTTTTTGCTTTTTCCTAGCTCCCTAAGAAATTATTGCTTTGGATAGGATGCTCAATGAATTAGAATTAATTCCTTCTTTAAAGGCAGATGTGATATTGTAAACCCTTATAGCTTCATTGAGCACATCTCTTGGTAGAAGGCAAGATTCAGCATTGATCCTCTTTTACTCTGCTGAGTTCAACCAAAGAGACTACTCTTGACCCATCCAGTGCTATTTATTGGACCTATTGGTTACTTTTCCAACAGAGAAGTTTTACATAATTTTCTTGCTTTTACTAAACAGCAAATGGCAACAGGGCATAGTCAGGGCATCATTACCTGGCCTTTTTCTCTCTGTTTCCATTCAGTTTTCTTTCAGCTAAAACTAGAGCAGCTATTGATTCTCAATTTATTTTTATTTTTATTTTATTTTTTGCAGATATAAATGGAGAAAGAATGCTTGTCCTGTTTAGCAATCAGGCTGGAAAAGGATTTAACATCCTGAAATATTGATTAGAATCTGCTTGCTTATGCGCCATTGATTGGGAACGGCTGCTAAATCCCCTTTTCTGAAACACTGTTGCTGCTTTGTGTTAAAAGCCCAAGACTTGCATACTAATAATTGCCTGATAATGATTTCATGTTCCTTCTACATCACAAACATTACCTCCCCCCCCACAAAAAAACAACCACCCTGGCAGAACAAAAAAGACCACTTAGCTGAGTACCTCATCTATTCTTAATGCAGGCTTTTCTTTTTACAAAAATTCTCTAGAGATAGCTGTTCGTTGAAAGTGTGATAGCACTTTAACACCTAACGATATATATGGCATATGTACAGGGCATTGCTGGGTGTTACTCAAGCTGAAGCTGAACTAGCAGGTGTCAATTGTTCTGGTCGTAAATAATAGCTAGTAAGCTCCCGTCCATTTATCAAGTCTGTCTTCAAAGCTAAGTTAGAACAAGGGGCACTGAAAGAGTCAGAGAATCCAGTAAATTACACCATGGTAATCTGATGAAATATTGATCAAATACAAAGTGCCGGCTCAGGACTGGAACTTATAATAGACCCAAGACACACACTGTGGGGACGTGATCAGAAAAGTACAAGGTCAATTCTGATGTTTGCCAGTGTTCTGTTTTAGTTATGGTTTTCAGCGGTCCTTGTTTAAGTGCGCGAGCCTGATGCATGATGTTTTTCTCTGACAGATAATTGTCACGATCAGCTGGTGTCTGCCTTGCCTCAATCATCGTTCAGTAGTTCAACGGAGCTGTCCAGTAGTCACAGCCCAGGATTTGCAAGGCTTAATCGAAGAGACGGTAAGGATTCTCACTTCATTGCTGTATGTTTGCCAAAGAGGACAAATGAACAGTATGGTGTCTTGTGTAGACTGCAAAATAGGAAGAACACATTTGTCAATATTTTCTATTTTTGTGTGGTTGAGGGATATACCAATATAATTTTTTATGAACCAGACATTTATTATCCAGTGTTAGGTTGCTTTGCCAAGCACAGAGCATGAAACTAGAATACTGTTCAAATGCACGGGACCAGATCACCACTCATTTCTAATATTAATGGTTGGTAGGCCAATCAGAATGATAATGATATACTAATGCAAACTGCTTGGGATTATATAAGCCTCCTTAATTTGTAAATTTAAAAATTGGAAAGGCATGACATTCAAGTTGTTTGGAGTATTTTGCTGTTTGCTTGCTCCCCTCTTCCCTCACATGCACAGCTCAATGAATATCTGGTTTGATCAATCCATTGTTTGCCATATGTGTCTGAATTTGGATAACTCTAGTTTAGTCAAAACCTATCCATTCTGAAGGAAATCAGCCCTGAGTGCTCACTGGAAGGACAGATCCTGAAGCTGAGGCTCCACAACTAAACGACTAAACAACAACAACAGTTTGGTCAAAGCATGATCACAAAGTTGGGCTTTATCCTTTTATGTGATGCTGGTATGCAGGGGCAAACTATGGTTTGATCAGACCATAGTTTGTCACATTTGGACACAATGTCAAGTGCTGGTTTGAATGTGAAACTAATCCACCAAAAAATATTGTAATATTTGAGTGTCTAGGTATATTTCCTGATAATGAATTCTGGAGGGGTAGGTAACTGTAGGCAGACTTAATTCATCTACTGTGAAGGTAACAACTTGCTGGAGAAAAGTCCTAACCAGAATTAGTGTGGAGATAAATACTCTAAATGTCTTAAAGGGTCACATATCTGTAAAGTAGCAGTTGCATGCTGGTGAAGGGCACAAGAGGACGGCTTCCTGGCCACGTCACAGTTTAAGGTTCCCATGGCCACGCCTCCCGCTGGTGTTGTTTGGTCAGAGGGGCCACACCTGGGAAGGACCCTGCCCAGCTCTGCCAACATGGCCCAGACAGTGACGAAGGGGGCGTCAATCACTGCCCTGATGCCCGGCTGCAACTCTGCCCACCCAAAAAGCAGAGCGGATTTGGAGAAAGAGCAGAAGCAATGCTCCCACAGGGTCAGGGTTTTACTCCATTAGTAGCAAATAACCCGCAAACATGTCACTTGGTAGGGTAGAGTCAGCGGTGTGGCAGAGCGGGGGCATAACACGCCAGCCCAGTCCTGGCTCGGGGCTGGCAGGGCAGCAAAGGCCGCATGGCTGTTGCATCCTCCTCACGCCTCCCTGCCCGTCCTGAACTGCTTTGCGATGAGAGGCATCCCCCAGAAAAAACCTGCCCAGGGTCATTGCCCTGGCAGCCCCTTCCCCCACACTACTCCCCTGGGTGGAGTCGCAATGTTTTCTTCATAAGAACATAAGAAGAGCCTGCCGGATTGGGCCAATGGCCCATCTAGTTACTTTTATTTTATACTTTATTGTCACTTGTACAAGTTGTATACAGTGAGATCACACGAGCACCCCCCACTCAGCTCTCTTAGTCGTAATTCCCCTCGTTTACTGACGCAAACCCACCAAACCCGAAACTCAGTTGCCCTGTTGTTATCTTTTCATTCAGCAGCCTAACAGCCCATGGATAGAAGCTGTTCTTTACCCTGTTGGTGTGACTAATCATGCTTCTATATCTTCTGCCTGAGGGCAGGAGATCAAGAAAGTGCTGGCCAGGGTGTGAATCATCCCTGAGAATTTTCCTTACTCTCCTGAGGCAACGTTCTTCCGCGATGTCATCCAGCAGATTCATGGGACAGCCCATAATATCTTGTGCTGTATTCACAACCCTCTATAGGCACTTCCTATCAGATGATGTCAAACCAGCGTATCACACTATGATGCAGTATGAAAGGATACTTTCTACTTTGGACCAGTAGAAGGAGATCATCAAATGTTGATTGACATAGTTCTTTCGCAATACTCTGAGGAGATGGAGTCTCTGTTGGGCTTTCTTAACCACTTGGGTTGTATTTATTTTCCAAGTAAGGTCTTCACTGATATACGCATTCAACATCCTTTTCTCACCAGCCAGATGCCTAAGGAAAGCCTGCAAGCAGGAGTTAAGCACAAGAGCTCTCTCTCCTCCTGCTTGCTGGCAAGTGACTTGCGGTCACTTTCTGGGTGGAGTGTGGGTGCACTGGGATCAGTGCTAGATTGAGGCTGCTGGTGCACTCAGACAACACTATGATCTCCATCACCTCAACCTCTCCTGGAAAGTGACCCATCTGCAGGGAAGCTAGTGTGTCTCTGCCCTGCTGATTGTGTTGCTTCCGCGTATCTCACCAGATACTGAGGGATGGATGCAAGACCTCCTGGATGCAAGTTCTTCAGGCAGCACATGTGAAGGTCCTAGTTAGCAAACTGCATAAGGAAAAGATCTGTTGGAATGGATTCTTGGAACTATTGGCAGAGTAATATCCCAATGACATCTCCTGCCCACCTAGCAGTTTGAAAGCACGTCAAAGTGCAAGTAGATAAACAGGTACTGCTCTGGTGGGAAGGTAAACGGCGTTTCTGTGCGCTGCTCTGGTTCGCCGGAAGCGGCTTAGTCATGCTGGCCACATGACCAAGAAGCTGTACGCCGGCTTCCTCGGCCAGTAAAGCGAGATGAGCGCTGCAACCCCAGAGTCATCCAGGGCCGGACCTAATGGTCAGGGGTACCTTTACCTTTATTCCAATGACATGGGAAACGGAGTGCAATGTTGATTTTATCTCTCCATTAAGTTAGTGTTATTATTTTTTGTTAGTTATAGTGGTACCTCAGGTTAAGAACTGGAGGTCTGTTCTTTAACCTGAAACTGTTCTTAACCTGAGGTACCACTTTAGCTAATGGGGCCTCCCACTGTTGCCAAGCAATTAGTGTTTCCATCCTGAAGCAAAGTTCTTAACCTGAGGTATTATATCTGGGTTAGAGGAGTCTGGAATCTGAAGCGCCTGTAATCTGAAGCATCTGTAACCTGAGGTACCACTGTATTTGTAACATTCATGATGAAAAAAGTTATTCTATCCTCGTTTAATCCTCTTTTTGTATTAGCATTTGTTTAAATGTTTCTGTTTGAACTGGTGTGAAGATTTTGGGGGAGAGGGAAGGAGGGCTGGGTGGAGAAGGGAAGGATGTAAGGAGAATTCTTGCATGGAAGAGTCAAAAAAGAAATGTTAGAATCCCAAATAAACGATTAGTAAAAGAAAAAGGTATAATGGTACAGACACAGACCACTGCATATTAATATCCACGGAGACAAAGACCTCAGCACATTCAGAATTAAAATCATTAAATGCTATTCCCCCTCCCCCCTCATAATTGCCAGAATGATGAAGCCTTCGGCTGAGTCACCTCTCTAAATATTTCTCCAAACATTAATTATATAGCTCATCCTCTGAATGAATTTTATTATGTTCTGCCTTTGATATCTATATGATTAAATATTTAGACATGAATATAAGTGGAAGCAATTTTAGATGATATGCTCCCCCTGTCTGATCGCACTGCAGACTTTGGATAGTCCATTGCATTGGATAATAATCTTGAAGCTCTTTAACTGCATCCATAGGGAGAATTGTGAGCAACACGTTGTCATCCAGAGAACTCTACAGAAAGCAGAAAATGCTATTTGCAATGTATGGGAGAATTTGAAATGTAATTGCATTTTGTCGGTGCATTTTTTCTCTAGTAGGTGTCCTGATCAGGTTTCCAAATTAATTACTAATCTAGTTTAACAGCTGGAATTCTTCAAATAAGGTCAAAGTTTTAAAAACAGATCAGTAAGGAATTGCAAAATATTTATCATGCAGGGTACAGAAACGTAAGCTGCTAGTTGTGTAGACAAAGCCTAGATGCATATACGTGCTGGGGAACTGAATGTATATAGTCTGGTAGCAACAAGACAGATCTCAGGCAGATGAAGCTATTAGCCTGATCCTTGCTGCTCTGCCGCATTACGCAAATAATGAAATAATGACCAGAAAGTTCTATGGCAGTTTACCAGCCCACCTGTGTCAGGCAAACTGGATAGCAAACAATATGATGGCTGGCTTAGGAATGAGCTGAGTCGCTGGTTCGGTCTCTCTGCCACTCAAACATAGGTCTGTTCCATCCTGTTGCATATCATAAGAACCCTATTTGTTCCATTGAGTGCTATTCCATCCCTTTGTGTGCATTTTGTGACCCAACCCACCATAAAGGGACATAGAACTTGAAATGGGTTGAACTAGGACCTCTTATATTGATAACATCTGTAGGGAAAGTGAGAAGTTTGGGAAACTAACATTACCCTTGGGGAAGCCAACCTCTTAAGGTAAAGGGACCCATGACCATTAGGTCCAGTCGTGGCCAACTCTGGGGTTGTGGCGCTCATCTCGCTCTATAGGCCGAGGGAGCCGGCGTACAGCTTCCGGGTCATGTGGCCAGCATGACTAAGCCACTTCTGGCAAAACAGAGCAGTGCACAGAAAAACCGTTTACCTTCCCACTGGAGTGGTACCTATTTATCTACTTGCCCTTTCAAACTGCTAGGTTGGCAGGAGCTGGGACCGAGCAACAGGAGCTCACCCTGTCAAGGGGATTCAAACCGCCAACCTTCTGATCAGCAAGCCCTAGGCTCTGTGGTTTTGACCACAGCGCCACCCACGTCCCATAAGCTTATTTCATTTTCCCAAATTTACCCCTTACCCATGCCAAAAGGCATGACCTAAGCTTGAGTCTTACCTTACAGGGAACAGAAGTCTTCCTGCCCTTAACATGTCCTATGACTCCAGTCAGGTGTGGTAGGCTAGCCTCAAGGAAGTTCCATGTCGAGATTAAGGCCATTCCTTCCACTTTCATGACTTTTCCCTACGATGTAAAAGGTACATCTGGAACTATAGTGGAATATATTGCAAGTTTCGTTTCCATGTTTCCGGTGGGTGGGTAGGGGACCTGCTTGAAAATAATATGAAAATTAGTGCTAAATTTGTTCTATATTCCATCATGGTTCCACTCTGGTTCCAGAAGTGTTTTTTTCATTTTCTGCAAGCTCAGATATAATGCGGAAATTAACAATTTGGGAAATGTTGTGAAAATGAAATAAGCTGTCATGTGAATGCAGCCTAAGGGACCCACAAGCCAGAGCATCTGGTCTCCGGAAAAATACCCTTCGTAGCCAAAGGTGCCAATGGATACTCAAATGTCCCCTTAAAGGTAAAGTAAAGGGACTCCAACCATTAGGTCCAGTCGTAGCTGACTCTGGGGTTGCGGCACTCATCTTGCTTTATTGGCCGAGGGAGCCGGCGTACAGCTTCCGGGTCATGTGGCCAGCATGACTAAGCTGCTTCTGGTGAACCAGAGCAGCGCACAGAAACACTGTTTACCTTCCCACTAGAGCGGTACCTATTTATCTACTTGCACTTTGACATGCTTTCGAACTGCTAGGTTGGCAGGAGCAGGAACCGAGCAATGGGAGCTCACCCTGTCGTGGGGATTTGAACCACCGACCTTCTGATCGACAAGCCCTAGGCTCTGTGGTTTAACCCACAGCGCCACCCGTGGACCCACATTAATTCTTCCTACACATCCTGCCAACGATGTGACCAAATTAACCTGTTTATCAGCACCCACCCCTACACATTTATTGCTCCCAGCCCTCAGTACAGAGTAGGTGAAGGAACATCCCCAACTCAATCTATCTCAGACCGGAAATTCTGTTCACTGGAGGGCTGGGCAGATGCAAGACTGCCAAGGAGGATGAATGGGGTATGGTGAAGCTTGAACTGCAGTTGTGGTTCTTGGGCTGCAGTGCTGTGCTGCTGGAGGGAGTAGACATGTGCAAGTAAAACAGACATTTCCCCATGCTTTTCCATGCATTCAGCTGTAAAACCCACCTGTTGTATGCAACTTTTAAATGAAACACACATTTTTGTGTGTGCATCTGCGCTTGAAAAATCTGGAAAAGTGTTTAATGTGATGGGGAATTGAATTGTAATCCACATGCAAGGTTGGGAGTGTCGGACCGGATCAGTTCACTGCAAAAAGTAAACCAAACAAAAATTCTTTCCCCATCCCAAAGCTGGCTTTATATAACTGCAGCCCTCAGGCTTTGTTCCACAGACTGAGCATCTAATCGGAGAGAGTGGATGCTTTAGAGACTCCTGTGGCCTGCCTCACTCCCTTGTGGAATATGACCATCTGTTTGTACTGAAACATAGGCAGCTGTGTTATACTGAGTCAGATCACTAATCTATCCACCTCTGTATTGTCTACACAGGATGGCAATGGCTCTCCAGGCCTTTAGGCTTATCCCTGGATATGTCAGGGACTGGACCTGGGACTTTTTGCATTCATAGTACACTTTTTATCACAGAATTAGGTCCTCTACCTCTGGCCCTTCAACCTTACCATTCTTGCCCTATGAATAGGAACTCTTGCCTATCTCAGACCATGCTACCTGCTCCTGGACACTTGGTCTACTATAGTTGGAGACTGGCCTATGTGCTTAACCTTTCCTAGATTGAATCAGAAGAATCTTTATTTGCATCAGCCACTAGCCATAGCAATAAAATAAAATAAAATGTACTGAAGATAGAGATAAAAACTTAACTATACAAAATACATTTTGGAGGATTACATCAATAATCAAACCTTGCAATTTTTGCTGTCATCCAATCACTTTGATCTGCTGAAAGAAAGGACACAGTAGCAATCATTGAGTGACCTGGCATGGACAGTAGTAGAGGGGTAATAACTGTGCTCCTCAAATCTTTATAAACAGTGCAAACCAGAAGCACATGAGCCACTGACTCCATACTGCCATCTCCACATGGACATAACAGTTTTCCAGTGAAATTTTTTGAAATTGACTCTTAAGTACAGCCGAAGGCAGTATATTCTATCTTACAAAAGTGAAAGCAAGTCTGCATTTTGGAATTGTCAAATTTTGCCAATAGGAAGCCAAAGTCTCAAAATGACTAGGTGGGGAAAAAATCATACCATAGACAAAATTTCCTCATAGTGGCCAAATTATTCTGTCACTCGGTACCATAAAGGTGCTGTCTAATTAAATTATTGGATAACTGATGAAGCTATTCTATTTGGCCACTCCAATTAGCTATTTGCTCCACTGGAATCTAACAGTGTGTACAACTTATTCATACAATGGCTTTGTCCAGAAGGCCTGATCCATGTGCAAGTTGGGCATAAAACTAGAAGGCACAATCTTACTTCTTCATTTCTCCAGACTTTTGTGCATGAAGAGGACTAATATAAGTGTATAAAGAATAAGTACAAGAAGAAGAAACAGAGTTGAGCGCCATCTACGTTTATGGAGAAGTGTTGAAACATGGGCTTTATTTACATCAGTTACCTAATTCTTACCCATTCCTGCACTCTCATAGCTGCCTGGACTTATGCAAAGGAAGGCAGCTGAAGTGGATTGCAAGGGCTAACAAAATATCCACACAACTCCTTTGTGCAGTTACACTTGCTGAGAATTCAGTTCTATATGCTCATAGAATTCAGTTCCATGAAGTGCTGTTAAAACCAGGAATCGGGGGGGGGGGGAGTTAAATGACTCCCCAAAAATCTCAAGTTCCCACCACAGCCTTGAACTAAGGCCAGGACAATGACCGTTTACACAAGCACCATAAATGCACAACAGCAAAGAAGCTCTGAAAAGCAGTCTAGAAAATTGTAGCAATAAGTCGATACCATGTATCGTACTGTTTCCTCTGACAATCCAATACAGTGGATGCTCGGGTTGCAAACATGATCCATGCGGGATGCACATTTGCAACCCGCAGCATTCGCAACCCCCGTCTGTGCACGTGTGGGTTGCGATCCGGCGCTTCTGTGTATGTGCAAAGCTTGATTTAGCACTTCTGCGCATGCACAACCGTCGAAACCTGGAAGTAACCTGTTCCAGTACTTCCGGGTTTTCGACGGTCTGCAACCTGAAAAAATACAACCTGTAACCCGAGGTATGACTGTACAGAAAACTTTAGAAACGTCACAAATAATCGCCAAAATTCAACAGCTTGACCGATTTCCTTGGTTACAACAGCTAATGACTCCTCTGGAAGAAGGGAATCCAGGCCTCATCCTGCCTCCATAATCCCTTAAGCATAAGGTCACATACTTCTTGCTCCTCCATAAGGGGTGACCTTAGCCTCACAATAGGAGGCAGGAGGCGATCAAGGGCAGCACATACCCCAGACAGAAATCCATTGGGTTGGTGGGTTGAATCCTGATACTTTCAAAGGAGAAGCACAGGAAAGCCTTGCAGCTAGGGGGATATGGAAATACTTTGACTGTTCTTTGGGGAAGAGCATAGTTAAAAGGTGTTGGGAACTGGGGTTATTGACAGGGGTGGGTTGTGAGTCGAGGACCCGCCACCCACTTAGAGATAAATAAAACACAGGGACACATGTATTTTAGATTAATGGGCTAAAGAAGGCCACAACTTTATTGGTTACAGCGTGTGAGTGGTGTTGGCTTAGGCATTGGATCAAACAATCTATACATGACTCTACCCCATTCAGTGGGGAGTCATCTGAAGGTTAACAACCAATGGGAGAAGCTTGTTGATGAAAATACAACTGGAAGCTTCCCCTGAGGTCACCGGGGGTCGTTCCATGGCCCTAGTCACCAGCAGGGCATCGGACAGGATCCACAACTGCCGGATTCCTTTAACAGAATACCCAAAAGAGGAGGGGTAGATGATGGCCATACCCAATCCTCCAACACATGACACTTATTCCAATGCCTAACCGCCAATGCCCAAAAGTTGTGACGAATTGCTACGAGGTAGGCGGAAAACCATGAAAACAAATGGGTAAAAATTCCTACCAGGCCCCCTGGGCAACCAAGGCAACCAACCAAAGTCCATAGCAAGGTCAGAAGAATAGATATGACCTAAAGGGAGGGAGGGAGGGAGGGAGGGAGGGAGGGTGATCCGTCGACTTCTGGGTGCACAATGAGGGCACAGAGTTGCCACGGCTTGAATGCGACTAAATCCCGCCCCCAAGCCAGCCTGATTGGCTGGCCTACAGGCGCGGCACGGCAGCCAGGTAAGCTGACGCAGGGGGCCAAAGATGCCCCCCTGCTGACGGGGAACCAGCTCCTGCTCACAACACCTCCCCTCTGTTAGGAGGAGAGTGTTTCTACATGCCAAACACTCCTACTTTGTGACGAATTTGTGATATATTGATGATGCTGTTGAAAAATGCATAATGGGAAATGGGGAGAAATTCACACAACCCCATGCTTGGGGTACCCACTCTTTGTGTATTTGAACGTTGTTGCAACAAATAACGATCAGGTCTACTGACTGCTGTTTTGCTTCTTTAACTTGTCTGGAGACTCCTTCTTTTGCTGACCTGAGAGACCCATGGGGACTGGCACCCCGATGAGCTGGGCAGTGGAGTAAATCCCCGCATCCCAGGACTTTTTTTCCTTATCAGTGCTGTATATGAATATATGCATTTATAAAATATACATCCACTTCATTACATTTCCCAAGTGCTGAAGAAAAACCTTCCAGCTGTAAAGTAGTCCAGGCAAGAGGGAAAGTATTGAGTTAGGCAGGTCTGAAAAGAGAACTCCGTGGATAAAAATCTCAGTCAGTCAGCAATTTAGAGATGCATTTAATTGGTCTCTAGACTGTTTAGAAAAAAGGGGAAAAGTTTTCTGCCCACCACTCAAACATAATTTTTAAACTAAAATCATTAATGTGTATTTAGGGCAAACAATTTCCAGTAAGGAACCCAGTGGCCCGTTCTAATACGTTATATGGGGGATAGCATGGGAAGAATTGCACCACTTAGCATTTGGTCTTGAAATATTATTTAGGAAGGGAAAAGAAAAGTAGATCATAACACGGGAAAGAAAAAATAGGAGCTGAAACACCAGAAAGAAGTTTTTAAATATATATATACAAAGTATTTAATAATACATGCATGTACTATACCACAGACCATGAAATTGCTTACAGAGATAGTTTTGATATAAAGCCCCTGAGATCCAATTCTTTTCAGTACTAAAAAGAGTTATTTATTTCATTAGGGTCACTGCTGCATGAAGCAGTCTAAGAAAGTATTTGATTGATATTCGAACTGAAGTTAACTTTGAGGAGGAGAGAGAGGGAGAAATGAGGGGAGGGGTAAAATAGAAAGGCTGCGTGAAACCACACCTTATAGAACAATAATACTGTTGTTGCAGATATGCCTGATTTACAGTTCGGAGTGGGGGGAGCCATCAGTGCAGCTGAACTGGCAAATATGTCACTTGTATATAACATTGTTTGCAAAAGTCCGAATGAGAATAGGATCTCCCAAGGTACTCTGCCTTGTAGTGATCCAGGAATGTTAGGGTATGGATGGGTGCACAGGTTTAAAACAGAATCCACGTATTAGAAAGTGGATAATAAAGGACAATAGAAAGTGTCCTTTCATACTGCATCACGGTGTGGTATGCTGGTTTGACATCAACTGATAGGAAGTGCCTACAGAGGGTGGTGAATACAGCACAAGATATTATGGGCTGTCCCGTGAATCTGCTGGATGAAATAGCAAAAGAAAGTTCCCTCAGGAGAGTGAGGAAAATACTCAGGGATGATTCACACCCTGGCTGGCAATTTCTTGATCTCCTGCCCTCAGGCAGAAGATATAGAAGCATGATTAGTCAGGCAGAAGATATAGAAGCATGATTAGTCGCACCAACAGGGTAAAGAACAGCTTCTATCCATGGGCTGTTAGGCTGCTGAATGAAAAGATAACAACAGGGCAACTGACTTTTGGGTTTGGTGGTTGTGCGTCAGTAAACGAGGGGAATTACGACTAAGAGAGTTGAGGGGAATGCTCATGTAATCTCACTGTATACAAGTTGTAGAAGTGACAATAAAGTATTTCAATTTCAATTTGTCCATCTTCAGCAGAGAGAACTTGCTGGTATGAAAGAAAATACTGGCTTATGCAACAAACCCTGTTACCACAATTGCTTGTAGCCCCAAACTGTTCTGCCAACAGCTTAAAGGCAATCTAATGCTCCCCATCACCACCCAAACTTTCTCCATGATTCTTCCCTAAAAAAGAATTGATGAACAAACATGAACCACTGAGAATTTGATATCAGTGTGTCAGATTGTTTGCCTAGAACGGATGCTTAATTTCTTGCTAAAATATTGCTTCAGCTCTTTGTGGCTTAAAGGCCTTCTCATAAATTATCCTTCCAATCTTATCAGTTTCAGAATCTCTCCTTCATTTAGGAATGGTAAGTTTGATTCCAGTTTTATGTTTAATTAACTCTCGGGAACACCCATAAGCCTGTTGAAGGAAAGGAAGTATTTAATCTGAAATTCAGAAATGTAAGGCTAGTTCTGGATATATAATGTACTTTATTTCCTAGAAGTGTGCCTTTGAATGAAAAATAACCAATAAGGGGGGGGGGGGAGGATTTCAGAATAATACTGAAGGGAACCTTGGTTTTTGAGTGTCTCAGAAGCCAAACGTCTCAGAAGCCAAATGCCGAAAATCCGGAAGTAATTGCTTCCGTTTCCGAACGCGCCTCAGAAGTCGAATTGCTTTCGCAGCATGCTTCTCTTTTTTCTCAATGGATTTTTCCACCCGCACATTGCTTCTTGGTTTTCAAACATTTTGGAAGTCGAACGGTCTTCCAGAAAGAATTACATTCAGAAACCAAGGTTCCACTGTACACCATTTTGTTGAAGCAGTCACTATTTGACTGAAATACACCACCCTTCCTTTTCATTTTAAATGAAGTTGTGGTAATAAATAGAGATAGGAGAATGACTTTTAATCTTTTTTTAAAAAGCAGAAATGACTTCCACTGCTTAAGATTACAAATTTGAATAAGATAACAGTATAGAATATCTAATTGAACTAGTTTAGTTTATCATTCTTCTCCATTTTTCCTATTAAAGCAATAAGTGGCTTATAATAAGAATATAAAAATACATCGAAACAATACAAAAGAATAGAAAATAGTACATATATCACAACTAAAACTGGCAGGAATTAAATTAAAACATCAAAAAGATAGCAGTGCAAAGATATAAAATGTTGACTTAAATTTTAGAGTAAAAAATATAAAAGAACAGATCATGTTTTAGAAGTTTGCTGGAGTAACTGAAGGGAAGAAAGGGAATCTGGGGGATCTCTTCCAGTAGGGAATTCCACAATCTTGGCATCATCACCAAGAAGATCCTTTTGCAGGACTGCTTCAGGGAACACAAATACCTGTAATTGTACACAATTAATTGTGCTCAGGGCAAAAAGAAAAGAAAAGGGAAAAATAGTGTGTGGGGCTGACACCATAAGGTTCCTTTAAAAGAGCCCTGGGGAGTAAATATGGTATGGCTGTGAATCTACTGATACACCTAAAACTACAGAACAATGTTTTGGGGGACAGGAGGCGGTTGGGTGTGGAGGACTCCCTGGTCCTGAATGGGGTGACTGTGCCCCTGAAGGACCAGGTGCACAGCCTGGGAGTCATTTTGGACTCACAGCTGTCCATGGAGGTGCAGGTCAGTGCTGTGTCCAGGGCAGCTGTTTACCAGCTCCATCTGGTACGCAGGCTGAGACCCTACCTGCCCGCAGACTGTCTCACCAGAGTGGTGCATGCTCTAGTTATCTCCCGCTTGGACTATTGCAAAGCGCTCTATGTGGGGCTGCCTTTGAAGGCGACCTGGAAACTACAACTAATCCAGAATGTGGCAGCTACACTGGTGACTGGGAGTGGCCAGCAAGACCATATAACACCAGTCCTGAAAGACCTACATTGGCTCCCAGTACTGATCACAATTCAAAGTATTGGTGCTGACCTTTAAAGCCCTAAATGGCCTTGGCCCAGTATAGCTGAAGGAGCATCTCCACCCTCATTGTTCAGCCCAGGCACTGAGGTCTGAGGGCCTTCTGGTGGTTCTCTCACTGCAAAAAGTGAGGTTACAGGGAACCAGGCAAAGGGCCTTCTCGGTAGTGGCGCCTGCCCTGCAGAACGCCCTCCCATCAGATGCCAAGGAAATAAACAACTATCTGACTTTTAGAAGACATCTGAAGGCAGCCCTGTTTAGGGAAGTTTTTTATGTTTGATGTTTTATTGTGTCTTTAATATTCTGCTGGGAGCTGCCCATAGTGCCTGGGGGAACCCAGCCAGATGAGCAGGGTATAAATAATAAAATATTATTATAAGGGGTGGGAATACTCCCTCATCCAACTTCCTAGATTAGTTACTGAAAGGAAAACATTCTGCCTTGCATATTTTGGGGAAGCTTTGCCTTCTTGCTTGAAAGCTGCTGAAACTAGGTTATTGTTGTCACAGGTGTCGAATGAACCAGCAAAAATGGGTAGTTAGTTCTGGGCCACCTTGAAGTGGTGGTGGCAACTTCTACTGAATCATCATGCAGCATTGTACAAAAACTCTGAGACTCGAAGAATACTTGTTTTTTTCAGAGATTTTTTTTTTGGGGGGGGTGAAATTGCAGACAGGGACTAGGGTGACCATATTCTTGAGAAAGAGGACAGGGCTTCTGCACCTTTAATAAATGCATCAACCTGAAAGGGTAGGAGCTTGACTTCCACAGATGGTACTCCTGCTCTGGATGATAAAACTAGGGTTATCCAGAGGCTACTTGCAGAGTATTCTGTAGCTAGATGTCAAATTAATAGCCTAGAAGACCTTTCTGAGACAAAACCACCGAACTTTTAATTATATAGCTTTAGTGCTAACCTCCTTTCCGTGTCTTCATACCAGTTGTCTGATCATCTCTAGTGATGATTTATTGTTCTGCCTCATTACCAGACAGCTGCTTGCTTCTGCTTCTGTTGCTGCTGATATTGAGCCTTGAGGAAGCATTATGTGATGGGACCAATTTCAGAAACTCCAAGTCCGTGTTGCACTTCTGCTCCCCAGGCCTCTTGCAATTTCATTTCACACGGACATCACTGACATTTTGTAAACTTGACCTTGAGAAAAGGCGGCAGGCTTAGAAGTACAAACATGTGAGAGCAATTTAGGAAGAGCTGAGAAAGAAATGACACAATAAAGTCTTGTGTTTCACATCTCACTGCACTGTTTACTATACTTCTTAAAATGATTGACTTTCCTGTTGAGGAATGAAAGATGGATTTGTATTCAAGGACAGGAGGAATCTTTTTGCAGAGACGGAGGAGTTTTCTTTTACTGACAGAGTAGACTCTAATGACTGTATAAAAGCTTTCAAATATCTAATTGTTTCTTAAAGTGCATAACTGCCTCTTCCATTGGGAAATCTTGTGAGTGATCTTGATATTTCAGTTTTCAATTTTGCTGCCTGTCGCAGTGGCCGGCAAGTTTCCATTGTTGCCCTGTGTGTTGATTTTAGCTCTTAATCTCTAGGAGAAAAAACAATCTGGTACGCATGTTTTTTCAGAGGTTGTAATGGGGCTTTTGGGTTATGCCTACAGGAACTGGGAGAATAGAAAACCCTTAGAATGCACAAATTGAGATATCCAGTAACAACACATCAATGATGTATGCATGAAGCACATATTTTTGTGTGATGCTGTGGAGTTCTCTTCTTCTTCTTCGATCACTCGTAGCCAAGTAAGATCGTCTTCCACGAGCATGGTTTTAACAGTGCGTCTGTAAGTGACTATGGAGGCCAAATCTGGATCCACACATCCTTCCACAGTGGGGACATAGGTTTCTGGGCAGAAATTAATCATGGTGAGGGTTTGCCAAACGTGCCTTCCTCTTAGCACATTTCTCCCTTTCGTCCTGAGTTCAAGTGTCTTCAAAGCCCACGACACCTTTAGTAAAGGCTGTTCTCCAATTGGATTACTCACAAGCCAGTGTTTTCCAGTTGTCAGTGTTTATACTATTTTTTTTTTTTTTAGATTTGCCTCAAAAGAGTCTTTAAATCTCTTTTGTTGACCACCAGCATTACGCTTTCCATTTTAAAGTTCAGAATAGAGTAGTTGCTTTGGCAAATGGCAATCAGGCATCCACACAACATGACCAGTCCAACAAAGATGATGTTGAAGAATCATTGCTTTGACACTAGTGATCTTTGCTTCTTCCAGTACACTGGCATTAGTTCTCCTGTCTTCCCAAGTGATGTGTAAATTTTTTGGAGACACAGTTGATGGAATCTTTCGAGGAGTTGGAGATGGTGTTTATAAGTGGTCCATGTTTCACAAGCATACATTAGGGTTGGTAGTACAATAGTTTTGTAAACAAGCAATTTGGTTTCCCTACGAATGTCCTGGTCCTCAAACACTCTGCACTTCAATTGGGAGAAAGCTGCTCTGGCAGAGCTCAGGCGATGCTGGATTTCAGCATCAATGTTGGCCTTTGTGGAAAGATAATTGCCCAGGTAGGAGAAGTGATCAACACTTTCCAACATTACATCATTGAATTGGATTTGTGGCACTATAGAGGGGTTGCTTTGTGCTTGTTGGTGCAGCACTTTGGTTTTTTGGATGTTGAGCGATAGGGCAAGCTTTTCGTAAGCTTCTGCAAAGATATTTAGGATGGTTTGGAGGTCATCCTCTGAGTGTGCACAGCTACGTTGTCATCACCTTGTCAACTTGAGCATTGTGGCTTGTGAACTGAGTTCATGAAGCCCCTGAAATACATCATTTACATTTATGCAAACCTGCTTATTCTAGTGGAATAGAATCTTTTGTAGCAGCTAATGGCTTGGATCGGAACAGAAGTGAACAGAAGAGTTTTTTTGCCTTCTCTTTGCAGCCTCCGCTTCCCCTGAAAAAATTATCTAGAGGATAGAGTGCCTTTCTGAGCAATACAGTAGTAAGGATGGATGACTCTGTCAATTTTAGTTTCTTTTAAAAACAACCTCATGAAAATTCTTCAGCATTGTAATGGAAATTTATCCTAAATATATACATTTTTGCAAGCAACTTTCATAATATTAGGGATTTATATTTGTTGTTTTCACTGACATGGATTTTTATGCTTACTTTCCCCTAACATCAGCATATTATTTGGTTGGGAAACTACATCATAAAATTGGTTTAAAATCCAGTTCAATCCACTTTGAACTAGATTTTAGATCAAACTGGAAATCCATGAATTGCTGGATTTTGAATCAAAATGTAAAGAATTATGCTGCAACCTCGAACCTTCCACACACACACATAGTATTTCCACACATTGCGATGACAAATGGAGAGTTGGCTCTTCTCCTTTCCATTTTTTGGCATTCTGCTGCAGCAGAAGACAGTAATTGCTACTTTGGCAGTTTGTGCTAACGAGCTTGGAAACGTTCTGTGCCCCTGAAATTGTGAAAGAAAAGATCTGAACATCTTTGAGCATGTTTCTAAGCATAGGTGTGCAAGCACAGTGGGTAAAGTCTAATAAACAGGCATGGCTATAAACATGCCCTGAGTTAAATATACCCTAGTTTGGTCATTTGAGTAGTTTATGAGAGGTGAAAGTGGTTGCGTGGGCTTTTGCCACAGAACAGCTCCACTAATGTGAAAGCAGAAATGTTACAAGGTTTATCTAAGATGGGCAGCTTAACAGAGGTGGTAAAATGGAAATATGGAATATTCAGACAAGTTTCTCTTCTCTTCCCAATGGGAATAGCTTGGAAAATGCAAGGAGATAACAACGCATAAGAAAAGCCAGATCTAAAGTTTCAGAAAATTGTGGGGTGTGAAAATTGTTGTGCTACCTATATAATCTCACGTGGGGTGAAAGAGAGAGGAAGGACCTCCAGTTTTCCTGCAGGTAACTGACACAGTAGTTCAAGGATGGCTGCAAGGTCACATGAGTTTTATCTGCTTCACCATTCGTAGCTGGGTGGCAGGCCGAAGACACACATAAGCTCCACTCCCAGCAGCTGCCTTCCTGACCTGGTTTCTTCAGTTGGAGACAATCCACTGCAGTAGTCCATGAAGCATGAAAGTGTGATCTACAACACTTTCCTAACTATATGATTGAGGAATCCTCTATGATCTTTCACTTTATTATGTCCCAGATAGCCGTGCCATATGAATACATTGTCTCAACCCTCGATATCAAGTATACTCGTATTTTTTAAAGTCATCCAAACTTTAAGCCAGATGAAGCATGTTGTTTCGTAGTATAATTTACTACGCTGGGAGCTAGGCAAATCAGTGACAAAGTTCATGGATATGGTTTCCCAAGGTGCCTGGAGGGCGGGCTGGACAATGACAGTAGCAGCCTGACTGGGAATTCCCTACTGCTCTTGGTCCTCTGGCATGTCTTGCCGCAAAAACATACTTCTTGCCACTTGGTCATGAAGTGGTGAGTGTAGTTAGCTTTCTCTCCCTTGAAAAGTACATAAAGCTGAAGGAGGAAGAGTGATGATCTTTCACCTCTGCATGCTTTTCAAGGCACAGATTTATTTTCCTGGATCTGATTTTCACCCAAATCCCTTGGAAAAGCAAGGTACAGTGGTACCTCAGGTTACAGATGCTTCAGGTTACAGACACTTCATGTTACAGACTCAGCTAACCTAGATATAGTACCTCAGGTTAAGAACTTTGCTTCAGGATGAGAACAGAAATCATGCGGCAGTGGGAGGCTCCATTAGCTAAAGTGGTGTCTCAGGTTAAGAACAGTTTCAGGGTAAGAACTGACCTCCACAATGAATTAAGTTCTTAACCCGAGGTATCACTGTGTTCACGCTGTGTGTGGGTGTTCACGCTCTGCTTCTATCTCTTAGGCGGTGGAGAGGAGATCTGATCAGGAGAAGTGGGGAACGAAATGCACTCACTCCAAAATCCAAATGCGCTCACAGGTCTAAAACATTTGGCACCCTCCGATCTGTGTGAGCTAACACAGCCAATATACCATGTTTTTCGCTCCTTAAGGCGCACCTGATCATACGGTGCACCTAGTTTCTAGTTATTTAAAAGGAGTGCTAAGCAGAGCCTGTATTCATCCCAGGCTTTGCTCAGCGCTCCCTTTACAGAGCCGGGTGGAGTGTGTGTGTGGCTCTTGGGGGCTTTTCCCCGAGGAGGGAGAAGGGAAGTCCCTTCTACCACCTCGTAAAAAAGCCCACAGAAGCTGCATGCTCTTTAGAGGGTGCACGGCTCTTGGGGGCTTTTCCCTGAGGAGGGAGCGAAAAATACGGTAGTTGATGGGAGTTTGCTTCCCTGAACCCTTTTCAAACATAGCAATTTATGGTCTAAACCTGTGCATGCCTACACTGGAACTTTCTTCCTGGCAACTTTGTGTGGCAGTACTGCAGCCTTAATTTCTCTGCAAAATTGTATGAAGTAGCCCTGGGTTTTAAAATTAATTTTTAAAGACAGTCAACTAAAGTTCTATGGGATTCCTCTCAGTAGTAGGCATATTTAGCAAACTAATAACAGGCATCTGCAGAAACTTGAATATGCAGTAAATATTATGACTTTTTTACTTACAGTGTGTTCTGCAATTTCAGCCCTGCTGAGTGCTGTCCATTATAATTTGTCATTAAGCCTAAGAGGCTATAATGATCTGTGGAAGAGGATCCAAGTATGTATATGGGCACAATTTTCAAATGTAGCGCAGTCAAACATGGCCTGCTTGCTAGTGCATTAGTTATGTAACAGTTGCAATAAAGTTGGTGCTACATAATGCAGATATAAGTCCATGAAAATTCTCATTTGGCATTTGAAGTTGGCTGATTTAATTCCATAAACATAACGGCATTTGAGGAAATCACAAAAGGGGAACTGGAGGATTATCCAGCTTTATGAGAAACGAAATAATGGCAGGGAGTGTGGGAAGAGTATGTGCTCTGGTGTGAGAAAAGTAACGTCATTTTAATTCGAGCTTTCATCGCTGCTTTGCTTGCTGAAAGTTTGGTGAAAAAACATGAAATAAAGATAAAAGCTAATTCTCATTATCTTTATGGATGCATTATGTATATGGAAAATTTAACCCCTCCAAATAGCAGCCATATCGGTTATGGAAATCAAGCAAGTTGCAATGATATTTGCTAGAGTTACATTAGTCTAGCTCAATTGCATTTTCTATTATGCTTTTAGCATGATCTATCAATACAGTGACTTTGACGAGATTCATACTACTGCCGGTGGCAAGTTAAAATTGGCTAGCCAGAAGTACATTCTATTTATCCCATTTCTCAGCTCCCTTGGACTGCTTACTTTAATGCTTTTTCTCAGCCAGAAGGGTTTCTTTATTAATACCACTGTAATGCTATATCAACTAGAATCCATGAATTCTGATCCATGAGGCATCCAATGAGGTTGCAGTTCCCTTGGGTTTGAAGGGAAATCTATGGCCCAAGTTAAAACTTTGCTGCACTAATGGGAATTTTGAAATATTTTGTTGTCCCTGCCCCAAATACAGAATGTAAAGTAGAAAAATATATTCATTTAACTGTAAGTTTCCTCCTTGCTCTGAAACCATTTTGCTGGTTCGACAGTGACCTTATCTGAATTCAGCCTAATAGAAATAAAGAAAATTGAAGTAGCTATATAGGCAAATTGAGCAGTCCCATGGTACATTAACAGAATCATACTTGGAAACTTTTAAAGTGGAATTACATGACAATATATGGGTAGTTTCATAAGTTATCAGAGTTTTAACTTTGTATAATGTAACTTAATTAAAACCATTCTTCTGTAATCTCATTTTCCAAGAATGGGGAATATTTGGGTCAGTGGTTAACTCCTACAAAGGGAGAAACCTCAACCCTGCTTGGAAGTTGTATTGTATTTATGTTTATATTTAAAAGACTTAAATAATCAAAACATGCTCACCCAAAGCAGTTTACATAAATGCCAAAACACTGCTACATGCTCACCCCAAAAGCTTGCCCCCCATATATTTGTTGACTGAAAATGGCTTCTAATTGATTAGGGGAATTATTGTCGCATGCACAGAAGTTCTATCAAAACAAATGAACTACCAGGTTCATAATGGGCATAATTTATCATTAACACCTCTTTCCAGCAGCCACAAAGACTCAATTCAGATCTTTTAAAAGACCTGTAGACTTAGTATAAAAATAATAATAATCAGGCCAAACCTATGCTCACAGTTCACAAGAGGCCCCAAATCTTCCCAACTATGGGCAGCGACTGTCACAGCCTCACCTTCACTGTATTCAGATGTTCTAAATTGGCTGGGTGGGAGCAGAATGAACCCAAGTTGTTGTTTAGTCATTTAGTTGTGTCCGACTCTTCGTGACCCCATGGACCTTGGTCAAACTCATGCTGGTAGCTTCGAGAACACTATCCAACCATCTCGTCCTCTGTCGTCCCCTTCTCCTTGTGCCCTCCATCTTTCCCAGCATCAGGGTCTTTTCCAGGGAGTCTTCTCTTCTCATGAGGTGGCCAAAGTACTGGAGCCTCAGCTTCAGGATCTGTCCTTCCAGTGAGCACTCAGGGCTGATTTCCTTAAGAATGGATAGGTTTGATCTTCTCGCAGTCCATGGGACTCTCAAGTGTCTCCTCCAGAACCATAATTCAAAAGCATCAAGTCTTCTTTATGGTCCAGTTCTCACTTCCATACATCACTACTGGGAAAACTATAGCTTTAACTTTACAGACCTTTGTTGGCAAGGTGATGTTTCTGCTTTTTAAGATACTAGAACCCAAGTTAGCAATCTTTTAATTGGTTTACTCTGAGCTGGACTAGCACTGAGTAGTATCTCCCAGTGCTTGGTAGTAAATTCAGTTACTTGAGTTAGGATGAATTGTGAAACTGTGGAGGAGAGGTTGAACCTGAGTCTTAGGACCAGGTTACAAGAAAAAATTGAAACACATCCCAAGTAAAAGATGGGCAATGTACAACATCTGCCAGCAGAAAAAGTGCTAAAAACAAAGAGTCTATTCCCAGGACCCTCAAGCTGCAGAAAAAAGATCTGTGAAATGCTCCGAAGCAATGAAAGGGGCAAAACATGGGTGAGGAACATTTCTCAGTCTGATGACCACATTCCCTCACAGACAGTGGCGTAGCATAGGTTGCCAGTGCCCGAGGCTGTGCAGAATGGGGTGGGAGAAAGGGAAAAAGATGGAGTACGCATGCACATTCAACGGCCTATCGGAGTCTGCATCACCCAGGAGATCACAGCCACAGAGGTAAGAAAGGAAGAGTCCTGCTGTTGTCTGAAAAGGTCACTTCCTGGTTCTCAGGGAGAAGCTGTTTTCAATGGAGCCCAGCGACAGAAGAGCACAGCTGTATTGAGGTAGCACTGGGTGTTGAAATTTTGTGCCCCTAACAATTTTGCACCCACGGCAACCACCCCTCTGCCCTCCCACAATGTTACACCAATATTCATAGGTGTGGTCTAAACCAGTGTTCCCCAACCTTGGGCCTCCAGCTGTTTTTGGGCTACAACTCCCATCATCCCTCGCTAGCAAGACCAGTGGTCAAGGATGATGGGAATTGTAGTCCAAAAACAGCTGGAGGCCAGTGGTTTGAATCCCCATGATGGAATGAGCTGAGCTCCCGTTGCTCTGCCCCAGCTCCTACCAACCTAGCAGTTCAAAAGCATGTCAGTGCAAGTAGATAAATAGGTAGCTCTGCAGCGGGAAGGCAAACTGTTTCCATGCGCTCTGCTTTCCGTCACTGTGTCCCATTGTGCCAGAAGCTACTGTTAGGTCCATCATGAGAGGTCCGCCAGCTTCTAATCACAGATACCAGCAGCCTTCAAACAAGCAAACTTACCTTGTTATTGCTCCCTAGCATCCCAGTGCCAGAGGATTGCCTCATTCCATTCACCACTTTGCCTCCTGCAAGTGGAAAAAACCTGGGCAGTGCTGAATGCCATATCCATTGCCAGGTGTGTCCTGCTGGAAATAGAAAAGGGCTTTCCCCTTGGCCTGCCTGTATATCCACTCAGTTGCCAAGTGCTTTTATGACATCACAAGAAACCCACAACCAATGGCAACAGCTGGGGAGGCATCGTCTTCATTGCTTTGAACCTCACAATGGTGGGTGGACCTATCAGTGATTGTATGCTTGTTTATCCAGGAAGCAGGTGGCGCTGTGGTCTAAACCACTGAGCCTCTTGGGCTTCCCAGTAAGAAGGTTGGTGGTTCAAATCCCCGCAACGGAGTGAGCTCCCATTGCTCTGTCCCAGCTCCTGCCAACCTAGCAGTTCGAAATCATACCAGTGCAAGTAGATAAATAAGTACTGCTGCGGCGAGAAGGTAAATGGCATTTTGGTGTATTCCAGCTTACGTCAAAGTGTTCTGTTGTGCCATAAGCGGTTTAGTCATTCCGGCCACATGACCCGGAAAGCTGTCTGTGGACAAACACAGTGAGATGAGCGCCACAACCCCATAGT
Organism: Podarcis gaigeae; assembly: GCF_964106915.1. NCBI lineage: Eukaryota > Metazoa > Chordata > Lepidosauria > Squamata > Lacertidae > Podarcis > Podarcis gaigeae. Next base: position 10,401,884 of record NC_139687.1, on the reverse strand, counting down.
CGCCTTTGACTGGACTTAACCATCCTGGGGTCTTTTACCTTCTCCCTATATAACAGTGATGGGTGAGGCCAGAGAGAAAGGTGGACAGAACAGTAGAGCAGGCCACATATTAGCCACACAGGAGTCAGATACCACCCACCCCACACACCACAAATGTATCCATCCATTCATGCAATAATCCCAGTTCAAGGACAATTTCTTACTAGAGAGTTGCACTCAACGAGAGTGCAGAGCAGGGTTGGGCAACTGCCACTAAGGCTGAGCTGAAGTGCCCCTTCTAAATTTGCAATCTGGGACACTTTTTTTGAATTCATTTTTGCAGCTGGAGAAAGTTCTTGCTCCATTTACTGGGAATGTCATTCTCTGTCCTTGTGCTGGACTCCAAGCATTGCTTCCTTGTTTGCTCCTACTGATGGCCTCAATCCTGAAGCTATATAAATGTAAGTAGAAAATTAAGAATCAGGGCCTCACAGCTTCATCACTCTGGGTGATTCCTGGAATATTTCACAAAAATTGAATAATACACTGTATTCAATACAGAATGGGATGGTTGGGAAGGACAACTAGCACTCCTGCTAATTGTGGGATCTGTAGGTTGCTTTGTTTCCTGACATTTTATCTGTTTGATTAGGCATAACAAAAAATAGATAGTTTTTGTCGTGGGCACATCAAAGTTTTGTTGCTGTCAGTATCCAGATGGAATTGGCTAATGTTCCCAGATGCTAGTTGTATCAATTTGGCGTCTGTAATAATGAAAGCAAAATTAAGCATTTATTTTTTTTTAGTTTGCAGCATAAATGTAATAAGTGAGATTCTTTCTTTCACCATCTAATCCTACACGTTCCAACGTTTTATGTGTTTATCCCATTTGACTGACTGTGCCATGTAGCAGTTGCTGTGAAAGATTCCAAAGTCACTGAATCAGCTTTTCCACTGCGGAACAAACATTTCCGGAAGTGTAACCATCTGAAAAAAGATTCATCACAGACTCATTCTTGCATATTTGGACATGAATGATTGAATAGATGCATTTATGTATTTGAGTAGAACTAAAAGAAAGCAGGAGTGAAATGAAACGAAATAAGTAACACAAATATCATTCCTCTATTAAGAAATCTAATACTTACTGGTTCTTAGGAGCGCACAGTGATTCCATCTGTACACCACAAACCTTTTCAGGGTTTCAGCCTCGAAATATGATTCTTGCTGCCCTTAAAGCCATTATTTTTCTTTATAACTAGGCATTCTAGAAATTCAGAGTGCATCCAGTTGTTTACTAGCTTATAAAAATGACATGGGGCATACTCTTCCCTCCAGTAAAGACGTAAAAGGTAAAGGACCCCTGACAGTTAAGTCCAGTTGCAGACGACTGTGGGGTTGCTGCGCTCATCTTGCTTTACAGGCCAAGGGAGCCGGCATTGTCCACAAACAGTTTTTCCAGGTCATGTGGCCAGCATAATGAAGCCACTTCTGGTGCAATGGAACACTGAAGCCAGAGCAGCGCATGGAAACACCATTTACCTTCCCGCTGGAGCATACTTTTTGGTATGCTTTCAAACTGTTAGGTTGGTGGGAGCAGGGACCGAGCAATGGGAGCTCACCCCAGCATGGGAATTCGAACCGCCAGCCCAAGGCTCAGTGGTTTAGACCACAGTTTTTCAGAGGCAGACTTGAATGTGGACTCCAGAGCTCTCAAAGGTGGACTTTTAAGACCTTCCTGAGCCAACTAAGCCAGGATTGCCAGTGTGGCATCTTTGGGTGCTATAATGGCCCTGGTGGACTTCCCCTGGTGGCTGTGGAGCTCTCCTTCCATTCGCTGTCCCCTTGAGAGTGGTGGTGAACATGGCTACCTTAGAAAAATATGTGGATCCAAAGGAGGAAGGTAGAAAAGCTGAGGAGAGTGCAATAAAAAATTTGTTTCTCCTCTATCCACATAGAGTTTAGCCACTGGGTGCAGTGGGGATAGTTCCATCCCTACTGCACCCAGTGGCCAGACACCCATTGCCTTTATAGTTGGCACTCACAATAATGGGTTTTACTTGTACAGTGAATATGAAGATGGAGATCCATCACACAAAGGGGATCTTGAGTGGGCCAGGATCACACCTCTCTCTGTGTAAATATTGATACATACCTAAAGCCTCTTCATATGCTGGCACAATGCACAGCCAACATGTGTATGTTAGGGGGAACATGGTATCCACATTAGCAGTTGAGTGATTCCCCATCAATGCATGTGAGGAGATGGAAGGCTGTGGGAGGAAATAAAAGTTCATCTGGTGAAGCTTTTCGAAGCATTAAGTGTTAGGGAAAGTGTCACCTGTATTTTTTAAAAAAAATTAATTACCCTTTTTAAAAAAACAACTATTTTTATACTCAAAATGATCATTATTGCAAATGTAACTAGACTTTTACCCCATTAGCAGCTCTGAGAAAGAAAGATGTTCTACTAATATAGGTTCTTGTCCATGGGTAGGCTAACTAAGGCCCGGGGGCCGGATCCAGCCCAATCACCTTCTAAATCTGGCTCGCAGACAGTGTGGGAATCAGTGTGTTTTTACATGAGTAGAATGTGTCCTTTTATTTAAAAAGCATCTCTAGGTTATTTGTGAGGTACAGGAATTTGTTCTTTTTCTTCTTCTTCTTCAAAATATAGTCTGCCCCTCACAAGGTCTGAGGTACAGTGGACCAGCCCCCTGCTGAAAAACTTTGCTGACCCCTGTTCTTGTCCCTCTTCCTGGTGACAATAATGTATCTTCAAAATGCTGCTCAGCTGCAGAGCTCTCAAAGTGGCAATTGTAACACGACTCTCCCATAGTCCTCCATATGTTATTGGACTCCCAGCTCTCAGCAGCTCATCCAGAATGGCCAGGGATCAAAGGAGATGGGAGATGCAGCTCAATAACATGGGTATAATCCCACATACCAAGGTGTTCAGGTCTGGCAAGTCTCCATAGGAAGGAGCTATGTAGTTGTGAGCCATAGAGAACATCTTTCTACAACTATAACATGTTTACTAGTTAACAGGTTAATCTTATTGAATAGCAAAAGGGAATCTAGGGGAAGGAGTAATTTCTAATGCAGGCATAGGCAAACTCAACCCTCCAGATATTTTGAGACTACAATTCCCATCATCCCTGACCACTGGTTCTGTTAGCTAGAGATGATGGGAGTTGTAGTCCCAAAACACCTGCAGGGCCAAATTTGCCTATGCCTGTTCTAAGGCCTTTTGTGTATAAAGTTTCTGGGACTTTATGGGTCAAAACTTTGAACCAACACCTTAATTTTTCCCGGATGGAAGTCAGTATGAAGCCACGACAGATGCTAGAGACGCGTTGCTCTGAGCCAGCTGAATCTTGTGAACAGTTGGCAAGAGCAACCCCAGAAGGAACTCATTTCAGTAGTCTAGACTCTAGTTTATGGGTGATGGTTACCAGTCTTTTATCTGATGAAAAAGGATTACAGCCTTCTCACCAGATGGTGCATACAATTGCCAAGTACACACTTAAACCAGCCTTTCTGTAGCAGCAGCCAAATTTGGTAGTGTAGTATTCACATCCCAGACATGAATAGGGCTATTTCAGCTCTGTTCTGAATCTGTATATGCAGTTCCCAGTTCACATTATTTTACCATGCTGTACTGACACGGCACTTGCCAAAAAGCACAGTGGATTTTATAGTTGTTTGTAATGATGCCAGTGGACTGTCCCATTGATGCACGGTGTTGCCCATTGTTTCGCACAATGTCCCCCTGTAAGGTATTCACACAATTCTTCTTTGAGCAAGGATGTCTTCAAAAGATAAAAACAGTACTGTTTCACTGGCATCTCATCTAGTTATTTCACACATGCACTAATCAGGGCAAGCATTCGCACATCTGGCTAGTGATATGTAAATTGTATTTTTTTATTACCCAAGAGGATGGCTCCAGATCTAAGTAAGAAACAAGGGTTGGTTGTTATTGCTGTTGTCTAATTTGCAAGGTTGCATTTGAATACGCCCTTTCATGTGCGGCAGGTGTCTTTTAATCAAAGAGGAGGCGTTTCTGACCTTGCGGTAGAATTTTGTATACTGAAATTGACACCAAGTCGAGAAACAATGTTCTCTTTGTGCAAGAGGTTTGGTTTACAGAAAAGTACAATAATTCATTATTCTACCTTTTAAAAAAAGTAATTCCAGATTGCGCCCTAGGGACACCTGGACCTGTTGGCAGAAGTGGACTGAAATAGTGTGTCCGTTATGGAATCTGGAGCCTTTATCATTGTGTGCAGAGTTTAGGAAGTCATAGAAACTTTGGGGTCATCAACATGGCAACTTACTCAAATGGGAATAAATAATTTCTTTATATGAAATGTACTTATTTGCAGCAAAACCATTCTTGCGACATAAAAGCAAAGTGTGTAATACAAGAACAAGCACTCGGTAGAAAAGAAAACGTATTGCAACATTTTGCTTGGCCCTATATTATTCAACAAACATAAGCAATCAAAGATTCTGGGCTTTGTTCAACATCCATATATGCTCCCCAGCAACTCCTTTTCATGATGGAAGTGTCCTTCATCCCCATTTAGACCCATGTGCTCAGTTATAGAGACATGATTAAGTAATGCTTTGACACTGTTGCATTTCTGGTGGAAGTGCAGTAGCTCAGTGATAGAGCTTGGCATGTGGTTCAATCCCTGGCAACTTCAAATATGGCTGAGAATGCATCCCATCATAAACCATGGAGAGTTACTGTCATTCAGTATAGACGATACTGAGCTGGATGGATCAATGGTCTACCTTAGTGCTGGACAGTTCCTGTGTCCTAACAACAACAGTTATTAACAAAGATTTGTCCATTTGCATGTTGGCAGGTAGGATTAGCAACCCAAATTGTGTCATTGGATCCAGACAGTTCAAGGATCAGTCCACAGCATTAATAGTTAAAAGATCTTATGCCATGACGGAGGAAGTCCTCTTCTTAAAACTATATAGAGCTATTGCCATTTAGATCAAACTGTACTTTGATCTAAATGTAAAGGTAAAGGAAGGCTGCTCTGGGCAGTTAAGTCCAGTTAAAGGTGACTATGGGGTTGCGGCACTCATCTTGCTTTCAGGCCAAGGGAGCCAGTGTTTGTCCACAGATAGCTTTCCACTTGTGGCACAACGGAACACCATGACGGAAACCAGAGCAGACGGAAATGTCGTTTACCTTCCTGCCACAGTGTGCACCGGTGTGCTTTTGAACTGCTAGGTTGGCAGCAGCTGGGACAGAGCAACGCGAGTTCACTCCATCACGGGGATTTGAACCACCAACCTTCCAATCAGCAAGCCAAAGAGGCTCAGTGGTTTAGATCACAGCATCACCCGCGTCCCCCAATCTAAATGTAGATCTGGTCCGTGATTTGACTCAGCAAAAGGCAGATACCAAGTGCTCACTGGAAGGACAGATCCTGAAGCTGAGGCTCCAATACTTTGGCCACCTCATGAGAAGAGAAGACTCCTTGGAAAAGACCCTGATGTTGGGAAAGATTGAGGGCACAAGGAGAAGGGGACGACAGAGGATGAGATGGCTGGACAGTGTTCTCAAAGCTACGAACATGAGTTTGACCAAACTGTGGGAGGCAGTGGAAGACAGAAGTGCCTGGTGTGCTCTGGTCCATGGGGTCATGAAGAGTCGGACACAACTAAGCAACTAAACAACAACAACAAGGCAGATACGTATGATTTCATGCCAAGCTTATGAGATATGCAAAAATGTTGTAAGCAAAAACGAAGTCTGTCCACCCCGTGAAAATACACACACACACTGCTTGCTGCCCAGACATGAGTGCAATGAGCCTGTTCCTGTCCCAAACAGGATGTCCTCATTGTCATGGATGTTTTGTGTTCGTGGTCAGCAACGGGAGGAGGATTTGTGTGAAAAAATTATCAACTACTTAATCCCCAGAGTCACGGAGAAGTTAGCATTGTGGCAAAGGAAGGGTGATGATAACTCACCAGGAAAAGCTGGGCAAATAGTTCCACAGGAAGAAAGAACCAAGCTTGTATATTGGTTGAAAGTAGGCCACAATTTTATTTCACATTCTGCAATAACTAGTGGGGGGGGCAGTAAGAGGCTGTTATTAATCTAACTTGCAGGGGAGCTGGCCTGGTTCTATATGCCTCTTTCTGCACCCTGCCCATACAGCTCACACCTGTAGAGATGCTATCAGACAAGTGTGGTTTCCAAACCTGAGGAGTGGCCAACTTCTGCCAGGTGCCTATCAAATGTTTTCGACTACAGCTTCCATCTTCTCTGACCATTGGCCTTCCTGGCTTAAGCTGATGGGAGTTAAGCATCCAACAACATCTAGGGAGCACCAAGTTGGAGGAGACTGGAATGCGACTCAGTTGAAAAGCAAATATACATTCCCAGTGGCAAGTCATGGCATTAGAAATACATTCTAGGCTAATATAGCAGAAAGTAATGCAACGTGTTTGTTCATGCAGCAGTCTGGTATTTGGAGAAATGATGAATCCCATTGTTAAATCTAGCTATAACAATTGTGTATTGTGTCATATTTCCCTCAAATTCCTACAATTTTGTGTTGAGCATTCAACGTGCCACAGAAGGAAAATAGAGATGGTATCTTTTGCTGGAATGCTTTTCTAATCCTAGAGGGGATGTACGCTGCTTAGTGCATGAATAGGTCTGCTGGTGTTCAGTAAGGCAAAACAACTCTAGAGAGAACTTGCATTAGTACTTTTCTTTATAGACAAGTCAGTAGCTGTCATATGGACACTTAAACAGAATGGTTCTGGCATTAAGAGCTGAAGAAAATCTATACTAAGTAGTTGCTTTTCTGCTTTGGCAATTTGGAATTGTCACTGATACTGCAATTTAATCAGTTTCATTAAACATGAGAAGGAACTTTCAAAAACCTCAGACGTCTTGCTTCACAACAGCTTTGCTTCAATCTCACTTCAATATCTTTTTATAATATCTGGTGCCAGACACACCAATTGATGTCTGCACTGTTTCACTTCATTGGCTCTATCCATATGGGAAATCCCTGTAATCCAAGAGTGAAATCATCTATGGCTTTATTTAAAAGACGGCTTCCTCTTAGATGTCACTGTAGGAAATATTTGCCAAGTCAAAATGTATATAAATGTATATAAAAGGACTGTGTATGCTAGAGGTGCCATTGTCCTTTGTGCTGATCTAGCTTTCATTTTGTTTAATGTGTGTATTGTATCTAAAAAAAAAAATAGTGTTTCTGGTTTTCACGTTTCATGCTGGAATCGTAGGACATGAAACTTGCTTCTAAGTCATATATTTAGGATCAAGGTATTAAGATAGAAAATCATAACCCATTCATAAGCACATATTTTTGCAAGACACAAGGAATATGCATTTAATTCTGTGTGTGTGTTCGCGCTAGATATAGATAATAGGAGCCAAATCCTAGGAGTTGAGCTCCTTTTGTCCCCCCCCCCCATAAAATTTTTGAGGGAGCCGCCCTCCCCTCAAGTTGATGGGCATTGCCATTCAAATGGTGTGTTTGCAGTGTATCATCTGATTGATTATGTGGGGCATGGCTTACCTGCCCCCCATATTTTATTCAAGTTGGCACCCCTCATATAGAGATAGAGAAAGATGATATCTATCTATCATCTATCTATCATCTATCTATATCTATCTATCTATCTATCTATCTATCTATCTAATCTATCTATATCTATCTATCATCTATCTATCTATCTATCTATCTATCTATCTATCTATCTATCATGTGGATATGCTTACCACCAAGAACTTTGTCCATGTGGGCACTGCTGCACATGCACAAATGCCCAATTCTGCAGGTCAACTGATTGAGCATATAAGTGGCACTGACTCCAAATGTGATATGTAATGTTCCACTGACTTGCAATGATCTACATGGCAAAAACGAAGAATGAAGTGCTACTGACCATGCTAATGCAGGGCTTGAAACAGTCTTAGCTGAAACTAATTCGCAAGCAGTTAAATAAGATTCATAGTCATGGTCTGAGTAGCACAAAAAATAAAGGGTTTTTGTGTTTTTTTAAGTACCTATCATGTAAGTCAAGGGTAGTCAACACAGTGCCAGGGTAGACTTGGTAATGTTATGTAAAATGGCACCCTGTGCGAGACCAACATTTGATGCCCCCAAATGGATTTTCCCAATAATGAATCTTCTCAACTTTTACTCCTCCTCAGCTCAGCGTCCTGTTGGGGCAGAACTGCAAAGGTGTATATTGGTTAATTGCACCACCCTGGCGCTGTGGGTTAAACCACAGAGCCTAGGACTTCCCAATCAGGTGGTTGGCAGTTCGAATCCCCGCAACGGGGTGAGCTCCCGTTGCTCGGTCCCAGCTCCTGCCAACCTAGCAGTTCGAAAGCACGTCAAAGTGCAAGTAGATAAATAGGTACCGCTCTGGCGGGAAGGTAAACGGTGTTTCTGTGCGCTGCTCTGGTTCACCAGAAGTGGCTTAGTCATGCTGGCCACATGACCCGGAAGCTGTACGCTGGCTCCCTCGGCCAGTAAAGCGAGATAAGCGGTACAACTCCAGAGTCGGCTATGACTGGACCTAATGGTCAGGGGTCCCTTTACCTTCAAATCTGGTGCTGGTAGTGCCCTCCAGATGTTGTTGGACTAGAATTCCCATCATCCCTGACCAATGATCTTACTGACTGGATCTGATTGGGCCTACTATTTTCTGTTGAATACGTCTTAGTCTTAGATCCATAGAGGCTATTTCCGTTGATTTTATACTTGACTCCCATATATCATTTGTTATCTGTACCCCTAACTCTTCACTCCATTTTTGTAGCTTTGTTTTTATTATTAACGCACATACGTTTAGCAAAACTGACCTTTAACAAGGCATTTTTACAGTAATACAAGCAAGTCCCACTATGCAAGAGAGTTCCTATGCCAGACTAATGCCAACATAATGCAATCGCAATTGGGCATTTGCCCATCTCCAGAGTCAACAGTACCGTGACTGCTGCAGCACCGTCAACAACCCAAAAACCTGAATGTAGCAAGACCAAAAGATATTCTGTCCCAGGAAAACCAGTGGAAGGTCGAGGATTAAAAGAGGATTAGACAAATTCATGGATATTGCTTTCAATGGCTACTACCTCCACAGTCATAGAATCATAGAATGGTAGAGTTGGAAGGGACAGGAATCTTAGCTAATGCATCCATGGCAGATCGCCATCCAGCCTCTGCTTAAAAACTTCCAAGGATGGAAAGCCCACAACCTCCCAAGGGAGACTGTTCTACTGTTGAACAGCTCTTACTGACAGAAAGTTTTTCTGTATGTTTATTTGGAATCTCATTTCTTGTAACTTGAAGGCATTGGTTTGAGTCCTGCCCTCCAGAGCAGGAGAAAACAAGCTTGCTCCATCTTCCATGTGTAGCCCTTGAGATGTCTGAAGATGGCTATCATATCTCCTCTCAGTCTCCTCTTTACCAGGCTAAACATGCCCAGCTCCTTCAAGCATTCCTCATAAGGCTTGGTTTCCAGACACTTCATCATGTTGGTCACCCTCCTCTGCACATCTTCCAGCTTGTCAACATCCTTCTTAAATTATGGTGCCCAGAATTGGACACAGTATTCCAGGTGTGGTCTGACCAAGGCAGAATAGAGTGGTACTGTTACTTCCCTTGGTCTGGATACTATATTTCTGTTGAAGCAGCCTGGAACAGCATTTGCTTTTTTTGCTGCTGCATCACACTGTTCACTCATGTTAAGCTTGTGGTCCACCAAGACCTCTAGATCCTTTTCACATGCACTACTGGCCAGACAGATGTCCCCCATCTTACATATGTGCAGCTGGTTCTTCCTGCCTAACCTTACATTTGTCCCTACTGAAATTTGTTTTGTTAATTTGGGCTCAGTTCTACAATCTGTTAAGGTCATTTCGAAGCCTAGTTCTATCTTCTGCAGCGTTAGCTACCCCTCCCAATTTGGTGCTCCTCTCTGCCCTCCAAATACCTGTTTTGTGGGTTGTAGAGAGCACAATTTACCCTGGGGAAGAAGGTGCATGGGAATAATTTCAGGATAATTTCACAGCTCTCCATCTTTCAGTGTCTGTTTGTAGCTGCAGGCCATTTTTATATTTATTATTTTATTTTATCAGGCCCCTCCTGATAAAATAAACAGATTGACACAGGTTAAAGGTTAATGGGCAAAATTTAGGCCACAACTTTATTGATTACAGAAATGTGAGTGGTATTGACTTAGGCATCGGTGAAACTATACCTGACTCCTGCCCGCCTTGCAGGAAGTCTGGAAGGGCAAACAACCAAAAGAGGGAGCTCCATCGATGGAGACCAACTGAAACACACCCTGGGGTTCCCATCGGGTCCTGGCATGGCCCTAGCCCCTCAACCGGACTTTGGACGAGATCCAGACCCACGGATTCCTTTACCGGAATACCCTTGTACCTGGAGGGGCAGGTGATGGCTGCATCTCCCCACCCCCACACCTAACTAAACCAATGCCTAACCACCAAGCCTTACAAAGTTGTGACGATTGCTAAGAGGTAGGCAAAAACCAAATGGCCAGCACCAATCTGCCATGTGGAAAAAAATTCTACCTGGCCCCTGTTCCAAAACAGGTGACCAACCGAAGTCCAAATCAAGGTGAAAGCAGACACCTAAACCACTATGGTGGGTGTGCGGGTGTTCGGCGGCGCAAAGCCAGGTAAAGTCCCAGTGACACGACGACACCTTTAAAGAGGCCCCTCGATCACGCCACCACTCCCAATTAACCAACAGGCCATGGCGTGACTGTGGGGCCACCGCACGGCTCAGGCTGAACCCCCACCCCTCCTACAGATGGGGGGAAAGTGCCTTGGGCCCGCATGCAATATGGACCCTTGAAAAAGAGGATCCGATTAAGGGTTAAAAGGTAAAGGTACCCCTGCCCGTACGGGCCAGTTGTGTCCGACTCGGGGGTTGTGCGCCCATCTCGCTTAAGAGGCCAGGGGGCAGCACTGTCCGAAGACACTTCCGGGTCACGTGGCCAGTGTGACAAGCTGCATCTGGCGAGCCAGCGCAGCATAGGGAAACACTGTTTACCTTCCCACTAGTAAGCGGTCCCTATTTATCTACTTGCACCCGGGGGTGCTTTCAAACTGCTAGGTTGGCAGGCGCTGGGACCGAGCAACGGGAGCACACCCCGCCGTGGGGATTCGAACCGCCGACCTGACGATTGGCAAGTCCTAGGCGCCGAGGTTTTACCCACAGTGCCACCCGCGTCCCTAGATTAAGGGTTAGTGGTGGGAAGATTTTGACTGTGCCATCTTTTGTAGATATTTACTTCGTCCCAGAGCAGCACTCTTGAGAGCTGTGTCTGACTCCATCTACTGATCCTTCAAAAGCAAGGTCCCAACCTGGGCTCCATTTCTTGATGTGACTAGAGGAACGTACAATCCTGGGAATCAATAATGGACTCATAATGAAAAAGCGAAAATGAAGTAAGCATGGCATCAGTATAGGATAACATAAAATGACATTTCATTTTGAAATGCACATCTCAGCAGCTCACAGAGAAACCAAATCTGATGCAAAGTTGCATTTGAGCTGAAAAGGAGAAATCTGTTTATTTTATCAATCCCTGTAAAATAACTGATTTTGTTCCCTATGGTATCTGATTGAAAACAAATATCCAGCCCTCTGATTACTATGTCACTAAATATTCTGGGAGGGAAACTGAGTCTGTTAAATGCATAATTAAACCTATGCTTAATAACCGAGACAGAAAATGGCAACAGTATTAAAACAGCATTCAAACCTATGGAACCTGCAGCAAAACACTGCAGAGTGGAGAGCTGTTGTTCTGAAATCCAGCCACTCCATCCCATTCCCGCACCTATTCCCCTGTCTCTCAACCAAAAATCTGGGAAAGTGTGAATTTGAAAGGATAGTTGCATGCCTTGTTTGGTGAAGTGCAAATTATTAAAATATGAACTGAACCAATTTGCTCCCCCATTCCCAGTGGAAAGCACACAGTTCTCCTTTGCCCATTCATTTATTCCATTTACATACCATATTTATCTTCCAAAGATCTCAAGGCGGTACATATGGTGCTTCCCATCACGTCTCCTGTAGGAACTTTTCTCGGCTCACTTTTAGGCTCCGGGTTGCATCCAGTGAAGTCATTCCATTTGTGCAAGGACTTCTACTTCTGCAATGGAACTCCATCTCCTTTCCCTGCATCCCCCCTGCCCCAAATCCACTTAGGAGAGTTGGGATGGGCAGGGGAAGGAGAGGGAAGAGAAGTTCCACTGAGCCTGTGAAAATTATTGCAGGAATGGAGCAACTTTGTTGGTTACAACCCTCAGGCTCAAATTGAGGGGGGAAGTGAGAGGCATTGGCGGTCAGACTCTGGAACGACAGCTGGGAGAAAGTATTTAAACTCCACTCCTCATTTTATATGGCACATGGATCTGTCACCAAACTGTACTTTGACCCCAAGTCATGATGCTGGATTTTTAAAATATATATATCAAAGCTTTCACAAAGACATGACACACATTCAAGTCCTTATGTTTTGAAAATTATAAGTAGCTGATGCTATCCCTCAAGTAACAGCAGGTAGGGAGGAAGACTGGAAATTGAGCTCTTTATTGGCATTAGGATTTTTGCAGAGAATCAAAGTAAGGACAGATTAGTGGGGAAAGAGCAAATAAAAAAGCTGAATGAGAATAAATACATATAATTACAGATAAACAATTTTACTCCTGTGTTTTGGTTCAAAGTAATGTAATCCTTAAATTAAGAAACACTAGGTTTTGGAGAGTCTTAATTTTATAGAATGGCTGGATATTTTTCAGTACAGCAGAATATTTATAAGAAACTTTGTGTAGGCAAAGAACTTACAATATTGCATTGATCCAGAAGATGCTAATATTGGGGTGTTTGATTTATTCTTCAATTTAGATACTTGTACATTGATTCTGAATTCTCTACAGGTAAGGATGGGTCACTGTCAGCTTCAGTGCTAGGGAAAGATATCAAACCTCATGACTTTGAATCGTTGATTCACAGGAAGCTTTCCAAGTTTGATTAACATGAAAATCCATGGCCTGCTGCCCAGAGGAACTGTCTTGAGGAGCCCCTGGTCAATATCAGGATGAAAGTTGAAATAAGGTGTTTTTTTGTGAAAAGTAACTCTGAGACATTTTCATTTTAGACCTTCTGCCTTGAAATGAGCCGGCGTTTTTGTGACTTGCCCTGAATCTAAAGATTGTCATTTACAGTGGAATGCCAAGAGGTTGAAAATCATTATTGATTTTGCCTCTGCTTCATCATTTGCTTTTGAAATACAATTTCTGATCCCGTATTCCTTCCTGATACGTTGGTGCTGATGAGACCCAGAAGCAACTTCACTTTTTAAAAGTGACCTTTTTGTCATTTTATTAAGAATAGTTTCATTCAACCTTATTTACTATGTAATGCATGTGGACATTGATTTTTACATATTCAACTCAGTATCTGGAAATGCAAGAAAACAAAAGAAAACACAGCTGACCCCAGCTCAGAAATAGGCTTCTTCCAGACAGACTCTTTTGATGGTGCCATATGTCCTGGACAGCTGCTCCATGATACTTATGTTTTATGAACTAGAAATTTCTAGCTTATTCTGCTTTTTGTGCTCTGATGGTGTTTCCTGCTTGGCAGGGGGTTGGACTCGATGGCCCTTGTGGTCTCTTTCAACTCTATGATTCTATGATTCTAATAGTGTGGTTATTTGCACCCTAGTCTCCTCCAAACAGTGAGAGTTTTCAGGGATGCCAGAGCATATCTCAGGTTAGAATGAAGGTCAGTGGAGACTGTGATGTCTTTGTGATATATAGTTTTTGAAATATACTTGGAGTTGAGTGTGAATTTCATGCTATTAATTCAGCTCATAGTAGCAATGAATGAAACTTTCCCCAAAACGTCTAGCTATATATACATTATTTACACATTGGGCCCCACGTGATTGGCTAATTCCAAGCTGCTCCTGCAGGCCAATAAGGTTGCTTCATTCAGGAGCCTGATTGGCTGCTCCTGCAGAGTTCTGTATACAACACAGAGTCTCTTCCCACCTCAGACAAAAATGAGACTGGCTCCAGGTCTATTCCACCAGTAACATCACTTCCAACTAGGGGAGAGAGGAAGGCCTGTCCCATTCAGCCAATCCATTTCCAACTACAGTGGTACCTCAGGTTAAGTACTTAATTCGTTCTGGAGGTCTGTACTTAACCTGAAACTGTTCTTAACCTGAAGCCCCACTTTAGCTAATGGGGCCTCCTGCTGCCGCCGCACCACTGGAGCATGATTTTTGTTCTCATCCTGAAGCAAAGTTCTTAACCTGAAGCACTATTTCTGGGTTAGCGGAGTCTATAACCTGAAGTGTATGTAACCTGAAGCGTATGTAACCTGAGGTACCACTGTACTAGTTTCTGTGGCAACCAGTCAACTGTTCTCTTTAGACATGAGAGGAGTTACTTGACAGACTTAGTTAGAAAGCCATTGACTTAGCAAAGAGACCGGACTGAATACTGTAGCAGTTTCTTTTTCTATGAATCCCATCTTAGAAACAAAAACTTGAGGAGGATCCCAGACACCCCAATGCTACAACAGTATTCTTATTACTATTTCCTATGCTTTTGTTTTATAAAGCCTGTTGTTGCGGGTCACTTTTATTTTCATTTTCAAATAAGCAATTAATCTAGATTGAAAATGAATGAATACAGTAAAATAACTAACAGAAAAGAATCACAAATGAGCAAATATCATGAAGGAGATGCAATCTACAGCCACAGAAAAAGCAATAGAAGCAAGTTGCCACTTCTCCATCTTCTCCTGGCTTAGTACAAGCAATTGAACCTTGCTCCTTTCCATATCACCTTTTTCTGGGAGGGACACATGGTACTAAAAGATTGGGGGTGCCATATACTGTCTTGTGAGTGCAGGAAAGTCCTTTCTATCCTGCCTCCACACAGTGTGTTATGTACTGAAGTTCTCACCCTGGGCCAGCAGGGGGATACTGTAGATAGTTCAGGTCCACATATGCAAATAAGGGATCAAAAGTGACATTCAGTGATTGGATAGTTACAGAAAGTTGTTACAGTTACATTGTACTGGACCTCTATATAAGCAGGCTGGCTGAACCCTTCAGTTCAGTTCTGTTCTGACCTGTGAATAAACAAGAGCTGTTTGGAGAATCGCTGTGTCCTCTGATATGTTTGCCCACAACTTAACACAGTGGGTACAATTTGCCCATATTCCCCCTCTCAACAAATAATAAAAAATAAAAATAAATAAAATAAAGTGGAAATGGTATGCATATCTAATTGTGCAGTCTTCAAAAGGGGATGTGCTGTTTCAGCTGTTCCCTAAAAGCAGTAGCTTGTTGCTATGAACATGCTAAAAACAGTCAGCGCAACATGAAACAACTTAGTCCTTCCAGTCTCTTCACCTGCCCCCAGCCTCTTCCCATGCTTCTCCCCACGTGACATAGGGTTGCCATATTTCAAAAAGTGGAAATCCAGAAACAAACAAATTGTTGACCTTTTTTTTTTTTTAAAAAAAAAAAGAAAATTCCCAAAGTTGTTGAGCTTTCAGTTATGTTGCCAGGACAAACCGCGGATTTATGCATTGGCTCCCAGTACGTTTCCGAGCACAATTCAAAGTGTTGGTGCTGACCTTTAAAGCCCTAAACGGCCTCGGCTCAGTAGACCTGAAGGAGCATCTCCACCCCCATCGTTCTGCCCGGACACTGAGGTCCAGCTCCGAGAGTCCAGCAGAGAGTAGAGCGCTGTGCATTTCCATCTGCTAATTTTTAAATCCCCTAATTTTGCAAGAAATCCCTTTTATGTTTTATTTCCACATATTCAAGATCTCTACTTAGATAAGAAGCTTACTGGGAGACCTTGGGTCAGTCATTATTTGTTAGTCAAACAGCCGGGCTGTGCCTCAAGCTTGTTGACCAAAACTCCTTGAAGGAAAGCTGGAATCTAAATATACTAAAATAAATTATACAGTCTTCTCCTTTTAAAACTTGCCTATCGAGGCTATTAAACAGTTGAGAAGTAAATCACAGATGTGTCAGTTACGAACATCTGACCTGGAGCTGTTATTGATGGCTATATGAAAGCTATTCATTGTTTTGACTGTGTTTATTGATTAAACAATTATTTAAGCCTCTACAGATCTTTTATTAATTTCTTTAGTCCTCAGTCACACTCATCTAGCCAATGCTCACTGGATACTGACAGAGGTGACCCCATTTACTAACTGTAGAAGGAGAATTATGATCCCTGGAGCTGTGTCTACCATTGATTGTAGATGTTTCAACCAAGACCCAGAAATACAGCATCATTCGTGAATCTAGCATCACCAATATGTGTATTATCGGAAATAGTGGGTTGTATTCAAATAACTTTTACTCAGAGTTAGACTCGTTGTAATTAAGGGACCTACATGAGTCATGGTCATTAATTTCAGCTGCTCTGCTCTGAGTAAAAGTTAGTTGAGTGCAACCCTCTGCCAGATACAGAGCACTTACTGTTCATAACAATTCATGGGAAGAAAAAAGATGGTGCAGTTTTTAGTCTAGATTCAGTAAAAACAAACAAACAAACAAACAAACAAACAAACAGTGCAGCTTGCCAGATAGAAAGGTCCTTCCTCTTGTACCATATACCGTATTTTTCGCTCCATAAGATGCACCTAGTTTTTAGAGGAGGAAAACAAGGGAAAAAATATTCTGAACAAAACAGTGGATATATGATTTTTGTGGTTCATGCTGTGGCCAGAGACATGATATGTGATTTGATGATGAGTTTGGGGTAGCCCAATGCAAAAATCCTGAGGATCCATGTGCTTTTACCTCCCCCCTCCCATGCAGCCTCCTTTATCTCTAGAGTCCCTTATCTCCCTCCCAATCCCTTGTTGATCAGCTGCTCAGCGGCTTTAACAACCCCTTTAACACCCCCTTTCTAAAAAAAAAAAAAAAGCACAATCTGCTTTTTGCCCCTGGGCAATTTGGCTCCAGGGACCATACATTCACTCCATAAGATGCACAGACATTTCCCCTTACTTTTTAGGAGGAAAAAAGTGTGTCTTAATGGAGCGAAAAATACGGTATGTGATTCTAGTGATTCTCCCAATTCATCAGAGCCATTTTGGGGGGTACTGGGGGGGTGAGTGGAGGAGAGGGGATGGAAGTCCCATTTCACAACTTCATGCAAGGCTTTCTCTGATGGGTCTTGTTCCCCAAGTGTATTGTGGCACTTTAAAGATTAACAGATTTATCATGGCATAAGTTTGCATGGACCAGCCAGTCAGTTTTATTGCACATAGCCAAAGGCTACCGCAATGTACACAGAATCATACAACGATTCTAAGAAAATATACTGGATTGATACAAAAAACTTAAAACGTTTATATTATCAAGACATTACCTACTCTAAGCAGAACTATAGAAGTGCCTTGATATACAAATTAAGACATTAAACAATAAAATTTATAAGCTAAAATTATCACATGGCCACTAATATATTGAAAAATAATCTTAATTAATACAGTGTGCAATTATATTTGGAGTTTGGTGATAAAGATAGAATATACAGTGGTGCCCCGCAAGACGAATGCCTCGCAAGACGGAAAACCCGCTAGACGAAAGGGTTTTCCGTTTTGGAGGTGCTTCGGAAAATGAATTTCCTATGGGCTTGCTTCGCAAGACGAAAATGTCTTGCAAGTTCCTGCGGGTCCCCCCCTTCTAAGCCGCTAAGCCACTTATCAGCTGATCCGCTAAGCCGCTAATAGCGCTAAGCCGCTAAGCCGCTAATGGGCTTGCTTCACAAGACGAAAAAAACGCAAGACGAAGAGACTTGCGGAACGGATTCTTTTCGTCTTGCGAGGCACCACTGTAGCTTGATGTAGATAGGGTCAAATAAATTCATCTCCTTCACAGTTGGTGGCTACCTTGGCTATATAATTTGCTCTAATTTTCCTAGCAGAGCATGGACCAGTCTACTTTGATCAATTTGCTGTTACTTTGCTGGAGCAAATTATTATTAATAATAATAATTAAATCTGTACACCCAGGGCCGTCTTTAGCATATGTGGTGTAGGGGTGCAAAAAACTGTCCAGTGCCCCCAACAGGCCAAAGTTGTTGAACTTTTTTTAGGGGGGCAGCTCAGAGTTGTTAAGCTTTCGGAGGGGGCACGCAACTCTCTCCCATGCCGCTGCGGGAGGAGAGCATTCACCACAGAGGCTTGGGAGGGAAGCTGCACACCTTGTTAACAGCGTGTGTGTGCTGGGTGGGCCTCTCGACAGCCAATCCGAGGCATGCAGGAGGGCCACCTCAGCACCTGCAGCAGAAAAGCCTGTGGCGCTCCGACGGGCTCAGCTCGGCAGCGGATGTCGACTGGCCTGGCTCTTCAATCCCCGGACTCTAAATCTTGACCCCAGACTCTCGGCCTAGTGCCCCTGAGAACCTGGCGCCCGGGTATGCACACCCCTTGCGCCTATGGGTAAGCCGGCCCTGTGTACACCGCCCTATACCTGCAGGTCTCAGGGCAGTTCACAAGATGAAATCACAATATAAAGACACAAAATGCATAAAAAAAACAAAAACAACCTGATAATCCCCTCTCCCCAACACATTTCATAGAATCATAGAATCATAGAGTTGGAAGAGACCACAAGGGCCATCGAGTCCAACCCCCTGCCAAGCAGGAAACACCATCAGAGCACTCCTGACATATGGTTGTCAAGCCTCTGCTTAAAGACCTCCAAAGAAGGAGACTCCACCACACTCCTTGGCAGCAAATTCCACTGTCGAACAGCTCTTACTGTCAGGAAGGTCTTCCTAATGTTTAGGTGGAATCTTCTTTCTTGTAGTTTGGATCCACTGCTCCGTGTCCGCTTCTCTGGAGCAGCAGAAAACAACCTTTCTCCCTCCTCTATGTGACATCCTTTTATATATTTGAACATGGATATCATATCACCCCTTAACCTCCTCTTCTCCAGGCTAAACGTGCCCAGCTCCCTTAGCCGTTCCTCATAAGGCATCGTTTCCAGGCCTTTGACCATTTTGGTTGCCCTCCTCTGGACACGTTCCAGTTTGTCAGTGTCCTTCTTGAACTGTGGTGCCCAGAACTGGACACAGTACTCCAGGTGAGGTCTGACCAGAGCAGAATACAGTGGCACTATTACTACCCTTGATCTAGATGGTATACTCTTATTGATGCAGACTCCTATTGATTTCGAAAGGGCATCGGATGTCAATCAGCCAAAGGCTTGGTTAAAGAGGAAAGGTTTTGCATGGATCCTAAAGGTGTATAATGAAGGTGCCAGCTGAACCTCCCTTTTCCACAAAAGGGGAAAATTAACAGGGCTACCTCTCTGGAAAACCCAGTGAGATAATAATTTGATTTGTGTGTATTATGTTGTGACAGAAGTGATTTGGCTCTGAAGAACGTTATGCTGCCATTAAGTCTGTATTTAAGCCTGCAATCCTGTACACACTTACCTGGGAGTAACTCAGCAGGACTTACATTTGAGTAGACATGCACAGGTGTGCACCACACATCTTTAACTGCAAGACAGTGAGGCAGTGCAGTCAGCTTGCAACTTGAAAGAAGGACCTTCTTCTTTTTATTTGAATGCATATTATGCAAATGCGCTCCTTGCAGACTCTATGTGAATTATGCTCCTTTGATGTAAAAGGGAGGAGCACGCTCAAGGGGAACGTAGGCCAAATGAAGTGATTACTTCTGCCTTAGAAAGAGAGAAAAATGTGTGGCATATTTTAGAGATGAAGTATCTCGAAGAGCTCCAATACTTCAGAAACCGAATACTTTACCTGAACTAAGTTGTCATAGTACTTCACCTTTAAATGGCTTTCCCTCTTTTAAATAGCTCTCACCTTTAAAAAGCATCTAAAAGAAATTCTGGTACCTCATCAGAGGCAAAGGGTGCTTAGGAAGAGCTGTTTCGTGACATTTTATTTTTTTTACAAAGAGGGGACATCTCTTCATTTATTTAATATTATCCTCCATGTGTAAACTTCATTACAATTGCTTACAACAATATACGGTTACCTCCAAGTATAAGCTCAGGATATTTTTTAAACATATGGTGAGATGTGACTTAATGTTTTTACACAGAAATTATTCCAGATCTATCTCCACGCAAATGTCTGATCTTTTTAGAGACGATGTTGCCTATTATGAGCACAACTGAGTAACTGCAGTGGTATCTCGGGTTACGAACTTAATTTGTTCCGGAGGTCTGTTCTTAACCCGAAACCGTTCTTAACCTGAGGTGCACTTTCGCCAATGGCGCCTCCCGCTGCTACCGCCGTGTAATTTCCATTCTCATCCTGGGGCAAAGTTCGCAACCCGGAGCAACTACTTCCGGGTTAGCGGAGTTCGTAACCTGAAGCATTTGTAACCCAAAGCGTTTGTAACTCGATTTACCACTGTAAATAAATGTGTTAGAGTCTTTGCAGTTGTGTGTTGCTTTGTGGGAATGGGAGTGGGCATTTACACTCCAATCTGAAGAACCCTGGGAGAGAAAATTGAGAACCTGGCTCAGTTGTAGTTGGCCATGTGCTCACATTTCTTGTCAGGCTGTCGTATTATGCACCAACCTGGGCTTCCAGACCAAGCCAAGGACAGCCCCAAACAGAGCACAACGCAGTAATCCAGTCGTGAAGTTGCCAGTGCATGAACTACAGAGGTCAGGCTACAATGGCCAATTTCAAACCACTGTTTATGAAACTGAGAACACTAAACTATAGTCAATCTAAAATGGAAATAGAAACTTCCATTCTTCTTATTGTAGCCATGGTGGGGAACGATAAAGAAGCCAGAGTCTGCAAGTTCGGGGCTCAATGTAGCTTGTTCTCATAATGATAAACAATGGCTTATTGTTATATCTGAGCACAGCTGTTACATTTGTCAGTCGACAGAACCAATATTCCTGACTTGGCAGAGAAATCAACCGTTGATGTGCAGTGGCTTTGCTTTCTTTGAACCCATTCAAAAATGTTTCTCCTTAAAGCAAATGAGAAGCAAGGTTTAAATGAGCAATACAATGGTTTCAGTTTAAATGAGCAATATAACAGGGCTCATTCTTGGGGGGGGAGGGGGCAGAATACTTTTAAGTCAGAGCTTCTTTGACAAACTTTTAAGAATAGCTGAATTTTAAGAATTTTAAGAATAGCCTTGCCTAGGTACAATCTTCAAAATACTGCTTTTCTGACCTTCTGGCGATCCATTACAGTGGTAGCTTGGTTTTCATACATCTTGGTTTTCATACATCTTGGTTTTCATACATCTTGGTTTTCATACGTCAAACCCGGAAGTGCATGTCCCAGTTTGCAACCTCCTTTTGAATTACAACCCATTATTATTATTATTATTTGGATTACAAACAATTTTTTTGGAGGCCCCATTGGCGAAAGCATGCCTTGGGTTACAACCTTTTTTGGTTTACAGACAGATCTCTGGAACTGATTATGGTTGTAAACCAAGGTACCACTGTATAAGCTATAAAATAAATGACCCCTGGAGGGTTAAGTCCAGTCAAAGGTGACTGTGGGGTTGTGATGCTCATCTTGCTTTTAGTCCTACCAACTGCTAGGCTGGTAGGAGCGGGGACAGAGCAACGGGAGCTCACCCCGTCACAGGGATTCGAACCGCCAACCTTCTGATCAGCAAGCCCAAGAGGCTCAGTGGTTTAGACTACAGTGCCACCTGCGTCCCTTATATCACATTTTTATGGAGATAAGTTTCTGTATATATACAAGTTTCTGTATATATACAAGTTTCAATCAGCAGTTCAGTTTTGTGTCAACTACAGTTTTCCTTGAGGTTATGTGTGTATGTAATCCTCATAGAAATGTAGCCCAATGGTTGCCATTAATTTGATTCTAAATCGATTTTAAAATGAATTGATTTTAGAATGTATTTCAATTAATTGATTGTAATTTTATGTAAACTGTGTTACTTTTACTGTTGTTAGCCGCTCTGAGCCCAGCTTCGGCTGCGGAGGGCGGGATATACCGTATTTTTTGCTCCATCAGATGTACCAGACCATAAGGCACACCTAGGTTTGGGAGGAGGAAAACAAGAAAAAATTATTCTGAATCCCAGAAGCCAGAACAGCAAGAGGGATCTGGCTTCTGGGATACCGTGTAGCTGTTCTGGCTTCTGGGATAGCTGCACCAAGCCTCTTCAGGGCAGTGGGATGAAGGCTCCCCCTGCCCAAAGAGGCTGCGCGCGGCTAAGGTAGAAGCCAGGACAGGCGTGTCGCTGAAGGGGTGCTGCGCAGTTCTCCTTCTCTGCGCAGCACCTCTCCTTCGCAGGAGACGCACTCACATTTCCCCTTACCTTTTAGGAGGAAAAAAGTGCGTCTTATGGAGCGAAAAATACAATAAATAAAATATTATTACTATTATTATTATTAATTATTATGTGAATAGATAGATATAAAAATTTCCATTCTTCCACTCTGAACTAATTTCTCCTTCCAATATTTTCCCTGTTCTATTTACCACTAAAGGTGCTGGTGGCTGGACTCCACTCATATCAAATAAATATCAATGGCTGCAGATTGATCTTGGTGAGAGGACTGAAATTACCGCGGTGGCTACCCAAGGTGGATACGGGAGTTCCGACTGGGTAACAAGCTACCTCCTGATGTTTAGTGACAGCGGAAGGAACTGGAAGCAATATCGTCAAGAGGAAAGCATTTGGGTATGTTCTGTTAGTGACAAGCACCACAATGTTTTCAGTATGGTAATCACATTTGTGTGCATTTCTGCGCCATTTTTCATCAGGCTAATTTACATAGGACGTTTGAAATTTCTGAGTAAACAGAGGTGAATCTCCCTCTGTAAGATATAGATTGAATAGAGTTCCACCTTTTTTCAGTTAACAAATATTTTATTTCCCCTGGGAAATATGTAAGGTTTATATCGCCATTTGCACATCCCCCCCCCCATTTTTTAACTGTTGTGATTTGGAAAGAAGGAAAATAACTTTACTGTTTTCTCACAGGGCCTATATTGGGTGTGTAGTGAATTTAGTCTAAAACATTAGAAAATAAATATAAATCTTGATGTTTTCAAAACTCAAAGCCAAAGTTCAGTAAAACTAGGTTTATACAACATTGGCCAATGAACTATGTGGGTGCCTATAACAACAGATATGATTTTGTGCTTGCAGCACACAATATATAAAATATAAATAAAGCTTTATATACATTATAGCTGGAATCCTATATACTTCTCTTGAAGTAATTCCCATTTTACTCAGTGGGGCTTAGTTCTGAGTAGACACATTTAGGAATGTGACGTAAGCCAAGGACCCCAAGAAAACATTATCTGAACCCCATTTTATTCGGTCCACTTTTCACAGTAAACTAAGCCAATTTGATGTTCCGGAACTTGCTGATCAGAATGCAGCTATCACTCAAATTCTGCATTTCTTCAGTTTTTGTGATTCAGTTTTGGTCTGAAAAATGAGGCACAAAAATATGTATTTTAGGTAAAAATGTAGACACATATTGTTGTGGGTTTTTTAAAAGGGGATGCACTGAGCAATGTGTATATTACAGCAAAACTGCACACAATTTGCATGCATTCTTTTGGAAAGTGGGGCAATAGAAGTGACGTGGCAGCTAAAAAAGCCAATGCAATTCTGGGCTGCATCAATAGGAGTATAGCATCTAGATCAAGGGAAGTAATAGTGCCACTGTATTCTGCTCTGGTCAGACCTCACCTGGAGTACTGTGTCCAGTTCTGGGCACCACAGTTCAAGAAGGACACTGACAAAGTAGAACGTCTCCAGAGGAGGGCAACCAAAATGGTCAAAGGCCTGGAAACGATGCCTTATGAGGAACGGCTAAGGGAGCTGGGCATGTTTAGCCTGGAGAAGAGGAGGTTAAGGGGTGATATGATAGCCATGTTCAAATATATAAAAGGATGTCACATAGAGGAGGGAGAAAGGTTGTTTTCTGCTGCTCCAGAGAAGCGGACACGGAGCAATGGTTCCAAACTACAAGAAAGAAGATTCCACCTAAACATTAGGAAGACCTTCCTGACAGTAAGAGCTGTTTGACAGTGGAATTTGCTGCCAAGGAGTGTGGTGGAGTCTCCTTCTTTGGAGGTCTTTAAGCAGCGGCTTGACAACCATATATCAGGAGTGCTCTGATGGTGTTTCCTGCTTGGCAGGGAGTTGGACTCGATGGCCCTTGTGGTCTCTTCCAACTCTATGATTCTATGATTCTATAAGTTAATTCAATAGCTTCTGATGCACATGGCCTTGCTACCTGAACATGGCACACAGAGGGTTCATTGAAGCGACATTGTTCTCTGTCCTGTATGAAGGATGTAAGGTCATAGTTATGTTGTGAATCATATTATACAAGCAATATCTTTCTCTGGATAGCATATGGATTTTGGATAAAACAATTATCATTTATGTAGACATTATTAAAATGAAATATTTATGTGAGTGTCAGTAAAAAAGAAACGTTTGCATTCAATACTGAGTTCATTCTAGGATTCATTACCCTCTTATTCTAAGTGGATATTACATGTTTTTTAGAGAATAATTAGGAACATATTTGATGTCAAGACAGAATTTCTGTTTTGCTATATTTTATTAACATGGCCCCATTGAAACATTTGTCAGAGGTAGTTTTTTTCTACCAATCTGGTCTGAATTTCTCTATCATTTGTAATTGTCCTTCGCAGCATCACACCTAACCATTCCCTCAACTATTATTCATGGTAATGGAAAATGATTTGCCAATCTATAATTCTTGAGACTAGCCTTTCTATCTTTTCAGTCTGAATACTTTTGACCAGCCTCCAATTTTCTGGTGCAGCAGCTGTACTTAATGATAAAAATGCATATTTTTGTAAAAGACTTTGCCCTTCTAAAGGGGATTCATTTAATCTTTGCAAGAGATTAACTCAGCTCAAATTAACTTTATATGTTTTCCCCCTGTTAATTCCGTTAAAGAGGTATTGATTATGAACAGTGGAGAATGCTCTCCTGAATTTGGCGTCCAATAATATGAACTGCAGGGTCTTACTGCTGGAATGAGGACAGAACTGGTTTTGACTGTTGGCACTCTATCGCGGCCTTAGCTTTTCACTGATGTAGGAACAGCTATTACTTTCTCCTTACTTTCCTGAGGGCCAGTTGCTGTGGTAAGGTAAAGGTAAAGGGACCCCTGACCATTAGGTCCAGTCGTGACTGACTCTGGGGTTGCGGCGCTCATCTCGCTTTATTGGCCAAGGGAGCCGGCGTACAGCTTCTGGGTCATGGGGCCATCATGACTAAGCCGCTTCTGGCAAACCAGAGCAGCACACGGAAATGACGTTTACCTTCCCGCCGGAGCAGTACCTATTTATCTACTTGCACTTTGAGTGCTTTCGAACTGCTAGGTGGGCAGGAGCAGGGACCGAGCAATGGGAGCTCACCCTGTGGCGGGGATTCGAACAGCCGACCTTCTGATCAGCAAGTCCTAGGCTCTGTGGTTTAACCCACAGTGCCACCTGCGTCCCTTAGTTGCTGTGGTAGCCAGATGCAAAGGAGGAGAGGGCCTTGGACCTTTAATTGTTCTAGAAGATGGCATTTCAGCAGGTGTAGTTTATATAACAGCTTCCTCCTTCCACCTTATCGGTTTCCTTCAAACCTCCTTTAAAGGCTTCCTAAGAATACTTTGGATCTATTCATTCCTTATCGCATATGAATGTGCTAGTTGTCCGATTAGCCAGATAAAGCCAGATGTGCCTTTGATTTTAGTAGTTGCTGGTTTCCTACAGCAGCACAAATTGCTGCACAAATTTCTATAGTTAAAAGCTATCAGTACAGCTCGACTATTGCTCTTTTACAGCTTCTTATTACAGTGGTACCTTGATTCTCAAACTTAATCCATTCCGGAGGTCCGTTCCAAACCAAAGTGTTCCAAAACCAAGGCATGCAATCCCATAGAGAGTAATGCAAAATGGATGAATCCGTTCAAAAATTTTATAAACACCCCCTAAAACAGCAATTTAACATGAATTTTACTATCTAATGAGACCATTGAGCCATAAAATGAAAGCAATAAACAATGTACTGCAGTCACACAATCAATCAATCAATCAATCAGTAGCTGAACTGGATTCCACGTAATCACAAAAACAAACAAAAAAGAGCCGCAAAAACAAAAACACAAAATAAATAGCAAAAACAGACAGACCTCAGCGTAACACTCAAAATGGAAGTGTGGCACTCAAATCGGAAGCGTAACACTCAAAACGGAGCACGTTCAGCTTCCAAAAGAAATTCACAAACCGGACCACTATGGGGGTTTGCCATGTTTGGGTGCCAAGTTGTTTGAGTACCAAGGCGTTTGAGAACCAAAGTACCAGTGTCCTACTTTCGTTTTGTGGTTCTGTTGACAAGCTATCGCCAGACGTCAGTCTGTGTGTATATAGCATAGCGTACAACCCACTAAGAATTCCTCCTTGGAATAATTGAGATCTTGAAAGAGCACACACATATTTCTCAATATTTTGTTACCGTCTTTCCCTCCCACAGACATTTGAGAAACATTTGCACTTTCTTGTTTATAATGCTAGGGCATGTTGTTCTCCAGGTTATTTTGAGCCACTTCAGTGCCATTTAAGAGAGTGTGGGATGGACCAGTCTGTGTTCACCAGCATTACGTACATTCTGTGGAATTAAATTTCATTTCTAATACTTCCAACAGAGCATATTATTTGTTTGTTGTTTGTCTTCCACCAGTTATACCTATAAAATACATTTTTATTAGTAGTTTTATACTCTGCATTTTCTTACATATAAAATTTTATTTTATTTTTTTAAAATAATTTTTATTAAGATTTTCCAAATTAAAACAAATTAAATCCAATTTATACACTTCTTCCAATAACCAGGACTTCCCCCTCCCCCCCCCTTGTGTTCCAAATCTTCTAAATAAACAATTAAATACAACAAGTTCTTATCCCCAAA
This sequence comes from Podarcis gaigeae, assembly GCF_964106915.1. NCBI lineage: Eukaryota > Metazoa > Chordata > Lepidosauria > Squamata > Lacertidae > Podarcis > Podarcis gaigeae. Next base: position 10,374,837 of record NC_139687.1, on the reverse strand, counting down.
TTACACTCATCGTCAATAACCCAATTTTTTCAAATTCCCATCCCCTAAGATCTGTCTTCCCTTCCACGAGTTCCCCCCTTTCAGATATAGTGCAGATGAAAAGAAAATACAAAAAGAAAGAAAAAATAATTTTACAGCCTTTGGATTCCAAATTTCCCTCCCCTCTTTCCCTGTTGCGTTCCTTATATCCCTCCAATTCTAATATCTTCCTGGTGTTCCCACATTTCACTAAACCCATATCTCTCTGATTCTTTACCAGTCATTTTTAATCACAAGTGTCCAATCTTAGAAGGAGTCTATCTCAAAAAGGGGCTCATTTCTTCTATCCAGATTTTTGTATCCAGGAGTAAAAACTCCAATTTTATTTCCATAAGCTTGTCAAATCTGGATATCCCAAATGTCCCCACTTCCAGTTCTGTCCAGTTCTTGTTATTTCCTTATTCTTGTCGGTCACTCTCCTCCTTTTTGTTTCCCTGTTCTCCCGCAGAAAGGTTCTTTTTCCAAAAGCTTCTAATTCCTCTGCAGAGGCTTGTTATTCAGGAGCAAAACATTACGTCATGTCCCTTTCATTTTCCAACAGATAAATCCATTGTTTCTTGTAGTATGTAGACCTCTGTAGACAAAATAATGTCCCATTTCTGCAGTTTCCCAGGAGGTTGAAAGTTCTGTTCAACTGTTCAAGTTTCCTAGCAAAAACACATGCAATATCCCTCAGCTCCTCTAGATGGATTACAGTAACTGAGTTCCCTTCCAGATCACATCCACCAGTCCAAATAGCTTGTTGATCCTTATTTGAAACAATTTGTATCCAATTTATATCCAAATGTAACTGGCAAAGTCCTCAAAACACCGTCTCTATTTTGTTCTTCCGTTTTGACAGCTCTTTGACAGCTGTCAAAACCTCCATTACTCTTCTCCAGGTATTCTCGCAGATCGCTCCAGGGATTCCGGGGGGGGGGGGGGGGGTTGCTTTTTAATGCAAATTCTCCTTTTCTCCTCCAGCTCAAACTTATAATTTTCCCTCGCGAAGTTGTTAATTCATCAAGATAGGGTTACACTCGATCTTAGTTGTCAAGTCCTTTGTTTTGTCTTTTCTACAATAAAGGGGGGGCTGACTTCCTTTTTCCACCTCCCCCGTTCGCATCAAATTTTAAAAAATTATCCCTCTTTTTAATCCATAGTCCAATTACTCACGGGTGTTTCTTTTGGATCCAAATTTTCAATAGAAGAAGCTAGCGCTCTCCACCGAATGGCATGCGGCTTCGCTCGGCAGGGGAAGCGGCGGACTCAAAGCACCCCCCCCCCAGGCGCCCGTTCCTTAGCCTTTAAAAAGGCTCTTTCGCGGGCCGGGGAGGGGCGCAAAGGTGCCAGCCGAGTCACCATGTCCATGGGGCTCCGTGCCCATGGCTTTTGAGGGTCCCCGCGTCGCCGGCGCGGTAGAACCCAACCCCTGCCGAGCCGGCTCCCTCCGGAGCACGGAGGGAGCCCGCCATTCGGCGATGGCGCCAACCCGGAAGTCTCTCTTACATATAAAATTTTAAATCCTGGATGAGTTAAAATATTTTTAATTCTTTTCTGGTCTCCCTCTTAGTGCCTTGGCCTCTTTATCATTCTGTTCTGTCTCTAAGATGTTGTAATGTCAGGGACTGGGCAGAGGAGGAATAGTAGAGACTGCCTCCCCATCCTGACCCTTCCAGGGAGGAGGAAGAGGAAGACAGTATAGATTTACAACCGTGGTTTGCAGGAGGTCACAGTTCAGAGGCAGATGAGGGGAAAACATGGGAAATAGGAAGAGGAGGAGGCAGAGCTGGCGCGGCTGCTGGCTGACACAGTGTCTTTAGAAAACACCCCTGGCCCTCCATCTCCCAGAACCCGGCGAGCCTTAAAAATAGGAGAGCAAAGAGCTCAAAGACAGAGGGCACGTAGCAGCACCCGTAAAAGTGATGAATTAGGAAGTGGAAGAGAAGCGGGTGGAGATTCACTCGAGACAACACCATTATCCAAGAGGCTGGGTTCTATAGCCTCTCTCTGTAATATTGAAATAAAAAAGGATGGTAAGAAACTTTTCCTTGTCTTTATACTTTCCTGGGCAACCAGTCAGGAGCCGCTGACAGCATCCTGACATGTAACATGTTCCAGTTACAGATAGGTAGCCGTGTTGGTCTGCCATAGTCAAAACAAAAAAAATTCCTTCCAGTAGCACCTTAAAGACCAACTAAGTTAGTTCTTGGTATGAGCTTTCGTGTGCATGCACACGAAAGCTCATACCAAGAACTAACTTAGTTGGTCTTTAAGGTGCTACTGGAAGGAATTTTTTTTGATGTAACATGTTGTAACACTGGCTTCTTGCATTGTACAGCTATACTGCTCAGCAGTCCCAACTGCCAGCTAGTTTGGGCACTGGCTGAGGGCCCCACAACAGCTCAACTGCCAGCAACTCACTCACCACTGAGTCTTCCAGTGTGGTGTAGTGGTTAAGAGTGGTAGACTCGTAATCTGGTGAACCACGTTCGCGTCTCCGCTCCTCCACATGGAGCTGCTTGGTGACCTTGGGCTAGTCACACTTCTTTGAAGTCTCTCAGCCTCACTCACTTCACAGAGTGTTTGTTGTGGAGGAGGAAGGGAAAGGAGAATGTTAGCTGCTTTGAGGCTCCTTCAGGTAGTGACAAAGCAGGATATCAAGTCCAAACTCATCTTCCTTCAACACCATTGGCCCCTTATCTGCATGTTCCTTCCACTTGACACCTCCCTTTTCTCCTACCTGGAATCTAGTTTCTGAGAAATAATTTAGTCTTCTCAGGCATTCTGAACAAGGTGCCCTGGAGAAACTCCTGTCGCAGTTTCCTGTAACAGCTCTAAATGTGTTTTAGATTTATTTCTTGAAAGCTTTTAAATTTAAAAAGTTTGGCCGCATCTCCCAGAATGCCTGACTCAGAAGGACCCCGTTTCTCTGATGAACCTCATTGACCCTTTCTCACAGAAGCAGGAGATAGAGTAGCTACCCAAACTTCCACTGCTATTGTAGTAGTGAAGAATGAAAAGAGAGGGGCTGAAAGGGAGAGCAAACGGAGTGGGTTGTTGGGGCAAGAGATCAGGACTACGTGGTACTGCTGCTACAAAGAGAAGGATGGGCAATAGGAGGGGTTTCTTCTTTTTTTAATAATAACTTTTTATTAGTTTTCAATACAATCATACAATTTTATCCAACTTTTAACTGATTTTAACAAAGTACAAATTTTGGTCTTCCTTCAGCTTCTCTGGTAATCATCCATTTTTACCCTTCAATACGCATTCCTTTAATTGCATTGCCATTTGTCTTCCCTCCCTTTTCTATTTTCTTTCAACAATACCTCTTAAAATTTTACAGTGCTTCTTGAAACCCCACTAGCGTTGTTTGCACCTCACATATATTTTTCAGATAATCTACAAATTTTCCCCAATCCTCGATGAACTTTTGGTTTCGGGCATATCTTATTTTCCCGGTCAGTTTGTCCAGTTCCGCGCATAGTCAGTCAATTTCATTCTCCATTCTTGAATCGTCGGTATTTCCTCTTGTTTCCATTTCTGGGCCAATAAAATTCTTGCTGCCGTAACTGCATACTGGAAAAGTTTACAATCTTTTCTTCTTATTTCTTTTTCTGTAATCCCTAAAAGAAAGGCTTCTGGTTTCTTAACAAAAGTGTATTTTAACATCTTTTTCAACTCATTATATATTGAATTATAGGAGGCAATAGGAGGGGTTTCAGTGGGGGAAGACAGCTATGGGGACATCAGTACATACCCTCCAACATTTCTCCAATGAAAATAGGGACGTCCTAAGGAAAAGCGGGACATTCCGGGAACAAATCAGAAAACGGGACAGCTTCTCTAAATCAGGGACGTCCCTGGGAAATAGGGACACTTGGAGGGTCTGTCAGTAGTGTGGTGGGACCATGAGCTGAACAATGCTGGGGCCTCCTGAACTCTGGTGCCACCCCTGCTCTACAGATTTTGTAATCTGCTCCCATAAGCAATAATATGCACACAATCCAACCACAGTTAAGCATTTTCTAAGTCTCATTGATCTTGGTTGGTGCTCAAATATTTGCCCTGAAAGTCCAACAAGACTGGGGGCGGGGCGGGTAGTATCCAATATTTTTGTCATACTCTTGTCTTTGGTCACATAGCTCTTGTGCAATTATTTGGAATAATTCAGTTACTCTAAAAGCTGCTGTCCAAATTCAAGATAAACTGAAGGAAAAGCAGACTATAATACTCACATTTTCATAAAAAAAAACATAATTTACCACAGTTTAAAAGGTCGGCTTCCTGCCACAGTCCTCCAACCAGTTACCTTGCTCAAAGAATAATTAATAAAATAAATAAATGAAACTTTAATCAAGATTAAGTGGTTTAAGGATCAAAGACACTGTACATTTTTCAGAAAGTTCAGCCATTTAAGTTATATCCCAAAAAAGTTTACATGGATCAATATGAAAGAAATACCAGATATAAGAAGGCATGGATGATGATGCATTGACTTAATCTCAGAGTAAAGACCAAGGCAATTTATATTCAGCGCAATGTGTGCCAGTCAGGGAATTGAGACTTAAACAACAAAGGCTATAATGTGCATCTAAGTCCATCTTGTTCCAGAGTTTATGGAAGCTGGTGCTTTATAGGAATTAAAAGTTCACAGATCAAACATATCAATGTATTCTTTTTCACCACAATTGCACTGCTGCCAAGGTGATAAGGAGCAGTGGGAATGAAATCTGCCTCTTGGAGAACAGTGAGGTCAATGTAATAGTTGAGAGTGTTGAGTATTTTGCAAATAGGTTTAAAGGCCGCGACCTGAGGCTAAGGATATTACGCCTCTGCAAGGACTCATTTTGCTGCTCATTTCATTTTGATTTTGGTGATAATCATTTATCAGCAAACCACTGTAACAAGCACAGAAATGGTTTCTAACACTCCCAGTTCTCAAGCGTTGGTTGATGTGCTACCTCTTCCTGAGTCTCATATAGCTGAAACTCATCTTGCACCCCCACCAACAGCATTCTCTCTTTGACAAATAGCAATAAGTAGAACGTACATCTTGCAAGTGCAAGTTCCAAGTTCTATCCCCAGCAGATCCAGACAGAGATGAAAAAGTCTCCTGTCTACCAGCTCCATCTGGTACGCAGGCTGAGACTCTACCAGCCCACAGACTGTCTCACCAGAGCGGTGCATGCTCTGGTTATCTCCTGCTTGGACTACTGCAATGCGCTCTATGTGGGGCTACCTTTGAAGGTGACCCGGAAACTACAACTAATCCAGAATGCGGCAGCTAGACTGGTGACTGGAGTGGCCGTGAAGACATGTCTTGAAAGACCTACACTGGCTCCCAGTACGTTTCTGAGCACAATTCAAAGTGTTGGCACTTACCTTTAAAGCCCTAAATACTAAAAGCTCAGTATACCTGAAAGCGCATCTCCACCCCCATTGTTCAGCCCGGACACTGAGGTCCAGCTCCAAGGGCCTTCTGGCTGTTCCCTCACTGCAAGATTACAGGGAACCAGGCAGAGGGCCTTCTCAGTAGTGGCATCTGCCCTGTAGAACGCCCTTCCACCAGATATCAAAGAGAAAGACAACTACCAGACTTTTAGAAGACATCTGAAGGCAGCCCTGTTTAGGGAAGCTTTTAATGTTTGACGCACTATTGTTTTTTAATATTTTGATGGAAGCCACCCAGAGTGGCTGGGGAAACCCAGACAGATGGATGGGGTATAAATATATTGTTGTTGTTGTTGTTGTTGTTGTTTTGACAAAAGAAACAAAGGTAAAAAATGCTTTAATTTACAAGTATGCTGTGTGATGTTTTAGAATTAAATATCTAATATTGTTCTAATAATGTTAAAGAGGTCAATGTAGATCCAGCCCTAGTCAGCACAGGCTGGTGAAGGCTACTCCTATGAGTTAAACTATTTCTTAGGGTTTTTTTGTGAATTTACAGAAAGCGTGTTCTCCTTCATGGAGAGCATGTGTTGCGGTGGGGTCTGCTGAGCCACCCCTCTGTTACCAGGCAGGGTCTCTAAAGATGGCCTGGGGCAGTGACTGGTTCACTGGGTTGTTGGGGTAAAAGTTATGTTGCAATTTTGGTGGGAGGGGTAAAATGTTTAAATACTCTGCACGCAGCCTGGAGCTTTCTCTTTGCTGTGTGCAACGGATCACCCGCCCACCCGCCCTTGAGTAAGGGGTTGTTGCATTGACCTTTCTATGCCTGTCATGGGGTCGTCTGCCGTTGGGACAGGGGCCTGGTAGGAATTTTGTCCATCTGGCTGATTGGCTGGGCCATTTGGTTTTTGCCTACTGCATAGCAAATCATCACAACTTGTAAGGTTGCGGTTAGGCATTAGTTATAAATTGGTGGAGGAGGGGTTAGGATAGGCTGGGCCTGCCCCTCCATGGTTGCTGCAGAAAGGGAATTCCGTTAAAGGAATCCTGGGGCTTGCCATCTTTTCGTCCAATCCCTGGAATGGGACGAGGGCTGGCAAGCCTTCGGGGAGCATGCGGATGAGAATTGAGGGTCTGTGACTCAGCTCCATTTTTCCCCGACTTGCTTTCCCCCGCACTGTCTTTCGGTGGTGCCCGGGTGTCAGTTCTGTCCCCAGGTGGGGGGACAGATAGTCTTAACCAATGCCTAAACAACCACTCATGGTTTTGTATTTAAATAAAGTTGTGGCCAAAATTATGCCAAAAACCTTAAACAAAAATTAAGTGTGCGTTGTGAGTTATTTGGGGGGTGGCTTGGGGACCTCGACACGCAATAGCAATGCATATATGGCGTTCAGTGATTTGTATATATTATCTCAGTAATCCTAACAATTATGTAGCATGGTATCCATATTCTGTTTTTTCCCTAGGTGTATTCTAGGATACCAATATGAGAGATCCTCTGTCTTACGCACGTTTCCCTAACTTTTAGAATGTGCAGAAATAATTATCTACAGCTACAAGGAAGGCACGAAGTACAAGATGCACTATCATAGCAGAAATGAGATTTGAGCAGTGTCAAGCTGTTTATCTCCAAAGAGCAGTTCCCAAAGCTGTGGAAACTTATTCCTGGGAATGTGCCCCTGTCAACAATTAGCAACACAGTACATTATCGCAGTGCAGACTGACCCAGATTTCTAATCTGACAGCCCCCAAATCTCAGCTTGTCGGCTGCGATGCTTCAACCATTTTGAAATAGCTTGCTGAGATTTCGGGAGGCTGGGCCATACCCCATGTGAAGTAATTGAATTTACAAGCAGTAATTTAAAGAATCCATATTTCAAGAAATTCAGCCGTCCGCTGTCACTCAGAAAGTCAGTCAAGTTGGAGAGGCAGTGTGGCACAGTGAATTGTATGTTGGACCTGGAGGAGACCTGGGGAGGAAATCAATCATACAAGGCTAAGAGGATAACGCCCATCAAAATAAGCATTTCTGCTTGCCTGATGGAATTGTATGCCTCCCTCCCCACCTGTTATGTACTGAGTTGAATAGGATCCAAAATGCAGCAGTCTGATTGGTCCTGGAACAATAGGATTCAGAATGCAGCAGTCTGATTGGTCCTAGAACAATGCAGCAGTATGATTGTGAATCCACTTGGCCTGATTGGCCTACAGGAGAATCCCGGAATTCGCCAATCACATGCAGCCCATTGTGTAAATAATGTATATAAAGCAGATATAGTGGGGGAACTTCCATTCCTCCTCACCACTATGAACTGATTAAAGAGCATGAAATCCATTCTCGACTCCGAGTATATTTCACCACCCCAGTATTCTGGGGGTTCTCCTAACCCCTCTAGAACCAATTTGGCAGTGGACTCTAGGGGGAAACCCCACTGCACTAGCAGAAATTCTTGTGCAGGCTTCCGCTGGTAGGTCTATTTATCTGCAACTGGCCCTTGGCTTCCAATCTTCAGGCTTCCATGAAACTCAAGTTGAACTAGCTATTATATCTCAGCTTATGTTCTGGTTTGGAAAGGGACAGTTGCAAATCTCCATAGTTGTATATCCTTGCCTTTAAGGCATACAGCGGTACCTTGCTTTAAGAACAGCTTAGTTTATGAATAACTTGGATTAAGAACGCTGCAAACCCAGAAGTAGGTGTTTTGGCTTGTGAACTTTGCCTTGGAAGCAGAACATGTTCCGCTTCCTGTTGAGTGTGTTTCATTTGTAAATTGATTCCCCTGCTGCTATGGGAAAGGACGCCTTGGTTTAAGAATGGATTTCTGGAACGGATTAAGTTTGTAAATCAAGGTACCACTGTATTCCAAAGGCTTTAAATGTGACTATTAAATAGTTCCCTTTCCCTGAAGCCCAGACGTATAGGATGTTTTAACCCTTACTAGTCCCTGCATGAGCACATGGTAGACAGTGACTAGGACAATACCATATTATGAATGTCTCTGTACAGTGGTGCCTCGCAAGATGAAAATAATCCATTCCGCGAGTCTCTTCGTCTAGCGGTTTTTTCGTCTTGCGAAGCAACCCTATTAGCGGCTTAGCGGATTAGCGCTATTCGTGGTTTAGCGGCTTAGCGGCTATTAAAGGCTTAGCGGCTTAGTGGCTAAAAGGCTATTAGCGGCTTAGTGGCTTAGAAAAAGGGGGGGGAGTGAAAAAAATCGCAAGACTCGCAAGACGTTTTTGTCTTGCGAAGCAAGCCCATAGGGAAATTCATCTTGCGAAGCGCATCGAAAAACGGAAAACCCTTTCGTCTAGTGGGTTTTTCGTCTTGTGACGTATTCGTCTTGCGGGGCACCACTGTATCTTTCTCTCATTGGATCTTTCAGTTCACAGCCATGAGTATGGAAAGCTGCAAGTCAGGTCTTTAATGTACTTTTCACATGAGGCAAGTCTGGAGTGACTAACTCAAAAAGAGAACAAGAATGTTGATTCTCCACCCCCAGTAATGCTGTAGAGGGCAAAACATAAAAGGTAAAGGTACCCCTGCCCGTACGAGCCAGTCGTGTCTGACTCTAGGGTTGTGCGCCCATCTCGCTTAAGAGGCCAGGGGCCAGCGCTGTCCAGAGACACTTCTGGGTCACGTGGCCAGCGTGACGAAGCTGCTCTGGCGAGCCAGCACCAGCACAGCGCACGGAAACGCCGTTTACCTTCCCGCTATAAAGCGGTACCTATTTATCTACTTGCACTTAAGGGTGCTTTCGAACTGCTAGGTGGGCAGGAGCTGGGACCGAACGACGGGAGCTCACCCCGCCTCAGGGATTCGAACTGCCGACCATATGATCGGCAAGTCCTAGGTGCTGAGGTTTTACCCACAGCGCCACCCGCGTCAGGGCAAAACATACTAAAAGGCTATTAATGTTTCTTTGATTTCCCCGCCTAGCCATAATGGGTGGTATTCAATGCTAGTCCTATTAACTGAAGTTAATAAACATGACTAAGTTAGGTTCATGGATTTCAAAGGGTCTACTTTGAGTAGGAGTTGGTGAGTTTCCCATTGTCATATGGTTGACCACTGTGAGAACAGGATACTAGGGGACTTTGGTCTGATTTAGCAGGGCTTTTCTTATTCCCCTGTGTGTGCAACTCAAACTGTCTCTTTAAAGTTTCGGGATCCGAAGTCGATACGGCATATTTTAGTTGCATTTTATTTGAAACCAAAACTATAGCCCTGCCACACACCATGATATATGGCTTCATGGGATCTTGCTGTTGTGTTTTGAGCAGTAATTAATAGCACTTTAATTAATGGAAGTTGATGAAAATCATTTTATCTCCTCCCAGCTCTTTGCCACAGTCCCCTTTAGAGTTTGTGACCTTCATTGACTAATTTTCATAGGGATTAGGTATATTGCACCATGAACAATCCTCATTATCTTCTGAGCGATAACCAGGAATGACCCTTTGCCCTTTTACTTGCAGTTTTAATGAATGCTAGTGATGGTTCTGTATTTTTTTTAAAGGGACATTCATTCTGTTATCAAGTTTGGAACTTGAAGACCTTCTTGCTATAACTAAATACTGCCTTGCTATAACTAAATACTGCCTCTTCAGTATTCCTAGAGTGGCCTGGCACTGCCTCAGTAAAAACTTTGCTGATTGTTTTCTCCATTTATGCAAAATAGAGTTGTTGTTTTTATATTCTAACTGAAAACCTGCTGATAGTACAGTAGAGGATAGGCATTATGCCTGAATTTAATATTCATCAATATTATTTTCAGGTGGTATTGATCTGTTTACTGCCCTTCCTAAAAATATCCATTGTGGATAGGGCTTTACTTGATTTATAGTTCACGTGGAAAGAACATATTTGCAACTTCAGCAGGCTAGAACAGAGTCCACAGAATGCTTTGGTAAAGTTTGAAATCATTTTTTTTAAAGTCTCTGAATGAATATGAAGGAAGCATTGTAATTAATTGTGCCTTATATTCTACATCTGTATAACCAAGTTGGTTTCACCCTCTTGAGTGCGCATGAAAATACGAATTCAGGATGATGGAACATAATGTGAGACGACATTTCTGTCTTCATATATATCCCTGATGTTCTGTCTGTCCACTGCCCAGACAGCCTCAGCTACTGTTGAACTGGCTTTTTGCCCTATTTCAAGGGTCCAATTTAGCTGCAACGATGATGCCAATAGGCTTTTATGCCATTGCAGATAAAGCTGCATCCTACATTTGGCAAAGGCAGTAGAGCTATGCGACTGAGGCTCGCTTATCTTTTCCCCAAACTCTGATGAACGTAAAATAAAGGTGTCAGAATGTTCTTTATTAATAAGCTCTGCAGGCATTATGATGGCCCTTCTGATGGTGTATAAGGGATCCTTTGTGTATTTGAGCAAACCCAATGAGCAGCCCAGAAAGTAAAGCAAGTATTCACTGTATCAGCACAGGAGATAGGTCAAATTTTGCACAATCCCTGTGCCAGCCTTTGTAAGGAACACTTTGCCTGACTCTGCAACTTATTATGCTCATGGCCCATGGACTTCTGGTATTGATTAAATTATAATACATTAGAATTCTTAAGGTGACACTATATAAGAAGGTTGGGCAACCTATTTGTTTTGTCTGTGCCCTGCAGTTGGTAGATTCAATTGGTTTCCAGACTTGTTCCTGGGTTGTTGTTTTTTAAGTTGATGCAAATGGCTAGCTATACTGCAGAAATGTTGGCTGGACTCTGGTACTCTGAATAATATAGGGCTGTTAGCTTGATATATCTGACTAAAATGCAACTCTAGAAAAGTTTGCACCAGTCTTAAATACCTTAAGTAGATGCACACAGAATTGCATTTTAGACATGTATTAAGTCCAATGGGGTTTACCTCTGAGTACATATGTATAACATTGTGCTAAACAGTTTGTTATTTCCAATTATATCCCATCCACAAATTGGAGAGAACTGCACTATTAGTGACTTTCAGGAAGCAGTACAGAAGCACAGCTCTCTTGTAATTTAACGCACATGTAAAAGTTCGTCGTCATCTCTCTTTCCCTCCCCTTCTTTCCCTTTGCATAGTTTCATTGATTTTTCCAGAGCTTAAATGGTGGGGAGGATACCGACTCTCGCAGCCGAACTCAAAGGCATTAGTAGTAAAATCTGACAAACTGACTGTGGCATGTGAAATAGTACACAATAAATCAGAGAGAAATGTAACCAGAGGAAAACTGCAGATGTTATGCTTCAGTTCTGGCACCCTAACCGTAAACACATTTGCATTTATTAAAAGTCTTACATATTTCAATAGTAGAATTTTCTGCCTAGTAATTCTGCTTAGGAGCACAACTTTGCTAAAAAATAAATAAAGTTAAACTACACATTTTATTTAGGGGGAAAGAAACACGTATGGTTCATCTAGCTCAGTATTGTCTACACTAGGAATGTGGGTGGCACTGTGGTCTAAACCACTGAGCCTCTTGGGCTTGTCGATCAGAAGGTAGGCAGTTCGAATCCCCACGATGGAGTCAGTTCCCGTTGCTCTGTCCCAGCTCCTGCCAACCTAGCAGCTCGAAAACACGACAGTGCGAGTAGATAAATAGGTACCACTGCAGAAAAGGTAAACGGCATTTCTGTGCACTCTGGCTTACGTCACAGTGTCCCGTTCCACCAAAAGCGGTTTAGTCATGCTGGCCACATGACATGGAAAGCTGTCTGTGGACAAATGCCAGCTCCCTCTGTCTGAAAGCGAGATGAGCTCCAGAGACCCATAGTCGCCTTTGACTGGACTTAACCATCCAGGGGTCCTTTACCTTTTTTATCTTTTTGTCTTTACTAACTGGCAGTTTTTTGACAGAAACCTGCTCTGGAGCTGTAAGGGAACCTGACCCGTTCTACATGCACAGCAGATGCTCTGCCATTTAACCACAGTCCTTTGCCAAAAGGTCTTGACATCTTAAAAAAAAGCTTTCCATCCTGAGGCCCAGTTATTACTCTTCATATGTCATAGAAACAAATTTGAGGTGTCAAACTTTCCATTGCCTTCCCATTTGAATTCAGTGGAATTCATGATAATAGTAAGTATTTCGCTGCCTCAAGAGACTATTTTTGTCGCTTGATGTTTAAATATATTTACAAAAAAACCAAAAACACCTTAGGATGAGAGGCACTGCATGACTGTAAATATTATTACAATCTATTGGTTTAATTGAAACAAGTACAACCTAAATGGTTGTTTTCTGGAACATGTCCCAGGAAATGGATATTGCTTAATAACACTAAATGTTAATGTCTCAAACTTAATTTGCACATTCCCACTAAAGCATGCATTCATTACTTCACAATAATTGAACAAAATTCCTGGGTGTTATGAAGCTTAAAAGATAAATGCAACCCCCCCCCCCAGTTTTATTTCATATATGTATAATACACCCAACACAAGTTTTTCTGGCACTTTGGAAAGCAGCCCAGTCCTCAATGAAAGCAGCCCGGAAGTCAAAGAAATTTGTAATATGTCGAATTCCACTCATGTGGTTTGGGTTCAAAGTAGCTTCATTAAGAATAACCCTCTGTTCCCCAACGTTCACAATTATGGAGAATCGGGATGCAGCTATAAAAATTTCCCCTTGTGACAGAAGTCAATGAAATTTGCAGGCACACCAGCCCTTCTAGAGTTGATCAAACTTCTCAAATTACAGCCATATACATGCAGGGTTGGGGAGTTTGCCCATTTTTAAGAAAAAGAAAAGTCATTTACCTTTTTATTCTTGGGGAAAGAACTGGATGAATTTTGCAACCATGGTTGCCCCTTCTGAGGGCATAAAGCCTTCCAAATTTCAGAAGACTAAAGGCTGCTGTTCTGGTTTGGGTGGGCAAATAAAGGAGTGTCTTGACCCTCCATAGTGTTTTGAGGGGCAATTGGTCTGGAACTTATGTTAGAGGTAATCCTGAGTAACAAACCTGCTGAATTGCAAATTGGTCAGGGGGTTTTAGTGCTGCATCTTTCAAATTGGTTTGGGAATGGAAGGAAAGGGCACTCACTTTCCACCCTGTGGCTTTGTTTATATTAATGTATCCCCACCCTAAAACTTCCCCTCTGTTGGAAAGCTAGCATCTCACTAGTGAGGGAACTCTGCCCCATCCCCACATATTTCCCCACAAGTTTCATTTCCGGAAAGCTCCACCCTTACCCTACCTCTAGCTCACCCTTATGGTTAGTGAATGAAGTACCCTTTTTTTAAAGCAAGGCATGTTGTTGTTGTTGTTTAGTCATTTAGTCGTGTCTGAATCTTCGTGACCCCATGGACCAGAGCACGCCAGAAACTCCTGTCTTCCACTGCCTCCTGCAGTTTGGTCAAACTCATGTTAGTAGCTTCGAGAACACTGTCCAACCATCTTGCCCTCTGTCGTCCCCTTCTCCTTGTGCCCTCCATCTTTCCCAACATCAGGGTCTTTTCCAGGGAGTCTTTTCATGCGGTGGCCAAAGTATTGGAGCCTCAGCAATTCTTTGGCAATCAGCCTTCTTTATGGTCCAGCTCTCACTTCCATACAAGCAAGGCATAAAGACACAATATTATACACACTTTATACAGTGAGTGTTACATCCAAGTCACAAAGCACCATTAAGAGCTCTGGCTGGTTCCCAGACTACCCCATCATGCCTCCTAGGAACTCTTTCACCCTGCCAAGGTATAGAGTTGTTGTTTAATGGCCTCCTTTTGGTGGTCTATTTGCAATGGCATAGTGGCATAATTGCAGTTAAAAAGTCTTCTGGTAAATGCAACGTGAAAATGGCAACAGCACATCACTAACGTACCATTCTTGAGGTTAGGAAAGCAGACCTTGAAGTATTGAGAATTTTACATCACCTTTGGTCTTGGTCTGATCTCTTAAGAAAACTAAATTGATTTATCCATGTTGCTGTTCCTGCGAAGTGATTTTTGGCAGTCCTGCAAAAGACTTCAGATTACTCATTCAAATATATACCTACTACTATGGTAGCAGTACAATTTCTCATAGATTATCCTTCCAGCTAGCTATGGGTGGTCGAGTGCTTTTAAAAATAATGTATTGATTACAAGATAACCCATGGCCATTAGCTATCGAACACAATGGAATTCTTGCCAATTCCCCTGCAATCTGCAGCCTCACCCATGCTATTCCCAGTGGTCCCCAACCACCAGGAGCTGATTTGCAAGGGTGCAGAGAGGGAGGAGAGGGAATGAAACCACGCTCTATGAATGCAAAACCTATTTGATGTAAATATGGGAAGTTAGATCCGAGACAGGGACGCAGGTGGCACTGTGGGTTAAACCACGGAGTCTAGGACTTGCCGATCAGAAGGTCGGCGGTTTGAATCCCTGTGACGGGGTGAGCTCCTGTTGCTTGGTCCCTGCTCCTGCCCACCTAGCAGTTCAAAAGCACGTCAAAGTGCAAGTAGATAAATAGGTACCACTCTGGCGGGAAGGTAAATGGTGTTTCCGTGCGCTGCTCTGGTTCGCCAGAAGTGGCTTAGTCATGCTGGCCACATGACCCGGAAGCTGTACACCGGCTCCCTCTGCCAATAAAGCGAGATGAGTGCCGCAACCCCAAAGTCGGTCACGACTGGACCTAATGGTCAGGGGTCCCTTTACCTTTACAGCCTCGGTCCAGTATACCTGAAGGAGCGTCTCCACCCCCATCATTCTGCCCGGATGCTGAGGTCCAGCGCCGAGGGCCTTCTGGCGGTTCCCTCATTGCGAGAAGCAAAGCTACAGGGAACCAGGCAGAGGGTCTTCTCGGTAGTGGCGCCCGCCCTGTGGAACGCCCTTCCAGCAGATGTCAAAGCGATAAACAACTACCTGACATTCAGAAGACATCTTAAGGCAGCCCTGTTCTGGGAAGTTTTTAATGTGTGATATTTTACTGTATTTTTGGTTTCTATGGAAGCCGCCCAGAGTGGCTGGGGAGGCCCAGCCAGATGGGCGGCGTATAAATAATAAATTATTATTATTATTATTATTATTATTATTATTATTATTATTATTATTATTATTTACCTAGATCCAAGGCAATATGTTAATTGTGAAAAACATAAGCAGTAAGAATGCCAAGATGTTGTTGTTTAGACAATATTCCACAAATGTATTGATTATAATATTGGTTATAATATGCAGGCAGATGTTTGGGACTGCAAGGAAGTCAACAGGTCACCCTGATCTTGAATCCCCTTTATCTTTCCTCCTGCCATAGCTGGTGTGCCACAACCACCCAGCCCTCAACCCTTCATATGCCAATGTGGGTCATCTAGAGGCCCTGTTCATGTGCCTATCAGGAAGGAACAGGTAATTTTCTGTAGTGATCCCACAACTATGGCACTCCATCCCCTGAGCTCTACAGACAGACAAGTTCTCCTTGGTAGCATTTAGGCAGGCTCTAAAATGTTTTTGTTCAGGATTGCTTTTGATGACTGGATTTAATAGGCAGCAGTCTCCATCTTTAGTCTTATGGTTGGTTTATGTGATATGATGATCTGAAATGCTTTTGCTGCTGTTATTATGACTGTTCTTATGTTGTTTATATTTGATGCGGTTTTAAATTAAATGTTACAAACTGTTATAGAATTATTATTATTATTGGTAAGGATCTAACCCATGGGTAGGCAAACTAAGGCCCGGGAGCCGGATGCAGCCCAATCGCATTCTAAATCCAGCCCGCGAATGGTCCAGGAATCAGCATGTTTTTACATGAGTAGAATGTGTGCTTTTATTAAAAATGCATCTCTGGGTTATTTGTGGGGCACAGGAATTCGTTCATTCTATTTTCTTCAAAATATATTCTGCCCCCCCACAAGGTCTGAGGGACAGTGGACCGGCCCCCTGCTGAAAAAGTTTGCTGACCCCTGATCTAACCAATATTTGATTGCACAGTGAAACCCCACCACCATCACCATGAACCTCTAGAATATGTTCCAGAGCAGATTTGGGGAGGGTGCAAGGCATGCCCGGGGAGAAAGGGTGACATTCTGTTACACAAGGAACAATCATTGTGCTTATGGAAGAACTGACATGGATACCAGAGTCTTTGTACAGTGGTTAATATTTTTTTACAGAACAAATAAATAAAGCCTTTCCTCCTCCCAGGAGGGGAGGGGTTGTGATCGGGAGATGATTCCCGCGTCATGCAGGGGGCGCTCTGCTCCCTGCTTCAACTCCAGGGCTGGCGTCATGCCCCTCCCCAGTTGGGCACCCAATAGGGAAGGTCAACGGGGGTGTGACTTGCGGCTCAAACGCAGCCACGCCAGCGATCCCCACCATTGCACACACATTTTCTTCGAGTCACCCACCCTCCACTCCCTTTAGATTAGCTGTTCCTGAGACTTTGCTATGGACCTCTGGTTGGTCACCCTGTTTAACCAGGGGGCCTGGTAGGAGTTTTTTCCAATTGGCTAAATTGGCCCGGCCTCTTGGTTTTTTTCGCCTACCTCGTAGCAACCGTCACAACTTTCGTGGTATTTGGTGGTTAGGCATTGGAATGTGTTGTTGGTGTTTCGGGTGGCAAGGTGTGGCCATTGCCTTCCCCGACAATTTTGGGTATTCCGCTAAAGGAATCCGGTGGTCGTGGATCCTGTCCGATGCCCGTGTGGCGGGGGGCCATGGCACGACCCCCGGTGACATCAGAAAGAGAGCCTATAGTTGGATCAGCATCAACAGGCTTCCCCTACTGGTGCTTAACCCCTCCTCAGACTCACCCTCTACGAGTGGGTGGAGTCTAATGTTCCGTGGTCCAATCCCTAAGCCAATACCTTCTCACATGCTGCAATCAATAAAGTTGTGGCCTTTACCTTACCCATTAACCTTACATTCTGCGTCCATGTGTCTTTATTCCCCAAGCGGGGATCGGGTCCTCGAATCACAAAAATCTAGTTGCCACATTGTAGTCAAGCTCTGCCAGTGAGCAATGTGAGCCCCCCTGTTTGTTTGCAAACTTATGGGATGAAGTCCTATGTTATTAATGTAATATGTTTCTATTTGCCATGTATTTAATGTAGAATGGCCCAAAAGGCGTGGGATTCTTAGGGACACACACTTTCTTCTTCTTCTGCTTGCGTTGTAGTGTTTGAAGTGGAACTTATGCATCTCCCCATGGAGAGAGATGTGAATCATCTCCCCATCTGGAGCTCATGCTCTTTATACCACAGGGAGATGCAAGTTCTGCTTCGCTGATACATGAAATGAAAGTCATTTGTGCTTCTTGTATCTCTCACTCACCCTTCACATTTTGTACCACTCAAAATTCCTTCATTAAAAGCATTTGAAATCCTTTACAGGGCAATTTCAGAGGAGCGATGGACAAGTTTTTGAGGGGAAGGTCCAGTGGGTCTGAGTTGCTCATTCAAATTGTTTAAATACCCTGCTGTCTAGACGAGAAACTGCCTGCTTCTAAATTCAGTGGTACCTCTGGTTACGAACACTTCAGGTTATGAAGTAGCTGCTCCTGGTTGCGAATTTTGCCCCAGGATGCAAACGGAAACCTCGTGCAGCAGGAGTTCCCATTAGTGAAAGCACGCCTCAGGATAAGAACAGTTTCTCTTTTTTTCCAATTTTTTAAATTAGTTTTCCAAAAAATTTAAAACACAAACACACAAACATACATCCTATTTAAATCTTGGTAACATTATTTAGTGACTTCCTCAAATCCCCTTGGTTGAATTTCATTATATATCATTTTAACAGTTTTCCAAACTCAATTTTCTCAAAAATTTAACTTAGTCACTTGACATCTTTCATTCTTTCAAATTTGTCTTTAAACATCTTAAATTCTATCCTTACATACTTAAATCCTAAGCCTATCTAATATTTGCAAGCTTTTCTAATTAAATTATTTTGACATATTTAGCTAAATAGTCTTTAAATTTCTTCCATTCTTCCTGGTATTCCTCCTCCTTCTGGTCACGGACTCTTCCAGTCAAGTCGGCCAGGTCCGAAAAGTCCATCATCTTCATCTGCCAATCTTCCACTGTTGGTACTTCTTGTGTTTTCCAGTTCTTCGCTAACAAAATTTTAGCTGTGGTCCTGGCATACAAAAAAGAACAGTTTCAGCTTAAGAATGGGCCTCTGGAATGAATTAAGTTCATAACCAGAGGTTCCACTGTACCAGTTTCTGGAAACCACAGACATCTGGTTGGTCAGTGTAGAACATGATCCTGGGCCAGATGGACCATGGGACTGATCCTGAAGGCTCTTATATTCTTACTGTTAGGTACTGAGTTGAATAGGATCCAAAATGCAGCAGTCTGACTGGTCCCAGAACAATAGGATTCAGAATGTAGCAGTCTGATTGGTCCTAGAACAATGCAGCAGTATGATTGGTCTGCAGGAGCCACCCAATCCAGCTCCAGATGGAAGTGAATCCACAACCTGATTGGCCTACAGAAAAATTCCGGAATCAGCCAATCACGTGCAGCCCATTGTGTAAATAATGTATATAAAGCAGATACTTTGAGGGGACTTTCATTCCTCCTCACCACTATGAGCTAAATAAAGAGCATGAAATCCACTCTCGACTCTGAGTATATTTCACTTACACTGATGAATAAATTCAAAGAAGGATCAGTGTGGGGTGGGCTCTCCTCTTTCAGCCTCTGATGTCAGGATTTTGTCAAGTGAGCCCAACTGTCAATTGTGATGCCTGAGGGACCCCTGACCATTAGGCCCAGTCGTGACCGACTCTGGGGTTGCGGCACTCATCTCACTTTATTGGCCGAGGGAGCTGGTGTACAGCTTCCGGGTCATGTGGCCAGCATGACTAAGCCGCTTCTGCCGAACCAGAGCAGTGCACAGAAACACCATTTACCTTCCCGCTGGAGCGGTACCTATTTATCTACTTGCACTTTGACGTGCTTTTGAACTGCTAGGTGGGCAGGAGCAGGGACCGAACAACGGGAGCTCACCCTGTCATGGGGATTCAAACCGCCAACCTTCTGATCGGCAAGTCCTAGGCTCTGTGGTTTAACCCACAGCGCCACCCGCGTTCATCTGATGCCACAGTAGCACCATCTAATTGCCAAGTGAGTTGTTGTACTCATTTGTCAAAGTTAGCCCATGGAAGCAAATCCAATTTAAAAGAAATAAAATAAAATAATTCTGGTGTTCCATAAATGTAGGGGTTCTTCATCCACCTGACCTGATGATGTGCCCAATCTAGATTTCTCCTAGTTCAGGGTCAGCCTCACTCTGCTTAAGTGATTCTGGGATGAAATTCTCCTTAAGGTACAATAACTCTGAGCAGTGAAGGGTCCTTACAGGTTGTAAGGAGTAACTCTGTTATTTGTTCAGGGCAGTGTTTTATGTGGTTAAAATAATTCTGAACTTAAATTCCAGCTGTTCCAATTTTAGGGTTCTCAACCAAGCAATTCATAGGCATTTAAATGCATGTAGAGAGGATTAAAAAGCTATACATTTCTATTAGTTTTGAAAGGATTTCTGGATTTGTTTTTCTTTTAAACTCCATTTGGAAATGTAGCAGTCCCACTGAGTAAGTAAGACTGTACATGGATATAGAAAAATTACTTGCATTTCTTTAAGCTGACTCTTAGTAATTTTCACAGGCATGTGAAGCTAAAAATGCACTTGCCATTTTTTAAAAAAAACAACAACAACAACAGAATCACTCCAAAAGTAAATTGGGCTTTATTCTAGGTATTTTGGAATAAAACTATTATCCTTGCTGACCGTTGGCCTTGCTGACTGAGGCTGCTGAAGCTGAAATCCAAATTTTTGATCTCTGCCCAGTTCTTAACAAAATGTACCAAGCAATTACAGCTAACATGAATTATACCAGACACCATCTATTTGTTACCTTGAAAGCTTTTTTCTTGAAGCAAGTGTTAATAATGGGGGAAGCTATGGGTTGTATCCAGTGGTGGCTTTGTGCTAGGGGGAGAGCTTCTGTTCGTGCAGAGCAGGAAACCCAACTTTCCCAAATCTCCTCTGCTCAAGGCAGCACCCCTGTACCCCCAAAAGCTTTTTCTGATATTTGCTGGACTCTTAGGAACAATATGGAAAATGGCACCGAGTGCTGTAATCGGAAGGGGGGTGGGATTGGTGAAAATTGGGGGTCTTGCCTTGTTCTAGTGGAAGCATTTTCACTAGTGCAAAGCCACTATTGGGTAAATCTCTGTTAGGCACTGCTGGAATAAAACCAGGATTTTGTATTTCTTACAGATTTATTAGTAGATGGATGTGATATTATAAATGCAGCTATTCTGCCATTGCAGAAGCACATGTTCACTCTGCTTTTTATTATAGCTAAGGCTACAGTTCTGCAAAGCTTCGTGTAAGATGCAATAACTGTTACTTTGATTAATTCTGCTGAAAAGCTTGATAGCACTATATGGAACCCAGAGTCATAGGCCTGCTTGTGACGATAATTTTTATGTTGAGGCTTAAAGCAGTAATTAAGAATGAGGGGCAATTCAGACTTTTGTTAACTGACTAAAAACCACTTCTGGACATCAGAGGGAAGTAACCCCTAGTCTTGACTTTCATGTGCAGTCATGAAATAGCAGTGTCTTATAATTGTAATTTAAAATTCAAATAGGAAGCATTCCCGTGTAAGACTTGTGGCAATTCTACACTTATCCACTGTGACGATAGCCCCAAGTGTCCTTCAGGTTCTGTCCACCATGGTTTAAGATGGATATTGACAAACCAGAACTTGTTCAAAGGAGAGTAACAAATATATTGAGCCTAGATGCCAAATCCTAGGAGGAAAGGCTAAAGAAGTTGGACATGTTTAGCCTGGAGAATAGTCAATCAAGAGGTAACATGATAGCCATCTCCAAACATTTGAAAGTCTGTCATACATTTCATGGAGCATATTTGTTTTTTGTTGTTCCTTTGGACCAAACATCAGTGGGTTCTAATCGCAAAAGTGGATTTTGACAGAATATTTAACTTACTGATGGCATGAGCTATCTGGCCAGGGAACAAACTTCATCAGAAGATGGCAGATTTTCCTTTGTCACAGAATTTTAGGCAGAAGCTGCATATGGCCACCCCACACACTTGCCAAAACAGCAAATGTCCTGGATTGGCTGGCATTTGGAATAGATGACCTTTGTGGTTCCATTCAATTAGATGATACTATGTTTTAAATGGGACATCATGTGATCAGAATATTGATTAAAGCAGCCAGTGCTATGTCATTAGTTACAACTTTTATACCTCAGGTGCAGAGTTTGGCAGAATGCTTTTATGAACCATAAAAAAGAAATAAAATTGAAATTGTTAGGTAGGACTGTTTGACTATAATTGTGCCTGTTGCAGAGGCTCCATTTGAGTGATATTATTTTTCACATAGATTCCCTCTTATAATAATCATTTTTGTGAGTGCTGTGCTGCAGTTGCAGGCGTGAGCAAAATTGGCACTCTGAAAAAGTTTGAAACAGCAAAAATAGGCTACAGTAGGAAATTCAAAGTGACACGGTGCAATTATTCTGTGCTGAATTCCTAGCACATGAATTGCATGTTTACTTGAGCTGCCGCTACATTGGTGAGAATGCATGTAGCATCTATTGAAATTCACCAGCTGTAGGTCAATATACAAAAGTGCAGATACAAAGGATAAAAATAAAAATCCTAATATAAAATCATGATTCCTCAGCAACACAGTTCAGGTGCCAGATTTACACTCAAAGAAAGTTCAGTCTAAGTGTAAAGTAGTCTCTGCATATTTCCAGGGGGGAAATGACATCCCTAGAGAGTGTACTCTAACCATAGAATGCTAACTCACAGGGGTGTCACCAGAGTACTATTTTCATTTCAATATATTCAATATATTCCTCCAGAAATGGCTTGCCTGATGGAACAATCTCTTTCTGCTGTTCTGGGGGTCCTCATGACCCCCTAAGCCAAATGGGGGCCACACAGGAGGATGAGAGGGGGGAAATCCCCATTGCATTAGTGGAAGTCCTTGCATAGGCTTCCACCAGTGAGACTAGTTAGTTGAATCCGACCCTGTGTGTCTTAATTTCAAAGTAAATTCCACTGTAGTGATAAACTAACTCTGTGTACTCCCTACTGTGCTTCAGTTGTGAAATATTTGTGTGTGTTTCTTTTCATACACAGGATGCCAAAAAAAAAAAAAATCTTTTAAGCAAAAACAGCAATGAGGTTTGGGCCTAACATTGCCCTTCTGTCCTCTTATTCATAGATGTAGCTTGGATCTGCTGGAGACTCCAATTTACAGAAGGAGGTGGGGAGAGAATCAGAGAATTGTAAACTTGGAGGGAGTCCCTATCTAGTCCACCCCCCTGCAATGCAGGAATCTCAACTGAAGCGTGCATGATATCCTGTCTTCAAAATACAAAATCAAGATCAAAACTAGCGTGGGGGCCGTTATGTCTTCTGGTAGGCTTGAGGCAAAAGACGAACATTTCTTTTAGATAGGATGGAGGGAGAAGTTCGCACTTAGCATCTGGAACTGAAAAGGTGATGATTGGGCCATATCACTGATTGCGTGTTCATACTCAGAGACCTCCCCCCTAAATAAACACACATTTGACTCAAATTTTAGTTTTGGTTTTTGGCAGAATTTAAGCCACAATTTTATTGATTACAGAAAGTGAGTGGTTGCATAGGCTCTGGTTCAATTAGCTCCCTGCACCCTTGCAGGTAACACTGACCCAGAGCTCTATCATAGGTCAGCCAAGAGTGAACAGCTGAGGTAGGTGGAAAGCCCAGGAACAGACTCTCTTCACTCCGCAGATGCTCCCCTGGACTCAGGCACGGGCACAACCCCTTCTCGGGTTTGACCAAACCGAGTTGAGTCCCTGAATTGCTTTAACGGAATACCCTTCACATAGGGATGGCGAGAGCGTTCTCCCATCCCTATCACCTGAACCAGAGCCTATCCAACAGCCAATCAGCCAAGTGGGGAAAATTGCTGCTGTGCCCCTGTCCCTACGACAGATGACATGCAACGGCATAGCAAGGTCAATCACAAAATGCCCTAAAATTAGGGAGAGGTGGGTGGGTGTTCCGATGCAGAAGACGAAAGTGGAAGCTCTGGGTCACGTGCATAGGTATATATAGGTCCCTCAGCCCGTTTAGACAGCTCCCCATTGGCCAGATTAAACCCAGGAACAAGGGACCTACCAATCAGGTGTTGTGGCTGTCCAATATACCCACCCACAACCAGGAGGTCAGTCTCCAGGTCTCACGGCAACACATGCCCTCTTTTAGGGAGGACACGCATTAGGTGAGTGGAAGAGAAGCATATTTTAAAGGGAAACATCTTTAAAGAAGATGTTCACACTGCTTTGGAATTCAAGCTTGGTAAAGGAAATCTCCCAATCCCAATATTGGAAACGATGCTTCAAGACAGGTTTTATGAACATGCTGAAAATGAAATATTATGCAAAATATTATGCCCAAGAACAAGAGCAAACTTGCTTATCAGCCTCTTTACAGAAGCAATATAAAATTCATTTTTTAAAACAACTACAGTTCTTACTCATCAGTATGCTGAATCACAGGAGTATATAAAATAAAAATAACCAAATACAATCTGGGAATGAAGAGTTTGAACTGAAGATTCCCATTCATGAACAGACAGCACTTCTCTTTGAACATGGGTGTGCATGACTGGGAGAAGCCACTGTTGACTTTCCTAAAGGTAAAGGTACCCCTGACCATTAGGTCCAGTCACGGACAACTCTGGGGTTTGTGGCACTCATCTCGCTCTATAGGCCGAGGGAGCTGGCGTTTGTCCGCAGACAGTTTTTCTGGGTCATGTGGCCAGCATGACTAAGCTGCTTCTAGTGAACCAGAGCAGCACATAGAAATGCCGTTTACCTTCCTGCCTATTTATCTACTTGCACTTGACGTGCTTTCGAACTGCTAGGTTGGTAGGAGCAGGGACTGAGCAATGGGAGCTCACCCTGTCACGGTGCCTCAAACTGCCGACCTTCTGATCGGCAAGCCCTAGGCTCTGTGGTTTAGACCACAGCGCCACCCACGTCCCTGTTGACATTCCTACATCAATGCAAAATGCAAAAGTTAATGACTGCAAAGTAGCCACACTGTTCTTCATAAGACCATAGAAAGCTGCCTTGTGCCAAGTCTGACTGATGGTACATCTAGCTTACTGTTGGCAGGACTTCCCCAGAGTTTTAGGCAGGGAACCTTTACCAGCCCTACCCAAAAAGCTAGGGATTGACCCTGAGATATTCTGTATGCAAAGCAGATGTTCACTCTACTCACATCAAGCCTTTTGAGATCAAAAGCATTGCAGATGTTAAGGTAAATATTCACCTGACTTCTTCTGATCTTCTTGGCTGGAAGATACCGGTAGGTTATGCACCGGCAATGAGTTTGCTGGCTGCTCTGTGATTTTTACCAGGCAAAGGATTCCACTGTAGACCAGCTTCATAGGTTCAATTTGTTAGTGCTCTTGGCTTCAGCGTGGATGCTTGATCTACAATGGACTTCCAAGGGGCTTGACCTGGTTTAAGTACTTCAGATCAACTGTTTTGATCTGGATTGGCTTTAAAATCTACATCAGGAAGTATCATTCATTCAGGGCACATAACAGATAATACATATAATAGATAACCTGTAAATTTGTCTCTTACGGAATGTTTTACAGATAAATCTGCATGAACCCTAAGGAAATGGCATTTTAAGCTCTTTTCTGTGTCAATGCATGTAAATATTGACAACCTCATGAATATAATTTAGCAGGCAATAAAAGCTCAAGATAACAGGCTTGAAACATTTTATTGTGGCTTTGGCAAAACGTTGCATTTTACTGTCTGCAGAAGTGGTCAGATAAATGACTTCACTTTGTTTCTGAAGTTAATAGCTTTCAGAAATAATTAGTAATGAGTCTATGAGAAAGGTTCCTGCTGTACTTCATAGGTCACATAGTTTAACACTGTATTCTTCCTAGATTTTTTCTCTATCTTTCTCTCTCTGGAGGAATGGTGTCTATGAATAAATCCATCTTTGGGATATTTTGATAAGGCAAAATTCTGCTTAATCTATATGTAAATGCAACTTAAATATATTGGGCTGCCATTTCTCATTTCATATTGTTTCCTGGTGTCAAAGACATCATTTATAGCTCCATATTTACTGTCCAACATTTCTGGATAGAAGAGGCATATATAAACTTTTTCATTTGTGTGTTTTTGTTTGCATGTTATAGTCATCATAGTGAATACCTTGATCAGTAAATACTCTCACACAACAATGCATTAAAAGTATAAGGTATTATTTTATTGATTACATTGATATCCCATCTTTTCGCTGAGAAATTCAGAGTGGCCTATCTAGTTCTCCCTCTCCCCATTTTATCCTCACAACAACCTGGGAGGTAGGCTAGGCTGAGAGTGAGTGCCTAACTGTCTCAGGATCACAGAGCGAACTTTGTGGCTGAGTGGGGATTTGAACCCTGGTCTCCCAGGTCTGAATCCAGTGCTTTAACCACTGCACAACACTTAGTGTGGGTGGCCTTGTACATATATTTCAGTATGCAAGTAAAGGTAAAGGGACCCCTGACCATTAGGTCCAGTCGTGACTGACTCTGAGGTTGCGGCACTCATTTCTCTTTAAAGGCTGAGGGAGCTGGCGTACAGCTTCCGGGTCATGTGGCCAGCATGACTAAGCCGCTTCTGGCGAACCAGAGCAGAGCATGGAAACGCTGTTTACCTTCCTATTTATCTACTTGCACTTTGACGTGCTTTCAAACTGCTAGGTTGGCAGGAGCAGGGACCGAGCAACAGGAGCTCACCCCGTCGCAGGGATTCAAACCGCCGACCTTCTGATCGGCAAGTCTTAGGCTCTGTTGTTTAACCCACAGCGCCACCCGTGTCCCATTTCAGTATGTAGATCAGTCCTATTTTCAATTCTGCATATTATGTGAATCATGCATTCATGCGCATAACATTATGTGACACCCAATGCTGCTAACATGCCACCACGTATGCATGAAGTTGTTGCAGCCATTAGGCAGGGTGGGGCCATTGCCTCAGGCAATTCCACTCATCCCTTTTGCTGTGGCAGTGTTGCAGGACAGCAGAGACTTCACTGGGGCCCCGACAGAGGAATTGCAGCCCCCTGCCACCTATCTGGATTGGCAAATGGGGATGCAGGCTTGGACATGGGCTGTGCCAGGGGGTGGAACCGATGGAGGAGGAAGGCTTCACTTGGGTCCACTCCCTGGCCATTTAAATGGCCCACACCTGGCGCTCTACCTGCTTTCCTTCATTGGGTTCCACACCCACCCACCCTTGGTTCAAGCTGATGGTTAAGGGCTTTGCTGTGGCAACAGTAGTCACTGTTTTATGGGGCCAGGTAGGAATTTGTCCACTGGGGAAACGATCCATCCCAGTGGGAATGTTCAGGAATGCAGGAGAGGATATATTGTTTTATTATAGCGTTTCCAACTTGTGTTAACAAGTACACAATTTAGCAGAGTAACATTCCCCTTTTTAAACTCACAGTGGATGCGTTTGCTCAGGCTTGCGAAAACCTCTTTAATAACTGTTCTGATATTTTCCCCTTATTCCCTCATAAAAGACAAGACATGATACAGTCTTCTATAAAAGTATAAAAAGAGTTTACTCACATTCCGTTCACAATCGGATCCCAGAAGGCAGACTTAGCTTAGAAAAGTAACATACACCTGGAAACTTTCTCATAAGGAGACAGTCCATTTGTCCTCTCTTGGCTGGAAGGCTGGAGAGCATCTTTGGCTAAGCAGATGTTGCTTCTTTGACAAAAATAGTCATAGAGAGAGAGATTGCTGCCCTGCCCTGTGCTTTTGTCGTCACCTGCACAGGTGAGGCCACGCCCACCTCTAGTCATATGCAGAGGAAGTCTGTCCCAGCCCAGAAGAAAACAGGAAGTTTACCTGCTGACTGGAGAAACATTCCTGCCCATGTGTACTTGACTGCTCTTGTGTTTCACAGTTTTGCCTACCTCATAGCAATCATCACAACTGACTGGGCATTGGGGCAATTCTGCCATTCCAAACACTGGGGTATCCCGTTAAAGGGATCCGGGGCGCTGTAGTCTAAACCATTGAGCCTCTTGGGCTTGGCAATAAAACGTCGGTGGTTCAAGTCCCCAAGACAGGGTCAACTCCCCTTGCTCTGTCCCAGCTTCTGCCAACCTGGCAGTTCGAAAGCATGCCAGTGCAAGTAGATTAATAGGTACCGCTGCGGCGAGAAGGTAAACGGTGTTTCCATGCGCTCTGACTTACTTCATGGTGTCCTGTTGCACCAGAAATAGTTTAGTCATGCTAGCCACACGACACAGAAGGCTGTCTGTGAACAAATGCTGGCTCCCTCGGCCTGAAAGCGAGATGAGCTCCAGAACCCCATAGTCGCCTTTGATTGGACTTAACTGTCCTGGGTTCCTTTAACTTTTTTTTACCTTTACCAATCCACCTTAAGGTTTATTTCTAATTCTCTAATAGAAACTTTCATGTGTGTGAATGCACAAATATTATGTTTATTTTAGAGCTAGTAAATAATACCATGGTTTACCTGGGTGAGTATGTATATTCTTTTCCTGTAAATGCTATTCTTTATTTCTAGGTTAGCAATTTTCTCTCTCTCACTTTATCTAAAAAAAGCAGAGTAGATTACTATTTTCCTATTCCCATTACAATTTTTTTTTTTCTGTTTGCCCAGAAAGGCACTTGAATTTCTATTAGCACCAACTGCATTAATATTTGAACTTCACAGTATGTGTGACACTTCTGTAGCTGGGACAAAGATGGAGTTTAGTGCCTTTACAGGTCAGATCAGTGAGACAACTCTTTCTTTCTCAGCCCATTGGTCCTTGGCGCCAGGCAGAATAGCACAAAGAGATTAAAGGCAAACCTAATTCACCAACTGGTCCCCCCACCTCCAACTCCCTGTATACATTTCTGATTTCTTCCATTTTGTGGATGAAAAGGTCAAGGCTTTCTTGCAGATGCATACAAAATTGTAGTGCAACCACCACCAGTTTCAACTTCCTGCAGAGGCTTAAGTAAGAAGAAAAACATAGCTATATAAGAAAATGTACCTGTGTATCACATACGGACACACTTTGAGGGTCCTTGAAGGCTGAGTTGACCTGGTTATTTCTTTTTGGCATCAAGCAGAGAGCAAGCGAAAAAAGAGGCAATAAAGATGCTTCTCTATATAGTGCACTGTTACCTATTTTAGCTGCAGCCCTTCTTCCAGCAGCTCATAGTGCGTAACCATGGTTCATATACATACCGTGCACCCTCGAGTTATGTACAGCTCTGGATATGTAACTTTCGAGTTGCAAACGCGGCAAACATGGTAGTGTATACTTCCTGGTTTCGCTGCACGCACATGCACAGAAGGGTTCTGCGCACCACACACATGCGCAGAAGTGCTCTGTGCACTGCACACATGCGCAGAAGTGCTCTGAGCACCATGTGCATGCACAGAAGCGCTCTATCACGCCGCATGTGTGTACAGAAGCAGTGCCTCCAGTTACAGACTTTTCAGGTTAAGTACGTACCCCCAGAACTAATTTAGTTCGTATCCAGAGGGTTCACAATACACACATCACACTTTATTCTCACAAAGAAGATATGGGCTTGGTGTCCTGAGCTCCCTTCAGCAGATGGCAGGCCCCACAATCCAGCAGAAGTTCCTACAGGTGGAAAAGTTGGAAGGGACTTTGGGCAAATTTCTCCCTTGCTCTCCGTTTCCCTTTTCCAGAGGGTCACACAACACTCCGGATCAGTATTTCAGGAGCTGCGAGGATCAGCTGGAAAAAGGAGGAATCTAAGAAGGTCACCTTCCTACTTCTGCTGGTGTGAGTGTCCTGTGTGTGGCAGTCCAAGTCATGGCGATTATTCCATTCAGTAAGCCACAGCACTGAAAGAGATTTGAGTCCGGCTTTTTCTTGTGAGAGTTCAACATTCTTACTACACGACACTGGCTCTTTAAGGCATGCTAACATGGAAGAAGAAGAAGAAGAAGAGTTTGGATTTGATATCCCCCCTTTCACTCCCCTTCAGGAGTCTCAAAGCGGCTAACATTCTCCTTTCCCTTCCTCCCCCACAACAAACACTCTGTGAGGTGAGTGGGGCTGAGAGACGTCAGAGAAGTGTGACTGGCCCAAGGTCACCCAGCAGCTGCATGTGGAGGAGCGGAGATTCGAACCCGGTTCCCCAGATTACAAGACTACCGCTCTTAACCACTGCACCACACTGGAAACCATGCTTAGCCAAATAACACAGCTATCCCCCACCCCACAAGTCACACATGACTAGGGCTATAGTTGCCTCAGTTTGGAATTGTTTTATATTCATCTTTGTTCCTCTATATCAAATCAGCTTTTTATTCTGATTCCGACTGCTATCACTGCTAATAAATTGCTTTAGTTCGCTGTCTGCTTGTTGCTCATTACTCTGTCCAAAACCATAAATATTATTAAGAAAACAGCCATAACAGAGAAGATGGGTGGAATGGTGATTTTGAGGCTCTTTTTGACAAAGGGGGGGGGGCTGCATGACTGCAGTGGAACAAAGTTGTTTTTGAGATGCTGTGCCTTTGGCAGCCTTAGAGAGCAATGGAGGGTGAGCAGCAGAGGGCATGAAATGAGTAAAGGGTCAGGCCTGAGAGAAATGACAGCAAGCAAAGGGCAGACTGGTAACAGATAACAGGTATGAGAGAGAGAGAGAGAGAGAGAGAGAGAGAGAGAGAGGGGGGGGGGGTCTAGTAGTCAGGAACATGCAATCAGAAAAGACCTGACAGACTCCATAGTTCTTCTGAGTCGTGAGAAAGTAATGGACTCTTTACATGGGAAAGTTAGTTTATATATATATATATATATATATATATATATATATATATATATTCTGTTTCACTATTTCAAATACACATTTTACATCCTTAAGATATCAGTGACTTCCCTTCTTCTCTTTTCATGGTTCATTTTACATATCATAAATCCCTGCATATTCTGCAAAAACTATACCATTCAGTATTCCCTTATTGCATCCATCAAAACTTATTTACACAGTTGAATTTATCTTAATGCTGCCAGTGTTTTCAGCTGTACATAATTATTTTCCATAAACATTTCCCAGTCTTCTTTAAACATATGTTATTCTTGGTCTCTTATTCTATATGTTAAGTCTGCAAGTTGTGCATATTCTGTCAACTTAAGTTGCCCTTCTTCTTTGCTCATTTTCCATTTTGGGGCTAACAAAATATGGGCCTCAGTTGTTGCATGCATAAATAAAATTTTCTGACACCTGGGGATTTCAGTCTGAATTATCCCCAACAAAAAGGACTGGTTTTTTTGTGAATGTACTTTTAAACATTTTCTTCAATTCATTATAGATCGTTTCCCAATACTCTTTTACCCTTTCACATGTCCACCATATATGTCTAGCACCTCTTTACACCTCCAGCACTTATCTGATTCTGTCTTGTAAATCTTAGCAAACTTCCTGAAAATGATTCCTAGATGGTATTTAACTCAGAGTAGACGACTCTACACATGGACATCATCAGATGGGCAGCATCGAAATCAGATTGATTATATTCTCTGCAGCCAAAGATGGAGAAGCTCTATACAGTCAGCAAAAACAAGACCTGGAGCTGACTGTGGCTCAGATCATCAGCTTCTTATAGCAAAATTCAAGCTTAAACTGAAGAAAGTAGGAAAATCCACTGGGCCGGTAAGATACAATCTAAGTCAAATCCCTTATGAATACACAGTGGAAGTGAGGAACAGGTTTAAGGATTTAGATTTGGTGGACAGAGTGCCTGAAGAACTATGGATGGAGGCTCGTAACATTATACAGGAGGCAGCAACAAAAACCATCCCAATGAAAAGGAAATGCAAGAAAGCAAAGTGGCTGTCCAATGAGGCCTTACAAATAGCGGGGGAGAGAAGGCAAGCAAAATGCGAGGGAGATGGTGAAAGATACAGGAAATTGAATGCAGATTTCCAAAGAATAGCAAGGAGAGACAAGAAGACCTTCTTAAACGAGCAATACAAAGAAATAGAGGAAAGCAATAGAATGGGAAGAACCAGAGATCTGTTCAAGAAAATTGGAGATATGAAAGGAACATTTCATACAAAGATTTCCATAATAAAGGACAAAAGTGGAAAGGACCTAACAGAAGCAGAAGACATCAAGAAGAGGTGGCAAGAATACACAGAGGAATTATACCAGAAAGAAATGGATGTCTCGTATACCCCAGGTAGTGTGGTTGCTGACCTTGAGCCAGACATCCTGGAAAGTGAAGTCAAATGGGCCTTAGAAAGCACTGCAAATAACAAGGCAAGTGGAAGTGATGGTATTCCAGCTGAACTATTTAAAATTTTAAAAGATGATGCTGTTAAGGTGCTACACGCAATATGCCAGCAAGTTTGGAAAACTCAGCAGTGGCCAGAAGATTGGAGAAGATCAGTCTACATCCCAATCCCAAAGAAGGGCAGTGCCAAAGAATGCTCCAACTACCGCACAATTGCACTCATATCACACGCTAGCAAGGTTATGCTTAAAATTCTACAAGGAAGGCTCAAGCAGTATGTGGACCAAGAACTCCCAGAAGTGCAAGCTGGATTTAGAAGAGGCAGAGGAACCAGAGACCAAATTGCAAACATGCGCTGGATTATGGAGAAAGCTAGAGACTTCCAGAAAGACATCTACTTCTGCTTCATTGACTATGCAAAAGCCTTTGACTGTGTCGACCACGGCAAACTATGGCAAGTTCTTAAAGAAATGGGAGTGCCAGATCACCTCATCTGTCTCCTGAGAAATCTCTATGTGGGACAAGAAGCTACAGTTAGAACTGGATATGGAACAACTGATTGGTTCAAAATTGGGAAAGGAGTACGACAAGGCTGTATTTTGTCTCCCTGCTTATTTAACTTATATGCAGAATTCATCATGCGAAAGGCTGGGCTGGATGAATCCCTAGCCGGAATTAAGATTGCCGGAAGAAATATCAACAACCTCAGATATGCAGATGACACAACCTTGATGGCAGAAAGTGAGGAGGAATTAAAGAACCTTTTAATGAGGGTGAAAGAGGAGAGTGCAAAATATGGTCTGAAGCTCAACATCAAAAAAACGAAGATCATGGCCACTGGTCCCATCACCTCCTGGCAAATAGAAGGGGAAGAAATGGAGGTAGTGAGAGATTTTACTTTCTTGGGCTCAATGATCACTGCAGATGGTGACAGCAGCCACGAAATTAAAAGACGCCTGCTTCTTGGGAGAAGGGCAATGACAGGCCTAGACAGCATCTTGAGAAGTAGAGACATCACCTTGCCAACAAAGGTTCGTATAGTTAAAGCTATGGTTTTCCCAGTAGTGATGTATGGAAGTGAGAGCTGGACCATAAAGAAGGCTGATCGCCGAAGAATTGATGCTTTTGAATTATGGTGCTGGAGGAGACTCTTGAGAGTCCCATGGACTGCAAGAAGATCAAACCTCTCCATACTGAAGGAAATCAACCCTGAGTGCTCACTGGAAGGACAGATTGTGAAGCTGAGGCTACAGTACTTTGGCCACCTCATGAGAAGAGAAGACTCCCTGGAGAAGACCCTGATGTTGGGAAAGATGGAGGGCACAAGGAGAAGGGGACGGCAGAGGACGAGATGGTTGGATAGTGTTTTCGAGGTTACCAGCATGAGTTTGACCAAACTGCGGAAGGCAGTGGAGGACAGAGGTGCCTGGCGTTCTCTGGTCCATGGGGTCACGAAGAGTCGGACACAACTAAACGACTAAACAACAACAACAACAAGGCTTGCTAAGGCTTGGGAAAGTTAGTTCCAGTTCAAAGATACTGGAAGTTAATGGCCATTGAGCTGGCCAGGCTGGGTGGTGTGTGCTTTGCATCCATGAGGTAGGGGACATTTTCTGATTGAGGCCTCACTCCCTCATGAACAACCTGATTTTTTTTTGGGGGGGGCAGTTAGAAACAAAAGTGGGTGAAGTAATAGATGTTACTTTTGTTTTTCTACAGTCGGCTCATTCCAGCCAGACAAAAGCTCTCAGGGAAAGAATGAGAGTGTAGCCTCTGTATTTGTCTGACCAGAAACGGTATTAATCACATGGTTTACCAAACAATTGGCTGTCTTTACTTTCGTTTCTGTTATACGTTCCCCATTCCCTGCATCTGAGAAGAAAAATGATATTATCGTATCACAGCTCCCCTCTTTCTTCCTTGTTTAATGGAGAGATAATGACACAATACACGGGCTCATTAGGCAATGACTGGCTTGGGCTAAAAGACTAAACTGTTTATCTGGTGACACAAGTGCTTTTAGGATTCCTTCCAAAAGTTGTAACATTGAAGAGATTCCAATATAACTTTAAGGCATGGGGGGAGCTAATTAAGACTAATGCTCCTTGCCAGTCTATTGCCTTGTGGGGACGTGGATGTGTCTTACTAAAACCCATAAGCCATCTACTTAGATTATAATAATATTAAAATATATGGCGTAGAAAATGTGTACCAATAAAGTAAGGAGAATATTTTATCTTAAAATGAGCACTGAATGCCAAATTCAAATATCCCTGTGGCTTATTTATAAAGTCGGTGCAGTTCTGAATTGTATGTGGGATGTGCTTAGGGAAGCAATAGCGGACTTAGAGGTCCATCTGTTCTAAAGGTTGCCTTCTCAATGTTGAATTCCAATGAGGTGATGGGAGTTGAACAACTTCTAGAGGACACCATATTAGCTAACCCTCGATCTATACTTTCTAGAGGGGGAGAATTCATGTGTGAGTGTGTGTGAAGTTTGCTTTGTACTGCTGCCTCACTTTGCAGAGTGAAAGACTATCCAAGACTATCCTAATAATAAAAGTAATAATAATAATAATAATAATAATAATAATAATAATAATACCCTGCCCATCTGGCTGGGTTTCCCCAGCCACTCTGGGCGGCTCCCAACAGAATATTAAAAACACAATACAGTGGTACCTCGGGTTACAGACGCTTCAGGTTACAGAATCCACTAACCCAGAAATAATAGTACCTCAGGTTAAGAATTTTGCTTCAGGATGAGAACAGAAATCATGTGGCAGTGGCGCAGCGGCAGCGGGAGGCCCCATTAGCTAAAGTGGTACCTCAGGTTAAGAACAGTTTCAGGTTAAGAACGGACCTCCAGAATGAATTAAGTTCTTAACCCGAGGTACCGCTGTAAAGCCTCAAACATTAAAAACTTCCCTAAACAGGACTGCCTTTCCTTGACATCTAGTGGGAGGGCGTTCCACAGGGCAGACCAAGAAGGCCCTCTGCCTGGTTTCCTGTAACCTCCCTTCTCGCCGTGAGGGAACCACTAAGAAGGCCCTTGGAGCTGGACCTCAGTGTCCGGGCTGAACGATGAGCGTGGAGACTCTCTTTCAGGTATATTGGACTGAGGCCGTTTAGGGGTTTAAAGGTCAGCACCAACACTTTGAATTGTGTTCGGAAATGTACTGGGAGCCAATGTAGGTCTTTCAGGACTGGTGTTCTATGGTCTCGTTGGCCACCCGCAGTCACCAGTCTAGCTGCTGCATTCTAGATTAGTTGTAGTTTCCGGGTCACCTTCAAAAGTAGCCCTACACAGAGCGCATTGCAGTAGTCCAAGTGGGAGATAACTAGAGCATGCACCACTCTGTCCGCAGGCAGATAGGGTCTCAGCTTGCTCACCAGATGGAGCTGGTTGACAGCTGCCCTGGACACAGAATTGGTGATTTGCTGAGGATATTTGACTAAGCCTGTTAAAAGGCGGCCATTTTTTCATTAGTCAGATACCATGCCGTTCCATGACACGAAAATTGGGAAAGGAGGGCAGTTGTGAATAGAAGGTTTCTTTTTCACCTAGATTTCGCAGGGCCGCTGGCTCATCAATGCTAACCTGAAAATACAGACAAATGGAACAAGTAAATATCCAACCATTAACTGCGGAATGATTACAGAAAATGCCCCCCCCCCCACTGATGTTGCCTCTCAAGGGACGGAAAAACAAGAGAGACCACATTTCAGAATTGGAAGTCCCTTGGTGTGGGCACACATTGAACATCTCCTAAAATGTGTCCCAATGTTTATCCTCTTTTTTTTTTTAAAAAAAAGTCAGCCCTTACTGGTTTCAACCTAGAAAAAAAATGCTTCTGTTCATCACAGTATGGTGTTTGTTGACAAAAGAGCACATCTTTTGACAGAGTTTTGACAGTTGTTTCAGTTGTTTAAATGAAGACCCTTCTTTTAATACATAATTGTTATTATTATTATTTTTAAATCTAATCTAAAGACAGATTTCCCCCGCTTCTGCATTCTTGTTGTCACATTCCTGGCCACATACTTTGTCTACTGTCATGACTACATATTTTATTTTAAGGGAAGCAGTTCACTGTCTCTTCAGAAGATTTAAACCCTCATAATACAGCAGAAGGAATTGCCATTATATTATACTTATTCGCATGGAAGACGATGTAAATTATTTGATTTAATTCCTCATGATAAATTACTAAAAGACCCAAATTCCTGTATAAATACACTGTCAGAGTTCTATTTAAAATGATCTGCAGCAAGACTCAATTCTAATAAGGCCATTTCAGTCCTCAAAAGGCATTCATTGTGAGAGAATAGCAATGAGAGGAAGGCATATGGAAAGTTTCACCATGAGCAACATCTCACTCTTCCAACAGCCTTATGAGCTACTAAAATGCCCTTTTGATCAGGTTAGCATTTAAGCTGTATTTATTACTTTTATTACAGCCCCGAGTCATGGAAACCAGAGAATACTGCATTTCTGCACTTGTGCTTTCATATAAACTAAGACTAATATTATTAAACCCTGAAACTCACAAAGAGAAATGGGAAATGAGAAATTAGGACAACAGTGATTTAGTGATGAATAATGTGGGCAACTGGATCTTTTTAAAAAACAAACACACATTTCACTATAGCGTTGCAAGCAAAAATATAATCCTCTTCCTGCTATGAGGAGTTGGCTCGTGTTGGCTGCCTTTGCTATGGACTTATCCAGAACTTGCCTATACTGGGGGTGGTCCAA
Source organism: Podarcis gaigeae (assembly GCF_964106915.1). Taxonomy (NCBI): domain Eukaryota; kingdom Metazoa; phylum Chordata; class Lepidosauria; order Squamata; family Lacertidae; genus Podarcis; species Podarcis gaigeae. Next base: position 10,338,382 of record NC_139687.1, on the reverse strand, counting down.
CTTGAGGCTAATTTCAGCAGGCCTCAGTCCTTTTCGGGATGACCCTCGATAACATTTGATGCCCCCCTTGGCAGCCCTCACACTGCCTTCCCAAAGCTAGGTAAGCGAGACACTGAGCTTTGGGAAGGAGGCGTGAGGGCTGTGACAGGGTCCTCCTGCCTTGTTCCCAAAGCCTAGTTAGCCCTTTTCCTCACCCACAGGTTCTGTGTCAAAGTACTCTTGTAGTCCATTTGGCATGAAAAGTTGGACTGCCTTAGATACTTTCTTAGCAGGAATTGGAAGCCTGTAGCCGCCACATGTTCTTTGTGTTAGAATTCCTGCTCCATGATTGCAGTCATGGGATTGTTGTCTATCACATGATGGTATATGTTTTGACTCCATAGAGTGGAAAGTGACGGAGACAGGATGTTTGTGTTACTGTGTTCCGTGAAGTGGGACTATTTGTTTTTTCTCTTTGATGCTAGAGAGAGAGGGAGCCATGTTGCAGTGCTCCGTGTGTGTTTATATGTAAATAAAGTAGATTAGCCAAAATGCTGAGTTGCTGAGGTCTGTTACGCAAGTTGTGCAAACTCTGTAGATCCCTAAGTGTGCCGGTGTCTGTTGGCATCGGTCGCTGTGTTGTTCGGGCTGAAGAAAGCTCCTGAAGCTCCTGAACGATCGACCAGGAGGGAGAGAACATGCCAGTCGGGCATGTGTCTCTGCCAGGGTCCTACTCAAGTGTAGGACAAACTCGTGACACTTGGAAGCTAACTCCCATCTGCCCCAGCCAGTATAGTCCATGATTTGTAGAGATGTGTGTGATCCCCATGAAGCTTCAAAACCTGTGTGAACGGGGTTCTAAATCCCATGAGGGTGTTGACACATTCACAGCAGGTTCCTGGTTTAAGACTTTCCCCAGTGTGTGGGGGGTGGGCAGCTGGGGAAATGGGGAAGTGAAGGTGATCTTTCTTGGCAATTTTAATTCAGTGGAGCGAAATGCATGAAGGGGCCTAATGAGCTCAACAGATCTGTGGCAGAATCAAAATCTGAACACAACAAATGTCCCTACTACATGCCCAAACTTTGATCTGTACAATGGATTGGATTTCACCTGAAACCCAGTCTGGACATGCTGTGGTGGCTGGTCCATTGGGACTGGTCCATTAGGGCACTGCCTCACCATCCTCACTTCCTAATCCACCCCCCATCTGCATCCCTTTCTTAGTTACTTCCTGTCCCAGCAATGTCGCAGAATGAGTTGGCTCCACCTGTCATTGGCTCAACTCTGGCAGAACCTCACAGTGAAGACTCCAGCCCCTTAGAAGACTTTTCAGGAAATAGCTAGAAGATTGTATTGTATCTAGATATTTTATGAAGCTGTGCCAGATCCATAGTTGGGCGATGGGAGTAGAAATAAATATTCAAACAGTCATATTATTAACTTCCAATATGCGGAAAGCAAAATTAATTAATTAATTATTCCCTTTGTTGTTTAGTCGTTTAGTCGTGTCCGACTCTTCGTGACGCCATGGACCAGAGCACGCCAGGCACTCCTGTCTTCCACTGCCTCCCGCAGTTTGGTCAGACTCATACTGGTAGCTTTGAGAACATTGTCCAACCATCTCATCCTCTGTCGTCCCCTTCTCCTTGTGCTCTCCATCTTTCCCAACATCAGGGTCTTTTCCAGGGAGTCTTCTCTTCTCATTAGGTGGCCAAAGTATTGGAGCCTCAGCTTCACGATCTGTCCTTCCAGTGAGCACTCAGGGCTGATTTCCTTAAGAATGGAGAGGTTTAATCTTCTTGCAGTCCGTGGGACTCTCAAGAGTCTCCTCCAGCACCATAATTCAAAAGCATCAATTCTTCGGCGATCAGCCTTCTTTATGGTCCAGCTCTCACTTATCATACATCACTACTGGGAAAACCAAGGCTTTAACTATACGGACCTTTGTTGGCATGTCTCTGCTTTTTAAGGTGCTGTCTAGGTTTGCCATCGCCTTTCTCCCAAGGAGCAGTCGTCTTTTAATTTCATGGCTGCTGTCACCATCTGCAGTGATCATGGAGCCCAAGAAAGTAAAATCTCTCACTGCCTCCATTTCTTCCCCTTCTATTTGCCAGGAGGTGATGGGCCCAGTGGCCATGATCTTCGTTTTTTTGATGTTGAGCTTCAGACCATATTTTGCACTCTCCTCTTTCACCCTCATTAAAAGTTTCTTTAATTCATCCTCACTTTCTGCCATCAACGTTGTGTCATCTGCATATCTGAGGTTGTTGATATTTCTTCTGGCGATCTTAATTCCGGCTTGGGATTCATCCAGCCCAGCCTTTCGCATGATGAATTCTGCATATAAGTTAAATAAGCAGGGAGACAATATACAGCCTTGCCGTACTCCTTTCCCAAATTTGAACCAATCAGTTGTTCCATATCCAGTTCTAACTGCAGCTTCTTGTCCTACATAGAGATTTCTCAGGAGACAGATGAGGTGATCAGGCACTCCCATTGCTTTAAGAACTTGCCAATTATTCCCTCCTACCCCTCAAAAAAGTTGTGCAGTTGTTTTCAATATATGGCAAATTACCATTTTCTGCATATATGTTCATAAACTGTGTTTCTTACGTGAAAAGTATTGTCTAATGTTGCTGATTTTCTTACTATTATATCTGTTTGATACATGTTCAAAAGCATGGCAATTTAAACAGAGATCAAAAGTGAACTGAGAGTCTTCATTTACCTTTGATGGGAGCTTTTCCTGGTCCTAAATTCTGAGCTACCCTTCTTTTTCTACATGCTGCAGTGATATAGCAGTAGGCTAAAGAAGGTAAGATTAAATTCTGTAATTGAAGAGTCACAAAGTACATGTTACAAGCCAAAGATCAGTTATAGGGTCATTTGTGGGGAGTTGATTTGCATAATCAAATGCTCACTGAAGCTGGTCTCTAATGCTGGTGGTACAACAGCGATGCTGATTGCAAAATCTAGCAGGAATCTATTCCAAGATAATTGCTGATTTCACTGCCACCAAAGGCCTCTCTCAAGAAGGAGACTTCAGGGCTGTTGTAGCTGGGTTTTTGCCAGTGTGGTGTAGTGGTTAAGAGCGGTAGTCTCGTAATCTGGGGAACCGGGTTCGTGTCTCCGCTCCTCCACATGCTGCTGCTGGGTGACCTTGGGCCAGTCACGCTTCTCTGAAGTCTCTCAGCCCCACTCACCTCACAGAGTGTTTGTTGTGGGGGAGGAAGGGAAAGGAGAATGTTAGCCTCTTTGAGACTCCTGAAGGGGAGTGAAAGGCGGGATATCAAATCCAAACTACTCCTCCTCTTCTTCTTCTTCTTCTTCTTCTTCTTCTTCTTCTTCTTCTTCTTCTTTGTTTTGCATTTTCTTAGCATTAGCAATGGGGATGGGAGTTGAATCTTTTTTGTTCTACTAGTAAATAATAATAAAAACAAAATTGTTGGTTGGTACCGTAATTATTTTCAGTTAAGACAGAAGATGATTATTAAGTTACATTTATTTATTTATTCATTCATACATACATCCTTTGAGTTGTATGCTGGCTTTCCATAACTGGACCCATGCTCATGGTGGATTACAGCATGAAAATATTACATAATTACATAATACAACAAAAGTAGTCATAAACAATAAATAAAGCACATCAAAAAGCACACAGCCAAACTGAACAAGTTCCGCATAAATAATAAGATCCAAAATAAATATACAAAAAAATAATAATCTCAATAACAGCAACAACCTCTTGCCCCACCACAACAAAATGTCCTAAACAAAACCCCAGCCTAAGAGTCTATTCAGCATTTGTAGCTGGAGTCAGTCCATGCCCTATAACTTTACTCCCAGGAACTCAAGGTTCTGGGTATGGTTCTCTTCCCCACTCTTTTATTCTCACAATTCTCCGGTCAGGCTGGCAGTGAATGAGCAGATTGTTGATGTTACCCAGTGAGCTTAATAGCTGAATGGAGTATTTGAACCTGGGTTTTTCTAGTTGTAGTCCAAAGCTACTCCACACTAGGGGCTTAATCCCACCTCCCTCCATTTGCCCGCTGCTTCCTGCTGGGAAAATCCAATCCTTAGCGCAGAATCAGAACAAACGGCAATCAGATTTTCCATGGATTTGTGTGTGTTCTGATTTAACAGTAAAGAGCAGCTTTTCCAAGGGAAAGCAGTGGGGGAAAGGCAAGCTAGCTTGGACCCAGGCCTAGAAAGTTTGGGGCAAGCTGCAAACTGCTCAGACCCATGCTTTGTAGGCATGGGGCAAGTGCAAGTGTGGACACGAGCCCTAGATCCCAGTGACCTACAGATATTATTGGAAATACTTTGTGCAAAGTGACAATTCCTGATTCATAGAGAGTTTAGCAACTGATTAGGTTTTGGATAACTGGGTTGTAACCAATAGTACCTATCTGCAAGAGTTCTGCTTCAACTATGGCACCCCCTTTCTCTCCTACCCCCTACATCTGCTTTGGGGGGGTTGAGGGATCCTCTGGAGCACATTGGGGGAAATGAAAGGGGTTGTGAAAGGGGTCCTGTAGCATGAGAGGAACACCACTCTTGCAACTTTGGATTCAGCCCTTTGTTTGTTGCTGCTAGTGATACGTATTGGCAACTCAAAGGAAGCAAACTTTGTTTCCTGCTGTTGGTGTCATAACTGCCTCTGGTAATAATGAACCACTCTCTTTGTAGTTAAAGGTGCTGAATTGTATTGATTTGTTGGTACTCCTGGCTGACAGCATATGTGATGATGGAATGTGTTAAACCTTTCCTTAAACACCAGGAAAGCGTTGTAAATGTTATTTTTTTCTTCTTCAGTTACAGATTCTTTTGTTCTAGCTACCTTCTCTGAGTGCTTGTTTGAGAAAGGTTTAGCTTGAAGCTCAGAGAGTCCCAGAATAAAAGCTGTGCACACACGTGCAAATGCCATCTCTCCATTGTAGTCAAATCGTAAGGTAAACATAAATAATATAAAGGTTTTATGCGATTGTATTCAATTATCCATGCATGGTGTCAATTACATACATGGAACACATATTCTTTTACTGCACATCAAAGACCTTCATTGTAGGAATTTGGTGAGATGTGAAATAGCTTTTAAGCACATTTTGCATTTGTTTTGCCTTTCCAGGTGCTTAATCTCTTCAGTTTAAATCAATGGCAATTAAAAGTACCGATCTCTCATGGGATTGCAGTCAGTCTTAATTTAAATATCATTATCATTGAATGGGTTTTGCTTAGAACACCGTCCTCTGGTATCATGGCCATGTGTCTTACTTTGCAGAGGACAATCTCTGTTAGAAGGAATCCATTATTTGAAGGGCTGTTTGGTCCAAGTCCAGTTTAAATATGCAGAAGTAGAAGAAAGTAGAGAAGAGGAATTGTCCTTCAACAATTAGCAGCAGAGCAGAAGACACAAAGGTCATTTAGTCAGCAGCTTCCCAACAGTAGTGAGATGCATTTCTGTTTAAAATGTGGCCGTTATTTCTAAATCAGCATCTATGCATCTAATCAGCATATGCAAATGTCCTACCAATGATCCATGAGTGGCCACCTGTATTGTATACATATTTGTGCTTCTTCTGGTTAGAGGTAAAACCCAAATCTTGAATTAGCTGGATTTCAGTGGTGGACTGATGAGCTTTGCTCATCCAGGATAAATTTTATCCAGGATAAAATTGATATACTGTTATGTGTTGCTTCTTCCACATTAGCAAAGGACAAATCTATCCAATTCCATTTCTCTTAATTTATCATTTTCTCCTTTATAAGGTAAGTTTTCCACACTGGTTTGCTTTTTTATTATTATTTAAAAAGTCCACCTGAAAATTCATTAGCATTGCAGTTCAAAATTATCCTGATAGACGCTTGCTAGTATGCAACTTTCCTATGAAACATATTTTTCAAAAGCAATTTCCCTTCATATACATAAAACTATTGAAGTGCCATTTTTCACCAATATATTAATTTTTGTGCACCTTGCTTAGCTAGGGAATGGAATTCCAAAATTTGGAGAAGGGTGAATTTTGAAGGATGGTTGTGTTTTGCTTTGGGTGATGTCTCAGAAAGTACAAATTTAGTAGAGTCACCTTTAAATGTGAACTGAATCAAATTTCTCCTCCATTCCTACTCAGTACAGATAAGGAAGCAGCCTTTTCTCATCTGTTGTATGCTGGACCTCATTAGACCTGGATGAAATCTGTGGAACAGATGTTTGTCAATGACATTGTCACCACATATCAGCATGCTGGATCTCATTCACAGCATATCAAGAAGTTCCTAGTTCAGATCTGGAACTACAATATTATTTTTGAACATCTGGCAAGTAATCTAGGAAGCCTGGATCATTTCCTAGTGTAAAATCAGGTTGTTTCTTCCTGGTTTTTATGGTCTGAATTAAGTTTCCTCACTTCTTAGACTCAGGTTTATATTATCAGATTCATTCTCTAGCTCATTCCCCTTCAAAATAGCATTGCTTAGGTCTAAAGAATCGCTGACAAATATCTCTCCAATGTCTTTTGAAAAATCCCAAGGAAGGAGTTCCATAGCTTCCTTAGTCAGCTTGTTTGCAAGCACTTCCTAATATTTATCCTAGATTTATCTCCCTGTAGTTTAAGACTTTTGCTTTTCAGTCTACGGTCAAGGGCAAGTGTTGATAGTTGTCGTCCTTTTTCAGTTTGGCAATCTTTTTTATATATTTGATAAATGACAGCCTATCCCACCTCGTTTTGCAATGAATCAGATTTATCTTTCACAACCACTGCTGCTGCAACTGCCATGCAAAACAATTGCCCCATGTGAAGCTTCATAATCATTGCTGATATGGATGTGATGAAATTGTGTTATCTTTTCCATGTGATGCATGATGAACAGACAATGAAAGTCAGGGAAAACATGGCCATGGAAATCCTCTTTTTAATTAAAATACCATGCTTGCACTGGAATCACTGAGAATATTGATGTTCAACAGGAGATGAGAACGTAGACTAATTTGAAAATAAAATTGGCTACATGATGGAAAGATTCCACCTCTCCATTTTCAGAGTTCTTTGAGCCACCCAAGATGTAAATTATTATGACTGAGACTCATGATGAAGTTTCTTCATGTCAAGAGTGCTGGTAATTAACTACAGGGGTCTTCCTTACATGGATTTAGATGTGCCTTAATACAGTTGCCTCATGTTTATTACTGAAAAATTTACATGAGGTTAATGAGATTAAGCTGTAGCAGCTGTCAACCTCTGTAACCAGCCTCAGCTGTGGATCAGCCGCTCTGGGATGCTACAAGCAGAGCTTGTAAAGATCCATATTTATCTATCATCCTTTCTCAGAAGGGCAAATTATGAGTTTCGCTGTTTCCTTTCAGAATGGCTTGATGGCTCCCACAAGTGCCATCAGGGGACAACGTAGGGGAGTTTTTGAGGGGCTACAGTTGGTGACGGTTCAGTAGATAATTTGTGGATCAGAGATCACTAAGTGACAGCAACGAAGGGTGGAAAACAATAAGAGAGAATGACAGGCTGACTTCTGTATTCAGTTGGGTGTGAAATGAGGTGATTGTATCTCCAATCCAGATAGCCCATGTAGAGGACATTTAAACATACATGATAGTATTTTTAAATCTTTTTTAAAAATTGGAATAAAATATCAAATTCAATGTGTCTAGGCTCTCTTAAAGAAACAGGCTGCACAAGCAACCAAGATGTGCAGCTACTACAAATATATTAAAATCAGCCTTTTGCATCCTAAGGTGCAAAATTTGCACTCTAATCCAGATAGCCCGTGTAGAGGACATTTAAACATACATGATAGTATTTTAAAATCTTTTTAAAAATTGGAATAAAATATCAAATTCAATGTGTCTAGGCTCTCTTAAAGAAACACAGGCTGCATAAGCAACCAAGATGTGCAGCTACTACAAATATATTAAAATCGGCCATTTGCACCCTAAGGTGCAAAATTTGCACTCTAAGGGCAATGTGGATTGTTACGTTCAAGAAGAGCATAATCTGCGAAGATGTTTCTTCTCCATACTCTGCATTTTAATTGTGCAACAGATTGAACCTCTCTCATTCCTCTCCTCAGATGGTGTTATTTCATTTAAAATGACATCCTGTGGTATATGAATCAGGTAAACATGTCATATATTGGTAGATGACAAATCAGCTTGGCAAGCTATCCTTTCTCTTAATAAATCTGTGTGCAACCTATATATGTAAACAAAAATAGGGGCATGTGTGCTTTATGATTCTGCACTATTTCATACATAAGAAAAATATCTAGTGTTTCAGCATAGATTTCAGTGGCAGCTTGTGCTTTGCTAATGTTTGATTTTGATTTTATTTTCCTCCCTTTTATTATTGTTATTCAAAAAAAAGCAAACTGAGTAAGACTTCACTAATGTTCAGTGTTTGATAAGGAACTCTCCTCACCAAGTAGAATGTTTGTGATGTTTGTGAATATTGCGAGACATTTCAGCAATGACTCCAACGGTGATGATGATTTTATTACAATCTTCAGTGCAATAATCACAATATTTTTTTATAGGCTAGGGATTCTGTTATAGCAAGGGAGTAGTTACAGGCACTGGTGAAAGTACTAAAAATACACTTTTCTGAACAGTTACACTTTGGCTGGACTCAAAAATCTGTCACAGTTAGTATCATTTTTATCTCAAAAGGAATAGGATGAAAAGGATTCAACTTTCATTTGAAAACTACTGCAGCCTTTTGACGTGCTTCTACAAGCTTCTAGATGCTCTGCACTTTCAAACATATCAGTTGCAACCAGAGATGTACGACTTAGTATTAACCTATAATGTGAATCCTTTCCACTTAATTTAAGTAATATTGATTAGCTTAGTTCCAAATATTCAGTTGGAACTTTTAAATTAAAAAAGACAAGAGAGGTTGTAGTTTATTGTGTCATATATGGCTGCATATATAGTGTCAATGAAAAATGAACCATAGAGTTGAATCTAGAGTAGGACCATTGGTTGGACCTAAGTTAGTCATATTCATTAATTTCAGCTGGTCTTCTCTGAGTAAAATACGGTTGGCTCCAAACCATAGACATTTGAATAGGATGCGTGAAAAACCATACCCCACTTGCAGTCTGGTGGCTGTAGAAGCAGACCGTCAATTTCCTTGTAAAACTGACATTAAAGCAGACTGTACTGCAGTCATATAATAAATATTTGCTTGAATAATTTGTGTGATATGTGGCAGAGTCTTATATTCAATTAGTTTCCAGTTTCCTTTCCTAAACACCATGCTGAGGTAGAGGAATAAATTTGACCAGTCAATTTAGAAGTAAACAAGGGTTTCCCCTCTACAACATCCAGTATGTTCAAATATTTACATGTACAGAATAAGTAGAAAAATGCCGCCACCATATTTTACATTTTACCTAATTTCTTAATGTACTGACTAGGCTGAGTGCTCATTTGCACTTGAAAAGAAACAGGGAAGAGATGTGTGAGGAACTGGGTATTGCGCTTCCTTGTTTTCGAGTAATGCACAGTGTCTTGCAATTCAGTCCCAAATGCATTTGAAACATGTATATATCACTGCTGTAGAGAACGTGACCCAGAAGCTCAAGTCTTTTCCAGTTTTTTTTAAAAAATTCCTAATGTGATGAGAGACAGTGGGGAGAAGCACAGTCCTCATTCTGCCGCCATTCTTGTCACCCTCCACAAGTTGGGAGGATAACCTCTGAAGACACAGCCTTTACCATTCATGATCTATGTAGGCTCCACACACACTTTAAAAGCACCGGTCTTCTGTGAGTAGAGCAGGGTGTCCAGCACAGATGTTTGCCCCCAAGTCATGGAAGGCAACAAGAATAGGAACTGAAGAAGGAGCTAACATGCTCATCCCACTCTCTTTTGCATGATCCAGATACGTCTGGGGGTTACAGCACCTCAACCGGGTGTCATGGGGCTGACAGGAAGAGCAGGTCATTCACCGGTCACATAGGAAGATGCGAGGCTAAGGTTCAGTTGTTGTTGTTTAGTTGTTTAGTCGTGTTCGGCTCTTCATGACCCCATGGACCAGAGCACGCCAGGCACTCCTGTCTTCCACTGCCTCCCGCAGTTAGGTCAAAGTCATGCTGGTAGCTTTGAGAACACTGTCCAACCATCGTCCCCTTCTCCTTGTGCCCTCCATCTTTCCCAACATCAGGGTCTTTTCCAGGGAGTCTTCTCTTCTCATGAGGTGGCCAAAGTATTGGAGCCTCAGCTTCACGATCTGTCCTTCCAGTGAGCACTCAGGGAGGATCCCCTTAAGAATGGATAGGCTTGACCTTCTTGCAGTCCATGGGACTCTCAAGTGTCTCCTCCAGCACTATAATTCAAAAGCATCAATTCTTTGGCAATCAGCCTTCTTTATGGTCCAGCACTCACCTCCATAGATCACTACTGGGAAAATCATAGCTTTAACTATACAGACCTTTGTTGGCAAGGTGATGTCTCTGCTTTAACATGCATTAGTTTCTTTATTAAGGAAAGGGGGAAAAATACAATGAGGCTCATAAAGGCAAACTCCCCTAAAGAAGAAGTTGCTAGGACTAGTGTGCAACGCCTCCTTCGCTCTCTAGCCTTCTGGATCAGGGTTCCTCCCCTGTAATCTTCTGATACAGCAAGCCCCAGTCTCTCTGTGCCCATTGCTCAGCAACATGTAACATCCTTTGCATTCTAGGAGTAAGTGGGGCTGGAGAGCAATCAGCAGAGAAGCTGTCAGGATGGAGTTGTGGATTTTAACTTAAAATTGCAAAGCCAGCATATCGTCATGGCTTGAGAATTCATTCATCCTTGATGTAAACAAATTGCTTTCTCCCTTTCAACCAACAGTTAGTTTGTAGCAAATGACAACTATAACTACCAGCCCTTCATTTTAAGAACCATTTGAGGGGGTCATTATTTAGCTGAGGAGACCTAGTTCTCTAGGAGTTATCACATCTCAGTTTCTGTTTTTGTTTAAAATAACGCACCAGTGCTATAGCATTTTATGCTACAAGTTTTGTGGCAAGTAAATGTTACCAGAGACAAAGGATATGCTGAAAGCTACAGAAAATAGAAACATTTGTGTGACAACCAATTTACACAGCTTTTGTTTTGCACCATAAAGACCATTGCTACCTTCTTTTTTTGTATTGTCCCAACCTTGGTTGGATTCTGTCTGCTTTCTGGATTAACTACACAGGTTCTGGAACATATACAGTTTGCTGCAATCCTTGGTCCTTGCCGTTTTGAGTTCTAAAGGCATTGCATCTGCCGCTATTCTCCCCTTCCATAGATAGATATTATTGTGGGAGTTCTTAGAATGATAGATGAATGAGAAATGGAGACAGTTGGTGCTCCCGTGTTCGGATAGGAAAGAATCAAAGTGGGAATCTTGTTAACTGCAGGCTGTGCTCCAGTGGTGGACTTTGGGGTCTCAAATTTCAGCTGCGCCCTCAGTGACACCTAAATTCAGCCCTTTCTGCCTCTCACCTTCCATTCTACCTCATAGTTGTGTTGCCCCCTGGGTCTCCCCTGAAGCTCTGTGCCCAGTGCGACTGAACCAGTCACAATTCCCTAAATCCGTCTCTGTGTGCCCATTCCAATCCTGGTAACAAAAAATCAAGCAAGGTTACTTGTATAGTCAAGGAGCTCACATTGAATTATTGGCCTACCCCTAGTGGTGCTACAGCACTCCAGATCTGCCCAGAACATAGCTTGATGATGATGATACTTTGTTCAATAGAACTTACCTCCAAGCAAAGGTGTATAAGATTGCATCCTAACACTTGCAGAGTCAGCAAGACAATAGTTCATTTAAAGGTTTGCTCCCCAAAGAAGGAAGAATCTCTCTCTCTCTCTCTCTCTCTCTCTCTCTCTCACACACACACACACACACACACACAAACACACGTGTGTGTGTGTTTCTTCCAACAGGCAATTAATTCCCTGCACTTTCTTGGTCTATTCTGCAAATGCAAAATATTGTTATGATTACTATTAATATTCTGAGTTGTCCAACATTGCAATTTCAGCATAATGAATTAATTACAAAAAGATTCACACACCGCTGTTTGCTTGGAAGCTCAAGCTTTTGCATTATAAATGCTAGGCTACAGCTATAAATTGAATATGAAACCTTTTTTATTGCACTATTTTATTGCCTGTGACCCTCTGGACGTTAGAGTTACAAACCATTTCCATCACAATTTTTGTGTTGCATATTTAATGAGGTTCTTTCTTTCTGGTCATTTAATTCCATTTTCAGAATAAAGTGAGGAACTGTGTGTGATACAGTGTTCTCCAGTAATTTCCACCTATTCTTTTATATTCCTATCAAGAAATAAGCATCCCAATCATTATCTGGTCTGGTTACAGGCACTTTGTTAGCTTTACATCATAAAACAGTATGTATCGCTCATTGCTTTCTTAAATGAATGCATTATTTCTTTTCATCTGCACCGCATTCAGTACACCACTGGTAGGAAACAGAAAGCACCTCAGATACATAAAAACATGTTATTATTTGAAGTATGAAAAGTTCACCACGGCCATTAAAAAGGGCAAAACAAACTGATAAAGGCAAGCCACAGTACCAATACACTATCTGAAATTGAATGACAAGGTACCGTATTTTTCGCTCTATAAGATGCACCAGACCACAAGACACATCTAGTTTTGGAGGAGGAAAACAAGAAAAAAATATATTCTGAATCTCAGAAGCCAGAACAGCAAGAGGGATCATCTGCTGCACAGTGAAAGCAGCAATCCCTCTTGCTGTTCTGGCTTCTGGGATAGCTGCACAGCCTGCATTCGCTCCATAAGATGCACACACATTTCCCCTTACTTTTTAGGAGGGAAAAAGTGAGTTATAGAGCAAAAAATATGGTAACTGAATTTGACATTCTATAGAGTAGAAACAGAATATCTCTGTGTTTGGGAGAAAGTGTGGTGTTGGTAAGGCATGTGTTTTGCCTGCTGAAGGTCCCAGGTTTCAAAATACCAAGTATCCTTGCAGGGTTGGTAAATATTCCTGTCCAAGAAAAAACCCTGTCTGAGAATAGGGATTAAATTTGAATTTCTTTGTTCTGCTGTTTGCAGCACATTGACTCAGTCCAACTCTCCCAGATTTGCTTGCAGATTGGAACACAACTGCCATTCAGAGTATGTATTCATTTGGGTTTTGCAATGCAGCTTCGATGTGCAAACAGTGTACACTAATGTACGTATTTTATATAAAAATGCATACAGAATACATTTCTAAAGCGATGACTGCATAGGAAAGCATGGGAAAATGTGTTTTATCTTAGAAGTGCATACAAAATCTTTAAAATTTAAATTTTTTAAAAAGTAAAATATGCACAAAATGTGATGGAGCAGAGGTAGGATTGAGCGAAAATGGGATGGGGACAGTTTTAGGCTGCCTACAGGAAAGCCACACAATTCAGAGTAGAGATGCTAAGATAGATGAACCAATTAGTCCAAGTATGAAACAACTACATATGTTCACTTCATACACAGGGATGTTGAGCCAAACCAGTCATTTCTTTCACAAGCCCGTAGCTTGTGTTCTTTTCCTTCCATTTGAGGTTTGAGGTCCCCCTCCCTCCACAAATGGTTTAAACATTTTATGAAATAAATAAATGAATTTTGTGTCTGCTAGTGCCATGCAAACTTTATGATGGCTGGTCAGCTGAGGTCCAAACAAGGGACACATGCACATAATGAGAGAACTAGATATGTGACTGGAGCTTTCCTTGCTATATTTGCTTCACATCTGCCTCTGAAAGTAGAAGCCCTTGTCTATTCTGCAGTGAGAACTTCTTCAGGGAAAGCAAAAAGAAATATTTCAGCTGCAGGCATTGTTTTCTCCTGCATTAATGCATCTTTGGAGTCTGGCCACCTAAGGTCTTTCTTTGTTTTGTTTGCTGTCACTATGACATTGGCAATGCAAAAAGGTGCAAACAAAGGGAAAATATTACTTTATGAATAGGAATATTGATTCATGTAAAGCAAGTCTGTCTTGGTGTACCAGAATGACCTCTAGTGGTTACAAATCATTTTACTTTGTATCTCACTGCTGTTCTAAGATCATGATAAGACAAGTTCTAGGAAGAGTAAGGTAAAAGATAAAGGAACCCTGGGCGGTTAAGTCAAGTCAAAGGTGACTATGGGGTTGCACCACTCATGTCAATTTCAGGCCGAGGGACTCATGTCATCTTGGCCTGAAAGCAAGATGAGCGCTGCAACCCCAGAGTCACCTTTGACTAGACTTAACTGTCCAGGGGTCCTTTACCTTTTTTACCTACTATCCCTCACCTAACACCCCAGACAACCCATCTACACCTTAGTTTTCAAAGGTCTGCCTGTATAGGAAAGTCTTAGCCTGCATCTAGGCAATTATTCTTTTCACAAAGGAATTGATTGTCTTCCAAGGTTCAGCCCTGTCCAAAAATATCTGAAAAAGAATGTGTGAACTGAGCTCCTGACTCTCATACACTCACATAATTTTGATATTATTTGATACATTGTAAGCCACTGGTGTTAGTACTGATACATTAGAGATGTTTTTGCTATTGTAGTACAGTAGCACCTCAGCTTACCTTACCCTCAGGTAATGTACATTTTGGGTTGTGAAAGGAGCAAACACAGAAGTGTTTCGCCACATGTGCAGAAGCGCTCTACTGCGCCGTGCACATGCACAGAAGTGGTCTGCCCCCATGCGTGCATGCGCAGAAGCGGCCCCTCCGGTTATGGGAAACTGGGGATCTGACTGGAGCTCCAGAATAGATCCCTTCTGCAAACAGAGGTACCACTGTATTTGTTTTTACATTGCATACCACCTTGCTATTTTTTATATGAAAGTTCAGTTTATAAATATATACAGAGGATATTTAAATGTGAATGATCTCTCAAAATAAGTATTTAAATGCATATTTCTGTACTTAAAAGTGTTGAGATCTGCACTGCAAAAGTGTGAAATCTGATTCATGGCTATGCTCTGATCTGAACATATGGGTCAAGGGATTTCATCTAGGAATTCAAAACTGCTGAATTCCTCAAGCATCTCTGGGAGGTGATGCATCAGTCATCAGAAAAATGATGGAGTGAAGCAAGATTGATACTGATGAGGCTGTTCTGCCATGAGGTCATAGGTGAGGAATCTTCAAGTAGGAAATACGGCATGCAAGCTATCCGTCTAAATCTATAGTCATTCTGCTGTGTGAAATTGCACATTCAAATGGATTGGCAACAATATGCTTTCAAAATTAACAGCTTCTTAAATACAAGCATGCCTGACTTTAGCCTATTGACCATGTCTAAGTAATGAATTATGTTGGCTGACAATGCAAAAGTCAATTCAGGAAAATCTCCTCATTCCTTCTGAAGCCTACCATGGGGATTGTGTGCTGTAAAAATAACAAAAAAATGATTTTCTGAGCCCCACTAAGAAATACTGCTACTCTTATCCAAATGGTTTTTTGTTTACCTCAAAATGCTTTGGTCTTTTTATTTCAACAGAAACACCCATTATCATAGTGTAATATCGCTTTAGGTGAACTTTTCTGACAATTCTGTTTATTGAAAAAAGCATTTGCTTTTCATAAAAAAAAATGTGTTTCATTGAAGTTGTTTAAGTGTCACAGAATTCAATAGTAATTGCAAAGAAAAGGAGAAATTATTGACTGTAATGCTTTCAGAAATGATTCAGAAATGCATGAATTACCGCTTAAAAGGATATACCACATTGTACAGAAGTCATTAGATCTCACCACCTTTTTCAGTTCTACCTTTTTTGCTTTGTGATACATAACAGCCATTTCTAAAAAAAAAAATTGGGGGTGCTGTACTTGAGAAGTATTATGATCAACCTGCTGGGTTTGCTTATTTCCAGAGGTACTAAACCTTTGGCTCTATTATTATTATTATTATTATTATTATTATTATTATTATTAGAATATATATACTGCCCTATACCCAGAGGTCTCAGGGCGGTTCACAGAACAGGATCAACATAAAAACCACAATATATATAATCAAAATAAAAACAAGCCGATAACACCCCTCCCCCCCCCCAAAGGGCCACATTTTAAAAAGGCAGATCAACCAAATTCTGAATAGGGAGCAGAGCAAACCCCAAATCCATCAGGATGAGTAGAGTTTGGAATAGGCAGATCTCTGGCTGAGTTTGGGATCAGCTGTGGCTTTGCCAGCTGAAGTCCTTCAACTTGGCTCTTTCAGAGATATACCACGGAGATATAAGTCCTTCATCATAGCTCAGCCAAACCCTGCTCAGTAGAGCTTGGGTTAAGTCCAGGCAGGGCAGTGAGCGACTTAGCTCAGAATGGACACATATGGAATTTACATTTGCAAAAAGTATAGCATTAGCCTATTTTTAATGCGTGTTTTCCCAGGCTCAGTTTGGCTCAGCCTGCGGTAGCCCAGCTTCTGAATTGAGTTTGGAATAGGGGGAAATTGCAGTGGCATAATCTACCTGACATAAATTATACTGGCCTCCTATAGTTTGGATTGCTCTTCCAGGCTGTTTGAAACCTATTGAAACTGAACAGTTTTAAGAATTGTCCCTGTACACAAGATTTCAGACAAACACAGGTCTGAGTTATGTAATATAAAGATTGTCACAAGGCTATTGTGTAGGGAGCATAAAATTAAATTAGTTTAGGTCATTAGATTATCACTCCCAAGTATATAAGTTTTAGATCATTACTTCCATATTGTTTAGTGTGAATAAGGGGAAATGTATTGGGTACAAGTCTTGTCTAAGTCTCACTGGAATTAACAAGAGTTCCATGCAAAGTAGAGATTTATTTATTGCACTGTTAAAAGAAAAAAAAACCTGTTCCTTTTCCCTTATGGAGTATCCAAGAGCCCGTATAGAATCTTTAAGTGAGTTCCCTATCAGCAGGAGAAAATAACAGAGGCCAGCCAGAGAATATTGAGAAGCAAAGCAGCTAGTAAGCCTGATCTTTATTGATCTGTTGCAACAGGGTGCTCCCCTCACACACAGGAAAGGAGGAGGAACCCTGAACAATAGTGCACAAACCCTTATATAAACTTTTGAAATTGCCCACCCTGTAGCTCAAGACCACCTCCCAAAACATCATACATACATCACAGAAGGAGACTGTCTACAGCAGAAATGCATCACAGGAGGAGGTCTACAGCAGAACTCATGTTTGCCAGGATATCTGTTAATGGTCACTGATTGCTTTACCTGGGCAGCCTGGCTATTCTTTTGTGATGCTAAGTGCTTTAGTTCCTGAATCCAGGTCACAGGTTCACCCTATTCAAAGACAAATATGCCCTTACGACAGGTATGCAAACAGACTTTCCCATTTCCTTCCTCCTTGCAGATAAATAGTGGAGGTCAATTTGGGAGAGTCAGAATGGTTTGGGAGAATCAAAATGACTTCAGGATTGCTCTCCTGTACTATTTCAGAAACGTAGTTTGTATACTTATATATGTATTTGCCTTGTACATTTAGGTATGTTTATTTTATATTTGGGACCTTAGAATTATTATAACAACACTAATAAGTTTCAACATTTGGTTTTGGTAATGAAATTATCAGCCAGAAGCAGTAGGCTGACTAAAGACATATTTGCAGACAGGGTAGTTCTTTGGTACTACTCTGAGTGTTACCACTGTCTGTTCTTTTTAAGCCGCAAAAGAGTGACATATTTCAAAGCTGTGATGATAACTAAGTTATCAATTCGTCTGCTTTTATGCTGGGCATGTGGAACACCAACTGCTTTTCAAAGACAACATGTTTTATGTACCTGCTTTGTGTCATTACACGACAGATTGTATTCTAACACTCTGAAGTGTAGTAAATATTCTGTCTGTATAATTTAGTGGCGTTCAACTCTGTGGGAGTGCATGGCAGGTTCAAGGCTTGGTAGGATTGTAAATTTTCCGCAGTCGTGAGAGAATAAGTCCGTACTATGGTAAAGAGAATGGTCAGCTGAACAATATTTGATATAAAAATTTAAAACAGTAATAACATGAGTAATTATAATGGACTATGGAAGGTGCAAAAATGGGGAGGGGGGATAGAATAATAGGTGAACTCCCTTTGCTCCAAGTCCCTGAATTAAGATCAGTGACAAAATACTAATTGTCCCTTTGCTATGAACAGAACGTTTTTGCTGTTAATTGTTTCTTATAGTAAAAGTCAAGGGACCCCTGACCATTAGGTCAAGTCGTGGCCGACTCTGGGGTTGCGGTGCTCATCTTGCTTTACTGGCCAAGGGAGCTGGAGTACAGATTCCAGGTGATGTGGCCAGCATCACTAAGCCGCTTTTGGCAAACCAGAGCAGCGCATGGAAATGCCGTTTACCTTCCCGCCGGAGTGGTACCTATTTATCTACTTGCACTTTGACGTGCTTTCAAACTGCTAGGTTGGCAGGAGCAGGGACCGAGCAACAGGAGCTCACCCCATCGCGGGGATTCGAACCGCCGACCTTCTGATCAGCAAGTCCTAGGCTCTGTGGTTTAACCCACAGTGCCACCCACATCCCGTTTCTCATAATTGTTGTTTAGTCATTTAGTCGTGTCTGACTCTTTGTGACCCCATGGACCATAGTTTCTCATAGTAGTGAGCAGCAAAAATGCAAGCAGCAGCAGAGACAATAACAAATACTCTGTCTCCCCACACCCCTCAAATTGTAGTCTCTTGCCAGAGACTTTCCTGGGAGCCAATAAAAGACCAGCCTCTGACCTTCAGTGCTTCCTGTCTGTCTGCGTTCTTCACTCAGAATAGTAGCATGACTCTAAGACTTGCAATTGACTGCCTTTAAAGATTTAGTTCTAACACCTATTAGCATTATAAGTTAGCACTAACTGCCACGTTCACAAGCTGTTCCGTGATTTTTAGTATCTTGAAGGGAGGGGTGGAGAGTGCTATGATATTATAGATACTTATGTGATTAGCTATATAAACCCAACTTTGCTGCATGATAAAGATGGAATGAGAAATGCCAGTACCATATGCATTAGCAAACATATCCTTCGTTTCATTTAGATAATAATAATTGCACTCTCTGGCTGAAAGTGGATTTTGTGGCAATAGAAACATACTGGAGATGATGATAATTTAAATCATAGAATCGCAAATTGATTTTCATATGAAAAGATACTCTTGTGATTAAATTGAGCATTTATTCAATGAACAATTGAATTCTAAAAGTGTAAAATACCTCTCACATATATTGAACAAATATTTAGAACAATGTTGGATAGTTCATTTTTAGACAATGGAACTGGTCGTTATGAGTAGAAAACGGACTGAAGTATTTCCTTTTGAATTTGATGCAATAGGAAGTTTATTAAGGTTACCTGAGATTTATCTGGAAGGAAGAGCATTATTATTATTATTATTATTATTATTATTATTATTATTATTAATCTCCCATGCAAGCAGGCATTTCAATGGCATCCACGGGCATCATGGGCATCCTTTAGTAATCTTTTGTAATATTGTACCTTGAACAAGAGCAAAATTTTGTTCCCCCAAATGGATCTTCTCAATTATGGATCTTCTCAATTTTGTCCCCACTTGGCTTGGTGCCCTGTGGTGGGGAACCACCTGCACTGGGCCAAAGAGCTTCTATTTCCATTTGAGCAATTGGGAAAACACTTGTATGTGTTAGAACATAAAAAGTATAAAGCCATATTGTTTGCAAGAACAATGCATGTGCGCTTTAAATAAACCTGACTATTCTACACTTATTATGTCAAAAGTAAACATCAGTGTTGAGAATGCTGGAACTCACCGCCAGAAACAATGAAAACAAACAGGATTGCAGATAAGCACACAGAAAGGCAGAAGCTCTGGATCACCCATCTCCAGCCATCCATTCTTTATCTCTGCTGATCTTATCTCTCCTTGATAGCTACTCCTTCTCCTCTCAACACTTAGCAACAATTAGCTGCCAAAGGAAATAGAAGCAGAGATAAGCAGTGTATAGATAGAGAAAAAGTTGCTGCAGAGTTTTTATTTCCCTGTGTGCTTGATTATGACCCCCACTGCATGTTGCTTGAGAGCTTCGAACAGTCCAAGCCTGGCATTCACAACAAGGCTTTGACATGATGAATGGAAAGCACAGCTGGGCTCTAGAATTAAAGAGTTTCATTGTATCCATTTGACTATTTTTAGGTAGCACAGATGTTGTGCGCACTGGCATACCTCCAACATCTTTGAGTCCCAAAACCAAGACACGCATCTTCCCGCCCACGCTCCCGTGTGAGTCACCTGACCACTGCGGCCACCATGTTGTCACATGAAAAAAAGGGATGTCCCATTTTTTTCACAGGACACTTGTGGACTGTGCCCCAGCTGAATCCCAAACCGAACTGAGCCAAACGCCCAGCAGGATGGAATCCCAAAAACCCTCCTCCACAATTAGCTCCCCACCAGGCCTCTTTGCGACTGATCCCATGGCCACCTTGCTGTGACAACTACCTGGGTTACGACCACAAACAGCACAGTCTGGGCTCAGCAGGCTATGATTCCCTGCTCCCTGGCCAAGATTCAACTTCTGTCATGCCACCTCACCTGCAGCCCAGCACAAATGAGAGCCAGCAACGAAAGGAGAGGAGATTTTATTTCCTCCTTTATTGCTGGGTCTAATAATAATAATAATAATAATAATAATAATAATAATAATAATAATAATTTATTTGTACCCCGCCCATCTGGCTGGGTTTCCCCAGCTACTCTGGGCGGCTTCCAACAAAAGATTAAAAATAACATATTTTTCACTCTCTAAGACGCACCTGACCATAACACGCACCTAGTTTTCAGAGGAGGAAAACAAGAAACAGCGAAAGCAACACAAAGCCTCTTGAGTGAAGAGGCAGGAGCACTCCCGCTGCGCTCAAGAGGCTTTGCATGCACACTGATTCCTCTTGCTCTTCTGGCTTCAGCGAAAGCAATGCAAAGCTTATTGATCACAACGGGAGCACTGCATTCACTCCATAAGATGCACACACATTTCCTCTTACCTTTTAGGAGAGGAAAAGTGTGTCTTATAGCGCGAAAAATATGGTACATGAAAACACCAGTCATTAAAAACTTCCCTAAACAGAGTTGCCTTCAGATGTCTTCTAAACATCAGATACAGTGGACCCTCGGGTTGCGAACGTGATCCGTGTGGGAGGCACGTTCGCAACCTGCAGCGTTTGCAACCCGCAGTGGTGCGTCTGTGCACGCAGGGGTTGCGATTCGGTGCTTCTGCACATGCACAACCCCTAAAACCTGGAGGTAACCTATTCTGGTACTTCTGGGTTTCGGCAGGTCCGTAACCCAACGCAACCTGAAGTGTCTGTAACCCAAGGTATGACTGTAGTTGTTTATTTCCTTGACATCTGATGGGAGGGCGTTCCACAGGGCGGGTGCCACTACCGAGAAGGCCCTCTGCCTTAGAATGTGCAAAGGAGATTTTAATAGTCCAGTAAACGAAGCAGTACGCTGCACCCTGCAGTTGGTAAGAAGATGATTCAAACTAGGTTTTTCTAACCCAGTTAAACATTAGCCTTGCCCCATAAATTGGTTTTGAAGCAGATCTGGATTGCGTGGTTGACCTGGAAGGAGGGCTGCGTGGATCCCTAGCCACATTCTCATGCATACACCCCCTTTAGCATTCTTTGGCAATGTTTAAAGTATTATGAAACTGAAAATGCCATTCTCTCTAGTCCTAACACATCATTCTATTGGAAAATCACTGTCCTCACCCTTTTCTTGCATAAATTTTCATTTGTCACTTAAGTGTTAGGTTAAATGAACTAGGCTGAAAAGTTGACACTTCCAGACAGAAAATCAACTAAAACAAAAAGCAATCAAATTACAATCCAAAAATAAAACACGAAATGGCTTCATTCCTTTACTGCCACATATTAAAGAAAATGCAAAATGAGAGTGGACGAGGTCCTACTCCCATTGACATCAATGCATTTTTAAAAAGAAAAGTATAATAATGTTTCATGTTTCATAGGGAAAAAAACATATTCTATCATTCATCTCAGGTAATCAAGTAAACCATAGCATGACCTAAGGCTCACATCTTCCTTTTACCCTCTCCTTCTCAGTCATGTGTGAATGAAAATTCACTTTAAGAACAAATCGCAATTCTGTTACATCTGAGTGAGAAACTGAGGTTTTCTCTAATCAAAGATAGTTTAAACCCAGTGGGCTTCAGCTATGGTTTCTGATTCTGGTTTGTCATCTAACTTTGGTTAGAAGAAACCCACAGTTTCCTGAGTTTCGACATCGTATGATAGTTATGTTTTGCCCTTAACAGTGAAAGTAGAAGCTTTCCCTCTCGTCCATTGCCCACGTATTGAAAGGTGGAGCGGGAGAGGGTAGAAACCCAAGAATGTTCACTGTGGTGTGTTCTCAATCACATGAACTCTGTTTAATATGATCATCTGAACCAGATCTAAGTCTGGGGTTATATCTACGCAATGAGACATCTTACAGGAGAATAGTTACACCTCACTGAGCTTTTGGCACAGGTTCTCAGAGCATTCAAGGAAAAAAAGTTTCCATGTCAAGGTTTAAGAAATAAAGCCATACAGCAAATGCTGACTTTTAAATTGTCCTTTTCAGGCTTTTTCAGGAAACACCAATGCAGACACTGTGGTAACTTATAATCTCCAACATTCCATCAAAGCAAGATTTCTGCGGTTTGTCCCTTTGGATTGGAACCGCAATGGCAGGATTGGAATGAGGATCGAGGTCTATGGCTGTGCTTACAGTAAGTGATGCCTTTTCTTTGAGATGAATCACATAATTGAAATCTACAGGTGCATTCTAAATGAGGGGGGGGGGGGATCCTGCTAATTGGCCTTTAATGGAAATAAAGATATTTGTGTGAGAGTTCTGTATCCTAACAGCATAACCCCCCCCCCATTATTATCTTGATATTTGCACATTGAGGTCAATTGCACCATATAATGAATTGAAGTATATATCAATAATCTTAATTTAAGTGAAACAGAATACACATGCATAGTTCCCAAATTAGCTCTGTGGGTTGCCATATTTTGAAGAGCACAAAAGAGGACACTATGACAACACTGATTTTAAATATCCCTTCTATACATCTGCTATAGAAAGTGTGATATATTGCCAGGGGTGGGGGGCAGGAGAAGAGAAGAAGAAAGCAAGTCTTCAACTACCAGTTATGCCTATGTCTCATCCAGAAAGTATAGCCAGAGACATTTTGGCAAATTTAAAAAATCCACCCAGACAGAAATTTTACCCCTGAACAAGAGGATGTTTCCTGGAAAAAGAGGGCACAGGGCAACCCACCATCTCCCAGAATCTGGCGAGCCTTGAAAGTAGGAGAGCGAAGAGCTCAAAGACAGAGGGCATGTAGCAGCGCCCGTAGAAGTGATGAATGAGGAAGTGGGAGAGATGGGGGAGTGGAGATTCACTCAGGACAATGCCATTATCCAAGAGGCTGAGTTCTATAGCCTCTCTCTGTAAAGACTGAAATAAAAAAAGGGACTGTAATAAACTTTTCCTTGTCTTTCTACTTTCCTGGGCAACTAGCCGGGGACCGCTGATAGCATCCTGACACACCTCATGCAACTACTAAAATTGATTTGCACCATCCCAACCAGGGCCGTCTTAAGCACATCCAGCGCCGTGGTACAAAGATCCATCTGCTGCCACCCCCCAATTTCCCAGATTTGTTGACCTCTCCCCAAGCCTCTGTGGAGACCGCTCTCCTCTCGAGGAGGCTTGGGAAGGAAGCTGCCCGCCCGCCAGCCATATGGTTGATGGGGCACAGCTGGCAGACATGCAGGAGGGAAAAGGGAGGCCGCTGGCAAAGGCACGCTGCTCCCACATTCGCTGGGGCGCCCCTGAGAGTCTGGCGCCCTGGCGCAATGCGCCACTAATCCCAATAGAAAAGACCGCCCTGGTCCCAACCCCATTCTGAAGCCACTTCTCTCTTTTGTTCTGTATCCGCTTTGCACCCACTCTTACTTTCAGTTCCGGATGGATGGCCAGCTGTCATGGATGCTTTAGTTGAGATTCCTGCATTACAGGGGGTTGGAATAGATGATCCTCAGGGTCCCTTCCAACTATGATTCTATGATTCCATTCCTTTACCTCCTCCCACCTCCTTTTCTGCAACCCCACCCAGCCTTGCTCACAAGCCATAATGCAGGAGATTATCACCCCTGTTGGTAATCTCCTGCGTTATCCATACATTGCAATTGCTATGTACCCTTTTCAGCTTCCACCCAGTTCTGAAGCCACCCTCTCCTGCTATTTTCTCTTTGCTTTTGCTCTCCAACCCCACCCTGATTTCATGCAAAACCAGAATTTTGATTTGGCAAGACAAAAGGAATAGAAAGTTGTTCTGAAAGAAGTTTTTCAAATACAACCCAGTCAGCTGGGCGGGGTACAAAAAATAAAATTATTAATGATCGTTATTGTCAGGGAACTGCCATCGGAGCTAGAGGCGGAGGCAAGGCTCCAAAGCGATGCTGGAGAAGGGAGAGAGGCAGCTCATCGGCTGGGGAAGGAAATCAGCGTAACACCAGGGATAAAGGGGGGCAGATGGGGGAATCGGCGAGGGAGCTCCAGGAATTCTCGCTGGAGACCAGCGGGGAGAGCACAGGTCCTCCGCTGCCCACAGCCACCCTGCGCAGAAGACTTCCACGCAGGGAGAGTAGGCGGAGACTTGGCGTCAAAGAACTTCTTTGCTGGAAGAGGTTCAAGAAATGCCCACTGACGGATTCTGCTAGTGACTGAAACAGCCACGAAGTGAAGGGCTGTCCAGACAGAAAAGGTTTAACCAGGCAACCTAGCCAGGAGTGGCAGCAACTTACGCACGAGCAACACCTATAACCATTACAATTATTATTAAAACAGCTGCTGGGTACCCCAGCAACCAGAACTGTGTAGGAGGAATAAAGAAGGGGATGTGTTAAAAACCTGCTCGCAAAGTTGTATATGGGGTGCTGTTGTTTTTGCAAGAGGGGAGAACCCGTAAGCATATTGCCCTTTCTCCGGCAAAGCGGTTCAAGCAATCCGGTACAGCATGCAGTTGTGATGTCTTCCACAGCTGTGCTATGAAGTGAAATGTCACTTTTCTCAAAGTAGGGGAGACTTTCAGGCTGTCAGGAACTCATTGGGGCATGAGAAACATTTGCCTGATTAGAGTCATGGATGTTATTTTTAGGAAATCTACGAGACACGGTATCAGTAGGGAATTCAGATCAGGCAGCGGGATCAAGGAGTGCGTTGACAAGGGCACAGGACAAGCAGAGCAAGAAAGGCAGGCCGAGGAACGCGAGGCAAAGCTTGATGTCAGGCCCTGCTAAAAAGTTCTGAGCAAGCACTTTCGCAACAGCTTCCTTTTTCGCAAGTTTGTGGCAGGCTTCAGCCATTCAAGCCAAGAGCAATTGTGAATCGAGGACCTGCAACCTGCATAGGGGTAAATAAGACACAAGGACACATGTATTTTAGGTTAATGGGCTAAAGAAGGCCGCAAATTTATTGGTTACAGCATGTGAGTGGTATTGGCTTAGGCACTGGATCAAACAACCTATATATGACCCCACCCTGTGCAGCGGGTGGGGGGGGCATTTGAAGGTTAACAACCAGTGGGAGGAGCTTGTTGATGCAAATACAACTGGAAGCTTCCCCTGATGTCACAGGGGGCGTGCCATGGCTCTAGCCACCAGCAGGGTATCAGACAGGATCCACAACGACCGGATTCCTTTAACGGAATACCCAAAAGGGGAGGGGTAGATGATGGCCACACCCCGCCTACCAACACACAACACATATTCCAATGCCTAACCTCCAATACCGGAAAAGTTGTGACGATTTGCTATGAGGCAGGCGAGACACCAAGAGGCTGGTGCCAATTTGCCAAATGGATAAAAATTCCTACCAGGCCCCCTAATCTACCAGGGCAACCAACCAAAGTCCATAGCAAGGTCAAGAGCATAAATATGACCTAAAGGGAGGACGGGCAGGTGATCTGATGACTCCAGGAAACCGAATGAGATGCGGGGATGCTGCGGCCACTTGAATCCGGCTAGAGCCCGCCCCCGAGCCAACCCTATTGGCTTGTCTGACGGGCATGTCACGGCAGCCGGGAAAATGACGCAGGGAGCCGAATACGCAAGGGGGATGAGGGTGATCTGCTTTGGTTGCCCATAAACTTTTCCCCAGTGCCTCCAGCCTCCTTGCCTGCTTGTATTTCCTGATTTTTTTTGGTGGGGGAGAAGGCCCATGGCTAGTGTTACATTATCATGTCTTCCCCTGTGCGGACACTGGGGAAGGCTGCAGAGCACAGAATACAGTGGTACCTCGGGTTACATACGCTTCAGGTTACATACACTTCAGGTTACAGACTCCGCTAACCCAGAAATAGTACCTCGGGTTAAGAACTTTGCTCCAGAGTGAGAACAGAAACTGCGCCGGCAGCAGGAGGGCCCATTAGCTAAAGTGGTGCTTCAGGTTAAGAACAGTTTCAGGTTAAGAAAAGACCTCCGGAACGAATTAAGTTCTTAACCTGAGGGACCACTGTACATTCAAAGCCCTACACCACAGCCAAACCAATGTCACCAAAAAGAATGGACCTCCGGAACGAATTAAGTACATAGCCAGAGGTACCACTGTGCTGGTGAGATGGTTTGCTGAAGGAAAGGAAAGGCACTGACAAACCCCTCAGCCTCCTCAGAAAGCAAATGCAGTGGTACCTCAGGTTACAGACGCTTCAGGTTACAGACTCCGCTAACCCAGAAATAGCACCTTGGGTTAAGAACTTTGCTTCAGGATGAGAACAGAAATCATGCAGCGACGGCATGGCAGCAGCGGGAGGCCCCATTGGCTAAAGTGGTGCTTCAGGTTAAGAACAGTTTCATGTTAAGAAAAGACCTCCGGAACGAATTAAGTTCTTAACCTGAGGGACCACTGTACATTTAAAGCCCTACACCACAGCCAAACCAATGTCACCAAAAATCATCTCCTCTAATGTCTCTTCTTAATTATTTGTTAGGAAATGGTTTGGGGCATGTTTCTATGTCCAGTACACGTAGCTAATTCTGTTTTCTATTGTTCAGTTGTGAATCACTTTGGGAAGAACAACGATCCTAAAAGGCAACATACAAATTGCCAAAATAAAATAATAAAGAAATAGTTGTAGGAGCATCAACCTGCATCCACCCTACCAAAGACTCTTGTGCTGATTTTTGAAGGAAAGGAGGAATGGAGGGCAAAGACAGAGGTTTCTGCAAAGCTTTGCCCCATCCACACCTTCTGTTGGTTGGTTGGTTGGTTGGTTTGGTCAGTACACAAATGGCAGAACTTAATATCTTTCCAGAGCCCAATTTAGGTTTTGAGGGTTGTTTTATTTGTAGTTAAGAGTTATCTAGCCAGTGGCATAGCGTGGGGGGTGCAAGGGGGGGCGCGCACCGGGCGCAACATCTGGGGGGCGCGCGCTCGCATTCGCAGCTCTCTGCCCCCTGCTAAAATCCATGGGTTAGGGGGCGCAAATTACTTGCCTTGCCCCGGGTGCTGACAACCCACGCTACGCCACTGTATCTAGCAAACTAGAATTGAAGGAGGGCATGTGAGGCAAACATTAATCCTTGATTATCAGTTTTGGAAATCATTGCTTATTTTACTTTTTGAAATATTTCTCATGGTTTTCAGACAAAACTTGAAATGATCCTTAGGAGAGAGGGGGAAAACTTTGTATTTTCTTATACCATGTATTGAGCCTAAAAAGTTTATTTCCGTAAATAAATGCATATTTATTTGTTTATCATTTGTTGATCAGAAAAGAGAAAACCCAGTAAGGATGATATTCAAAAATGTATTTGAATAAATTAACGTAGAAGATGACAGATTGTGCAACGTGGATAGTAGAGAAATAGTATGAACCCATTCTGTTTCTTTTATGTATTTTGTTTTGATTTCATTGTTAAATTATTTCAATTTAAATTGAAATTTTGTTCATCATATAGGTATATATTTTATGTGAGTTTGAGTTAAAGAAAATAATTATTAATAATGATAAGATAGGAGGGAATTGCCCTACCCAGGAACCTCCAGATACCACATCACAAACCTCTGAAGGTAACCAAAGTTGGAGAATGCTGTTGTAGGGATTACAAATAATTATCAATACTAATGAATTCATTTATTGCTTTTTATTTATCTGCTGCCTTCTGTCAAAGGATAGATGGCAACACATTTAAAATCGATTGAACGTGTAATTTGTTACTCGCTCGATGCCCCCGTTTTAGTGGTCTAATTTTCATAGTGGAAATGTACTGATTAAAAAAAACGTGATTGATGTGGAGTCCTAATGTTCTCCCTTGAACTGTCCTTACCAAAGTAAAACGTACCCATCTTATGTGACAGAACTGAGAATTAAACCAACTGACAGCTTAAGTTCAAAACAAGGCCCTTCTGCTTATAATTGGTGCGATTCTGCTGAATATTAATGGCTTTTTAAAAATATTATGAGTCACTCAAAATGGATAACTTTTCAAGAAGCTTAGGCACAATCCCTCAGAGATCACAGGTTCATTTCAGTGGGGCCTGCACAGGAGAAATTCTTAGAGGCTTGCTTCCAAAATATAGAGCATTTTTTCTTTCCTTTGTCAAATTAAGCAAAGTTAGATAGCAGATTTCCATTGACTTAGAAGAGGACACTCAATGAATTGGAAAATGATTTCATATATTATTGGCCGTCTGCTACATCTTCATTTATTTCATAAGTGTATCTCTCAAGAACTATTACCTCCTTTGTCTTCTTTACTTATGCAGCATGAATACACTATGAGCTTTACTTGAGTGCTATCTGTTCCTTTCTGTAGTTCTAAGTCAGGCTGTAACAGATTGTGACAGATACTGTTTTATATTACTGGTCTAAAATCTGTTCTTTCCAGTCAAGTGGATATATATGACCTTGAAAGGGACTAGATAATGTGTCATGAGAAGTGAAGTACATTTTTAAATGGTGAAATCATTGCTACCTCTTCTGTCAATAAGAGTATTTCATATATGTGGAATAGGTAATTGCTTTGCCTTGGTGTTTCAGAGCCACAAGTGGGGTCCCCCCCCCGGTTAATGACTTTATTTGTTAATTAAATTTATATCCTTTCTTCCCTCCGAAATGAGTGCAGGATAGCATGATGAGAGCAGGCCTTTGAGTTTTTTAAATGAATTACTTCTCCCCTCTCCCTCTTGCTCTCAACCACTGAAATTTCTTACCTTCCCCCACCCCCTTTGTTATTCCCAGTTGTATAGTGATACCTTCTGAAATGCTTGCTTCTGACTGCACATCTTCGCCTTGATTGGATGCAAAGACTCTCCCAAAGAGGTGTCACCATTTAAACTGCTAGTGTGAAATATGAACCCTCTTGAAGAAATTGAAAGTATAGGGCAGGGGTCAGCAAACTTACCGTGCCTTGGGCCAGTGTCTCCAGCGCCGATCGCACGGTGGGCTGGAGGATGGGGGAGCACATGCCCATACGTTTGCGCACACACTATTTCAGGCGCACTTCCGGGTCGGAGGAGCACCGGAAATAGCTTATGCGCATGTGCATGGGCCTCCTCTGACGTGGATGTGCACCGCAAATAATGCTTGTGCATGCACAAATAACACTTGTGCATGTGCACAAGCTATTTCTGGTGCTCCTCCGACCCAGAAGTGGAAGAAGAGCTGGCGGCGGGTGTCTCTGCGGGCTGGATAAACGAGTCCCTTGGGCCTTATCCGGCCTGCAGACCTTAGTTTGGGGACCCCTGGTGTAGGGGAATGGCTGTAGATCATTGGTACAGCACAGGTCCTGCATGCAAAATGTCCTAGGTTGAATCCCTCATGTCTCCAGGTAGAGTTGGGAAGGATTCCTACCTGAAACACCTCAGAGCCACTGCCAGATAGTGTTGAGCATGCTAGACATGATGAATCAATGATCTGACTTGGCATTAGGTAGCTCCGTAGGTTCCTCTGCTTGATTTCCCCCATCCTCTGACTTCCTCTGTTCTAATCTGTCACAAACAACACAAACACTTGGGCATCGCATTATCACATCATTCTGCTGTGAGAAGGTCTGTCACTTACCTGGTGCCTCACCAGCTGATGCCATTGCTCCAGCTCTGGGAAAAATAAAAAATAAAATCCCAGAGCTTTGTTCCTTCACATTTCTCCTCTGTTCTACAAAGAACCATGCTGCAAGATACAGGAACAGAACTCTGGCTTGTATATGATGCTTTTAGAATGGCTTCGGATTTCTCATACTTGCTAAATGATTATCACACAAGTGGCAAGGGGACAGTGTCTCTTCTTGGCAACCCATCATAAGAGATCCTTTATTTGTGTTATTTTCTTTTTAATTTTTTTAAAATTAAAGTTTTTCTGACAGAAAAAGGAGTAAAAACTAGAAAAAAACTTACAACCACAATCATTTTTTTAAATTTTTATTAATAAAATTTTCAAATTTAACAATAAAAGAAAAACATTCCATTTGAATTATACATCCAATTCTAATCTTTCCACTTTCAGACTTCCTTCAGTCTATTTGGAAATTTTCATGTTTTCAACAACCACAATCATTCAAAATAATTCAAATTACAAACACAATCATTTTACTTTTATATCACATTCTCAATTAATTTCCAAATACCACCCTCTACTTCCCTCCCCCCCATCCGACTCCCCCTTACCCATGTGAGATCTTATTGGCATTTGTATTATTGTTTCTTGTTGTATTAGCAGTTATTTATACTTAATAGTCATATCCTTTATAATATCATCTTGTATCCTTGCGAGTCTTTCCTTTTATGTTTATGTTAAACTTAATTTCTATATCCACATTTTTTCATATATTTCTCTACACACTCTCACTCTCTCTTAATTTTTTTCTTGGGGCAGCTCCTAACTGATGCCGTTAATTTTGCCATCTCCATAAACTCACAGATCTTAATTCTCCATTCTGATAATTCTGGTATTTTTCCTGTTTTCCTTTTTTTTTTTTTTTTTTTGCTGCTAATAATCTAGCTGCTGCTGTCACATAGAGGAATATATTCTTTTTATCTTTGGGGATATAGTTGGTTATTAAGCCTAACAGATATGCTTCTGGCTTTTTGAGAATTGGTCCAAAATTGTTTAATCACCTTACACCCCCACCACATATGGTGCATTGTTCCCACCTCTGCTTTACATCTCCAACAAAAGTTTGAATATTTTTTACAGATCTTTGCCAATTTTACTGGGGTGAGGTACCAACATTTTCATTATATTTTCTCTTATCAAATAACAAGCTGTGAAATTTATGTCAACACTCCATAATTTTTCCCACCTATCGAAATGTATTGTCTTGCCCAGATCTTGTGACCACTTTATCGTTGTTTCTTTTATTACTTCATTTTTCAATTCCCACTCAAGGAGTAGATGGTACATTTTCAATATAATTAATTTTTTTTTTATTGCTTTGTTTGTGTTATTCTTAGGGTCTGATGTGGCAGATTTTGATGGGAAGAGTTTCCTACTCTACAGATTTAACCCCAAATCCACCACAGCTCTGAAAGACATAATTTCTCTGCAGTTCAAAACGATACAAAGAGATGGGATTCTGTTACACAGAGAAGGACAGAATGGAGATCACATCACCTTGGCATTAGTTAACGGAAAGCTTTCCTTGCTCATCAACATAGGTATCAAGTGCAAATTCATACTGCACACCTACTTAGTAATCTGCTTATTTTAAACTAACTAACTAAATATATATATAAGTTCACTGTCTTCATTGTTTCTTCCAACAGACCTAACAGTTTGTTTTTCTCCTCTTGAAGGTGATGCTAAAATATATTCTGCTGATGCCCAGGTTAATATCACTCTGGGTAGCCTATTGGATGATCAGCATTGGCATTCAGTCCTCATTGAACATTTCAATAATCAAGTGAACTTTACAGTTGATAAACACACTCACCATTTTCATGCAAAGGGAGAATTCAATTATTTGGACCTTGATTATGAGGTGTGAAAACTATCTTTCATTTATTAGACTTATTATTTTGTTATGTAAATGCAATTATGAAACAGAAGGAGATGGTGAGCTGCTTAGGGAAGTGTTTCAGCATTCAGACTCTTGTCGAAGCTTGAAATTAAAGACTTTTGCTAATGCTTTGCTTACATATGTGCCAACCCTTGACTTTTCTGCTTTGGTGTCAATGCCCAAATGTTCCTTTTGTAATTGTAACGTTTACACTCTACTAGGGGACATCCTGCCACTTAGGTGGTACAGCTTTGCCATGCAGGACAGGGGATGTGAAGGGGCGGAGGAAGGGGGTGCAGTAGGGGCAGTTCACCCCATGTGGCACCACTGAGGGGGCACTCACCGCGGGGTCTGCAGCATGCCCGAGCCACACGTCTCTCCTGGGAGTGACGCGGTGGCTTGAGCGCCCGCAAGCTCCACGCTGCCCCAAGCGGTCCGCCCGCCACCTCCCCCTCAGCTGTAGGGCAGCTGTGGGAGGAGGCAGGCAGACTTCTCGGAGGCCCCACAGAGCATCCTGCCCTGGCCGGTGCTACCCCCGCTGGCGGCTGGCCCCATCCCTGGGTGCAGGGCTTGTGCGCTGCCCCAGGCACCCGATCGGCTTCCTCCGCTGCTGGGGAAATGAACAGAGAGCAGATACAATAGGGTTACCAGACGTCCCCGGTTCCTGGGGACAGTCCCCAGATTTGCAAATCTGTCCCTAGGAAACGTGGCAGCGGCAGCCTCAGCAGCCCGGAGCCAGCCTGTTAGTGCAGTTGGCTCTGGCTGGCTTCAGGAGCTGCTCACTGCTTGCTGCCATGGCGCACGCCATTTTTCCTGCGCCACGGCAGCAAGCAGCTCCTGAAGCCAGCCAGAGCCAACTGCATTACCAGGCTGGCCACTCCTGGGCAACAGCCACCCGCCCGTGACTTCCGAGCCTCCCCTGATCTGTCAAAACAAAAGGGGAGGGAGATCAGGGAAGGCTCGGGAGTCACAGGTCGGCGGCGCACCATTGCCCAGTTTTTAGAAAAAACTGTGCATTTATGATTCACAGGGTGTGAAAGAAGGGCTTTGCACCTTTATACAATATGCATGTGTGTTTGGGCCCAGGGTCTTTTGCCTCACCATCCCCACTACTGACTCCCTGTTGCTACTCAATAAATAAAAGTGTCCCCGGATTCATTGAAAAAAATCTGGTAACCATAAGATACAACAGTTCATAAAAGGCAGGTTTAGGTGGTGATAATAGATTGCATCTTGCACATCAGTGCGGTGTACACTTCAGATAAATCAGAGGCTTTGGTAGTTTCATTTGCCAGTCATCCCTTTCCCCACCTGCTGGTAAACCAGCAATGCTGCTCATTACGGCAGGCAGGGGAGGGGGGTCACATGTGGGGACCGGGAAGGAAGAGGCAAGAGATACTGTGCTGTTCAATGAACCAACAGTTTAAAGCAGCACTGGAGCTCGCCAAAGTGGTGATTCTATAGCAGGTTTGGGGAACCTTTCGTCAACCCTGACAATTGCCCATATTGGCTGGGAATGGCGGCAATTGGAATCCAATATCTGGGGGTCCACAGGTTCCCCATCTCTGGCCGACACCAAGGTGAGGTTGGGTCCTTGTGAAAGAGAGTCAGTTTCCCCTTGCACGGGGGCATTGCTGCTTTTATCCTGGATCCTATCAAACAAATTTA
Source organism: Podarcis gaigeae (assembly GCF_964106915.1). Taxonomy (NCBI): domain Eukaryota; kingdom Metazoa; phylum Chordata; class Lepidosauria; order Squamata; family Lacertidae; genus Podarcis; species Podarcis gaigeae. Next base: position 10,304,677 of record NC_139687.1, on the reverse strand, counting down.
TGGGAGTATGGGAGCTTTGGCGCTAAAGTGACATTTGCCCACTCCCCCCGCAACCTCTTAGCACTGGACAGCTTCCTTGCCACGCCCAAAACTGTTCCCTTATAGTTAAATTATATGGGAGAGTCCATTACTTCAAGAGCTCAGTGTGCAAACCCTAGCGCACGCAGCATAGTGAACATGCTTTCAATGTGTAGCTAACATAAGAAATAACAGTAAATACATTTGTTTAAATGTGTGCTTATGCTGTATTATTAATTTGAACATTTCAGATAGATTTCAGGTAAGTAGTTGCCATGGTCACATGAAAGACTGATACTGTAAGTTAAATAAGTATAATTATATATGGTAATAATATAAATATATTTTTATCATTTTAAAAAGTATTAAGTAATGTGGGAAAATAAAGGAAGATTGAGAAGACATTTATATAAACGGAATTACGTATGAATAGTGCATCCTTACTTAAGAGTAACCCCATTGAACATAGTGGGGCTTAACATCTAAGTAAAGATTTGTCAGATTGCACTGTACTGTTATATAAATGTTAACTTCCAAAGAAAGGCACTTTTTTATTGAAATGATTGAATAAAACTAGCATTGTCAGAAAATAAAAGCACATTTATTTAAAAGGTATTTCTTTGGCCTCTTACTTTTTGTGTTATTTCTGAGCTGTGTTTCTTAACCTATATTTTAAGTTAATGCATTTGACAATTGAAAAGAAATAATAATGAAAAAAAAGATTGATTCTCAATTGACCAATATGGAGCTACCGCTGTGCCATTGTTAACATTTTTTATCATAAACGTTGCAAGCAGATTGTCAGAAAATTACTTAATACGATTATTGATTTTTCTTCTCTTTCTAAGCTCAGCTTTGGAGGGATTCCAGTACCTGGAAAATCAGGGCTGTTACCATGGAAAAACTTTCATGGGTGTTTTGAAAATCTTTATTACAATGGTGTGAACATTATTGATTTGGCCAAGAGACATAAACCTCAAATCAACATTATGGTAAGAAAAGTTGGGTTGGGGAGCACCTTGACTTGTATAACAATGTTCCAATCACAGTCTAAGGCTGCAAACCACAAATCAGTTAGCTCGCTTTATGTAGGGTGCAAGCCCTAAGATGATTTAATTTTAGAAAGTTCATAGCAGGAAAGTTTCCTATTGCATCCTTCACCGTTCAGCCACTTGCACCCCCCCCCCAAATTTTTCTCTGGATCATGTTGCGATGTGAACAGACGTTAGGAGAGGATACATTTCTTAGATATGATCCTTCCTTCCGCATGTTTGAGAGTTCAGCAGCCTGCTATCCCTTTGCAGCCTAAAAAGGAAGCTTAGATTAGGTAGTTTTAGCATTTTAGTTTAAGTTATCCAGGATGTTTCATGGCACAAACAAAATATTATTGTAAAAGGTAAAGAAAAAAGCATTTACTCACTCAGAATACTTGTTGAAGAGTAACAGATACAGCAGCTTTGTTCAGGCAGGCTTAAAATGGTAATTCAGTTTCAAAGACTTGCTTAGGTCGAGCTTAAAATGTAGTTTGTGTTAGGATATTTCCGTTCCACCTTAAAAGGGAGCAGGCTATGTGAGTCACAGAGTCTGCGTAATTCCTGTTCACAGGATGTTTCTGTTGTGTCTTTGCTTTCGTTTCTCTCTGCCTGAGCAGACCGAAGCAGGCAGTCATGTTTTTTCTTTGTTCTGACCAACGCTGAATAAACTTCTAAATGATACTCTCCTGCGTGCAACTTTCGCTGTGCGAATTCTGCTGATAGAGTGTGTGCATCAGTTCTGGAATGTAGCAAGCTATTTTCTGGAGCTCGTGTCACTAATTGCTGATACTGTATCTACGGGAGATCGATGGATCGTCCGGAGGCGACGTGGGGGCCATGATGGGCCATATCTCCCTGGCAGTATCCCAACAGTTTGAGCTTGGAGGTCAGAGTCTGTAGATGTCACATTGCTGATAGAGCGGAAAGAGATGGAAATATATGAATATGGTGTGCCCAGGCAGATAGGAGAATATATAGCTATGCACTCCCCCTGTCAGGGCACAGTGGGCGTGTCTCTCACAGAGTTCTGTCTAGGAAGTTTCCAAGAAAACTCTGTGAACTTCAGCTCCTCTCATTTGCCTTTCTAGCAAAACGTAAATTGTTGGTTTGACTGCAATTCAAGTATCCTGCAGATCAGGAGGCCCTTCTGAACAACGTAGGATGGGATAGGGTTTCTTGGGTTGCTGGGAGAAGGAGGAGGTAAGAAATGTCATTTCTGCGAACTTCTTTAAGTTAAATGATTTTAGGAAGAAAATATGACTTCAGCTGATTGCACTCCCTCAGAAGCCCTCTACACTTCATCTCCCATTGTGGACCCAACACCCCAAGAGGCTTTGGCGTAGGGCCACATTGAGAAAGGCTCAGGAAACTTTCCTGCCATGAACTTTCTTAACATATATTGGGTTCCAAGCCAAGACAACTGTGCTCCATTACCTCCATTTGCATGAAAGTGGCTTACATTTAAGTACCCTCTTTTAATTGGGTTATGGATTAAGCTGTAAATCACGATGGAGAAGCTAGCATTATTGACTCTCTGTATGCAGAAACTCCAAGGAGAGGAGGGCATGGAACAAATGGTGGAAACTGACCCAGTTCTTCCATCATTCCAAAGTAACATAAATACGGGATGGAGACAAGATTAATGTAATCCCTAATGGTGAGAACAGTGTGTCTTGTTTTGTGTTGACCTTGTTGTTGTTGGCATCCATCAGTCTTGAGAGACAATGGAATGTTTCTCTTGGGGTGAAGTCAAACCACTGTGATCTCCCTGGGGCGCAAGCCTGGTCAGTGTGTATGGAGATCCTGGGCTACCCAGATGACAAGATCTGTTTCTTGGCCTTGCTGATGTGGTCCAAAGGAAAGCAGAGGAATATGTTTGGCATAGAAAAGAGGACAAGGAGTTGCAGCTTAATTACAGCTGGAAATGACGATTAAGGAGTTAGCTGCAACTTTTGGATTGGATTGTGTCTGGATGATGTTGGCTGTGGTTACAATGAACAGCTAAAAACCCAGTCTTAATAAGCTTTATTGTTTTCAGTACTTTCTCTGATAATAGTTCCTCATTTATTTAGAATCCCTTTCTGCAGCTGTGGATCTATGTGCCCCACCCCCGCCCCCATGAGAACTATTATATGTTGTTGTTATCTGCAAAGTACAAGAGAGGCAAAATATACCTTCTTCTGTGCCAGTCTGTTATCCACATCAACAAGACTCTAGGGCTCGTTCAATTGTTGTGTCTATGTGGAAACTACAGTGGTACCTCAGGTTACAGACGCTTCAGGTTACAGATACTTCAGGTCTCCGCTAACCCGGAAATAGTGCCTCGGGTTAAGAACTTTGCTTCAGGATAAGAACAGAAATTGTGCAGCGGCGGCACGGAGGCAGTGGGAGGCCCCCTTAGCTAAAGTGGTGCTTCAGGTTAAGAACAGTTTCAGGTTAAGAACAGACCTCCAGAACGAATTAAGTTCTTAACCTGAGGTAACACTGTACTGAAAATTGCCTCCTCTTGCTGGTGTTTCATGCATTGTCTTTAACATTTTGAAAGGTGCTAACTCACTTTCTCCCACCAGAAAATACCACATTTTTTGCTCTATAAGACTCACTTTCCCCCTCCTAAACAGTAAAAGGAAATGTGTGTGCGTCTTATGGAGCGAATGCAGGCTGCACAGCTATCCCAGAAGCCAGAACAGCAAGGGGGATTGCTGATTTCACTGCGCAGCAATCCCTCTTGCTGTTCTGGCTTCTGAGATTCAGAATATTTTTTTTCTTGTTTTCCTCCTCCAAAAACTAGGTGCGTCTTGTGGTCTGGTGTGTCTTATAGAGCGAAAAATACAGTATATCCCAGAACACAAAATCAAATAGGGTAGCACCTTCATGGCTGCCCCCCAAAGGTCTGCATTTCAAGGGCCCTCTTATCCCAGGCCCCATCTGCATTATATATTTAAAGCACTACAATGCTGCTTTAACAGTCATGGCTTCAGCCAAAGAATCTTGGGAATTAGTTTGTTAAGGGGGCTGAGAGTTGTTAGGAAAATCCCTAGCCCACTCAGAGAACTATAATCCCCAGAATTCCCTGGGAACAGGTAAGGTAAAGGTAAAGGTAAAGGTACCCCTGCCCATACGGGCCAGTCTTGACAGACTCTGGGGTTGTGCGCCCATCTCACTTAAGAGGCCAGGGGCCAGCGCTGTCCGGAGACACTTCCGGGTCACGTGGCCAGCGTGACAAAGCTGCATCTGGCGAGCCAGAGCCGCACACGGAAACGCCGTTTACCTTCCTGCTGGTAAGCGATCCCTATTTATCTACTTGCACCCGGAGGTGCTTTCAAACTGCTAGGTTGGCAGGCGCTGGGACCGAGCAGCGGAGCGCACCCCGCCGCAGGGATTCGAACCGCCGACCTTTCGATCGGCAAGTCCTAGGCGCTGAGGCTTTAACCCACAGCGCCACCTGCGTCCCCCCCTGGGAACAGGTAATGATGGTTAAACTGCTATGAATATTGTAGCTCTGTGAGGGGAATAGGGGTCTCCTAACAACACTCTAAACCCCTAACTAGCTACAGTTTCCAGGGTTCTTTGGCTGATGCCATGGCAGTTTAAAGCGATACCGTAGGGCTTTCATTGTATAGCGCAGATATGGCTTTAGTCCGTGAGCTGGAATGCAAGCCATTTAGCTACAATTCTTTCCGCTTCTGGAGACAGCAACAGCATCCTAGTTAATCCCAGGACTCCTCACTATCACCAACAGGCAAAAAGTAGGACAGGCCTGTGTTTTATTTGGCGCTTGCCACACATGGAATTTCCACACGAAACCACCAGCTGACGCAAAGAACCTGTGAGAGTCTTCTAACAATATGCTCAGAGACCATCTATTTCACCCTGAAAGCACTTACACAACAGCCTCCATCTTCTTCAAATCAGCCCTATATTTGTCCTGGGTTTGCCTGCAAAACCATTGACTGAGACATTGTAAAGGTTGTCATTGTCAGGTTTGGAGTTGTTGCTTTGCATTATTCCATCTGTATCCTGTAATGAAACAACCAGTTAGATTCAGATTTTATCACTTCATATCTAATTATCGATAGACATAGGCACTGAAAACTTGTTTGTTTATGAATTTACCCAATATTTTGTTTCTTTCATTTATTTCTAGGGCAACATATCTTTCGCCTGTTCGGAGCCCCCAATTATTCCAGTCACTTTTTTAAACCCCAATAGTTATCTCGCATTGCCCGGCACATCAGGGCATGATGAAATTTCGATCAGTTTTCAGTTTCGGACCTGGAACAACGAAGGGCTCTTACTGTCAAGTAAACTATATCAGACTTCAGGTGGCCTCCTCGTGTATCTGAGTGATGGGAAAGTTAAACTGAGCCTCTATAAACCAAGAAAGACACAGAGTGACATCAGTGCAGGTAACAGAAAGCAGGTGAAAAATAATTGTGATGTGATTACACTGAAGTGTCACATTCCAGAGATCCAATATAGCTGACTTCATTGTTTGTGGGGTTGTTTTGTGTGTGTGTGTGTGTGTGTGTGTGTGTGTGTGTGTATGTTTACACACCTTCCTTTTTTTCTTTCCCCCCTCACACAGAGTGTTCTATAAATGCTACACTGACCCAAGATTCATCTTGCATATGTGTTTTAAAAAACTAATCCAATCTGTTTCTGTGCTCTGAGCTGTCTGCTCCAATCTTGAATTTGTGTTCTGTTCTGCCCTATGTAAAACAAAGCTATGGGTTCCCCATCCATTCTAATGGGAAATCTAAACATGGCTATAGCTCTCCTCCTTTTGGGAGAAGTCGATGAAATCCGCAGGTGGAGGAGCCCTTTCAGAGTGGATGGGCAGAACAACCCAAACCCCAAATCAACTATGATGGGGAGGATAAAGTGAGTTGAAAGTGTCCCTTTACCCAGCCTCGCACCAGCAGTGGGGAGCCCCATTGCCAAGGAGTGACACAACATACCCACTCAAACAGAACTCTAAAAAATGGGGCATTTGGGGTGTTGGGAGTCGGCAGACCTGCATCAGCACAGGGTTTTCTGGATCCTTTGCTGATCCTGCTGCCATCATATCCCTGGGAGCTGAAGGATCTGTTTGGGATCTGGAACAATGTGCCCCCGCTTTCTGCCCTGGCTAGCACGAGGAGCAAGGTTGTGAAGTGGCAGCAGTTCACCACTTCACCAAACCTCACCAAAGTAGTCCATAGATTTGAAGTGACTCCTAAGCATGGCCTTCACACACACTTATTGTCAAAGCTTCTGATTATCCAACTACTTTGAATTCTTACCAAGATATTTGGACAAAGGAAAGTGTGGTGTACTGTCTATACTCTTATAGTGCTTACTGTAGTATATAAAATGCACTAGACGGAATGTAGACACTTCTGCTGGTCCGCTGCTGAAGGCAGAATGCTGAACTACCCAATTTGCATCCAGCCAGCTAGACCACACATTCAGTGAATCCTTGTAGGGCTTATCCCCTTCCCCATAATGGTGCTTTCTTTTAAACCTAGCTTTTTACATGGGTATTTGGGACTAGCTGGTGGTACTGTTGGATTACGATTTGGCTACTGATTTATTTTACTGTTGACGGGTTGTGTTTTTATGCTGATATGTTTTGTTATACCTATTGCTGCTGTTTGTGAAATTGTAGGCCAATCTGAGATGGGATAGAACGGGATATAAATGTATAAACACCTGAATGGAGCGCCACACATACTCTGCACACACAGAGAGTTCTGCCAATGTGTTTGGTAACAATAAGTAGCAATGGTTTCTTATTGTATGGACAGAGCCCTCCACTCATATAACTACAAAGGTAGAGGCTTCAATATTTTGATGAATAAGTGTAGGGGAAGTATGGAGCCCACTGCCCTAGCCCTATGTGCATTCACTGATCTCATGTTTGGAACACTGGCATGGAACATGTAGTCTAGCACTCTGCCTCCAATAGCATTCTGTTTCCAATCAGATGTGCCTGGAAAGATCTGCAAGCCTGAGCAAGCCTGAGCAAGACTCTGGTCCCAGCAAGGTCAATCTTACATTTGACAAACGATGTTCAGTCTTAGAAATATCAATGAGGCATTTCTTCCTAAAACCAGAAGTCCCTAATGCATGCACCCTGTCTGTCATTAAGCTCTTGCCTGGATCTAAGTTTCTCGTCTTATTTAAAGCATCTGTGCCCTATAGAAAGCATGATGAAATCCCCTTTTCAAAAGAAAACAGGATCTGCATCTCAACAATTACTTACAGCTCTCCATAATGAACGGTAACAGCAGTGTAAAATTTGAAATAATTGACTGGTTGCCAGCAGCAATCCAGTATCATGTTGAAGATTTACATAGAGCGTTCATCCCAGAATGGAGGCTTTGACATTGATTTTAGTAGCAGCAGGATCAGCTTCAATGTATGCTAACCAATTCAAATAAATAATGCAGAGAGTGTGCCAATTTATGACTAACAGGCTTCCCTGAGCTCACCATCTGAAAATGTTAATTCCACGTTAAGAGTGTCACTGATGTGCAGTTTACTGTGATGTATCTGACTTCCTCCAGAGCAGTTTAAATCACAGTGCAATTACAAGCATGTTAATGACACAATCTGAGTTCAGCGTCTCTTTAACAGGTTTCTGGAATGCGCTGTCATTTCCAACTGGCTTTCTGATACGCTATTCTGACAAACTGCTGAACTACAAACACAAATCAAAATCTCTAAAATATTCTTCAACAACTTGAAAATCCAAACAACAAAAAATCAAAGTGCTACATTAAAGTAGACTTTATGTTAATTTTAATGTGACTAAGGCAATAGCCCTGCGCGGTTGCAAATGTAAGTTTATGTTTGCTTAGGCAACTGCAGCATGTTAAATCTTTCAATAAGACTCCTGCTTTCCTCAGCAAAAAGTTATCTAATGAAACCATACAGTGAACTTCCCCCCCCTTTGTACATTTGAAGTGTTTATTGTAGCTACACTCATTGGAGCAAATCAAGTCTGCAAGTAGAGATTGAGTAATTAAATTATGAATGGTTGGACAGTTTTGTTCCCCCTACAGGCAAAGACTTATGACCTGGCTTTCACACATACAGTATGTGATAATTAAATCAGAGCATATTACTTTGAGCACAGCTCTGAGACTTCATTACCAGAGATTTATAAAGATTTCTTTGTCCACATAAAAACAGAGGAAAATGGCACATATTAATTCATGAATGATTAACTTACAATAAACCAAGACCTTCTGTTGCAGAAGGGTTGTTTTTATCTAATGATCCCTATGCAACCTCTTTTGTGAGTTGGCCATCAAATGTTTGGAAAGATGGAGGTTTTAAAGCAAGAAACTAAGACAAATATAACTTCAGCTAAATGATGGCTCTGAAGTTTTAAGAAGGCCAAAAGTCTGTGCTGTTAGAATTTTCATTAAGCTCTAGAGTTTTACCAGACTTTGCCAACTGCAATGGTGGAAGCAACGTGGTCTTCCAACAGAAATATGGTAATTTTGTGTGAGTTTGCACCATCTACCAATTAATCGTGACATCCTGGCAAAGAGGTTTGAATTACATACAATGCTTCATCATGAATGCTTTGTAGCTGAAACCAAGCATAGCTAAACCAAGCAAAGGCAATCCAGGTGAATTTATTCATATGTTGTCTAGTACTCCCATTGGCAATGGCAAACTTATGGAATACATTTTGCAATATTCTATGAGTGAATGCATTGAATGTGATGCATTAATTTGCTCCAGTGTCTGGTGAACAGTTTCACACTTTGCTTCCATCCTATTAGAATTTGCTGTCTCGGTTCACTGCTAGTCAAAACATTTGACAGATACATGCATGCTTGAATATATTTCAGTGGGACTTCTGAAGAAGCACACTATAAAATGAGACTCAAAATTACAAATATCTGCTTCTGATTATTGAGAATATTGTGTTAATATTCCCCCATGAGATGTTACACCAACCCACATTGCTGTTCGCAATCTTTTTTCAAATGCTTTCTTTCTTTTAGGTGCTGAATTACATAATGGACAGTGGCATTCTGTATCTTTGTCAGCTAAAAGAAACCGCGTAAGCTTAGTAGTAGATAATGAGTCAACATCTTCCTCTCATGCATCAATACCTATACAGATTTTTTCAGGAGACACTTACTACTTTGGAGGTAAGATGCATTTTGTTGTTGCTGTTGTTTCTGACCAAAGGTTGCTGACTTGGGTATGAATTTTGCAAATGCATTAATGGTGTTTTGTTACAGAATATTGGCAAGCAACATGCATGTTAGGCCTTAAAATAACACAAGTTCAACTTCATTTCCCGTGCAAGCCATTAGTATTTTCTGAAATTCTGTGTTTACACAGGATAATTGAAAACAGCTATCAATTGTTGTTGACTTTAGTGGATATCGTGATTGCATCTTCAGGCTATTAGTCAGATAGAGATGGAATCTTAAAGCATTTTAAGGAGATTTCTGCTATATTTTACGTAATACAAATTAACTGCTTTACTGCCCAATAATTGTAGTTGTCATTTTATGGTTGATCCCATTGCCTTTGCTTCTATATCACCTAGATTGTAATTTATAGTAGCATTATTGGGAAACCATATGAGCAACCGGGCAAAAAATATCCATAGTACTTTTTCCTAAGATATTACAATATTGTCAAATGCTGTGCTAAGCAGAATGTGCATGTACAATGAATAGAAATGTCACTGGCATCTCTAGGAGTGGCTTGAGACATACTAAACCAGAATGGAGTGAGGCAAGTCTATGAGGTTCATCTATATTATCCCATTTCTTTTTAGAAAGCAAAAACTGAGCCCATCCATGTTCTTTGTGGGAAAATGTGTGTGCGGTCTCTGTTCTTGGGAAATACATGTATTGTCTTCACACCTGCTGCACATACATCTCCTATGAGAGGAGACGTGCCTGTTCAACTTTGGGCATTGTGAACAAGAAATGAGAATGAAGCACAGCTCACTGTATTTCCTCTGGGTGTAACTTTTGGGTTGCCTTTTTTAAGAACCAGAACGCTCAAAATGGTACTAAGGCTTCACCCTCCCCTCCAATGTTATACCCTGTAATTGTGAAATGTCCATAATAGCATTGTAATTTGTTGGTTGTATACTGAACATGAGTTTATAAATTTAGCATAAAGTATTTTAGGGTGGGATGCAGGTAGCGCTGTGGGTTAAACCACAGAGCCTAGTACTTGCCGATCAGAAGGTTGGCGGTTTGAATCCCCACGACGGGGTGAGCTCCCATTGCTCAGTCCCTGCTCCTGCCAACCTAGCAGTTCGAAAGCACGTCAAAGTGCAAGTAGATAAATAGGTACCTCTCCGGCAGGAAGGTAAACGGCGTTTCCGTGTGCTGCTCTGGTTCGCCAGAAGCGGCTTAGTCATGCTGGCCACATGACCCGGAAGCTGTACGCTGGCTTCCTCGGCCAATAAAGCGAGATGAGCACCGCAACCCCAGAGTCAGCCACGACTAGACCTAATGGTCAGGGGTCCCTTTACCCTTTACCTATTTTAGGGTAGGGATGTAAGTTATGCTGAGGCCCGATGTCTCTGATGGGTTTAACTCATGCTTGCATGCATTAGGTCTTTGGTTTAATCCATGGTTTCTTCAGCTGCAGAGGTATTTGGGCTGCTTGATGAGGTGGCTTGAGAGTACAGTCATACCTCGGGTTAAATATGCTTCGAGTTGAGCGCGTTCGAGTTGCACTCCTCTGCAATCCGGAAGTAACGGAGCGCATTACTTCTGGGTTTTGCTGCTTGCTCATGCGCAGACGCTCAAAATAACATCACGTGCATGCGCAGAAGTGGCAAAAAGCGACACACGCATGCACAAACACGCCGTCGCTAGTTATATTTACCTCTAGATGCGAATGTGGCTTCAGAACGGATCCCGTTCGTATCTAGAGGTACAACTGTACAGGGCTAGGTTGATCAATGCTGGATATATTAGGGATGGCACCAGAAGAGAAGCAATGTGTGAGGTGGTCTCAATGGCGGTAGCACATGGCCGTGCGGGACAGTAATGTTTACCTGACCTCCCAGCAGCTGAGTCACTGCTGCTTACTGGGAAAGGTGCTGTTGCATTTGTACCATGCCAGCCTTCTCACTTGCTTCCTCCTCCATGCCATCCACTCCTGCTTGATGGGCAACAGTCCCCAGCAAAATACATTGTTTTCATGATTTGTTATCATTTTGTTCACCCACCCCACAATCTAAATGTCAGCACTTTAATTCCAGCTATCCTTATGACGTTTGTTGGGATTCATGCCCTCAGAAGGTGCCATCGTGCCTCTGAATTTCATCAAATTTTACCCTAACTCTTGTATATATATTTGGAGGGGGAAACATTTTTAAGATGCCCAGGGCAAAATTCTCTGAATCTATTTGCATGTAATTTGACAGGCCTTATTCACACTGGTAGGGCTAACATACCTGCACATTTCATTCACTTCTGTCAAAAAGACAAAAACAAGGTTATAACCATTTATTTATTTTAATTTCCTAATCAAAAAGGTTGAAAATTGACTGGATCTCAAAAAATGTAATGGCTTTCCTTGCAGAAGACTTATACAATCATTCTTCTGATATTAGACAGGAGTCATGCCCTCTGAAGGCAGGTATCTTACCTGAGGAGAGCAGTATGAATCTCTTATAAGAAAATTTATGCCAGGCACATTGGAAACTGAATTACTTACCCGTAACCCCAACCTCATTGAGAGAAAGCTTTGTGATCAAGACAGCAATTTGGACAGTGTAGTCCAAGCACTAATCTCTATTCAAACTGTTGTGGAAAAGTTAGGGAAGAATGCATGAAATCAGAAGTTAATCACTTCCGATTTGTAGCCCAGTCATGCACTCTGCCAGTGTGGTGTAGTGGTTAAGAGTGGTAGTCTTGTAATCTGGTGAACCGGGTTCGCTTCCCCACTCCTCCACATGCAGCTGCTGGGTGACCTTGGGCCAGTCACACTTCTCTGAAGTCTCTCAGCCTCACTCACCTCACAGAGTGTTTGTTGTGGGGGAGGAAGGGAAAGGAGAATGTTAGCCGCTTTGAGACTCCTTCGGGTAGTGATAAAGCGGGATATCAAATCCAAACTCTTCTTCTTCTCTTTCTAAAATAATGGCTGATAGTGCCTCCTCTTCCCTTCCCTTTCCCTTTAATCCAGGCACTATGGAATACAATGTTTTTCTTGTATCATCTCAGTTGTTCCATTTTTCCAGAAGTTGTTCTGTTGAGTTGTATTGTAAAATGCCAAGTTTGTGGTAGCTAGTTTTGTTTGCTTTAAATCTGGAAGACAGAATACTTAAAAGGTGTGGAGATTTGTTTGTCTCCCTCCCTGCATAGATGTAATTAGTATTCAAATTCTCTATCGTTTTGAGGTCAGGCAGCATAGTCATGCATCTCGAGGTGGGAGACAAGAAGGTGCCTCCACATCAGACCTTGTATTTTAAAAAGTAAGCAGCAAGGGAAGATTAATGATAAAAGAGAGAGAAAACCCAGCAAATTCATCAAATTCTATCATACATATTAAATGGTTTCTTTCACTATGATATATATGAACTTAGCACACTGGTCTGAAATCTGACCATCTTTTCTGTTAATAATGGTGGTGAATGATTTATTCTTTACCAAAAGAATCCTAGGACAAATTTTGTTATTGTATTGTTTTAGAGACAGATGCATATGAAGGAACCTTAGAGCGATATCTTTTTATATCATTATCTTTGCTCTGGAAAACAACTAAAAGTTAGAAAGCTAAAATTCTAAGCATTATCAAACTCTGCTTCCCTCCTAAATGGACTATTTTGAAATGACAGTGGAGCTGAACAGAAATATGTAGTAAGCAATGTTCCCTTATTGCAAGCCAATGGCCTTCCTGCGTTATGAGGATTTAGTTTCCAAAGGTGTTGAAAAGAGCAAAGAACCATTCCAGATCAGAGGATATATAATTGAGTACAGTTGTACCTCAGGGTACAGACGCTTCAGGTTAAAGATGCTTCAGGTTAGAGACCCCACTAACCCAGAAATAGTACCTCAGGTTAAGAATTTGCTTCAGGATGAGAAGAGAAATCACACGGCAGTGGGAGGCCCCATTAGCTAAAATGGTACCTCAGGTTAAGAACAGTTTCAGTTTAAGAATGACCTCCAGATCGAATTAAGTTCTTAACCCGAGGTACCACTGTACTTCAATTGGTCAAGTATGGCTTGCAAGCATGTCATTGTTGTTCCATCCTCTCTGAGGCCAGTAAGACATAGCTGCCTCCAAATGCGTCAAGGCAGTGTGAATGCCATGAAGCACACAGGAGTTTGGGGTCAGTGAGAAAGACACTGGGCTTGTATTCCAACTTGGCTACATGTAATTTTCACTACCCGTAAGAAATTCACCTTGTATCAGTGAAGATGGAGATTCTGTTATTGCAGGGGGTTGGACTCGGGATGCGGGTGGCGCTGTAGTCTAAACCACTGAGCCTATTGGGTTTGCTGATCAGAAGGTCGGCAGTTCGAATCCCTGTGACGGGGTGAGCTCCCGTTGCTCTGTCCCAGCTCCTGCCAGCCTAGCAGTTTGAAGGCACACCAGTACAAGGAGATAAATAGGTACCGCTGTGGTGGGAATATAAATGGTGTTCCGTGCATTCTGGTTTCCGTTACGGTGTCCCATTGTGCCAGAAGCCGTTTGTCATGCTGGCCACATGACCCAGAAAGCTGTCTGTGGACAAACGCTGGCTCCCTCGGCCTGAAAGTGAGTTGAGTGCCACAACCCCATAGTCTCCTTTGACTGCACTTAACCATCCAGGGGTCTTTTACCTTTTTACCTTTACCTGCAGGGGGTTAACTTTAAGTGAACAAGCCTCCAGTACTGTAACATTTTTTCATAGGGGAGTTCCCTTGATCGTTTTGGGTGCCATTTTGTGCAATGTATCCCACTCCACAATATCCTTTTGAGCTGAGGCAACCAGAACCATGTGCAGTATTCCGGCTGTGGCAGTACCAAAGAATTGTGTCTTACATTGGTAGTTTTCATTTCAGTTCCTTTCCTAAACACCTTAAAGATGGAATGCAGCTTTTTCACAGCTGCTGCATAGTGAGTCGACATCTTCATCGAGTGTCCACTATGACCCCAAAGTCTAATTCTTCTTTGTCCCCCCTTCATTTTAATTATAATTAGTCATGCACAATTTGCATTTAGATATATATATTTCCTGGTGTTATACAACTTAGGTATTCTGCTTTTATTTCACCTCGCCTGCAAAAGTAGGCTTCATCTTGAAAAGGGTTTCATTGAAAGTTATAAGGCTGGTTTCATCGTTAATGCAGGCTTAAGTTATTGCCTGCTAATATTATGAGACAACAAGTCATTTGACTAATATCACCCAAGAGGCAACAGTGTTTGATTAAAATCAAAGTAATGTCTTAGTACATCAGTCTTGAGGCAGCAATGTCCTGTAAGGAAAAAAAAATCAAGAAAAGAAGTAAGAGGCATCATTTGTCATCCCGAATAACCTATTAACATTTATAGTTCAAACTGGCAACTTCACCAAGGGCTTTCACTGTGGAACACAGTGTTACATAGAAAATGAAGAGTTACCAGTTTTCATATGCTGCTCACTATGATCTAATTGTTAATTTGTTTCCTTTTTCCCTCACATCTTTTGGGCATTAAGTTTCATTTCTGTAATATATTTTGCTAATACTTTGATGTGCTCAGATATTACATCTGCGGAGTATCTAAAAATAATAGATGAATACGGGATGTTGATGACTGTGATGGCAATTATATTAACAATGAATGGCTACTGTAGATTTTATTGCAGAGTCACAGTTGTGGCCCTGTTGTTACGTGTGAGACAGCTGAGTCGCATCATGTAATTATAATGAGAAGGAGGGGGCAAGGTTTTATGGTTCCTCATGTAAACATGGCTTAACTGTCGTTCAACGTGAACAGCATTAGTCACCAGACATTGCCACTTGCAACATGGAATAGTCGCTTTACAGCGGACCCTCCAGATACGAACTTAATTCGTTCTGGGGGTCCTTACATATCCCAAAAAGTCCACAACATGAGGTGCTGCTTCTGCGCATGTGTGCGGTGTGATAAAGCGCTTCTGCGCATGTGCACGCTGCAAAACCTGGAAGTATACGCTTCTGGGTTTGGCGCATTCGCAACCTGAAAGTTATGTTACCCAAAGGTAACATAACCCGAGGGTCCACTGGAGTTGCATAGATTCCCAAACAAATTTGGGACTTAGGTCTGCCACTCTGCCACTGACAGCCACTCGTCTCCAACGGAGTGGTGAAGCTGGAGCTAACCACAAGATAAGATACCGCACCATATCAATATTCTCTATGTAATGAAAATGTTAAGAGTATGGCACTTCACAGCTGTGATCCCCTAGCATTTTGGAGCCAATGTAATAAACCAAAAGGGTTTTCGTTGTTGTTGTTGTTAACTGAATTTTGTAAGAAGCATGCTGTGGTGCTATTCTGATGCATTCCTGGTAGTGTTGGCAGGCAATCAAAACCTTTTAAAACTGAAGACTACTTTTGTAGTCTGGGGTGGAAATAAAAGCAGAATGCATCAAAGTTACACAACACAACAACACACAAAACCCTAAATTGATTGACCATGAATGGACAACAAAGAATGAGACCTGGGGGTTATAGTGGATAGCTTGGTAAAGCTGTCAGGCAAAATCCCACATGCATCCAGGGGCCATAAAACATTTGCCACTATATGGTCCAAGCATCACCCTGCCACAAGAAGCATGTCCATTGACGCCCCATTACTCATGTTACTAGGGATGCTGGTCTTATAGTTTCTGGCTGAGATCTTTTTGTCCCTACTCTAGTTACAACAGTAATATTGTCTGGCCACTGCGCCCTATGATATCCAAAAAGCGAATTATGCCTGATGACTTCTAAGGTTCAGTTCCCCAATGGGAGACCTGACATCTAGGCTGCACATTTGTTATGAATGAATGTTAAGTTTCTTAACATTCTTAATGTGTATCTGAAGAAGTGTGCATGCACACAAAAGCTCATACCAAGAACTGACTTAGTTGGTCTTTAAGGTGCTACTGGAAGGAATTTTTTTTGTTTTGACTATGGCAGACCAACACGGCTACCTATCTGTAACAAGTTTCAGACTTGTAACTTTGCTGCCCAAAGGCAGACCATTAAAACATGTTGTGTAAATCTTTGGCTCTGCCTCTCTAGTGAAGAAGTGACTGTGATGGGATTTCCTGATATGCCACAAGAGTGACACTCAAGGAGTTTTAGGGTCATGGGACTGCAGAGAGATGTGGAGCTGTTGCCAGCTCCTTTTGTATGAGCTTTTATTTTGAGAGCCATCATTCTATAACTTTCTAAACTATGACCAATATTTTCAGCTTATGCTTGTGGATCGT
The DNA here is from genome assembly GCF_964106915.1 of Podarcis gaigeae. Taxonomy (NCBI): domain Eukaryota; kingdom Metazoa; phylum Chordata; class Lepidosauria; order Squamata; family Lacertidae; genus Podarcis; species Podarcis gaigeae. The sequence continues at coordinate 10,288,213 of NC_139687.1, read as the reverse complement.
AACTAATTATGAATGCCTGCGGTTAGATGTTGTACAAAAGTTATCAGAGAATTATTTTCCATTTCTACCACTATGCCTCTGAATACAGTGGTACCTCGGGTTACATACGCTTCAGGTTACATACGCTTCAGGTTACAGACTCCGCTAACCCAGAAATAGTACCTCGGGTTAAGAATTTTGCTTCAGGATGAGAACAGAAATCATGCTCCGGCGGCACGGCAGCAGCAGGAGGCCCCATTAGCTAAAGTGGTTCTTCAGGTTAAGAACAGTTTCAGGTTAAGAACGGACCTCTGGAATGAATTAAGTACTTAACCCGAGGTACCACTGTACTGCCTGGAGATCACAAGTGAGTGGGACCAAGCCAACCCAGGAGTCTAAGTTTTGTGTCTCTTTTGTAGGAAATAGATATTTTTTGTGTGCTTTAGAGTAGCCTTTCCCCCCCTAGTTAACTCTTTCTTATGTGTTATGTTTCCAGGATGTCCTTCTAATGCCAACAGCTCAGAATGTAAAAATCCAATTGGTGGTTTCCTTGGGTGTATGAAACTAATTTCCATTGATAACAAAGCAGTGGATTTAATTTCATTTCAACAGAACTCAATGGGGAACTTCAGTGACCTTCAGATAGATTTGTGTGGCATTATAGACAGGTAAGAACGGTTTCATTTTTCGGTGGGCTGTATTAACTTTGAACACTGCTAATGCTGGAATGTTTGGGTCTTTTCAAATTGCTCTCCTTTCTGGACTTTATATCTCATATGAGTTGGCCACATAAAAATATTAGTCTGGTAGCTGCTTCTCCCTGAAAAGAGTGATTTGTAGCAGCAGTCCTTCAGGAGGCGAGGGCATGTCGATTCCTTCTCCTGACCGCTGCTTTTGCTCTAAAATAAATCCATTCTTCTCCAAGTCTCCTGCCCCATCCAAACAGCTTCTTGATTCTTATTTACTTTTGTTTTTCCTTCAGGTGGCCTTTCTGCTTTCTTGGTCTATGGGTGCATTTAGTAAGCCAGCCCAAAATTATTTTAAAGGCAAAAATTGTTCGGTGGTGTAGTGGTGGTGTAGCCAGTGTGGTGTAGTGGTTAAGAGCGGTATTCACGTAATCTGGGGAACCGGGTTCGTGTCTCCGCTCCTCCACATGCAGCTGCTGGGTGACCTTGGGCCAGTCACACTTCTCTGAAGTCTCTCAGCCCCACTCACTTCACAGAGTGTTTGTTGTGGGGGAGGAAGGGAAAGGAGAATGTTAGCCGCTTTGAGACTCCTTAAAGGGAGTGAAAGGCGGGATATCAAATCCAAACTCTTCTTCTTCTTCTTCTTCTTCTTCTTCTTCTTCTTCTTCTTCTAAATGTCTTCTGAAGTCTGTGTATCCTCAGACACAGAGGATAGCAGATGCATTTACTCTGATTACATCAAGCCCCCTATGGAAAACCTATAGATGGCCTAGGGATACTTATTAGATGTCTCAAGATCCAAGATCTTGTGGCTGCCAGATGAAAACATTGAAATGAGTATTAGAATTTCCTTCCAAGCTTGTATCGCCCTACATATTTATTAGCTGCTATTAAGATGTATGTGATAGATTAAACTGTTGTGTTTAAATTATGCCTTGTCAAGGTAGTCTTTAGCAGAGCAGTTTCTGATTATTTATAGTACACAGGTTTTTTCCTTTTCAGCTCCGTGATGCATTTAAAGGTGACAAATACAAGATCTGCTTTTCCATCTGTTTCTAAGGCTGAATCAAAATGTTTATCATGTAGTCAGAAATAACTACGTATTATGTTCTCTTCTGTCGAAGCTCCCTCTTTAGTTATTTCTTAGTCCATGGAGTTGAGTCAACCTTTGTTCCCCTCAGGGATGACCTCTGCAGAGAGCAGCAAAGGGGAGTGTGACTTTGCTCCTGCTTCTTGATCGGCATAATTGGCAAAACTGCAGGTGCCACATAATATCCATACTGCATTTGTAGGAACTCGATTGTTTAGTGTGGCTACAGCTACAGTTTTATAATAACAAAAGTAATAATTTATTACCGTATTTTGCGCCCCATAGGACGCACCGGCCCATAGGACGCACCTAGTTTTTTGGGGGGGAAATAAAGAAAAAAAAATTTATTTCCCCCCCCCCCCCAGGTGCGGGGCTGGAAGAACCAGGTCGGGGAACAGCGGGAAGGTGCGCTCCGCCTCCCCGCTGTCCCCCGAGCTTGTGGGGCTGGCGATGGGGAGAAGTGTGCTGAGCCCGGGACTGCAGGCAGCTCTGCGCAGCCACCGGGAGCCGGGCGGGACTTCGCGCCCCGCTCCCGATGGCCGCACAGAGCTGCACTGAGCCCGGGACTGCAGGCAGCTCTGCGCAACCCTCGGAGCCGGTCTCCTGAGGGTTGCGCAGAGCTTCCTGAAGCCTGGAGAGCGAGAGGGGTCGGTTCGCACCGACCCCTCTTGCTCTCCAGGCTTCAGCGAAAGCCTGCATTCACCCCATAGGACGCACACACATTTCCCCTTCATTTTTGGAGGGGAAAATGTCCGTCCTATAGGGTGAAAAATACAGTATTTATACCCCGCCCATCTGGCTGGGTTTCCCTGGCCACTCTGGGCGGCTCCCAACTGAATATTAAAAACACAATACAGCATTAAACATTAAAAACTTCCCTAAACAGGGCTGCCTTCAGATGTCTTCTAAAAGTCAGATCGTTGCTTATTGCCTTGACATCAGGTGGGAGGGTGTTCCACAGGGCAGGCGCCACCACCAAGAAGGCCCTCTGCCTGGTTCCCTGTAACTTCACTTCTCGCAGTGAGGGAACTGCCAGAAGGCCCTCGGAGATGGACCTCAGTGTCCGGGCTGAAATGATGGGGGTGGAGATGCTCCTTCAGGTATACAGGGCCAAGGCCGTTTAGGGCTTTGAAGGTCAGCCCCAACTCTTTGAATTGTGCTCAGAAATGTACTGGGAGCCAATGCAGATCTCTCAGGACCAGTGTTATATGGTCTCGGCAGCCACTCCCAGTCACCAGTCTAGCTGCCGCATTCTGGATTAATTGCAGTTTCCGAGTCACCTTCAAAGGTAGCCCCACATAGAGCGCATTGCAGTAGTCCAAGCGGGAGATAACTAGAGCATGCACCACTCTGGCAAGACAGTCCGCGGGCAGGTAGGGCCTCAGCCTGCGTACCAGATGGAGCTGGTAGACAGCTGCCCTGGACAGAGAATTAACTCCCTGCCTATTGAGATTAAGCAGGCAACTTCCCTGTACAGTCGTACTTCAGAAGTCAAACGGAATCCGTTCCGGAAGTCCGTCCGACTTCCAAAATGTTTGGAAACCAAGGCGTGGCTTCGAATTGGCTGTAGGAAGCTCCTGCAGCCAATTGGAAACCATGGAAGCCACGTTGGATGTTCAGGTTCCAAATAACGTGTGCAAACCTGAACACTCACTTCTGGGTTTGTGGCGTTTGAGAGCCAAAATGTTCGACTCACAAGGCGTTCGACTTCCGAGGTACAATTGTACTCTTTCTGGCTTCAGCTAAAAAAACTGCCTTAGTTACGCAAGCCTATCTCAGATGTTTAGGATCTGTTTTAGTATATTAATTTTTGTATGATTTAAAGTCGTGTTGTATTATTTTCTTGATTTTAGCTTCCTATATTTCTGTGAAAAGTTCTGAGGCTTTTTACAATCAAGCAATGTATAAATTTTGTGCAATAAATAAATAATTTAATTACCCAAACTGGGCATTCACCAAAGGCCCGAGGATCCAGGTGCGCCCCTCATCGGTATCCTAGCATATTATTCTACTGTACTTTGGAGTGATCTATCTGTCGTTTGACCATACCTTCTCTGTAACTACATTTAAAATGTTCACATGTTGCCTTTTGTCTTTGAAGATGTCTTCCCAATTACTGTGAACATGGTGGTGAATGTTCGCAGTCCTGGAATAGTTTCTACTGCAGCTGTGCAAACACAGGTTACATGGGAGCTACATGCCATTACTGTAAGTCTTAGGTATTTTATTATATTTTTAAAAAACTTTATTTTAGAGGAGAAATGTTTAACTGCAAAGTGTTTTTGTTTGGTTAGTTGGTTGTTCCTTTTTGAAATGCATATAGCCTTCTATTTTAGAGAAATTGTGAAGACTACCCATTCCAGCACTATTATATTTTAAGAGGGGTTGTTGTTAGAAAAATCTGTATGAAAACTCAGATTTAAATGTGTATTTATATACATTTTCCATCACAAATATGTACTTAAATATATATTTCATCTGCATGGATGTTTTTCTAAACATACCCAAAATTACACCATTTTAAATGCATTTTGGTACGTTTTTAGAACCAAGAACAGTATCACAAAATCTGGAAAAGTGCAAGATCTGAAGGATCATTGTTCTTCCATTCACTTATGAGTCCATGAGATGTGGCTCAGGTTAGCTCACATTGGAATTCAGAGAAATCAATTTCTTCCAGCATCCCCAACTACTATTTGTCTTAAACTTTCTATAGAGAACAACAGTGCTGTCTTACCTTCTGAAGCTTTCAATCTGGTTTCTGTCATACAGCCTGATTGTTTAAAAACCTAGGAGGAAAAAAACTTGAACAATTACAGATTGTATTTCTGGATAAAAGCTTCACCCGGTGTTCAGAACTTGTACTGTATTGTTCTCGTGCATAAAGAAATTTAGAAAAAGTTTGAGTTTTTTTGTTCCTCGTAATTATTTTATCCCCCCTTACTCACTTCTCCTTTTGAAAACAAGTTTTCTTTTGCATTTGTAAACAAGTTTCAATTTGATCGTATTTGGTATGCATTCAAGTTAAATATAGGCTAAACACCCACAATTTTAACTGCATAATATCATTAAAAAATTAACAGCTTTGTATAGCATAATTGTAAGACGGTGATGGGTTATTTTGGAAGTTTCAGCTAATGCACTTTAGATGTGGAGTTATTGCTTGGGTAGATTATAGTGAGTGGCTTTAACCTCAGCTGTTGGACGGCTGAACGCAGAAGTCCATTTTTGTAACTTTATCTCAAAAGCTGTGGAATTCCCTCCCTACAGATTCATATCTGGCACCATTTTTAAATAGCTTTCATCATTTTTAGGATCCTCCCCATTATTCTGATTGTAAATTGTTTACTGGTTTTAAGATAGTGGTTTAAAATATGCCCTGAGACTTTTAGTCAGACCCACTGAAAATAATGAACATGGCTGTTAGGTCAATTAATTTCAACAGGTTCTACTCTGAGTAAGCCTTAGTTGGGATACAGCTCCATATGGTGAAGTGAAGCTAATCAATCTAGATGATGCCGATAATCTCTTTTGAACTTGGCTGCCACAATATATGATGAACTGTCAAGCCGGAACTGCTACTGCTTATTGAACCTTAAATTAAAGGTTTGAGAGCTACTTGGTCCAGCTGTTCCAAGTAGGAAAGGGGGCCACATCCTTCTAATTGACCAGGATCATAAGCAGCAAATGTCAATCAATGTGTACTTGATTTTAACCTTAAAGCATATTTCCCGTAGCTTCCACATTGTTGCTTGATGAAATGTTTCGCTGCACTGGGAACACAGATCACTGGACCCTGAGCTCGGGTCCTGGCAGAAAGAAGCCATTCATTTGACTAAAACAATGCTAAAACAGCCCCCACCATCTGTTATAGCTGCCTGTTGAAACCCCTACACAGCATAGCTGTTCATCACAGTGGCCTTTTCTGACACAAGAAGAGACTGATGAAGATGCTATTAAGTCTCTGGTGCTTTATTATTATGATCAATGGAGTGGCCATGCCTCTGGCACATATTGGCACTGGCAGATGCAGTAAGTCTGTGCCTCTCAAATGCTTTTGGAATGTATCTCACTTTCCTGAAGCCCCACCCATCCCTTGTCAACCATCTTTACGGCAGGGGAATATGTGAAGATTATTGTGTGTCGTGGTATGGATGTTACAGCACAGAAGAATATGGGGAGGGAAGCTAATAGGTTTTAGAGACCATGCATAACTCCACCATCAACCACGCACTGTGACTTCTTAGTCAGCTTAACTCCATCCCTTCCATACTCCAGGAATGCCCTGCTTTACTGGCAACCCCCACCCACCTGCAGTTTTGGCAAAAGCAGCAGGAACCTTCATGGTTGACTAGGTCCTGCACTGGTGGAAGCCAAGAGAACAAGGCAGAGGGTTGTTCTGCCACGTTTTGGTGTTCAGACCCAGAGACCTCCCCCTTAAAGACACATTTGACTCAAATTTTAGTTTTGGTTTTTGGCAGAATTTAGGCCACAACTTTATTGATTACAGAAAAGTGAGTGGTTACATAGGTTCTGGTTCAACTAGCTCCCTGCACTCTTGCAGGTAGCGCTGACCCAGAGCTCTTGGTCAGCCAAGGGTGAACACCTGAAGCAGGTGAAAAGCCTGGGAACAGACTCTGTTCACTCCCCAGATGCTCCCCTGGACTCAGGCAGGGGCACAACCCCCTCTCAGGGAGTGACCAAACCAAGTTGAGTCCCTGGATTCCTTTAATGGAATACCCTTCACATAGAGATGGCGAGACTGTTCTCCCATCCCTGTCACATGAACCTGTGCCTATCCGCAACCTTACAAGTTGTGTCAATTTGCTACGTGGCAGGTGAAACCCAAATGGCCACAGCCAATCAGCCAAGTGGGGGAAATTCCTGCCGTGTCCCTGTCCCAATGACAGATGATATATGATGGCATAGCAAGGTTAATAGCAAAATGTCCTAAAATTAGGGAGAGGTGTTCCGGTGTTCCGATGCACGAGCCAATAGAGGAAGCTGTGGGACGCGTTCATGGGTTTATATAGCTCCCTTGATCCATTTAGACTGCGCCCCATTGACCAGATTACACCCAGCTTTGAGGGACCTACCAATCTGGTGTTGTGGCTATCCAGTAGACTTACCCACAAGCAGGAGGTCAGTCTCCAGGTCTCACCGCAACACATGCCCTCCTTTAGGGAAGACACGGTTTCCAGCAAAGCAGATCAGGGTTTTGAGTTCTGCTGTGGCTTGGTTATTACTCAGTTCCTTGTGATTTTGAGATAAAGCAAGTTTCTTTATATGATTCACATTTTGTTTGACACTGCATGATTGGCCACCCACCTCTGGATATTTCCGCTGCGAACGTTGTTATTCAGGAGGTGAAGAGAAACACGCACTCAGTCATTTTCTATTTAAAGGAGTGTAAATGCTGTTTACCAAGAGTGGTGCAGCTTTGTATGTGTGAATTTCATCGGTTTCCCTCAGATTTGAATGTATGTGTTGTCTAGGCCTGGGCGATATATCGATATATCGGCCAGGACCGGCATGAGGAGCAGATCGCGATGTCGGCTTCACTCAGTGGTATATCACTGGTGAAACCACCACAGCTCCTGAGTCCCTTTGCTGGCAGCGTCTGCTAGAGTTCCTTCCTCCAGCGGTGCTGCTAGCAGAGGGACTCAGGAGCGGTGACAGTTTCACCAGCGATATATCACTGAGTGAAACCACTGCCGCACTCTGTCCTCATACGATGCAGAGCGAGAAACAAGCTGTATCGGCGAGGCGCCAATACAGCTTGTTCCTCGCTCTGCTTATTTAAACTGCTCGACTGTGGAGTGTGCAGCTGCCATTACCTGAGTGCTGGCTCCCGTGAGCTGGCAGCAGTGTGGGGGCTCCATGAAACTGTTCAGCTGAGGGTAGCACGGTTGGCACACGCCACAGTGATCAGTTAAAGGAGCCCCAACAGGTGCGCAAAGCAACCCTAGAAATCCTGCTCCTCACGGACGAGTCAGCAATGTCTCGGCAACACAGTAACCATATACATACGTAATAGACAATCTTTATAGAATTGCTTCAAACCACAACAAGTACAAAATGAAATCTTTAGTCTCAAAGCCTCTGAAAATCTTTAAATGAAACTTTGTACGATGAAAGACAAGCTGTGAAGCTTTGTGCATTCAGCAAATACGATGTCCAACACTGACTAGTGATTCCGGATATTGACTACTGTTTCGTAGAATTGTTCGTCAGCATGGTGGGAGGATATAGAATTGCTTCATAAACCCATCTTATTCTGAATGAATGTATTTAAATGAAAATATCAAATCCTGTGGAACAGTGCTCATGTAATAATGTAGTCACTGCTGAGCATTTGATATTTTCATACCTCAGGTTAAGTACTTAATTCGTTCTGGAGGTCCATTTTTAACCTTAAACTGTTCTTAACCTGAAGCACCACTTTAGCTAACGGGGGCCTCCTGCTGCCGCTGTGCCGCCGGAGCACAATTTCTGTTCTCATCCTGAAGCAAAGTTCTTCACCCGAGGTGATATTTCTGGGTTAGCGGAGTCTGTAACCTGAAGCGTATGTAACCTGAAGCGTATGTAACCTTAGCATATGTAACCCGAGGTACCACTGTATATACATTCATTCGAAATAAGTTTCCTTTTTCCACACCGCGGTATATTGCCACACCACAATGTTTGGCTGTTGAAAAGCTGCTATAACCCAGCCCTAGTGCTGTCTATTCCGACCCCCACCCCGACAAATGTTCACGTTTCCGATAAAATGCAAACAATGCCATTATGTTTGTGATGGAAGATGTTCTCTTACAGCTATTTATGAGCAATCGTGTGAAGCCTATAAGCACAGAGGGAACACTTCGGGCTTTTACTATATCGACTCAGATGGGAGTGGCCCCCTGGGACCATTTCTTGTATATTGCAATATGACAGGTAAGGCGATAAACTCCCTTAACTCATGGCCGTCTCTGCGTGCATGTTCATTACATTGAAACACAATCTATCAAGTAGGAAGTGTACCTATTTTGGAACTTGTGAGTTTAAAGAATGAAACAGAATGAAGGTGACTTCTCAGCTCAGAATATTGGAAATGAATAAGGCAGGAAAATTACAGCAACAACGTAGGCTCAGATTGTGAGGCTACTATTTCCCTCTCTGTAGCGCCATCCGTAAGTGGGTTTATCTCGTACTCAATTTTCATTTTCTGAAGAGTTTTACTTTTGAGAAGTTAGCTCTGCAAGAATGCAAGGAATTGAAAAAAAAGCTTTTACTGAAAAGATTATCGAGTTTATTAAATACTTCATTTCCTTCTGTACACCCAAACATGTTGTATAGTGCTGCAAATGCATTCTCCCCTCGTCTTTATTATGACATTTCAGGTGATTTAATTTAATTTTGTTGATTTGCCTTTTACAGCTGAGTGTTTAAAAATGATGGGTGCATCTTCTTTTGCAGCTATAATCAGCCAAAGTTAAGCACTTTTAAGGCCTATTAATTTCAATGGGGAATTAAGTGTGTCCTATTGAAATCATTGGAACTTGAATTAACCCAATCCAGCCACTGATCCATATTCCAGGCATTTATCCACAACTTCTTCCATTATATTGGAATGCCTGATTGTGAACAGGTTTCTTTTCCATGGCAGCTGCTGTTGGTACTACAATCCTAAGACTATTCTACTTGAATAATTTTAGATTTTTATATGCATTTATACTGGTATTTGGTTTCTTTTGATACTGGAATGGAGGCAGAAATTGTCCCTGCAGCTGCACTGGACTGCTGGGACCCTGCAAGCATCTGGGAAGCTCCAGGCAACTGTAGAAATTATTCTCTCCTCCTCTCCAGCTCAGAACATGGACCTGGAAGGAGAGCGGAAGAATGCCCTTGAGCTTACAGCACAAAGGAAGGGACAGTGTCTTAATGAACACAGAAATGCCAGCCAAGAATTGCAAACTCCTCTCTATTTCCTTTAGTGCCCTGTGCATGTACATTGAAATTGGCACAACTCTTGCCATGCCACTTAAGAGAAAGGGAGATACAACTACTCATTAATTTTTGACCTGATCAAAGAGGGGGAGAGGGGTGCAATTTAAGCACTCCGGTGATTTTAAACTCCGTCAAAAGGCCAGCCCTCTGAGGTAAAGTGCAGTTTGATTTATTCCTGTATACCAGGGAACAGCTGCCAGTTTTTTCATCAGTCACTCCTTATTCAACACATTAAGCAAATCTCATTGATCAGTTCCTCACCAAGAGATGCAATCTGACAGGCTGAATCTTCAGTATTTGTTTTCTTTCCCTGTTTCCTCACAACTGGTATTCCCTTTTCCCACTAGCAGCAATGGAGGCAGATGCCCAGATTTCTTACACTACTGCCTTGCCATTGATATTCATGCAGTTTTCTTCTCAGGCAGATGGAAAGGGAGGTGCTGCTATCCTCTTTTGTTTCTGGGGGGTCATTTTCAATACCACAAGCCTGAGGTCCACAGCTTCAAATCAGATGGCAAGAATGTGTGCATGGAATGTTTTTGTAAGATGACATTTTACATCTATCTATACAGGGAGCAACGTTTTGCTCACCTGATTTCTTCTGGACACTTTTATAGGACATAGCTATCTCTGTTTACTCAGAAGCAATTCCCTCTGAGTTCAGTAGGCTTGCTCCAAGGTAAATGGGCATAATTCTACATCCTTGGAAATATCGACCCAACCACATAAATATCCCCATTCCTGCTATAGCTGATTTACATGCCTTTAAAAAAATATTCATTTTGCTGTCAGTCATTCCTAAGCTTCCATAAATAAAGGAAGCTTAAGGCAAGGTGTTCCTGCAGAATAGTTAAAACACTTAACTGTAAAATATTGATTCAGTTTCTTAGGAGACACGAAGGCTATAAATAAATTCAGTGGACTGGCTAAGATTATAGCAGTGAGTGCTTACATAGGGTAGGAATCCAGCAAGGGCAAAGGATGATAAACTAATAAAAAATGAAATTAGACAAAATGTACCCTAAGACATGCTGAGCAGTGGGTTCTAAATTTGACTTTACTGTCCAGCAAGCAGCCTTCCCTGTCAATGCTTTCACAAATACAGCACTGTAATTTGTTTTGCGTGGACAGGTGGAGTCCCCAGATCCCGTGCGGTCCCCCCCGTCATGTGGAATAACGACTCAAGACAATGTGCTATGGGATTAAATTGGCCACAACTTTATTAAATTTCAAATGTGGGTAGACCTTGGCTCAGGCATTGGGCGTTCTCCCTCCCCAGTCCCCAGCCGGGGACCTAGGGAGCATCAGGGTTATCCAGTGTGGGGGGGGGGGGATGGGCCGGCTCTGGAGAACATATGTTCAAGCAGAGATAGCCGCCTCTGTTACGCCGCCGTCGCAGGGGAGAGCAATGACGACCTTTCGGCATACGGTCAAAGCCTCCCTTCAGAAACCCCTTTAACGGGGAACCCTGGTATCGCCGCCGCAAAGAGGAAGATGGACTAAAGGATTCCGCCCAAGGCCTGATACCGCCAAAGTTGTGATGTTTTGCTACGGGAAAGGCAAAACCTGCCAATGCAGGGAAATTCCTTTCCGGCCCTTTAACAGTGACCTTAACGTAGCAGCGCCCGCATACCTGTGAAGAAAAGTTAACCTGCAAAATAAGACATTAACTGAGGGTGGGTAGGGTGGGAGAAGCTCTGGAGCCAAGTGAGGATTCCCAGGCAAGATCCTCCCTCTATTGTGTGGGCAGGTAATCCCTCCCCTACCTGGCCTGGTCTCCTTGGCAACGCTTCTCCCAGGTGGGATTGGACAACTGACTGAGGTAGGCGGAGACCTCCAGGTATCCCACCTGAGGGAAGGCAAAGCCAAGCCTATGCTGTTGGAGCCACTCCAGATCTAGGGGCTGCACGCGTCCATGCAAAGGGCGCCCCCCGTTTTAGGCGGGAGCGGTCATTACACTATTCTGCAATGGAGTGTTGGTCTTTCCCAATACACAGGACATGCTTTTGTCTGATGAAACTGTATGGACAATGAATGCCATAGCAATATCTAGAGGAGATTGTTAACTTCCATTCATGGTGACTAACAACTGCAATCACCTCAGAAGAAGGCCCCATTGAGTTCAGTGGAATTTACTGCCAGCTAAATGTGTATAGGCTCGCAGCCTTAAATATCACTGCCTCATATGAGAGATGCAAAGTGAAGCTGCATTATTTTCTTAACATGCAAAACTGAGTTATGAAAATGATATTTTAGAGAATGGATTGGTTGCTTTCTCCAAATCGTATTCAACGGATAACCATTATGCCCAGCCAGCTTCTTTTACAATCCAGAAAATTATAGAACAAGTTCCTGCAGGAACTCAGCAGTGCTCAGCAGGTTTCAGGACTCTGTATTTCTCAAACAGGAGCCACACAAAAAAGTACACCATTGCTTCTTAAATTCTCCCCATCTAAACTCCTCTAATTTTTGAGTTCCAAATGATATGGTGATGTTTACAAAAGGTGAATTCTCGGTTCTCCAGTTTGCTGCAGCTTTCGGTTCTTGCAAGTACAGTAGTCTTCTCTCTGGCTCACACAAGCAGACATTGATAATATTCTACAAATAGCATTCTTCTTATAAATCATATGCATCAAAATCAGGGGTCAGCAAACTTTTTCAGCAGGGGGCCAGTCCACTGTCCCTCAGACCTTGTGGGGGGCTGGACTATATTTTGAGAGAGAAAAAGAATGAATTCCTATCCCCCACAAATAACCCAGAGATGCATTTTAAATAAAAGGGCACATTCTACTCATGTAAAAACACACTGATTCCCGGACCAGATTTAGAAGCCGATTGGGTCAGATCCACCCCCTGGGCCTTTGTTTGCCTACCCATCATCAAGATTATATGTGTATTTCTGTGCACTTATAAAACACCACCCACAATCCCCAGACCAAATGTGATATTATCAGTTGCATCAATATTCTTTTAGGGTTTTTTTGTTTGTTTTTTTTAAAGCTGTTGTTTAGGAATCAGACTCACAATCTCAGTGCAGTTGTAAATATGATTGCAACTAAAATGCTTTTCTGCAGTGTTCTATCAATGGCACTCCTACTCTCCAGCAGAGGTGAGTTGTCAAAGTCCCCCTTTCTAAGGAAGTTGTGAGATGGTCTGTCCCTAGGGGTAGCTACCTTGGGGATCACAAAGGCCTTAGGGCCCAAGAGGATGAAGCATCTGGCTGGATATTTTAGCTGGTTCCACTCCCGGCAGCTTCTTCTTCTCATTTGTAGCACCTTCCCTTCCCTTTACAAGATGGGTTTTGCCAGCTGCCTAGTTGGGGAATGAGTAGAATAGTTTTGGCACAAGGACGCCTGTTTGGCACTTGGGACTCCTCGTTTTCTGCCTGCTGAGCACTGTTGGGTTGTCCTGATTGACCTTTCAACGTGAAGTTAATTATTCAGTTTGTTGGGCCTTTAATGCAGGCAGTTCAGGGAATTCAAGGACTTTGTGTACAGGCAGCCTGAGGCGTTATTGGGTTCAGGGCACTCTTGGGTCACCTTCCACAGCCTTTGGCTTGAGGAAGGTCCTTGGGGATGCCCTTTAGGCTTGGTGTTCACACCTTGGCAAGCACAACCCAGTGGGCTGGGTGTGTAAGTTGGGCTCACATACCCAAGGCTCACTTAGCAAGGAGGGGAAACTTTCTCCCTCTTTGGCTGCAGAGCCACAGATTACAGCTGCTAACATGCCCTGGGGATTGTAACGATACCTCCCTCCAGTTATTTGAAATCCACCTGGTTGTTCTTTTATAATTCAGTTAATTGGTTTTATAGATCTTCTGTTGTTATATTCAATAAGTATTTCACCATTCCTTTGTCTCTTGAGTCTTCTTCAATATGTATAGGAGCATCAGTGGTAATATATAAGGAGGAAACAAAGGAATTGAAGCTTTTTTCAAATGCTGCAGGCTGAAATTCTGTTACTAACATTAGAAATTATCCTAGTTAAACCCTAATTCAGGAGGAAAGTTGTGCAGGCCGAAGGGGAAAGGAAGGAAGTGCCATGGGGAAATTATTATTATTTTCTTTGTTTAAGGCAGTTGTTTTGGATGTGTTTATTATGAACTGCTAAGTGTATACTGGGTGTTCAATGTTTATGTGACTGCCTATTTTCTGTCTGTTTTGCAAGACACCACTTGGACAGTTATACAGCACAACAACACCGAGTTAACTAGAGTCAAAAGTGCTAATCGAGAAAACCCACACACTGTGTTTTTCAAATATGCTGCCAACCTAGAACAGCTTCAGGCTACAATTAACCATGCAGAACACTGTGAACAAGAGCTTGCCTACCACTGCAAAAAGTCACGGCTTTCAAATAAGCGAGGTAAGTAACGTAGACAAATCTTATTATGCTACATAATGTGTTATACTCAATGAACCACTGTAGATATTTAATCTTGCCAAGGTTATGGCATCTTGCCACTATAGTTTGCTTTTTTAAAAAAAGAATAACTTTTTAAAAGATTTAGCAAACAAATCCCCAACCTGTAAATTGCTGAATAGCTTCTGAACCAGAAAAAGCACCAAGGTCAATTTATAATGAGCTTCATTCAAAGCATTAACTGCTTTCAAACTCAATTTCTCGCCTAATCCTACTGTTTAGCAGAAATTATAACAAAGCTCCTTCCTGGCCTACATGTAAAGGACTTTAAAATTTTGCCAACAGCAAAGTAAATATAGATTGTATCTTGATAACAGAGGCAAAGTACTGATGTTGAAAAAGCCACAACCCACACACCCCTTGTTTTTTGTGATTAAAAACATGTCTGTAGATTTTCACATAATCTTGTTTATGAAATGCTGAAAAGAGAAGTATTACAAAACATTATTTTTTTAGTTGGGGGATTAATTGCACTTATTTTAAACACACACACACACACACACACACACACACACACACACAACACAAACATTGCAGGAATAGAATAGAGCATTATGAAAATGTTATAGATCAATAGTCTGCCTGCAGTTTGTAAATGATTTCATGTGTTTGTGGAGCATTGGTTCCTTCAGTGGCTTTTAAAACCTTGGCTGTAAAGAAGTTGGGGTTTTTTTCTTTTTCTTTTCTTTTACCTCACTGGATTTCGACTGGATTGCGATAGCAGGCTGTAGGACCAAAGTTACTTCGCACTATTTGTGCTTCCTTTTTGCACATGTGCATTTGCACACATGCCAGTCTTGTAAAGAAGCAGATTGTTATGTTGTTGTTGTTGTTGTTGTTGTTGTTGTTGTTGTTGTTGTTGTTGTTGTTGTTCTTCTTCTTCTTCTTCTTCTTCTTCTTCTTCTTCTTCTTCTTCTTCTAATTGGGTTTTATAAACAAGAATAATGTTATACAAACAATTATACCAAGTTTTGATGATAACAACAACAACAACAAATTTTATTTGTATCCCGCCCTCCCCGGCCATAGCCGGGCTCAGGGCAGCTAACATCGTATAAATAAGACAATATGCATAATACAATATACAATATGCAAATAAAATAACATTCAACATTCCTTAAAATAATATAGAATAATATTAAACACCAGCATTTCAACATTAAACAGAAACCCACTCTTAACAGTTACAATAAGTAATTTCTAAACTCCAGTCAATAAAACACAGCAAACCACAGTGTACAACATAATACAGTACAGGATGAGAAGCAGAGACTGGAGGGTGGGGCAAGGCAGGTGGAAAGAGGCCTTGCCTGATGTTTTCTCATGTCATTTGTATATCACAAAAATAGCATAATAAATGTGGAAAGATATCTACAACATAGGTTTCATTATTAGTGGTCAGTGTATAAGTTCTTGGTTTATGAATTGGTTTGAACAAATATGAAGAAGGAAGGGGGGAAGAAAAATAAAAGGGGGAGTGGCAAGTGGGGTGGGGTGAGGTGAAGAGGAGGTAAGGAGAAGGAGACCCTGGCCGCGCGGCGGTTTAAATAGGGTAAGCCACACACCCTGGTCAACTGGACTGGTTGGCCATGGGGCGTTTACGTGGCTGGGACTCCCAGCTTCACCACCCCACCCCCCATACACAGGGAGTGCACATGGCCTGCCTGCAACCCCACCCCCCTAGGAAGGGGAACAGCCTTCTAATGGAAATTCACTCGGCAGACCTGCCCTTTCCACCACTTGAGAAAAAAGGAGCGTATGAAACTACATTAAATTTCCCTTGCATAATTTTACCCCTCTTGCCCCTAGGATTGTATCATTTGTATTGAGTGCATCTGACAAATACAGCTGTTGAGTATGGCAATGACTAATAAAGGAAGGAAGGAAGATATAGCACAAACCATTATTTTTAACTTAGACAGAAGCAACGACTCAGGGCTCATCCATACTTGCACTTTTCACATGTCTCGAAAGCATGGTATGGGTCCAAGAGATTTTTTCCTTTGCCGTGCTCCTTTCCCAGGGAAAACCCACTCTTTAGCTTTGAATTGGAATGAACAGCAATCCACTGAGAACCCAATTGCTGTTTGCTCTGATTTTTTTTTATTTTTTTATTTTTTAAATATTTTTATTAAGGATTTTCTTGTTTTACAGAAGTGTAGTGCCTCGTATTTTTTTCTTCTTCTTCTTCCATGTAACGTTTTTACAAATCCGTTTCATTTGTTGAGGCATTAGGGGGAGAAGAAAACAGAAAGAAAAAAGAAAGGGGGGTGGGGAGAGGGAGGATGGATGGGGGTGGGGTCGGGTGGCGGTGTTTCTATTATGTTTAATGTATGTAGAGTTTGGTGTCAGCGTTGCTTGTGTTGTTCACTTGTATTCCTTTGGTGGTGAGAGAGGTTGGGGTTGGCTTAGGGTGTGATTGTTTGCTTGTGATTGGCTGTGGTGATCTTTGTTTTCGTGTGTGAGTGAGGTGGGTGGGTGTTTTGGATCAGGTTAGCCATATTGATTTGTATGCTGTTGGTGGATTATTGTCATTGTCCTGTTGGGCTGTGTATGTGATAAAGGGGAGCCATACCGGGGTGAAGGCGTCTTCTTCTGTTTGTCCCCGTGTCAGTTTCAGTTTATTAGTTAATTTTTCTAGTAGGGCTGTTTCCCATACTATTTGGTACCATTGGTCCATGCTTACTCCTGACAGGTCTCTCCAGTGTCTGGTTATGATGTTTCTGGTTGCTGAGAGCAGGTGGGTTATAAGTTCTTTGTGGTGTAAATGGGCATTGTTGTCTTGGAAGATGTTTAGTAGGGCCAATTCTGGGGTGAAGTCTAATACTTGCTTAGTTATTTTACATATTTCTTGTATGGCTGTTGTCCAGAATAGTTGAATTTTGGGACACTCCCACCACATGTGGAGGTATGTGCCTGAGGAGGTGCACCCTCTCCAGCATTTTGGTGAGGTTCCTGGGTGTATTAGCGCTAGTTTCCTTGGTGTTAGGTACCACCTGTAGGTGAGTTTCAGTGTGAGTTCTTTTCTTTTTGTTGATATGGATTTAAAGGGGGGTTTAGACCACATTCTGGTCCATTGAGTGGGGTTAATCTCATAGCCTATGTCATTCTCCCATTGTTTTTTGATTGTGTCTAGGGGATTTGCGGGATTTTGGAGTAGTATTTTGTATATTGCGGATACCGTCCCTTTACCATTTCCCTTTGTTGTTAGGAGGAGGTTTTCGAAGGTTGTCAGGGGCCTAGGTGCTGCTGATTTTACTGTTGGGTTGTTTAAGAAGGCATGTAGTTGGTGTTGTGTTAACCAGGTCATTTGGGTGTCTTCTAGTTTGTCTTGTATTTCTTGTGTTGACAAGGGTTTGTTATTTTTATAAAAGTCTATTAGGCGATATAAGCCTTTGGTTCGCCAGGTTTTTGTCTGGAGGTTTTGTGCTGCATGGTAGAATAATGGGTGGTACGCCAGGGGGATTAGTGGGGATGGGGTTGGGGATAGTTTGCCTATTTGTGTTTTCCATGCTTTGAGCATGGTCTGTGTGTACCTGTTAAGTGTTGTGGGAATTTTCTTTAGTTTGTTTGGGAGGAGTGGGTATGTTGTGGTGCAGGTGTTTTCAATTGTGTCCCTCTCTAGGTGTACCCATTGTTTTGTCTCATCTTCTAGTATATATGGGATTATATGGCGTATTTGGTTGGCATTGTAATATGCTTCTATGTTGGGGATTCCCCATCCTCCTTCTGAGGTGGGGAGGTGCAGGTATTTGGGGCTTATTCTTGGTTTTTTATGTGAGAAGATGAAAGAGTGTAGTTTTCTCTGCCAACTGCGAAGTTGGGTTGAGGGGATCCAGATTGGGAGGGTTTGGAATAGGTAGGTTAGTTTTGGGAGTGTGATCATTTTGATCATGGCTATTTTGTCTGAGAGAGTGAAATTCGTGTTATTCCATCTCTTTAGGTCTTTGTTAATTTGTCGCCACAGGGGCTTGTAGTTGTGGAGGTACAGTTTATTGAGGTTTCTGGTTATTTGTACCCCTAGGTATCTGAACTTGGTGTGGCAAAGTTTTATTTTGGTGACCTTCGTGAGTTATTTTTGGGTGTGAGGAATGTTAAAGGGTGGTTTTCCCTTGGGGGAATGCAGTGGGACCAGAGGAAATGTGGATAAGCCCTCATTTGCTTTCAGTTCCTGTAGAAGCATGCAAATGAACCTTCAAAAGATGTCACATGCTAATATTTCTATATACTCTGTTTACTTTTTTCACTAGCTGCATCAAATCCACCTTTTCCTTTCATCTGATTATTAACATTCACAACCAAGGCAGAAGCCTGACTAATCACTGCTTTGTTATAATCCTTTAATAGCCTTACCCATCTCACGTTATGCACAGGCTTCAGGTTTGCTTTTCCAGATAACTTGGTGGATTTCAACTAAAAAACAACTCAGAGCTGGAGCCTTGATGCACAACTGCTGTGCAAGAATTCAGGTTCCATGCTCTATCATGTTCTTGAAGCAGGGGAAATAGGGGATGAGAGCCAATGTCACACCAGTGATGCAACAAAACTTCTCCATTTTCTTTTTCTCTCCTCCCCTTTGGTCCACATCTGCTTCACAACGGCATCCAATTTTCTAGAGCAGGTTGGTGGAGGGCTGCAACCTGCGGTGTAAAACAGAGGAAGCAGTTACACAAGTGGCTATGATAATTGTCAAAATTGTCATGAATCATTGTTGTTGTTGTTTAGTAGTGTCCGACTCTGTGACCCCATGGAGCAGAGCACACCAGGCACTCCTGTCTTCCACTGCCTCCCGCAGTTTGGTCAAACTCATGCTGGTAGCTTCGAGAACACTGTCCAACCATCTCGTCCTCTGTCGTCCCCTTCTCCTTGTGCCCTCCATCTTTCCCAACATCAGGGTCTTTTCCAGGGAGTCTTCTCTTCTCATGAGGTGGCCAAAGTATTCGAGCCTCAGCTTTAGGATTTGTCCTTCCAGTGAGCACTCAGGGCTGATTTCTTTAAGAATGGATAGGTTTGATCTTCTGGCAGTCCATGGGACTCTCAAGAGTCTCCTCCAGCACCATAATTCAAAAGCATCCATTCTTCAGCGATCAGCCTTCTTTATGGTCCAGCTCTCACTTCCATACATCACTACTGGGGAAACCATAGCTTTAACTATACGGATGAGTCATAGTGACATGTATTGCAGGTGTTATTATCAGATGGTTCATTTAAACACAAATTCAGAGTGGTGGTTGATAATGATCTAGGGGTATTCACATTGCTGGCAAGGACAAGTGACATTGTTTTGGGGTTCAGCAAGTAAATCTGCAAGGTTAAACAATCACTTTTCACCAGAAGGCTAAGAAGAAGTTTATTACGCTATTCGTGATAGGGAAGAGCAGAAGAAATGTTCCATTGGTTTTTGCCAAATTTGTACACGGCTTTAGACTGGCTTGACATTGAAATTAACGTAGTACAGCTTGTTAAAATTTCATAGCAGTTCTATAGTGTCACAAAGCAGAGCTAGCTCAGGTTTTCAGATAGATAACTTATGTTGGCTTGCCTTTTCCCCTCAGGAGGACAGTTTACAGCTCTGGTCTATGAACATGCAAATTGGATTACATTCTGGAGACTTGGCTTATCTTTCCTCTGGGATCCTTTTGTTTGTGTGAAAACTCCACAGTAATCTGAGAATGCAGAACTCAGAAATGCACGCTCTGTTAGCCAAAACGTATTCACCCCCAATATCCAAAGCAAATTCCAGTCCACCTCCTTTGCCAATAGTTTGTTCAAGCAAACCTGTTCAAAGCGCTAATACCTCTAGTTTGACTGGAAGGGGGAAAGAGTGGGATGTGAGAGTATGTGTAGAAACTAGCCTACTGTACAAAGGGAAAATTTACATTTTTGGTCCATCAACTTTTTCCTTTGGCTGTGTACCACCCCCCACCCCCTGGCCAGCATATGAACCTTGGAAATTTGCCCAGAAAGGAATGTAGTCTTTAGGCTGAAAAAAAGCTCCCAAGACCCTGACATAATATAATACTTAAATCCCTTTATCTCGGTTGTTCACCTGACAGAAAGGCCATAGCTGAGTGCCTTGCATACAAAATTCCCCACATTCAATCCCTGGAAATTCCACTGGTGCATGCTTTGATCACATGGATGCATGCTGCAAAGTGCTTTCCATGTGCACACCTAGCACACCTTTCTGCTGCTGTGTTTAGATAGTGCCATAGTTCAGTGATAGGGCAATTGCATTGCATGTAGAATGTCTCTTGTTCACTCCCTGACATCTGCAGATAGAAGTGCGAATGTCCCCTGTTGAAACCCTGGACAATCATTGCCAGTCAGTTTTACCAGTACTGAACAAGATGAAAAATGTTCTGACTCCATTCGAGGTAGCTTTGTTTCTTCCTAATAAACTGAAGAGGGACTGTTACTTGCACACTTCATCATCTGAGGTCGTGTGAAAGGAAGAGGGAAATGTTTCATGATACCTGCTAAATATTCAGCATCCCATTCACCTATTTGCATGTCTAATAGGTAGGCATCAGTGATGAACCATAGCATACTCTTGATTTCAAAGAAGATCCAAAGTCACAGTATGATATCTTTTTTTAAAAAATGTTTTAATATTCCCTAACTCTTTATAGTTTTCTCCCAAGTCAGAAGAAAATGGCAGAGAACATAGATAATAGATGCACTCCAGAACCATTGAATTGTGGCACTTTTATATGGGTATGAATGCAGGATTTTGAAAAAAAAATTCATAAATTATGTAGACCTTTTATCTGGATTTCCTATTCCACTACCACCGTCCCACTCAGGATAAATTGTAAAGCTAAACACACACACAGTATATTGGAGAGCATTCTTGCCATTATTCATCTTCTGGTTCTGTTTTTTTGAAGACCTGCTGGGCTGGCAGGTTGAATAGTATGTGAGCGAGTCGATATGTTGCAAGCAGAGAGACTGCCAGGGTAGCAGAGGAGTTGTCTAACAGTGAGCTGGAATATGTACTGACAGTTGTTAGGAAGGCAAAGGGAGGCATAAGTTCCAGATTCTTGGTGGGGGGTTGTTGCTGAAAGCTTGAATGCTTCTCGCAAACAAAAGCAGAACTCACCAAAGTGTTGCCATACAATTTAATAGGGCATTATTCTCCCTGTGTGCCTCGACTTCTGCATTCATTGCAAAGTTCACCTTCCTTCCTTCTCCTTTAAAGATTGATTATCTTCATGCTTCATATCCTCTAGTAATTACCCTTTTCTGTATATTTTGTGCATTTATCGCTCTGTTTAGCTGGCAGCATCTCTCGCTTTAATGTACAGTAGTGTTGAATTAAGGCTCCCTCATTTTTACTGTAACCAGTGCTGCGGACAGAGTTGGCTCTGCAATGTTGCTTCTTGCCACCAGGCAAGTTATTAAAGTGACAGTGATTGTGTGTTGAGGTCCCCAAGCCACCCCCCAAATAAATCACAATTCACACAGAATTTTTGTTTAAGGTTTTTGGCATAATTTTGGCCACAACTTTATTAAAATACATAAATGTGAGTGGTTGTTTAGGCATTGATTCCGACTATCTGTCCCCGTCCAGGGACAGAACTGACTTCCAGATTCCAGCAAATGCCAGTAAGGGAAAACAATGTTGGGGAGAAAATGGAGCTGAGCCCCAGGCCCTCACCTCTCCCTGCATTCTCCCAGGGGCTTGCGCGGCCCAAGCCCCACGCCAGGGATTCGGACGAAAGCATGGCAAGCCCCTGGATTCCTTTAACGGAATACCCTTGCAGCAGCAGCATTGGAGGGGCAGGCACAGCCAACCCTTACCCCTCCACCAACCAAATTTTTAACCAATGCCTAACCGCAACCTTACAAGTTGTGACGATTTGCTACGCAGTAGGCAAAAACCAAATGGCACCAACCAATCAGCCAAATGGACAAAAGTCCTACCAGGCCCCCGCTCCAAAAGCAGATGATCCCATGACAGGCATAGCAGGGTCAGACACACAAGCCCTAACTTAGGGAAGATGGTGGGTGATCTGGTGCACGCAGCGAAAGAGAACACTCAATGCTGCGTGCCATGCATATAAAACCTTTGGTCCATCCCACAAATTGTCAACATCAAAATTAGCCCAGTAACCCAAACAGCCCAATCACTACCAATGGCCATCTAAACGATCCTGCCCAGCAACTGAGGGGGTGGCCTGTCAGACCCCACTGCAACACGTGCTCTCCATGAAGGAGAACACGCTTTAACACGGCACGCCTTCGTAGCTGAAACTGACTCCCACAGGAGGCAGGGAATGGTCATGAACTTCGATGGCTTTGAAAGAAGATTAGCCCAAATCATTGGCTACTGTCACAATTGAAGGAAGCAGTGCTTCTGAAAACCAATGGCTGGAAACCACAGGAGGAGTGTTATTGCGCTTCAATCCTGCTTGGTGGTTTCCTACAGACCACTGTGAGACCAGGATGCTTTACTGAATGAGCCTGATCCCTCAGACTCCTCTTATAGTTCATTGAGAGCCAAAAAAACCCTGCTACACGATCTTACTCTTGACAGTTACAGATAGGTAGCCGTGTTGGTCTGCCATAGTCAAAACAAAAAAAATTCCTTCCAGTAGCACCTTAAAGACCAACTAAGTCAGTTCTTGGTATGAGCTTTCGTGTGCATGCACACTTCTTCAGATACACTGAAACAGAAGTTTCCAGACCCTTCTATATAGTGAGAAGGTGGGGAGGGGTATTACTCAGAAGGGTGGTGGGAATGGGTGATTGGCAGATAGCTGTGATGAGCCTGTTGACGACTCTTAACGACTGCAATAGGTCTTACAGGAAAAAGCAAGGGGTGAAAAGGTGAAAAATGGCTTTGTCATGTATAATGAGATAAGAATCCAAGGTCTTTGTTCAGACCAGGTTTCTCCATGGTTTTAAGTTTGGTGATAAGTTGCAATTCAGCAGCTTCTCTTTCCAGTCTATTTCTGAAATTCCTTTGTAGTAAAACAGCTACTTTGAGATCTTGTATAGAATGTCCTGGGAGATTGAAGTGTTCTCCTACTGGTTTCTCTGTCTTGTGATTCCTGATGTCCGATTTATGTCCGTTTATTCTTTGGCGTAAGGTCTGGCCTGTTTGTCCAATATAGAGAGCTGAAGGACACTGTTGGCATTTGATGGCATACACAATGTTAGACGATGAGCAATTAAATAGTCCCGAGATGGTATGTGTGATGTTGTTGGGGCCAGTAATGGTGTTGTCCGGGTGTATGTGGCAGCAAAGTTGGCATCTGGGTTTATTGCAGGCTCTGGTGCCAGTGTCCGTTTTAGGTCTGGTTACTCTTACTCTTGACAGTTGCAGTTCTCCCAGTAAATATAGTCAAACCTCGTTCTCAAACGGCTCCATTTTTTAATGTTTCGGCTCCCAAATGCCGAAAACCTGGAAGTAAATGCTCCGGTTTTCGAATGTTTTTCGGAACCCAAATGTCCAACGCGGCTTCCGCTTGGGTGCAAGAAGCTCTTGCAACCAATCGGAAGCCATGCCTCAGTTGTCGAACATTTCGGAAGTCGAACGGTCTTCCCAAACGGATTAGGTTCAACAACCGAGGTGTGACTGTACAGTGGTACCTCAGTTTACGAACTTAATCCATTCTAGAAGTTTGTTCTTAAACCAAAACTGCTCTTAAACTGAGGCACACTTTCCCAATGAGGCCTCCTGCCGCCGGTGCCCTTCCACCGTTCGGATTCTGTTCTTAGACCGAGGTAAAGTTCGCAAACCAGGACACTACTCTGGGTTTTGTGGAGCTTGTAAACTGAATAGTTTATAAACAGGGCTGTTATTAAACCAAGGTACCAATGTACACAACTCTGTGCTCAATTACTATATTAGTATATGCTTACTAATCTTTTATTATCATTATGAGACCTTTATGAGATAAGACACTTGCAGTTTCCTCACTAGTAGACTCTTGATCATCTATTGATTTTTACATCACATAATAAATTACCTAGATTTTGGGGGATGAGGGCATTTCCTTCTTCATATGCTGTCATAAAGCAAATTGTGTAAGTGGCCTCCTTAAGATAAATGGTTCTAATACCATGCCTGACTGATTTAGGGACTACCAGTTCTCTTCTTCCAGTAATATAAGCAGAAAGTTTTGAAAGTAATTTAGTTCATGATAATGAAACATTAAAATGAAAAAAAATGTTAGATTTTAAAGAAGTATGGCCAATTTTATTTTAAAAAACGTCACATTTTGCAACTTTTCATTTAGGTATCTTTTTTCCTTTAGAGTTGAAGGAAAACAGGTGGAACAGTAAATTGCAAATTTCTCTAACTTGTCTTTTAGATGGAATTCCATTCAGCTGGTGGGTTGGAAAAATCAATGAGACACAGACGTACTGGGGAGGCTCCAGGCCAGATGTTCAGAAATGTGCTTGTGGAATACAAGGAAGCTGCATTGATTCACATCATGACTGCAACTGCGATGCTGACAGAAATGAATGGTGATTTTGTTTTCATTCTTTGCTTTGTTCTCAACAAGTTAAAATGTTGAATGTCAAAATATGTGGCACCCACTCATCCTACCAGAATTAATTCATGAGATATCCGTTGAGGCCATCTTTATTCATCTTATTCTGCAACAAGCATCAAACAACAACACAACCGAAGTATAGAGGAGACAGTTGGGTACAAGGCTTCCCTTTTCTCCTGCTGGGCATTGCCAGTCTGGCTAAATACAATGGATCGATCAGATGTTGCTCTTTGCCTTCCTCATCTGCTCATCCAAAGGACAAGCTGAGGAGGCAGCTGGCTGCTACACAAACACGCACACACACACAAACCATGCTGGGCAGCATTTGATAGGCTAAAGTTTCCAGGATTCAAAGGCTTCTGCTAGCTGACAATGGTAAGTAGGTGGACTAACATTAGATTACCGGATGCCTCCATTTCTCAGAGACAGTCCCCGGATTTAAAAATCAGTCCCCACACAAAATCCATTGAAGTTGAAAAGTGTCCCCGGATTCATTGAAAAAAATCTGGTAACCTTAGACTAACAATCCTTTCACCCTCCACGTGTATTACTTGTAGTAGTACGGTGTGGTACGCTGGTTTGACATCAACTGATAGGAAGTGCCTACAGAGGGTGGTGAATACAGCACAAGATATTATGGGCTGTCCCGTGAATCCGCTGGATGAAATAGCGGAAGAACTTTGCCTCAGGAGAGTGAGGAAAATTCTCAGGGGTGATTCACACCCTGGCCTGCACTTTCTTGATCTCCTGCCCTCAGGCAGAAGATATAGAAGCATGATTAGTCGCACCAACAGGGTAAAGAACAGCTTCTATCCATGGTTTGTTAGGCTGCTGAATGAAAAGATAACAACAGGGCAACTGACTTTCGGGTTTGGTGGGCGTGCGTCAGTAAACGAGGGGAATTAAGACTAAGAGAGCTGAGTGGGGGGTGCTCGTGTAATCTCACTGTATACAAATTGTACAAGTGACAATAAAATATTTCAATTTATTTCAATTAGGGTGCTTACCAAGGTTTCCAAACTTACTTCTCTTCCTGCCCACATTTCCTGACTATGAAAGAACAGGCAGCCAATTAAGTAAATCAGATACATACAACATCACCATGCGCTTTAACATATGAGTAGGGAGCGCCACGTGGGGTAAAAATCTTGACTCAGCCCTCAAATGGCTAATCCTGCAATGTTGCATGGGCTTGTTGATGGGCAGAAAGGGAAGGCTGTGGTGCCGTTCTCTAAAGGTCTATGCCAACCTGATTGACCAGAAGTCCTCCAAGTATTGGAATCCTGCTGTGCTCCCCGCAAACACATGTCCGCATTCCTGGCAACTCCTTCCCCTTCCTATCGGTGAGAAATGGCATTGTGATAGCTGATTTTGTCTACCCAAGGATGATATAAATTTCTTTTTTTCATGCTGTTTTGAGGTGCCTTCAGAATCATAGGGTAGAATTTTCGCAGCAACGTCTTAAAAATTAGGATCCTAAATCCTTACTTAGATGGAAACAGCTATTTTTAAAGTATCAAAGTTCACCTGCTATTAGAGCAATTCTTTCTTCCTTACATGAACTCAGAAACCCAACTTCAGGCACACAGCTTGAAAATGTGTCCTAGATTTTTATCTCTTTTTTTGGTTTTGTTAAAGGTCATTTTTTGTTGTCGTGCTGTAATTTCGTCCTAAAGTGTTCCCTGTGACAAGGAGAAATCTCGGACAGAAATATATATGAGAAAAGGTTTAGTTAGGCACACAGATAAACTTGGGAACTATAATAGTCCCACATAGTAATAGCTTTCATAAAGGAATAAGCATTTTCAGACAGTAAGGTCACATCAATGGGCCACAGTAACTGGAGTGTGAAACAACTCTCTGAGATTCACTTCTGATTTGAACATCTCATGTGGATGCGAAAGCATGGAGTTCAGGCTAGTCATTTTGTCTGGTGACCAAGGGACCAGCTTCATACTGTCAATGAAACTATGAGGTCCCTGGCTCCGCAGGCATGATGCTCTTTGGTACAATCCTTCAGATTGTTTCCCCAATCCTTTCAGATGTTTCCCCAATTTTCCGTTCTGGGTCTTTGGGGGTCTAATGTGACTAAAGGGCAAAATGAACACTGGTTTTTTGTCTGCCAGTAGCTTGGAGGTTATTGACTAGAGGGCAGAGCTACCTTTAGAACCTGTCAAATGGCCACCAGCCACACAACACTCACCATTTAAACTGGTCACCCCCATCCCGCCCTGAGTCAAGCACAAAAAACTCAATAGATTGTGGGGGACTGATCCTCTCCTGCTAATGAAAAACTTATAGATAAGGGGGTTTGGAAATGCCGAGGCTCAAAGGAAATGCTGAAATGGCAAGCATAAAAAATGGATAGCAAAAGAAGTAGAAAATGTAAGCCTTTTCTTGCAAGTTTCTCAGTTTTTCTTCCATCATATATTATACACACACACACACACGCTTGCCTGTTGTAAGAATTTGAACAATTGACAAATGTAAGAGCCTCCTGCCCTTATAGAAACTGAAATGAACATAAACACTATGTATTCTCAATTGGAAACAATGGGGAAAGAATAGCTTGTGGCATTCAGGTATCAATAATGATTATGGACTTTTTTGTTATTTCCATTATTTGTTCCAGACAAATGATTGTTTCCATACTAAAAGGTCAGACCTTGCTATCTCCAGGTAGGCCGGGAAAGGGTCCTTTCAGAAACTCTGGAGAGCTGTTGCCAGTGAAGTGTCGACAATACTAAGCTAGATAGGTGAATGATCTGACTCAATGCACGTCAGTTTCACATCAGAGCTGAGTTATGCGTGGAACTTGATTACTCTGAAGGACATCTTCCTTGCAAGGAATACACACACGGGTCTGAGCACAGACACAACTTTTTAGCTTTGTTACATTGTCATGAAAGAGATCTGAATTCTCATTGCTTTCATCAAACTCTCCATGAATCTGGGGGGCAATATATGTAGACTTCCTTTGACAAGGTTATTGGCCAAAACTGGACTTTAGAAATGTCGTCCTTATATAAAACTGCATGTAGTTCTAACTCCTCCCCGCCCCCTCTGTTGCCATTTTGGTAAACATTTCTATGCCTTCACTGTATTATCCATCTACATTTGCTAAAAATGAAGCCATTTGCTGGACACAACTAACACAAAGACAATGACATCCATTCACATAACTGCTTAATGCATTATCTGAAAGTTTGTTTGTTTATATGTTCTAGGACCAATGACACTGGGCTCCTATCCTATAAAGACCACCTACCAGTAACAGAACTTTTCATCACAGATACAAACCGGCCAAATTCTGAAGCAGCTTACAAACTTGGGCCTTTGCTTTGCCAGGGTGATAGTAAGTAATTCTGTTTTTTGAACTTATGTCAACTAAACATCTTCTCCCTGAGATCGTACACTTCATATGGGACTTATGGGACTTAATTTGAGCTGCTGTTTCTTAGGCCTTGACATTTAACCATTATTTTTCTTTCGTTTCTTACACTAAATTTACTTTTTGTGTTTCCCGTGTCAGCAATCTGAATGTAATAACCTACTTGCATTGGCTAAACATACATTTTGCTACAAAATTTGATGTTTCAAATAGAGCTGGACTGAATTGACAAGGAACATTTCCCAGCTATTTTACCCACCTTAAAACAGAGTGCTTTGTTTCAGCTATGCATTGGGGAGTGGGGTGAAGCAAAATATTTTTTGTGGGTGGGGCGGAGAGAATTAAAGTGGCATTTAAATGTGGAGATAATTTCACCACCTACAGTTCCAATGGTTGAAACATTAGCTGCTTCTTCTGAACTGTGAGCCAAGTTGTTGTCATCTCTGTCTGAGAGAGTGGCTGGCGAAAAATATATCTCTCAGCCCAGTGCATGCACTCAAATTTTGAGGATAAAATGTAAGTGACCCCGCAATGGCAATTATCCTCAAGGGCAAGAACTTGATAAGGGAAATGGGGAGGTACCAAAAGCAAGGGAGGTCTACCTATTACTTCTAATAATATAACAAGCATAGCTAGGTGGCATTGGTACAGTATTTCTCCAGAAAGATTAGATAAGCAATTCATGCAAGACAGGTCTATCAGTGGTTGGGAGAGCACTATTGCAGTTATTAATCTTGTGCAGCATGAAGCAACTGAATGCATAACAGCTGACTCCTTTTGGAATAAAAATTGTCCAGACCCATAATGATTATTCAAAGCTTTCCTGAAAAGAACTTCTTCAACAGGCACAAAAACCATCAGTGATGCATCCGGAAAGTTGAAAAAAGCATATGCCTGTTCACGCAGAGGTTCTTCTTCTTAAATATATAACTTAATTATGATTGGAGTTGAAATCAATGCTCTGTGTCTCCCATAGCCTGCCTCAGCCTGCATGCCAGCTAAATGAAACCACTATGCTCAATGGCAGTACATCTGTAAATTACAGATATGTGGGAGCAAAGGGATAGTTTAGGATGAGAGGAGAAAATGACCTTGTGTAGAAGATGGTTGCAGCCTAGAGGTTCTCTGCATGAATGGCACTGGGTGAGGACCAAGGCCGAATTTAGGTTTGATGAGGCCCTAAGCTACTGGAGGTAATGGGGCCCTTTATATGTCCAGCTGTTCTTTGTCAACAACAAATTGTCACTGTTTTTTTTGTGTTGAATATATGCTATATGGTAATTCATGGACCTAATAGGTATCTAAAGCCATTTGCACATAACACAATATGTATTTTATCAAAGTTTTTTTTTCCTTTAATTTTTTTGGGGGGGCCCAAGAGAGTGGGGCCCTAAGCTATAGATTGTTTAGCTTATACGCAAATCTGGCACTGGTGAGGACTCTAGGAGGCATTGTTGATTCTGCACTGGAGGAGCAAATCTAGCAGGGTATTCTAAGCTCAAAGCCTTTCAGAAGATTTTCAGAAAAACATATTGCCTTTCCCAGACTAAATTTTGCAACATTCCTCCACACACAGAGTACTAGTGCACAGTAAATGTCAGTCACCCCTCTCCAATAAAATCTTGCTGCTGAATCATTCACCACCATTTTCTTTTCTTAAAAAAAATATACTAGCTTTCTAGCATCCTTTCTGTGTAATCTATCTCTGTCTCTATAAACGGAAGGCATGGGAGCATCTAGGATGTTCGTAAAAATGTTTACTCTCAACCAAATGAGATGATGGAAGGAGCAAACTGACTGCTACTTACTACATGTTATAGTAAGAGAAGATTTGCAATTGGCTCTCCTCCTGAGAGAACTCTCACACAGCTCTTCCTGTGTTGTAGATAGGCAACCAGAGGCCACCAGCTTCTTAAATTGTTGCTAACAGGCACCAAAAGTCTAAGAGAGGGGAGTCACTCAAAATGAATCAGTGGAATAAAGGGAGGAGGGTCCATTTCATGAAAACTTCTCTCCTCAAAGCTCTGCATCAAATTCATGATTTTTATTTTTATTTTGGTGGAATCGCTGTTTTGGTGCAGCCTGGCCTTGTCTTGGTCTAGTGTCAAACTTTCAGAAATCATTTCTGAAAAGAGCACTGCCTTCCAGTTGTCATTCATTTTAATTGCTTGTCCATACGCATTGTTCTGCTGAGTTGCTGCTCTGCTGTTCTGGCAGTTTCGTTGCCCTCCAGAATTTCAGCGCAAGACATTTGCTCCTATCCAGCTCTAGCTCTGCACAGTCGTGTGAGACCACTCACTGCTAACATGTGGGGGGATTATTTAGCTAAGCATCTAAGTGCATATCCCACTGAAAATAATGTATGAATGGACAATATTTGCAGTTTAGATGTTCATCCAGGCATCCTTCTAAAAGCAAGGGCTAGCTCTCCACATTACTTTCTGTGAAAGGTAGGTTATTGAATGTGCATCTTAACCCCTGTTATGCCCCAGTTAGTGAACTACATGTAACTGATCAGGCAAAAGGAATGTTGGCCAATTTGCCTCAGTAAGGTGAATGTTCCCCGTACTTTTCTCCCTGCCCCCCCCCCCCACTTCCCAAACATGTCACGCTGGTAACCAGTTTTGCACCATTTTATAAAGTGGTGCAAAGTAATTAAAAGCAGGGAAACATTTTATTAGTTCATTAGTTGTAACTCCTTCTGGCGTTGGAGCGACATTTTTAATACATTTAATACATTCTGCTCAAAGCACTTTTAATCCTAATAGACCCACCCTCCTTATATCTGGAGTCTGCTGGTAGCATTTCAACTACAACACGTGCAAAGATACCCTAACTTTTTTTTACACCATATTATATTATATTATATTATATATTATATATTATATATTATATATTATATATTATATATTATATTATATTATATTATATTATATTATATTATATTATATTATATTATATTATATTATATTATATTATATTATATTATATTATTATTATTTAAATTTATATATTCATATTATATTTTTTATATTTTTAAATATTTTTTTACATATACACTCCTCCCCCTCTTTCTTTTTTCCTTTTTCCTTCTGCGATGGAACTCCTACTTGGGGACTTCCCTGGCTTTTTTCTGGCCCACATAGGGCCAGTCTAGATAGTTAGCCTTGGTGAAAAATCCCATTTTTCAGTCGTTCCCTGTTTTCTTTTATTTTCCAAAATCTGCATGTGAACTCTATTGCAATAACTGCCCTGCTTTATCTCTCTTAGTTTTGTGTTATCTAACTGTCCCTTGCACAGTAAGTCTCTGCAGTTGTGCACAGCTTGGAAAAAACAGTGGACGAAGTCAGTCGGGCGCCTAGGGCGGCATGCCCAGGGGAGGGGTAAGCCGCCCATAGGGGCAGGATAAGGGTGAGGTGAGCCGTCC
Source organism: Podarcis gaigeae (assembly GCF_964106915.1). Classification (NCBI taxonomy): domain Eukaryota; kingdom Metazoa; phylum Chordata; class Lepidosauria; order Squamata; family Lacertidae; genus Podarcis; species Podarcis gaigeae. Next base: position 10,256,721 of record NC_139687.1, on the reverse strand, counting down.
ATAGGGGCGGGGCACACCGCGGGGCCTCCGGAGTCTGCCTGCCTCCTCCCACTCAGACACCCTACAGCTGGGGGGGGGGCGGCAGAGGCAGCAGGCGGACCGTTTGGGCAGCATGAAGCCTTGGCACGCCCAAGCCACTGCATCTCTCCCCTTCCTCTGTCCCTGCTTGGAAATAAAATTAAAATTATTTGGTACTTACTGAGTAAGTATGCATAAGATTGTGCTTTCCTGCAGCTATTATTCATTCAACTTTCATGAGTAGGCTTGACCTATAGAAACAACTGAGCTGTTTTCATTCAGGGATGGGGATCGGCCTCCACCCCCATCATTCTACCCAGACACTGAGGTCCAGCGCCGAGGGCCTTCTGGCAGTGCCCTCACTGTGAGAAGCTAAGCTACCGGGAACCAGGCAGAGGGCCTTCTCGGTAGTGGCACCTGCCCTACTATCAGATGTCAAAGAGATAAACAACTACCTGACATTTAGAAGACATCTGAAGGCAGCCCTGTTCAGGGAAGTTCTTAATGTGTGACATTTTAATGTATTTTTAATCTTTGTTGGAAGCCGCCAAGAGTGGCTGGGGAAACTCAGCCAGATGGGTGGGGTACAAATAATAAATTAATACATTGGTACCTTGGGTTAAGTACTTAATTCGTTCCGGAGGTCCGTTCTTAACCTGAAACTGTTCTCAACCTGAAGCACCACTTTAGCTAATGGGGCCTTCCACTGCTGCCGCACCTCCGGAACACAATTTCTGTTCTCATCCTGAAGCAAAGTTCTTAACCCGAGATACTTATGTCTGGGTTAGTGGAGTCTGTAACCTGAAGCATCTGTAACCTGAGGTACCACTGTATTATATTATTATCATTCCCATCCCCCACCACCCGGTGAAGTATCATAGGCCCACAAAGGAAGTAGGGAGTGGTTGGAATCAGATCCTTTGCTGGGTGGGGCCATAGTGGTCTGTGGCAATTTTTTCTTTTCTTTTATTATTTTTATTTATTATGCAATTTAGGATTGCATAGTCCTTTCTCTCTGCCAGCTCAGCCTGCACTCCTCTTTGAGCTGCCCCCCTCTCTTTCAGTAATCCCCTGAAGGAGCAACAGTTTTCAATAATACTTGAACAGCATCAAGCAAATGTTATTAAAATATGGAGTGCATTTTAAAATGCTAAAATAAGACCAAAGACAAATTAATAAGCAGACTCCTCTACAGAAACATAAAATACAGGGAATGGTATGCAGCTTAGTTTTCTTTTAAGTTCAGAGTATTAGTGAGCTGTTTTCTAATATGCACTTGCAGATTTTGGGAAATGCCATAACATTTGTTTCCAGTCTTCCTTTTAGGGCTGCTGAACAATGCAAATAAGAGCAAGCAGGGAAGAAAGGGGAAAGAAATAAAAATGGATATTGCTGGGCCCAGGAACATAGTTTGACGGCCCACCAGAGATCCTTGTTTCTGTCTGCTGCTACCACTCTCAAAAACCAAATTATATTATTCCACTAAAAAGTTTATCTCCTCATATGACACATATTCTGTCTTCTTTTTAACATGCATAAATCCTTATTCTCATAGTTGTTCACCTAGACACTATTTGGAAGGCAGTGTGAAAGAACGTCTACTTCAATTTCTGACCCAAATACCAAAGGCTCCATTAAATGGATTGGAATGGAAAACTGCTGTAATCTCTCGGGTCCAATAACCACCCTGCCGTGTGCTTACATAATAAAAGACCTGTTTAAGGAAAACAGGAAAGCTAAATAGCGCTATAAATTATAGTGTCCTAAAACGGGCTTATGTTGTGCTTTTTTATTATTAAAAACAGCAGCTTTAGCTTGGATATTCAAAGTCCATTTATCATCTTTAATTTTATTTTAATTCAAGAGGCTGATCCACGGGCACCTTTTGGAATTTTGAGGAAGTGTTGAGCGTGAGATTGCCCAGTGGAACTAAGTAAACGGCAGAGGTGGAGTCTGAGCCACAAAACATAGACCCACTCCTTTGAATCCCTGATTTTCTGTTCCGAAAGAACACACTTTCACAGAAGTCAATTCACAGAAGCCTTTCTCTCTCTGCCAGCCCACTGCATCTCCACCTCTCTTTCTCAACCCGCACCCCACAGTCAACTCATCGCATCTCTCCCCGCACTTTCAACTTATGGGAGCATTTTAGAGCATATAACTTCCTCTCACGACTGTTATGTACTGAAGTTCTCACCCTGGGCCAGCAGGAGGATACTGTAGATAGTTTTCACTCAGGTCTGCATATGCAAATAAGGAATTGAAAGTGACATTCAGCGATTGGATAGTTACAGAAAGTTGTTACTGTTGCTTTGTAGTTGAGCTCTATATAAGCAGGTTGGCTGAACCCTTCAGTTCAGTTCTGTTCTGGCCTGTGAATAAACAAGAGCTATCTGAAGAATCGCTGTGTCGTCTGATATGTTCACCTACAACTTGACAATGACAGCTCAGGGGTTTTTTCTCGCCCTTCCCTCCTGACTTGCCTTCCCTTCTCCACATGGGCACAGCCAAAGCCACCTCCCCTGTCCCAGCCTCTCCTTTGTATGTGCTGCCATGCAAGGAAAACACTGCTGAAGTCTCTCCTCCAATCCCAGTACAGTCATACCTCGGATTACAGACATTTCAGGTTGTGTTTTTTCGGGTTATGGACATGCTGAAGCCCAGAAGTACCGGAACAGGTTACTTCCAAGTTTTGGTGGTTACGCATGCACAGAAGTGCTAAATTGCACTTTGCACAAAGTGCTGAATCGCAACCTGCATGTGTGCAGACGCGGCGCTGTGGGTTGTGAACGCTGTGGGTTGCGAACATGCCTCCCGCACAGATCACGTTCGCAACCCGAGTGTCCACTGTAGTGACCTTCCGTGGACAAGATGGGCAAATAGCAAGGAGAAACTGGGACTGCTTCCCCATTAATAATAATAATAACAATAGTAATTTATTATTTATACCCCACCCATCTGAATGGGTTTCCCCAGCCACTCTGGGTGGCTTCCAGCAGAATATTAAAATACAGTGATTCTTCAGATATTAAAAGCTTCCCTAAACAGGGCTGCCTTCAGATGTCTTCTAAAAGTCTGATAGTTGTTTATTCCATAGCATTCCATAGGGCGGGAGGCCCTCTGCCTGGCTCCCTGTAACCTTATTTCTCACAGTGTGGGAACCGCCAGAAGGCCCTTGGAGATGGACCTCAATGTCTGGGCAGAACGATGGAAGTGGAGACGCTCCTTCTGGTATACAGGGCCAAGGCTGTTTGGGGCTTTAACGGTCAGCACTTTGAATTGTGCCCAGAAACGTACTGGGAGCCAATGTAGGTCTTTCAGCACTGGTGTTATGTGGTCTCAGCGGGCGCTTCCAGTCACCAGTCTAGCTGCCGCCCCAAGCTTGTGTGAGATTTTGACCAGCTTCGGCCCATCTGAAGCTGATACAGGCTCGTCTTATCTTGAGCCCAAGCAGAGTAGTCCACACAGCAGAAGGATAAGCAGTATGTGCCACATTCTTAACTTTATTTCCACTCTATGCTGAGAGAATACAAACATGCATCTTGCCTCTGTGAGAGCAGAGAAGCAACCGTCTCTCTAACAAAGAAACTGAGAGAACAGTGAAAAACAGGAAACCAGTGTACGTCACATCCAGTCTCCCATTCCCGTGGGAATCCAACAGTAACCTGCACTGTGGAATGCAAAACAATGTCTTGTGACTGCAGTTGCTGCTCAGTGAGGGAAATAAAAACCAACAGCTTGCCCCAATCCTGGCAAGCTGCATTGTTAGGGCTTTGTGTGCCTTATCACACCGCCAGGGACTGCTTTCTCCTGTTTTATTCAACCTTGCTCTTTAGACTGTAAGTAAAGAGATTATTCAAACACTGTGCGGGGAATATGGCATGCCTGCACAACTTCAGTTACACACATTTTGGAATGTGCCATGGATAGATAACTTAATCATAGGGAAATTTTAGCTAATCTTCCTCCTGTGCAGAGAGATGATGTTGTACAGCTGGGGTCACTAACCCAGCACCCATAGGTGCCTTGGCACCTATCAATGTGCAGTGCCAAAATTTGGTGACCAATTTGGTCTGTTTTCTGCTACAGCTCCAAGGGAGAAGAATGTAGTTAAGTGTTGATGATCCATTTTGCATGCGGAAGGTTCCAAGTTCAATCCCCGACAACTCTAGGTAGGGCTGGGAGAAACCCTTGTCAATCATCCTGTAGAGCCAGTGTGGTGTAGTGGTTAAGAGCGGTGGACTCGTAATCTGGTGAACTGGGTTTGCTTCCCCGCTCCTCCACATGCAGCTGCTGGGTGACCTTGGGCTAGTCACACTTCTCTGAAGTCTCTCAGCCTCACTCACCTCACAGAGTGTTTGTTGTGGGGGGGGGAGGGAAAGGAGAATGTTAGCCGCTTTGAGACTCCTTTGGGTAGTGATAAAGCGGGATATCAAATCCAAACTACTACTACTACTACAGTCAGAGAAGACAAGACTTAAGTTCAATGGACTAACCGTCCACTGAAAGCAGTCTGATGAGAGTTGTATCTGGAGGCACCAGGCTAGTGGAAATTGCTTTAGGGCAATGAATATTGTACAGTTTAAAAAGCAAAATATAGAAAGTATAAGACCTTTCCTTTCTGTCATAGTAGATATCTGTGTTTGAAAATAAAACTTAGATCTCTGGATTCCTTTCCTTGCTCCTTAACGGTATTATGTTATGTGCCAGGTTTAATATTTTGCTTTATCATCCTTGGGTAGAGAACTTGCAAATAACATTTCCCCCATTGATCTGCAATGTAAGGGCTGCAAATTGTCTCCCGCCCAAAGCTGCGTTTTGCTGTTCTATTGATACACTGCCATCATCATTATCTGAATGCTTCCTGGTGTTTGGACGTTGGGAAATTTATGTTTAATTTTATAACGGCGTTTGCAATAGTATTCTTGCAAATAAGAAACAAACAAGTGTGTGTTGTGATTCAAACAATTGAGTATCATAATGACATTGTACTGATAGACGGTTCAGTGAAAGGCTCCTTTGTAACAAATTGGACAGTATTCAAAACTAATAATTTTCCTGACTTATGCTTCCTTTGTATCCATTTATGTTTGCATTTTATTTGCAAACTGCAAAAACTTAAAAAAGAGTTAATTAATATTCTTTTTATTGTGCCTTTGAAATCCTGAAAGCAAAGGTTTTGTTGCATAGAAATTACAAATTACTTACTAGACTAGATGTATTATATTTATAGTGCATTGGACTTCCTTTCCTGCCCTTTTTAAACTGATGTCTAGCCACCTCAAATAAGATTCTTCATGAACACATTTTCTTACATACAATAATGCTGGACTTGCCTGAAAGCCTTAAATGGCCTTCATCTATTCATTTTATACATTTCTCCTTAAAAAGTAATATCACGAAGCAGTTTATCCATTGTTAACTATGAGACTCAGCAAGGGGGAAAACCAATTTTGTTAGAATAAGCAGCATAAGGGTCTTAAAATAAACCCTACATGAGTTTAGTCCACTACATGAGCCAGTGTGGTGTAGTGATTAGGAGCAATGGACTTGTAATCTGGTGAACCGGGTTCGCGTCTCTGCTCCTCCCACATGCAGCTGCTGGGTGACCTTGGGCCAGTCACACTTCTCTGAAGTCTCTCAGCCCCACTCATCTCACAGAGGGTTTGTTGTGGGGGAGGAAGAGAAAGGAGATTGTTAGACTTTGAGACTTCTTACGGTAGTGATAAAAGCGGGATATCAAATCCAAGCTCCTCCTCCTCCTCCTCCTCCTCCTCTTCTTCTTCTCCTCCTCCTCCTCCTCCTCCTCCTCCTCCTCCACCTCCTCCTCCTCCACCTCAAAGTGGGCTTTGTTTAGGGCTGCTGCCATCACCACCTTCGCATGGGCAGGGCACCTCTTCGTCCCAGGAGAAAGAGGCAGCCTGCCCATTTGAAGGAGGCTGAGGCAGCTAGACTGGTGATTGGGAGTGGCCGCCAAGACCATATAACACTGGTCCTGAAAGACCTACATTGGCTCCCAGTACGTTTCCGAGCACAATTCAAAGTGTTGGTGCTGACCTTTAAAGCCCTAAATGGCCTCAGCCCAGCATACCTGAAGAAGCATCTCCACCCCCATCGTTCAGCCTGGACACTGAGGTCCAGGTCCAAGGGCCTTCTGGTGGTTCCCTCCCTGCAAGAAGTGAGGTTAAAGGAACCAGGCAGAGGGCCTTCTCAGTAGTGGCGCCCGCCATGTGGAACGCTTTCCCATGAGATGTCAAGGAAATAAACAACTATCTGACGTTTAGAAGACATCTGAAGGCAGCCCTGTTTAGGGAAGGTTTTAATGTTTGATGTTTTATCACATTATTATTACAGTGGTGCCTCGCAAGACGAAATTAATCCATTCCGCGAGTCTCTTTGTCTAGCGGTTTTTTCGTCTTGCGAAGCAAGCCCATTGACGGCTTAGCGGATTAGCGCTATTAGCGGCTTTTAGCGGCTTAGCGGATAAGCAGATAAGCGGCTTAGCAGCTTAGAAAAAGGGGGGAGGAGAAAAAAACTGCAGGAACTCGCAATACATTTTCGTCTTATGAAGCAAGCCCATAGGAAATTCGTTTTGCGAAGCACCTCCAAAACGGAAAACCCTTTCGTCTAGCAGGTTTTCCGTTTTGCGAGGCATTCGTCTCGCGGGCCACCACTGTATTATTATTATTATTATTATTATTATTATTATTATTATTATTATTCTGTTGGGAGCCACCCAGAGTGGCTGGGGAAACCCCTCCCAGCCAGATGGGTGGGGTATAAATAATACATTATTATTGTTATTATTGCCTGACAGAGGCTGCCTCTGGTTCGTGAAGAGACCAGATCCCTAGCTCGAAGATACCCTCTTTGGGCTCTGGAGTGTGTCTTCTGAGGGAGGTGTGTTCTGGCACCTTTTAGTGTAGAAAATACAACAACACGGCTATAGTAATATTATAGTGCTCAGGATCAAGCCAGGTCAGACAGCTTTTGCTGTTGTTCATAGCACAGCATTTCAAAAGAACGCTTGGATAGGGAAGACACAGAGACAATAGAAATGTGTGCGTCCAACTTAGAGAGTGAAGCATCCATCTTACAGCTTTCAACTCTTAAAAATCATTGCCTGTCTACAGCCTGAGACATCTCTCAGGTAGGCAACTACCTATTGATGCACTATGCGAAAGTTTATCTCAAAGGCCTTCAGACAGCCAGATCATCTGCATGCTTATCTAGTGGGGAAAGCAAATATTACTTACTCAGTAAACACTGGGAATTTGTCTCCAAGAAGCCTAGGAGCACATGAGTGGCTTGCAGAGGAGCATCTTTCTGTAAAGAGGCAATTTTTGAGGGGGCGGGGGTGAATGGCAATGTATTTTTAGCTGCAGTTTATAATAGTCAGGATTGCAAGCAAAGTATCCCTGCTGGCACGAATTCTTTATGGATGTCAAGTGCACAATATAGAATAGCTTCATGGTAGGTGATAAAAGGTTAGGATCACTTTCCTTTTCCATCAGTAATTATGAGTGCGACAAAAGCCATATTTTGCATCCACTACTCCAAGCTGATGGCTTTCAAAACTGTTAGAAAAATAGAAAAAGACCACAAGGTCCTTGCTTTGTTAATGCTTTTCATTTATGATGTACAATAAACTGTCACATCAGCTTTGTATTCAGTTTTCTTCTGCAAGATGCAAAGTAGCACATGGTAGCTGTACAAAGAAGTCCAAGAATCCACATTTTCAGAATAAATGTGGGTGGCACTGTGGTCTAAATCACAGAGCCTAGGGCTTGTCGATCAGAAGGTTGGCGGTTCGAATCCCCGCAATGGGGTGAGCTCCCGTTGCTTGGTCTCTGCTCCTGCCAACCTAGCAGTTCGAAAGCATACAGTGCAAGTAGATAAATAGGTACCACTCCAGCGGGAAGGTAAACGGTGTTTCCGTGCACTGCTCTGGTTCGCCAGAAGTGGCTTAGTCATGCTGGCCACATGACCCGGAAGCTGTATGCTGGCTCCCTTGGCCAGTAAAGCGAGATGAGCAAGATGAGTGCCCTAGAGTCATCTGCGACTGGACCTAACGGTCAGGGGTCCCTTTACCTTTACAGCTCTTAACCGTTTGATGGGTGCGATCTCGGCCCTGAATGGGAAACCTGGACTTTGAAAGTCATCTAATCTTCCTTGCTGTATTATACTGTATTGTTTTAATTAGTGTTTTTATAGTTGTTCTGATTTTGTGTGGAGTGCCCTACCTGGATGGATGGAGCAGCCAAGTAATTTTCGTTGTCCCCAAGAGGGGGGATTGACAATAAAGATTATTATTATTATTATTATTATTATTATTATTATTATTATTACTAGTAGAGAAGAACTGTTGCTCACAGCTACCTCAACAGGTTCCCTGATTAGCACTTGGAGGTTTTTAAATTTCAGTTTAAATCTTCTTGTTCCCATCCTCACCCTTCCTCTTTCTTCCTTATCAGTCATGCACAAACACACACACATGCTCACAATCTCTAGAGAATTGTATAATAGCAAAGACAATGTAGATGGGACAATTCAGATTGGCACCTTATATCACAAAGTTCCATTCCCCCCCCCCCCATGTGTCCATTTGGCCCATTCCACACATTTCCTTATCTTCCAGTCACGAATATTCATGTTGTTTTGTTTTGCCACTTGCCACGCACACCAGCGGGTGCAGCTTGACAGAATGTGTTTGGAGACATGTGTATACCTTAGAAACAATCCCAGGAAGCGTGCAATAGCAAATGTTACCGGTCTCAATTAAGATATTTCATAAGGGCAAAGATAGAGGTTTGTGCTTTGGGTGGCTGGGTCAATAACCACCGCTTTTTGTGGTTGTTTTATTTAATCTTTAATGCTGAGGTCTTCGCAAGAATGCTATTAACCTGACTGTGGCCTGCACAAAAGTGAAAAGGAAGTCTTGTGCAAGACTTGTGCAAGACAAAACGACTGATGTAGATTTTAATAAACATTTCCTCTTAACCAGGGGTCAGCAAACTTTTTCAGCAGGGGGCCGGTCCACTGTCCCTCAGAACTTGTGGGGGGCCAGACTATATTTTTTTGGGGGGGGAGGAATGAACAAATTCCTATGTCCCACAAATAACCTAGAGATGCATTTTAAATAAAAGGACACATTCTACTCATGTAAAATCACGCTGATTCCCGGACCATCCAGAGGCCGGATTTAGAAGGTGATTGGGCTGGATCCGGCCCCCGGGCCTTAGTTTGCTTACCCATGCTCTTAACTGAGGTGTTGAAATTGCAAGTGCTTTCAGCAAGCACCAGTTAGTGGGAATAGGCGTGCTTGTAGGTCTTGCTCAGATGCTGGCAAATGGAAGCTACCCACCAAAACATTGCTCCATATTTGACAACAACCCCCCCCCCCCGAGTGCTGATAAGCTTCCACAGTACCAGTGACTCAGGATGTATAACAGTCTATTTTTGCTCATCAGATATTCCATGATTAAATGTAAAAAGTACACGTCATGCGAACGCTGCTAAGGAAATTTGTGCACGTGAGCAGCACGAATTCCACAATAAGCTCCCATCTAGAAGCACAATAAATTACCATTCAGAACTAGGCTTTTGCCCAAATGCTTGTGATAGTTGGCAGAATGTCGTGTGAATTTAGTACTGAGGATTTAAGCTCCTCTGAAAGCTTCTCTGGGAACTCTGGTCCAACCAAGGTTTCCAGATGTACAAGCACTGATGTTTAAAGATACATAAGCGCACATCAGCAAAATGCTTGAATTTCCCACAACAATGGGTATACAGGAATTTTTAGAACATACTTTTTAGAAAAATGTCCTTTGGATGTTGTTTGGAAAGTATAAAAAGTGGTACAGAGTCAAGTTTGTTTCAGCTTTTACAGTACTATATATTAATGTTTCATTATTCTACTACATTACATTTGCTCCATTTGCCTTCTTGTTAAACATTCCACAATGTTCTTAACCATAATGGGAATCTGGTGTTGACAATTTTTAACTTCTAAGCATCAGTTCATTTTGCAAACTATATTATATATATATTATTTTTTTAAAAAAACCATTGAATTAGCACAAGAAAATGTTTAGGGCATCCACAGGAAAATGCTAAGTGCCTAATTTGTCTTGGAAAGCAGTAGAGCTTATGAAAGTGACAGATAAAAGAGTAAGGGTTTAGCGGCAGAAATAACAAGGTGTGTTTAAATGTGCAGCATAGTGTCAAACATATCATCCCTGGGTCTGTGTTATATTCTAAATGTGTTAGGCAAGATCAATGTTCTCTAAAATACCATCTAACTAGGAAATAGCCTAGTTACAAAGCAACTGGCTATTTCATGTAACAATCCGAAGCACTCCTAGAGATATCAATGGAGGAGTCTGGTGGCTTGGTTCTTAGGACATGGGAGAGTACAGATATATCTGCAGTTTGATCAGTATAAAGGCGTAAAGCATGACATTGCTGCAGGGATGCTCACATAAAGTTGTGTCCTCAATTGAAGTTCATCAGATACAGTCGCGGGGCCAAGTTGGCATTCCTACTCACCAAGAGCATTTCTGAGCAATGACTTTGTAAGTGGTCCAGGCAGGTGGGCAGGCTCTTGTAGGGAAAGAGAGGGCTTTTAAGTATCCTGGTCCAAGACCACTGTGTCGGCATCTTGGGTCGACTGAGGCCCCCAGCTGGACCGTCGCCTCAGTCGTGCCGCTGCGAAGATCCATCAACCTCTGGCTCTGACATAAACCAGTGACTCCTCAAGCCTCCCAGACTTGAGCACACTATACTCAGCAATGTGAACTGCACAACAGAAGAGGTTGAGGCTTGTGGATACATACTAAGAACTACGGATTTATTAATCATAAATCAGGACAAAGAAACATGTCGTCTCTCCTTGCCGTCTTCTCGGAAAGAGAGTCAAAACAAAAGCAATACAGCAGAAGTTCCGCTTATGCCAGCAAACTGTGCTGGAATGTAAACAGACATGTGACACGTAACAATCCCACGCCTGCAACTAAAGGTGGAATGGAGTCTTCCAACACACTGACCCCTATTTATGCAGTATTTATAGAGCTCTGGATTGAAATTGCAAGATAAGGGGGAAATTAATGCATTCTGTTTGCTTCTATTTAAATGCACTGCATGTAACAATGTTTTCTGACTTTCTCCCTCTCTCTGCCATTAGGGGAGTTTTGGAATGCAGCCTCCTTCAACACAGAGGCCTCATATCTTCATTTCCCCACTTTTCATGGAGAACTGAGTGCTGATGTGTCCTTTTTCTTTAAGACAACCGCTTCTTCTGGTGTGTTTTTAGAGAATCTGGGAATTAAAGACTTCATAAGGATAGAACTGCATTGTAAGTCCAATTTAATATAATATTACATATATATATATATATATATGGTTGTTTGGTTCAAGTGTCTCTAGATAGATGCTTTCAGCATAACTTTGCAATGGCGCAATTCCAAAAACTGCACAAAAATATGCGTCTCAGAGCAGCACTGGACAAAAGGAGACCTTGCTTCATCAGCCTTGCCATGGGGAGATAAATGATATGTGTGGTCACACCATACATTTAAAGCACTCTTGTACCACTGTAAACTGTCATGGCTTCTCCCAAAGAATTTTGGGAGCTGTAGTTTGTTAAGGGTGCTGAGAGTTGTTGGGGGTTCCAATAATAACAACAACAACAACAACAACAACAACAACAACAACAACAACAAATTATTTATACCCCGCCCATCTGTCTAGGTTTCCCCAGCCACTCTGGGTGTCTTCCAACAGAATATTAAAATACAATAGTCCGTCAAACATTAAAAGCTTCCCTAAACAGGACTGCCTTCAGATGTCTTCTAAAGGTCTGGTAGTTGTTTTTCTCTTTGACATCTGGTGGGAGGGTGTTCCACAGGGCGGGCGCCACTACCAAGAAGGCCCTCTGTCTGGTTCCCTGTAACTTGGCTTCTCGCAGCGAGGGAACTGCCAGAAGGCCCTTGGCGCTGGACCTCAGTGTCTGGGCAGAAGAATGGGGGTGGAGACACTCCTATTCCCAACACAGAGCTACAATTACCTGTGAAGAAGGGTCGGATTTTAAATCACTCAGGAAATGGTAACTCTATACAATGCTGGATTTAGGGTAATGCCGGTGTTTCCCCAACACAGGGTGCCGAGCTGAGGGGGAAGCATAATTGAGAAGATCCATAATTGAGAAGATCTATTTGGGGACATTTGGTCTTGCATAGGGCACCATATCATGAAAGATTGTCAAAGTCTGCCCTTGAACTCTCTGAGGGGAAATAAGCATCTACTATCAACTCTCAGTTCCTAAGGCTCTTGGGGGAAATCATGATACTGCTTTAAATGTATGCATTTGTCTGCTACCAAGTATGGGTCTGCTATTTCCTCCATCTTTGTAATGCACGTATCTGCAGTGTGGTTGTTTGTTCATGTGTGAGATGCGTACACTGGGCCCCGAAAAAACTGAACCACCCATGCTGCATGGCTTGAAGCCCCCAAATGAAGCCACATTAATTTCACTCTGCAGTCTCTTAAATTGCTTAACTACATCCTTATACAGTTATAGTGCAGGATGGCTGATTGAGTTTAGCTCAAATTGTTTCCTCAATGTAATGGTACAAAGAACATGAATTCACTCTTTCCCCAATGTTTGCCATATTAAACAACAGTGACATTACTTTGCCTTCTGTTCCTTTCTTGTGAACTGCCATAAAATAACAATGATGCAGTAACCTCAGAGGGTCGTGGAGCCGATAAACAACACTGTGCTGAGTTTTAGTAATTCAATGTGGAACCTTAGCAGCTATAATGAGAGCCTTGTGGGATCTTGATGTTCCAAAATCAAGAAGGTTACATAGCAAACAGACAGTTGAATCAGAAACTGAAAAAGACATCTGAATTGCTAACTGCCTGGGATGGTGATAAATTGCAGAGGGCGGGGAAAGAACGATGCATTTTGAGTAGTCACTGCCAAAAATAATAATAATAACTTTTTGTTCCTGGTCATCTCCCATGGAAGCAGTCACAAGACTTTTAGTTAGATGTGAGGGAAGACTGTTTTCACATTGACCCGAACATTTCCCATACTCTATGAAGAATATGCTACTCAACATTTCCAAGGTTTCGTTGCTCATTTGAGTATTGTGGAACTAGAACTTGATGGTTTTTTGGGGTTGGGAGGGGAATTAATGCCCCCATTTGCTTTATATTATGCAGTGAAATGTATCACTTGTATGAAACAGGGGACATGCTGTGCTGTGTCATGATTGCATTAGTACAGCCCAGCCCAGAGGCTACTTGTGCAGATAATAATAATAATAATAATAATAATAATAATAATAATAATTTTTATTTATACCCCAGCCTCCCCAGCCAAGGCCGGGCTCAGGGCGGCTAACAAGCAATAATAAAAATAAGTTGAATGAATACAACTTAAAAACAAGATTAAAATACAACATTAAAATATTGAAACAATAAAACATTAAAATGCAGCCTCATCAAAGAGGAGAAAGGAAAAAGAAAAAAGAAAGAGGGGGAGGGAATCAAATTGGCTCCAAGCCAAAGGCCAGATGGAACAACTCTGTCTTACAGGCCCTGCAGAAAGAATTCAGATCCTGCAGGGCCCTGGTCTCATGAGGCAGAGCGTTCCCACCAGGCTGGAGCCAGAGTTGAAAAGGCCCTGGCTCTGGTTGAAGCTAATCTAACTTCCTTAGGGCCCGGGACCACTAGGGTGTTGCTATAAGAGCCAGTGTGGTGTAGTGGTTAAGAGCGGTGGACTCGTAATCTGGTGAACCGGGTTTGATTCCCTGATCCTCCACATGCAGCTGCTGGGTGACCTTGGGCTAGTCACACTTCTCTGAAGTCTCTCAGCCCCACTCACCTCACAGAGTGTTTGTTGTGGAGGAGGAAAGGAAAGAAGAATGTTAGCCGCTTTGAGACTCCTTCGGGTAGTGATAAAGCGGGATATCAAATCCAAACTCTTCTTCTTCTTGAGGCTCTCTGTGGGGCATACCGGGAGAGGCGGTCCCATAGGTACGAGGGTCCTAGGCCATGAAGGGCTTTAAAGGTCAAAAGCAGCACCTTAAATCTGACCCTGTTCTCCACCAGGAGCCAGTGCAGCTGGAAAAGCACTGGGTGAATATGCTCCCATGGCAGAGACCCCGTGAGGAGCCTCGCTGCAGCATTCTGTACCCGCTGGAGTTTCTGGGACAGCTTCAAGGGCAGCCCTGTGTAGAGCGAATTACAGTAGTCAAGCCTGGAGGTGACCGTCTCATGGATCACTGTGGCCAGGTCGGGGCGGGAAAGGTAAGGGACAGATAGGTAACTGTATTCTTAGGCATCATACCAATAATAGTGTTGCACCCGGATCTCTGATTGGTACAATGTTCCAGAGGTTCTGGGTGCTTACCCAGAGTTTGGTTTCGTTGGAATGAGGGACAGTGTAGAACTGTGGTGTCTGTATGATATATGGTTTATTTACACATATACGCAACCTGAGTTGCAATGGAAGGGCTCACAGTTCTAAGACCCCAGAAGGTATGGCCTCTCCTGTAGTTGCAGACTTGGAGTCAAGTAGAAATCAAGCATAGCTCTGTCTTTCTGGCTTCTGCCTGGGACACCGCCCCCGCCCCCCCTCAAAGAAAACTCAGCCACCCAACTTTAAATGAGGATTTGTGGCTGGAAAGCATGGCACACAAGGAAGTCTGGATGAGCCCCAAGTGGCAGTCAAACAAATGAGAAATTAATATTCTGGGAGGTAAAATCCCACAACTGGCATGCGGCTACAGGAAGGACCTCTTGCATGTCTCAACCAATCAACCAAACATCCACCAATGATGGGTTGATTGAAGGGCTTTTCCATCACATTGCAGGGTGAAGGCAGGTTGATATATTATTATTATTATTATTATTATTATTATTATTATTATTATTATTATTATTATTTGTACCCCACTCATCTGACTGGGTTTCCCCAGCCACTCTGGGCGGCTTATAGCACATAAAAAAATTGTAAAACAACAGACATTATAAATTTCCCAATACAGGGTTGATACAGGGTTGATATGGGATCATTTGAGTTTTTTGCTATAACCCAGGCTTCCTCAACCTCAGCGTTCCAGATGCTTTGAGACTACAATTCCCAGCATCCCTGACCACTGGTCCTGCTAGCTAGGGATCATGGGAGTTGTCAGCCAAAAACATCTGTAGGGCTGAAGTTGAGGAAGCCTGCTATGACCAATCAATTTGGTTTTCTAATATCAATCCAGGGAAACCTGTATTTTTTGGAATATAGCCAATCCTGTTTATGTCATGTGGGTCAGAATTGATTCTGGTTGGTTTACTGTTCAGATTAAGGAAACTAAAAAAATTGCAGGGGGTATGTTTGCCTTGTCAAGGAAAAGAAATAAAATAGAATACAAACCAACACCGCTGAGAAGTGCTAACTGTCTGCCTGTCAGCCAATAAAATAGATAATTTATGTAATCTACCAACTTCAAACCGGAAAGGTACATCAAAGCAAGGGTTTGAAAGGACCATACTTGAAAGCAGGAAATTGTAATGTGTTTAGATGACTGTTAAATGTATGCGCAGTCATGCTCTTTTGTTGTAGGTATTAGATCGCTTTGCTGTGTGACCAGCCTGCTTTGTATGTGTGGTAATACTTTGGCCAATTGACCTATAGAGTCTCCACCGGGGGTTTCATTATATATATATATATATATATATATATATATATATATATATATGAGAAAAAAGCATCCTGTGTGTACAGTCCATAGATTTAAAGCAGGTTATACTGATGTCTTGCTTTGACATACAAATCTCTGCGTGTTTCAAACCCATTATGAATAAAAACCACTGCTCAAGTTCAAAATTTCTGGTGTTAAAAAGACAGCCTGCAACAGACGGAATGTTTGATGTCATTGTGTGAGGCCATTTGAGTAAATCATGGATTCAGTTTTAATATGTTTGAATGTAAATGACCAATTTGTGTTTGACTACTTATTAATTGTTCAGAGTCACTTAACATTTTGTGGTGGAATATTTGAAATGTTAATGATAAATAACAATTAACATGTCAAATTCAGGATATCATTCAATATGGTAATATAATAGAAATGTTTTAAAGCTCATTATGGCATTAATAATTGACCTCACATTGTTGCTAACACAGAAACCATTTTATTTTGTGATTTAATATTGTATGCCGGTCTTTTTGAAACTTCAACTTCTTAGTGTGTGTTCTCTGCCCTATAAACAACTTCCTGAGAGTAAGCCTTGCTGAACTCCATGCAGATGTTCATAGGATCATGTGGTTAAGCTCCTGCTCCATCATTTTATACACACACACACACACACACACACTTACTTTATTGGTTTTTTTTAACATATAATTTCCAACAATCATATAACATACCGTAACCTCTTCTCTTATACAATGCTTTAGACTTCCGTCAACACCTCTGATGATTTTCCGTTCTTTATCACTTATTCTGCATTTCTTAATTGCTCTATTACTCTTAATTATCACTAACTAATAATTCTCGTCATAGTCTTTCTTGCAATATTTCAGATAGTCCTCCATACAAAACTTCCTGCAGTCCTACTAGCATAATCTGTTCATTACCATAACTTTTCAAATAGTTCATATATTTACTCCAGTCTTCTAAGAATCTCTGGTCCCACAGGTTTCAAATCCTTCCTGTTCATTTACCCCATCATCCTTCTTAGTGAACAAAGCATAACCACTACTGAGAATAAAACTACTTCCAAATAGGCATTATTATAGTGCAACCTGCCACCCTGCGAGCAAAGTTTTGTTTTGGTTGTTAAATTATTACCGGGGGGGGGGGGCAGACAGAAAACATGAAGCTTGGTGCAAAATCCAATAGTGAGATACCCACTAACAGTGCCCCTGTTTCCAGGCTGCAATTTTCTTTTCAGTACTGTACACAGAAGTCCAATTAATGTTAACAATGTCTTACAGAACAAGACACATTTGTGGGTCAAGTAATAATGGGTAGAGCTGTACAGTCCATTGTGTAAAATCCAGGGATGCCCTGACTAGGTGTATTAATAGATTCCATCCAAAAGCCTAATGGCTTTCAAGATCCCTTGCCTGCCCACTCCCTTCCTGACCTCAGTGTGAAATGCTGCTGTCCTAGATTTGCTGCAGTCATTCTTTCTTCTTCTGCCCCCTTCAAACTCAGTGTTGCTGCCATGCATTTTATTCTTTGCTGCATGCCTGACGTTCATGACCTGTTCTCCTTGTTTTGACAACACGCAGCTTCTACTATCATTAGACTATATGTGAGGTCATTGCCCAGTCCAGATTTCATCTGCCAACTGGGGATTCTTAGGAAAGCAATCAGTAAGTGATTGCTTCCCTCCCCTTTCTGCTTTGCCTAAGCTTTCATTTGGGTTCTGTAGGCAAATGATCTCATTGAAGTATTCAGGGCATAGCTGTCAACTTTCAGATTTGAAAATAAGGGATCAGCAGCCTCGAAAATAAGGGATCAGCAGCCTCACCTGTCTCCCGGAGTAAGTCTACGGGATATCTAACAATCCGGGATAGCAGTGGGACGCAGCAGGAAACGGCGCTGGAATAAGGGTAAAAAGGTAAAGGTAAAGGGACCCCTGACAATTAGGTCCAGTCGTGACTGACTCTAGGGTTGCAGCGCTCATCTCACTTTATTGGCCAAGGGAGCCGGTGTTTGTCCGCAGACAGCTTCCGGGTCATGTGGCCAGCATGACTAAGCCACTTCTGGCGAACCAGAGCAGTGCACGGAAACGCTGTTTACCTTCCCGCCGGAGCAGTACCTATTTATCTCTTGCACTTTGACATGCTTTCAAACTGCTAGGTTGGCAAGAGCAGGGACCAAGCAACGGGAGCTCACCCCATTGCGGGGATTCGAACCACTGACCTTCTGATTGGCAAGTCCTAGGCTCTGTGGTTTAACCCACAGCACCACCTGCGCCGGAATAAGGGAATTTCCCACAAAAAAGGGAAGGTTGGCAGCTATGTTACAGGGTCATTTCTTGGTCTTGGAGGACCCTGGGCAGTGTGTCTTCTGCCAAGTCACTTCCTCCATCTGTTAGACCTCCTCCATTCCTTGGTCCTGGTGGGATCACCTGGCAGTCAGTGGATCCAGTCTGCCGACACTTCTCTAAATGTTAAAGAAAAAGAAAAAAAATGAATGGAGCCTGGAATCTGGCTCTGCCAGGATGTTGGGCCCCTGGCAGCTGACCAAATATGCCAAGTCCTAAAAATATAATTGCACATTCCTAAATTTATCTTTTGTGATTCAAGTACCCTCCACCCGCTTTGAGGATAAGAAAGAGACATGGACACAGTATATTAGGTTAATGGGCTAAAAAAGGCCACAACTATATTGATTACAGTATGTGAGAGGTATTGGCTTAGGCATTGAATAAAACAACAGAGCGTGACTCCACCTCCTCAGGGAGGGGTGAGTCTAGCAAGGGTTAACCACCAGTGGGAGGAGCCTGTTGATGCAAATACAACTAAAAGCTCCCCCTGATGTCACTGGGGGTTGCGCCATGTCCCTAGCCACCAGCAAGGGCGTCAGACAGGATCCACAACGCCTGATTCCTTTACCGGAATACCCATAAAAAGGAAGGGTAGGCGATGGCCACACCCTGCCCTCCAACACACAACCATATTCCAATGCCTAACCGCCAATACCCAAAAGTTGTGACGATTTGCTACAAGGTAGGCGAAAAACCAAGTGGCCGGTGCCAATTTGCCAGTTGGATAAAAATTCCTTCCAGGCCCTTTGGACAACCAAGGTGACCAACCACAGGTCCATAGCAATGTCAAGAACCAAGCAGTGAACTAAAGGGAGGGTGGGTGGGTGATCCAATGAGAAGCAGCAGCACAATGGCTAGGAAATGCTGCCGTGGCCGCGTTCGAGTGACTAAACCCCACCCTCAAGCCTCCAGCTGATTGGCTGGCCACCTGGGGATGTGGGGCGGCAGCCGGAGCAGCTGGGCAGGTTCCGCCCCCCTGCCAATGCAGGAAACAGCTCCCGCTCACAACTCCTCCCCTCCTTGAGGAGGTGGGGCTTTGTCATAGTTTTTAAAAAACATTTCTTCATTTGACTTTCCCCCCTCAGTTTTAGAACAGCACCCAGAACATACTAATGATGAAATCCCTCATTGGTTTTCACGAGAAGCAGATTCATTCATTCACATACAACAAAGTTTGCTTTTTTGTTTGTTTGCAGGCATAGTTCCAATTTGGAGTTTTGCCTGATTTTATTCCCTTGCTGGAGTCTACCCGCCTTCCCATTGGGAGGCACCTCTGAAATAAAAGCCCACAAAATGCATTTAAACCGAGTGTTTTGCCACCCATAGTTCTTTTCTTAAGGCACCCTGCAATGCCAAAGGTATTTCTGTAGAACTAATAATTGATTTCAAAGAGGAGTCCTGCTTCCAATATGATTGGGAAATGAGTTTGGCTAATTGAAGAGCAGGCATCAATCATCACGTTTACTTGGACACTTTTTTTGGCCCTTGTAGTCAGCGCAACATGAATCATAAATCACATTTGTGCTCCATGCCATGCCATTGATTTCAGTTATATCCATCAAGTAAGTGCAAGTGCTGGACAGAATGTTTGAAAGGTTAAACTTAAAGCTTTATATAGTAACACCTCTTAGGAGTTTTCATTTTCAGATATGAAGCTTGATTGTCGTAAGAACTTTTTTGGAGGGGAGGGGATTACTTTGACCACATCTTATGGAAACCATTTTCAGTCTGAGTGCAAACAGTAGCCTTCACTTACTAAACATCATTAGGTGTTACCCATCTTACATTGTGTTTGCATCTATTGGGCTAGATGTGCAAACTGTTAAATTAAAGAGAGAAATGTTCACCGATTTCTTTTCTGCGGAGCCCAGCACATTTCAGAGTCCAGATCCCCCCCCCCAAAAAAGGATGGTAAAGATAATAATAATAATACCTGTGTACAATTAAATTAAACGAGCCTCCCCCCCAAAACAATCAATCTCATTGCACTCTGTGTGCTTGTCGCACAACACACCAACCCCGAAAGTCAGTTGCACTATATTATTTTCCGTTCAGCAGTCTAACAGCCCACAGATAGAAACTGTTTTTTAGCTTGTTGGTATGACTTCTATACTGCCTGCCCAAGGGTAGAAGATTAAAGTGGTGCTGGCTGGGGTGTGAATCGTCCCTGAGAATTTTTCTCGCTCTCCTAAGGCAAGGATCCCTTGTGATGTCATCTAGCGGGCTCAGGGGACAGCCCATGATATCATGTGCTGAGTTCACCACCCTCTGTAAAGACTTTCTGTCCGTGGCTGTCAAGCCAACGTACCACACTGTGATACAATGTGAGAGGACACTTTCTATTGTGGACCGGTAGAAGGAGGTCATCAATTGTTGTTTAACATTGTTCTTTCTCAAGACCCTGAGGAAATGGAGTCTCTGTTGGGCCTTCCTAACCACCTGAGTTATATTGTTTTTCCAAGTGAGATCTTCACTAAGGTAAACTCCCAGGAATTTAAAGGAAGAGACTCTCTCCACACAACCACAAGATAGAGCTCTGAAGAGATTCTATAGTGAGATGGACTTTGAAAATCTCTCATCTTTATTGCTTCTTGAATTTAACAACATTTGTATCTTCTTAAAGGTTTCAGTCACTTCTATTTCAGACAAATCAGTTCTGCCAAGTGTTCTGACAGGGATTGGACTGGGATGAAGTTGCCCATAATCCTAACCCTGCCCTGAGTTCAGAAGTGGGGATAAGTTGGCGAGATTCATTTGACAAGAGAAGAAACTGATCCTTTAATGTCATCAGCAAAGCACTGTGGAATACCCTGATAAGCATACACCTTACGTTCCAACTTTTTAATACCCACTGAAATCTTTTCTATTCCACCAGTCCTATGTGGGCAATTAAGAATCCTTCTACAACAATTAGCTGATTTTTGACTTAAACTCGTGATATTGTTTTTATGCTATGGCTTTGTGTACACTCTTTATTCAGATTATCCAAAAATAAACTTTTGCAGAAGTTCTTTTAATATTAATACTTAAACAAATATTTTCCGCACCTATATTAGTAGGCAATATAAAATGCATTGACTCTATACTATTGAGCTTGTACTAGATGGATTGGCTTCTTAATCTGTATGACATAAAATCAGTTTTCCTACTTGCTGAAACAATCCTTTAACTAAAGGTTTATTCTAGTTCAACAACCAATTAGACAAATCATTAGGCTGTTTTCCACTTTCTTACTGAAGGCTTATTACATTTGTATACTCAGTGTCTATATTGCACGTATTTGTGGTATAAAGTTACACTAACTTAACTATCTGCCCCCCCCCCCAATAAATTAGTTTCCTGCAGCTAATATATAACTTACAGTAGAAGAGCTGAAGTCATTATTTTTAACAAAGGAAATTAATCTTACCATTATTCCACAACATGAAGAAAATAAGTTTATACCATTCTTTCCACACATTTTCAATGTGGTTTTGGTAACCCAAAAGTCTAAACTGTCTTTACTCTTTCTAGCACCAACTGAAGTGACGTTTTCATTTGATGTGGGAAATGGGCCAAATGAAATCACAGTGCAGTCCCTCTCTTCCTTAAATGACAACCAGTGGCACTATGTGAAAGCTGAAAGAAACATCAAAGAGGCATCACTGCAAGTAGATCAATTCCCGCAAAGAACTCACACAGCTTCATCCGATGGGCATATCCGTTTGCAGCTCAATAGCCAGCTCTTTGTTGGTAAGTCTACTTTTCCAGAAATATTTCCCAAGCGTTGACAAGGAACGGTAAACTGCTTCATATAAGAGAGCCATTTGTGTTGTTAGTAAGGTGATAGAGCGTGTTCTCCTTCATGGAGAGCACATGTTGCGGTGGGGGCCACCAGGACACTCCAAAGTTGGGGGCGGGCTAATTGATCGTTGGCCACTGATGCGATTGGAGCTTCCCTTGTTGTTGGGTTGGGAAGAAGTTAATGTTGCCATTTATTGATTGACAGCCAGAAATAGTAAAACTCCTTGCACGAGGCTAGGGCTTCCTCTTTTCGCCCGTGCATTGGATTGCCCGTCCCTCCCTCCCTAGAATAGGGTTGTTTGCTTTGACCTTGCTATGCCTGTCATGGGGTCGTCTGCTTTGGAGCGGGGGCCTGGTAGGAATTTTGTCCATCTGGCTGATTGGCTGGGGCCATTTGGTTTTTGCCTACTGCGTAGCAAATCGTCACAACTTGTAAAGTTCGCGGTTAGGCATTGGTTTATGGTTTGGTTGGTTGAGGGGCATGGATTGGCTGTGCCTGCCCCTCTAATGCTGCTGCTGCAAGGGATTCTGTTAAAGGAATTGGGAGCTAACTATTGCTTGTCCACTCTGTCAAGGGGGCTCGGGCCATAGCAATGAGCTCCTGGTTGCATTTGGGGTGAGGGCAGGTTCCCTGCTCCGCGTAACCCCCAAGTGTATTCCCCCATTCTGACTTTCGCATCATGCGGAATGTCAGTCTGTCCCCCATGGTGGGGGCAGATAGTCGCAACCAATGCCTACGCAACCACTCACAAATTTGTATTTTAATAAAGTTGTGGCCAAAATTATGCCAAAAATCTTAAACAAAAATTTCTGTGTGATGTGTGAGTTATTGGGGTGGACCTGGGGACCTCGACACGCAAATAGATAAACATTAGGAATATGAGCATTGGGGTAAGAAAATTCCAGGGTTTGTTGGAGAAACTGATCATCTAGATTTTTTTTTCAACTTGGTTTTTGGCCGAAAACGTTATGCATCATGTAGGTTGATGACAGGTTGAACTAGGAGGCAGATAGTTGTAAGACAGTGACCTTGTTTCTCCTGGGTGTTTCAGCTGTGACCATGATATCTTTCTGGGCCATTTTGCAGGGATAGGGATTGAAGGTGCAGTATTGTACGGCTGCTTCTCATTACTGCATGAGAGGACCCAGCAGATGATCATAGAATCATAGAGTTGGAAGAGACCACAAGGGCCATCGAGTCCAACCCCCTGGTGTACTTTGGCTTTGCCCTTTTTCTAGCTGTCTGTGGGATTCTATAACGTTCCATCTTGTCCTCTGTGCTGTTCAATTTCTACATGAAATCACTGGGAGAAGTCATCAACAAGATGATACCCAGCTCCATCCCACTTCTGCATCTGATCTTAGGGAGAAAGTGGAAACGGCCGTGTTCATCTGTTGTAAATAATTGAAGGGGACGTTAAGAAACGAAATCAAATTCAGACAAGTCTGAAAAATGAGTGGTACCGCACTGATTCGAGTGCAGAAGTGCAGCCTGTAATGAATAGGCCTGCATTGCCTCTGAAAGATCATTTCCATAGTTTGATGGTGTCAGTGGTGAAAAGTGCCTTTTCCCGTTTTGTCTGATGCACCAGGAATGCCCTTATCTCATGAAAGAAGACTTCACCACAGGAATTCATGTGTCATTTACTTCCAGGTTAGACTATTGGAATTCTTCTTTGGTGATCACTCGTAGCTGAGTAAGATTGTCTTCCATGAACACAGTTTTAACAGTGAGTCCATAGGGGACTGTGGAGGCCAGTTCGGGATCCGCATGTCCTTCCACAGTGGGGACATAGGTTTCCAGGCAGGAGTTGATCACGGTGAGGGTTTGCCAAGTGTGCCTTCCGCTTAGCTCATTTTTCCATTTTGTCCTAAGTTCTTTTAGGCAGCCCAAGAGACCTTGAAGATTTCCTCATTGACTAAAAGTAAAAAATAGAGCGGAGACTCTTTTTAATGTTTTATTATCATAGAGTTGTAGCGTTGGAAGGGATCCTGAGGATCATCTAATTCAATCCCTTGTATATGTAGCTGATCGAACCTGCAATCTTGGCATTCTCAGCACAGTGCTGATTTTAGAATTTTAGAAGTGTCCAAACAGATATAGAAATTCTACTGTCTGGTGTAAAGAATTACCATATTTTTTGCTCTATAAGACTCACTTTTTCCCTCCTAAAAAGTAAGGGGAAATGTGTGTGTGTCTTATGGAGCGAATGCAGGCTGCGCAGCTATCACAGAAGCCAGAACAGCAAGAGGGATTGCTGCTTTCACTGCGCAGCAATCCCTCTTGCTGTTCTGGCTTCTGAGATTCAGAATATTTTTTTTCTTGTTTTCCTCCTCCAAAAACTAGGTGCATCTTGTGGTCTGGTGCGTCTTATAGAGCGAAAAATACGGTATGCCCTTTGCACATTATCCTTCTCTGGGTTTTCACTTCTTAAACTTTGTACAGAAAGGTCCTGTACTTTTGCTCTCTTCTTTGTGACTCTGAAAATAAACTGAAACATGATCCGTTATTGCTAGCCCCTCAAAGATCTATGCAATTGCTTCTTCAAATTCTCTGGAGGAAGACTGATGCAAAGTGACTGTTGCTTTCATTTAAAAACTCCAAATGATGCATTTTTAAAGTTTGACAGAAAAGAAATAGCAAATTACAGTTTCATACATTTAATGGGACTAAATGCATTTTTTCAAGCTAATACTGACAATTCTTCTCCTTTGAATAATGCTTGCTTGTTCAACTGTTATTCAGTTCAATAAATACTTACATTTTTGGTGCAAAATCAACCGTTTCCTGAAATTATTCAATCAGTGGTGGTTATTGACTATGGTTCCCTTCACTACCCTGAATTCCTGTGCTTTCAAAGCTTGGCCCCTAGCTTTTGATAGCTCCTAAACATATCAATCTCTTACCACAATGACAAGTCTGACATTCTACCCGCAATGCCACACTAAATTGTTCTCCTTGTGACCATATTCTTGCTCTCTAAGACACTTCAAACAAGTGCAGATCACACACTTCAGACGTGTGTATTCCATGAGGTGTTATTTGGGATCCCAAATTAAAATCTGGCTTAAGCTGAAAGCCTGGATAAACTGGAGAAGCATACAAAGAATTCTTGTCTTTTGACCCTTTCCTCCTTCTGACCAGTTCTCCCTTTTTGGAGGGCTGTTTTGCGGGCAGGAATCTGGGTCCTTGCAGTGACCCGGTAGTGGGTGGAGGAATGCAGCCTGCATCAGCAGCATCACTGGCGGTGTCACACCCCTGGCCAGCCAATTGGATTTGCCTGGGGGCGTGGCTACGACAGTTTAAATAGAGGTGTGGCTGGGGAGGCAGTTTCCATTTCGGGATTTCCAATCCCACCCACCTTCTTTTCTTGCATGGTTTGACTATGGCCTTGCTATGACTTATGTCAGTCGCCTGGTTGTTGGGACCAGGTAGGAATTTTTCCACTTGGCAAAATTGGCACTTTCGCCTCTAGCAGCAATTGTCACAACTTCATAAGGTTAGGCATTGGGTAAGCCTTATTATGGGAGGGGAGGTTGTTGCCTCTGCCTGCCCCCCACGTTAAAGGGATCCGGGAGTGTGGTTCCTGTCCAAAGCCTGGGCATGGGCTAGGGCTATGCCACAACCCCAATGATAACCCGGGGCAGGGCTCAATTGATGTACATCGTAGGGCTCCCCCCTTCTGGTGGTTGACCCTTAAAGAGACTTCCTGCAGTCGGGCAGGAGTCAGTTATAGTCTTGCTTCACCCAACTGCCTAAGCCAAACTGCTCATAACTTGTTATGTATTGAGTTGAATAGGATCCAAAATGTAGCAGTCTGATCAGTCCTAGAACAATAGGATTCAGAATGCAGTAGTCTGGTCCTAGAACAATAGGATTCAGAATGCAGCAGTCTGATTGGTCCTAGAACAATAGGATCCAGAATGCAGCAGTCTGATTGGTCCACAGGAGCCACCCAATCCAGCTCCAGGTGGAAGTGAATCCGCAACCTGATTGGCCTACAGGAGAATTCCAGAATTAGCCAATCACGTGGGGCCCATTGTGTAATTAATGTATATAAAGCAGACATTCTGGGGGAACTTCCATTCCTCCTCACCACTATGAGCTGAATAAAGAGCATGAAATCCACTCTCGACTCCAAGTATATTTCACATCTGTAATCAATAAAGTTGTGGCCTTATTTATCCCATTAACCCAATACAGTGCTACCTCGGGTTACGAACTTAATTTGTTCTGGAAGTCCATTCTTAACCCGAAACCATTCTTAACCTGAGGTGTGCTTTCGCTAATGGGGCCTCCCACTGCCACTGTGCCGCTGCTGCACGATTTCCGTTCATATCCTGGGGCAAAGTTCTCAACCCAAGGTACTACTTCCAGGTTAGCGGAGTTTGTAACCCAAAGTGTTTGTAACCCAAAGCGTTTGTAACCTGAGATACCACTGTATACTTGTGTTTGTGTATTTATTTTGGAGAGAGCTAGGGGGGGTCCGGGGCCTTGCCACACAAAGCAGATCCACTCACTAGTCTCTAATCCTTCCTGTCCTAACAAAAGGAATGTAGCTCTGAAACCCCTTTCCTAGTCAATGGGCAAATTAGCCTGTTCTTATTGTGCTAAGGTCCCATAATATCCCCCTTTTACTTTTTGAATTATTTAAATTTTAATTAATCTTAAAAGTATTTAGAAAAAGGAAGGTGGCTGCACCGTAAATTGATAGGTGAAGTTTTATGTTTGAACCTACCACAGATAGATGCCCTTTTTGTGATTTAATACAGTAAACTTGTTTGGCCAACTTTGGAAGATTAATCCTAGTTTCTAGGTAGGGAACCATATGCACTGAAGAACTAATTTAACAGCTCGGCAACTTCAGTAGTAGTGAACAGGAAAATCTGGGACTTGATTTAGCTTCTAAAAGAACTTGGGGGTAGTTTTTGCTTTGTGTATGGCAGTTTTCATCTTTATGATGAAAACAGGAGGGAAACAGATTCTCCTTGCTTTCAAAACCAGGTGTGACCTCTTAAAAAAATTAATGGAAATGTATGGAGGACTGGTTTTCTTATTTAAAAATGTCAGTTATTTAGTAGCTTATTTCTCAAAGTATGAGGATTAGACCATGGGAACATATGGAAACTGAGATGATGATCATATATCTTAAATACTTGCTTGAACTCTTTTGTTTTCAGATGATTTGTTATACCTTATAACATGCACATGCATTTAGCTATTTTCATTAATTAAGTTGCTCAGAAGGAAACACTTCACAGTATTTTTTTTCTGCTCAGATTAGGCACAGAGTTCCTAAGATTTTCACCAATTCTTCCTTCCCCTTAAACCATATGATAATCTGCTCTTGGGCATTGGTGTGAGGAAGTGTAGATGCTGAGCAATTGTCTAGGGATTAGCTGTGTTATCTGTATGGTTGGTAGCAATGCTGGAGATTGTTAAAAACACCTTTTGGGGAAAATAGGGGGGTGGAGTCTGTGCATGACTTCTATGTCATTTGTTTAGCTGCTAATGGTGCTGCTTTTTGGAGATTTGTTGTATTTTTGTCTTTGATTTTTATCTGTAATTTTTGTTATGTTTAAGAGAATATATTGTTTTCCTGTTAATCATGCCCTCTTAATTATGTATTTTTGCACTTGGCATTCATCTGTAATATTTTATATGTTATAACATTCTATTTGATGATTTAAGTTATTTGATATTGAATTCAATTTAACTAAACAAATAAATAAGTTACAAGCCCAACTAAAATGTTGATAGCATGTAGGTTTGACTGGGCATGTCTTAGGAATTATTTTATTTCTAAACCCAGCCTCCCACATTGTGACTGCCACTATTACTATTAATTAATACCAAGTCTCAATCTGGTGAAAAGGCATGTAACAACAACATCCATCCTATGATTCTATGTACAATATTCAGGATCTTCCATTCAGAAAGACTTCCCCATTCTTCTCAACAGAGGAAGTAGGAATCCAATTAATTGGTGATAGCAATGGAATCAAATTTTCCATTCCATTTTTTTTATAGTATAAATGTTCCTTCAGATAACCGAACATATTAATAATAACAAATGGTGATACTCTTGTTCTGTGCTTCTGAACATCCCATGGTGACTACAAATTATGGTTTCTGAAATTCAGGTCTATGGTATATTTACCAGTTGGTACTTATGGAAGTATTTAAAGTACACACAACAAGTTCAAGGACAAAGAATGAAATCCAGAGGAGGGAATAAGAAATAAGAAATAAGTTTCTAACATTTGTATACTCCCTTGCTCTCAGATAATTCCAATACATGCTCTTGCTTGCTCTCTGCTACTGTCCCAAAACCCTGTCTTTCATAAACTGTTTCGGGGGTTTGACAAGTGCCCAAGAAACTTTCAATATATGCACTGGAGTAGCAGTTATTTGTAAATATTTTTAGATATGCCCACATGCCAGAATGGAATGTTTTGAGATGTGGAGGTTATTATACATCAAGTCACTTCAATTTCCTAAAAAAAGCTTAAA
Organism: Podarcis gaigeae; assembly: GCF_964106915.1. NCBI lineage: Eukaryota > Metazoa > Chordata > Lepidosauria > Squamata > Lacertidae > Podarcis > Podarcis gaigeae. The sequence continues at coordinate 10,228,343 of NC_139687.1, read as the reverse complement.
TGAATTTATTTCCACTGCAGGCGGGACAGCATCCAGGCAGAAAGGATTTCTGGGGTGTATTCGTTCTTTACAGCTAAATGGAGGAGCACTTGACTTAGAAGAGAGAGCAAAAGTAACCCCAGGTGTAAAACCAGGTTGCCCCGGACATTGTAGCAGCTACGGTAACTTATGTCACAATGGAGGAAAATGCAAAGAGAAATACAATGGATTCTCTTGTGACTGCACTTTCTCTGCTTACACTGGGCCATTCTGTAAGAAAGGCAAGCATGAATTGTAAATTTATTTTCTACGAAATATCAAACTCAAAATGTTAATACTACGTTTTATGATTTTTTTGAATTTTTAAAACTTCTTAAATTGCTACATTTCTAATGTATGGCTTTATTTATATGTTTTTAATACCAGGGTTGGTTAACCTTCTATTGCCCAAGGGTTGCACTGATATACAACTACTACTCCAAGGTGGTGGGCATGGCCAATGTATACCCTCATTTATAGGTAAAGGTAAAGGACCCCTGGACAATTAAGTCCAGTCAAAGGGTTGTGGCGCTCATCTCGCTTTCAGGCTGAGGGAGCTGGTGTTTCTCCACAGACAGCTTTCTGGGTCATGTGGCCAGCATGACTTAACCACTTCTGGTGCAATGGGACATCGTGCCAGAAACCAAAGTGCATGGAAACACTGTTTACTTTCCTACTGCAGTGGTACCTATTGATCTACTTGCACTGGCGTGCTCTTGAACTGCTAGGTTGGCAGAAGCTGGAACAGAGCAATGGGAGCTCACCCCGTCATGGGGATTTGAACCACCACCTTCCAGTGAGCAAGCCCAAGAGGCCCAGTGGTTTAGACCACAGCACCACCCGCTCCCTACACCCTCAAGTCACTATATGAGGGACAAATTTATTTCTAAATGCCATTTCTTTGCATGTTTTATCTGCAGTTTGGAACTCAATTTACAGTGGTTAGATCTGCCTTCAATTAGACTTAAAGTTGGCCAGGATTAGTATGAACATTGTGAACCACTTTGCTTAAGTTTGAAGATGTCAGCATTTGATCTGATCATTTAAACTTTCATATTCTCAATGTCCTTCAGTAGAAATCTGGTAATGCATACTTAACAAACTTTTACACTCATTACAATGAGAACAACTTGGCTCCTCTTTACAAATATTGTGCCAAAGATAAGGACAGTGGATGGGTACCTGAGGGCACAAAACGTCAGGAGCAAGCTGGTAGGGATGATTTTACTCTTCCCTCAGTGTAGAGCCAACGCATGGAAAGAAATGATTTTACTTGTTTTTTTGAAAAAGGCAATTAGAAAAGTGAATTTGCTGTTTTGGGAAATAAACTTGGGTACAGTGTTCATTTGGCTTGACTTGCCAAAGCATTCAGAACGTTGCATTTATGGGTGGTCTGCCAAAAGCCGTATTCACAGCTACCTTGTCACTACTTGATGGAGCTTGAAATTGGCAGGGGGAGGGCAATGGCATGCAACCACTGTATGCTGAGTGGCTGCTAAGAATAGGCGCTGACAATCATAGCTAATGTTTCAAATTACAGTGCGGAACAATTGCTATTCTAATTTTTCTTTCTCTTGGAAATGTAATTAATGTTGTGTTTTATTGTTTTCCTTTTTAAAAGGAATGACAACCTTCGTTTATTTCAGGATGATGCTAACAAAACACAATTTGCGCATTGTTTCAGAGATCTCTGCATATTTTGGAGCAGGCTCTTCAGTTGTGTACAACTTTCAGGAATCCTACAGCTTGGCGAAGAACTCCAGTTCTCACGCTGCGTCTTTCCACCCGGATATGACGCTGAACAGAGAAGCAATCACTTTTGCCTTTCGAACGACGCGGATTCCAAGCTTACTCCTTTATGTAAGCTCCTTCTATAAAGATTACCTTTCCATTATTCTTGCCAAAAATGGTGAGTACGTCATTATGTATGCTTTCGCAAAGTTAACATTACCATGAAACTTTTAAAGTTTTTAAGCAGCATGCTTCCTCTACATCCATTTCCTGTCTGCATATTAACAGAAATGACTGTGAGAAGTGTGGCTTCTCTGTTTGTTCTTACATTCATATCTGCAGTTGAGTAGGAAGACCTGTAGGGACGCGGGTGGCGCTGTGGGTTAAACCACAGAGCCTAGGACTTGCCGATCAGAAGGTCGGCGGTTCGAATCCCCGCGAAGGGGTGAGCTCCCGTTGCTCGGTCCCTGCTCCTGCCAACCTAGCAGTTCGAAAGCACATCAAAGTGCAAGTAGATAAATAGGTACCGCTCCAGCGGGAAGGTAAACGGCGTTTCCGTGCGCTGTTCTGGTTCGCCAGAAGCGGCTTAGTCATGCTGGCCACATGACCCGGAAGCTGTACGCCGGCTCCCTCGGCCAATAAAGTGAGATGAGCGCCACAACCCCAGAGTCGGTCACGACTGGACCTAATGGTCAGGGGTCCCTTTACCTTTACCTTTAGGAAGATCTGTATGTTAATGATAACCCGATGGCTGAACAGATGTTTCTAGGGCCACATATTCTCCTGCAATGATTTTGCAAAGTTTTTTGCAGATAAAATCGCTCAGATTCGGGAAGAAGTAGACTCCACCGTGGGAGCAGGGCCAGGGCGGGAGAGTGCTAGAGTTCTGTCTAGTCAAGTTGAGTGGGATCAATTCCAATCTGTTACCTCCGAGGATGTGGACAGGCTGCTTGGACGAGTGAAGCCAACCACCTGTCTCCTGGATCCTTGCCCATCCTGGCTTATAAAAGCTAGCAGGGAAGGACTGGGCGATGGGCTTCGTGGGGTGGTGAATGCTTCCCTCTGTGAGGGAGCCTTCCCAGACCCACTGAAAGAGGCGGTTATTAAAGCGCTTCTTAAAAAACCATCTTTAGATGTGGCCACAATGGCCAACTATCGCCCAGTCTCAAATCTTCCATTCTTGGGCAAGGTGATAGAGCGAGCGGTTGCCGAACAACTCCAGGCACGCCTGGAAGAAGCGGACCATTTGGATCCCTTCCAGTCGGGATTCAGGCCTCATCATGGGACTGAAACTGCCTTGGTCGCACTGGTTGATGATCTCCGACAGGCTAGGGACAAAGGTGAGAGCTGTTTCCTAGTTCTGCTGGATCTCTCAGCGGTGTTTGACACCATCGACCATAACATCCTTCTGGACCGTCTTGAGGGGCTGGGAGCTGGGGGCACTGTCCTACAGTGGTTCCGCTCCTTCCTCCTGGGCCGTGTTCAGAAAGTGGTGGTGGGGGATGAGTGTTCAGACCCCTGGGCTCTCACTTGTGGGGTGCCTCAGGGTTCTGTCCTCTCCCCCATGCTTTTCAACATCTACATGCAGCCGCTGGGAGAGATCATCAGGAGGTTTGGGCTGGGTGTTCATCAGTATGCAGATGATACCCAGCTCTACCTCTCTTTTAAATCAGAACCAGTGAGGGCAGTGAAGGTCCTGTGTGAGTGTCTGGAGGCGGTTGGAGGATGGATGGCGGCTAACAGATTGAGGTTGAATCCTGACAAGACAGAAGTACTGTTTCTGGGGGACAGGAGGCGGGCAGGTGTGGAGGATTCCCTGGTCCTGAATGGGGTAACTGTGCCCCTGAAGGACCAGGTGCGCAGCCTGGGAGTCATTTTGGACTCACAGCTGTCCATGGAGGCACAGGTCAAATCTGTGTCCAGGGCAGCTGTTTACCAGCTCCATCTGGTACGTAGGCTGAGACCCTATCTGCCTGCGGACTGTCTCGCCAGAGTGGTGCATGCTCTGGTTATCTCCCGCTTGGACTACTGCAATGCACTCTACGTGGGGCTACCTTTGAAGGTGACTCGGAAACTACAACTAATCCAGAATGCGGCAGCTAGACTGGTGACTGGGAGCGGCCGCCGAGACCATATAACACCGGTCTTGAAAGACCTACATTGGCTCCCAGTATGTTTCCGAGCACAATTCAAAGTGTTGGTGCTGACCTTTAAAGTCCTAAACGGCCTCGGTCCAGTATACCTGAAGGAGCGTCTCCACCCCCATCATTCTGCCCGGACGCTGAGGTCCAGCGCCGAGGGCCTTCTGGCGGTTCCCTCATTGCGAGAAGCACAGCTACAGGGAACCAGGCAGAGGGCCTTCTCGGTAGTGGCGCCCGCCCTGTGGAACGCCCTTCCAGCAGATGTCAAAGTGATAAACAACTACCTGACATTCAGAAGACATCTTAAGGCAGCCCTGTTCTGGGAAGTTTTTAATGTGTGATTTTACTGTATTTTTGGTTTTTATGGAAGCCGCCCAGAGTGGCTGGGGAGGCCCAGCCAGATGGGCGGGGTATAAATAATAAATTATTATTATTATTATTGTGGGCTAGGGAGACTTGGCTAAATGTTCCTGGTAAATTACAGAAGCTTCAGCCCAGCTTAGGGAGGGAGTTGGAAGAGACCACAAGGGCCATCGAGTCCAACCCCCTGCCAAGCAGGAAACACCATCAGAGCACTCCTGACATATGGTTGTCAAGCCTCTACTTAAAGACCTCCAAAGAAGGAGACTCCACCACACTCCTTGGCAGCAAATTCCACTGTCGAACAGCTCTTACTGTCAGGAAGTTCTTCCTAATGTTTAGGTGGAGTCTTCTTTCTTGTAGTTTGGAACCATTGCTCCGTGTCCGCTTCTCTGGAGCAGCAGAAAACAACCTTTCTCCCTCCTCTATGTGACATCCTTTTATATATTTGAACATGGCTATCATATCACCCCTTAACCTCCTCTTCTCCAGGCTAAACATGCCCAGCTCCCTTAGCCGTTCCTCATAAGGCATCGTTTCCAGGCCTTTGACCATTTTGGTTGCCCTCCTCTGGACACGTTCCAGTTTGTCAGTGTCCTTCTTGAACTGTGGTGCCCAGAACTGGACACAGTACTCCAGGTGAGGTCTGACCAGAGCAGAATACAGTGGCACTATTACTTCCCTTGATCTAGATGCTGTACTCCTATTGATGCAGGAGTATAGCATCTAGATCAAGGGAAGTAATTGGAAGATGGAAAGGATTTGCTGAAACAATTAATCGAAGTGGAATACAAAAAAAGGGAGGTGTGAGGAGGTCGCTGAAACAAGTAAAAGAAAGTTAATAACATTGAAAGTATTGGATGTGTTTTTTAAATTGTTTTTGTTTTATTTTTGTTATGTATATGTAGTATTTTTGTCTTTGTATTGTATTGTATGGTTTTGTTATGTTTAATTCTTTTTCTTTTTTCCCTGTAACTTTCAAAACTTTAATAAATATTATTATTTTTTTTAAAAAAAAGAAAAGTTTCAGTGCATGCCACTGCTGGATGCTAATCCATGCACCCTGATGCCATCCAGGGCACATTTCCAAGTTATCATTCTGGGTTCTTTCCAAGTCTTTCTGAAAGAAGATGCTGGAATTGAGCCTCACATCCTCTGCACGCAAATCATGCTCTCGGTCATGCAACTGAGGCCCTTCTTGTATTTTGAGTTATGTTTGTAATTTATTTATGCATTACATTTATCATCTACCTTTCTTCCAATAAGCTCTAGATCAGCCTTTCTCAACCTGTGGGTCCCCAGATGTTTTGAACTACAACTCCCATCACCCCTAGCTAGCAAGACCTGAGCTCAGGGATGATGGGAGTTGTAGTCCAACAACATCTGGGGACCCACAGGTTGAGAACTGCTGCTCTAGATGGTCACATGGTATTTCCCCTCCCCATTTTATTCTCACAGCAAGCCTGTGAAATACGAATAGGCAGAGAAACAGTGACTGGACCAAAAATATCCGATGAGCTTCATCACAGAGTGGGTATTGATACTGGGTGTCCCAGCTCATAGTCTGACATGCTACCCACTACATAACACTGCTAGCTTTTCCTATGGAGAGAGCAAAGCAGTGGTTGATAGATTGTGGCCTTATGATTTTCCATGTAGACTGCCTTTTTGAGAGAGCAGGACAGTCCAATTTTTAAAAACTATGCTGCAGCTCTGGGCTTTTGTTTTGGATTGTATTCATATTCATGAACACTCTGGATAATTATGGATTGTATCCACCTAACATAATCAGAGTTTAAATGAATAAAACCAAGTTAGTTGTGTCCATTTATTTCAATAGGCCTACTCTAAGTAGAACTAACATGACAGAGTTAAGCATGAAGGGTAATTTCCATATTTTCTATCTTGTGTCTCCTTCTTATTTAAAATATTCCTTGGGTAAGTAAATAAAATATTCTACCACCATCATTTTTCAGATGCATTTATGTAAACTGGAAACCAGGTATTTTGTATATGCCCCGGTCATGAACATTGAAAACTAGGCGTTTTGTATATACCACTCATGAAACTAAAATATCATTTCCCCAATTCCTTCAGGAAGTTTACAGATCAGGTACAAGCTGGATAGCCATCAAGCTCCTGACATCTTCAGCATCAATTTCAAAAGCATGGCCGATGGGCAGCTTCACCGTGTGAAGATTAACAGAGAGGAAGAAAAGCTATTTGTGGAGGTAATGCCAAAAAATGAAAAGAAAATAAAGATTGTCATCAAAGAGGACGAGCCCCAAAGCAAAATAAAATAAATAAATAGAATATAGCATGTGGCCGTTGTATGTGTGTGTTGAGTGCTTATGTCGAGTGCCTCAGGAAGTAAAGCAAAACATAGCAGACTCTTGCTGGGCAGAGGGAACCTTGGCAAAGTGATGTCTTTGATGTTTATCTTTCCCCGTTTAAAAAAAGGTCAAAGTCTCATTCACAGAGTATTGGCACCAAAATAACAAAATCCTGATTCATGTCATCTTTCCAACTAATGACTATAGCAGGCTGAGATTGATAATTTATGTAGAACAGCAGGAAGCACAGAAGAACTGCAAGGTATTTTTACCCCTATCAAACATTACAATTTTAAAGGCTTAATGAAGAAAGGGAAGAACCTTGCTAGATGGTGGTGTGGCTTTTCTCTACTTTTACCTAATAGTGTTTCCTGAACATCTTCTAACCGAGGTGTCCAATTCTCCTGTAATTAAAAATGGAGGCACATTTATATATTCTGTTTATATTCCACCCTTTATCAATCCCATTGATCACTCCGTCTGGCTACATCTTCACATACTATAAAAGCTGTACAGTATTTTCTTTATATATATAAAAAACCTAAGCTGATAAAATACAGCTCACCTGAGCTCCAGTTGCATTGCTGCTACTTGACAAAAGTTAGAGGAGTGAGGTACAGGGAGGGTGACATTGTTCAAACACACTGGCAGAGCCAATCCAACCTCTCTGCTGCTTTGCATCGTCCCCTCTTCATCCCAGTTTAAAAAGGAGGAAATGTCCCTGGCATGATACAATGCTGCTGTGAAGAACAGGTCATTTTATACTGTGGTACCTCCGGTTATAGGGATGCGGGTGGCGCTGTGGGTTAAACCACAGAGCCTAGGACTTGCCGATCAGAAGGTCGGCAGTTCGAATCCCCATGACGGGGTGAGCTCCCGTTGCTCGGTCCAAGCTCCTGCCAACCTGCAGTTTGAAAGCATGTCAAAGTACAAGTAGATAAATAGGTACCACTCTGGCGGGAAGGTAAACGGTGTTTCCATGCACTGCTCTGGTTTGCCAGAAGCGGCTTAGTCATGCTGGCCACATGACCCGGAACCTTTACCTTTACCTCTGGTTATGGACACTTCTGGTTATGAACGCTTCAGGTTATGAGCGCCACTAACCCGGAAGTAGCTGCTCCTGGTTGCGAACTTTGCCCCAGGATGCGAACGGAAATTGTGTGTCGGAGGTGCGCGCGCAGTGGCAGGCCCCATTAGTGAAAGCGCTCCTCAGGATAAGAACGGTTTCAGCTTAAGAACGGACCTCTGGAACAAATTAAGTTTATAACCAGAGGTACCACTGTACTGTCTTTTATTTTCATAGGGCATGGATGTTCATGGGGAGGAGTCTGCATACTTTGTTCACCAAGGGGGGGGGGGGAATCATTTAGAAAACCACGACTGCAACCTTCTGTTGCTTAATCAATTATATTAATTGTTTAGAAATCTTGGACCAAAAGGCATCCTAGTTTTAATTAGGCAACAGGATTGAATCCTTTAAATCCTTAAAAAAAATGTGTGTTGTTGTTTATCTGGAGGGAGGTGTTTTGTTGTGTGGGTGCATTTCCTTGCATCATCGTTTTTCTTCAGGGAAATTGGATGGTATCTTGGATCAAATACATGGCTTGACATCTCAATCTCTGATCCAACTTTTGTCTTGCACTCAGTTTCTTGGGCAAGTCTTGTTTTGTGACTATCCCACGGTTGCCATGTTGTCATTAGACATAATCAACGGTAGGCATTTTGTGGCAATACATGAAAAACAGTTTCCCAAATGTTGAAATTTGCCCATGGACCCCAAGATGTTACTAATAAATTCATATTTATTGTGTGTGAGAGAGAAGCTTTGACTTCTCCCAAATACTGCTTAAGAATTCCAGCCTCAGTTAGACCAGAGATTGGGTTGAGCAGGAAGAATGCATGTCTTCAAAGCAGCCTGTTGTGTGGAATAGGCTTTTCACTTTTCTTTTTTAGAGCTGTCGTTAGTATACATTTTATGAAATCTATTGTAAAAGAAAATATAAATCAGTTCTGTCTGTTTTTCAAAATGTATTATGACCCAAGACTTCTAGTTACTTCTGTGGAATATGCACTTCTACGGGGATTAATGAAAAAGTTACTTGGAAAATGTATTTATTCCTACCTCATTACACAGTTTCTAAGAGGACTGGAAGATTAGCTTGCATAAATCATATCTGAATGTGGTTGCATTGAACAAAACCTATTGTAGAAATGTCGCAATCAAAAAATATATTGGGCTAAGAGCTTGTGGAGCACAGATATGTGCTGTCATCAGCATTTGAAGGCAAGCAATTTATATAATAACACAGGTACTTACATAGCATCATAGTTAATTATTTCAAATTTAAAAAGTTCATTCTCAGATAAGCAAGAGCTTTTATGTTTGGTAGGTAAGACATTTTTGTCCTTTCATGAGGCTCGCCAATTATACTGTACTTACAGATGAATAGATAAGAACTACCCAAATGGATATTAAAAGAGCTGTTTATAAGTTGCCATTCCTTAAACAATACCTTGGCCATAATAGCACAGTTTAAAAAAAAAAATCAAAGAGAGGTCTATACAAAGTGGTTTACCTAACTGTTACGTGTGTTTTAATAAATTTCATATTGCTTTAGTGTCATTCACTTAAGTTAATTGTTTCATTGACAATTATTTCTTTTTCCTCCTCCTTACCATTTCAACTGTCCTACATCCAACTACGTTTTGCATCTCACTGAATAATATTGAAGATTGACCACAATGAAAGGATGAAATTCTTTCTTTCTTCGGATACACAATTCAATGCAATCAAATCGCTCACACTTGGCAAGATCCTAGGTAAGTACAGTGCAGTAGATTTTCCCCAAAAAATAATCTCTCTCTCTCTCTCTCTCTCTCTCTCACACACACACACACACACACTAATGCTAATCTTGTTGAGAAACATTTCTTTCTCACATTTGATTAGGCAGAGAGTGACAATCAAGGTAGAAGCTTCATTCTTGTCAAAGTGCATACATGTAATCGCTGGTAAGTGCTCCTAGAAAGATGTGCACGTGGATTCCATTAAAAATAATTTCATACTTATCTTTTCCATTTTTGCAATCAGGCATAACGAAACATGGCATTCTCTGTGCAGTAACAAAGAAAAGGCTAAATCACACTCATGTTATAGGCAAAAGACAATGAGTTAATTGCTCAAGCTGCAAAATGACATTCCTTTTGAATGATGCACCTTTGCAAATCATATCACAGAAGTTCTGTTTTCGAATATATTCATCTATGTAAGGAGGTCAAGTAATGCAACTTGTGGTATAGCACGGCCTCCCAGAATACAGTGGTGCCCCGCAAGACGAACGCCTCGCAAGACGAAAAACTCGCTAGACGAAAGGGTTTTCCGTTTTTCGAGGCGCTTCGCAAGACGAATTTCCCTATGGGCTTGCTTCGCAAGACGAAAACGTCTTGCGAGTCTTGCGAGTTTTTTCCCCTTTCCCCCCCCTTTTTCTAAGCCGCTAATAGCGCTAAGCCGTCAATGGGCTTGCTTCGCAAGACGAAAAAACCGCAAGACGAAGAGACTCGCGGAACGAATTAATTTTGTCTTGCGAGGCACCACTGTACACAAAACACATCATTCTGCTATTTTATTTCAGGAGGAATAATCAGGACTCCTCAAGGGGTTGTGGTTTGAGAGTTGGATTTAGGTGGAAGAGGCTCGGGTTTTATAGAGTGTAAATATGGTAAAATATTATAGAATAGCTTGTCCTAAATATTTGCCTGTACATGAATACAGCTTGTAACTTTGTAATCTTTGATTTAGCTTTCAAAGCTCTTCTGAGAAGCAAGCAAACCATTCAGTGATTCAAAATGCCAGCCTGTAAAAATGTCCAGTTTTACAAAACTGCTGTAATGAATCTTTCAGAAAAGAACTGATGGAATTACAAATGTAGAATGTTGATTATGTGATGTAGTACATTTAAAGTGAGTTTTCTTACAACAAACCCACTCTTTCCTTGTGACTCCAAAAGACTGGGGTGCGTGTGCATGGAGTCGTATCCAGCTCAGGGCACAAGGGCATTGAGACAGAGTGCAGGAAGTGGTGAAAAAACCCAACTTTCACTCCTACCAGCTTAGTTCCCAGTTTGCCTGTCCCTGGTCGCACAGTAGAAATAGCTTGTGGTTCGAGGACCCGATCCCCGCTTGGTGGAATAAAGACACGTGGACACAGCATATAAGGTTAATGGGCAAGAAAAGGCCAGAACTTTATTGATTACAGCAGGTGAGAAGGTATTGGCTTAGGCATTGGACCATGGAAGATTGACTCCACCCACTCGGAGAGGGGTGAGCCTAACGAGGGGTTATTCACCAGTAGGTGGAGCCTGTTGATGCTAATACAACTATAAGCTCTCCCCTGATGTCACCGAGGGTCGTGCCATGGCCCCCCACCACACACAGGAATCGGACAGGATTCATAACCCCAGATTCCTTTAATGGAATACCCAAATTCGAAGGGGTAGGCGATGGCCACACCTTGCCCTTCCACACACCAACAACACATTCCAATGCCCCCTGCGTGACGTGGGAATCGTCTCCCGCCCACAACACCTCCCCTCCAGAAGGAGGAGAGTCCTTATTGTGCAAGGGCAGAGTGGGAAATTCCCCCCCATCAACTGCCTTGAGGTCAAGGTTGACCATTTCTGCTGGAGGGATGCCAATAGATGGGAGAGGGAATCCAGTAACAGCGGACAATTCTATGCAGGCAAATAATTTACAAGCACACACTAGTGGTTAAAGGCACCAAGATGGTGAGTGTAGATTCCCCATTCCTAGATACTTTGAATTGAACGAGCCTCTTTTAGCAACGTAAGAGGTGTGATGAGATGGGGCACAATCAGTCAGCAGATTGCTTCTAACTCAGAGATGGCAGGTTGTAGTGATTGTGCAATTAATAGGCACAGCTCAGACATCAGTTCTGCATCCTATATGACAGGCATTGGCTTGTCCACGGGAGGTGAATTGACATGGTTTTGTGGTAATGTATCAGCTTCATAGGATGATACTGATACATTACCACAAAACCGTGTCAATTCACCTCCCGTGGACAAGCCATGGGGCTTCATGGGGACGCGGGTGGCGCTGTGGGTAAAACCTCAGTGCCTAGGACTTGCCGATCGCATGGTCGGCGGTTCGAATCCCCGCGGCGGGGTGCGCTCCCGTTGTTCGGTCCCAGCGCCTGCCAACCTAGCAGTTCAAAAGCACCCCTGGGTGCAAGTAGATAAAAGTAGCGGGAAGGTAAATGGCGTTTCCGTGTGCTGCGCTGGCTCGCCAGATGCAGCTTGTCACGCTGGCCACATGACCCGGAAGTGTCTGCGGGCAGCGCTGGCTCCCGGCCTCTAGAGTGAGGTGTGCGCACAACCCTAGAGTCTGTCAAGACTGGCCCGTACAGGCAGGGGTACCTATCAGCTTCATAGGGATGTGGGTGGCACTGTGGGTTAAATCACAGAGCCTAGGACTTGCCGATCAGAAGGTCGGTGGTTCGAATCCCTGCGACGAGGTGAGCTCCCGTTGCTCGGTCCTTGCTCCTGCCAACCTAGCAGTTTGAAAGTATGTCAAAGTGCAAGTAGATAAATAGGTACGGCTCCTGCGGGAAGGTAAACAGCATTTCCGTGTGCTGCTCTGGTTTGCCAGAAGCAGCTTAGTCATGCTGGTCACATGACCCAGAAGCTGTACACCAGCTCCCTCGGCCAATAAAGCGAGATGAGCGCCACAACCCCTGAGTCGGTCACGACTGGACCTAATGGTCAGAGGTCCCTTTACCTTTACCTATCTGCTATCTCAGAGATAGATCAGGCTCATTGTTATCTTGGGCAGGAGCTCTGAAAGTTGCTTCCGCTTTAGGCAGATTTCCTGTACAGTTTGAGTAATCACTGCCTATCTCCTTGTTATAATAAGCATTATGTTGTGACCCTCGTTGTACCAGTCAGAAGTCCACTTACCTTAAGTGGTCAGGCAGCATTGTGGCCTGGTCACAGCCCCATGTCAGCGATCCGGAGGCCAGCTGGGGACGACTCCAGGCCTGTCTGCAGATTGGCCAATGGCAGGTTGGCCTGGGTACGAGGATTCCCCAGGGGACAGAACCAGCCAGCCAATGAGCATCGTTTCAGTCCTCTTGGGAGAATAAATTGAGGCTGTTGCCGCACTCCTCCTCGGTTTTCATTCAGAACCCTCATAGCAGTTGTCACAACTTTGTAATGTTAGGCATTGGGTAAGCCTTAGTCTAGCCTCTGCCTACCCCTCCTTGGTTAAAGGTATCCTTTTAAAGGGATCAGTGAGGAGTTGCTTCTGTCCAATGCCCAGATGGGAAAAGGCCATAGAACTCTTCCAGCAGGGACCCCTGGGGGGGGACTCTATATAGGTTGTAGGGCCCCCCTATGGTGTGGTTTACCCTTAGATACACTCCCAGCAGATGGGCTGGAGTTAAATAAATGGCTTCACCCAATGGCTATGCCAAAACTTTATATCCATAACCAATAGAGTTGTGGCCTATTTGAACCCCATAACTGTATATGTTGTTGTCTGGTCTGGTTATTTCATTACATAGGGAGTGGCTGTGTCACAGGGCCTTGGTACACAAGTGTCTTTCCTCTTTATTCTGGTTGTGGGTGCAAATGCTAAGCATTGATAAATAGTACACCTGTAATTTCTCTGAAATACTCTTCCAGCTGGGTAACTGTGTAGCACACCCCACTGACCTTTCAGTGCTAGAAATCAACAATGCTCTGTGTCTTAATGTTGCACAATTTTCTTGTGTTAAATTTGAGTGAGAAATTACGCTTAGTATAATTTAATTGGAACTCTGCAGAAATGACACCTCTTGTGATCCAAATATGAAGTTATTAAAAGCTGGACTCATACTTGCAGAAATAAAAAAGGGAAAGAGAACCTTTCATGGAAGATTTTCTTTCCTAATTTGAATCACATTTTCTGTCTGGAAACTAATGTGTGGAGCCATAGAAAACATGCATGCAGTGTACATTTTTGTAAGCACATTAATTTACAGCCAATTAACATTTTCGTCCTTGGTGGCAAAAATTAATATAGCGCCACTACTAGATGGATGTTACCTTCCACAAGCAATGTGCATAGAAATTTCAGGAAAACTGAAAAGGGCAGGCAACCAAAATGAGGTTGTATTCCGGCAATACTTTATTCTGTTTTCCTAGCATTTCCTTACCCAATAATTTCTACATTTTACGTGATCTTTCACATGACTTAAAAGCCACTTCTGGAAATACATCAGAATCTAGTGGAAGTTTAGCACTCATTTCCATGTTTATTGCTTCCAGGAAAAAAAATGGTTTTGCAACAACATTAAGCCACAAAACCTTGGAGGTTTTGTGCTGTAATTTCCCCAGCATTTTCATGTATTGTGCCATGTGATGAAATTTGGGATGGTATTCCTGCATATAGTTCCATTCTGCTGTTTTGATTGGTGAATCATGGGGAAACAGAATCACAGATGGGCACAAAGCGTGGTGACATGTCCAGTGATGTCCATTTTTGTTCTATACGTCCCCACTGATGTGAGTGAAACTTAGCATAACAGGGTGGTATAACGCTGGAAAAGCCTCAGTTCCACCATGGAGTGTAAAAGAAACATTAGAAGCTGGGAGAGAAGCAGTAGTATTATAACCAAGGAAAACAAACAGCAATCTCCATGTCTGAATGTAAAAGTATGTTTTATAGAAATTTCTAAAATCCAGTCCATGAATCCGAAGGAAAGCATTCTAACAGAAGTTTCATAATTATGCTATTTTGTTTAGAGCTCTGTTATGTGCTCTGAATGTTCTACCCATTTTCTGGCGATAAATGTGTGAGACAAAAATGGAAATAGGTTCAATGTTAAAGTATGTAAGTGAGGTAATTGTGTCTTCATTTTCTGAACAATCTCAAAATACAAGAGAGCTAAAGACAGTTCACAGAACAAGGATAAGTTCAGAAACAAGTGCACCTACGAACAAAATTTGATATTTTTATGCAACATCTTATTTTTTTATGCAACATTTAAAAAATACATACTAGACATGTCCAAATGACCTGTTTATTGAGAATTCATCCCAATTTGTTTGCAAAAAGATGTGACAGCTTTGGCCATTTAATGAGCACTCTGACAGATTCACTTTCCCGTGTTCTTCCTCATTGCTTACCTTATTCAAAAAGACCTCTTTTGGGGAAGCACCTTTGTTCTGAATGGCTCTGCTGGTTAGCATAACATTTGGGGAGAAAGATGCAGGAAAGATACTCAGGCGTCAAGTCAATTAGAGCATTAAAAGCATGCGCCACCACCTTCCATTGTGCCCAGAAACAGGCTGTCCCCAAGCAAAGCTACTTAAGGATTGGTCCCTGCAGCCAGTTGAAGTTAGCAATCTAGCTGTTTCATTGCGTGGACAGGTGGAGTCCCCCAAACCCTGGGGCTCCCCCCCCCTGCCATGTGGAATAATGACTCAAGACAACGTGCTATGGGATTAAATTGGCCACAACTTTATTATATGTCAGATGTGGGTAGACCTTGGCTCAGGCATTGGGCGTTTATCCCTCCCAGTCCCCTGCCGGGGATCTGGGGAACATCAGGGTTATCCAGTGGGGGGGGGGATGGGCTGGCTCTGGAAAACATATGTCCAAGCAGAGAGAGACCGCCCCGTTGCGCCGCCGTCACAGGGAGAGCAATGACAACATCTAGGCATTCGGCCAAAGCCTCCTCCTCAAAAACCCCTTTAACGGGGAACCCTGGTATCACCACCACAAAGAGGAAGGGGGCGTGTGTCACCGCTGCATGCCCCCCCCCCCATTCAGGAAGATAGACTAAGGGATTCCACCCAAGGCCTGATACCACCAAAGTTGTGATGTTTTGCTACGGGAAAGGCAAAACCTGCCAATGCAGGGGAAATCCTTTCCGGCCCTTCAACAGCGACCTTGACGTAGCAGCGCCCGCATACCTGTGGAGAAAAGGTTAACCTGCAAAATAAGTCTTAACTGAAGGTGGGTAGGGTGGGAGAAGCTCTGGAGCCAAATGAGGATTCCCAGGTAAGATCCTCCCTCTATGGTGTGGGCAGATAGTCCCTCCCCTACCTGGCCTGGTCTCCTTGGCAACGCTTCTCCCAGGTGGGATTGGGCAACTGGATGAGGTGGGTGGAGACCTCCAGGTATCCCACCTGGGGGAAGGCAAAGCCAAGCCTGTGCTAATGGTCCAGGGTCCAGGGGCTACGCGCGTCCACGCAAAGGGCATCCCCCGTTTAATATGAGGAGCAGTCATTGTGAAGTTTCTGAATAGCTCCATTGCAGTTAGTCATACGTTATGCTGAACCAGGAGGTCTCTAGAGCTGGTTGTCCTTGGTCAAGCATAACCAGGGATTACCAGTGAGACAGCCTCCTTAGGTGATGGATACATAGGATTGCCACCCACCCTGTATAATATGGAATCGTCCTGTGTTTCAGTGCAAAATGCTATGTCCTGTATTGTATTTCTGCTCCCCCCGCGTCTCAGTCATGCTCTAGGCTAAGTTAGGGGTCTTCTCCAAATCCATGTGTGTGAAAGGGTGTGAGAAAGCAGTTTCCCTTCCCAGGGAAAGGAAGTTGTGGGCTGTTCGCCAGCTTGCCCCATGTGCATGGGGCATAGCTAGCCCCCGCGTAATAGGGAGTCCCCAGTCATGTCACCCTTAGTCCGACCAATCCGGTCAACCAAGGGGCGTAGCTTGCTCTATTTAAGCAGCCCATGGCTAGGGACTTGCCCCTTTTTTCCTGGGGTGACCCTGGGGGAGATCCTAGTTGAGGTGCATCAACAGGGCTCCCCCTACTGGTGGTTAACCCTTCTGAGCCCCAAAGCTAGCCAACCAGTATTGACATAAGAGTCAAGGCCAGTCTGGTCATCTTTTCTATAAAGAATGGAGAAAGACACCATATTGTCCTCTTCAAGGAGCAAAATATATTGGGCCCACTGGGATCCGGTTGACTGCAGCTTCCAACAGGACTGGGCTCTGTAAATGTTAAGTATCCCAATAATATAATACAGGCTTAAGTGAGAGCTTCATTGTAGCAAGCTCTTTAGGCACAAACATTTGAGACTGTAAATGAAATGTCATGGTCGGTATAGTGATTTCCAGCTAATTAATGAAGAAACTACATCACCTATGCTGCGCCTGTGAACTAATTAATGGAAGTAGTATTGTAACTTGACATCACCCATGTGGTAGAATCTTTGACTGCTGTTCTGAAGTGTACCATTTGTTTTTGTAAGTAGCTCACATGCCTGCAATATTATGCAAGGCGGTTTTTTGTTTTTAGAATCATGC
This sequence comes from Podarcis gaigeae, assembly GCF_964106915.1. Taxonomy (NCBI): domain Eukaryota; kingdom Metazoa; phylum Chordata; class Lepidosauria; order Squamata; family Lacertidae; genus Podarcis; species Podarcis gaigeae. The sequence goes on along the minus strand of NC_139687.1, from coordinate 10,211,432 downwards.
AATGACTGTGTGATAAAGACATTAACTGACATTTTGCCATAACCTAATCTCCACTTGGCATGTTAAAATTGAGCTCTGCATGCCATTATCTTGCAGATAGGAACAAATTAGCATACAGGTGTTTACTAAAATAATTGCAGCGATTACCATCACCAGAAAGGCTTAGGTTCAAAAATATTCTGTAAGATTTGCAAGACTTGATGTAGTGATAGGTTTACACAATGTGAAATAGATCTGACTTCACAGAATAGATGTTTCTCATTATCTTGCAAGGAAATATGTCTTCAGCCAGGCTTGTCTCTCATGTTATGAATATTATATGCCTCATATTTTGTGAATTAGAGTAAATTTTGCCACATGAATTCCTTACAGTTCAAAATAAAACAGAGCTGAAATTTCTCAGATAATGTTTTGAGAAAAATTCTGAGATGTGTCTGAGATAGCCACCCTGGAGACCTTTCTCAGCCTATTCCCCAATATTTTTGTGGTGTGGCAATATGGAGGACACAAAATGGTGACTAGTTTGCCACATTTTCAGCAGCAGGAGGGAAAAGGGATAGCCTTAGGAGGAAAGGAATGAACTGTGAAACTTGGGTAACCCCCCACCCAATAAACTTTTGAAGTCCTCCTCGCTCTAGTCCCCAATTTTTCTGTCCAAAAATGGGACAGAGAACTTTGAGAGTCCATTTGTGCAAAACTGTGGTTCAAATTGGAGATAAAGTATCTTGAATTAAAATCCCCCCCCAACACATAATTTCTTAAGTAAGTAAAGCATGATATGGGTAAGGAATTCATGTGACAAAATAAAATAAAATAAAACATATAGCTTAAGCAATACTAGTAAAATATTGGTTGTATGTGAAACTCTCTCTTAAGACATCAGAATTTGTCTGATAGCTTTTATACAGAATGATGTATGGTGGTTTACATATTCATGATTAGGATTATTTTCCATTAATGTTTGAAGTTTATGGAGAATGAATATAAATATATGCAATAATTAAAACATCTGAATTGAGTTTTACAGTTTGGGCTTTGAATGTGCTATAGCTAATTAAAAAATATATTTATTGGCAGACTAGTAACTGCCATTCATATTCTCTCTCTCTCTCTTTCTCACACATGCACACACACATATATAATGAATATATTCTCATTAAAAGCAGTCCAAAAATGGGGAGATGGCAAATTTGCATATGTTGCCAATGTGCATAGAGGCTCAGAGGAATACAGGTTAATTATTCAATTATTCTTCTGTCTCTTTGTTTTGTACATTTGCACTATGATTAATTTCCTTCTGTTTCTTTTGATTAGCAGAGAATAGTGATGTAGACCCAGACACCATGAAGGCAAACTCTCAGGGGTTCGTTGGATGTCTCTCTTCAGTGCAATTCAACCATATCACTCCCCTGAAGGCTGCGCTGCACCATTCCAGCTCAGCTCCAGTCACTGTGAAAGGACATTTCACCCAGTCCAACTGCGGCACTTTAGCAGGAGCTGACTCAACATCAAGTGAAACAACTCATTCATTTGCAGGTAGCAAGCATATGGCTCTCATTTGTTCTACACCCTGAAACAGAATACAAGACAAAGGTTCAGAGTTTCAGTAAGAGAAACTCGAGAGCCAGTGTGGTGTAGTGGTTAAGAGCGGTAGACTCGTAATCTGGTGAACCGGGTTCGATTCCCTGCTCCTCCACATGCAGCTGCTGGGTGACCTTGGGCCAGTCACACTTCTTTGAAGTCTCTCAGCCCCACTCACCTCACAGAGTGTTTGTTGTGGGGGAGGAAGGGAAAGGAGAATGTTAGCCGCTTTGAGACTCCTGAAGGGGAGTGAAAGGCGGGATATCAAATCCAAACTCTTCTTCTTCTTCAGTATTAGGTTGCCTAGCAGCAAACCTAAAGGATAGGGTCCAAAGGTACTGGGTTCTTTTCCCCCCACCCTCTCAACCTATGTCTTTCCCTCTAAGTGTTTATTTTTTATTTTTTGTATGTGCAGTTTAATTATACACAGTGAATTAAAAGCAACAACAACCCCCCCCAACACCCTTGTTCTTAGCAGCCTTGCATATATACTATTGTGTACCCGTTTTGTATAGCTGTATGTCGTTGCATACAGTATGTAGGCTGTAGCTGTGTACATGGGTATATTGAAAACTCTCCTCTCTCTGCTTGCCTCTGTCATTTTCCCTTTTTGTTTCTGCTACAGATCATTCGGGACCAATAGATGAGGGAGAACCTTTAGCTAATGCAATAAGGAGTGACTCTGCAATTATTGGAGGTAATAGGGACCGTAATAGGCCAGCTGGTGCCATTTTTAAATACCTTTGGATCTTTCAGTAATAATGCAAAGTGAACAGGTGCAGTGGCGTAGCGTGGGGGGTGCAGGGAGGGCTGGCCGCACCGGGTGCAACATCTGGGGGTTAGGGTTAGGGGGCGCAAATCCACGGGTTAGGGGGCGCAAATTACTTGCCTTGCCCCAGGTGCTGACAACCCACTCTACGCCACTGAACAGGTGCCAAACCAACTGCAACCCCAACCATGTTTTAGGGCATTCACAAGTCTGAAAACACACAAATGAACATGCTCCAGGAAGTCATTGTTGGTTATACAGTAGCTCCTGAGTGTATGGCTGTTATGCGTTTCCAGTGCCCTTCAAATTTAGCAGAGCAGATTTGGTCAACTTGTGGTGGAAGTGTGGATCTCATCTTCGCTATTGGTTGGAAAAGGCTGAGTAAGTTTTATGTCCTCTGCAGCATCCTTTGTCATTTCTGTAGCAAAGTGTATGAAGTGTTTTTTAAAAAAGGTTTTTTACCCCCAAAGCCATGGGCGTGTTCCATATTGCCATTTCCTCACAATGTGGGGATACTGTCAACTACAGATGATGGGGGTGTTAGCCTAGCCCAAGACTTGTTCATAAACTGGATATGTCAACCATTGCTGGAGAAGGTGCCTGACACAAGGTGGGAAAGGGTTTTTTTGCCAACAGGATGTCTATCACTTAATTGAGATGAGGAAAACATATAGAAGTACTAGGGTAATTGGCCCACTTCGAAAAATGTGTAATCCTTTTGTTCCCCTCACTTTCTATCTGCTATGCCAATTTTTTAAAGAGTCACTGAACAAATTTTGAATACATTAAAGGTAAAGGTAAAGGTACCCCTGACCGTTAGGTCCAGTCATGGACAACTCTAGGTTTGCGGCGCTCATCTTGCTCTATAGGCCAAGGGAGCCGGCGTTTGTCCTCAGACAGCTTCTGGGTCATGTGGCCATCATGACTAAGCCGCTTCTGGTGAACCAGAGCAGTGCACGGAAACGACGTTTACCTTCCCACTGGAGTGGTACCTATTTTATCTACTTGCACTTTGACATGCTTTCGAACTGCTAGGTGGGCAGGAGCTGGGACCGAACAACGGGAGCTCACCCCGTCACGGGAATTCGAACCGCTGACCTTCTGATCGGCAAGCCCTAGGCTCAGTGGTTTAGACCACAGCGCCACCCGCGTCCCTTTTGAATACATTATAGATGGCTTAATCCTGACAATTTGAGAAGCATGCTCCAAAACCCATTTAAGTCTGTGTACAGTTAATTTCCGGGACACGGGTGGTGCTGTGGTCTAAACCACTGAGCCTAGGGCTTGCCAATTGAAAGGTCGGCGGTTCAAATCCCTATGACGGGGTGAGCTCCCGTTGTTCGGTCCCAGCTCCTGCCAACCTAGCAGTTTGAAAGCACATCAAAGTGCAAGTAGATAAATAGGTAAACGGTGGGAAGGTAAACAGCATTTCCGTGCGCTGCTCTGGTTTCACCAGAAGCGGCTTAGTCATTCTGGCCACATGACCTGGAAAAACTGTGTGCGGACAAATGTCGGCTCCCTTGGCCAGTAAAGCGAGATGAGCGCCGCAACCCCAGAGTCGTTTGTGACTGGACTTAACTGTGATGGGTTCTTTACCTTTTTTACAGTTAATTTCAGGTGATGCAACCACTCTGACTCCTGGCTGTTGGTCAGAATATAGTTCAGTTGGACTACTAGGATATAAGATAATTCCCCCCACTGCCACATTTATATCCATAACACCTTTCCTATTTGACTTACAGAATTCCACTAGGACCTTTTCTGAGCCCTTCATATGTCTCTTATTACATTGACAGTAGCCCTTTTCAAATGTTCAGTGAATGCGTGCATAACTATATGAGAGAGAGAGAGAGAGAGAAAGCGTCTGTGTGTGTGCGCGTGCATGTGTGTGTGTGTGTGTGTGTAGGCTTCATCCCCATGGTCTGGATATCTGCAAACTGTATGTGCATAGGATCTGCACAAACACCTGGTGAACACAGAAGGTGAGGCTATGGACACAATCATGATTGCCCTCCCTCCATTAGTTCACTGGATGTCTGCAATGACTGCTTACCGGGTCTGGCAGTGGGCGAGGTTTGTGGCCCAACACACAGCCCCACCGTCCTCTTGAAGCCACACTGCTCTGCTGGCCATTGCTCTGCCCCTTTGGTTGCCGCGGGGCTTGCTGGGGTTCCCACCAAACCAAAAAATTCAAATTTGACCTATCCATGGTGGCTTGGAGGCAGGACAAGAGAAGTGGACCGCATTAGAGCAGGCTTCACTTCCGTTTACTCCAAAAGTAGGAAAGGGGGCCATACCTATAGCTGTCAACTTTCCCCTTTTTAAAAGGGAAATACCATTATTCCGAATAGGATTCCTCACAAGAAAAGGGAAAAGTTGACAGCTATGGCCATAGCTGATGCTGGGTGCAAATGATGGTCGTCCCTCTATTAGTTCACTGAATGTCTGCAAAGGGTTTTACAAACCCAAAGGAAACTAGAATTATTTGATGTTAGATTATCTAACCATGCCAAATCAAATAAAATGAAAATAATTCACTTTAATTAGATGGTTAATAAAGTGGTAAATATTAGGACAGGCTAAAAGATGAGCATGGCCCTGCAGCTGAGATAGAGGACTGGAAGTCACAAAATCTGGTCAAATTTCATTCTTTGGAACCTCTAGGAAACTGACTATTTTTATCTGTTCAGAAAGAAGGAAGAAAAGTCAAGAATGCCTGAACAATATGTGTTTGGGGACTCAGAGTTCTCAAGAGGATTTCAGTTTCTATGACTAGTGTACGAGCAAGTATAAATCTGTAAGCTTCAGTGATTATTTTTAAGGAGTTATTCTATGAGACTCAGAGTTTTCTGATGGCATTATTTTCCCCTGGGAACAGGGGTGAAGGAAAAGCATTCTTCCCCCCTACAAATGGTTTCTCTACAATATAATTCAACCATCCAATTTCCATTAAGTTGTGTGGTGTGGTTTTTTTAAAGGATAGAGAAGAAAGAATAGAAACCAACTGTTATCTTTGATAACCTCTGTTTAACTTACGAATAGCGGGTTTGTTGTTTTTTGGTAAGGTCGTTGGAAACCACCGATAAGTGACAGACTTGAGGAATTTAGTGGAACGGAAAACTACCAATTCCCATTGAGAGCTTGAGCATTTAGGATTGGAAAAGGTGAAAAGGATATTTTGCTAAAACAAGAATATGCGCTCACCTATACAGCTGCTGCAGCTGAAATGATGGCATCCTCTAATCATTAGGTACCTCGTTAAGGACTTATTATCTACATTAATCATTGCCTTAAAGCAAGTTGAACTCCAGATGATAAAAGCCTCATGTCTTCTGCTTAAATGTTAGGCCAGTCATTGCTGTTTCACATGGCTGAATTTGAAATATTTTCACATATGAACAAAGAAGGTTGCAGGAACATAGGGAAAGGCTTACTTTTCCTTTGTTCCTGCCAAGAATTTGTTTGTTTTTGGAGTGTCCACAAGCCAGACATAAAGGCAACAGTTCCTCCCTCATTTGGGGTTTTTCCAACTCCTTGATCAATTTGGTTAGATTTGTTCATTCGTTCTTGCTCTACCTTTTGCAACTCTCTGATCTTCTTTTAGAGATTGGGCTACCAAAATTATACATAATATTATTGGTCTTGCCATAGATTTATACCTAGGCAGCATGATGCTGCCTGTTTCATTTTCCATTCTTTTTCTAATCAACCCTAACATGGATTTTGCCTTCCTAACACCACTGCGCACTGAGCTGATATTTCCACTGAACTGCCTATCATGACCAAACATCTCTTTCCTGAAGAGTTAGGATATCATTATCTTCTTATTCTTCATTTCCAATGTCCATCGCATTATACTTTACTTGCTTTAAAAGCTTACTTGCAGTTTTGGCAAATTTGGTGAGAGTCTGTTGGAACTTTGCATAGACTGATTGAGTTTTCAGATAATAATGATTTGCCCACCTAACTGACTGCAGATCATTTCTTCATGTTAAATAGCACATGTCTCAATACAAATCCTTGTGGGGTACTCATTGTGTAAAGGGTGCCCTGGCCAATCTAATCCATCTAATTCATCCAGGTGCTTAACTTTCCTTTAACCTTTCTCAAATGTTTGTAGCTTGGAGGACTGTGATGCTTTGTCACTACAATTCTTTTTGCTCCTACCTGGGGTTAGCTCCCCACTACCAATCACCATTCCCTATTGCAGTAAACTATAATATAAGAGCCTGCCTTCAAAAACAGGGTGTGTCGCATTGTCCCACAGTTATTTCAGTCCAGCCAACTGCTTCATTTGCTGCTATGAACTGTACACATCAGTTACATCACCTATGCTGTGAAAATGTTAGAACTACTAACATTGGAGGGGAAAAACCCTAAATGCCATTTCATCTCCTGAAATATTAAATGAACTGATAATAGTAATTAAGGTGTAAAAAAAAACCCTGACTGGAACATTTATAATTATGTTCTCATTGTTCTTTCTTTTTGAACGTTACACCTTATAAATTATGTTCTTGACATTCTGTGGAACATTTTGTGCCGGGTAGGACTGCACATATGTACATCAATTTTAAACTGTTGCCAATAGTATAGTGAGCATAAATATACCTAAACTGTTGTCGTTCCTGATTAGAGTAAATTTATAGCCTAGTAAGCAGATGCATATTTGGTTTCAAGGGTAATCAAAGTGCTTTTCTGTTGTCCTGACTTAACGCAGGGATTACCCAAATATTCTGTCAAAGATTTGCCAAAATAATTGGTAATTGGTTTGACTTCTACATCTCTTGTTGATTTCAAGATGTCAGTGTTACTTGCAGGATATGAGTTGGCCATCACAAATATCACATCACAAGCAGGATAACTGTATTGCCTCACGTCAACCCCAAACAGTGTTTTCCAAAGTAAGAGGTGTGTGAACTATTCATCAGTAATTTATTAATATATTTGTAACAGTAAACTAAGAGGATTAGAGAAACAAGAAGCTTCTAATATTTAAATTAGTTCACACAGTGTGCCGCTAGTCATCAAATATAGAAAACAGATGCACAGTGCACACAAGCATGAATGAGGTCTTAGAAATATACCTGTGTTTCATATGGAAGTCATCTCCCACTGTCATTTTAAGGTGCTTTGGTTGGCATGAATGCACTTCTAGCAGCCTGGCGACTCAAATGGAAGAAAAACAAAGTTTGGAGCAGGAATGGGGTACCTGTGGCCATCTAGATGATGGAAGTCTGGATTCCAGGTTCTCCATCCCTGGCTTACATAAAGACGATAACGTATATTAAAGCACATTGTTCCAAATAATGATGGCTAAACTGCCAATCATTGGGCAACCGTAAACATATATTGCTTTATTTCTCATTCTAAACAATATCAGTTGTGACATTTAGATGGGATTAGACTCCTGAAACATGTGTTCTATGCAGCTGACTGGCTAAAAATCAATTGTGTATAGTTCTCCCAGCTTTTGCTTCCCTGTACAGTCTTCCAGGTTTCATAACCTAGCAGGATTTGTGAGGAAGGAAGGAAGGAAGGAAGGAAGGAAGGAAGGAAGGAAGGAAGGAAGGAAAGGCATTGTTGCTCATCTGAAGTGAGGACAAACCAGGACGGACTTCTTCAGGAGCTGAAATGCAGGAATTAAGCTACACTAAATCAACATTACCTCCACCAAGAACTGCACAGTGGCATAAACAGAAACCTAACACCAATCCCATAGCGATGAATAGGACAGGATGGAGCATATTAGGACTGGGTGAAGCATTGTCAGGCTTCAGGGGCTCAGCTCCCTCCCCCCTTGACCGTAGATAAGCAGTACAAAGAGAAAGCAGTCTCTTACCACTAACAGAACTGTTTAATGAACGCAGCAAAAGAACAAGCGACCGTTCTCAGAGTGCAGGTGCTCCCAATAACAGGAAGCCATATCAATTTATAGTAAGGTCTGTTATAATAATGCCTTCACTATCTAGCTGTGAATGACGGCTTGATTCTCAACAGCAAAATATGCTTTTTTTGCTAGTCATCTTTTGTTGTGGGACAGCTGGCATAACTGAAGATTCCTGGTTCAGACCCCACTGAGGTCACTAGTTGACCTTGGGCAAGTTCTTTCTTCAGCTTAAGTGACCTCGCAGGTTTGCAGTGGGGATAAAAAACGCTTCATGCACTAAGGAGGGCTGCAGAAATTATTAAAAGTCCTTATTTTTATTACTGATGTAACATGACTTCTCACTTTGTTCTTTGCTTTCTCCCCCAGGTGTGATAGCTGTTGTGATATTCATCCTGCTTTGCATTGCTGCCATAGCTGTACGGATTTATAAAAAAAAGAGTGTGTATAAAAAAAAGGAGGTGAAAGGATCAGAAAAGGAGGACAGTGCCGAGACTGCCCTGAAAAGTGAACTCAGCATGCAAAACACAGTCAACGAAAGTCAAAAGGAGTACTTCTTCTGATTCACATTTATGATATAGTTTATTAATAATATCAATGATGTGACTTCCTTGCTAAGCCAGGGGCTCTCAACGGACAAAAATAAAAATTAAAACGCTGTTGCACTCGAAGGACAAGCAAAATGGCTCTGAAACCTATTAAACTGCGTATGTTCAGTTTCACTGATTGCGATGGGAGGCCTCTTTAAATGACATGCATTCCTTAGCTATTATAACGTAAATGCATTTTATGTAACAGTGAATTAGATATTGTAACCAATTTCATTGTTGGTAGTTTTCGGCTGTTCTGCTGTGACTTTCTAGAACGGAAGTTTTAACGTGCATTCTGAACATGGGCTTTGAATGGGGGAAATCGTAACACAGTTTTGTTTCTCCCTCCCCTCCCCTCCTTTCCACTTACCCCCTACCCCAGCTCTTCAGGTTTGTTGTTCAAATGAACTGTAATGTTTTCTTTTAACCATTTGGGTTACAATCCAAAACAGAGTTCAGCACAGTTAATTGAGACCGTTGAATTAATATTGTCTGAGAGTGCCTACGTCTGTATTGGATTTCAAACCTGATATAATACTTACTTTCCAGTAATCAGCTCAAATTACTGATATTGAATATGTTGTTTCCATTCATGGCTGACCAGTTCCAGCGTTTGTAGTTTAAGATGCACACACACAAAACACAACCCCATGCTGTCTTCTGCATCATTTTTGCCCCCAAGTCAATGTGTATTACTCTCTGAGGAATACTGAGACTGAACATAGAACACAGTTCATCTACAGCAGGGGTTGCCAAATTTTGGGGCGGCCAGTGGGCACGTGTGACAATTTGATAAAGTGCCATGGGTGCCAGTCACAAAATGGCTGCTGTGAATGGTTTAGCTTGTCTCAAAATGGGTGTGTGTGTGTGTTAATGACATAATGGCTACCACAACCCAAGGAGAAGTTAAAAAAGGCTGGACCACAAAATGGTGTGTTCATGTTTTCCTCCCATCAACCACCCCATCTGTGGTGAAGAAAGGCAGCTATATTAGCTGCCTCCACACCCAATCTAATGGAGAAGTTATTTGCACATCTTCTCTGTTCAGAGCAGATGTCACGATGGAGATCCAATGAAATGGGGGGGGGTATTTAAGGGGGTGTATTCAAAGAGGAGAAGGCTGAGCCAGTGCAAACACGAACTGAGCAGCAAGAGCAGTCCATCGCTTGTGTATTGTGGATTTTGAGGGATAATTATTGTGACCATTCACAGTTGCCATAGAAGATACTGGCAGGCACACTAGTGCCCATGGGTGCCATTCTGGCAAACCTTGCTTGATGAGTAGTGATCTCATAACAAACTGTGAGTGTCAGCTTGGTTGTAACCCATGCTGAGTTGATTTTTCAGTGTCTCAACTGAATGAAATTTCATTGTCTAAGAAGCCAGAGCTTAACTCTGAGTAATAGCATGCCTGTATGTTGTAACAATATCTTTTGACCTATATCTGCAGGCAGGTTGTATTGGTAGCAGCAGGTTACAACCTTCCGTGCATTATTATTATTATTTTTTACAAAAACATGGTAACCACAAAAGGCGAGCAAGGTTCTAGAATTTATTTAGGAGAGAGAGAAAGAGCGAATATTTCAAGCCTTTCATTATCTGAAAGCTGTGTTAGGAAGATTTCAGATTCTTTAGAGACCAAGGTTGTAGTTGCTAATTCTGCTAGCACTGTTGGAAACTCCATCACTATGGTAAAATCCCAGATTGGAGCAATATGTGTCTGAATACTGGAAACTTGCAGACAGGGCCACTGCCAGTGCCAGCAGTCAGAGGCAAATGATACAGACCAGAGGTATTACAGGTAAAATATAAAATGCAGCAACTGTGAGTCCAGATGAAGCCAGTTACATGATCTAAGATGCTGTTGACATCAGGTTGTGGAGCAGACAAGGCAGGACACTCTGTGTGGCCACTCACAACCATGAGTTGTTCAGATTAAGGAACCAGCCTTGGATCAACATTATACAGAGCCAGTTAGACATCTGTCGGTTCCTTAAATCACCTGGTTCATTTGAGCTGATGAGTACCACCTCTAGCCATTTTATAGATCTGCAACACAGCAAAAACAAGCTAATAACTATGTCATTATGAGAGTTGCCCTAATGACACAGGGTTGGCCCTAGACCCAGCTGACAAGAGTCCCCAGTTTGAGTTTCATGGCACCTTACAACAATCACTTGACTGCCCTTCTCCCAGAAAAGAAAAATTGGATGGGAAGGGGCCATTGGCATGTGAGGCCAGTAGTCAGGTGCAAATCTCATTAGTATGCAAGCTCCTAAGGTTGAACAGCTCCTATGTCACTAGTGATATGTGTGAATGAAATTTCATTATACAAAATTAACAGAATATGGGTTAACAGTTAAGCATTATGCATAGAAAGCAAGGTACTGACCTGTAGTAACTTATTGACTCCCTCAGCAGTCCCCAAATTTTAGACCGTTCTCTCTTCATCTTGCCCTGTCCCAAAGTCTGTACACTAGCAATCTTAACTACAATAGTATATGTGGTCTGGACTTGCTCTTCTGTGCAGTATTCATCATTATGAACTCCCAGGTTGCCCCTAAATGGGCTTACTTACCATGAGATACATGACAGAAAGCCAAACAATTGGTTGAGTTCTTGAATGCATAAACATTGAAGAACATTTCCAAAAAAAAAAAAATAGCTGAAGGTGGTTTGTGTTTTTCTTGGAACTTTTATGTGGGTATCATGTTCCTAATTCTGAAATTAATTTATATCAAAGCTGAATACTTGCACCCCCCCAAAAAAAATCCAGTTTGTTGGAATAAACCTGAAATGCAGGCCCTTCATCAACACCTCATTGGTCACAATTTCCCCAGATTCCAAAGTGCCATTGCCTATCCACTAACATTTCAGCCCTGTGTGTGGTTTTCCTCAGTCCTACTTAAGATGAGGGTGCTTTTTCTGTTCTTTTCTGTCCTGAGCATTGTGCGTGAGCACACACAGAGAGAGTGAAAGAGCTTCTAAGTCAACTGTGCCCTTTTTCTATATCCTTCCGTGTCTTCTCGTCTGGGATTTCATACCCTAGGCCCCTGTCCCATTCAGCTTCTCAAATTCCACCTTTCTCCTTTAACAGAACTCATTTTGTTTTGTTTTGCTCTTCCCAGCAGCAACACAGGACTCCTTGTAACCCACCGACCTGCCCCAAATTTTCTCTCCCAACCAAACAGCCTTTTCATATCCTTCACAGAAGCTGCTCTGATGGTTTTACTGACCAGTCATTTATGAAATTATGACATCACAGCAGCTCAGCCAATGGTGTGGGAGGAGAACTCACAGCTAACAGAGAAATGACACCTTAAATCCCATTCATATCAATATATCAACTTTAAGCCTATATCCACCTTTAACAAACACATTGTGGCAAAAGATTTTTCTGGCCAGATTCAGCTTCATCAGATGCATGACAAAAACACGCCACAATCAAAATGTGTTACTCATTTTGAAATTGCCATATGCTTTTGCTGCAACAGACTAACATTACCCTTTTCTCCAAGGCTGAAGTTCTTGTTGATGCATCTGTTGCTTCTCTAGAATTGTCCCATATCCAACATATACAATTAATTCATGATACTTGAATGTGCTAGAACACTTGCAGCCAAACATATCAGCTAGATGGTTAACTCTGATCTTATTTCTTTGATTATCATCCTGCCACCTTGATGTCATTCATGCTTCCGTTTTGCTATTATTATTACATTTTGCTTGGACCCACTTCTCTTACATGTCCAAAGAACTCAGACCATTGTGCCAGCCCCAGGTCCATTCATTTTAGGGAATGAGCTTAGGTTCCTCATTGTTTCCAGAAGCATTCATTCAAGGTTATTATATTGCTGCTGTGACTAAATTGTGTTAAATCAATCTCTTTCACTCTCAGTCTCTCTCACACAAACACACTTTCCCCCCTGAGAGTGAGAATCTGTCACTAAAAATATCCAATCAGATTGTTGTCCCTTAAAGGCCAGGCACTTAAAATTGTTGCTGCCATTTTACCAACTTTCAAAGGCACCTTCTACATTATTCTTTGTAAAAAAAAACCTCAACTGTGAATAAGATGAAAATCTACACTTGATTTACTACATCATTTCCCTCTGATCTCTTATATATCTGAAGTTCATGTCATTTTTTTTAAAATCATTTTTATGTCTTAAGGAATGGTTATTTAAAGCTGCAATCCTAAATCCACCTACCAGGCAGTAAGCCACATTGGATTCAATGGGACTTACTTTTGAGTTGATATGTGTAGGATTGTACTGCAAATATTCCTTTGGTGGAAATCCTATAAACACTGACCTGGAAGTAAAGCCTTTTAAAAAATCTAAGTAGACATGTATGGGATTACATTGTTTTGGGTACTTTTCATAAAGGAAAGAAAATGTACCAGGAGAGTCCCTACATCTTGTGCCAGAGAGTATAGATTTAAAGGAAAGAAGAAAGAAAGAAAGAAAGAAAGAAAGAAAGAAAGAAAGAAAGAAAGAAAGAAAGAAAGTCTAAAGGATATCACAAACTGTTGGGGGGGGGGAAGGATACCTTTTTGGTTTTATCTGAAGGAGTTTAGAAGATCTAGTTTGATTGAATGCTTATTTGTCTATAGCTGTATAGTGTAAAATAACAGTTTCTTACAGGAAGCTAATGCCCATTCATATTTTGAAAGCCAGAGTTCACAAGCGCATATGTCTACCTATGTATGCATATGTTACAGGCCAGATCTAAAAGATGAACTCATTTAAATGGGCCCAGGTGAAACTAGAAGTGCCTGTTACCTTTGGGCATACGTTAATGGAAAGACTGTAAATAATGTTCTAGGTTGACCTGGGGAATGTCACTACATGCTGAGAAAGGCTTTTCTATAAATGCCTTGTCAAATTATCAGATGTGTCCCAATAGCCATTTTCTCCTCTTCATCTCCCAAGGTTTTCTTGGATATTTCTGCATGTGCACAAATCTGTCAGGTGGGCTCAAGGTTCAGAATTTGCCTATATGACACCTACAAATTCAGAAGAAGCGAAGCAGCAGCACCTGCTCTTTTGCGTCTTCATTTATCAATATAGATGGCCAAATTCACACTGAGGTTTGTAAAGCTGTGTTTTGACTGTACCATTTCAGACTATGGTTGATGCTTACATGATCGAAAGTTCTCCATACGAAATAATAATCATAATAATAATCTGCAATAGAAAACTGGTGTGTCGGAGAGAAGGCTTCTAACTTAGCTAGTTCAAAGTTCTTATGTTTTTGTATTTTGTACGGACTGATTCCATCATGTGAGCCCCTACCTCCACTCTGCAATGGCACTTCCCAAAGGCCACACTGAAAACTGAACCTACAAAATGGTGGCACCAAACTGCACTGATCCATCACAGACCATCCCTGTCCTTCCCCAGATCTTTTTGCTCCAGTTTGTAACTTATTGCCTCTCTGTTAATAAACAATCAGTTTTTAAAATAAAGCGAGGAAAATATTTTTTCAAGAATTTGTATTAAAAGTACTGAGGACGATACGATGATTCTTCCTTTTTCAAACAGTAAAAAAACATAGACATGCACACGACATACTAGTGAGTGTGGTTCTTTACACCTTTGAACTGAGCTGATCTGGTGCACATTCAGCCATGTATTGTTTGTGGTGTACATTCTGCTGACGGGCGAAATTGTGTGAGGCCCAAAACATATGGGGCGGATGTAGATGAAGCTTTGTGCTGTGGTCTGAACTTCTCATTGCTGTTGCTGCTCATATCCAGTTGGTTACTCTGATGTGGTTGAAAATCCTCCATCTCACATAGAAACCTTTTGAAATGCATCCCTCTTTTGGCCAACCAGGTATTCATCAACAGTAATCCTGACTGCATCCAAAAGGGATGTCTTTAGGCCTTAAGGCCTAAAATCCTACACTGATTAACTCAAGGAAGACAGCTGAAAATTGCCCTCAAATTGCTTTATTCACACTTTGGCAATTTTTTTCACAATTCAGATGTGTCTATCCCTATTCCAACAATTTAGAACATTTCAAGAAAAATATCCAGCACAGCATAAAACTTTACTAAACTGGTTGATCAAGCCAGTTAGTAGGCAAGTTCTTATCTGAGAGACATGGGATGTGGGTGGCGCTATGGTCTAAACCACCGAGCCTCTTGGGCTTGCTGATCAGAAAGTCGGCGGTTCAAATCCATGCAATGGGGTGAGTGCCCATTGCTCTTTGCCAACCTAGCAGTTCGAAAGCACACCAGTGCAAGTAGATAAATAGGTACCACTGCGGCGGGAAGGTAATTGGTGTTTCTGCGCGCTCTGGCTTCTGTCACAGTCCTCCATGCACCAGTAGCGGTTTAGTCATACTGGCCACATGACCCGGAAAGCTGTCTGTGGACAAACACCAGCTCCCTTGGCCTGAAAGAGAGATGAGCACCACAACCCTTTAGTTGCCTTTGACTGGGCTTTACTGTCTATCTTACCTAAGAATAAGTGTTGTATAGAGGTTGGTCTCTGGTGGTTGGAGAGCCCCCATGATGACGAGAGATGGAGTTCTTTCATAAAAAGATGTTCCTTAAACCAAACCCTGCATTGATATAAACATGGTACTTTTCTATGGAGAGGCTGCTCCATTCATTTCATGGATGGAACAAATTACAATTTCCTGTTACTAGTATTTAAATGAAAGTGTTGTACTGTGTATATGGCTGAACAATCCCATGACCAAAGGAACAATAATTGCTTATCTATTAGTCCTTTTATGCGGCCAGTGGAGCTCCCCATTTAGGCTTCAGATTACTTTTTATTATATTACAGCCTGTAGAATAAAAATAATAATTATCCACTAGTTGATCTCCCATAGAGACACGGGTGATAGTTGAATACGTGCACAGCTGTGAACCTAACTACAATGATGTTCTAGCCAGTATTTGCCAGGATGAAAACAATGTTAAGACAGACTGGATTGGGATGTATAAGTGCAACCTAAGTGCAATATTTAAAACGTGATGACTCAGCCCACATGGTAACACAACATGTGAAAGGAGCCAAAACTTGTGTCCAATGGCCACATCTTGTCAACTGTGCTTTGTGGAAAATATGTGGTCCTACGCATGAATGCACATGGCACTCCTACACATAAGAGTTTTTAATATCATTGGAATAGCTGTTACTTCACTAACAACAAAACAAATAAGCATATAAAAATGGAGGAAACTGGGGACTCATTTCCCCCAAGAAAGAAATTTACTTACCCACAGCCAGGGTACACCCTTGTGCAAATTAATTGAAACAAAGCATGTTTTCTATAGTCAAAACAAAAAAATTCCTTCCAGTAGCACCTTAAAGACCAACTAAGTCAGTTCTTGGTATGAGCTTTCGTGTGCATGCACACTTCTTCAGATACAGTGTTTTGACTATGGCAAACCAACACGGCTACCTATCTGTAACATGTTTTCTATCTTACTCATAATCTTGTACTCAAAACAAACACGAAAAGTCAGTTGATCATTATGGTGTTGGAAGCCTGCAGCCAATAGAAGGAATGATGCGCTCACCACAATATATTGAGGTTCTACGAAAGAGAGTTATTCCAGAGCTGGAAAAGAGGTATTCTGATGGTACTGGGATATTGCAGCAGGACCTAGCCCCTGTCACACATCAAAATTGGTGAAGAAATTCATGACAAAGTACTTGATTGGCCAGGGAATTCCCTGGACGTAAATCCCACTGAGAATTTGTGGGTTTGTAAAGAAAATGAAAGTACTTTTTTTCACCTCTGGTGGACCTGCCCAAGGATTAAGGCTTTCTGGGAAATGATATATAATGAGATGGAAAAAGTATTTAAATATACTTTCCTGAAGAAACCAGAGGCCTTTCTCCTGGGTATGGTAAGCCATGTGGTGCTAAAGAAGGACAGAACTTTTTTCATGTATGCTACAACAGCAGCAAGGATACTCATTGCAAAGTATTGGAAGACACAAGATCTACCCACTCTGGAAGAATGGCAGATGAAGATGATAGACTATATGGGACTGGCAGAGATGACTGGCAGAATCCGAGACCAGGACAAAGAGACAGTGGAAGAAGATTGGAAGAAGTTTAAAGACTATCTTAATAAATATTATAAAATTAATGAAGGCTAAAAAGATATGGGTTTAAAAATTAGTGGTTTGCAGGGGCGTTGATTAAGGAAAAAGAATAGAATTAATAAAAACTATGGGAAATATGGGAATGGATTTGCTGATAAGATAAATGAGATTAGAATACAGAAGGGGAGGTGTGAGGAGGTCGGTGAAATTAGGTTTAGAAAATAAGGTCTGAACGTATACTTGTTTTGTTTTTGTTTGTTGGTATGTTTTTATTGTTGTTTGTATTTGTGTTTATATGTTTTATTGGAAACTTAATAAATATTTTTTTTAAAAAAGAGAGAATTTGTGGGCTATATGCAAAAGTTGCCTCCGTGCTGTAGACTTTACGACTATGGAGAAGCTCATTCAGGCACTGATTCAAGTGTGGTCCAGGGATCCGAAAATCAACAATGACTGTTCAAAACTAGTAGACTCCATGGCAAACCATGTTCAAATGCTGCTTAAAAATAGTGGAGGTCATATCCATTACTAATGTACGTGTATGTGAGTTTTGTACATGTATACGTGAGTTTTGTACAATAAACTACATTGCTTGTTCCAATTAATTTGCACAAGGGTATAGGAAATTAATATCAATTAGCTTATTAATACTAATTAATTAACTGCTTGGAGAAAGCTGTGGAAAAAAGAGTGCAATTTGGTAAGTGACTAATTTAAGAGGGCCTCCTAATGATACAATTCAATACACAATGCCCATCATCATTCCTTGATAACTGAAGTTATCAAGTACCTACCATTTTATAAGCAGGCTGGAGCTGGGATGTGATTTCCTACATACACATCACTTGGGAAGACAGGCGAACTAATGCCAGTGTCCTGGAAGAAGCAAAGATCACCAGTCTTGAAGCAATGATTCGT
The DNA here is from genome assembly GCF_964106915.1 of Podarcis gaigeae. Taxonomy (NCBI): domain Eukaryota; kingdom Metazoa; phylum Chordata; class Lepidosauria; order Squamata; family Lacertidae; genus Podarcis; species Podarcis gaigeae. The sequence continues at coordinate 10,193,610 of NC_139687.1, read as the reverse complement.
TGGACTGGTCATGTTGTGCGAATGCCTGGGCCTTATTTTGCCTACCCATGTATTAGGGTCTGCCATGTGTTTTGCTCCAAGTTAAATACCTTACCACCCACAGCTAACTGTCAAGAAGGTGCCCAGGTCTATGGCTCCCAGTCATGTCCTAACCCAAAACCTTTTAGCATTATATAGCCAGTGGAGGAGGTTTTAGGAGAGTTGAGGTTGGGGAAGGTGTCTTCTGTGAGTCCCAAACTGTATAAAAAGTATCTTGTTGTCCAGACACAACGAAATCCTGAACAGGAGTGGTCCTGAGGGCCTTGTGATACAGAGTGTATGTCCACACTTCCTGCCTAGCAGTTTAGCATGGAGAAACAGAACTGTCGCTGCGCAAAAAGGTTGCGTTAAGGATGAAAAATCTTTCTTGTTAAAAAGCACAGCTCATCCTCTCCTGAGTGCCGTACCAGAGCAGGCAAACTCCCATTTAATTGAACTGTTCAGTATTTTATTAACGAAGCCTTAATTTGGCTGCAGAAAGCACAAACGAATCCCTGGTGTTTCTGATCATTTAATGAGATTGAGCATTCTCCGGCAGAAAGGGGGGGGGGGAAAGATTTCAGAAATTAGTATTAAATAAAAGGATAAACAGTACAATGGCTCTGCAGTCCTCTCAGAGTTTTCTTTCTCATTTTCTTTGACATTTTAGACACATGATTTAATGAATCCAATAATAGAGAGGGCAGAAGGTGGAGAAAATAAGTCAGATAATTTTTCTTTAACTTGTCCCTCAGAGGTGCATTTGTTTAGTAGTGGATTTCATTTTCATAATGATTTTTAGTCACCAGTTGTGACACAGCATCAGTTTAATGTGGGTATCAATGAACCTAACTTTTCTTCTTCTTTTGTACTAGGAATGGAACATGTTAGATTACGGTTATTTAAAAATAAAATATGAGTAACAATTCTTCCCTATAGCCAATGCCAATTCAGACATTCTTTTTGCATGTTCAGACCCAGAAACCTCCCCCCTAAATAAATTCACACATGACTCAAATTTTGGTTTTGGTTTTTGGCAGAATTTAGGCCACAACTTGATTGATTACAGAAAGTGAATGGTTGCATAGGCTCTGGTTCGACTAGCTCCCTGCCTTGCAGGTAGTGTTGACCCAGGGTTCCAGCATAGGTCAGCCAAGGGTGAACACCCAGATAAGCAGAAAGCTGGGAACGGGCTATCTTCACCACCCAAATGTCCCCCTCTCAGGGGTCGACCAAATCATCGAGTCCCTGGACTCCTTTAATGGAATACCCTTCACACAGGGATGGAGAGAGCGTTCTCCCATCCCTATCACCTGCTATCCGCAACTTTACAAGTTGTGATGATTTGCTACACAGCAGGAGAAACCCAAACGGCAACAGCCAACCAGCCAAGTGGGGGAAAGTCCTGCTGTGCCCCTGTCCCAACGACAGACGACACACGACGGCATAGCAAGGTCAAGTACAAAATGCCCTAAAAGTAGGGAGAGGTGGGCAAGTGTTCCGAATGCACGCGTCGAAATAGGAAGCTCTGGGTCACATGCATGGGTATGAATAGGTCCCTTGAACCGTTTGGACTGCGTCCCATTGGCCAGATTGCACCCAGCTTCGAGGGACCTACCAATCAGGTGTTGTGGCTGTCCAAACGTACCCACCCACAACACAGGGTGTTGCTTATCCATGACTTACCGCAATACATGACCTCTTTAAGGGAGGACCTGATTTTTGGTGAGAGATGTTGATAACTAAGCACAAATACATATGCGGTCACTTGAGTTTTGAATATGTCTATAGGTTTGCCTAGGGATGTGGGTGGCGCTGTGGGTTAAACCACAGAGCCTAGGACTTGCTGATCAGAAGGTCGGCAGTTCGAATCCCCGCGGCGGGGTGAGTTCCCGTTGCTTGCTCCCTGCTCCTGCCCACCTAGCAGTTCGAAAGCATGTCAAAGTGCAAGTAGATAAATAGGTACCACTCCAGCGGGAAGGTAAACGGAGTTTCCGTGCGCTGCTCTGGTTCGCCAGAAGCAGCTTAGTCATGCTGGCCACATGAAAGCTGTACGCTGGCTCCCTCGGCTAATAAAGCAAGATGAGCGCTGCAACCCCAGATTCGGCCACAACTGGACCTAATTGCCAGAGGTCCCTTTACCTTTACTATAGGTTTGCCTGCAATATGCATAGAGAGGTTTCCCAATCCTTCTCCAGCACCTCAGTCTGGCTCTGGAAAGAGGTCTCCTCCTCCGCAGAAGTTTGGCACTAGCTTTAACACGCAGCCAAATATGGTGGACTCCCTTGCCTGTACGTCCACCCCTAGAAATAGAAATAAAGCAGATTTGGGGGTAGACTGGGTGGACTGCAATTTTTGGTGCCAGGGTTTTGTTTTTTAATTTTTTTTTGCAATGAATTAAACAAATGCATTCAAAATTGAAGCCCTAGGTCAAAGCCTAATTTGCACTGACGTGATAAACCTGTGTCTGAGCTGTGCCACTCCAGTCTGTAGGCAGGGCCCACAAAACTGAAAGCTCCTCTGTGCAACCACAAACAATCAAAATCCCTGCTTATAGAAAACTAGCCTGTTAGGTTAGCAGTTTGATGGTTGCTTAGATCATTTTGGCTATAATGGTCTGACATACACACATAAACTCATGCATGCATTCAAACTCTTTAGATGGTAGTGTGAAATTACTTTGCGTACTTCAAAATGTAAAAATTCCTTCCAGTGGCACCTTAGAGACCAGCTAAATTTGTTATTTGTATGAGCTTTCGTGTGCATGCACACTTCTTCAGATACCTTCTTCTTCAGAAGTGTCCATGCACACGAAAGCTCATACCAATAACAAACAGAGTTGGCCTCTAAGGTGCAACTGGAAGGATTTTTTTTATTTTGTTTCGGCTACAGCAGACCAACACGGCTACCTACCTGTAACTTCAAAATGTAGTAAGCCAGCTCTTCTATGTGGAGTGGGCCTTCTTTTCATTCTGTTGAGTGGGACTCTGGACTTCTGCCCCAAAATCCTGCCCTGATGGCATCAATTTCACAGATAAATCTGGGCTAGATCTCTTTTCTTCCAAGATTCTTTGACACCAATATTTTTTCCTACCCATGTGTGAAAGAAGGGCAAGGAATCGAGGAACAGACCAGAGCTACAACCGGACTAATAATGGTCATGTTTTGAAATGGTTTGGAGTGGCATCAATACAGGGTCTTGCACCAAACCATTTGTACTTATTCAAACACAGGCAATTTTGATTCCCTTCTCCTGCTTTCTGCGGTGTTGGGAGGTACACTCACAGCTCTTGCAAACCTGGCATATAATTAAACCCAAGAGCTTCCTTTCTTAGGGTATCAACGAACTCTAAAATGCTGTAATTTTCCTCTTCTTTGTAATGTACTGCAAGGTTACAATAATGATAGGAACTCTGAGCAAAGCCACTTATCCCTGATGCCTCCCACCCTACAGCAACCATGTTGGAGTTGACAGTAATTGACACAGAAAGCATCCAGCATCTTCTAGGCTGATCCAAGAAGAACTAGTTATGAATATGAACCTCAAGACAGTACTGAGCTTTGACAAAACCTTGCTTCTAAGTACTTCCAGTAATTGCCGTGATTCTTAACAGTTTTTGAAATGCACCTTGTACTTCAGAGTTTTATGTTCCTGATGTTGTAACTTGATAAAACCATTAACCTTTCCACTCTTTCCTTTCTGATCCATTCAAATGATATACAGAATAATGCTTGTGATTTATGAAGTTTAGTGAATTATTATTTGTAGAACGCTTTGAAGTTGAAAGCCTAGATATCAAGGCTAGGCAGCGTTACAATAGCACAAAGCACCAATCTCTAAGATTTCAAAAAAGCGTTTCTCTGAATATGTATTAAACGAGGCTCACTTCTAACATAATTGATTTCCAACAAAGCCACACTTCTGCATAGGGAGAAATTACATGAACTTTGCATTGATTGGTGCAAATTATAATCACCACACACATATAAGCCCACTTCAATGTGCATACACTGAATGTGTGAATGATGATCAGTTAGGAAAGCTTGAATAATTTGTTCTTTGCCAATTCCAATATGAAGCAACCTGATCCGCAACTTCTAATGTTTCAGATATTTGGGCCCTGAGTTGTTATGGGCTTTCAACACTAGTGTGAACTAACTGTACGTTCCACACAAATACTATACGTCTCCCAATGGTGGTTTGGCATTCACGCTATTTCCTCAAAATTATAAATGTGCTCTTGCATGCGCACACATGACAATTAGGTAAGACGGAAGGAAATCTCTTCGTTAGGATATGACAGCTATTTAGTCATTTGCCCTTGCCAACTTGACGTTGATATATTTTCAAGTAACCATGAATACACACTAAGATACTAGCTCTGCCTACTTGATTTTCATTACTTCGGAAATGAGGCTCGGTTTCAAACATCAAAAATTCAATAATATTGGCCTTTTCACTTTCTCCTATAGTTTGTGGATCAATGACACTTGGTGACTATGTCAGCGTTGCAACATAATTAGCTCAATTAGCCACTGAATACTACTGTTGATCAACAACAACACCAAAATTAGTACCTACATCGGCACTCATAATCATTTCATTGAAGCTTCTGTGGAAGATGCTCTCAGTTGATAACGCTCAACACTCTGCAACACTTTTCAGCAATACTGACCTCTAAGCTGTTGAGGAATTAAATAAAATGTTTGACGTGTTGTTGCCCTTTTTTATTTTACTCTTATAGGATTTGGATAACATTTTGTACCTTGTGGCTGATGGCCTTATTGGAATCTTTGATTTTGCTTTTTAGGTATGTAACGGGGTGAGCTCCCATTGTTTAGTCCCTGCTCCTGCCAACCTAGCATTTCGAAAGCATGTCAAAGTGCAAGTAGATAAATAGGTACCGCTCCAGCGGGAAGGTAAATGGCGTTTCCATGCGCTGCTCTGGCTCGCTAGAAGTGGCTTAGTCATGCTGGCCACATGACCCGGAAGCTGTATGCCGCCTCCCTCAGCCAATAAAGCAAGATGAGCGCTACAACCCCAGAGTCGGCCACGACTGGACCTAATGGTCAGGGAGCTCAGTAAGCGATAGAAGTCATAGCTGGTTTTCAGAGTATCTCAGCTGCTGCTATGATTAAGGGGGGGGGCACTGTTTCTCACTGAGATTACATGGGGTTCCTCCTCTGGTGTGACCGGGCAATATCTTTGGAAGAGGCAGGGCAGCGGGCCACTTAAATGAGTCAGTCACCCCCAGAGGCGGCCTCCATTTCCTTGTGTTTTTTGGATGAATTTGCATCTTCCTTTGACAGTATAAAGTAAACCCTGAAGACAAAGCAGACCCATATAAAGCCACCCACCGCCTAGTGTGATTTCCAAATTAATCCCCAGCTTTTCTAGTTATAAATGAACAAAGAACAGACAAATGTCACCTTTGGTTATGGTGGGTTCCTTGGAAGTGCCACGCTATCTGATCCCTCTGCTCTTTCTCACTGAGAACAAAGTATCATCATTATAATGTATCAATTTTGTGATGTCTCATCATTTTTATAAGGAAATATTTTTTAAAAAAACACACACACACCAGTTTTCACTTTTTATTTTAAAAGCTTGGCTTCCCTGCTGCTTTCCGAAATAGTAACATAGCTGGAAGATGCACCATAGCGGAAGCAAAGGAAAGAGACCCAATGCAGCTTGATGTCAAAGGAAAAAGGGTATGTAATAAAGATGCTCTTTCAGAAATAACAAAAGCTTTTGCTTGTAATGATCATGGGGAAGAGAAATTCATATGTATGCTGATATTTTTTAATGTTAAAATAATAATATATCAATCCACAAAAAAGTTGCTCCATAGAGGTGACCATATTGCATGTTTGATCTTTACTATTCATTTTCCAATCGTCCTCTCCCTTCCAATGTTGTCCTTACAACGCTGACCTTCTAAAAATGTTCCTTGTTGTTAAATAACTTCATCTTTACCACCAGACGTTCACATCATTCATGCCTGCATACACAGCACAAACTAGAAAATAAAATGAGCAGGGAGGTTAAGCCAGAGGGGGAAAGCGAAGGGAGGGAGAGACTCCAGCATCCCGGTGCCTAGGCTGAGTTGCTGCTATCTTTCCATTTATACAACTAGCAAATCGAATTATAGCAAAACTTTGCAGTGTGGAGTAGTTCTCTTTCAGGGTTACAGCAAGCAAGCCATGTTTTCCCCTATACCCCCAAGATATTTCATTCTAGTCACCTCCTCAAAAATAAAAATAAAAATAGTCAAATAGTATTGCATGACTACTGGGCATGCTTAGATCTTGTGTGTGTGTGTGTGTGTGTGTGTGTGTGCAGAGCCGTCTTTCCCATACAGCTTAGTGGTGCGTAGCGCCAGGGTGCCAGCCTCTCAGGGGCACCCCAGCAAGTGGGGGAGCTGCCCGGCTTTGCCAGTGGCCTCCCCTTAACTGCACTCCTGCCAGCTGCGCCCCGTCAACCATATGGCTGGTGGGTGAGCAGCTTGCCTCCCAAACCTCCGTGGGAAGAGAACGATCCCCGCAGAGTCTTAGGATGGAAGCTGCCCCCCCCCCCATGGCTGGCAGTGTGTAGCTTTGCCCTCCCCCCCGCTACCCACTATCCATGGTAATTTGGGGGCGCTGGGTGGATATTTGAACCCCAGTGCCGCATCTGCTAAAGACATCCCTCTCTCTCTCTCTCTGTGTGTGTGTGTGTTCCCCCTGCTATTTTTTTAAAAAAACATGTTGCTGCTGCTGAAAAGGGTGTGGCCATCACACACAGGGCCCCCGGACGTTTGACGGTCTATTGACCCTGTGCCGCCACTGCGATTGCTTTTTCCGCTGCCACCACCCCATATCTCACTGGGACACACGGAGTCCAGTCAGTTGTTAACATAAACAAATAATCAATTTTATTTTTAAATGCAGGAACAAGCTGATGGTTTCAGTTAATTTTTCTCTTGTCAGTTTCTTATTCTTAGTTCCTAACAACTCCAAACTGATTATTCCAACTATCTATCTGACTCCACCTAACAATTCCTCTCACTCTCTCACAATACAACTCTACCAACCCACACCTAAACCTCCCTCTTCCTTCTTCAACTCCCAAACCTCAACTCTCAACTCCCAAACCTCAGCTTAACTCCCAAACCTCAACTCAACTAACTTTCAAAACCTCCCACTCTAACTTTTATTCTCCCCTTGCATTCTCACTGGCCAAACACATCACACCCATTTTAACCCTTTCCTTATGACCCATCCTAGGAAGCAAACGCCACAAAGGGTGATTTAACAATCTGCACAAGTGATAGTTAAATATGAAGAGTGGAATCAGGCTCCTAAGAGTCCTGCAAGTTTCTCCCTCCTATAGTCGATTTGTGTGAGCAGCTTTATTTAATCCCAATAAATCATGGAACTGGATTTATCACACAGCCATGGTCTCTGTCATCCCCGTCATTGTCCTCTGGAAATCTGGGAATTCCCCCAAGCATTGAGACGTCACTTAGCTGGAGATGCTGTTATTTTGACTAAATAAGGTTCCGTACTTGAAAATGGATTCACCATTAGCCAGTGGTGGTTGGTAGGCAGGTGGAGAGTTCAACAGAAAGTGGACCCATAGCCAATGACTAGCAAAACCAAGTAATTCTGCTTTTGTCCTAATCCTACTCACTGCTGAGTTCTACAAAGAGCACATGCTTATGAAGTTTTTAGTGCTCTGCAGTTCCCCTCAGGTTTGTTTTAAATCACAACTGGCCATATTACTTCAGTAAAGAAACAACTCAAACCTGTCTATTCTGAAGTAAATCTCAGAACATCTAATTGGGCTTGTATCCAGGTGTAGAGGGTCGCAGCCTAAAGGCATTAATAAATAGCATTGTTTGGATTGTGTAGTGCTAAACTGATGTACAAGGCACTTCTCTCTTTCACTCAGATAACTGAAGACACACAATTATAAGTGTGATCATATGTTACAGTTTTCAATTACTGATAAGATTTCAATAATCTAGCCTTGCGTTTTGTTTCTTGCAGCATAATTTTATGCATGTTTACTCAACAGCACACATTCGTCCCATAGAACACAGAAGAGGCTTTGCTTTGGAGTAAACAAGCATAAAATTGAACTGCAAAACTATAGATAATATGGTTCAGTTCATTTGCTGTAAGAAGTTCAATTCTTATTGATTTAACCAGAAAAGCATAAACGATGTTTGAGTCCAATTTCCCACCCTGCGAAAACAACAGTGGCCTGGTTACTTTCCTTGCTATTTGATGCCCGTGAATATCTTCCTGTTACCACGGATGGTACTACATTTTGTAATTACTTGGCTCATAATATGATTAGGTCATAACGCTAGACTGATATCCAAATCAAGACCTCCTCGCCTCAAAGTGCTTTCCTAACTCTGAATAGCAAGCGAGGTTTTGTGCATGCCGAGTCTGTATTCTACAGATCGTGTGCCCAAACCCATCAGTTGTTTCCTGTGAACTTCCTTATTCTTGATGAAATCCTCATAGATTGTTTTGAAACTTGTGCCAGCTGATTGAAATGGGAATGTAATTACAGGTAAAAGACCTTGCTGCCTGAATAAATATTCACATTGCCGTGCTGTTCCTAGCCTCAAAATCACACGCTGGAAACCACACAGCCTTGTCATGGGGCCTGTAAAGAATGACACAATCAGTCCACACACACACCCAACCTATTGATTATATGAGGTGATTTTTGCAACATGCTTGCTCTATTTTTCTGCTGGAATGTTAGGAAGTAGATCTCCCATGATTTGATAGCTCTGGTTACAACCATACATGCCTGTCAGAGACCAGGTTGAGGAGTACAACTCTGATGAGGAATGGTGGGAGCCTCCCCCTGCTCATGGCCAAGGGGCAGTGGAGTAGTGTTGATTTGGAACAATGGTTCGTTGAGGGGCACAACTCAGAAGACAATAGTTGGGCAGAACTGGAAGGTGGACAGCAAGAAGAATGGGAAGAGAGTGAGCTAGCAGACTCTCTCACTGGAAGATGTGCAGCTGCTCAGTCCCAAGGCTAGGAGATTAGATAAGGTGGCTGTGCAAAAGGCTCAATGGTTGAGAGGTCAGGTGGCTAGGAGACGAGAGGGGAGAAGTGACTAGAGGGGAGTGGGCAGAACCTTAATTGAGAGCACCTGCACTCTGAGAACGGTTGCTTGTTCTTTTGCTGGGTTCATTAAGCAGTTCTGTTAGTGGTAAGAGACTGCTTTCTCTTTGTACTGCTTATCTACAGTCAAGGGGGGAGGGAGCTGAGCTCCTGAAGCCTGACAATGCCTCACCCAGTCCTAATATGCTCCATCCTGTCCTATTCATTGCTATGGGATTGGTGTTAGGTTTCTGTTTATGCCACTGTGCAGTTCTTGGGGTCACAAGACTCTGTTGACATTCCAGACTGTTGGAAGTCTCACGGGAGATGGATGTTGATGTTACTGGTTTCCTGTTTCTTTGTCTTGTTGTTTTCTGTCTCTCACAGAGAGCAGACACATATTCTTTTCTGTCTTGCGTAGTTAGAAATAAAGTAGCAATGTAGCACATATTTCTGGCTCCTTCTTCTGCTGTTTGGGTACTCTGCGCAATGGAGAGTGTACCTGAAGTCTCGTTCAAAGGCTTAGGTCGTTAATCACCGTCGAAGGAGAGCCTGTGTGGGTTCTGAAGATACGGCCAGAGGAGTAGCCAATACAGCTCAGTCGTACGGAAGCTTCAACAATTGGGTAGTGGGATTCTCTGGCTGCAGACCTTCTTGAGTGACCCCCCTCTTCCTTTTGTGTGTGTTTGGCATTTCCCCTTGGTAGGGTAGGGTTCATTTTCCAAGCAGTTTGCCCGCATTCCAGTACCATAAGGGCAGGCGCTCACAGTTTGCTCAGGTGTGTGAATGTGTTTTGTGCCTGTACACTGCCATCTCTGTTTTCCTCCCTGAAGATATAGCAAGGCACTTTTCCTCCAGCAGCCCTTTCCTTCCCAGCTTGATGCACGGAAACATTTATTTCACTGTTTTTCAATGCATGATCATCCTGCCACTCACCCACCTTTCCTTCTTAGGAGCATTTTTCATGGTTTGGCTACTCAGGCAAATGCATCTTTGTTCAATCAGGCTTCTGCAAGTTCTGCTGAATAATCAGGCATATCCAGTGTATCACCCCAGAAACTGCAAAAGTAATATGCATTGCTCAACAAAGTTTATTAGCAACATTTTAAGGTAGGTCTCACCAACATGGCCTCTGAGGGTGCCAGTAAGCCTCCTTACTTTAGGTAAGGTAAAGGACCCCAGGACGGTTAAGTTCAGTCGCAGACGACTATGGGGTTGCGGCGCTCATCTCGCTTTCAGGCTGAGGGAGCCAGCGTTTGTCCACAGACAGCTTTCCGGGTCATGTGGCCAGCAGGACTAAACCGCTTCTGGTGCAACGGAACACCCTGGTGGAAACCAGAACGCACTGAAACGCCGTTTGCCTTCCCGCCGCAATGGTACCTATTTACTGGTGTGCTTTTGAACTGCTAGGTTGGCAGGAGCTGGGACACAGCAACAGGAGCTCAGCCTGTCGTGGGGATGAGGAGCGGGTGGCACTGTGGTCTAAACCACTAAGCCTTTTAGGCTTGCTGATCGGAAGGTTGGCGGTTCGAATCCCCATGACAGAGTGAATTCCCATTGCTCTGTCTCAGCTTTTGCCAGCCTAGCAGTTCAAAAGCACACCAGTGCAAGTAGATAAACAGGTACCACTGTGGCAGGAAGGTAAACGGCATTTCTGTGCGCTCATTTGTGTTCACCTGCACAATACTGCATACCAGGGATAGGGAACCAGTGGCCTTCCATTTGCTTTTGTCACAGGTTTCCCATTCCTGTGGTATAAGTTTTATAAACAGCAAAGAAAAGTATAATAAGAACACAAGGATGGAGAGGAATCCAGAGGCTCAGTTGCCCAGGTGAAGCCTATGTCCTACCTACTTGGAACAAAAAACCTGTAGATGCCTGTGAAAGAATTCTTCCCGGAGATTAGACTGAGCCCAGTGCCAAATACATGATAGTGCCTTTGAGACACCATGTGAGCCTCTTCTTGTGTGCAGTTTAATCCATGTAATCAAAGTCTGTCATTATTTCAGAAACAGTCCAGTGTGGCTGAGAACAGAGAAGCAGGAAGATAATTGATTCTGAAGGTGAAAGAACTGGAACAAAAGATTACAGGGGGGAAAAATAGCACAGCCTAAAAGCAAGCACTCCCTCTCTGCTGAAGGCTTTAAAATTTCTTTTGTTGTAATGCCCCAAATGTTCTCTACGAGGTGTTTTTGGTGTCATCGGATGGTGTTTGTTTTTCAATGGCTAGAGGGCTTTAATGTCTCCAGTTACTGAAGAGTTAATGTTGTTATCCTATAAACAGTGACTTGACAATAAGCCCCATTAAATTTGGTGGGACTTACTTCCAAGTATATATGCACAGATCCAAGCTCTAAAAATTATTTTGGAGTCACACCACGTCTTGTTTCCTTGCTTCTGTGGCTCCTTTATTTTACAAACCACACTGACATCAAAAGCTAAGAATTCTCTCTCCCCATGTAAAAGTATTTTTTTGGGGAGTGGGGATAGCAGAACAGACAGGTAAAGCCATTTTTGAACATTTTTTAATACAAAAAAAAAGCCTTCCCCACACCCATGGAAAATTGTACTTGAACTATCTTTAACATTTTCATTACTGGGTTTAATGCCTATTTAAAAGATGAAATTGGTTACAAGGTTTAGGGTCCTTCCATGCTAAGCATTTAAAGTGGTATAGTTGCTGCAAGTTTATTTTTGACATGCTTCCACATAATACCATTCAGCTAGCATTCTAGAATATTGTACTCAAAAATGCTTCTTTCACTACAGTAAAAAAGAGAAAAAAATCTGACTTTTGTGAAGGATCCAGAGTGGACCCTCAATATTTTCATTAGAAGTAAATCAAGTAAATAGACAGAAATACGTAACTAACTGACCAATTGCATTGCAGATAATTCAGTTCTGCCCCCCTAACATAAAGTCTACTCCCCCTAACATAAATCCAGGCTACACAGGAGGTGGAAGTGGCAGAAATTAGGAAATATCAGACTCATGCCTCTTCCCTCTGACCAGTGAGAGTTGTCAGTTTGTGATCTCAGTTCAAAGGAGAGATGTGGCAGACTGTCAGGGACCGTGCTGAGGAGGGATGCACTGAAGAAGAATGGTGGGAGCCCCCCCCCCCCGACCCTTATCCTGAATCTTTCCAGGAGCAGGAGGACAGTACAGATTTGGAACAGTGGTTTGCAGAGGGACATAGTTCTGAAGGCAGAAGCTGGGAAATAACAGATTCACAGTCTCTGGACAGCCATCCTACCCTATCCCCAAGGACAAGAAGAGCTCAGAGGATGTTAGAACAGAAAGTGCAGAGGTTACCAACTCAGATTACATGATGTAGGAGTGATTAGGAGGGACAGAGGGTTGTGTGAAGCTTAATTGGGAGCACCAGCATTCTAGGTAGATGCTTTCTTTTGTGTCTCACTGTGTTTATTCAAGAAACTAACTAGTAAGAATTTCCTTTTGTTTGATCTGCTTATTACTGCCACGGGGGAGGAAGCCTATGACACAGATAGAGACACGTCCTTCAAGGTGGGTATGGGAGGGGAGGAGAAGGTGAAGGAGAGAGCCAGGGCAGGATGGCAGGGGTGCGAGCAGGGCATGGGCAGTGGGAAGGGACTGTGGCAGCTGCTCTTGTGGTGTGGTGTGCAGAGCCGGCGGGTGACCGTGGCCATGACACATGTAAATGGGGTGTCAGTTACTGGCAGAACTTTGAGGAGAAGGAAGAGGATCCCGGTGAGGGGTGCAGCTGAAAGGGGGTCACACGGGAGCAAGCTGGGGATGGGAAAGGAGAGGTTGGTGTAAGTAACACTCACAGGGCGACAGAGGATGATGAGGGGACAGGGGACAGTGCACAGGAAGCCGAGCAGTGGGACCCCTCACTGAGAGCCCCCTGTCCCCAAGAAAACGGTCAGTCCTAAGACATAGGGAACAGTGGGCAGGGCACTCCAGGAAGCGGAGGCAGGCCGGGGCCTGCAGCCTAGTTCACTAGCTGGCCAGGTGGGGAAGGAGGCATGTGATTCTTCAGCTGGGCAAGCTGAGAGCAGGTGAGGGTCACATGCTCCATGGAGCCCAGATGCTGCCATCAACAGGCACAGTACTAGAAGGCAGCAGAGCTGAAGTGCTGTGTTTGCTTAACTGCCCACACTGAGGGACATCGCCTGGGATTCTCCTTGGACCTTCATGGTTTTCTACTTCAGGATTGACTCTGGGCTGTATCCTGACTGCTGAACTTCTATCTTGGCTTACTTGGACTGACTCCAGACTGTGTTTCCCTATCTTTGGACTTGGCTTGTGTGGACTTGGAACTTTGCCTTGGTACACTGTCTGTCTGTCAGGTAGGCCAGGGGATCAGGACACGGAGTGGGGGGTGTGTGGAAGCACCCATAGGCACCCACAGTATTTGTTTTTTTTTGTGGGAGCCTGAGCACCCAGAGTCCCAGGGAGTTGGTGCCTAGGCTTCAACTGCTATACAGTCCTACCTCGGGTTACAGATGCTTTGGGTTGTGTGTTTTCAGGTTGTGCACTGCGCCGAACCTGGAAATACCGGAACAGGTTATTTCTGGGTTTTGGCGCTCGCGCTTTGCGCATGTGCTGAAGCGCCAAATCGCAACCTGCTGCGGGTTGCGAACGCTGCGGTTGCGAACGTGCCTTCCACATGGATCACGTTCGCAACCCGAGCGTCCACTGTATAAAGATAACAAATAGCTCTTCTGTCATTTTCTAAGTAAAAAGCTGTCATGTGCAGGATTTTGTTTCCTTTTAACTACTTAGCCACAATTGATCCCAAACATGACACATTATGGGAACCGCCCCAAGCCATAAACCAATTCTCAAGTCAACCCTAGACTGTTTGGTTCAAGATGAAAATGGATCTGGATAGTAGGAAACAATCCTGATCCATTTTCAAGGGCTTCATTTCTGAGATGTACAGAGCAACATTATCGTGTTAACTCTGGATTAACTGTGGGGTAGATTTTGGTGGGTCAGCATCTCTCGGGAATTAATAAAACTAGAATCAATCTGAATTGCAAATAGTTTTGAACAACTGATGTTGCATTTTATTTTCAGAGGGGAGAAGGATGGGGAGTAGTCATTTTCTCTGTAGTTTCTCCCTGTTTTCTAAATATAGACACAAAAGCTACAGAAGCATGTCATGTTATTAGACAAGAGGGAGATGATCAGTACAATGGTTCTGTCTGCTGCCCTGCATTCTTCTTATCACAAATGTTACTTACTGCCCCAACACGGAGACCTTGAATAAAGAGTAAAGAGGTCATACAATTGCCAGAGAAGAGGAAGACATTTTCAGCAGAGACTAAAGCAACTACTAGAAATCTGGGAATAGACTTGTCTTATTCATTCAGTGGGATCATTTTTATTCTATACATATCTAAGTAGACTTGATTAATTTTGCTTATTTTTGATTGGACCATAAAAGAAAATGCATTTTGTGTGGTATTTTCACTAATACAAGCATTTATAATGAAGACGAGTCTGAAAACTCAAAGCTTTCCCCTGCCTCACCTGTACGCACATATCAATTTGGGAAATTAATGTGTAGGAAAATTGAGGCTCAAGGAAGACTAGGGAGGGTGGAGTGCTGTGATATAATAGTCACCTGTGCATGCTGTTATTAAACCTATGTATTTATTCCATTTCATTTACTAATCCAGTCCTTAAAGGCGGGATCCCCATCCACAAGTCAAATGACCTCTATCATGAATAACACATCTCCAGTAATACAGTCTGTTGTTTGTAGAGATCATATACATTAATAAGTCGTAGCAAAGTACTATACAAAGTTGAAGCAATGGAAATGAACGTTTGAAATCTCTTCGATGAATGCATGGCTCAGCTGCTTAATGCCTTTGAATGTAGGCTTTATACATTTACAAAGATATTCAATTTGTTTTAAAATGGCATTTGCTAAACCTTTCATTGCCTTCAGAGGACATGAATAAAGATCACGTCTAGATAAGATACCTTATTACAGGGAAGGCTATGTTTTAGGTTAATCTAATAAATTTAACAAAAGCACAATACTGTTCATCTCTGACTAGATTCACATTTCACTCTCAATAAATTGCAAATGTAATATATAAATGCTCTTTGACTTTGTAATGAAAAACTTCTTCCCTATAGGTATACAAAAAAATGAATGTGGCAAATTCATGGATTTTTCCTTCTAATCTATTTTCTTTCTATGTTAATGCTATATCTCAGCATTCTACAGATTTACTGATTATCAGGTCGCTGCTGCTTCATGTCTAACAATCTACATCCATAAATATAAGCCCGCAAAAGCACTGAGCAGAGGCAGCTTACACTGCCTTATTTTTGTACCAGGTAAAATGAAACATCCCACTTGAGTAGGCAAGCGTTTGGATTTTATTATAGCTACGCTTGCGACAAAGAAGCATTTCAACATTTTAAATTCGGGAAATAATGCAGAGAGGGGCTGATTCTGCTTTGAGTTAGTGAGGTGATGGGTGCCTTGACTAGGGAGTGGGGAAAAGCAGGAAAGAGGTGTAGGGGGCAGCAGCAAACTGGTGACAAAAATTAAGCAGTGGTACACTTGGGTAGTAAAAGGGACGCGGGTGGCACTGTGGGTAAAACCTCAGCGCCTAGGGCTTGCCAATCGCATGGTCGGCGGTATGAATCCCCGCGGCGGGGTGAGCTCCCGTCGTTCGGTCCCAGCTCCTGCCCACCTAGCAGTTCGAAAGCACCCCTAAGTGCAAGTAGATAAATAGGTACCGCTTTATAGCGGGAAGGTAAACGGGGTTTCCATGCGCTGCGCTGGTGCTGGCTCGCCAGAGCAACTTCGTCACGCTGGCCACGTGACCCGGAAGTGTCTCCGGACAGCGCTGGCCCCCGGCCTCTTAAGTGAGATGGGTGCACAACCCTAGAGTCAGACACGACTGGCCCGTACGGGCAGGGGTACCTTTACCTTTACACTCGGGTAGTATGGCGCCCTGTGTGAGCCCAAAATTTGGCACCCATCCCATCCCCTCTCTGCCTTCCTAAAAGGTGGATCAGGAGGCACCCAGCTTTGGGATGGAAGCACAAGGCAGGGGCATACGAAGGGAAGGGCGGAGGGCATAGCTGTCAAGGTTTCCCTTTTTAAAAGGGAAATTCCTTTATTCTGAATAGGATTCCTCGCAAGAAAAGGGAAAAGTTGACAGCTATGGCGGAGGGGGTGGTCCACCCTGGGTACCACTCTGGGGGTGTGTGACAAGATGACCTGCCAACTCCCCCCAGCTGTTGAGTGGCCAAGGGTGCAAGGGTGCGCATGCAGTCTGTATGGGCGCTGCTCGCATGCCATCCGTACAGGCGTCCATACGGGCTGCCATGCGTGCACGGTCCATATGGGATGCCGTGCATGCACAGTCCATACACGCTGCCACTCGTACAGCGATTGTACAGGTTGCTGCGCATGCACAGTCTGTATGGGTGTGCATGTGCACAGTCCGTATGGACATTGCGCGTGCCCCACCAGGTCGTTCACCCTGCCCCTTGGCATCCTGCTCCAGGTGCCAGAGAGGGTGCCTCCGCCACTGGCACAAGGGCGCTGGCTGGCTCCTAGAATCCTTCCAGCTCCTTCCCAAATCCTAGTTAGCACTTTCCCAGCTTTGAGACGGAGATGAGAGGACTCTTAAGAGCCTACCAGAGCCTCTGTGTTGCATTTATTTATCTCAGCTGCAGGTGGGAGGTTGAAACCATAATTCCTTTCAAGGAAACTGTGATCTGAAAGACAGTGAGTAGGACGATGTGTAAAGGAGAATTGAATTCTCTGCCTAGAGATGAACACTTTTAGGTTTTGGTAGAGCTAGAAGCCCAATGCTATCACAATCTTAGTCCCATAATACCACAACTGTCATACTCAGTGATGGTTGCTGCCAGCAGACTGGTCCTTACAGTGGTATTTTCTGAGCCCTTTGAACTGGCACTGGATTTTAAATGAGGACAGAAGTCAAGACACACTTTGACTTGGCATTGTGGCTTATGGAAGTCAGAGAACTCATGCTGACAATTCTGAGAGTTGTTAAGAGCATGGATGTTATTTTTGGAATACCATGATAAATCTGGTCCTAATGTATTTATTATTATGCTTGAAATGTTCACCGTATTGGTATCTTCAATTATTTATTCTCCAATGCAGCAGGCTGCCATAAAACATCTATAAGTAAAACAGACAGAACTAAGGTGGTGTGGGGGAATTGCCCCCACATTCTGATTTTAAAAAACGGGTTTGCCAAAAAAAAAATGCAATTCAGCTTCTTTGCAAAATGCACTGTGCATATCTGAGCAATATATTTGTATTACAGTGTGCATAAGCAGACATGCCAATGAGTTGTGCAGTCTGTATCAACAAGTAAACATTGCTTTAGATTTCTAAACTCTCAGGTGAATTACTGAAGATTGGGAGTTTAAGTTAAGAAACAGGGTTTCTTCTTTCCTTTAATAGAAACACATTAAGGGACTGCAGAAATGTTGTGATGAGATATGTTTTAAACTCTGCTCCCAATGCCCTTCTTCATGGATTCTACCACCATGCTTAAAATCATATATCTATAGGCATCTTCCCAATATCTGAACCAGGTAGCAACAATTAAGGTGAGTTAAAATTTTATTAAGCTACAACTACAAAAATACACACAAAAGAATAATCAACAAATACAAAGGTATTAGTTCTTAATCATACCAAACTCTTAGCTAGTCCAGTCTTGGTCCAAGTCTTCCCTCCTCTCTCTCTCTCTCTCTCTCTCTCTCTCTCTCTCTCTCTCTCTCCTCACCCTTTAATCTTAATCTTTGACTTTCTGATTGGCTCCCTACTTTTTATCTTCCCCTTACAAACTTCTCTCCCAGTTTCTTGTCCTGCTCCTTCAAGCAGCTTTGGTTTCCAAACACTGTGTAAACATGCCCCCACTTTGTTTCCCATGGCTTCCTTTAACTGGGACTTCCAACAGTTTTTTCCTACTCAAATCTTGATGTAAGCGTATTTACTTCTAAACACCCATATTCATCAAATCTAGATTTATGATCTCCCAGGTAAGTTCCACCCTCTATTGTGTGGATAGGGAAGTGCCACCCCCTACCTGGCCAACTCCCCTGGCAACGCCTTCCCCACCGGGATTGCTTGACTGTCCAAGGTTGGGCGGGAACCTCCATGTATCCAGTCGGGGGGGGGGGCTATGCCAGGCAATATTGAAGGAGCCATGTAGGGTTGGGGATGTCGTGCATGACCACACAAAGTACGCCCCCCATTTGATGTGGGGAGTGGTCACTACAATAATTTTGTGACTTCTAGCTGCTTCTATCCAAAATGTTGTATTAGACCTGATTTTATGTTATACCTTATATTGTCCCCATTTCTACATACTTTCATACTTTCAAAGAATGATTTATCATACAGAGGGAGACAGTGCAAGAGAGAGCATTGTGTCCCTGATCACTTACAACTGGTATTGTGAAACCTGCCTTCTCCCTTACCCTAACCTGACTTCATGCAAATCCAGAATCATGATGAGGCACCACAAATCATCCAATGGGGGCTGCGTGATGACAGCCTTACGTTTTTATGTATATAAGATGCCCATGGGTACCACATAATTAAGGGGCCCAGCATTAGAGTTTAGCTAATTGCATTCCTGACACAGGGATATATTCAGTTCAAAGTAGTTAATCTGAAAATTTGCCCCCACCCCCATGTAATTAATATCTTCACAAAATATTGATTTAGAGGTGACACATAATTGAAAGTAACCCCCTTCCATAGGAATCTGGATGAATGTTTGCATGTGTTATATAATTTTGATCGCTTAAAAGAAATTATAGTGTTGATATTGTGTGATTATCTCCAGTTTCAAAAGCTGATAGAATTTCTCTTTGGTGAAAAATCCAATCTGAATGTGTTCATCTCACCCTGGGCAGTGAGTTCTCTGCAGCTTTGATATCCAATAATCTTGCAGTTGGCTTCATTTTTTATTGCCTCCACATATCTTCCCAGGAGATTCCTCAAAAACAGATTAATCTGCTCTTGATTTAAATACATCACAGGTAGTTCCCTTCTGCAGTCTTCAAAGGAAGGAAAAGTAAGCGAGAATGGAAAGATCAGGTGTCTCTCAATTGTGAGAATATACTAGCAATCTCTACTATCATCCAGGAGAGATCTGAAATTAAGTTGTACTCAATCAGCTATATCAAACTGTGATGCCACATCTGATTCCCTCCATCTTTTAATATTTCCCCTTTGCTAGCTCTGGTTTAAAATGTAACAGAATATGACATAAAAGTAATAATCGTACAATATATGGAAATCTTTCACTTTATAGCTAGGGCACAACACGGGAGGTAAAAAAGCTAAAAAATCCCCCCCAAGCCATCTAGAAGATAAAGGTCTACAAATATTATGATTGACTCAACAAGGCTGGATTCAGAGTTAGAACAGAAAGCAATACTTTCAGTGCATGTGTCTCCGCCTAGGGGAAGGGACACACTGTAGCTCATTGAGTGGAGCATCTGCCTTGAATGCCTTATGTTCCAGGCTCAACCCCAACTTTTTCCAGGTAGGACTGGGAATATCTACTACCCGAAAACTTGGCGAGCCTCTACTAGTCAGTGTAGCTAGATGGACTAATGATCTGACTTAATATAAGGCTGCTCCCTGTTCCTATGCAGGGTGTTCCTGTAAGCTGGAGTCTTGAACCCACAGGGTTCCAGCTTGCTGCAGGCACGCTCTTTATATTTGTATGGATCCACATTGACATTATCTTTGGCTTACTCCAGCTGTCAGTATTGCTTCCTTCGCACCTTGGTGAATCCGCCACAGTTGTAGGTGTTGATATGACATAGAAAGCTATAAAAAAATACCTTGTATGGTAGATATGGAAAACAGTCTTTTTCTTTCTCTGGCCTGCAATCCTGTCAATTTCTGGAACCAAACGGTGAACTGGGGAGCTATAGCTTCTCACTTGTCAACTGTGTTGGAAACTGCCATACAGAGAGGGAATAGTGGCCAACTAGTGCGCGTTTTCAGAGACCTGACTGCAACTTTTGCTCGAAGATATGCTGAATAATTTTCAGAAAATAGGCAGGATACGTAAACAACAGGAAGCTATATGAAGACAGTGAATGTAAACAAGGAAGGACCTCTCCAAGGTGACCGTAAAGCATATTTTTTGTTGTTGTTATTATTTATAAAGCAGTTTACAAATAAAAATACAAATTATACCTAGTGATTTCATGCTAGTGGAGCAAGAGCAGGGGTCAGCAAAGTTTTTCAGCAGGGGGCCGGTCCACTGTCCCTCAGACCTTGTGGGGGGGGCAGACTATATTTTGGAAAGAAAAAGTCTTTGCTTGGGGTTCTGCTGAAAGGACTCATTAGTTGAATCCCACCCTAGAGTGAGAAAGGAACTCGCAGACCATCTAGTGCCATATTGTACCATGTTACAATATGGTAGGGAATGACCGCTCCCCACTTAAAACGGGGGGCGCCTTTTGCGTGGATGCGTGCAGCCCTGGATCTGGAGTGGCCCCATCAGCATAGGCTTTGCCTTCCCTCAGGTGGGATACCTGGAGGTCCCCGCCTACCCCAGTGAGTGTCCAATCCCACCTGGGGGAAGCATTGCCAGGGAAACCAGGCCAGGTAGGGGGAGGGATTACCTGTCCACACAATAGAGGGTGGATCTTAATTAGTAATCCTCACTTGGCTCCAGAGCTTCTCCCACCCTACCCACCCTCAGTTAATGTCTTCTTTTGCAGGTTAACTTTTCTTCATAGGTTTTGCAGGTTAACCTGTCTCCACAGGTATGCGGGCGCTGCTACGATAAGGTCGCTGTTAAAGGGCCGGAAAGGAATTTCCCTGCATTGGCAGGTTTCGCCTTTCCCGTAGCAAAACGTCACAACTTTGGCGGTATCAGGCCTTGGGCGGAATCCTTTTGTCCACCTTCCTCTTTGCGGCGGCGATACCAGGGTTCCCCGTTAAAGGGGTTTATGAAGGGAGGCTTTGGCCGTACGCCAAAAGGTCGTCATTGCTCTCCCCTGTGGCGGCGGCGTTATGGGGGCGGCTATCTCTGCTTGAACATATGTTCTCCAGAGCCGGCCCATCCCCCCCCCCCACACACTGGATAACCCTGATGCTCCCTAGGTCCCCGGCTGGGGACTGGGGAGGGAGAACGCCCAATGCCTGAGCCAAGGTCTACCCACATTTGAAATTTAATAAAGTTGTGGCCAATTTAATCCCATAGCACGTTGTCTAGAGTCGTTATTCCATATGACGGGAGGGACCACTTGGGATCTCGGGACTCCGCCTGTCCACGCAATCCACTGCTACAGGTTTCCTGATTGGTGGCCATTCAGACCCTCCTTAAAAATATTGAATGAACGAGAGTCTACCAGCTCCCAAGACAGCCTGTTCCTCTGTTAAAGAGCTTATACCATCTGAATATACTTCCTAATGTTTTGTTTTAAAGCATTTCCTTTAATTTGGACCTGTTGGTTAGGGCCGTACCTTTGAGAGCAAGAGAAGACAAAAGTTGCTCCAGGTTTACATTGTGTTTATAGGCATTGCATTATCTGTTTACAACAGGATTGAAATGATATGCACTGGGATGTGTAGCGAAACAGAACAGGAAGCAGGATAGAGATTTGGCTTGGGCCTACATTGAATGAAGCTGCAGTTGTGCCTATTTTGCTGGTAATAAAATTATTTGAAACTAACTTCTGGTAACAGGCTGCTTCCTTTGTATTTATACTCCTTCAAAGGAGGTAGAAATCAAACCTAAAAATCCATAAAAATTATTTTCTGAAATCAGGTCAGGTCACATCCTTTTCAGTGTTGAGTTGCCATTTTTGGATTATACCTCCATTAACCTTTCTTTAATCAGTTTCACACTGTAATGTTCCTCGCTATTTCTCTATGGAGAATGCAGACCCAAAAGAGTTTCAAGTGTACAGAGAGACTTAAAATGGCAAAATACCTCTAATGAGACCTCTTCTAACAAACTTTAATTACTAATTGGAATGCTAAACAGTCTTTTATATGCAGAGGACCTTGTTATAATAGACCAAGATTAAAAGGTTTATAAAAGAGATACATATAAATTACCTGTAAAAGAGGTGGTTGTTACCTGTATAAAGATCAAAGTGAATGAAAGATGCTCTGTTCATTGCCTTGTGTGTGTAACATCCCTTTTAAGATGAAAGCATTTGGTAGACATCAAGATCTTGTAAGAACATAAGAAGAACTGGTCCATGGATGGAAAGCTGGGTAGCTCAGTTGGTTAGAGCATGCTGCTGATAATGCAAAGGTGGCAGGTTCAATCTCCTTATGGGACAATTGCATATTCTTGCATTAGGTAAAGGTAAAGGTAAAGGACCCATGGACAGTTAAGTCCACTCAAAGGCGACTATGGGGTTGCAGTGCTCATCTCGCTTTCAGGGCGATGGAGCCGGCGTTTGTCCACAGGCAGCTTTCCGAGTCATGTGGCTGGCATGACTAAACCACTTCTGGTGCAACGGGCCACCGTGACAGAAACCAGAGTGCACAGAAATGCCATTTACCTTCCCGCCGCAGCAGTACCTATTTATCTACTTGCACTGGCATGCTTTTGAACTGCTAGGTTGGCAGGAGCTGGGACAGAGCAATGGGAGCTCACCCCGTTGCGGGGATTTGAACCACCGAACTTTTGATCGGCAAGCCCAAGAGGCTCAGTGGTTTAAACCACAGCGCCACCCACTGTGCCGTTAACATATGAGAGTACTGGAGGTGAAATAGTTAAACAGATTACCCAATCAGGACCTAGGGGTGGAGTCAGAAGAACTATAAAACCAGCTCTAGGAGGGGCAAAGGGAGGAGTTCGTTGGAAGTTCGTTGGGAGTTGGGTGGTTGGTTGGAGTGGGAGTGAATTGGGATAGAGTCTGTGGGTAGGTTGAGTTAGTGTATCGAAATAAGCTGAGTCAGGAACAGTTAGGGGCTAGGAAGGCAAGTAAATATCTGAGAGGTGGTTTAGTGAGTGAGAGCAGGTAGCGGAAGTTATAGGTCTGGATAGCCACCCCATGACTGTAATTGACCGATACCATTTATGAAACCACATGCTTGTTGAACTGCAATAAATAAACTGAAGTTTCTGTTCCAGTTTAACCCTGACTGGACTCAGTATTGTACCAAGTAGGGCCTGGGTGGTGGCAGCGAGAAATAAAGCGGTGGCACAGGGATCAATAGACGACGAAACGTCCGGGGATCCTGTGTGATCGCCACACCCACGTCCCATTCCTGCATTGTAGGGGGTTGGACTCAGGGTCTCTTCCAACTCTATGATCTGGTCCAGCATTCTGTTCTCACAATGGCCAACCAGATGGCTATACTTTGCTGTCTGAGCCCCTTTAAGGAGAAAGTGTGGGGTAGAAATTGAATAAATAAATAATTCTATGGAGAGTCAAGAAGCAGGGCCTCTGTGCAACAGCACTCTCTGCCAACTCGTATTCAGGAGCATGCTGCCTCTGATAGCAGAGACAGAACATCATTTAAAATTCTGTTCATCTTAAAAATGTGCATCTTTTAAAAGTGGTATTGAAATATCCTTGTCATCTTGGAACCTTTTCTCCCCTGAGAGCAAGGGAAGCCCAAGCAAGCATCTTTACCTGGGGAGGAGAGTGAGAAAGGGGTAGAAACATCTTCACAGACAATTGACACTGGTGTGCTCACATGTTTTCTAAGTCTCCAGTCTGGGAAGAAAAGTTGTATTATTTCAATAAATTAAGAAGTTGTCAAGCAACTTTCTTGCAGGGGGAATTTGAAAGGGACTTGGGTATGTGTATTCTGTGGAGGATTAACTTTGATCTTTTCCATTTCTAAGGGAATCTGATTCAAGCCTTTAAAGGGTTCAATATAGTACATTACCTTTTATGAGCTTCCTTGAAGTATATCTCTTCAGAAAGTGGGTTCAAAGAAATCACAAGTACATATAGTATCCCCTCCCTGTATTGGAAATGCCATTAGTGGAAGGAAACAGTTATGAGTGGGGCCTCTTGAAATTCCTCTTCCTCTGGCCACAATTTTAGCATTCAAAGGCCATTGATTCAAAGAAAGCATATGTTGAGATTTAAGGCAGGAATATAGGGCACAACATTGATCTGGCATGGTGGTGGTTCATGCACAGCTTTCCAATTATTAATAATTACCACAGCCCAAGATCCCAGGAGTCTGTATGATCCGATCCTGATCCAAAGAGATATCAATAGTCTAGGCTCACGGTATCTGAAGGACTGCATTCTCCCATAAGATTACATACCCTCCAATATTTCTCCAATGAAAATAGGGATGTCCTATTCAATAATAATAATAATAATAATAATAATAATAATATTTTTCCTGTTTATATATCCCAGCCATCTGACTGTGTTGTCCCAGTCACTCTGGGTGGCTTCCAACACATATAAAAACATATTAAACATTTAAAAAACTCCTTCCCTATACAGGACGGCCTTCAGTTGGCTCAGGGGTTGAATAAGTCCATTCCCTTCAAATGAAAATTGGGACATCCTAAGGAAAAGCAAGACGTTCCAGGATCAAATCAGAAACTGAGATGGCTTCTGTAAATCTGGGACTGTTCCTTGAAAATAGAAACACTTGAAGGGTCCGAGATTAATTAAGACCTGTGGAGGCCCTTCTTCCCTATGCTCAAAGGCTAAGCAAGTAACCATTAGGGAATGGACTGTTGTGTGATGGTACCCCAGTCATGGACTCACTTCCTCAACATTTACTAGGCACCAACATCTTTAGGTGTCAGGCCAAGTCATGCTTTTCACTTGAGTTTTTAATACTCAGGCTCCATTTAATATGTAGCAAAATGGGGGGCATCTCTGTTGTTGTTCTGTAAATGAATCAGCATGAGACTTTAAGCATATGCATTTCTTCCCTGAAAATCCAGGACATTCCATTCCCCCCCCCCCATAAGAGCACATCAGCCATTTTGGGTGCCGTGATCTCACACGATTTCATGTTGAGATCTCCCCCCCCCCAAAGTCTATATTTTGGGCTCCATGGTCTTGTACAGGTCATGTGACTCATGCCAGAACACAGACTGGAAGACACACATCCCGGTTTTGGGACTCAACATGTTGGAGGGTGTGACACCACTGTTTGTTGCAGCATCTGAACTTCAACCAAAACACAACTTGTAAACAAGTCGAGGTAGCAGCCTGTTATGAGTAAAGAAATTGTGGTTTGAACAGACCAGTTATGGTTGCTCTGAAAGTTCGGCAGGAAAACCTTTCAGCAAAAAAATGAAGTTTTTTGGGAGGCTGAGAGATGTCTCAGAGAAGTGAGAGGAACTGACTTGTGACCGCTGTTTCAAGCATTTCTGGAGTACAATCACCTGCCAGAGAAGCTTTAAATTCTCAGGTGCTTTGTTTTTGCTCCCCATTACAGCGCTGAGGTAGGATGCGGGTGGCGCTGTGGGTTAAACCACAGAGCCTAGGACTTGCTGATCAGAAGGTCGGCAGTTTGAATCCCCGCGATGGGGTGAGCTCCTGTTGCTCGGTCCCTGCTCCTGCCAACCTAGCAGTTCGAAAGCACGTCAAAGTGCAAGTAGATAAATAGGTACCGCTCTGGCGGGAAGGTAAATGGTGTTTCCGTGCGCTGCTCTGGTTCGCCAGAAGCGGCTTAGTCATGCTGGCCACGTGACCCGGAAGCTGTACGCCGGCTCCCTCAGCCAATAAAGCGAGATGAGCGCCGCAACCCCAGAGTCGGTCACGACTGAACCTAATGGTCAGGGGTCCCTTTACCTTTACTTTACAGTGCTGAGGTAGGAGGAGACTTTCCCATGCCAGCACTGCAAAGGGAAACCAGAACACTGGAACCCCCTATCCTCTGCCCTCTCTGTGTGTGTCTCCCTGTGTCTGCCTTCCCTCTTTGCCGAGTATGTGCATTTATGTTTTTTTTTAATAATTTTTTATTGATTTTCCAATTTTATCAACACAACAACACTAAACAATACATGTAACAACAGACACACACAAAAAGAAAACATAGATCCAACTTTCTTAACCTCCTTTTCATAAGCCTCTTTTCTCGGACTTCCTCATACCTTCCCCTTTTTTCATCCTAGTTTCACAATTTTTTCAGCAACTCTTTTAACCAATTAAAATTTAAACTTATTCTCCTTTTCAATATCACATTAAATGAAAAAGAGTAAATATAGCTGTAATTATACATCTTCCTTTCCCTTCACACTTTAACACTCCTCAATTTTATAGCGATTTTTAAGATATACTTTAAACTTCTTCCAATCTTCCTCCACAGTTTATTTCTCCTGGTCGCGGATTCTGCCGGTCATTTCTGCCAGTCCCATAAAGTCAATCACTTTCGCCTGCCATTCTTCCAGCGTGGGTAGCTCGTGTGTCTTCCAATACTTTGCTAGTAGAATCCTTGCTGCCGTTGTGGCGTACATAAAAAAGATCTTATCCCTCCTTGGCACCAGTTGGCCCACCATACCCAAAAGAAATGCCTCTGGTTTCTTATGAAAAGTACATTTGAGTACTTTCTTAATTTCATTATAAATCATTTCCCAGAAAGCTTTAATCTTCGGGCAGGTCCACCAAAGGTGAAAGAAGGTACCTTCAGTTTCATTACATTTCCAGCATTTATTATCGGGCAAATGATAAATCTTAGCAAGCTTGACTGGAGTCATGTACCACCTGTAAATCATTTTCATAATGTTTTCTCTTAAGGCATTACAAGCCGTAAATTTTATACCTGTGGTGCACAACTGTTCCCAGTCAGCGAACATAATGTCATGTCCTAGGTCCTGTGCCCATCTAACCATTGCTGATTTAACAGTTTCATCGATTGTATTCCACTTCAACAGCAAGTTATACATCTTTGATAGGTTCTTCATATTGGATTCTAACAGTTCAGTTTCTAATTTCGATTTTTCCACCTGGAACCCAATTTTCCTGTCTTGTTTAAAGGCCTCCATTATTTGATAATAATGGAGCCAATCTCGTACCTTGGACTTTATCTTCTCAAAACTCTGAAATTTAAATTCGCCACTCTCTATTTCTAAAATCTCAGAATATTTTGGCCAGTTGGTTCTCGTTTTTAGCTTCTTCACCTCTTTAGCCTCCATTGGTGATAACCACCTGGGAGTTTTATTTTCCAGCAAATCCTTATACCGAGTCCAAACATTATATAATGCTTTCCTGACAATATGGTTTTTAAAACCTTTGTGCACTTTAACCTTGCCATACCAGATATATGCATGCCAACCAAACATGTTATTAAAACCTTCCAAATCCAGAATGTCTGCGTTTTCAAGTAGTAGCCAGTCTTTCAACCAGCAGAAAGCTGCCGATTCATAGTACAGTCTTAAGTCTGGCAGGGCAAATCCCCCTCTTTCTTTTGAATCAGTAAGTATCTTAAAGTTTATTCTGGGCTTTTTGCCCTGCCAGACAAATTTAGATATATCTTTCTGCCACTTCTTGAAACAATTCAGTTTATCCACAATTTGTAATGTCTGAAACAAAAATAACATTCTAGGCAATACATTCATTTTAATCACTGCAATTCGCTGCAATATGCATTTATGTTCGTATGTGCATTTATGTTCGCTGGCTTGTCCGAATCTTTGTGCACCTGCCTGCCTGTATATATCCTATTTATTGTGCGTGTGCATGCACATTTGTATATGTGAATTTGCATTGGGCATGCTCACTTTGACCACACCCACCAGTGACAAGCAAGCCTTGGAGGGGCGACCAACCCTGAATTAGGATTGGAAACCCCCCCCCCACACACACACATGGTCTGGCATGAAAAGCCCACTGTGAGAATATTTTTCAGAACAGCCTGGCTCAGACCAAGGAGGAACCTGAAAGACAATTAAGAGGAAATCGATGATATGCTGGGGAAAGCAAAACTCACTGGGAAACCTTCATCTATAGAACAGATCAGGGTGAATGGCAAATAACCTTTAGCAATAGCAAGATTTCAGTGTGGCTTAAGGGAAGTAGGGCAAAACAAATGTCCCGTATATTTCTCTCATCTCTCTTCTCAGCATATTCCTGCATCCCAGCATATTCTGCCCTACTCTAATTCTTTCCATTCTTCGAAATATTGATCTGGATCCAAGTCAAGCTAGCGGCATTTAGGGGCCATTGAAATCACCAGACTTCTGTTAGTCTTGGTTACTTTTCCATGCTGACCAATGTGCTTTGCTTCCAGTCCATAATTTCCTTTTTGGCAATATTCTGGCTCTACCTAAGGAGCTGGAAAATGGGTGTGGAGTGTGTTGACGCTGAAATTTGCAAACATTAACTCTTCTGCTTTTTCTGCATATAGTCATATTAGTCTGCATAGCAGGAAACTACTGGACTTTTGTTATGGTTATTACATTTCTCACTACATTTAAGTGCATGAATGAAGAACGATTGGGTTTCACTAAGGAAAATGGATTTTGACTGTGGAGAGGAAATTTATTTTGCTTTGAGATAAATGGATTGGCGAGGAACTGATTGTGAGGAGAATTGATTGGAAAAATAGGTAGACACTCGATATTTAGGAAATATACTATGTGTGCTCTAGTGGCTGGTGAGAACCAAAGAGAAATTATTATTGATTAGAATTACATTTGTCTAGAGGCAAAGGGGGTTGATTCTGTGCTTTTGCTTTGCTTCGTCTTTTAGGGTGGTGGAAATTATTTTCATTATGCATACAAATACTTCAGTTTTATGGACAATTATTTTGGAGGACATGCTGCGATGCACATGCTAAGTGGGAGAAAGAAAAGATGGGAACAATCTTAAAGTGACAGAATATCTAATGGTGAATCAACAGGGTGGAGAACCTCCCCGATGACTAATGTTTGCCACATTTGGTACTTTTTAGGCAAGTTCTTAAAGAAATGGGAGTGCCTGATCACCTCATCTGTCTCCTGAGAAATCTCTATGTGGGACAAGAAGCTGCAACTAGAATTGGATATGGAACAACTGATTGGTTCAAAATTGGGAAAGGAGTACGACAAGGCTGTATATTGTCTCCCTGCTTATTTAACTTATATGTAGAATTCATCATGTGAAAGGCTGGGCTGGATGAATCCCTAGCCGGAATTAAGATTGCTGGAAGAAATATCAACAACCTCAGATATGCAGATGACACAACCTTGATGGCAGAAAGTGAGGAGGAATTAAAGAACCTTTTAATGAGGGTGAAAGAGGAGAGCGCAAAATATGGTCTGAAGCTCAATATCAAAAAAACAAAGATCATGGCCACTGGTCCCATCACCTCCTGGCAAATAGAAGGGGAAGAAATGGAGGCAGTGAGAGATTTTACTTTCTTGGGCTCCATGATCACTGCAGATGGTGACAGCAGCCATGAAATTAAAAGACGCCTGCTCCTTGGGAGAAAAACAATGACAAACCTAGACAGTTTGGAGAAAAGGCAAGTAGGGGTTGACATTATAGAAGTTTATAGAATTAAGCATGGCATGGGGAAAGCGAATAGAGAAAAGCCATAGACATCCAATGAAGATAAATGTTGGAAGATTTAGGACAGATACAAGAAAGTGCTTCTTCATGCAGAACATAGCCAAATTGTGGAACGTTGCCCCCACAGGAGGCACAGAGAGCCACCATCATAGATAGCTCTGAAAGAGAATGAAGCAAAATTGAATGGAGGACAATATTTTTTTATGGCTACAAGCATGATTAGCTATGCTCTATCTCCACAGCTGGAGACAACAATGTTTTTGAAGAACAGTTGCTGGAAACCATAGTTTCCCACAGGCATATAGTAGGCCACGATGAGAACGGGATGCTCCACTAGATGAGACATGATCCAGGAAGCTATTGTTATGTCCTTAGGATGAGCTTTCTATTAGCATCCAAATTTCCATAACCAAGGAAGGGGTTTCCTCTATATTTCACCTGCTGGTTAATATTTCTTCATACAAATGCACAATATGTACATGTATATTATGAAATATTTCATAGGCTGTTGGATCTCAAAACTTTACAGTATTTTGGCTGTGCGTCTGTGCTACTAGTAAGTTGATAATGCCAGCAGAAATGGGAAATGAGGTCCTATTTTCATTCAAGTGCCCACTGGGCACACAGGTACCATATTAACATCTTTCCATTAACCTCAGCCTTGACCCAGAGACTATTCTCTGTAGTCAGCATGGCTTAATTATGAGGCCTTCACTGCATAAAACCCAACAGAAATGGTGTCAAGGTGCACCTGCTTCTATTACAAAAATAGCCCCCTGGGTGGTTAGTGAAACCACATTATTTCATTTTTTGGACCATTCCATGAATTTTGAATATGCTTATATCAAAACATAATATATTGCCATCATTGTTGTTGTCATCATTATCATGAATCAGTTCAACAGCTTTGCTTGTTGTTGTTTATTTTGGAGGGGAGGGTAAAATTTCCAGTGTGAAGCAACACCTTCATTTTAGGGTCTATTAGGAACACCCTAAGAAACTTTGTAAAACCGCTGGGACATAAATTGAACATCTTCTAGATAGCTAATTATTGTTTATCGCTCGCTTGGGAGTGATATCGTTCAGGGAGCTGCTCAAGTGGAAATATTTATGCTAATCAGTTTCTATTTTCACAATCCTCTAGGATTAGGCATCTTTTGGTTTAGGCATCTATATAGGTTTAGTCATTTATATGGTACTTCAGCAGAAACATTTTCAAAATACCTTCTTCTACGGTGATCAAGCTAAAGCCAGGAGTTTGAATATTTTGCTGATCATACACACAGTTGTCAGGGCTTAGTATGAGTCAAGGCTTTCAGCTGCTTAACCCTAGAAAGTCACCCGCCGCCGCCCCCAATCCTAGGGGTCAATTTTGAGGCATGTCGTCAGAATGAAGAATAATTTTATTTACATCTACATGAGGGAGAGTCCCAAAATATCATATTACATTGGCACTTTTCATTTTGGTAAGATTTAAAATTTACATATGCAGTAATAATAGACAGACATGTCACCAGACCAGAGTAACATGGGCTCCATAAATTCCATGGATGTGTGCTTTATGGCAGTGGTCATTTTAGAATAGGGGTGAGGAACCTTTTCCCCTTTGAGGCTTAATTTTCTCTGGGATAATTGATTGAGCACTGCATGCCAGTGGTGGGTGGGGCTAGAGCCAAATTAGGTGGCATCAAAGTCTCAGTCTCTCTCTCTCTCTCTCTGACCATATATATATATATATTCACAGAGAAAATTGCACCACCCTCATTCATTCCCTCTTATGCACACCCCATCCCTACATTCACACAAACAACAGGCACCCCATCCATCCATTATCCATTCACCTCACACTCTTTCTCACACACTTAGCCCCCTATTGTGTGCTAATGACCCATGATCCATGGTCCCTACTGGATAACTAAAACACACGAACAAGCAGATTTTGGTTTATGGGTTCAAATAAGCCACAACTTTATTGGTTACAGATGTGAGCGGTTTGGGTTTGGCTTAGGCATAGGGTGAAGCCAGGCTATATCTCAACTCCCACCCATCTGCTGGGAGTTCAATTAAGGGTAAAGTAAAAGGTAAAAAAGTAAAGGATTCCTGGATGGTTAAGTTCAGTCAAAGGCAACTATGGGGTTGCGGCGCTCATCTCGCTTTCAGGCCAAGGGAGCCAGCATTTGTCCACAGACAGGTTTCCGGGTAATGTGGCCAGCATGACTAAACTGCTACTGGTGCAACGGGACACCATGATGAGTGCCAGAGGACACAGAAACACTGTTTACCTTCCCGCTGCAGTGGTACCTATTTATCTACTTGCACTGGTGTGCTTTCGAACTGCTAGACTGGCAGGAGCTGGGCAGAGCAACGGGAGCTCACTCCATCATGGGGATTCAAACCACTGACCTTCTGATTGGCAAGCCCAAGAGGCTCCGTGGTTTAGGCCACAGTGCCACCTGCTTCCTGAATAAACAAGCATACAGTCACTGATAGGTCCACCTGCCATTGTGAGGCACAAAGCAATGAAGATGATGCCTCCCCAGCTGTTGCCATTGACCTGTGTGTTTCTTGTGATGTCACAAAAGCACTTGGCAACTGAGTGGATATAAAGGCAGGCCAGGGGGAAAGCCCTTTTCTGTTTCCAGCAGGACACACCTGGCAATGGATGTGACATTCAGCACTGCCCATATTTCTTCCACTTGTCTTAGGGATTTTGGTCTGAATTTGTGCAGCATTTACTCCATAGGCTTTTCTTCTCCTGAAGATGTCCCACAAGGCAGTGGGTATGGATTGTTCCTCAGGGATTACTCCCAAAGCCTTTCTTATGAATGAGTATAGCTGCAGTCAGTGGTGGTTTATGATCAGAGTTTTCCTTCCCCTAGATGAGCTACCTTCCCAGGTGATAATGATAATAATAATAATAATGATGATGATGTATACCCCGCTGGTTCCCCCAGCCACTCTGGTTCCCCCAGCCACTCTGGGCAGCTCCCAACATCATAATAATAATAATAATAATAATAATAATAATAATAATAATACGGGACGTGGGTGGTGCTGTGGGTTAAACCACAGAGCCTAGGACTTGCTGATCAAGAGGTCAGCAGTTCAAATCCCCGCGACGGGGTGAGCTCCCGTTGCTCGGTCCCTGCTCCTGCCAACCTAGAAGTTCGAAAGCACCTCAAAGTACAAGTAGATAAATAGGTACCGCTCCGGCGGGAAGGTAAATGCCGTTGCTCTGGTTCGGCAGAAGCGGCTTAGTCAGGCTGGCCACATGACCCGGAAGCTGTATGCCGGCTCCCTCGGCCAGTAAAGCGAGATGAGTGCCGCAACCCCAGAGTCGGTCACAATTGGACCTAATGGTCAGGGGTCCCTTTACCTTTAATAATAGTAATAATAGATAAAACATTAAAAACTTCCCTAAATTGGTTGATGTTATGGCTTGGTCTCTCCCACAAACGTGAGACGACTCTGGCTGTTAATTATTTCAGACAAACTAGGATGGAGCTCCTCTACTCATCGTCCTCCCCAGAAGATGGAGTTGCCTGGACTGAGCTCCTCCCCCTCCCCCAGCACAGAAGCCCCCATCTTCTCTTCCGGTATCTTCCACGCGTCTCGGCCACTTTTGAGATCCTACAAAATTTGGGAGAGAATGCTTCCTGCATTCCAACGTCTCACTCACTATTGGAGCTCTCACACAGCTGCCTGGCCCTGTCTTGCTTCTCCCCTTTGTTCAGAGCTCAGATGACAGCTGCTCTCGACCTCCTCTCTGCCTTCCGCTGCTAACTGTCCTCTCCCTATGCCTGCTTCTCCTCCTCCTGTCAACATCTGAGCTTTGCTGACAGTTGATGACCCTCATCTTCCCCTCATTTCAGTGCATTCAGTAACCACCTTCTTGACCACTGGACCCACTAATGGTCTCATCAGCTTAATCTGCTGGAGCCTGTCTTCCCACCAAGGGTTTGAGACCCGTCAGCTATCCTCTCCTGGTTTAGCCAGCCAGTCGAAGCCATTCCTGGGGTGTGGCCGCTGTTGCATGCTGGCAGCTTATAGGAGCCACAGGAGAGAGCTGAGTGCAGGGTGAGGACCAAAGATGGATGAACTACCCAGAAGGAGCATGATATTCCCTCTACCAGAGATACTGCTCCTTTCCTAATGCTTCAGGCACCAGCATGACCTTTTTTTGTACAATGTAGGCATGAGAGAGGGGATAAATTATCAGCACCTTGTTACAGAAAGGGAATTGACACCCTCAAATAGATCACTGAAATTCTTCTCTCCACCCAAAGGAGCAGAATTCCCCATCCTTTTGTGGGGAATGAATTGTCTCTTGAAAATGTAGAGGGGATTTTTTCCCCCCTACAGCAATACTAAAGCTTTAGGTTACTCAAGAGACTTGCAGGTCTTATGAAAAGAATCGATATTGAGGCCTTATACTCTGCTAGACAGGGAGGAAATGCCCACAGGGCAATACACAGAGACAATACCAACACATGTAGCTAAACGTAATGGTTATGCACAAACTGTATATTTATAATGCATTGAAACCACATTATTTTCCTCAAGAAGAAGAGTTTGGATTTGACATCCCACTTTATCACTACTTGAAGGAGTCTCAAAGCGGCTAACATTCTCCTTTCCATTCCTCCCCCACAACAAACACTCTGTGAGGTGAGTGAGGCTGAGAGACTTCAGAGAAGTGTGACTGGCCCAAGGTCACCCAGCAGCTGCATGTGGAGGAGCGGGGAAGCGAACCCGGTTCACCAGATTACGAGTCCACCGCTCTTAACCACTACACCACACTGGCTCTCAAGGAATCCTGGATACTGTAGTTTACCCCTCACAGGTCCCAAAAACCTTAACAAACTATGGATTATTTGGAGGAAGTAAGGTGCTGTTTTTGTATGGTGTGTCTACAGCCCAACTCTCTTCTTCACCCCTGTTCCCATTGCAGAAGCCACAAGCCACTGATCAGCTTAAAAAGCTGTATTTCAGCTATGGGAACTGCTTCAGGTGAGAAGAAATGTATTGCATGAAATCTCCAATGATACTGCCTAAAATAAAATAGTCACATTACATTTTCAGATGAATAAACAATGAGACTCTCAACCAAGCAGTTGTTTGGTAAATCCTCTATACCAAACTACAATTTTCACAGTTCTATGTGAAGATGACATGACTATAAAAGTGGCATAAGTCTCCATTTTACTATAAAGCCTTTAGAAGACATCCAAGAGCAGCCTAATATGGGGAACCTTTTAATGTGCAATGTTTATTATGTTTTTATATATATTGAAAGCTGCCCAGAGTGGCTGGGTCAACCCAGTCTGATGATCATTGTAGTATAATAATAATAATAATAATAATAATAATAATAATAATTGCATTTGTTTTCACAGTCTGGCTCTATGCAGATTATGGTGTGCTTCAACCAACTGAAACTTTTTGGAGTAAACATGACTAACCTTGAATGCATTTGGAGCC
The DNA here is from genome assembly GCF_964106915.1 of Podarcis gaigeae. Classification (NCBI taxonomy): domain Eukaryota; kingdom Metazoa; phylum Chordata; class Lepidosauria; order Squamata; family Lacertidae; genus Podarcis; species Podarcis gaigeae. Next base: position 10,158,516 of record NC_139687.1, on the reverse strand, counting down.
TTTTGGTGTACAATCATATACCAAAATCTGATTTTTTTTTGACAAATTGTGGGCAAGCTACAGTAAGAGAAATCAGGGAAAGTAATCCACATTGGCAAATGTTGTTTATAATCTCCATGTTTCATCACTCTGCAGCCTCCATTTCCTTGCTGCCTTACTTGTGAAAGACTGAAACATTTGCACCCAACTTCTTAATTTTCAACTCATTCCATGTAACACAAATAAGAGAGAAAGGGAAAGAGCACAGCAGATAAAACTTAACGAATGGAGGAGTCCTGACAACAGCAGCTATGTCCAGAGCCATAGGAATAAATCTCCATTAGTGTCAAGCCACTCGTTTTCACCACTGAGACTCAACTTTAAAAATGAGGGAAATTAATCAGGATTTAGTGTAAACATAAAGTTTAGTAGGAAATCATCTTTCCAGAAATAATACGTTAAGACATTCCATGAGTGGATAAGTTAATGTGAGTAAAAAAACAACCAACAACTCAGGACAGAGTGGAAAGGGGGGGGGGCTTAACTTGGATATAATGTGTCCAGCACCGCCTCTGGGGCAGGGGGAGCAGCCACCACCATTCCTGAAGAGATTCTGAGGTGGGGGCAGGCGATCCATGACAGAAGATGAGGGGTCCATCTAGCCCCCCCCCCTCTCTGTGTGTGTCTTTGTCACTGCAATGGTGGGAGGAAAACATGCAGACTGTAGGGAGGGTTTGGGTTTTTCAGCCAACCTACAGAAACCTGAATTTCCTTTGTCAGCAGGTAATCTTTATCAGGTATGGATGCATGGTTAAGTTATGTCAATGGCGACTGTGGGGTGCGGCACTCATCTCACTTTTCAGGCCGAGGGAGCCGGCGTTTGTCCACCGACAGCTTTCTGGGTCATGGGGCCAGCATGACTACACCGCTTGTGGCACAAGAGAACACCATGGCGGAAGCCAGAACACATGGAAATGCCATTTACCTTCCCGACGCAATGGTATCTATTTATCTAATTGCACTGGTGTGCTAGGTTGACAGAAGCTGGGACAGAGCAACGGGAGCTCAACCCATCATGGGGATTCGAACCACTGACCTACAGATCGGCAAGTCCAAGAGGCTCGGTGATTTAGACCACAGTGCCGCCCACATTTACCACACTAGCATAAGATAGTTTTATTCTTGTTTGAAAGAATCTTTAGGTTAGGACTTCCGGGTCGGCGCCATCGCCGAATGGCGGACTCCCTCCGAGCTCCGGAGGGAGCCGGCTTGGCAGGGGCTGGGTCCTACCGCACCGGCGATGCGGGGACCCTTAAAAACCACGGCCAGAGGAGGCCGTGGACATGGAGACTCGGCTGGCACCGTCAGCGCCCTCCCGACTCGTGAAGGAGCCTTTTTAAAGGCTACAGATCGGGTGCCGGGGAGAAGCGTGGTGCTTTGAGTTCTCTGCTATCCCTGCCGAGCGCAGCCGCATGCCATCCGGCGGAGAGCGCTGACTTCTTCTATTGAAAATTTGGATCTGAAGAAGAACCCGTGAGTAATTGGAATATGGACTAAAAAAAAAGGGATAAATTTTTAAAATTTGGAGTGAACGGGGGAGGCGGAAAAAAGGAAGTCAGCCCACCCCTAAATTGTAGAAGAGCCAAAACAAAGGACTGGACAACTAAGATCGAGTGTAACCTTATCTTGCCGAATTAGCAACTTCGCGAGGGAAAATTATAAGATTGAGCTGGAGGAGAAAAGTGGAATTGTTTTAAAAAAGCAACCCCCCCCCCCCCGGAATCCCTGGAGCGATTCGTGAAACTGCCTGGAGAAGAGCAATGGAGGTTTTGACAGCTGTCAAAGAGCTGTCAAAAAGGAAGATTAAAATAGAGACTTTGTTATGAGGACTTTGCCGGTTACATTTGTTATAAATTGAACATAAACTGTTTCAAATATGGGCTAACAAGCTATTTGGACTGGTGGATGTGATTCTGGAAGGGAACTTTGCTACTGTAATCCACCTAGAGGAGCTGAGGGATATTGCATGTGTTTTTGACAGGAAATTTGAACAGTTGAATGGAACTTTTAATCTCCTGGGAAACTGCAGGAATGGAACTTTATTTTGTCTACAGAGGCCTTTACACTACAGGAAACAATGGAACTATTTGTTGGAAAATGAAAGGAACATGATGCAATGCTTTGCTTCTGAATAACAAGCCCCTGCAGAGACACTAGAAACTTTTGGAAAAAGAACATTCCTGTAGGAGAACAGAGAAACAAAAAGGAGGAGAATGATTGACAAGAACAAGGAAACCACAAGAACTGGACAGAACTGGGAGAGGGAACATTTGGGATATCCAGGTTTGACAAGCTTATGGATACAAAATTGGAGTTTTTACTCCTGGATATAAAAACCTGGATAGAAGAAATGGGCCCCTCGTTTGATAGACTCCTTCTATGATTGGACATTCGTAATTAAAGACTGGCAAAGAACCTGAGGGTCATAGTGTAATGTGGGAACTCCAGGAAGATATTAGAAGTAGAGGGATAGGTGAAACGCAAAGGGGAAAGAGGGGAGGGAAAGTTGGAATCCAAAGGTTGTAAAATCACTACTCATATTTATTTTATTTCCATCTGTACCATGCTTGAAAGGGGGGAACTCGTGGAAGGGAATAGATCGATCTTAGGGGATGGGAATTTGGATAAATTGGGTTATTGATGATGAGTGTAATTTGGGGATAAGAACTTGTTGAATTTAATTGCTTATTTGGAAGATTTGGAACACAAGAGGGGGTAGGGAGGGGAAGTCCTGGTTATTGGCAAAAAGTTTATAAATTGGATTTAATTTGTTTTAATTTGTTTTAATTTGGAAAACCTTAATAAAAATTATTATAAAAAAAATAAAAAAATGAAAGAATCTTTAGGTTAAATCCCTGGCTGTTTATGTCTACCTATAAAAATATGTTCAATTATCAAGAAGTGGGGAATGTAAGAACTTGTAATTTCCCTGATTTGTTAGTGTGAAAAGCATAGAACTAAATAAAATATGTCTATACTCTGTTTTCAGTTGCATTCCTCAGTGGAGACATTGTCTGTGGTTGTATAAATCTGAAGGCATCTCATATATATTTTATCAGAGTCAAGGATCCTATTAATTCAAAACCAAGGTAATAAAAGTAAGAACATTTTTAGTTCACGTGTATAGCCTCCAACTGGGGTGGGAGGAAGAAAGCAACTGTTTTTCTAAGCTGAATAACTGATCCCATAAATTCATGTGAAGAAACCCATTTTGATGCAATCCAATGGCTCAACTCAACTCATGGGGTTAATTTACTGATGGTGCTAGAGCTAATGTTGTTGTAACATCCTAAATTCACTAACTGGCCAATTTTCTTCTGGTACCCTAAATAAGTTTGACTCATCTAATGGACACCAATGGGAGATGCTGTTTCCTAGGCAACCAAAACAATTCTGAATTGCTCCTGGCTTATGTAAAATGTCAACAGTTGTGAAGACCTGGAATAATGCCCATGACCTTAAAATGTTTCTGCGTAGAAAACCTATTCCTTCTCAAAGGTCGTTAGACAGTCAATGTTCTCATCCATCCTGCCATCCTTTCCTCTAAATGGCAGGACGGCTTAGCATATTACTGAATTGTTGGCTATCCAATGTGCTCTTGAAAAGGCAGCAGGGGGAAGTAACACATTTTCAGTAAGGAACAAGACAGTAGAATTGGGGATTTATATGTTTTCATGTTGGTGCTCTCACTAGCCAAATTCACAACCCTTTTGAGAATGCTGTATTGTTCTAAAATTCAGAATGCTTGCATGGCTAAAAAAAGAAAAAGGAAAAAGTGGCTATTGAAATGTAATTCACACTTTCCTAAAAATACACTCCAGCTTATTGTATTTGCTTCCAGAAAATATAGATAATCAAATCAAGTATATTCAAATCGTTCTCTGTGATTACACTTCAAAAATAAGCCATGACTAAATGAAAGAGCCAAGACTAAAATTTGTTACTACCTATCAAAACCATCCACAACTGTACAACCCTAAAACAGAAAGGAGCTTATTATAGAAAATGTCACAGATGCTGGCCATTCAAGTCTATTTTCAGATTGCCCTGATGTAATTGATTTTATCCATTTTGACCTTCTGGCTATTTTCTATTTTTATGACATATAGCATAATTATGTGGATGGAAATAAACAATTTGCAGCACTATTGTCTGCAGAATGGAAGTGGGAATCAGCTTAGATTGCAACCATTCTGTTAGTTCTGCACATGGAAGTCCTAATGGAAGCTCAGCTGCAATCAGGACTGTAATCTTCATCTCTACATATTCAGAGTGACTAGCATCAATAAAAGAAAATCTACCAAGGAAAGTAAAAACAATTCAAGAAGAAGAAAGACTGCTTTCAGAAAGCTTTACATTTCAAGTGCACAAGCAACTCATTGATCGTAATGAAAGAAGATTCTTGATGAGTACATTGTATCAGTGATAGGCTACAGAAATGAAATTGCATAAAATTCTTGGGACGCTGTCCAGTTCTACACCTACAGATGTAAACAGAGCAATGGGCCATCCATCCATCCATTGCACATTTCTTTATATTCTTCCTCTTTTCTCAGTGGAAGTTGGAGCATGAGTAATTTGCATTGAGACAAGGATAATGGCTGGATGAAGATCAAACCGCATTTAAGGTGGCTTGTTTAATGTTTTACTGTGTTCAATATTTTAATTTGCTTGAAGCCACCCAGAGTGGCTGGGGCAACCCTGTCAGATGGGCAGCATATATTATTATTACATTATTATTATTAAAAAGCAGAGACATCACCTTGCCAACAAAGGTCCGTATGTTAAAGCCATGGTTTTCCCACAAAGAAGGCTGGTCGCTGAAGAATTGATGCTTTTGAATTATGGTGCTGGAGGAGACTCTTGAGAATCCCATGGACTGCAAGAAGATCAAACACATCCATTCTTAAGGAAATCAGCCCTGAGTGCTCACTGGAAGGACAGATCCTGAAGCTGAGGCTCCAGTACTTTGGCCACCTCATGAGAAGAGAAGACTCCCTGGAAAAGACCCTGATGTTGGGAAAGATTGCAGGCAGAAGGAGAAGGGGACGACAGAGGACGAGATGGTTGGACAGTGTTCTCGAAGATACAAACATGAGTTTGACCAAACTGCGGGAGGCAGTGAAAGACATGGAGTCACAAAGAGTCGGACACTACTAAACGACTAAACAACAACAACAATAACAAAAATAATTATTAAAATATATAACCTAAACATGAGAAAAGTAGTCAATTTTCACAAAAATCAAAAGATCTAAAATAATCATACATCAAAACAACAGCAACAGCCCCCACCCACTCAACAAAACACCCCGAAGTCACCGTGAACCATTATGGACTGAATTAAATTTGTTGATTCATTATGAGAATGAAATGGGCATAGAAGATCCATGGAGGACTGAATAGAGACAGGGGAGAAATACAATCCCATTAAAATTTAAAGGTGAACCTACCTAATCCATACTTTCCATAACAATACACAAACTGAAACACAGCCTTTGAAATTTACACTTTTCTGAATTTTGCCGTGCCATCCTCCAGCTAACCAATGTGTACAACATTAGACTAAAGTGTGCATAAAAATGCAAAGGTTTAAATAACATTAAAAATGCATTATATTAAGGAAAGTTGTGTTACAAAAATGTGTATATTAGAAGAAATTCACACTAAAATGCTGGTGAATTTTCATGAAGACACCTTCAAAAAATTGCAAACTGTGATGTGGGAAATGTGAAAAAGTGAATTTAAGACAGGAGACTGAGAGAAAGAAAAATTGACAGATTTACTCATACCTGCACCTAAGTCGAACAAGCAAACAATGATCTCAGTATGCTTTGGTGTAAGGAGAAATAACTGAGCATTCCAGCTGACAGCACAGCAAACCATCCCTTTTTAATTGTGCTCCCTAGATGCAACATGTGATGAGGCGATGAGGCATTAACAAGTGGTCCAAATTCACATGACTTCTTCACCGCACAGCTAGTTGTATATGCATTCATTTCCCTCAAGGCTGTGAACTGTTGAAAAAAATAGAGATGAGATCACTATGCCTCTGTGTATTCTGCTGTTTCAAACCTAGACAGCATCTTAAAAAGCAGAGATATCACCTTGCCAACAAAGGTCCGTATAGTTAAAGCTATGGTTTCCCCAGTAGTGATGTATGGAAGTGAGAGCTGGACCATAAAGAAGGCTGATCGCTGAAGAATGGATGCTTTTGAATAATGGTGCTGGAGGAGACTCTTGAGAGTCCCATGGACTGCAAGAAGATCAAACCTATCCATGCTTAAGTAAATCAGCCCTGAGTGCTCACTGGAAGGACAGATCCTGAAGCTGAGGCTCCAGTACTTTGGCCACCTCATGAGAAGAGAAGACTCCCTGGAAAAGACCCTGATGTTGGGAAAGATGAAGGGCACAAGGAGAAGGGGACGACAGAGGATGAGATGGTTGGATAGTGTTCTCGAAGCTACCAGCATGAGTTTGACCAAACTGTGGGAGGCAGTGGAAGACAGGAGTGCCTGGCGTGCTCTGGTCCATGGGGTCACAAAGAGTTGGACACGACTAAACGACTAAAGAACAACAACATTCTGCTGTTTTCAGTTGAGAATGGCCACTAAATTGGCCACAAGCACCACTGCCCTGGGAAGAAGAGGAGAAGATAGGCCCAACCTGGAACAATCTCAACTTCTGCCAGTACCAGTTCCGATTGAAATTAGAAGAGGCCAAACAACAGTAATCAATTTTCCAGGATATATGTCTTTGCAGATTTTTAATCTTCTCCCTTTTTTCCTCCCAAGCCCTTTGCTTACAATAGGACCCCTGGGAACTGAGTTCATTTGCTTATTCTTTTATTTTATATCTAATTGCTATAGCTTATTGTATTTTAGTGTTTTGTTGGCTGGGGAAACCCAGCCAGATGGGTGGGGTATAAATAAATTATTATTATTATTATTATTATTATTATTATTATTATTATTATTATTATTATTTACATACCCTGAATCCTTGGAACAGGGTGGCACAAACTGAATGACTATATTTGCTTCTATTTTATTTTATTTCAACATGAATCTGCTTGAATTTTAGCTTCATTACAACTGGAAATGAGATGAGCGCTGCTTCTTGATGCTGCACAAACCAGTCTTTCTCCAAAATGTCGTCGATCTCAGTACTTTGCAGAAAGAACAGCCCAGCTGGCCTTCCCTGATTTTATACGTGGCGATAAAGCAGGAGTTACAAATTGTATAGGGTTTTTTATTACAGAAAACAAAATCCTTTTTTTAAAAAGTATTCAATGAATGGCTCATTACATACTGTCAAATCAATACTTCTAAGCCATATCCACTTGCGAGGTTTGACTCAAAACAACTTTCATTACGCTTTTACCCTTGGCAAAGATATTCTAGCAGACAACAATTTCCTGATTCATCTCTGTTTACATCATACACATGCAGCTTACACAACATGCTATTCTTAAATAAATGAGGACAGGAGCAATGAAGCTATACGGAATGTTATTATACGGTAATAGAAAAAGCCGGAAAGAAGATGCTGTGCTCTAAGTGTGGGCTCTTTGTCATTATAACAGTCATAGTTTGCTTCCACCCATAAGCACCCATCAACAGGTCAGTCCTTTGTAACATGTTGAAAGAAAGAAGATGCTTTAAACATGAGATTGGCGATAGAATTCCTGACAACAGCATTGGTCTGGCGCTGGAATTATTTTTACCCAAATATCAAAACTTGAAGCTTTATTTATTTATTTGTTTAGAATATTTATATACCAATTTTCAGCAAAGGGTTCCCAAAGCAGATTGTGTTGTACCAACGGGCTTACACGTACGCTTAAATAATGTAAAGGTAGAAGAACACACAAATATTTAGAAATGAACACGTGTACTCTCATTCACACAAACACTTGTACATAGGTGCAGATGTTCTGTACAAGTGTTAAGTGTAAGATGTGAACAATCCGAATCTGTTTGTCCTCTACAGTGTCAGGTTTCAAAATGTAAATCTTCTACCCTAGAACAAAGTAGCAGATCTCATCCAAAAACTATCATCTGCTCAGGTTCTGACTTTGTTAGCCCAGAAAACTACCTCCGAGGAGCACCCAGTCCCAAGACAATTTGTAGAGCAAATTACAATATCAGGTTAAAAGAACAGGGACTTTGTCAAGAAACAGTTCTGGGCTGATGCTTAAACTCCTAACAGAAGCTGGCTTGGAGGAGTTGCTTTCTTCCTTTGAGAATGTCAGTTGCAGTCCTGGATGTCATAGTCTCAAGCCATAGGCTAAGATTATGTCACCCCTGATTGATGTCAATCAATGCAGCTAAAGCAAAACAGTATTGATAAAACTATGAAAACCACTGCAGGTGGTGCGGTGTTCTAAACCACAGAGCCTATGGCTGATCAGAAGGTCAGTGGTTTGAATCCCTGTGACGAGGTGAGCTCCCGTTGTTCAGTCCCAGCTCCTGAAAACCTAGCAGTTCGAAAGCACGCCAGTGCAAGTAGATAAATAGGTACCGCTGCGGTGGGAAGGTAAATGGCATTTCCATGGGCCATGGTTTCTGTCACAATGTTCCGTTGTGCCAGAAGTGCTTTAGTCATGCCAGTCACATGACCCGGAAATCTGTCTGTGGACAAACGCTGGCTCCCTTGGCCTGAAAGCGAGATGAGTGCTGCAGCCCCATAGTCATCTTTGACTAAACTTAACCATCCAGGGGTCCTTTACCTTTACCTTTTAACATATCCTATTACTTGTTAAATCTGTCATCTCCTCTACTGTCTCTGTGTTTCCTGCTTTCCCTGTCTTTCCCCATCATGTTATTGTCTCCTTTGCTTTCCCAGCTTATGTAATTTAAATGTTGAATACAAATCGTTACTTAGCACCAAGTAAGCACACCTGAGGAAATCGTTACTTAGCACCAAGTAAGCACACCTGAGGAAGAAGAAGAAGAAGCCGCCACTCTGGGCCAGCAAAATATTAAAATACAATGGCCTGCCTTTGCTTCATTCTCTGACCCCTCTACCTCCTTTTGTGACTCTTCTTCCAAAATTTAGCCATACTTAGAGGGTAGGCCCACTGCAAATGATGTGTTGCTTTTTTAGTCACAACTAATTTTGGTCCCATTGATTTCAATGGGCCTGTTATAAGTCTGCACCTAGCCCTCCAATCTTAACTGTTTATTAAAGACTTAATGGCAATACAGCATTGATAATCTCACACATCTTGGGTTGAAGGGAGGGATTCTGATGTGCGTACATTACTTCCATAGAGTCTTGAGCCTAGGGAGCTCTCATTATATAAATCAAACACCCACGCAGAAACACCACTGAAACAATGTGTAATAAATGTCACCTTCACAATCAGTTTCTGGAGTTGGATTTCAACATTCTGGGCTCATGTTAGCCTCAGAATATTTTTTCTTGAGAATTGAGATGATGGATCTGTTTGTTACCTGCTATTCAACCTGAAGTCCCATCACAACCATTTAAAGAATAACCTCAAACCAAATTAACGGGATTTAAAAATTCATTTGCACCAGAATTCTTCCCTCGTCCACCACTGTTAGTGCCTTGCCCTTAAAATACGCTGACTTTACTTATTGTTCAAAATTCGAATGTGTCCTACTGCCTTTTGAGTTTATTAGCTGGTAATTCCCAGAAGGAATGAAATTACTTGTTTAGTAGTCTGAGACAAGCAGTTTTCAAGGGCAGAAACATCCATCACAAATTAAGCAACTCTGTTCATAATTTATGAAGTAATAGTGGTTTCCTAGATATACAACTGGAAGATAAATCACCTGTTCTTAGGAAGCCAGGGACACTTGTAATCTTGATTGTTTTAACATTTGTGGAGCTGTTCCAGTGTCACAATCACTTGCCTAAAGGTGAGCCACGGGTGGCATATTTAATGGCACATTGAAGAAATGGTTCTCACAAAAACAATAACCAGCTACTAAACACCTTGTATCTTTCCAATAGGTGAGAGCTCTTTTAAAAGCAATAAAATGTGTGTGTGTGTTAAATTAATGAAAAGAAAGGATAACGGTCTCCTAGTGCTATAAAGCTTATTGTCGGTGGAGGAAACATTGATCCAAAGTTGAAGATAAGGAAATTTTTGTGTTCCCTCTAGCCAAGGATTCGCAGTGTAGTTGTGACGGCAGTGTTGTTGAATGATGATCTGTTAAAACAGTGCTTTTTTTTCTTTTAAAAAATGTTTAGGAGTACACTCATTTTCCTACTCATATTGAAATATTGCCCCTCCATGAGGCCAAACTTAGATTCACAAAATGTTTAGAGTCCCTCTACGTCTCCCCCCCCCCCAGAAAAAAAAGTGTGTTAAAGAAACATTGTGGTTCGAGGACCCGACCCCCGCGAAGTAAAATGAAGACACAGGGACACGTGATATAAGGTTAATGGGCTAGAAAAGGCCACAACTTTATTGATTACAGCAATGAAAAGGTATTGGCTTAGGCATTGGATCGCGAAACAAGTGGGTTTATTCACCAGGGGTTCATCACCTGTTGATGCTAATCCAACTATAGGCTCACCCCTGATGTCACCGAGAGTCGTGCCATGGCCTCTCGCCAAGCAGGCTTCGGACGGAATACACGACCGCCAGATTCCTTTAACGGAATACCCCTAGAAATTGAAGGCATAGGCGATGGCCACACCTAGCACTTCGACACACCACAACACATTATTCCAATGCTGGCACTGCAGCATAAAGGCTGCTGGACACGCCCCCCCATGGCACCTGGTTGGACGGCCACTGGGGGGGCGTGAGCGCCAGCCAGGTGAGCTGGAGGCAGGGGGCAACGCCCCCTGCTAGGAGCGGTGTTCAGGCTCCTGTCCACAACCACTCCCCTCTCTTTCAGGGAGGAGAGTCTTTGTTGCCATAATGGGGGAATCTGTCAATTCTGCTTTCTGGCTTTTTTCTAGTCTTAAATTGAGTTTGCCTCATTTCCACATCAGCCTACATGTATTTTTAAAAGAAAAAGTCCCCATGAAAATTTGTCAACACATTAGTGTTCATTTCTCCTATTGTACATACCTTGCAAAATGCAAAAGGAAATATGATTCATATTCCTACATTATTTTCACTGGTACATGGATTTTTATGCACACACACCCCTAATATACATCCATTTTAGTATGCCTCTGTATTCTTTCTTATTTTGTTTCTTCCTAAGAGCTCACTTTGTTGATTGGAGAGCTACATCACAAAATTCAAATCAGTGTGAATTTTGAAAGACAGCTGATATTGTTTCAGGCAGTGTGACCATATAAAAAGCCCTTCCAGATTTGACCAAAGTGGAGGAAGAATATAGCCAAGTTGGCTATTAGCCATTGATAGCCTTATTCCCCATGAATTTGTCTAATAATTGTATACATCTATATAGTTGCAATCGAAATTATTCAAATTGGGTTTCTTATCAACATTTACAGATTTTCTGCTGCTTGCAATGAGCAAATCAAACAAAAGCAATTGAAATAGCTCAGCGCAACGGATGCTTCAAGTGGTTCCCCCAAATTCAGCTGAAATGGCAACTTATGTCATCTTCTCCAGTCTTACTATTGTGGTTCGAGGACCCGACCCCCGCAATGTGGAAAGAATACACAAGGACACGTGATATAAGGTTAATGGGCAAGGAAAGGCCACAACTTTATTGATTACAGCAGTGAAAAGGTATTGGATCTCTTAAACAAGTGGGTTTATTCACCAGTAGGTGGAGCCTGTTGATGCTAATCCAACTATAAGCTCTCCCCTGATGTCACCGAGGGTCGTGCCATGGCCTCCCACCACGCAGGCATCGGACAGAATACACGACCGCCAGATTCCTTTAACGGAATACCCAAAAATTGAAGGCATAGGCGATGGCCACACCTAGCTCTTCGACGCACCACAACACTTTATTCTAATGCCTAACCTACCCACCAATACCACAAAAGTTGTGACGATTGCTACGAGGTAGGCAAAAAAACCCCAAAAAGCCTAATGCCAAATGGAAAAACTCCTACCAGGCCCCCCGGACAACCAGGGCGACCAACCTAAGGTCCATAGCAAGGCCAATGACCTAGGCCCTAACTCAAAGGGAGTGGAGGGTGGGTGACTCGCGGCGAGACGACGAAGAATGAGGCTGGGGAGAGGCTGGCGCCGCAGTAAAAGGCTGCTGAACACGCCCCCTCGGAAGCACCTGGTTGGATGCCTGCTGAGGGGCGTGGGCGCCAGCCAGGTGAGGTGGAGGCAGGGGGCTAAACGCCCCCTGCTAGGGGCGGTGCTCGGGCTCCTGCCCACAACCACTCCCCTCTCTTGCAGGGAGGAGAGTCTTTATTCAACCCCTTCATGGCAAGCATCTTAGTTGAGCAGCCTTTTGCTGCCATGGCATGCTCAAACGAGATACATAGTCAGACAGCAAATTCCGGCAGTGTTCCTCAGGAATCATACCCCATTCTTCATGAACAATGGCCTCCAGTTCAGTAACATTCTTGGGTATTCATGCTGCAACCGCCCTCTTCAAATCCCACCAGATATTTTCTATGGGGTTCAAGTCAGTTGACTGTGATGGCCTGTGTAGAACCTTCCAGGACTACTTCTGCAACCAAGCCTTGCTGGAATTTGAGGTATGTTTGAGATCCTTGTTCTGTTGGAAGGTCCATTGATGCTGAATCAAATTAAAAAGGCCCACGCATTACATTGTTTCCTCATAAGAGAATTAGTTCTGATCACTTTGGTTGCCCTTTTCTGACTCTTTTCTAGGTCTACATTTTAGAAGGAAAACAGAAGATAATGATTAATAATAATTTAATAATAATAATTTATTATTTATACCCCGCCCATCTGGCCAGGTTTCCCCAGCCACTCTGGGCGGTTTCCAACAAAATATTAAAATACAGTATTCCAAACATTAAAAGCTTCCCTAAACAGGGCTGCCTTCGTTGTTTAGTCATTTAGTTGTGTCTGACTCTTCGTGACCCTATGGACCAGAGCACGCCAGGCACTCCTATCTTCCACAGCCTCCCGCAGTTTGGTCAAACTCATGCTGGTAGCTTCGAGAACACTGTCCAACCACCTCGTTCTCTGTCATCTCCTTTTCCTTGTGCCCTCAATCTTTCTCATCATCAGGGTCTTTTCCAGGGAGTCTTCTCTTCTCATGAGGTGGCAGTTGCAGTCCATAGGACTCTCAAGAGTGTCCTCCAACGCCATATTTTAAAAGCATCAATTCTTCAGCAATCAGCCTTCTTTATGGCCCAGCTCTCACTTCCATACATCACTACTGGGAAAACCATAGCTTTAACTATACGGACCATTGTTGGCAAGGTGATGTCTCTGCTTTTTAAGATGCTGTCTAGGTTTGTCATTGCTTTCCTCTCAAGAAGCAGGTGTCTTTTAATTTCGTGAATGCTGTCACCATCTGCAGTGATCATGGAGCCCAAGAAAGTAAAATCTCTCACTGCCTCCATTTCTTCCCTTTCTATTTGCCAGGAAGTATGGGCCCAGTGACCATGATCTTCGTTTTTTTGATGTTGAGCTTCAGACCATATTTTGCACTCTCCTCTTTCACCATCATTCAAAGGTTCTTTCAGATGTCATCTAAAAGTCTGGTAGTTATTGTTCTATTTGACAACTGATGGGAGGGTGTTCCACAGGGCGGGTGCCACTACCGAGAAGGCCCTCTGCCTGCTTCCCTGTAACTTGGCTTCTCGCAGTGAGGGAACCGCTAGAAGGCCCTCAGCGCTGGACCTCAGTGTCCGGGTACAACGATGGGGGTGTAGATGCTCCTTCAGGTGTTATGGAGAAAAACAAGTTTTGTATATGCTAACAATTCTCTCATTATTTGGTATCATGGTAGTAAATATTCTACTTCTAGGGCAGTATAGTAACAGTGCAAAGGTTTGAAATGGTAGCACCAGAGTGTTTTCTCATAATATGAGCATCTAGAATAGTGGTAGACCTCTGGATATTTTTGTAACTCATAAACTGTTGGCCGAATGACCAGAGTAATGAGAGTTATAGTCTAACAATAACTGAAGGACACCACATAGGCTACCCCAGGTCTAGAATTTTATGTTGGATCTCCCATCTAAGGAAATATCCTGGTCATGCCTGCCCTGTCCCCACTTTTTCTATGCTGCATTAACATACAACTCAGGGATTCATCTCTGACCCACACTGGCTAGGACTGATGGGAATCATACTTCAAAACATTTGGAGGGTATCCTATTGACTACCTCTGCTCCAGTTCCTGCATACCTCAATTAAAAATATGCCATTAAGAATTCATATGCATCAAAATTATTTAATGATATGATGCACATACATGTTTTTATTAGAAGTGTAGCTTTATTTATTCCAAGCCAAATTGTCCAGAGGCCAAAGAATGACTTTCATATTCTCCAAAGTTAATGTCAGCTGCATCCAATTACCAAGAATATATGGCGAGGAAATTTATAGTTAAGTTCTTGAAACCTCCAGCTGTTTAGATATATGATGAAGAGAACCTCCAATGAACTTCTAGCACCAGACAGCTCAATAAAAAAGCATTACAAAATGTAGCTGGATCCTTGACATTCCAATGCTGCTCTTAATTATCAAAATGCACATGTAAATCTCTTGGGGAAGTGGAGGTATAGACCACATATCTCAATTTAAAATGGATGAAATATTACTTTCAATTATTTTTAGTGGTCAACTATCACTTCACCCTTTTCTTTGAGAGTGCATTGTGAATGCTTTAATTACCAGAAGGTTGCAATTATTATTTTAATTTCAGAATGAACAAACTCTATTATTGAAAATCTTTCATTTGATAAATTAAGGAAATGCTAATTTTTATTACATTTTGCACTTAAATAATGGTCTGCATAATTATCTCTGGGAAGCAGAAAACCGTGAAGCTTATGGCGATAAATGAAGGTGTGCTGTTTCAAATAGAGGTCTAAAAGCTGAACACAATATGTTGTCATTTGCTTGTTTTTAATAAAAGTGATACAGTGGTACCTTGGGTTAAGAACTTCATTCATTCCGGAGGTCCGTTCTTAACCTGAAACTGTTCTTAACTTGAGGTACCACTTTAGCTAATGGGGCCTCCTGTTGCCGCCACGCCGCTGGAGCATGGTTTCTGTTCTCATCCTGAAGCAGAGTTCTTAACCCGAGGTACTATTTCTGAGTTAGTAGAGTCTGTAACCTGAAGCGCCTGTAACCTGAAGCATCTGTAACCCAGGGTACCACTGTATATATAAATCTGGCATGCATTTAAATGACTAATGAAGTCTATCATCTGTAAATGATTTCTATGCACTCAAAACTTTATAACACCTGCAGATGGTATTGTGTGCATGAATAAATGAAATGAGTGACTTTAGGCTGGAATCCTGTGGACTCACAGATAGCATTCCAGGAGCCAGAAGATACGTTTGACCCCCTTGTTTGATACTCCGAGAGCTTTCTTACATCAGAGATGGTGGATTCCTCAGCACTGTGCTGCTGCAGAAATATCTGCAGTCCTACCCCTACCCATGTCATTAGGGTTAAAAAGGCTGACCAAGAATGATCATGGATTCACATGACCAATAGTCGGCTAAGCCTTCCAAAATGCACACCCCAAACTGGCGAAAGATGTACGCTAGCTCAAAAATAATAATGGAATTTTCCTTCTGTTGTTTCCAGTGGGAGGGAAACTCTTCAAATATCAAAAGAGGATAGAGCATGCTTCCATCCTCACTTCTGCCCTTTCATTGAGAGAACCTGGCAGGACTTTGGATATGGCATAGTGGTTAAGAGTGGTAGTCTCATAATCTGGTGAACCGGGTTCGCTTCCCCGCTCCTCCACATGCAGCTGCTGGGTGACCTTGGGCTAGTCACACTTCTTTGAAGTCTCTCAGCCCCACTCACCTCACAGAGTGTTTGTTGTGGGGGAGGAAGGGAAAGGAGAATGTTAGCCGCTTTGAGACTCCTTCGGGTAGTGATAAAGCGGGATATCAAATCCCAACTAGTCCTCCTCCTCTTTCCTGCACACATCAGAACTGCAGCATTAATATATTTTGGATATGGATAAAGCAATCCTGAAGAGGTTGTGGTGGTGAACCTCTGAAGTCCTGCCAGGCTCATACAGAGAGGGAGAAAAGTGTGTTTGTGTGTGTATTGTTATGTTGGTTTTTTTTTATTATCATTGTCAATATTCTGAGTCATAACTGAAGTTCCATTGGCAATGTACATAAAATGTACATAGAATAGTAGATTCATAGAAAGGGATCCCAAGGATGTAATTTCCTGCAATGCAGGAATCTCAACTAAAGCATCCATGGCATAAAATGATTAAATAATAATAATAATAATAATAATAATAATAATAATAATAGGCAATATAGATCAGTGCAGCAGAGGTTTAGAGTAACAACCAATAGTGTACCACAGAGGAGTTGGAGTGGGGAAGAAATTCAGTTCAGTTTTCAATAAAAGGCTAACCTACCTATTTTGCACTTTCCAGAGTAGTGTACAAACCAAAACACTGTTATCCTTTGACATGCACATTTTACAGTGCAGCTCTGCAGCCAGGTAAGGTGCGCAAAAGTGCATACAAATGTATATACTAGTGAAAATAAAATTAAAAATGCACCATATTAGGGGAGATTACTTATAAATATTCACCAATGAATTCTCATGAAGACTTTTTAAAAGTAGCATCACAAACTGATGTGAGAATGTGGAAAACTCAACTTAAGCTTGGAAATCAAGCCAAGAGATTCACCCATCGCTACAGAGCAGGTTCTGTAGTAGACACTCGCTAGATCGCTCTCTGCGTGGACATTGAGAAAAGGTCCCTCAATGATGACCAGTGGTTTTTCTTCCCTTCCATTTATTCCAAGAGTAGGCAAGGTATTTGGACCCTATCTGGTTAATTCTTAGTAGCATTTGTAGCTCTGGTTGCTTGGAAGTGCAAAAACGTAACCACAAAAGACGTTCTTAACATCCACAATCTGTTTGTTCCATTATTTATTTTACAATTCAGGCTCCCTGCCTTGGCATCCTTGGTTGACATACCCTTGCTGATCAATTTTAATATATAAAATGCTCACACAGAATTTTTAGCTAGAGACTAAGTGCTAACTGTGTGTGTTAAATTTGTGTTCCTCTTTTCCACCAAATGGCGATGTTCAGCTTAATTAAAAGCTAAACCCCACTATTCCACTATCTTTAAAACCAGTGTTCCACCAACTCAAGATAAGCTCCTAAATATTAGTGGGGTCTGATCGCTGTAATATTTGTAGCCCTGGCTCATGCTTCTTGCAGATTTCATCCTTATTCCCCATACAATCTATCTTGCCTCTTCTCATCTAACTTTTTTTTATCAAGCACATTTCTAAGCTCTCTAGGGTTCTTTGATTTATATCCTTGTCCTCCTTGGTGTCCACAACATTTCCTAATTTAGTATCATCTACAAATTGAATTATTCTGTTTACTCCTCTTCCAGAGTAGTAATGAAGATGTGGAATAAGAACTGAAAGCAAGCTGGCATCTTGGCTAATCTGTTAATTCCTTCTTTTTGATGTAGTGCCATTTGCTATTATTTATTCAGGATGGGTTTGTACCATTTTTTTCAGCCATTCCCAGTCCATATGCCCATAATTTCTGACAGAAAAGGTACTTACATGTTTTAGGAGTGCTGCCAATTTATAGGAACCAATCAGGCAATTTCTGCTGCCTGTATCTTCTTTATATTGAAACCTTTCATAGGTTTAGGACAGAATTTCAACATTAAGGCCCTGAGTCTTGAACCCCATGCTATGATTGAAACATTGAATTTCATATTTAGTCTTCCATTCATCCCCATTCAAGTGCCAGTAGCATGGAAAAAATGATGACATGATACCATACCATTGTACACAGTTGTGGCATCTCTATCACAAGGTATGCTGCTGGCACCAGCCAATTTATGGATTGTGCAAACACATTTGATAAACTTAATTTGTTACTAGCGACCACAAGTCATAAGGGTAAAGGGACCCCTGACTATTAGGTCCAGTCACAGACAACTCTGGGGTTGCGACACTCATCTCGCTTTATTGGCTGAGGGAGCCGGTGTACAGCTTCCGGGTCAAGTGGCCAGCATGACTAAGCCACTTCTGGCGAACCAGAGCAGTGCACGGAAATGCCGTTTACCTTCCTGCTGGAGCGGTATCTACTTATCTACTTGCACTTTGACGTGCTTTCGAACTGCTAGGTTGGCAGGAGCAGGGACCGGGCAACAGGAACTCACCCCGTTGCGGGGATTCGAACCACCGACCTTCAGATCGGCAAGCCCTAGGCTCTGTGGTTTAACCCACAGCACCACCCGTGTCCCATTAGTCAGTTAAAGGTTGGGATAAATCTAAATTTATACTAAGGAAGCAATGGTTTCACAATGGGTATATTCTTCCTCCACTGTTTCAGGCAGTATGTTTTGGAATACCACTGGGAAGGAATCCCAGGTGAGAAGAGTGCTGTTGTGCTCAGGTTTTCGCTTGTGTGCTTCTCACGGGCATGTGGTTGGTCACTGTAAGAACAGAGAGCTGGATTATATGTTCTGAGCCAGCAGGACCCTTAATTATGTTCTAATGTTGACTAGAGGTATGAACAGCCGCTTAGCTCTTCCAGAGCTGCTTTTTGTGCTCACACCAAAACTTTCATTTACTAAGTTTGCTTACTAACACTCCAAAGAGACAGCAGATGAACAGAAAGGATAATCCGTTTCTGTACTTTGAAGAATCCAGACTAGCGCTCTTGCTGCATTTCCTTCCATTTTGTTCCTTGATGACTCAGTCCATATATATATATATATATATATATATATATATATATATTTAATTAGTTCAATATAAGAAGAACATATAATCAAATACTGTATATTTCTGATTCTTGTCTTCTGTTCCCCAATAACTTACCGGTATCTGCTTTTCTGAATGGGTGTGTGTGTCAGCATTTCTGCCACCTCCACCATTAAAGTTGTCTAAAAGACTTTGTTGTGCTAAGTGCTTCAGGGGTCAGCTTAATTATGGAAATTAAAAGTGTGTCAGTGCTAATTTCATTTCCATTAGCTTGTAAAGTCATATCATTATCATGAATTTAGCTTATAGAAGTTGAATATTCTATAAAATAAAAATTCCAACTGCAGCTGTCAGTCTGCTGTTACGTTTCCGTAGTAGCAACTTGTGTTGTCTTGGAGCTACCATGAAGTGGAAAGCTTGCCAACAGAGCAGATCTTCCAGAAACAAAAGCATAACCAACTAGTGTAATGTGTTCTGCTGCTAATATGATAGGCAGCTATTGATCCAACTTATTGACTTTTCAAATGCTCACAGCAGTCTTGATATACCAAAGTCCTTAGGCAGCCAAGTCTTTGTCCACTGAGACTTTCAGCAAACAGTTCACTCCCCTACTTTGCTTTGCTCTTTGACTCCACATAAAGACACAGCCTTTCCTTGTCTTCTGTGTATGAGGTACTTCAGCAAACCCCTCTATGTACCAAAATGGCTCGAAATGTGACAAAAAAAAAACTGCAGCAGGAAACATAGTGCTCTCCAATGTTCTCTAGTGTTAAAAAACATGCTACAACTACAGTTGTTATCATATGAGACAGGTAACAATGTACCACACCTTTCCTCTTTTTCTGCAGAGGCAGTTTTAGGGTGGCACAACTGGTGTGGTAATCTTAACATTCCAAAGGGCGCCACTGAAATTTGAGAGTCCAAAGGCCTCCACTGTCTCCTGGGGTGGGGAACCTCAGGCCCAGGGACCAAATAATAATAATAATAATAATAATAATAATAATAATAATAATAATAATATATTATTTATACCCCGCCCATCTGGCTGGGTCCCTCCAGCCACTCTGGGAGACTTCCAACAAAACACTAAAATACGACAACCCATCAAACATTAAAAGCTTCCCTAAACAGGGCTGCCTTTAGATGTCTTCTAAAAGTTTGGTAGTTATTTTTCTCTTTGACATCTGGTGGGAGGGCGTTCCACAGGGTGGGCACCACTACCGAGAAGGCCCTCTGCCTGGTTCGCTGTAACTTGGCTTCTCGCAGCGAGGGAACCGCCAGAAGGCCCTTGGCGCTGGACCTCAGTGTCCGGGCTGAA
This sequence comes from Podarcis gaigeae, assembly GCF_964106915.1. Lineage (NCBI taxonomy): Eukaryota > Metazoa > Chordata > Lepidosauria > Squamata > Lacertidae > Podarcis > Podarcis gaigeae. Next base: position 10,138,349 of record NC_139687.1, on the reverse strand, counting down.
CGATGGAGGTGGAGACGCTCCTTCAGGTATTCTGGGCCGAGGCCATTTAGGGCTTTAAAGGTCAGACCAACACTTTGAATTGTGCTCAGAAACGTACTGGGAGCCAGTGTAGGTCTTTCAAGACTGGTGTTATATGGTCTCGGCGGCCGCTCCTAGTCACCAGTCTAGCTGCCGCATTCTGGATTAATTGTGGATTAAATGCAAAACCTCTAGTCCTGGGGACTCTCCCAAGCTCACGCCTCTTCCCTCCGCTGGCCCTGTTACACATCCTTCTTGAGTGCTCTTGCCTGGATGAAACATGAAATGTTTGGCTGTCCTTCCTTGGATGTTTTTGAGGACAGGTTGGATGGTCATCTGCCATGGATGCATTAGCTGAGTTTTCTGCTTTGCAGGTTGTTGGACTAGATAATCCTTGGGGTACCAACTCTAAAATTCTATGAATCTATGAACTACGGTATTATAGCATCTGTTGTTTCACTGGATGGAGAGATTTGGTGAGAGAGTGCAGAAGTCTCTCTCTTTTAACTGTGCACAAGGAAGTGTCACATCCACTGTATGCTATTTACATGCTTTTCTTGCAGCGCATTGCATGTATTTCAGTACACATTGCATGGATGGAAAGCTGCATTGCAACATTCAGAAAAGTGCAAATTTCAAAAAGTGGCTGTGTTGAGGTTCTCAAATTGTTTCAGAAAGTGCAAATTCAGGAGAGTCACCTTTGAATGAGAACTACCGTATTTTTCGCTCTATAACACACACCTGACCATAACACGCACATCGTTTTTAGAGGAGGAAAACAAGGGAAAAAACATTCTGAATGAAACAGTGGATGTATCATTTTTGTGCTTCATGCTGTGGCCACAGACATGTGATCTGATGGTGAATTTGGGCTGACCCAATGCAAAAATCCTGAGAATCCAAGTGCATCCATGGTTTGTAACCACGTTTTTGCACCATTGCAGCCCCAGGCAACAGTGGGTGCGTGACTCTTGGGGGGCAGGCTGTAGCCATGGACATGCTATGTGCTCTGATGGTGAATTTGGGGTGACCCAATGCCAAAATCCTGAGAATTCCTGTGGATCCATGCTTTTTAACCACATTTTTGCACCATTGCAGCCCCAGGCAACAGTGGGTGTGTGATTTTTTTGGTGCAGGCTGTAGCCATGGACATGCTATGTGATCTGATGGTGAATTTGGAGTGACCCAATGCAAAGATCCTGAGGATCCATGCTTTGTAACCACATTTTAAGTGGGGAGCGAAGGAAAAACAAAGAAGGGACATTAGAGGGGTGTGCAGAGAAGCAGCTGGCTAAGAATGCAGGAGAGGGATTTAACGGGAGGGAGGAAAGAAAGGCAAAAGTTTTCCCCCACCCAAGCCAGCCATCTCTCTCTCTCTCTCTCTCTCTCTCTCTCCCCTCTCTCTCTCCCTCCCCCTCCCCCCTCTCTCTCTCCCTTCCCCCCTCTCTCTCCCTCTCCCCCAGCAGCACCGGAGCTTGCCTGGAGGGGAGGGGCTTTCCCTGCTCTTTGTTCCGTTTCAGCAAACACAGCAACGAAACAGAGGAGGGTGGGCAGTAAGACCCTGAGGCAGAATGCAGGAAAGCAGCCGCTTCCTCTTTTCAGGTTTCGCTTCTCCGTGCAGCGTGCAGCCCCGCGATTTGATTTTTGCATGATTTTTCGGCTCCAGGGACCACACATTCGCTCTATAACATGCACAGACATTTCCCCTTCCTTTTTAGAAGAAAAAATCTGTGTGTTATAGAAGGAAAAATACGGTAAGTTGAATTTGTTCCTCATCCTTACCTGCCATTGATTAGCAAGCAGTAAATAAAGACTTCACTTGTCATATGTCAATGGTTCAGTGCTCATTTCTTCTCTTTCCAAAACAGATTTTATCTTGAACAATTGCAAACGCAGTAATAAAGAGTCCACTTGTGATATGCCAGGGGTTAAGTGCTCAGACGCTGTTCCAAGGAGGTTTAACAAACTGAAGGACATTTTCCTCTTTCTATGTTCCTCCCGATGGAAACATGGAGATGGGGACAGATATACCACTGCTTTAAGATGTTTACATACTGTCTTCTCTCGTATATTATTTACTACAAAGCTCAATGACTAAGCGCTTTAGCAACGAAAGGTCAGATTACCGGAACACCATCTGAGCATTGAACCACTGGTAGATCACAAGTGAGTGCTTTATTACTGTGTTTGCAATTGTTAAAGATAACATCTTTTTTGGAAAGAGAAGAAATGAGCACTGATATACAGGGTGAGTCCTTTAAAAGAGGCCCCGTGGATACAGAGTACAAATGTTCCACACGGCCTCTTTTAAAAGACTCACCCTGTATAAAGTGAACTCTTTATTTACTGTGCTTGCTATTGTTTAAGATAAAACCTATTTTTTGGGGGGGGCGGAGTACTTTTGCCATTTTTATGGACGTTTATTGTTTATTTACAGATAGTTGCCTTGGTGATATTTTCCTGTGTTGATTGCAGTAGTCATTGTATCACCACCCTGTTCGTTGTTTTATTGATTAGCACAGCCAGAGTCAATGATGTTTATATATATATATATATATATATATGCAGGTTTTGGTGTCCTCGGGTGTCTTCCCGTGTAAAAGTTGGGGTGTCTAGGCGACGTTTCGACGAGGTCTCACTCGTCATCTTCAGGCTGGTGCTTTCGGCTTCTTGTTACTTGAGTGATTTCTTGAGTGATATCCTGAGTACCACTTAGGTGGGTCATTAGGTGTGGATTAGTTGCTAAAGTCTTTGTGTCTTGACCTCTTGAACTTTGTGAAGAGTTTTCCTGAGAAGATGGCTGTATTGCACTTAGTTGTGCTTTGGCTTGGCTTCGTGTATAGGGGCGAGCTGTGGTTTTGTGGCTTGTGTCAGCCAGATCTGTGTAGGGATTGCAGGGGGGTGCAGCATCCGGAGGTGCCACCATGGATTGGCTACTGGATGGTGTCAGTAATTCATCTGTGGAGAGGGTCTGGGTTTGGGTCTGGTGTGGTTGATTGGTGTTGGCGTTCTGTGTGCCTCTGGATCTGGTGTCAGTTTTTGTGGGGAGGGCTAATTTCCAGATGTCTGGCAAGCGGGATGTGTCGTCACGCTTGTTCATGTTGTGAGGGTGTTTCTCTATCTCGATGGCTTCCATGATTATTCTCTTCCTTATATCAAGGGCACTACAGATAAAATTAGCAAAATCCTCCATAAACACAATATCAAAACAGCCTTTTGCACCAACCAAAAAATAGCCAATATCCTCAGAAACCCCAAGGATAAAATCCAGTTGGAAAACCAAGGGATCTATGAAATACCCTGCAAAGTCTGCCCAGCCACGTACATTGGACAAACAAACAGACGAATAAATGCACGTATCGCAGAACACAAGAATGCCGTCAAAAAAGAAGAAAAAACTTCCTCTCTTTTCCAACACATGAAAGAAACAGGACACGAAATTAATTTTGCAGATTCCAAATTGCTCTTTAACACGGAACATCACCACAAGAGAATAATCATGGAAGCCATCGAGATAGAGAAACACCCTCACAACATGAACAAGCGTGACGACACATCCCGCTTGCCAGACATCTGGAAATTAGCCCTCCCCACAAAAACTGACACCAGATCCAGAGGCACACAGAACGCCAACACCAATCAACCACACCAGACCCAAACCCAGACCCTCTCCACAGATGAATTACTGACACCATCCAGTAGCCAATCCATGGTGGCACCTCCGGATGCTGCACCCCCCTGCAATCCCTACACAGATCTGGCTGACACAAGCCACAAAACCACAGCTCGCCCCTATACACGAAGCCAAGCCAAAGCACAACTAAGTGCAATACAGCCATCTTCTCAGGAAAACTCTTCACAAAGTTCAAGAGGTCAAGACACAAAGACTTTAGCAACTAATCCACACCTAATGACCCACCTAAGTGGTACTCAGGATATCACTCAAGAAATCACTCAAGTAACAAGAAGCCGAAAGCACCAGCCTGAAGATGACGAGTGAGACCTCGTCGAAACGTCGCCTAGACACCCCAACTTTTACACGGGAAGACACCCGAGGACACCAAAACCTGCATTCCTGTACCCGTGAAAATCTACGAAAGCAAATATATATATATATATATATTTGTTGTTGTTTAGTCGTTTAGTCGTGTCCGACTCTTCATGACCCCATGGACCAGAGCACACCAGGCACTCCTGTCTTCCACTGCCTCCCGCAGTTTGGTCAAACTCATGCTGGTAGCTTCGAGAACACTATCCAACCATCTCATCCTCTGTTGTCCCCTTCTCCTTGTGGCCTCAATCTTTCCCAGCATCAGGGTCTTTTCATGAGGTGGCCAAAGTATTGGAGCCTCAGCTTCACGATCTGTCCTTCCAGTGAGCACTCAGGGCTGATTTCCTTCAGAATGGAGAGGTTTGATCTTCTTACAGTCCATGGGACTCTCAAGAGTCTCCTCCAGCAGCCTAATTCAAAAGCGCGCGCACACACACACACAAATATATATATATATATATATATATATGCAGGTTTTGGTGTCCTCGGGTGTCTTCCCGTGTAAAAGTTGGGGTGTCTAGGCGACGTTTCGACGAGGTCTCACTCGTCATCTTCAGGCTGGTGCTTTCGGCTTCTTGTTACTGGAACAGAGCGGGATCTCAATGTTTGAGTTCCTATAAATACTGTAGAGGGGGTGTGGTGTCTAGCCTCCAATGTTCTGGGCAGAGAGGAAGTTCCCAGGCTAGTGTGCCTTTTCTTCTTTTGTTCCTTAATTACTTGAGAGATACCTTGAGTGATTTCTTGAGTGATATCCTGAGTACCACTTAGGTGGGTCATTAGGTGTGGATTAGTTGCTAAAGTCTTTGTGTCTTGACCTCTTGAACTTTGTGAAGAGTTTTCCTGAGAAGATGGCTGTATTGCACTTAGTTGTGCTTTGGCTTGGCTTCGTGTATAGGGGCGAGCTGTGGTTTTGTGGCTTGTGTCAGCCAGATCTGTGTAGGGATTGCAGGGGGGTGCAACACCAACAAACTCCACAAACTAGAGAAACGCCAGAAGCCCGGCCACCCTCCACAGCAACCCATGAAACAAACAGTACATAACATATCAGACAGGATCCTCACCACAACTGAAACCAAAGTACTCTCCAAAGGTTTCAACTTTGCAGTCGCCCCGAGACGCATCCCCACGGAAAACATCATATGCGGAGTCGAAGCTAGCCTAACCAAATTCAACCCAGATGAAGCCAATAAAATCAGACTTGAAGTCACCAACATCCTCTGCTCCAGCAAACCACCCAGAAGCAATTTACACAAAGAAGAACAGAAAGCACTCACCAACCTGAGGAAAGACAACAACATAATCATTCTCCCAGCAGACAAAGGTAATGCCACAGTGGTGATGAACACATCGGACTACCAAGCAAAACTATCAAAGCTACTCCAAGATCCTGCCTACAAACCTATAAAAACAGATCCCACCACCTATCTGGAAAAAACCACCAAATCCAAAATAAAAGCCTCTCCTATCAGTGAAGAAATCCAGCTAAGAATCATCCCCAGAGAAAAATCATCCAGATGCCCCAAACTCTACGGCCTCCCCAAGATACACAAAGAAGGAACACCACTCAGACCAATAGTCAGCTCCATAGGCTCACCTCTACAAAATCTCGCTAAATTTCTCGCCAAGCAACTTCAGCCCTATGCAGAATCCATCTCTTCACACGTACCAAACTCCTTCCAGTTCATAGAAACAATAAAGAAGCAAAACCTACATCCTAATGACCTACTTGTGAGCTTCGATGTTGTATCTCTCTTCACACAAGTGCCCATTAATGAAGCCTTGACAGCTATTCAAAACAAATACAATCCCCCCGAATACATCTTGGACCTGACCAACCACTGCCTAACCAACACGTACTTCATCCACAATGGACAAAGATACAAACAGATAGAAGGAGCACCTATGGGATCACCCCTCTCACCGGTCATCGCAAACCTGTACATGGAACACTTTGAAACCAATCCTTTAGACAAGTCAGAACACAAACCCAAACTTTGGCTCAGATATGTTGACGACACCTTTGTAATTTGGCCACACGGGAAGGAAAAACTGGATAGCTTCCTCACACATCTCAACAACTTACACCCCAAAATACAATTCACTATGGAAATAGAAGCCAACAACCAACTTCCCTTCCTTGACGTCCTAATCTACAAAAAACCTGATGGCTCCCTAGGACACACTATCTACCAGAAAAAAACACACACCAACCGCTACTTACATGCACAATCACACCACCACCCTGCACAAATAAACTCCGTAGCCAAGACTCTCATCTCCAGAACCAAACGCCTGGCTGACAAAGACCACTTGACAACTGAGTTACAGAATCTCTCAAATGTGTTAATTGCCAATGGATACCAGCAAAACAGGATTACGAAGCTAATCCAAAAGGAAACACCCCCCAAAAACCAAGACACAGAAGAAAACAATGGCATGGCCCTCCTTCCTTATATCAAGGGCACTACAGATAAAATTAGCAAAATCCTCCATAAACACAATATCAAAACAGCCTTTTGCACCAACCAAAAAATAGCCAATATCCTCAGAAACCCCAAGGATAAAATCCAGTTGGAAAACCAAGGGATCTATGAAATACCCTGCAAAGTCTGCCCAGCCACGTACATTGGACAAACAAACAGACGAATAAATGCACGTATCGCAGAACACAAGAATGCCGTCAAAAAAGAAGAAAAAACTTCCTCTCTTTTCCAACACATGAAAGAAACAGGACACGAAATTAATTTTGCAGATTCCAAATTGCTCTTTAACACGGAACATCACCACAAGAGAATAATCATGGAAGCCATCGAGATAGAGAAACACCCTCACAACATGAACAAGCGTGACGACACATCCCGCTTGCCAGACATCTGGAAATTAGCCCTCCCCACAAAAACTGACACCAGATCCAGAGGCACACAGAACGCCAACACCAATCAACCACACCAGACCCAAACCCAGACCCTCTCCACAGATGAATTACTGACACCATCCAGTAGCCAATCCATGGTGGCACCTCCGGATGCTGCACCCCCCTGCAATCCCTACACAGATCTGGCTGACACAAGCCACAAAACCACAGCTCGCCCCTATACACGAAGCCAAGCCAAAGCACAACTAAGTGCAATACAGCCATCTTCTCAGGAAAACTCTTCACAAAGTTCAAGAGGTCAAGACACAAAGACTTTAGCAACTAATCCACACCTAATGACCCACCTAAGTGGTACTCAGGATATCACTCAAGAAATCACTCAAGGTATCTCTCAAGTAATTAAGGAACAAAAGAAGAAAAGGCACACTAGCCTGGGAACTTCCTCTCTGCCCAGAACATTGGAGGCTAGACACCACACCCCCTCTACAGTATTTATAGGAACTCAAACATTGAGATCCCGCTCTGTTCCAGTAACAAGAAGCCGAAAGCACCAGCCTGAAGATGACGAGTGAGACCTCGTCGAAACGTCGCCTAGACACCCCAACTTTTACACGGGAAGACACCCGAGGACACCAAAACCTGCATATATATATATATATATATACATACACACACAAACACACAAACACACACACACACACAATGTATATACAATTCTTGGAATACTTTACACGTGCCCTTCTCTGGTGCTGGAAGCGAAATTCTGCCAGTAGCATGTTTTTGATGAGTGAAAGGGGCATGATTGAGACGTTTTGCTTTTACATAAAACCATCTGGTAAGGGAGATGGGGAGTATAGTCCCATTTTCACCCAATACACCCCAAAGATGATAAATGGGTTATACAAGGGTATGTCTGTCAGGAAAAAAACACCTTTTTAGAATAGCCAAAAGTAGCCTTTTCTTCTTCTCTTAGTTGTTGAGATAAATGGCCATTTTCTCACCAACACTTTCATTATCCTTGCAAGCCCATGATTATTTCTCTTCTTGTAAATGTAACTTAACCAGGGGGCAGGGGATATGTTAATCCTACTAGCATGTATTTATTGTAATATTTGCTTTTCTTCTTCAAGTTAGCCCCAAAATCTCCTAATGCAGTATATAAGAGTGGTGGTTTCAGAAGCACACCTTTTCAGAATAGCAAGAAGTGCTTTTCTTTTCTTTTCTTTTCTTTTCTTTTCTTTTCTTTTCTTTTCTTTTCTTTTCTTTTCTTTTCTTTTCTTTTCTTACTTGTTAAGGGAAATGTCATTTCTCAACAACACTGCTATTAGCCTTGTAATTCCCACACTTACTTCTGGTCTGGTAAATGTAGCTTGATTGGGAGGGATGGTGGGAAGTATGTTAAAACAGTATGCATTTATCATAGTACATTCTTTTCTTTACTTTTCAAGTCGGTTATAATAGATGGGCTTCATCAAGTACTTAAAACCTAATATGTTCAGCAGAATACTCTTGATTACATAAAGAGCCTTAAAAATAAAAAAGAATCGTCTTAAAATTATTAGGAAGTGTGGCCTGAAAAATATTCATCTCTCAAGCAAAAAGTTAAGATAATGTCAAACATTTTGTGAGCTCCATGAGACTGCCTCATCTTACCTGGCCCCATGGTTTGTTTAGGTAGAACAGGACAGCACCTTCATGACCAATGTGTATTATTTTACATTTTCTTACACTGAATCTCAATTGCCATTTTAATACCCATTTACCCAGTTTGGAGACATCATTCCGGAGCTCTTTATAATCCCTTTTCTGTTCCTACCACCCTGAACAATTTGGAATTATCACCAGCCTTTGGCTGGTCATTTATGAAGAAGTCAAGAAAGCAGAGGTACTGATCCTTGGGTAAAATCACAGCGCTTACATAACTTGTCTCCAAGACTGCCCATTTATTCTTACTTTTTCCTTCCTGTTCTTCAGTTTTGGATCTGGCCCCTATTGGAAAGATTGTTTTTTGGGCAAATCCCCCCCCCCTAAATTTGGTGATCCTGCAAAAACAAAACAAAAACAGCTCAATAACTCCCCCCCCCCAAAAAAAAGAACTTTTGTGTCCGGATTTTCACCTATGGCAGGTAGGCAGAACTAAGTAAAAAAAAACAACCCTCATGTTCCTCTCCCATATAGTTGTTGTGTACTTTTGCTGGGAACTGCCTTTCTTTTGGAAAAGGCATAAGGAGCCACCTTACCACTCAATGTATATGATTCCCCAAATACACAGTATCCAACCTCCAATGTCTAGGACCCCTCAATACATGCAGAAATACTATACTCCGCTTCTGAACGAAGAAATGAACTCCTGTTCTGGCCGAACTCCATGCATACCTCAAAGTTTTTGTATGATACCAGAGCAGTTGGATTTGGGCCACGAAGATTAAAAGGAGATTTGCTACCAACTTTTGCAGGATATAGACGACATCCAGTGTGTTAAGAGGGAGAGAGGAAAACCTGAAAGAAAAGAGTCTTCCGTCTAATCTAGTTTTTAGGTTTCTTGTGAAAAGGGGATTTTTATGAACTTGATGTAAGTAAATGAAAAGGGTAAGTGGTCATTATCATGAAGTTTTGATAATAGACATTCAATGCATCATTTTCAGGCTCAATGACCTTTCATAAGTTCCATTTCACATCATTTACGCAGTCTTCTGGAGGCTCTCTGAAGATTTATTTCTTTTTTTAAAAAAAATGTCTCCTGCAGCCTGAAGCCGTGAGATTCTACAATACCAGTTGCATTTCTCTTGTCCTATGTAATGGGCCTTGAAATTAAAACATACATACATTTTACAGTATAATAAACAATTCAGTCTCCAGACATTAATGCTCACAGTTTAAAACTCATCATCGAGCAAAACTTGATGAAAAGTGATTTCTGTGTACACAGAAGATTATTCATAGGTGCAAATGTGTGACATTTATGAGCCTTAAGGAATTTTTGGATACTATTTGAAAGGGGTTAATGAAATATTTTTAAGCATCTAGTTACATATCCCATACATTTACAGTATAACTGTAACTTTATGAGGCTAGCAAAGTCATTCCCTAGCAATGACCCATTTATGTCTCTGGACATAAATATGTCAAGTAGTCACCCAAATATCTGATGGCACAGAATCATTCCAAATTAGTTTGCTTTACTGAAGTAACATGATCTGCATTAGCCAATGTGATCAGATTAGCCTCTTGCAGAGGTTAAACAGAAGCAAAATGAATATTTGTGGGGTGGAGTTTGGAGTAAAATCATCAGTTCAAAATAAACTTGCCATGCTCTCTCATTTTCCCCAGGGAAGGTCAGTCGGTATTTTGCTTCATATTAAACATCTTCCAGGCAATCTCCTTTGCTCCATGCAATGCTGCTAAACCACACATGTCCCTTGTGAATTACCATAACACAAATCTTGGAAAACAGAGAATTGTAGAGTTGGAAGGGATCACGAGACCTGTCTAGACGATCAGGTGACAACAAAAACTGCAAGGTTTTTAGCAGGGCCAAGAGCCTTGGTGGTTTAGACCACAGCTCCACCCATTTCCCAGATCAACAAGCACACAATCACTGATAGGTCCACCCGCCATTGTGAGGCTCAAAGCAATGAAGGTGATGCCTCCCCAGCTGTTGCCATTGGCTGTGGGTTTCTTGTGATGTCACAAAAGCACTTGGCAACTGAGTGGATATAAAGGTAGGCCAAGGGGAAAGCCCTTTTTTATTTCCAGCAGGACACACCTGGCAATGGATGTGGCATTCAGCACTGCCCAGGTTTCTTCCACTTGGAGAAGGCAAACTTGTGAACGGAAGGAGGCAATCCTCTGGCAGTGGGATGCTAGGGAGCGATAATAAGGCAAGTTTGCTTGCTTGAAGGCAGCTGGTATCTGTGGTTGGAAGCTGGCGGACATCTCATGATGGACCTAAAAGTAGGTTCTGGCACAAGAAGAAGAAGAAGAAGAATTTGGATTTGATATCCCGCTTTATCACTACCCGAAGGAGTCTCAAAGCGGCTAACATTCTCCTTTCCCTTCCTCCCCCACAACAAACACTCTGTGAGGTGAGTGGGGCTGAGAGACTTCAAAGAAGTGTGACTGGCCCAAGGTCACCCAGCAGCTGCAGGTGGAAGAGCAGAGACGCGAACCCAGTTCCCCAGATTACGAGTCTATCGCTCTTAACCACTGCACCACACTGGCTCTCAATGGGTCACCACGACGAAAATCAGAGCAAGTTCCGTTAGAAATACTGAAATACTAAATCAGATGGATAGCAATGCGTAAGAGAAAAAAAGTAGAAAGTTGGTTTAAAAGTATGTGAAAGAAATAGAAGTGGAAAGAAATTGCAATTGAGTAGATTGGAAGTCTAACACAAAGGTGGGGTGAGGGGTGAGGGACGGTGGTGGGAAAAGGAAATATGTGTGGGATTGAGTGTGGGTATGTATGAATATTTTTAAGGACTGTATGAAATGTATGTTTGTTTGTATATTTGTAATATGTATGTATTAATGTTGAATTATTTTAATAAATTTTTTTTTTAAAAAAAAGGAAACGCCAGTTACCTTCCCTTTGCAGTGGTACCTATTTATCTACTTACACTGGTGTGCTTTCAAACTACTAGGTTGGTAGGAGGTGGGACAGAGCAACAGGAGCTCACCCCTTTGTGGGGATTCAAACCACCAACCTTCTGATTGGGAAGCCCAAAAGGCTCAGTGGTTTAGACCACAGCGCCACCTGCTTCCTGAATAAACAAGCACACAATCCCTGATAGGTCCACCCACCATTGTGAGGCTCAAGGCGATGAAGATGATGCCTCCCCAGCTGTTTCCATTGGCTGTGGGTTTCTTGTGATGTCACAAAAGCACTTGGCAACTGAGGGGATATAAAGGCAGACCAAGGGGAAAGCCCTTTTCTGTTTCCAGCAACATATACCTGGCAATGTGTTTGGAGTAGCATCATGCTGACAAACCCATATCTGCAGAGTGCATATACATGTTTAAATACAAATGCATAGCACAGGGAGCCATTACCATGGTACTTCACCCCAACACCCCTATCAAATATTCACCAGGAGCCAGGGGCGTAGGAAGGGGGGCGGGGGGGCGGGTCACCCCAGGTTCCATCATAGAGGGGGTGTGTGACAAATTATCAAGGAACAATTACTGCCCTACTAGGGCGGTTCATAAAGGACTTTTTTTTTGAAAATGCCTGCTCCAAAGGTCTTATCTCACCACACTAGGGATTATATAGCTGTATTTGAAATTTCATGCATATCAGTTAATATCTTGACCCACCTCCACGAAAATAGCTGTTTACTTGGCTGTTTTCCTATGTCGTGCAGGCTGAAATTTCAATTCAGTGGAGCACTTACTGTTCCCAACCCTAACCCTGCTGAAAGCCATCTAATTAGACTTTGAATTTCACATGTTTTTAGCAGGTAATTTAATTATTGTTTGATTTTATACCAATGTTATGTATCTGATGTTAGCTGCCCTGAGCCAGACTTCAGCCGGGGAGGGTGGGATATAAATAAAAGATTATTATTATTATTATTATTATTATTATTATTATTATTATTATTCCTTTGTAAGAAAAAATGAAATACAGTGGTGCCCTGCAAGACGAATGCCTCGCAAGACGAAAAACCCGCTAAACGAAAGGGTTTTCCATTTTGGAGGTGCTTCGCAAGACGAATTTCCCTATGGGCTTGCTTCGCAAGACGAAAATGTCTTGCGAGTTTTTCCGACTTTTCCCCCCTTCCCCCCTTTTTCTAAGCCACTAAGCCACTTATCCGCTTATCCGCTAAGCTGCTAAGCCGCTAATGGGCTTGCTTCGCAAGACGAAAAAACCGCTAGACGAAGAGACTCGTGGAACGGATTCTTTTCGTCTTGCGAGGCACCACTGTAATGTAAAACCATTTTTGCAGGCAAAAAATAAAAATGAAAATCAGTGGGGGGGTGACAAGAATTTTTCCGCACCAGGTACCACCTGACCTTCCTAGGCCTCTGCCAAGAGCTAGCCCATATTGGACGCTACTTCAGAAACCAAAGTCAAGGTTTAAAAATGTCTCGTAATGAATGAAAAATTTAGCTGAATGGGCCCCATTTGTTTCAGTTCTACTTTGACACAAAATAGATGCCACAAAAAAGAACAGGTATAAAATGCTGTTTAAAAAACAAGCACAAAAACTTCCTCAACTGCATCCTATTTAAGAATAAGACAGAAAATCTTAAAATTTGTCTATCCCCAGGGATGAATTGTGCTACACAGCTGGGGGAATATGCAGCCCAGTTTGACTCTTGAACAAAACTATGGGAACATACTATGTATGATTTGCCATACATATAAACTAGAATTTTATTTAGCTAGTTTTTGACTTTCCTGAAAAGGCATTTTCTACAGCGTTTTGTCTTTTGTCTGCTTATTCTGCATAGCAATTAGTGTGTGATACATCCCGTGTTCACTTCACAGATTACTCCAAAAGATGAATTACCTCCCCTTTAATTGTGTCCCTGACTGTTTCCTACTGCTTATGGTATCCCAGACTTCTGCACAAAACAAGCATTCTGCTCCTAATTTCTCTATGACAGATTATGCAGAGGATGTTTGGCACTGACAATTACCTGCTGGGATTAACCAGTCCTGCCCTCAAAGTCTTTGTTTTTTCTGGAAGATCATAAGAATTAATAACAAATAACAATGAAACAAAGTTTGTGCAAGACAGAAATATATTCCCCAGCTGGAAACCATTAGTTTTATGGCATATGTTATTTTTGTTTAGCAGTCGAAGCAAAAAACCTCAATCTTATCTTTTAAATAGTGATAGTAGGCTGCAATATGCTTTTTTATTCTTACCTGCCTACTTCCAACTTCTGGGAAATATTTGCAAATGCTTGTTTATCTCTATATGTTTCTTGACTAAGGCTGATGGCATAACTAGTGTATTAGAAGACATCTGAAGGCAGCCCTGTTTAGGAAGTTTTTAATGTTTGAAGTTTTGTTCTGTTTTTGGTCCTCTGTTGCGAGCCGCTCATAGTGACTGGGGAGGCCCAGTCAGATGGGCGGGGTATAAGTAATAAAATTATTTATAGGAAGGAAGGAAGGAAGGAAGGAAGGAAGGAAGGCATGGTGAAGAACAGAGTTTTCGTCATCGGGACCACAGCACCTGGAATGGATGTTTGACATTTCCCTCCTCAAACATAATCACTTGGAAATCAACCCCAGGTGAACTTATTCTGTAAAGACCATTTACCGTGGGCAGCGTTGCAGCCAGACATCTGGGTCCCTGTAGTGACCCTGCTCGTGGGCGTGGGATGGATGGCCGTTCCGTGCAAACCCTGGCCACGTCACCTCTGCCCAGCCAATCTCCTCAATAAGGGTATCCTGTTAAAGGGATCCAGGGGTGTGGATCTTGACCAAAGCCCAGGCATGAGCTAGGGGCATGCCACGACCGCAACGTGGACCCCTCGGTGTGCCTCTATTTGATGTAAGTCATAGAGCTCCCCCTTCTGGAGGTTTACCCTTAGTCGACTCCCTACAGACGAGCGGGAGTCAAGATGTCAAGCCTAAGCCAAACCATTCACAACTGTAACCAATAAAGTTGTGGTCTGTTTTAGCCCATAATCCTAAAAACTCATGTTGGTGTGTTTATTAATCGATGGGGAACTGTGGGCACAGGACCTTGGCGTGCAAATTATTTGGATATGGGCAACGTAGTAGCCACCTCATGAGAAGAGAAGACTCCCTGGAAAAGACCCTGATGTTGGGAAAGACTGAGGGCACAAGGAGAAGGGGACGACAGAGGATGAGATGGTAGGATAGTGTTCTCGAAGCTGCCAGCATGAGTTTGACCAAACTGCGGGAGGCAGTGGATGGAAGACAGGAGGGCCTGGCGTGCTCTGGTCCATGGGGTCATGAAGAGTCGGACACAACTAAATGACTAAACAACAACAAAGTAGTGGTTTATTCTTATGTTGTTACTTAATTTTTGTGAATCGCTTTGAGGCGCTTCATGGGAAGTGATTCGTAAATGAATAATAATAATAATATCAACTGAAATTTTAGTTTTCAGGAATCACTTAACAGCAGCAGTTGTTGTTAAAAGGAAAAGCCAGGTAGCATCAGTATATAAAATCATGGTTTATTGTGTGTTTATGAGTGAGAGAGTTCTCTCTGCTAGAATAATATCAGCTGTCTTGGCAGAGAAAAGTCCTGAACTTAGACTGTGCCTGGCAAAACTGACTAATAAGATAAAGTGGAATTCTAAGCCTTTCTCAGTAGTGAACCTCAGATAGAAAGGGAATAAAGATAGTACCTCAGAGATACCTAAAGAAAATTACTTTATTTTTCCATCAGCCACAATTCTACAATTATGCATGGTATTTGTTTTTTATACTGAGCAGCCACACCCATTTTGGCATTCTTCATATGGAACCAAAGAAAAAGTGTCCCCCCCCCTCCTTTTCTTAAAATGGAAACTGGTTTTCCTTTTATCTCTGTTCTCAGATGAAAATGGCCTGGATCCCAGACTGATAACACATGAGCAAATGTGTGGAAGGATGGCATCTATAACTCCCATAACATGAAAATGAGAGCATGTTTCTATCTTCCTGTTTGATGATTCACACTATCCAAAACTATATTGGCATGATTTGGAAAAGTCTCACATGCTTAGGGACCATTTCATCATTTGGCACTGTACTATTATATGTGTAGCCAGCAGTACTGAAAAGCTCCATATGTGTAACATAAATGTTTTAAAGCCGTCCAGCCAGGATTATTATTAATGCTTTTGCTTCCTTTCCACGTTAAGCTGCTGTTGGCTTTTTGGCTCCTCTCTTAAATGAGATATGACTGAGTGGAATAGTTGAAAAGGTACAAATCATTGCGGTTATAGGTTCTGATCCAGCAATCAGTGGCATATGCCAGGGAGAGCATGCAGAGGACATGGAATTTCATTGCATATTTATTGCATTTGTGATAGGCCACTTTCCTTCTTGATCTATGTAATTTGGCATCTAGCTCACCTCCCTTTTTGGCAGGCAAGTCTCTTGACATCGCTGAGCTATGTAAGAAAGATGAGGGGAGGAGAGAAGGCAGGAGGGATCAGGAGAGAGAGAGAGAGGAATGATAAGCATATGGGCTATATTTATTTTATTTATTTTATTTTATTTTATTATTTTATTTTCAGACAAATTATAACAATAAAAATGGAAAGGGATATCTGCTATCCTATAGCATAAATCCCAATTATGAAGCCTGGCTCCAAATATATTTGAACGCCATTTCCCCGTGTTTTCCATAAAAAACAAAACCACAAAGCTAATGCAATTCAAGCGTATGCTAAACTTAGCCCTTTAAAACACTTTCAAGATTTTGAGCTAGATCAGATGTGGGGAATTGTTATTCTTGTTATTCTTCTTCTT
Source organism: Podarcis gaigeae (assembly GCF_964106915.1). NCBI lineage: Eukaryota > Metazoa > Chordata > Lepidosauria > Squamata > Lacertidae > Podarcis > Podarcis gaigeae. The sequence goes on along the minus strand of NC_139687.1, from coordinate 10,121,959 downwards.
CTTGTTGTTGTTGTTATGGTACCTTGGTTTACAATCATAATCCATTCTGGAGGTTCGGTTGTAAACTAAAACATGTGTAACCCAAGGCGCGCTTTCTCCAATGGGTTGTAATCCAACAAAAGGGGTTGTAGTCCAAAAAAAGGGACACGCACTTCCGGGTTTGACATGGTTGTAATCCAAAATGGTTGCAAACCAAGGTACCACTGTATTATTATTATTATTATTATTATTATATGCTGCCCATCTGACTGGGTTGCCTCAGCCATTCTGGGTAGCTCCCAACAAAATATTAAAACTGCAACAAAACATCAAACGTTAAAAACTTTCCTGAACAAGTCTGTCTTCAGATGTCTTTAAAAGTTGTGCAGTTCTTTATCTCTTTGACATCTGATGTGGGAGGGCGTTCCACAGGGTGGGCGCTACAACCGAGAATACCCTCTGCCTGGTTCCCTATGACCTCACTTCTTGCAGTGAGGGAACCACCAGAAGGCCCTCGGAGCTGGACCTCAGTGTCTGGGCTGAGCGATGGGCGTGGAGACGCTCCTTCAGGTATACAGGGCCAAGGCTGTTTGGGGCTTTAAAGGTCAACACCCACACTTTGAAATATGCTCGGAAATGTACTGGGAGCCAGTGCAGACCCTTTAAGACCAGTGTTATATGGTCTCACTTGCTGCTCTTGGCATGATTCCAGGCCATTTAGACACGTTGGCTAGGGTTGATGGGTCTTGGAGATCAGCAACCTCTAGAGGGCCAAAGGTTCCTCACTCCTGAGGAGAAAGGCACTGGCTTTAGTACTTTTAGCCCGGGTGGTTAGCAACAAGGAATGCAGGAGCAAGATAACAATACCTGTATTTTTCATAGGACTGGCCCAAGACATTTTTGCACCTGAAGCAAACCACAACATGATTCCCTTCCCCAGCAGATAAGAAGGGGTGAGTGAAGATCTACATCAAGATCTGCTGCCTTGTGGATCCTGTTGCCTGAGGCAGTAGCCTCACCTTGCCTCATAGGTGGGCCGGCCCTGCCTCTTTGCTCCCTGATAGTCTGCTGGAGCAAAACTAGGTAGCAAGTGAGAGGAACCAGCTATTGCTGAAGACTGCCATCTAGCCATAGAACTATTAAACCAGCACAACTGTGGTTTGCCTTCCTCAACGAGAGGCTCACTTTAAAACTTCTAGCCTGGATGGTAAGCAGAAAAGATGGGGGAAAGAGAAAATAACACCTGCCCTCCTGGCTCCCTGATAGTCCTACGAGCTCCCTGATAGTCTTGTTGGGTCAGAACTGTGCAGGATATGAGTGGAACCAGAAGTCGCTGACTGCTGCTATCCAGCCAAAGAACTACAATGGTACCTCGGGCTACATACGCTTCAGGTTACAGACTCCACTAACCCAGAAATAGTACCTTGGGTTAAGAACTTTGCTTCAGGATGAGAACAGATATGAGTGGAACCAGAAGTCGCTGACTGCTGCTATCCAGCCAAAGAACTACAATGGTACCTCGGGCTACATACGCTTCAGGTTACTAACCCAGAAATAGTACCTCGGGTTAGTATTTCTGGGTTAGGTTACTAACCCAGAAATAGTACCCAGAAATAGACTCCACTAACCCAGAAATAGTACCTCTGGTTAAGAACTTTGCTTCAGGATGAGAACAGAAATCGCATGGTGGCAGCAGGAGGCCCCATTAGCTAAAGTGGTGCTTCAGGTTAAGAACAGTTTCAGGTTAAGAATGGACCTCCGGAACGAATTAAGTACTTAACCCGAGGTACCACTGTATAAGACCAGCACTTCTGAGGCAAAGGGGCTTTTTGTGTGAGTTGAGCTGTCTTAAGGCACTTCTTGGTGAGGGTCCTGGGTGGGGGACAGTAACTTGGATGAGAGGCAGATTACAATTAGTATATCTGTGGGACCGATGGCTGGCAATTTGTCAGTTCTGTCAGTGAATGGTTTTATTGTCTCCTGGGTACATTTTTATTGAGCAGAAGGAGTGACTGGTGGTGGTTGATGACTGAGTGGGACATAGTGGAACAATTGGATTGATGAGGTGGGGTGTGTGGTAGAAACAAATGAGTGATATGGAATGAGTAGTAAGCATTGTATGATTTCTGTAAATGTTAGGAAGGAAGTGTGAGTGCTGAATTTTGTGAGTCAGAACGTGGCTTTGTAGGAGGGAAACTTAATGTTAGATTATTGCAATGTCTTATACGTAAGACTGCCTCTGAAGACGGTTTGGAAACTTCAGCTACTGCAGAATTCAAAGGCCAGGTTGCTCACCGGAGCAAGACGGATTGAGCATATTACACCTATCCTGGTCCAACAGCACTGGCTACCAATTAGTTTCTGGGCTCAGTTGAAATTGCTGGTTTTGACCTATAAAGCCTTAAACAGCTCAGGACCTCAATACCTCAATGACCACCTTTTTCCATATGAACCTATCCGGACCCTGAGATCATCTTCTGAGGCCCTCCTTCGTGTGCCTCCTCCTCGAGAGGTCCAGAGGGTGGCAACACGAGAACGGGGCCTTCTCCATGTCTGTGGAATGCTCTCCCCAGGAAAGTTCCCCTGGTGCCTTCATTATACACCTTTAGGTGCCAGGCAAAACCATCCCTTTTAAACCAGGCCTTTGGTTGATTTGATTGACATCCTATGCCCTTTCAAAATGTGGCTCTTTTTTTGGGGGGGTGTTAGTGGGTTGTTGTTTTTATTTTGATTATATATATTGTGGGTTTTATGTTGATCTGTTCTGTGAACCGCCCTGAGACCTCCAGGTATAGGGCAGTATATACCAAATTCAATAAATAATTTTAATATTTTGTATTTCAATATTTTGTTGGAAGCCACTCAGAGTGGGTGGGGAAGTCCAGCCAGATGGGTGGGGTATAAACAATAAATAATAATAGGATGAAGAGGGAACAGAGAAATAATTTTCAAAATATGCTGCTATGTGTTAATGTTTTGAGGAGGAATTAATTGTTTTATTGTATTTCATTGCATTCTATGACAGTTTCTCAGTTTCATTGTGTGTGTGTGTGTGTGTGTATATATATATATATGTATGTGTGTATGTATGTATGTATGTATGTATGTATATGCCATTTCTTATGTTGTAAACTGCTTAGAGACTGTCTCAAATATGAGGCAGTATATAATTCTATTGGGGGGGGGGGACACAACAGTGGTGTGGCTCTGTGTAAGGCAGATTTTTCTGTTCCTATATCATTCCTGCTTTCTGCCTTTTCCACCTCTCTATTGACAACCCTTCCAATTCCTTATTTTTGCTAAACACTGTGGTGGCACCATTATGAGGTTTATACATTTCAGTGAAGTGGATTATTGATCTAAACTAGCACCAGAATGGGAAGAGATAAGGAATTAAAAAACCTCTTGCATCCTTGGATAATTTGATATTCACTTACCAGTACTTGTAGCATATTCTCAGGTAATGAGACAGATTTATGCTTGAGCAGAAATTGTATTTTTATCGCTTTATAGTGAATGAAAACCAAGAGTGAATCATAAAATTAATCTTAAAATTTTAATGATTTTTGAGGAACAACTTATAGTGCCACATTTATTTTTCAAAAGGAGCTGCTCTCATTTACACTTTCAGCTAAATCTCAAATAATAAAAATAATGTATTCACACTCTTCCCTCCAGGGATTAAAGAGGAAAAAGGCAATATTTTAGTTGAATATTGACTTGGTTTGTACAAGAACTAAGTTATGACATACCTGAAGCTGCATATAACATGTGAATTATGAGTTAAATAACTTTAAGTCTCATAATTACCAAAGTAGCTCTTTTTCAAATCCTCGGTACGAGCGAATTCAAAATGTGAGATCTATCTAGTGGAATATCTGATTTTGTTCTCTCCTTGAAGGGCACAGAGAAATAAACTGCAGTATAATCCTAGGTATACTTCACTGGAAGCAAAGCCCATGGAGTATAATGAGTTTATATTCCCATGTAAACTGACACAGAAGATGGTTGTGTCACAGCTGCCATACAGTAAATAAAAGGCGCGTGCACACACACACACACACACACACACACACACACAGAGAGAGAGAGAGAGAGAGAGAGAGAGAGAGAGAGATGGGAAACAGCTAACATGTTATGAGTTTGTTTTTGATATGTCCAAACCTGCACACAGGGGTTAGAATGTTTGTATTTTTCACCTCTTATACCGTACAACTTGCTTAAGGGAGTCTAAAGAGCTCCTTTTCCTCTTGTGGAATTCTGATGGCTATTAGACACATCTTTAATACAGTCAGCCCAATGATCTATGTAGCATAGCAATGACTTGAAACTGTGCTACAGGCTCACAAGTACAATGGTACCTCAGGTTACATACGCTTCAGGTTACAGACTCTGCTAACCCAGAAATAGTGCTTCAGGTTAAGAACTTTGCTTCAGGGTGAGAACAGAAATCGTGCTCTGGCTGTGCAGCGGCAGCGGGAGGCCCCATTAGCTAAAGTGGTGCTTCACGGTAAGAACAGTTTCAGGTTAAGTATGGACCTCTGGAACGAATTAAGTACTTAACCTGAGGTACCACTGTAAAGCACTTTTCCAGCATCATGTAATCTTTAAATCAGGGATGCCCAAACTTTTTTCAAAGAAGGCCAGATTTGATGGCATGAACATGCTTTGTTTACAATTTTACCCCAAAGTTGTTGAGCTTCTTTTTAGGATTTTTTAGGATTGAAATTGTTGAACTTTGGGGGGAGGGGTTTACCCCAGGAAATAAACTGCCACAGAGGCCAGATTAAACCAACTGGTGGGCCGGATTTGGCCCCCAGAATGGACTTTGGACATGCCTGCTTTAAGTGAAGATGCCAGAGATTGCTTCTGGGAACCTATGCATTTGTAATATTGAGGTGATGATACTGTGTGTGTGTGTGTGTGTGTGTGTGTGTGTGTGTAAAATGTAAAAGACCCCTGGAGAGTTAAGTCCAGTCAAAGGTGTGGCGCTCATCTCGCTTTCAAGCCAAAGGAGCCAGTGTTTGTCCACAGACAGCTTTCTGGCTCAAGTGGCCAGCATAACTAAACTGCTACTGGTGCACAGAGGACTATGACGAGTGTCAGAGCTCACGGAAACACTGTGTACCTTCCAGCCACAATGGTACCTATTTATCTACTTGTACTGGTGTGCTTTCAAACTGCTAGGTTGGCAGGAGCTGGGCCTGAGCAACGGGTGCTCACCCCATCATGGGGATTCAAACCGCCGACCTTCTGATCGGCAAGCCCAAGAGGCTCAGTGGTTTAAACTACAGTGCCACCCACTCCTTTACCCTTTATCCACACACACACACACACAGTGCATGTTAGCGAGTTTTGACTTCCAGTTTTCAATTCCAGGAGTTGAACTTCCTGTAACCATGCTATAGAGTCCTGTGACACATTAAAGCAGAGCTTTAAAAACTGTGCGTTGCGACACGTTAGTGTGTCAGCTGCAGTGTGTAGGTGTGTCACATGAACGCTCCTGGCACTCTTCCTGGCACTGGAAAGGGGTTAATTTAACCTTTGGTTTGCTAGGAAAACTTTGTCCATTCATTTGTTTTCTATGAGTTTGTATTGCTCTCTCCACATGGTCTCCAAACTTGGCATGAGGGATGCCAGACTGAAAGGTGGCATTGATGTGACTTCACCTGTTTTTGGTATGAGAGATCAAACTCACAAATGACCCTATCCCAGGGGTCAGCAACCTTTTTCAGCTGTGGGCTAGTCCACTGTCCCTCAGACCATGTGGGGGCCGGACTGTATTCTGGAAAAAAATAATGAATAAATTCCTGTGCCCCACAAATAACCCAGAGAAGCATTTTCAATAAAAGCACACATTCTACTCATGGAAAAACACACTGATTTCCGGACCGTCCGTGGGCCAGATTGAGAAGGCGATTGGGCCACATCCGGCCCCCGGGCCTTAGGTTGCCTATCCTTGATCGAATCCGAGACCTGGGAGAAGAATCAGTGGAAGAGGACTGGAAGAACTTTAAAGACTATCTGCAGAAACACTGCAAAGTTTATGAATGTTAAAATAATGTTGGATTTGGAAATAATAAGGCATTAGTGATATAGCTTAAAAAGTATGCAAAATGCAATAGAAAGGGAGGGAAGATTAAAGTGATATTATGTCGAAAGTAAATAATATTATAAAGGTGATTAAGTACGAGGAGAAAAGATTGGTGACATAAAAGAATGAACTTAATAATTAGAAATGAGATCTGAAAGAGGGTAAGGATTTGCTGTATCTGATTGGGTAAAGAGGAACACAAAAAAGGGAGGCGTGAGGAAGTCAAGAAAGGAAGTTAATTAAGTATGATCGAAAAAGTTGGAGTTTTTATCTTTTTGTATTTGGTTTGGTGGAATTTTTCTTTACTGTATTTTATATTTTAGTGTTTTGACCTGTTCTATGTGTTACTTTTGATTATGTTTTATTTCTTTTTACATTTTTTCTACTTCTGTGGTGGTTATGTACTTTTCTTTTTTGTAAAAGCCTAATAAGTATATATTTTTTAAAAAATAGGTTGCCTACTCCTGTCCTATCCATTTACAAATCCCTTTTTTTGTCTTTTGTTTTGAAAGGTTCCCAGGCAGTGATAGACACTCCTTGCTACACACACACACACACACACACACACACACACACAGAGTGTTTGACCACTGGGCTTAGAAAATGTTTTTCATATTTCTTGTTACAGTTGACATACAAACATGTCTACTAAGCTGCAGTAAAGAAGCCATTTTCAAAATAAAGCGATATTTTACTTGAATTTATCACATTTGTTCTTCTTTCAAAGTGCAATTAATTCTCATTGGGTCCTTGCAGAAATTTACAGAATGAAAATTGCTACACATTTTCCTATGAGTGTTAAACAAAGAATGTAGAAATGTGTTCTTTGGAGAACCCATTGTTTCTCTGCTTGCTGGAAAATTAATCCAAGAACATCATAGGATTCTTTGGTGTGCAAAAAACCAAGAGATTACAATCATTAACATGCACATTTCCCCAAGTTCTAATCACTGGCTAATTACAGTTTAGTGTCTCTTGAAAAAAATGGAGCACATCAAGCAAAATATAAAAAGGACTTTTTCCAGCTTTGTAAAACATAGCATTGAGATCTGAAAAATAAATTAAATTTGAAGACTCTCACTCACGTTGAATATATAAGCATAGGTTTAAATTATAATTTAGATAGGGGTGTTTTTTTTTCTTTAAACATGCATATATGTTTGTGTGCACATGCCTGGAAAAGTTTGATGAAGAATAAAATAAAGTCATTTACAATAATATAAAGAAAATTATTGTCAGAAGAGGCTAAAGTTTTTTTAAGTAGAATTTTGATACAATTGTCTTAATTGTTTGCTCATCTTGCAAAAGTAGTATGTTTATCAAGGAAAAGAAAAGAAAAAATAACCCCCCAAAATCAACAAACAGAACATTATTTGAAAAAGCACAGAAGCTTCTACATAGCACAGAGGATTGAATTATTATACATGTTTTTTAAAAAAATGCATGCAGAAAATAATGTTCCAGTTACAGATAGGTAGCCGTGTTGGTCTGCCATAGTCAAAACAAAAAATTTTTTTCCCTTCCAGTAGCACCTTAAAGACCAACTAAGTTAGTTCTTGGTATGAGCTTTCGTGTGCATGCACACCTCTTCAGATACGCCTGAAGGAATATTTTCAACACATACAACAACAAGACAAAGCAGAACAAGCAACAACTTCACAACACAACACCTCTCAACCCACTGGAGAACAACAACCACCCTCCCAACAGAACACTGACCACCAACTACCACCGAAAAAGTGTTACACAAAAAGGGACTCCACATGGACCCCTCCTGATGGACGCAATACCACACTGGACTTGTACATTGACTGATTCCGCCACAGAATCCAAACAGATGTGACCAGAAAACACCATCGCTTACAACAAAATCTAAACCATGCTGAAAGGAGAGCCATAGATAATCTCAGAAACAACCCAGACATTATAATTAAAGAAGCAGACAAAGGTGGAGCTGTCGTCATCATGAACAAAACTGACTACATTCAGGAGGCTCACAGACAACTTTCCAATACCGCCTTTTACATAAAATTGGACTCAGACCCCACACAAGAATACAGAAAATAATGTTATAACTCTGTCTTGCAATCAACACAGATCAAAACGCAAGGAAGAGTCTTTAATTTCCAGTGATCTCCCTCTCTGCATCTTCAACTCTTTCCTCTCAGCAGTACCAATTGTTATTTAGGAATGAATAACCGCTGTGGCTTTTGGGGTGGCCAGGATGCTGCAGTTGGAAGGCGGGGTCAGGTAAACCATGTTTCATAAATAGAAGACTAGTTGTGATTCGTAGGATCCAAGCCAAAGCTTTCATGGGCAAAATATTTGAAAGGATGCAAGCTGACTATTCCTTTTGACATAAGGGTGTGGTTCACACACATAGGATGTGATCTTGTACATTTATCTATTAATTATTTCCATTTTTCAATCATTTCCCATAGAATCAGTCATTTCCCATGGAATATCTCAAAGCAATTGCACAAGAAGTTACAACTACAATAGGAACAATGGCAAAATTTCATATATAAAAACAATTCTAAGAGAACAAAATGAAAACACTTTCATGGGTGCAAACAATTTCAAATACAATAAACAGACAGGCTGAATAAAGATCTTCATTGAAAGCTTGTATAAAAAGAAAGGTATTATAAATAGGTGTCAAAAAGACAACAGAAAGGGGTCAAACCATCGCAAGAGGTGTTGAAATTTCAGGAGGTTGGATAGTTACAATGGAATGGTCTTGGGGTGGGGTGCACATTTTTATTCTTATTTATTTATGGTGATTACTTTGTCAAAAAATGTATTTTAAAAGAATGCAAATAAATGTATAAAATATAAATAAAAGAATGATTATTTTTTTAAAAGACAATGGAGACAATGCCTGTCTGATATGCACACTTACTTGTGAATATGCCCCATTTAATTCAGCAGGATTAATTTATGAATAGATATGCATAGTGTTGCACTATAAACCTTTTAACTTCACCACATTGAAAGGCTTGCGTATCCTTGGGATGAATCCTTTCCTCCCTCTTAATTCTAATTAATCATTATATCGGCACCAATGCTAATCCCAATTAAGGATAATCAGGGTTTCTACTTGACCAGGATCTGAGACTAGCATTAAATTGTTGCTTCAAATCCTCTTTAAATGGAAGTAGTCAAATTAATTCTAACTATTGTGGACATTCATTCCGATGTAGCATTTAACTGAGGTTACAGGAATGTTTCAGAGTGCATTATAGATATACCAGACAAATTTTTCTTTATGATGATCAAAATTGGTAGCAATTTTTCTTAACGCTACCCAAGTGGGTGGGTGGCAAACCATAACTTGGGTGTCGTGTGAACAAGCTCTCTGCTGGCACATTCCTTCTCCCTTCCTAAAGATTTGGCATCAAACCATAGTTTCTCAACACAGTCCCATTTCCCTTTTAAAAGCACATAGTTCCTTCCTCTCCTTCGTCCTCAGATGCTCCACTGTGCTGATTTGCGCTATGTCAGGCAATGTCAGGCAATGGATTTGCGCTATGTCAGTGGCCCATGAAAGATGTAACGGGTCAGCAAACCTTTTCAGCAGGGGGCCGGTCCACTGTCCCTCAGACCTTGTGGGGGACTGGATTATATTTTGAGCGGGGGGGGGGGGGGAATGAACGAATTCCTATGCCCCACAAATAACCCAGAGATGCATTTTAAATAAAAGGGCACATTCTACTCATGTCAAAACAGGCTGATTCCTGGATCATCCACGGGCCAGATTTAGAAGGGGATTTGGCCGGATCCGGCCCCTGGGCCTTAGTTTGCCTACCCATGATATACGTCAGGCTTCCTCAACCTCAGCCCTCCAGATGTTTTTGGCCTACAACTCCCATGATCCCTAGCTAGTAGGACCAGTGATCAGGGATGGTGGGAATTGTAGTCTCAAAACATCTGGAGGGCCGAGGTTGAGGAAGCCTGATGTAGATCTTCTGAGTTGCAGTTGTTCTTGATGCTACACCTGTCTGTTTCTAAAACTTAAGGGGAGCAGAGAATGTGTTTTCAGCATGGGGAACAGGCAGGGAGGACCTCTGGGGACAGGGGTAGACAGCACAACAGGTAAGATGAAAGACCCATGATGAAACCTTCTCCCTCTCCATATTTTGATCTAGGTTTGGGCGCTTTCACAGATTGCCTCTCCTTTGAAGTGGGCTTTTTGACCAGGCAATATCTTGAGCCTAGCCTGGGAGAACTTCATCACCATCCCAACTTATCACTGAATTTGAAGCATCATTTTTGTGCATGGAAACCCTGGTGTGCTTTACATGGCTTGAGATTCTTTTCTAAGTCTAATTTTTGGTTTTTTAGCTGATTTTATTGGTATAGAAAATCTTAGCTGGGATTGAACCTGTTCTGTATACCAGAGGGTGCTTTCTTCCACATCACCCCCCCCCCTCCACCTTACTGAAATGCAACCATCCTTTGGAAGGGACTAGCAGAGGCATTTTGTGATATGGCCTGGGGAATTGCCTATTCAAAGAAACAAGGCAAAAGCTGCTGGAAGACATTTGATTTAGACAACTTAGATTACTGGTATCTGACTGTCTGGCAAACTGCTCTTCTCAAAAATATCTCCCACAAGTTGAAAGTAGCTAGATGACATACGGCAAAAGACAGAATTTTTTGCAGTATTGTTTACAACTGAAGATGCCCCTGGCCATATGATATTCCCTCCTGTTTGTTGCAAGGTGTTGATTTTATGAAAGTACGTTTAGGTAGACATATGTTCTTTACCTTTATATTTCTCTTGGATGACTAGTAATTGGAAAGCAAGGAAACAAGGATGCTAATATTTCATTCCTTTATTTTCTCATCTGGTAAGTCTGTATGCAAATTTCTTAGTTTAAAGAAATACCTAAAGGTAAAGGTAAAGGTACCCCTGCCCGTACGGGCCAGTCTTGCCAGACTCTGGGGTTGGTGCGCCCATCTCACTTAAGAGGCCAGGGGCCAGCGCTGTCCGAAGACACTTCCGGGTCACGTGGCCAGCGTGACATCGCTGCTCTGGCCAGAGCCAGAGCCAGAGCCGCACACGGAAACGCCGTTTACCTTCCCGCTAGTAAGCGGTCCCTATTTATCTACTTGCACCCAGGGGTGCTTTCGAACTGCTAGGTTGGCAGGCGCTGGGACCGAACGACGGGAGCGCACCCCACCGCAGGGATTCGAACCGCCGACCTTTCGATCGGCAAGCCCTAGGCGCTGAGGCTTTTACCCACAGCGCCACCTGCGTCCCCAAAGAAATACCTACTTGCACACAAAAAATTATCAAAATAGTTTTGTCTCCTGCTGGACCTTATGTTACATATGATTTTAGTGTTCCCCCACAACCATCTCCTTTTATCTCTGTGTAAAGTTTCCCCTTTTTGCCATAATTTACAAATTTTAACAAAATGCTCCACAAATTTTAACAAAAACTCCAGATAAAATAAAAAGCAAAAGCACTGCTGGGTTAGTACGAGACATCAAGCTAACCTAAAGCAGCTCTTTCGTTCCAAGCAAATCACCTAGAAGATGCCAATTATGAAAATCTAAGAATCTATTTGTATTCTCTCCAGCTCTCAGAAAAAGAATAGCTAAACAACTAAGCTTGGTCTCTTCTTTCTGTTTCTATTTTTGAGCATGGTTCTGAATGGATTGGTCAAGGGCTGGGGATGGTACCGATTTTGCAGCAGAGCCTATAGATCTGTCTTCTTGGAAATGTTAAAATACTGGCAAGCCCGGTAATCCTCGTCTTCCTGTACGAAAGTGACACATGGCTGCACTTGGCTGTGATTTTTGGCACCACAAGCCTGCAGAGGGGCCAAGAATGCAAACTGTAATTCCCAATTCCCAGCTGTCTTTTCTGTTTGCCCAGTGCCACTAAGTATATGTAATATCCTGGCCTGCATAGATAACAGGCAACTACTCCTACCAGCCACTCCTTTAATTAGGGCTGTGTAGAGCACTGACAACATATGAAAGTTAATGAGACAGAAGGTGGCAAGGAAAGAAAGGATGTTCTGTTGTTACAGTAAGTGGATTGCAGCCCAGAAAAGCTGAGGCTTGCCCAGGCTAGCCAATCTCCTCCCATATGATGGTGGACAAGGCTATTGTATCGATTCCATAGAAGGAAGCAAATGAGGATATTTCTTACAGGTTTAATTCTGGGATTTCCTAACCTTATACCACATGTTACTCCCACAAATGCATTACATGGAAACTGTAGGCAGTACAAAGTTCCAACATCTTCTGAAATAATAGGGTTTTCTGCCATGACATTTGCCAAGAGACTCTGTTGCCAGTCTAAGAGAAAACCTTGTTGTTTTTTAGTCGTGTCCGACTCTTCGTGACCCCATGGACCAGAGCATGCCAGGCACTTCTGTCTTCCACTGCCTCCCGCAGTTTGGTCAAACTCATGCTGCTGGCTTCGAGAACACTATCCAACCATCTCGTCCTCTGTCGTCCCCTTCTCCTTGTGCCCTCCATCTTTCCCAACATCTAGAAAACCTAGTTCCCTCCCATTATAAGAATAAGACTTGAGATAGAGTGTGGTTTGGGAGAACTCCTTCTGATGGGAAAAAGCTCTCTCATTACAGGCAAAAATACTCTCAGTGTGATCTTGGTCCTAGGGTATGATCTGAAGCTACCACACTGCTGAATTTGTCTGGATACAAGATCTCTTGGGTGCAACATGTACTGATACCTTGTGTCCATGATGGAAGAAAGAGGGAATATAAAATGTAACTGTCTTACTACAAAATATCTTTATATAGAACGGGAGGGCAGGTGTTGAGATTCCTGCATTGCAGGAGGTTAGACAAGGGATCAAGTCTACAGTTCATTGGTTTAAGAAAAAGTTCACACAGTTCACACAGACACCGGCAAGCAGTCACATGAGCCACAGAATGACAAAAATGGCCACACTGAGCATTTTTGCGGGTGGTGCTGTGGTCTAACCCACTGAGCCTTGGGCTTGCTGATCTGAAGGTCGGCAGTTCGAATCCCAGCAACGGGTTGAGCTCCCGTTGCTTGGTGCCTGCTCCTGGCCACCTAGCAGTTCAAAAGCATGTCAAAGTGCAAGTAGATAAATAGGTACCACTCCAGTGGGAAGGTAAACGGTGTTTCCGTGTGCTGCTCTGGTTCGCCAGAAGCGACTTAGTCATGCTGGCCACATGACCCGGATGCTGTACGCTGGCTCCTTCGGCCAATAAAGCGAGATGAGCGCCGCAGCCCTAGAGTCGGTCACGACTGGACCTAATGGTCAGGGGTCCCTTTACCTTTACTTTAAGCAAGTGGATGAGTGTGGCAGGCAGGCAGGTGGTGCGAGAGAGCAGGCTGGTAGAGAGATCAAGCGAGAGGACAGTTGAAATAATTTTGGTGACTGTTTGGACTTTCCAGTTAATGAGGGCAATCAGTGACTGCATTGGCTGGGGTTAACTCCAAGAAGTGTAGCTGTCATTCTAAGTTGACTTTGTTTGCCCTCAGTGATATCACCACCTAGGATAGTCTAGTTAGTTACATAGTCCAATGACTTCACATTATGCTCACTTCATAGTCCCTTACTGGCTGGGATCGCAAAGTAGAAAAATGTAGCATTCAAACTAAATTCAGATTTCTTTCACTGCGGAAAGAGATTTTAATTTCCATTCCATTGAGTCTTCACTTGCTACCTTTTCAGTAGCAGAAGCAATTACCTTGATAACTGTAGAATGCAATTAAAAATAATATTGGTTTGTACGTTTTAAGACAATAAAGTTTTAATTTCTTTTAATGCTTATGAATGATTAAAATCTATGATTGACAATAGGCTGATTAAGTGGTTATAGAGGAAGTGTAATAAAGGCAGAGATAATCCATGCTTTCTGTCAACCCTTTCGGCAAACAGAGCATTGTTTCCTAGCCACAAAAGTTTATTACATATGGATAGAAGAACGCTGAGAAGAGCTGGATGTGCTCCTGGAAAGTTAAGGGGAAACAAATCAGTGGATCATTCCCGTGTTCTTTTCTGTCTAAGAAATCCAGCTATCTATGCAGAGCTAAAATCTCTTTGGACAGGATAAGACAAATACTGTACTTGCACAGTACGAAACATGCAAGGTGAGGAAGTTATTAATGGAAGCAAAGATGATCCATCTCACAAACTACTGAAGCTCTTGCACAAATGCACAGGCATGTAAGTACTGCAGTACCTTATCTCTGCTGTTCAGCATGAATCCTGTAACTCTAACGCCAACTACAGCTATCGTACAAATTATTCATCAGTCAAGAGACGGCAGAAGCTGAAGAAATAACCACATGGTCCACAACATCCCACCCACTGGGACTCTTAAACATGCTAATTATTAGGAGGAATGATTGCTTTTTTATTTAGATTAAATAAAGGCAGCTATTTCTAAGTAGTGAAAAGTCAAGACAGACACAGAATGATTCATGGCCAGCTAATGACACTAAAGATTTGATCAATAATAAAATTTGTGGAGCATGTTAATTTAATGTTTAGTGCAAACTTTAGTTATCAAGATTTATAGCATTCTTTAGCAAAGCTGGCAAACAAATACCAGATGCTAAAAACTTCTTCATTAAATGCTGTTGGGTTAAATCGTCTCTTGGAATTATTTGTGAGCTTACATTTGAAAAACAGTGGGTTTGAAAGGACCAGATGAAAAGACTTATTGCCTCATATTATAAAAGGGAGGGAAATTGCTGCAACCAGGGGGAAAAGAAACTAAAAAGAAAAGGTGATAAAACCTGGTAAACAGAGATGATAATGATAAATGATAGTTTAAAAATATAGCCTGTGCCTCGCTTTGAAATGTTAATTCAGATGTGATGCCATTCATTAAACGTAAGGCCTCTGGATTTTTGTCTGACTCCAAAAGCATGTCATTTTCAAGGTACTCCAGTGCCACTTTGCAGCATACCTTTTCTTGTGATATTACTGTTGGGCGGGAATGCAAACATTAAACAGAAAAGGAACTATAAGCAATGCTATTTTTCTACAAAAAGAGGTGCTGGAACTCACCATGAACACCTCCCTTGTTCTCTTATAATGGCAATGGCACCCACCTGAAAGGTACTGGAACTGAGTTCTGGTAAGTACCAGCTGAACAAAAGCCCGGGCTATAAAATCCAGCTACAACACAATCTTTTGAATAAAATAAGATGTGCACAGACTACACACTTCAGTGCTTGGATAACAGAGGGCTTGAGGGCTCTGACTCATTCAGCCATCACAGGAAGAAATAGGAACTGGTTACAAGTTGGGGGGATAAGGGATAGGACTTGATGGCATCTTTATGGCACCCCAGCTGTAATAATGCTGGCCTCAAGTGATAGCCAAAGCTCTCAGCAGGTTCAACATGTGTTTACCCTACCATCAAAGGAAAAGCACAATCAGGTTCTGCATACCAAACCCAAGGTTGATGTTTATGAGCCTGGAGACCCCTCATAGATGGCCCCAGAGTCTGATTCTTTCAAGGAACCAAGCACTTTCTGATCTATGTTACTGTTTAGTCATTTAGCCATGTCTGACTCTTTGTGACCCCATGGACCAGAGCACTCCACGCACTCCTGTCTCCCACTGCCTCCTGCAGTTTGCTCAAACTCATGTTGGTAGCTTCGAGAACACTGTTCAGCCATATCATCCTCCATTGTCCCCTTCTCCTTGTGCCCTCCATCTTTCCCAACATCAGGGTCTTTTCCAGGGAGTCTTCTCTTCTCATGAGGTGGCCAAAGTATGGGAGCCTCAGCTTCAGGATCTGTCCTTCCAGTGAGCACTCAGGGCTGATTTCCTTAAGAATGGATAGGTTTGATCTTCGTGCAGTCCATGGGACTCTCAAGAGTCTCCTCCAGCACCAGAATTCAAAAGCATCCATTCTTCGGCGATCAGCCTTCTTTATAGTCCAGCTTTTACTTCCATACATCACTACTGGGAAAACCATAGCTTTAACTATAAGGACCTTTGTCGGCAAGGTGATGTCTCTACTTTTTAAGATGCTGTCTAGGTTTGTCATCACTTTTCTCCCAAGAAGCAGGCGTCTTTTAATTTTGTGACTGCTGTCACCATCTGCAGTGATCGTGGAACCCAAGAAAGTAAAATCTCTCACTGCCTCCATTTCTTCCCCTTCTATTTGCCAGGAAGTGATGGGACCAGTGGCCATGATCTTTTTTTGATGTTGAGCTTCAGACCATATTTTGCATTCTTCTCTTTCACCCTCGTTAAGAGGTTCTTTAATTCCTCCTCACTTTCTGCCATCCCATCAAAGTTGTGTCATCTGCATATCTGAAGTTGTTGATATTTTTCCGGCTATCTTAATTCCAGTTTGGGATTCATCCAGTCCAGCCTTTCACATGATGAATTCTGCATATAAGTTAAATAAGCAGGGAGGCAATATACAGCCTCGTCATACTCCTTTCCCAATTTTGAACCAATCAGTTATTCCATATCCAGTTCTAACTGTAGCTTCTTGTCCCACATAGAGATTTCTCAGGAGACAGTTGAGGAGATCAGGCACTTCCATTTCTTTAAGAATTTGCCATAGTTTGCTGTGGTCTACACAGTCAGAGGCTTTTGCATAGTCAATGAAGCAGAAGTAGATGTTTTTCTGTACTATGATGCCTGCCAATTGGTCCATGCAGCATGTCATGAGCAGAGCAACTGAGAAACGAACCAGCACTTCCCACCAGAAAAGCTCCTCAGGCACCGAAGAGAAGGAACCTAGACTTACAAGGCCTCAGTTATGTTCCAACTTTCATGGGAGAAAATTGTGCACACAGATTAATCAAAAATGCCAAAACTCACTGCCCATTTCATGTATTTCTGTTTGCCAACAGGTATGCATTTTATGTATACCTGTTGACAAACAAACAAACAAATATCATGGCAAAAGCAGAAATGCTTGCCCACAGCTGTGTTTATTAAGACCTCTCCAAATTATGTTTCACTCTTTTCACTGTACTGTGTTTAGACTGTACCTCTTCAGAATGATTGAATGTCTTTCCATGCAAAACAAATACAGCTAAACAGAAATCTAACATACCAGAGAGAAAGCTAGGCTGCCATATCACCCTGCTTCTCCACTAATGTCTTTAGAATAGAAGCCTTGTTTCACATCAGCTGTCTCTATGCTAATACACAGAGTATGGGAAACAAGCAAGACAAATTTGAGCTATTAAAACAGGTTGGAAAATATAACCTAATAGGCATTACTGAAACCCGGTGGGATGAAACTCATGACTAGAATGTAGAAATTCAGGGGTATAACTTGTTCAAAAGGAATAGGCCAAACAGACAGGGAGGAGGAATAATATTAACATATAATATTAGGACGTATAGTGTGTGTGTGTGTGTGTGTGTGTGTGTGTGTACTGTATATGAATATGTATGTATGTATATGTATATGTATGTTTGTGTGTATGTAACATGCATGTTTGTATATATGTAACATGCATGACTTGAAGACAACTGTAAGCATTTTTCAATTTCTCTGTTCTTTTATTTTAAACTAGAGACAAATAATGAAATTTATGAGGTATAAAAACAATGATTTATTCAAAATTTGACCTTTGTTTGATTTACCAGTTATTTGTTCCATTGGAGAGGAAAAAGGGCTGCTTAAGTCTTCCCAGAAGATCATGGGCTTGTAATGCTGGTATGACCTGTTTTGCATTGTATTTGACATATGTACTCATAGTGATTTTCATTGTGGTTTTCATTTTACATGTTTCTGCAATTCATTTTTTTCTTTCAGTATTTGCTTTGTCTAAGAGGGCTGAAAAGTTCTCTTAGTTTGTTTTGTAGATAGAAAAGTTTACCATGTAAGTGCAAGTTTCTCCCCAAAGCCCAGCACCCATCATCAGTTCAAGACAACTAAATCTTCATTATTGCCACAGTCATGAAGAGTGAAGGTGCTTTATCTAGAATCCCTGCCTAGAATGTATTATGCCTCCTACTCTCACCAGCTTGATGCCTTGCTCTGGATACTCCAGCTGGATGAGTATGTAAGGGAAAACAATTATCTGATTTTAAACAAGGCACACTTTAAGCATGAAAAATAAATTGATGTTAGTACAGTCATACCTTGGGTTACATACGCTTTGGGTTGCGCATTTTCGGGTTATGCACCACGCCGAACCCGGAAGTACCGGAACAGGTCACTTCCGAGTTTCGCTTCTCGTGCATGTGCAGAAACACTAAATTGTGCTTTGTGCATGTGCAGAAGCGCCGAATCACAACCCATGTGTGTGCAGATGCGGCGCTGTGGGTTGCGAATGCTGCGGGTTGTGAATGTGCTTCCTGAACAGATCACGTTCGCAACCTGAGCGTCCACTGTAGTGGTGTTGTGAGAGAAGGGAATGGTTGATGGGGTGGAGGCCTACTACCAAGTTTAATGGAATGGTAACAACTAAGAGGCCTCTCCTAACTTCAGAACTTTTGGTCTTTTAGATCTCATGACCAAGAGGAAAGATGACCTGCTATTTTCTCTATGCCTGCCTGCTTCTGATCTGCCGTCAGTTTACTGACATTCAGTACATCCAGAATGCGGCAGCTAGACTGGTGACTGGGAGTGGCCGCTGAGACCATATAACACCGGTCTTGAAAGACCTACATTGGCTCCCAGTACGTTTCTGAGCACAATTCAAAGTGTTGGTGCTGACCTTTAAAGCCCTAAACGGTCTCAGCCCAGTATACCTGAAGGAGCATCTCTACCCTCATCGTTCTGCCCAGACGCTGAGGTCCAGCGCCGAGGGCCTTCTGGCGGTTCCCTCATTGTGAGAAGCAAAGCTACAGGGAACCAGGCAGAGGGCCTTCTCGGTAGAGGCGCCCGCCCTGTGGAACGCCCTTCCAGCAGATGTCAAAGCGATAAACAACTACCTGACATTCAGAAGACATCTTAAGGCAGCCCTGTTCAGGGAAGTTTTTAACGTGTGATATTTTACTGTATTTTTGGTTTCTATGGAAGCCGCCCAGAGTGACTGGGGAGGCCCAGCCAGATGGGCGGGGTATAAATAATAAATTATTATTATTATTATTATTATTATTATTATTATTATTATCCCATGTGTGTCACCAAGAGATACACAGCCTCTGTAAAGGCGTGTTTCAGAAGGCAGTCCTCTGTTTGAAGGTCTTTCAAAGGACTAGTCCTCTGTTTGAAAGAATCCTATACTTTAAGGGCTGTCCAGTTCAAGTCTGGTTTACAGATAAAGGGCCATAAAAAGAGAAAGCAGGGGCCATGAAGTTGCCTGACAACAGTTAGGATCTGGGTCTTCCCCACTATAGTGAGATGTATTCCTATTTAAATTAATTATTTCTACATTTAAATAAAATTTGGAGATGCATAAATGGACACCATGCACCCTGCTTTGTCGGTCTGTTGTTTAAAGATTTTATTCGCCCTTCCTTTGCGACACCCTCACCAATTGTAACTTTGAGCTTAGCCTGACTGAGTTGGACTGTATTGCAAGCTGTCCCTATTTTCATGGGCTCGTCAGTGCTTTTCCTTTGTTGTTACCCCTAAAAACAGGGTGACCTAACTGAAACCAGCTCCCAAAAGCCCAGGACTAGAAGTCAGAGAAACCAACAAACTCATATTCAGATTAATTTCAAATTAAACCTCTGAATCACAACAACAACTTACCTGTTTTACTTCTACCTGGGCTTAAAAGCCATATATTTTAATTAGAAGACTGGTGCTAGGTGAGCAGCTATTTTGACCCAGCATTTAGCTGATAAATAACGTTCAGACACTGATCTTGAACAAAGGAGGCTCTGCAGTTTTAATATGGCTACCACACGAGTACAGACCTGCAGTACTTCAGATAAATTGTCCAGAGCGTCATTGCCAAATTTTGTCTAGGAAATTGTGCTCAATTATTGTGTCTCAGCAAGTGGAGCAGCTGGAGGAAGGGAGGCATGCATAACTGCAATTTTGGCAAAATTCAATTAATTTGTCTTATATGGATAGACCTGGTCCTTTACATGGCAAGTGTGCAAGAAATGAAAGCTTAGCAAACTGGTCAATTGAGCCAGACTTTTTGAGCTGATACATATGTTCCCAATGAACTTCAGCTTCCTCCATACAATGAAACCTCAACAATGTGTAATAGCAATCTAAGCATAAAGGCTAAGCTACAATAGAGACTAGAACTCAGAAAACATAATAGGCTTTTTTAGAAAAAAAAATGAATCGACTCAGAAAATGTATTGTAAGGCAACTTAAATATCCTTCCATTGTACCCTTGGGAAAACAAGAGAATGGAAACTGGCAATCTAGTTCTTCTCAACTATCATCACTGAGGAAGAACTTACAAGGTAGTTCTCCTGAAGCATGAGGGAAGAAATGCTGCCTAACTTGCAACTCAGCGGAGAGATGTCTCTATTATTGCTGCAGTGCCAAGATCCAGTTGCCTCCTTTGAGCTACAAAACACCAGAGGTAGTCCCAGATGTTTTGGGACTACAACTCCCATCATCCCTAGCTAACAGGATCAGTGGTCAGGGATGATGGGAACTGTAGTCTCAAAACTACTGCAGCCTAGGACCATCGTACCTATGGGACTGCCTCTCCTGGGATGCCCCGTGGAGAACCTTAAGGTCCATAAATAGCAACACCCTAGAGGTCCCGGGCCCTAAGGAAGTCAGAATAGCCTGAACCAGAGCCAGGGCCTTTTCAACACTGGCTCCAGCCTGGTAGAACACTATGCCTCATGAGACCAGGGCCCTGCGGGATCTGATTTCTTTCCACAGGGCCTGTAAGACAGAGTTGTTCCATCTGGCCTTTGGCTTGGAATCAGCCTGATCCCCTCTTTCCTTTTCCTTCTGTGATGGAACCCCTATTTGGGACTTCCCTGGCTTTTTTTCTGGCCCACGTAGGACCAGTCTGGACAATTGGCCTTGGTGAAGTTTTGACGTTTTCTTCCCCAAAACAGTTTTTGATCTGGGCTTTCCCTGAAATGAGGTTGCATTTTAAGATGTACTTTAATCTTGTTTTTAAGTTGTATTTTAATCAATTGTTTTTATACCTGATGCTAGCCACCCTGAGCCCGGTCTTGGCCAGGGAGGGCGGGGTAAAAACAAAACAAAACAAAACACAAAAACATCTGGAGGGCCGAGTTTGCCTATGCCTGAACTAGCTACATGGATAGCATTGTCTGACCATCTCTTTCATCTCTGCAGTGAAGCTGCTTGAGGACCACAGCAAATAACACCCCTCTCACACACATCCCTACACTGTGCCTTTTCAGATCCAGAGCCCCAGATTGAGTCACAAAACATCTCCATTACCATCTCTAGGCTGCAGCCCAGTCGAGGTTAGAATTGGACAGGTAACTGAAAGACCATGAGCCAAGTATTTTGGTGATTGTACCTTTCCTGTCTAAGAAGAGTGCCACTTCAGCAAGACGAGTGCAAATCCAGTAAACTCAGCAAGAAAGGCTTTATTGTAGGGAAGTCTAATGCATATTCGCCTAAGGGTGAATATGCATTAGCCTTAGAGAGAGAAAAAGCTCCTATTGATTTAAGCTTCCTTACATGCTATGGTGTCAATGGAAATAGGAGGGGTAGCACACCAACCATTAGACTTTTTTAAAAGCTGATGTGCTTCCAAGTGACATATTTAGCACTGCATGTAGCCTTAGGAGAGACGAAAAGAGCTATTAAACAGTATCTGTATATCTATCATATTATTATTCCATAAGTTTTATACCAGAGTGCTACTGTTTGGTTGCTTTCTGTACTTTAAATTTACATTTCCATAATTCAATAAGCAGTTTATTGTGCCAAAAATTCTTTCATGCAACGTTATTAATCAATGTGTTTTACTATATTACTTTCTTTTATGATCCTATCACAGCATGTAGAGTACTTAATCAATGAGAGAATAGACAAAATGTGTAAACTTTTGCTGACCTGTGCTTGTGTCTGACAATAGCATTAATAATTCACAGTGAATTACAGGATATGCGTCTATTAATACTTTCAACTCTACGGGAGATAACTGGTTTGATTCGCCTACAAACAACACCATTAATTTGAATATAAGACTTATACAGGAAATGGGGTAACATATAA
The DNA here is from genome assembly GCF_964106915.1 of Podarcis gaigeae. Taxonomy (NCBI): domain Eukaryota; kingdom Metazoa; phylum Chordata; class Lepidosauria; order Squamata; family Lacertidae; genus Podarcis; species Podarcis gaigeae. Next base: position 10,099,804 of record NC_139687.1, on the reverse strand, counting down.
GCTGTACGGCAAAACCATTAAAACCTCTCTTAATTATAAATACAATGGGGAAGACAGATCGAAATAATTTGCATATAAAGAAATGGTGCAATATTTTTACAAGCTCTAAATAACTAAAAAGAGCATCAACATACGTAATTTTAGGATTTTGCCTGTTTAACCCCATTATACAGTTGTAGTTATGTGAGCACCCACTCCAAAATCATCATCTTTGTCTTGACATTTGACAGTATGTCAAGAGTGAAATGAACAAACACAGACAAGAAAGTGCTATGAGGTATAAATAAACAAATATATAGTGTGTCTAACTAAAATAGAAGAACAAAACAAACATCATGTTACTGCTACTTCAATTGCCATGAATGTTATGCTGAGAACATTGGTTTCTTAAATGGTGTTGTGTCCCAGTACGTTTCCAAGCAAAATTCAAAGTGCTGGTGCTGACCTTTAAAGCCCTAAACAGCCTTGGCTCAGTATACCTGAAGGAGCGTCTCCACCCCCATCGTTCAGCCCAGACACTGAGGTCCAGCTCTGAGGGCCTTCTGGCGGTTCCCTCACTGAAGAAGAAGAAGAAGAAGAGTTTGGATTTGATATCCCACTTTATCACTACCCGAAGGAGTCTCAAAGCGGCTAATATTCTCCTTTCCCTTCCTCCCCCACAACAAACACTCTGTGAGGTGAGTGGGGCTGAGAGACTTCAAAGAAGTGTGACTAGCCCAAGGTCACCCAGCAGCTGCATGTGGAGGAGCGGAGATGCGAACCCGGTTCCCCAGATTATGAGTCCACCACTCCTAACCACCACGCCACACTGGCTCTCACTGAGAAAAGTGAGGTTACAGGGAACCAGGCATAGGGCCTTCTTGGTAGTGGCACCTGCCCCGTGGAATGCCTTCCCATCAGATGTCAAGGAAATAAACAACTATATGACATTTAGAAGACATGTGAAGGCAGCCCTGTTTAGGGAAGTTTTGACGACTGATGTTTTGATGTATTTTTAATCTTTTGTTGGAAGCCGTCCAGAGTGGCTGGGGAAACCCAGCCATATGGGAGTGGTATAAATTATTATTATTATTATTATTATTATTATTATTATTATTATTATTATTGAATGCCCTGTTCTGGTTTGCTTATTGTTTGCAGGCCACTGATTTATCTAATCTTCCAGACACCATGTGGAAGACTGTTCAAAAGTCTTCTGGATTTAAATTAATTTCTTGTTTCATATGCATTGCACATGCATAACAATACAATTTAAGGCCAGATTGAGAGCTGGACCACAAAGAAGGCTGATTGCCGAAGAATTGATGCTTTTAAATTATGGTGCTGGAGGAGACTCTTGAGAGTCCCATGGACTGCAAGAAGATCAAACCTATCCATTCTGAAGGAAATCAGCCCTGACTGCTCATTGGAAGGACAGATCGTGAAGCTGAGGCGCCAATACTTTGGCCACCTCATGAGAAGAGAAGACTCCCTGGAAAAGACCCTGATGTTGGGAAAGATGGAGGGCACAAGGAGAAGGGGACAACAAAGGATGAGATGGTTGGATAGTGTTCTCGAAGCTACCAGCATGAGTTTGACCAAACTGTGGGAGGCAGTGGAAGACAGGAGTGCCTGGCATGCTCTGGTCCATGGGGTCACAAAGAGTCGGACCCGACTAAACGACTAAACAACAACAATAACAACACGTGGCTGGTGGTGACCAGTGATGGGAGGAGTCTGTAATGCAGCTAATCCATAACAGCAAGCAGTATTCTCACACTGCAGCCAATGAGAGGCTCCCTTACAAGTAGCTTCTCACTGTCAGAAAGCAGTACAGAATTGTAGTGCCTTGACTAATAAAACATGTCTCAAGCCTCAGCGCTTCACACGCACTTGGGTCAAAGTCTGAGCAACCTCCACATGACTTCTCAGATTACTGTTTCAGAAGTGCCCTGCACAAGACAGCAATGCCTGCCTGCCTACCTACAAAGCAACAGCTGCTCTGGGGTGCAACTTGAGTTGAATATTCATGTAGCACCCATTTCAACTCTGCAAACGGGTTTCATTTTCCACACTAAGAACAAAGAACATAAGTAGGCCACCTGGGTCAGGTCAAAGGTTCATCGCATTTACCTTTCCACACCAGATGCCTCTGAAAATCCCACAAACAGAAAGTACAAGTGACAATTGTTTTTTTCCTTCAGGTTGTTCCCCAGCAAAGCGCGTTCTCCCTAAAATGAGAGCACAGGTTGCGGTGGGGGCTACCAGGCCAGCCTTCTGTTGCCAGGCAGGTTAATGGTTATTGCCTGGCACAACTATTGGCTGACCGGGTTGCTGGGGCAAATTGCATGTAACAAATTGTGTGGGTGGGACCATAGGCTTTAAATATTGGGGCTCACTGCTTCTGTTTTCTCTTTTGCAGTGAGCATCGGTTCACCCGCCCACCCTGTTTTCCGGTTGACCTTGCTTTTCCTGTCATGGGGTCGTCTGCCTTGGGGCCGGGGCCTAGTAGGAGTTTGCCATTTGGCTGATTGGCTGGTGCCATCTGGTTTTTGCCTACTACTTAGCAATTCATCACAACTTGTAAGGTTGCGGTTAGGCATTGGTTATAAAAATTGGTGGTGGAGGGGTCAGGATAGGCTGTGCCTGTCCCTCCAATGGTGCTGGAAGGGAATTCTGTTAAAGGAATCCTGGGGCTTGCCACGATTTCGTCCAATCCCTGAAATGGGACCAGGGCCGGCAAGCCTTGGGGAGCTGGTTGGGTGAGCAGTGAAGGACTGTCACTCAGCTCAACTGATCCCGAACAATTGTTTTCCCTTCACTGGTGTCTGATGGATAGTCAGTTCTGTCCCAGGCAGGGGGACAGATAGTCATAACCAATGCCTAAGCAACCACTCACAGATTTTGTATTTTAATAAAGTTGTGGCCAAAATAGTGCCAAAAACCTTAAATTAAAATTATGTGTGATTTGTGAATTATTTGAGGGGGGTGGCTTGGGGACCTCCACACGCAACAGATAATACTGCTTCTAAACATGGACACTCCATGTATGCTTTGTGTCCAGTGATATATTTAATCTTAATGAATTCCTCTAATTGTATTAGATATCCACCTAAGGTTACCATGCTCTGTAGCAGTGAATGTTGAACATTCATGATGGGTCTCTCCTGAAGCTACTCACAATCAATTCTGTTAAATAACGTTAACCCAGCTGAGGCATTATGCCTGAATAGGAAATTTTATTCTGTGTTGAAGGCACAGGACCTCTCAGTTCCTATCCCACCATCTTAATTGGTGAAGATCTAGAAGAGGCCATCTAAACACATTTGCAGAAAAATGAGTAGAACCTTCTATGTGTTTGGGAACCTTAATAAAGCAAGCTGTCCACTCTTGGGAAGTCTTCTACTCATATTGAAAGTAAAGCAAGTAGACTCCCCCTTCAGATCGTCCCATGAGAAAGTATGCCCAGATGATGAGGATGGGGACAGTCTGAATGGTTTTCCTGTACACCCTACAAGAGCTGATATTTCCTATCTTTTTTGAAATCATTTTTATTAGTTTTACAAATACAAAATACAAATAAGCAAAGGGTAATAAAGAATAATATACAGACGTACCTCAGTTTGCGAACTTAATCCGTTCCAGAAGTCCGTTCTTAAACCAAAACCGTTCTTAAAAAGAGGTGCGCTTTCTCTAATGAGGCCTCCCGCTGCCGGTGCCCTTCCACTGTTCGGATTCCGTTCTTAGGCTGAGGTAAAGTTCACAAACTGGGACACTGCTTTCGGTTTTGTGGAATTCGTAAACCAAATAGTTCGTAAACAGGGCTGTTCTTAAACCGAGGTACGACTGTATATATCTATATAAAGAGATTCTCGGAATCTCAGGACTTCCCCCCATCCGCTCCATGGGGTCTCATTTTAAACATCTACTACTGCATATTCATCCATACTCCAATGTTTATATCAAACCATATTATCCATAATAATTTTTACACTACAAGTAAAATTAAAATTCTGCTTTTGTTTCCGTCAGCTTGCAGTGGTCTCCGAAATAACTTAAATTTTCCCATTCTTTTATAAAGCTTTTGTCCTCTTGGTTTCTGAGTTTTCTAGTCAGTTTTGCCATCTTGGCCTGGTCCATCAGCTTGGTTTGCCATTCTTCTCTGGTAGAGACTTTCTCTTCTTTCCATCTCTGGGCCAGTAGTATCTGAGCGACTGTTGTTCCACACATAAAGAGTCTTTTCTCCTCCTTTGGTATGTCGGCACCTATCATTCCTAATAAAAAAATAACTTCTGGTTTCTTAACAAAAGTTATATTCAGCATTTTCTTCATTTCATATCATCTACCAGAAAGCTTTTATTACCTTACAGGTCCACCACATATGATAAACGGTACCCTTTCCCCCCTTTACATTTCCAGCAAATTTTAGTACTTGTCCTATACATTTTTGCTAACTTAGTAGGAGTCAAATACCACCGGTACATCGTTTTCATGTAATTTTCTTTCAATGTACAACATGCCGTAAAATTCAAATCTGATTTCCATAACCTGATATTTCCTGTGCAGGCCTTTTGAGTATTAGAATTTTGAGAGGGAGTCTCACCTCTCTTTTTATGTTTCCTCTTACATTTCTAATTTTAATATTAACTTGTGCCATGTATTTCCATTGGACAGTTTTCTTCTTCTTCCCTGAACTAAAAAGCTCCCAAATAGTTCAGCTTTCTCCAGCAGTGTATATGATCCAACCCCTTCTCTTAGTTTCATAATGGTGTTGCTGTAGACCAGCCAAGCCAATGCTACAGCAAATCTGTGGACATCCTTCTGCATCATAGTCCTGCATTTCTATATAGCAGAATAGACACTCCAGATAGATCTCTAAATAACCCATCCATAATTGGCCAGGATTCTGTTAAGTCATTGTTTCTTTGATTTTTTTAGAAGGCAAGAATTGACTATGGATTATTCCTCAAGTAAAATGAGAGCTGGGACGCGGGTGGCGCTGTGGGTAAAACCTCAGTGCCTAGGACTTGCCGATCGTATGGTTGGCAGTTCGAATCCCCGCAGCGGCGTGAGCTCCCGTTGCTCGGTCCCAGCTCCTGCCCACCTAGCAGTTCGAAAGCACCCCTAAGTGCAAGTAGACAAATAGGTACCGCTTTATAGCGGGAAGGTAAACGGCATTTCTGTGGGCTGCGCTGGTGCTGGCTCGCCAGAGCAGCTTTGTCACACTGGCCACGTGACCCGGAAGTGTCTTCGGACAGCGCTGGCTCCCGGCCTCTTAAGTGAGATGAGCGCAGAACCCTAGAGTCGGACACGACTGGCCCATAAGGGCAGGGGTACCTTTACCTTTACCTTTACCTAAAATGAGAGCTGGTTTGAAATGTAACATTTATACTCACATTAATTTATTTTTTAAAGTGCTCCCAGAAATCTTTGGTTATGTAATATGTGGAGAATTTATCCTCTTAAAGTATTAACAAGTTTTCTGGCTAGTCTTAACAGGGTCTTTTTCTCATGGACAGTTTCAGTGGATGGGCATTTATGTGATAGCTTTAAAAGGTAAGGCAAATGGCCCTGATTTCACAAAAAAGAAAGAGAGAAGTATCCCAATTTGTTATCATTTTTGGATGATATATCTGAACAGTTCCTAGCTTGGAGGAAGATCGCTGTCTCCCATTCCATTGTTACAGAAGCTCTTATTTATTCTCATTGACTATTTTTCCTCCATTGCACTGTATCTCTTCAGAGCTATAATTAGCAATATGTATCAGAGAACAGTGATGACACACATTTCTAGGCTAAAATTACCTTGCATTGTGTCAAAGTAGTAATCAGCAGGTAGTGATTATCTTCATACACAATCATGTGCAAGGTATCTTATTTTATATCTTTTCTTCTTCATTCAGCTCATATAAATGTTAGGGATTTTCCTGTAGATATTTGTTAACATTTGTTTTTATTTAAAATTAATCAGTTTTATCATATCTTTGTTCCACTTTCAGCAATAGTTCAGATTCCTCGATAGTATTAACAGGTATTTGATGACAAACCACTGAGTAATATTGAAGGTAACATGCAAAGGATAAAAGAATCCATTTCTATGGCAGAAAGAACGAAAGAAAGAAAGAAAGAAAGAAAGAAAGAAAGAAAGAGGGCAAAATGTAAAAATGTAAGAAGCAAAATGTGCAAACTATCATTGGTTGTTACCATTTCAGTACAGTGGTACCTCAGGTTAAGTACTTAATTCGTTCCAGAGGTCCGTACTTAACCTGAAACTGTTCTTAACCTGAAGCACCACTTTAGCTAATGGGGCCTCCTGCGGCTGCCGCGCTGCCGGATCACTATTTCTGTTCTCATCCAGAAGCAAAGTTCTTAACCTGAAGCACTATTTCTGGGTTAGCGGAGTCTGTAACCTGAAGCGTGTGTAACCTGAAGCGTATGTAACCTGAGGTACCACTGTATTTAGGAGGAATTACTGAAATTTCACAATGAAATTTCAGTGTTGGTCATTACTAAAATACAGACAGAATTACCAAATTTCTAGCTACTCCCAGTTCCTGCACCTTGAATAACAGCTTGATCTACAGCAGGGTTGGGTAACTTGTGGCCTTCCAGATGTCATTGAACTACAACATCCTTCATCCCTCATGCCTAGTCACTTCTTGACGCTTATGGGATTTGGTGTCCAATAACACCCTTAGGTCTACAGGTTCTCAATCCCTGAACTATTGGTCAGTAGCATGCAGAGGTGAATGACATCAGGAGGTCAGAGGAGCTGGGGCTGGAGATGCATGAGGACGAGGAGGAGCCAGCCAGTTGTTGGGGGGGTCTGGCCCACTCCCCAAAATATTGGGGGGTGGCTTGACCCCTACTAGGCTGCAGCATTGCTCAGCCAAAGGGCACTGTATCTTACAAAAAAGAATCTTATGAATCATTACTGATGTGTTCCTTGTATTATGCCAATTCTATAATCATGCACCTTATACAACTGTGTCAAGTCTGTGCAACTAGTATCATGGAATTCTACTCAGTATTGATCCAGAGTAGATTGCACTGAGCCTTGGGCTTGCCAATTAAAAGGTCAGTGGTTCGAATCCCCGCGATGGGGTGAGCTCCCGTTGCTCAGTCCCAGCTCCTGCCAACCTATCAGTTTGAAAGCATGCCCAAAAGTGCAAATAGATTAATAGGTACTGCTCCGGCAGGAAGGTAAATGGCATTTCCGTGCACTACTCTGGTGTTGGTGTTCCATTGTGCCAGAAGCAGCTTAGTCATGCTGGCCACATGATCCGGAAAAACTGTCTGCGGAGCGGACAAACGTTGGCTCCCTTGGCCAGTAAAGTGAGATGAGCGCTGTAACCCCAGAGTCGTTCGTGACTGGACTTAACTGTCAAGGGGTCCCTTTACCTTTAGATTCCATTGTATAGTTAGCAGAGTAAAAACTTAAACACATTGCAGGATTCCCCCCAAAAACCCAGACCAGAGGCAATTGTATTTCATTCAGCAGAGCTTTACAGCTATTGAAGGCAAATGAGCATAATGGTCACAAATCCAATACATTCGGGATTGGCACTGTCCATAACAAATCCAGTTGCAGCGGACGTAACTTAAACTTACAATAACTTATAAGAAGACTAAACTTAACACTAAGCATCCTATGTACAGAACACAACAGAAGGAAAAGAGATAGGAAGAAAAAGTGAAACTCAGGCTCCTTCTGGCCTTTCTTTTATAGTCAGCATGACCTTGAAAGAAGAGATAAGAGAACCAGTTTAAACCAGCTGTACTCAGTTTCTCTGAAGATATAACCCAAACATCACGAACCTTCTGCTTGTTTCTTTCACACAGAGAAGCTTCCAGAACCCTTTTGACTTAATTAGAATAGGAAAGATTTCTACACAATACTTTCTGCACTAAGAAATGCAAACTGTCAAAGAAGGATAGAACTTTCTTTATGTATGCTACAACAGCAGCAAAAATACTTATTGCAAAGTACTGGAAGACACAAGATTTACCCACTCTGGAAGAATGGCAGATGAAGGTGATGGACTATATGGGATTGGCAGAAATGACCGGCAGAATCCGAGACCAGGGAGAAGAGTCGGTGGAAGAAGAATGGAAGAAATTTAAAGACTACCTACAGAAATATTGTAAAATTAATGAATGTTAGAATGATGTTGGATAGAAATTAAGTGGTTTCCAGCTGTAATGCTTTAAGGGAATATGAGAAACAGGCTTAGAAACAGGTTGAAACTTAATGGCAAGGATTTGCTGAACTAACAATTTGAATTGGAATACAAAAAAGGGAGGTATGAGGAGGTCCGGGAAACATGTTAAAGGAAAATGAGAAATGGAAAATCTGCATGTTTCTTTTTTAAAAAATTATTTTTACTTTTGTATTTTTGTTACTTTTTATTCTTTATTTTCTTTTTACCTTTATTGTATTATTATTAAAAACCTTAATAAATATTCTATAAAAAAAGAAAAGAAATGCAAACTGTCAACTAGAACCCAGATTCATTAAACCTGATGCACTAGTGGAAGTCAATGCAAGAACTCCTGCTAGTGCAACAGGGTCTCCTTCCTCCTCTCCCTCCGAACCCCTGCCTCTTCTCCACATTTGCTCTTGAGGATCAGAGAACCCCCAGAATAGTGCACAAGGGGAGGAGAGGGGGATAATTTCATCAGCAGAAATGCTTGCACTGACGGAACAATCAGCAGAGAATGATACTGAATTCTTCCCATTGTGCTTTCCGAGATTCATTCAGGGAGGTTTCTCCAATTTGGAAGTCAATCAGGGAACTATTTGACATCAATGCTTAGATGTACTTATGCCCACAAATGTATCAAAATAAAATTTTGTTTAGGGAAGCTTTTAATGTTTAATAGGTTATTGTATTTTAGTGTTCTGTTGGAAGCCGCCCAGAGTGGCTGGGGAAACCCAGCCAGATGGGCGGGTATAAATAATATATTATTATTATTATTATTATTATTATTATTATTATTATTATTATTAGCACTCTCTTTCTCTAGAACTGACAATTACTAATCACATATTTTCTTTCCCAAAGTTTCTCAAAGATGTAGCAATGAAGGGAAGTCTAAAATTTTACTTTCGTATGGTGCGTTTCAGCCACAAACACTGTGCCTGTATTTTCAGAGAGTTTAACCCTACAAAAATATAACTTGAACACCTGTGGAATTTAATAAGAAACAATTACATTTACATATGATTTAGTTTAAGCATCTACATTTTGGATAAATACACTACTGAGTACTGTACATTTTGGCCAGATGGCTGTCATTCAAAGTTCTGCACAACTTTAATAAATAAATAAATTATTGATTAAATAAGAATTAATACAGTCTGCGCAAGACAAATAATAATAAACAAAGCACTGGATTTATAGTCTCATTGTGACTTTTCAAGTGAATGCAGCCTACCAACCATTTTCTTGGGTTTACTTTCTTAAACTGTCTTGCCAGGTGAATGACAGCCCCTCTGCTTTTCAAATCCAAAGCAGGCAGTCAACCCAGAATATTTATAAAGCCCCTGGTGGGTCACCACACACAGCTGTTAGGCTACTTTCTGCTTTGTGGAAGTTGCACACGCCTTCATTAAATGCATGTAGCAGCATGAGGTGACAAACAGGAAAGCCAGCAGGCAGGCAGGAAAAATGTAGCTGCTAAGTCTGCCCACTGCAAGTCTATCATTCACTTAGAAAACCTTTGATGTATTGCTACAATTTTTGCCAGCGAGTTTTCTGTTGTACATTGGGTATAGGTAGCACTGAGGATCCCTTTTTTCTTGAAGGCTTATAAATAGCTTGGTGCAACTATTGGCTGAGGGGTTCTAACCAACTGAGCGCTATCGCTACTTTCCTCATCTTGTCATACATTGTTCATGTTTCAACAAGAAAGCCATGGCTTCTGTTCGGGCTGAGCCCCTAAAAAGCAACGAATGAGGGATTCCTTTAAATCACCACATTAAAATAATGTCTAACTGTGGAAGATGTCACAAGATACTATGAGGCAGAATTTGTATATTATTATTATTATTATTATTATTATTATTATTATTATTATTATTATTATTATTATTTGGCTTGTGCTCCCTGGAATGATTTAGAAATTGCACCATAAGCATTATGTTGCTTATAACATTAATCTTCAAAACATTGCTGTGAAGTAGGTCATTGCAAGTATGATTTCAGAAGGAACTGTGGTAGGAAGGTACCGGTTTGTCCAAGTGCGGCTGGTAGGTTTATGTGTGAAGAAAATTTAAAACTTGGCGTATTTACTATACCACACCTGTTCTCAGAGATGTCTTACACACAACATTTCCCCTAAATTGGAACAGTACTTGTTCTTTCTGGGTGGACGCAGGGGTACGCATACCCCTAAACATTTTGTGAATCTAAGTTTGGCCTCATTGAAGTGCAGTATTTCAATAAGAGTAGGATAATCATTTCTAAACATTTCTTAACGGGGACCCGGGTGGCGCTGTGGTCTAAACCACAGAGCCTAGGGCTTGCTAATTGGAAGGTCGATAGTTCGAATCCCCACAACAGGGTGAGTTCCCGTTGCTCGGTCCCTGCTCCTGCCAACCTAGCAGTTCGAAAGCACGTCAAAGTGCAAGTAGATAAATAGGTACTGCTCTGGCGGGAAGGTAAATGGCATTTCCGTGCGCTGCTCTGGTTTCGCCAGAAGTGGCTTAGTCATGCTGGCCACATGACCTGGAAAAACTGTCTGAGGACAAACATTGGCTCCCTCAGCTAGTAAAGCGAGATGAGCACTGCAACCCCAGAGTTGTTCGCGACTGGGCTTAAGTGTCAGGGGTCCTTTACCTTTTTTAAAACATTTATTTAGAAAAAAAGCACTGAATAGGAATTTACTTTTTTGCAGTTAGAGACACATAGCTACACTGTAGGACTTCATTATTATTTACTTCACTTCACTTTACTTAATTTGTATATGGCTAGCTAATGTCTGACTGCCAGCTTTGTAAAAGAAAGCATGAATGACTACCCTCAGAATTATTGTGAAAACACAATTTTATGCATGTTTACTCAGAAGTAAAGCATGTTCTCCTTCATGGAGAGCACATGTTGCGGTGGGGGCCACCAAGACACTCCAAAGTTGGGGGCGGGCTAACTGATCGTTGGCCACTGATGCGATTGGGGCTTCCCTTGTTGTTGGGAAGAAATTAATGTTGTCATTTATTGATTGACAGCCAGAAATGCTAAAACTCCTTGCACGAGGCTAGGGCTTCCTCTTTTCGCCCGTGCAGCGGATTGCCCGTCCCTCCCTCCCTAGAATAGGGTTGTTCACTTTGACCTTGCTATGCCTGTCATGGGGTCGTCTGCCTTGGAGCGGGGGCCTGGTAGGAATTTTGTCCATCTGGCTGATTGGCTGGGGCCATTTGGTTTTTGCCTACTGTGTAGCAAATCGTCACAACTTGTAAGGTTGCGGTTAGGCATTGGTTTATGGTTTGGTTGGTTGAGGGGCATGGATTGGCTGTGCCTGCCCCTCTAATGCTGCTGCTGCAAGGGATTCCGTTAAAGGAATTGGGGGCTAACTATTGCTTGTCCACTCTGTCAAGGGGGCTCGGGCCATAGCAATGAGCTCCTGGTTGCATTTGGGGTGAGGGCAGGTTCCCTGCTCCGCGTAACCCCCAAGTGTATTCCCCCATTCTGACTTTCGCATCGTGCGGAATGTCAGTCTGTCCCCCATGGTGGGGGCAGATAGTCGCAACCAATGCCTAAGCAACCACTCACAAATTTGTATTTTAATAAAGTTGTGGCCAAGATTATGCCAAAAACCTTAAACAAAAATTCTGTGTGATGTGTGAGTTATTGGGGTGGACCTGGGGACCTCGACACGCAAGTGTCCCAAAATTCTCAAGGAAGTGAGTTTAGGATTTCAACATAAACAAGATAAAGTAGCAGTATAACCTGAGCCATAGGCACAGACTTTAAAAGTTAATATAGCTCTGAAATTAATCATTAGTTGCCACTGCTGTTTAATACTTTTCAGTTCTCCAACATACACAATTTTAAAAGATTTTCTGTCTCTTAGAGAAAATCCTTTTTAAAAAAAATGAGAAGAAAAATAGTCAGTGACAACTGAGCTGGAAACAGACAACTTTTGTTTTCCCCCCGTAACATACATAAACATGGATTATTCCACCACAGTTATTGCTTTATGATTATACACTGTTTTAAACACTTCTTAGTACATTTCAATAAAACAAAATGGCATAGGTTAAAGTGTCTCTATCCATCCAGAACAGAAGTACAAGACCTCAGATGTTACTAGAGGCTCTCTTCTGTTCAATGGCAGATAATAAATTGAAGGCAGTACCAGAGGCTATGCACTGCAGTAAAATATTCAAATAAAACTTTGCCAGTAAATTTTACCCGGCTAACTATACTTTCTTCAGGGCCTTTCAGCAGAAGCTGTTAAAAAAAAAAAAAAGTTACAGAGAACAGCTGCCAAGTGCTACCTTGTGGAAGTTTGGAATAGTTTACTGAAGAAGGGTTCTGTTCCCATTTTTCTTTTTTAATAAGTCAGATAAGCATGTTAAAGTCACAAACATGCCTTGTGAAGTTTGTGGGGAATGCAATATTAGGCATCTGCCTCTTTGGAAATGTTGAAAAGGGGAAAGGACTGTTCCATAAGAGCATAAGAGGAGCCCGGCTGCTTCAGGCGAAGGTCCATCTTCTCCAACATTCTGGTTCCCACAGTGGCCATCCTGAAGTATCTGAGAAGACCACACTCAGATTGTGAGCACAATAGCTCTGCTGTTGGTCCCCACTACAAGAAGGGTTTGGATTTGATATCCCGTTTTATCACTACCCAAAGGAGTCTCAAAGTGGCTAACATTCTCCTTTCCCTTCCTCCCCCACAACAAACACTCTGTGACGTGAGTGGGGCTGAGAGACTTCAAAGAAGTGTGACTGGCCCAAGGTCACCCAGCAGCTGCATGTGTAGGAGCAGGGACGCGAACCCAGTTCACCAGATTACAAGTCCACCGCTCTGAACCACTACACCACACTGGCTCTCTAGTTGGTATTTAGTGACAAACCTAACTCCTTTGTGGAGGTTCCTTACAGTCCTTGTGACTAATAGTAACCAACAGGCCCACCGTGCATGAATTTGTCTAATCCCCTTTTAAAGCTATCTAAGCAAGTAAACTTATCCATATCCTAGAAATGGAGAAGGAATTCAACTGAGTTCACTTTTGAAGTCATATCTACCAAATCCACACTTTCCAAAACTGTACGGAAAAACAGCAATCTATGCTAGAAAATGAAGAGAGCTCCAGAGACTTGATCCTTTCTACACACGAAGATGCTCCATTTGAGTTGCTTCATATTTCCCATGCTCTTTTTGAGACGGAGCAATCACAGCTGCATGCAGTATTCCAAATCCGAAATGTAGCCGCCCCATAGATTTACATAAAGACATTCCAAGGCAGTTTTGTTTTCAATTCCTTTCCCAGTACTTCCTAGCATGCGATTTTCATTTATCCTAAAACTGTCACAGTCTGAGCTACCTTTCTGCCACAACTCCAAGTTGTCTTTCTTGGTTTGTCAGCACCTGTTCAGACTTCACCCAAGTGCCACCACTGCCAAGTTGTTGTTGTTTTCAACAGATATTTAACGACCCAGTTCTACATGCAAATGGAATATATCCTTGGCTATTGAGACATAACTTGCACAGCATTTTCATTCCTACATGGAATAGTAATTCTAAGCTAATGTGTTTTGTTTGTGAGTTTTTCCCTTTCACCAGAAATGGAAGGAAATCGGAAGCTGCAGGGTCTACACAATACTGTGCGCAGGTGTTCTTAATATGGTAGGCACAGACGTGAAGGAGGAAATCTACAGAAAATATTCTCTTTGACATCAAAAGTTGATTGCCTTGAAAAAGCCAACTGTGTATGACATCAGATCTGTTGCTACTATTCTCAGTGTTCTACTTCCATTGACAGGGAAGCCTAAGAGAGTAATTGCTCCTATCTATGTGCATTGCTACTGATGATTTCTCTTGAAGTTCTGCTCTTCCCTACCCATCAACTGGGCTGCTTTGAGTGGGACACCCTGAAATTACAGAAGCCACCCGGGCTTCTGATCAAATCCCAGCTGTCCCATTTTAGCTCCTGTGAGAGTGTGACCCCAAAGACACCCATTTTGGGGGGCCGTGCTCTCACACGAATCACCTGACTCCTGTGGGAGCATGAAAGATGTGTGTCTCAATTTTGTTGGAGGATATGCTGTTCCTCTGTTCTTGTAGATGCCTATTACTCTGTCTCCATTGATCAGAAAATGCCTAGCCTGCTTTTGGTCAGAATCAGTCCAGCAGAGATCTCCCAAGATTGCTTTCTACAAATCAAGGGCTGGGAGGCAATTAGTTCTCTAATCAGGAATCTGGAGACTATAACCCAGAGGTGGGAAGCATCTTCAAACCAAGCACCAGATGCCAGTTCTGGATGAGACCAGAAGCAAAAGTGGGCAGAGCAATGAACGCAAATTTTACTTCTGTGTAGGAGGCTATTTTCTACACACACACACCGCATCCTTCCATTCAGGGAAGCAAGAGAGACGATTAGAGTTTGAAGACACATTCCAGCCGTAGAAAAAAAATAACTCAGGGTGGATCTGAAGCAGGGTAAGAAGTGGGTGGGGCTGGGGAGAGTGTGTAGCCTGAGGCAAGCCCCTAGGCCCAAATAAAGAAGCATGGGGGGCTATGTTGAGCCTCCATGCTTAAGCACCCCACTAGCTGTACCTCTCAGCTCATATTTTTCTGAATTAACTTTTCTGGTATCATATCTTCCTGTGTGTTGCACGATCCAATGCACAACATGTGAATTTGAAATGCACCAAAATTTGTATTGTAAAAAAATGTACACCCAGAGCAGTCAAGATGCTGCCTGTGCACTGACAAAAACAAAACAAAACCCTTCAGAAAGTAATCAGATTATTTTTCAAAAGGAATTAAGATAATGTTAGGCCATGGCAGGCCAATTGTCCTAAAATCAATACTTATATACCAATACTGATAATAAATTGAATGTTACAGAAAGAACACATAATAAAGAAAGACAGTAGGAAAGAAAACATGTCTTTCTCTAAGCTCAAAGAAATAAAGCAATAGGAACTAGTTATGGAAATAATGCTCTGATGTACAGCATTATTTTCCATTGTAATAATAAGTCTCAATATTCATAACTCTTTCCCCTGCCCTAACTCCAATAACATATCATATAAATGCCACTGTATTGTCATTAAAAATCTCATTGCTGCAATTCTAATTTCTTGGTATTTCATATGTGCAATACATCATAATGCACCGTGTGTCTAAGGCATAAACAGTATTGATAGCAGTTCAATAGCAATAAGTTCTGCAATAATTGCCAGCTAATTTGATTTTGAGCAAAAGTTCTTTGTTTTCAAGATCAGATTTGATCCTCAATCATTAAAGTCCTGATAGGCAGCTATTGAATTTTTTTAAGGACCTAATTAAAGGCACACCCTGAATTATTCATGTATTATGGTATTTCATGAATAATTTATTCCTTGGTTTCATTGGCAAAACTTAATTTTGAACCTCAATAAAAGTTTAAACCTCAATACACCTTCCAAGGTCTTTTGAAATAATATCCTTATGAGTTTTGTAACTGTCAATTATTTATTAATATTGCAAAACTGAAAGGTGAAATAGGTAAAGAAGACTAAGGAAGAACTTGGTTGGGCTTTTCTAACAGATGGTGTCTAGAGAAGTTTGAAAGTATTGTTATATATAGTACGTGTGCATGTGTGCATGTGTATATATGTGTGTGTGTGTGTGTGTGTGTATAGTGTTGAAATAAGTAACAACATGACTGGATCAAGGGGCTCTGGAAATCATATCCAGCAGTGCATCTCTCATTATAATTATAATAATTTTTAAAATAGAAACAATCTGGTTGAATGATTGAAACTTGGGAAATAGTGAATATTATCAAATTAACAAATGTCATCAGAATAAGAGAAATGAGGCCACCTTATAATTATTTTGTGGAAAAATGAAGTGTGTTCATACTGGTGCAACAGAGTACAGGGAAATGTAAATGTATATATACCTTTATGGAGGTTGTTAGCCATTAATACCTCTGTTCTGAAAAGAAAAAGAACAGAAAAAGCATTTTGCCCAGGGATTTCACATTTAAATTTTGGTGTCATCAAATGTTGTTAAAGGTACTTGATCCTACGTGAAATGAGAGCACATAAAAAGAAATAATTGGATAACGTACATTGTCTTCAGATTGCAGTGGTACCTCGGGTTAAGTACTTCCGGAGGTCCGTTCTTAACCTGAAACTGTTCTTAACCTGAAGCACCACTTTAGCTAATGGGGCTTCCTGCTGCCGCCGCACTGCTGGAGCATGTTTTCTGTTCTCATCCTGAAGCAAAGTTCTTAACCTGAAGCACTATTTCTGGGTTAGCAGAGTCTGTAACCTGAAGCGTATGTAACCTGAAGCGTATGTAACCCAAGGTACCACTGTATATTCAGCAGATATGGATGGACCATAGTTCACTAGTAAACCACATACTTTGTATGCAGAAGGTCCCAGCTGCAGTCCTTGGCATTTCCAGGTAGAGCAGGGAGAGGCGGAGCTAGATGCTCCAGCACCTGGAACGACACACATGCTAGCGACCCATGGGGGCGGGGCTAGCTGCCTGCAGGGGTGGGACGAGCATCCCAGGAGGTCACTGCCCATGGTGAGTGTCCCAGGGGGGCGCTGCCAGGTCTTGGGTCCCATCCTCCCATTCATCTCTCGGCCCACCAACAGCCTCCTCTGCATCCCCTTCGCCCAAAGGACTGACTGCCCCAGAGGCCTCCCAAGACAAGCATGGAGAGGAAATGAGACGAGGCGGGGAGACGGAGACGGAGAGAGGGGCCTTTACCGGGCCACTCTAGGGAGCCCTGCTCTCTCGCTCCCCTTAACCCTAGCCGCTCTGGGATTCCTGCCCAGTGGGAAACTGATAATTCAGGACATGACTCAGCAACACTTGGCTAGGCTCCCATAGGGGCCAACTCAAAGGGGCCCAGCTCCCTTGGGAGGGTGATGACATATTGGAGGGGCGATAAGTGGGATGGCTTGTTGTTTTGCAAGCCCCCTCCATAGAGGCTGGCCCCTCTCACTGTCCTCGGAGCCTGCATACCAGTAACCTCCTCTGGCTGATATCTAGACAGACCAGGGAAATTTTGATAGGCGACATTTCCCAAAGAGTGGGTAAAATGCACAACCCCTCCCTCCTCCTGCTTCTGCAGGGAAAAGAAAATAAGTCAGAAATCTATTTACATGATGTTCATTTCTGACATTACACCACTAGAGAAAAACACGTCCTTTCAGTTCAGTTCTTCTAGCAGGTCTCACAAACTTCCTGAACATGCGCACAGAGAAGGTTTCAAGTTACACTCTTCACAAAGACTTATCCAGCCTGTGAACGTCCTGGGAAACTCTTCTTTCCCACAGATAAGCACATCATGTGATGTCAATAAACTGGCTGTCTGCAGCGGTGATGTTTCCATATACTGACATGGCTTAGTATAGAGCCGTATTTCCTATTGAGCTTACTGGCGTGTTGTGCCAGGGCGCTGGCCTCTCAGGGGCACCCCAGCAAGTGGGGGAGCTGCACGGCTTTGCCGGCGGCCCCCCCTTTCCCTCCTGCATGCCTGCCAGCTGTGCCCTGTCAACCATATGGCTGGCAGGCATGCAGCTTGCCTCCCAAGCCTCCGCTGGAGGAGAGCAATCCCTTGGGAAAAGGTCGGCAACTCTGGGAAATGGGGGGGAGGACAGTGCCGGAGGGATCTTTGAACCACAGCACTGGATATGCTTAAGATGGCCCTGGCTCAGTAGGTGCTCGTTTTTTACACGGAGGCTTCCTAGCCCTCTGAGGCGGCCAGTGGCGTAGCGTGGGGGGTGCAGGGGGGCCCGGCCGCACCGGGCGCAACATCTGGAGGTTAGGGTTAGGGGGCGCAAATCCACGGGTTAGGGGGTGCAAATTACTTGCCTTGCCCCGGGTGCTGACAACCCACGCTACGCCACTGGAGGCGGCAACCAAGGCAGTTGGCTTTAAGAGCGTGTGAGAGGAGAAACATTTCTGTGCTGTTTTTTCCTCCCCACTGAGATTTGTATAGTTAACCGAGCAGCCACCCCCGCATTCCAACCCCTCCAATCTCCCTTGGTGAGGGAAAGGAGAAGGCAGGTGGGGGTGAGGGGAGGGGAAAAATATAACAGCCACCTGAGCCCAAGCCGGAGGCGCATTCCCGATCCAAGGGGATGCGCTCGTAGGTTGATGTGCACATCATGTGGTCTCCCTGAGGAGGAGATGAAGAGGTGGAGCTGCTGCCAGGCTTGAGGGTCAGTGTCCTGGGGGTTTGGGCTAGCGCTGACCTCTCCCCACCCTCCGCCTTCACCCCCTACCCCGCTTCACCTTTCCCACCCTGGCCACCACCGGCGGCAGCAAAAGGAGCACGGCAACGTTGTTTGCCCGAAGTCGTTGCTTTCTTTTGGAGGCCAGGAGCGGGTGTGTTCAGCCAGCATTTTGTCACACACCCCCTCAGGATGATACCCGGGGTGGACCACCCCCCCTGCCCCCACGTTCGTATGCCACTGAGAGCAGGAAGGCACTTCCTGTCTGATACCCTAGAAAGCCATTTAAAGGCAGTAGACAATTCTGAGCTAGGAGGATCAATGCAACTTCCTGTGTTCCCTACAATTTCCCCTACCCGTTTTGTGTAGAGACGTTGCTCCATCATTTAAGTTGTAAGTGGCTTATTTGAGTGGGTGAGATTAAAACGAAAACAGGGAAAAATTCAGTTCAATTGTTTTATGACACAGGAAGTTTGGAAGTCTCTCCTATTCCACACAATGTTGTCGCCCTTGCTTTGTTGTCTCTTCTGCGGACATTTTGATATGCATCATCACACGCGGACATTGTACCTCACCTCCCTGTTCTCTGTCCCTCTCTTTCTGTGACACAATATTATGTGGTTTATTTAGCTAAGTCTGTTTGGTTTGATTACATGGTTTGAATATGATGGAGACATGCTAAATGGCCAGGACTACTGTTCTAACAGTATGTTATAAACCAGAATAGTCAGACAACTAACACTATGTGTTAATCCGATGATGCTTAAGTCCTAAGAAACCCCAGTTAAAGATGGCTGACTATAGCCCAGAAAGCACCCCTTTCTCCCTTGTTGTTCAGTTGTGTCTCATTAATCAAAAGTTGCAGATCTCTAACACTTAAGACTTCCGGAGGCGGCGCGAAGGGTAATGGCTGCCCTTTCCTAACGGGGAAGGGAGCTCCGCGCGAAAACGGGTCGTCCGCTACGGCGAAGCGGAGACCCACATCGGAAAACCGCAGGCGGCAGAAGCCTGCGGTCTTGGGACCCGGCGGGCGCCAGAAGCAGCCCCCAAGACGCAGAAGGAACCCCGTAAGGGGCTCTGGATCGTGGAGGAGGCTGCGGCGCTGAGGGTCGTTCCGCAATCGGCGGAGTGAAGCCGCAAAGCCGTTGCCGGTGAGCGCTGACCTTTCTTCCTGGAATTGGCACCTTGGAAAGCAGCAACCCGTGAGTAATAAGGACTTTTAATTAAGCTTAAAGATCAAAGCTTCTGAATTTGGCTGAAAGCGGAGGACGTAAAAAAAGGAAGTCCGTCTTCCGCTCACACTAAACTTCAAAGCAAAGAGCAGGAGGAGTGGAGGCAGTGAATGAACTCTTTTACAATTTGGATTTGAGCATTCAGTGCATCACTTTAATGCAGAAAAGGATTTTAAGCATTGGATTTATGCTAAGATTTGGACTGTAGGATCTTTCTCTGAGGAATCTACATTTTAAAAAAGGAAACCCAGGTGTTGGAACTGCCTGGCAACAGTAGCAGTCAGCCTGCAGACATAAATACTTTGAAACAAAATTTGGAAAAAATCTGAGGGGCTTGGACTTTGCTACTTTGACATCTTATGAGGTACCAGCAAGCACGGCTTGAAACACTGTGTTTTTGTAAAACCAACTCTGCTGAAGATTTAGCATTTGAAGGCTTTTGGACATGGGTTTTGTTTTCTCTGTGAACTGTATTTATTGATTCCCTTCTGAAAGACATTTTAAGCTCCCCCTAGAGGTTTTGGACTTTACAGCAGTGACATCTTCATACTTTCTGTTTCCCGGTCTCCTGGTTGAATGTTACCATCTGGGCTGTCTTTTTCTCATGGGAACAACCCAGCTTGACCTTGAGCCTTAGATAAATTTGGAATGAGTGGCGCAAAGAAAAAGGAGCCAAAAGAAAAGGAAAAAGAACAAAGACCGCGAACTAGACAAACAACTTTAGCCTCAGCCTTGCAGCAACGCAGATCTTCGGTACCCACTGTGCTCTCTGAGGAAGCAGCAGCTTCTCTGCCACGTGCAGGGGAAGGAGAAACAGAGGAACTACAATTGGAAGATATGGCCTCAGGAACAGCTGCCTCCATTTTAGAAAAAATATATGAAAAATTGGAATCTTTGGATAAGAAAGTGGAATCCTTGGATAAAAAAGCTGATGAGCAAACTTTTAAAATAGACCAAAACACCGAATGTTTAAATAAATTAGCTGGACAAGTGGCACAGAACGTGGAAACAATTGCAGAATTGAAGGGAGCTACAGGGGAGAACAGAAAATTGGTTGAAGACACCAGCCAAAGGCTGGGAAAGTTAGAAAAAGAGGTGAGGCCACTCAATAAACAAGTTGGTGAACATCAGACCTATCTCTCGATGATTGAACTGAGAAGTAGGGAGACCAACTTAAGGATTAGATCGATACCCGAAGTGGAAGAGGACAATCTGGCTGAGTTTTTGACCAAAATATTTTCCAAGCACTGGAACCTAGAAGAGACGGACTTTAAGATTACATCAGCTTTCAGACTTGGAAGACTGACAAAAAAAGACAAGCCCAGAGACTGTTTGATATCACTGAGATCAAAGGAGGAGAGGGACAAGATTTTGGGCCTACACTACGGAAAGTCACTGGACATTTTAGATAAGAGGATTGAGTTATACAAGGACGTTCCCAAACAGCTTTTGGATTTGAGATCGGAATATTTGGAATTAGCAAGACTTTTGAGGAGCAACGCCATCATCTTTAGGTGGGATTTTCCACAAGGACTATCTTTTACTTTCAGAGGGAGGAAGATCAAAATTAGAACATTGGAAGACAGAGACAAATTTCTGAACCAATACGGAGAGGACCTTCATAAAAAACTTGGATTACCATCAGAGCTCGAAACACCAGAGGTACCTGCACCCTTGGATTCTGAAGATTCAGCGAAAAAGGTACCACCCCCAGAAAAATAACCAGATCTATCCAGGATGTCTCTGCAACTTCTGAGTTGGAATATAAATGGCTGCAACATTCCGGAGAAAAGGAGGAAAATTTTTCACATATTAAAAAAGGAACAATTGGACATTATTTGCCTGCAAGAAACCCACGTGACTAGGCTCCACAGAAAAGTGCTGATAAATAAGAGACTTGGCCAAGAATTTATATCTTCAGACATAGTGAAGAAGAGAGGAGTGGTGATATATGCAAAAGAGAGCCTTTCACCTAAATTTTTATTTAAAGATGAACATGGCAGAATTTTGGCAATTGAAATACAATATCAAGGAGAAAAAATTTTGATATTAGGAATCTATGCACCAAATGATGGGAAATCGGAATTTTATAAGAAGTTGCATGAAAGCATGCTGGAATATCTGGACTATGACAACATCATAATGATGGGAGATATGAATGGGATTGTATCAACTAACATGGATAAGTCGCAAAGTCAAAAAGTTACCAAAGATGGCAGACTACCAAAGACCTTTTTTGAAATGACAGAAAATATGGGCTGGATTGACATATGGAGAATCAAGAACCCCCTAGGAAAAGAAGGAACATTTTTCTCTGAGGCTCAACTGACTTGGACAAGAATCGACCAAATTTGGATTACTAGAGGTCTGGCACCTAAGGTCAGGAAAGTGGAAATCTGCCCAAAAACCTGCTCCGACCATAATGCCTTGAAAATGGACATGACATTATTACCAACCGGCTCCTTTAGATGGAAGATGAATGACAATTTGTTTAGAAATCAGGAGATCATTAAGAAGGCCCAAAAAGTTATAAAGGACTATTTTGAAATAAACCTGAACACCGTGGTGGAAAAAAGAACAATTTGGGACGCAAGCAAAGCTGTGATGAGAGGGTTCTTGATACAACAGAATGCCATAAGGAAAAGGACACAAAATGAAAAGAAAGACAAGATTCTGGAGAAAATTAAAGAACTAGAGAAGAAGCTAAGAGCCAATCCGAAGTCACAGCCGATTTTGAGAGAAATTAAACTTCATCAAGCACAATATTCAAAACTGATAAACCAGGAAATAGAATGGAAGATTAAATCAATGAAACAAAAAACGTTTGAATCGGCAAATAAATGTGGGAAACTGCTGGCCTGGCAGTTGAAGAAAAGACAAAAATTGAACATAGTAACAAATTTGGAAATTGAAGGAAGAAGTATACAGAACCCCGTGGAGATTAGAAAGTGTTTTCAAAAATATTTTAAAAAATTATATACTCAAGGGCCGCAGAATGAAGTTGAGATTGAACAATTTTTGAGGAAAAACGGATTGGAAAAATTGTCACAAGAAAATAGATTACTCCTGAACAGCAAAATAACACGACAAGAGATTGAACTTGCCATTCAGAACTTGAAATTGGGCAAATCTCCAGGGCCAGACGGCTTGACCTCCAAGTACTATAAGACATTAAGTGATTATTTGATCCAACCACTGCTGGAGGTCAGCAATGAAATTATGGAGGGAAAGAAGGCGCCAGAATCGTGGAAAGAAGCGTTCATCACATTGATACCAAAATCAGAAACTGAAAAGACACAGCTCAAGAACTACCGCCCCATCTCCCTTTTAAATGTGGATTACAAAATATTTGCTGATGTTTTGGCAAACAGACTTAAAAGAGTTTTAAGTCAAGTAATTCATAAAGACCAAGCAGGCTTTCTCCCAGGCAGACATATGTTTGCTAACACAAGGAACATTATTGATGTCTTGGAACTTTTGCAAACTGACATAAACACTAAAGCAGTGCTAATTTTTATAGACGCGGAGAAGGCCTTTGACAACATCTCTTGGAAATTTATGAAGGGAAATTTAAAAGAAATGGGAGTGGGGAGGGGTTTTGAAAATGGGATTGACGCAATATATTCAGAACAAAAAGCAAAATTGATTGTTAATAATGTGGTAACAGAAGAGTTCAAAATTGAAAAAGGAACACGACAAGGCTGCCCGATTTCCCCTTTGTTATTTATCTCAGTCCTGGAGGTGCTCTTAAACTTGATCAGAAGGGACCGGTTGGTGCAAGGGATCCAGGTCGGAGCGAAACAATATAAACTTAAAGCTTTTGCAGATGACCTAGTTTTGACACTGCAGGAGCCGGAATCTAGTACGAAAAGAGTTTTACAATTGATTGACAATTTTGGTCGGGTGGCGGGATTTAAGTTAAACAAACAGAAAACTAAGGTGTTGGGGAAAAATTTGACAGATATTGAATCAGAACAGTTTCAGAGAGAAACAGAATTATCATTGGTGAAAAAGGTAAAGTACCTAGGGGTGAACATAACAGCAAAAAATCTGAGTCTATTTAAGGAAAATTATGAAAAATGCTGGTCTGAAATTAAGAGAGACTTGGACAGTTGGACAAAATTGAAGCTTTCTTTGTTAGGCCGAATTGCTGCTATTAAGATGAATGTATTGCCAAAAATGTTGTTTTTGTTTCAAACACTACAGATTATAGACAAGACGGAATGCTTCCGGAAGTGGCAGAGAGATATTTCTAAATTTGTCTGGCAGGGCAAAAAGCCCAGAATTAAGTTTAAGATACTGACTGATGCAAAGGAAAGAGGGGGCTTTGCCCTGCCAGACTTAAGGTTGTATTACGAAGCCGCAGCTTTCTGCTGGCTAAAAGACTGGCTACTTCTCGAAGACACTGATGTGTTGGATCTGGAAGGGTTTAACAATAATTTTGGTTGGCATGCATACTTATGGTATGACAAAGTTAAGATCAATAAGGCCTTTAAGAACCATATTGTCAGAAAAGCAGTGTTTAATGTCTGGACAAAATATAAAGACTTATTGGAAAATAAAACCCCAAGGTGGCTTTCACCTCTGGAAGCTAAGGCCCGAAAAAGACCCAATATGGAAGCCAATTGGCCAAAATATTGGGAAATATTAGAAAAAGATGGAAATAACTGGAAATTGCAGAGTATGGAAAAAATGAAGGATAAAGTGCGAGACTGGTTACATTACGCTCAGATTAAAGAAGTTTTTAAAAATGACAAAAAGCTAGGGTTCCAGGTGGAGAAATCGAAGCTGGAAACTGAACTGTTAGAACCTAACACTAAGGTACTTTCAAGAATGTATAACTTGCTGTTGAAATGGAACACACAAGACGAAATGGTTAAATCGGCTATGATAAAGTGGGCACAGGACATTGGGCATAACATTATGTTTGAGGAATGGGAAAGGTTGTGGACCACTGGGCTAAATTTTACTGCATGTAATGCTTTGAAAGAAAATATAATGAAAATGATATACAGATGGTACATGACCCCAGTTAAGCTTGCCAAAATATACCACTCGTCTGACAATAAATGTTGGAAATGTAAAGAGAATGAAGGAACGTTCTTTCACCTCTGGTGGACTTGCCCTAAAGTGAAGGCCTTCTGGGAAATGATATATAATGAACTGAAAAAGGTATTTAAGTATACTTTCACTAAGAAACCAGAGGCCTTCCTTCTGGGTATTGTCGGCCAGAAGGTGTCAAAGAAGGACAGAACTTTCTTTATGTATGCAACAACGGCAGCAAGGATACTCATCGCAAAGAACTGGAAAACTCAAGATCTACCCACGCTGGAAGAATGGCAGATGCAGCTGATGGACTATATGCAGCTGGCGGAAATGACTGGCAGAATTCGAGACCTGGGAGAAGAAAGGATTGAAGAAGACTGGAAGAAATTTAAGATTTATTTACAAAATTATTGTAATTTGATGGAATGCTAAGAAGGATGCTTGATTATAAACAATTGGCCATCACTAAATTAGATGAGCATTATTAGACTATATTGTAATGATTGGTTATAAGATTACAAATAAGATGGTAATTTGCTTGAAAAATTTTATGAACAATGTAAGTGTGAGCGGATGACGTGAGGAAGTCCAAAGATGTTATGAAATTTTGTAAAGACACAAACAATGCTGTTTTTTAATTTTGTATCTCTTTTATTAAAAAAACCTAATAAAAATTTTGGAAAAAAAACAAAAAAACAAAAGTTGCAGATCTCTTTTCACGAGTAACTGTGTTAGTTTAAAATGTGACTTATTACTGCAGATGTATAGTAATTGCAAAAAAGAAAAAAGTGGAAAAAAGAAAAGATGGTAGCATTGCTAATGAGACTGTCAAGCTTATGGAATGCTATTTAAAACAATGTGTGAGAGCAGCCAAATTTGTACAATGCAAGACATTTTTCACCCACTGCAGATTTGGCATAAGTTAATCTCAAAGTTGTATATCACCATGTTGACAAGCAAACAGAAGATTCCTGCTGAATTGCAACTTGATATATTGGAATCTTATCCACACAGATCAAAAACACTCACCATCACATCAGGAAAGTTAGAGAAGGTGGAACTGTGGTCCAATAAATAGAATGTCCCTTGTGATAAAAATGATAGAAGATAAAAAGTCACACAAATATACCATGTTTGAGCAAAGTCAGAAAACAATCAGATCTTTCCCCAGATCCTATTTTCAGTATAGCTAGCACCATTCATAATTTAATACAATGCCATGGGTATTTTGAGGTCCTATTCACAGCCAGGAGATAGGACCAAAATTTCAGAGAACACTTCTCCCTAAGCAAACCTTAACTAGTATTATTTATTACTATTAAGAAGGACCCTACTCCAATTTTATTCCAGAGTGCTTAAAACCACTATTGGTTTTAAGTTACCACAATGGGTAGAGCCCCATGCCATGGGCAAAATTTCGTGCTAGGTGTGGCCAGCCACATTTCCAGGAGGGTATTTAAAGACAGAAATGGAAAATCAGGATTTGTTTTCATAACCACCATGTACTTCTATTTCCCTGTCACAAAGCCTCAAGTGTTCATATGCAATTTAGTGTCTAAAACTGTTACCATCAGAAATAGATGAACTAAATAAAAAATGGCTTAAACACCTTTTCCATCTATAAGATGCCCCCTATTTTGGGGGACTCAGATATGAGAAAATGGGGGGAGATGGCCCCATGTATAAGACACCCCCTAATTTTTGACATTTTTTTTAGGGGGAAAACCTAGTCTTAATACACGGGAAAAGACGGTAATTTCCTTAAGTTGTGCTCTTATCCATTAAAGCACAAGCCATTACTTTTAAATGGGTTTTTTTTAAAAGATATGTAGGCCACTTTTTGGCAAAGAGCCCCCAAAGTGGTGAAATTCATAATTAAAAAAACCCCACAAAACAAAATCAATAAATATTAATTAAAATATCAAAACAATTATAAAAGCACAAGCAGCAGTAATAAAATGTCACAGCAGAAACCAAGAAACTAACAATTCCATGGACATTTAAAAAAAAAAAAAACTAAACTAAACTGGAAAGAGTAGTCTGATGAAAAGCTTAGGGCATAACTATAATGTGCAGCTACAGCTCTAGTGTTCCTTTACTTAATAACAGGGACAACTTAAATCGGAAGTGTGGAGCATAAGAAACGATTTATTCCTTCCTGCCCTGCTGGTGCTCCCTCCAAAAACTGACACCCTGTGCAGCTATAAGGCTTAGTAAAAAAGGTTTGCACTGGTGCCCATGGAATTTTCTTTTTTACTAATTCTTGTAGCTGCAGGGTAGGGGAAGACATGGCTGCAAAGGGCAAGGACAGACATCCACTCCCCAAGTGCTGTGGTTGCCATACCAATTCCCCCTTGCCTGTAATGAGTTAAAAAGACAAACAAACGAGATTGTGGGAGCAATTCAACTATACTGTTACAAATGTTGGTGCAAGCATTTGTCATAAATGTTCAGGGGTCAGCAAACTTTTTCAGTGGGGGGCTGGTCCACTGTCTCTCAGACCTTGTGGGGGGGCTTGGACTATATTTTTTTTTTGGGGGGGGTGAACAAATTCCTCTGCCCCACAAATAACCCAGAGTTGCATTTTAAATAAAAGCACACATTCTACTCATGTAAAAACACCAGGCAGGCCCCACAAATAACCCAGAGATGCATTTTCAATAAAAGGACACATTCTAGTCATGTAAAAACACATGGATTCCCTGACTGTCCGTGGGCCGGATTTAGAAGGTGATTGGGCCAGATCCGGCCCCCAGGCCTTAGTTTGCCTACCCACGGTTTAGTTGGTACATGTATTTGTTGCAAATGTTTAGTCAGTACAAGTGTCCCATGATTTAATGAATGAAAGATCGGCTCAGTGCTGCTTTTCTAGAAAAAGAGGAATTTACCACGATTGCCTCCCTTCTTCTCTCATAATGACAATGACACCCACCTGAGAGGTGCTAGAACTGAGTTCCGGTGAGTTCCTGCTGGAAAAAAAAGGCCCTGGATCTACTTATACAAAACTTCAGATAATCTCCCCGAGCAGTTTCATGTTGATTTTATACAGTTTGAAGGACAATATGGAACCCAGAGGAACTTCAGAAGCCAATGGCCAAGAAAGAGAGGATCAAATCGCAGTACTAGCTGTGGGAATCTGCCCTCTAGGTTGAACTGGAGCCAGCACAAAACAGTGCCAGCCATTGCAGAGGAATGTCATTGTTGATGCAAGAATCACTGAGAGGTACTGTGGCGATCACACAGGGTCCCCAGATGTTTCACCGTCTATTGATCCCTGTGCCACCATTTTATTTCTCATTGCCCCCATCCAGGCCGTACCTGATACAATACTGAGTCCAGTCAGGGTTAAATTGAAACATAAACTTTTGTTTATTTATTGCAGTTTAACAAGCGTGTGTCAATTACATTCATGGGGTGCCTATTCAGACCTATAACTTCCACTACCTGCTCTCACTCACTAAACCACCTCTCAGATATTTACTTGTCTTCCTAGCTCCTAACTGTTCCTGACTCAGCCTATTTTGCTACACTAACTCAACCTACCCACAAACTCTATCCCAATTCACTCCCACTCCAACCAACCACCCAGCTCCCAATGAACTCCCTTTTCGCCCCTCCCAGAGCTGGTTTTATAGTCCCTCTGACTCCACCCCCCCCCGGGTTTTGATAGGTTAACCTATTTAACTATTTCACCTCCAGCACTCTCATATGGTAACATCACAGGTACCCCAAACCAAGAGGAACCCAGTTCCCCTTTCCACTTTCTGTCACTGACCAAGGCAGTTTCATTCCGTGGTACATATGTGAAGGTTCAATGACATAAACTGAAACACACACAATATTTTACAACAGCTGGACATTCAAAAAAATACACATTTTACAGTCAAAGTTCAGACAAGCTCATCCTTTCCGTGCTACCATATCCCTACTTCTCTATGAAAGAAGAAAAGGAGTATGTGATATATGCAAGTAGCCAAGAGAGCAGAAATTTCACAATATGGCAAATAAAATGAGATTTCCTTGAGGGGGAGAAAAGAAACATTTTCAGGAACGGGAATTAAATTATCAATGCAATTTAGCAAATGATTGCAAACAAGTCATTTTGAAAAAGTCAAAGCCTGCTTGCAGATAATTCACACACAGACACAAAGGTGAAATTAATTTCATAAATTAGTTGTTACAAATCGTTACATTATTTAGACTGATTCTGCTTTGAGGGGAAATAGCTGGCTGCTGTTGCTGCCTGCTCCTAGTGTCTATTTTGCCAAGGTGCAGAATACCCCGCAGGAAATACTGCGTAGGTGCCCTTTGTGGTCCTTCAAATTGATGGGAGTTTGATTGTGATCAGTACCTTGTGCAGTCGGGTCCTGAGAGTAATGGAAGTCAGCCTTTCCCTTCACCTCTGAGTTGCTTCTAAGGGTTTTATGCAAAGAAACAAAACAAAACAAACAAAACCGGAGCGCGACAAGGCTTTCCGCCACCTTCAAGGAAGAAAAATACCTTCCTCATTTTTTAAACGTGCAGGCTGATGACTATTACATTCATATGTTTTATGGTTTCTTGCTTAAATTGCATTTTATTCCCTGGCTGTGCTACTGCAGGCATTCTGTGTGTGTTGCCAGCTAAGCATAAATAGAGATGTAGCTTTATTAATATTGAATGAGAGTGGCAAAATAGAGCAGGATGCATTGCTGGGCTGGGCTGGGATCTGAGCACCTCTAGAAGTTGCTTCCTTCCACATATGGGCAGCCATGGCCTGGTTTTGGCTGTGCCCGTTCCATGCATTTCAAACCATTTGCAGAATTTGTGGAAGGAGCATAGCTGTCAACTTACAGATTTGAAAATAAGGGACCAGCAGCCTCGAAAATAAGGGATCAGCAGCCAAAATAAGGGATTTTCCGAGCACAGGTATGTTCAACTTCTGAGCCCCTTCTAGCCAAAGGCAGAAAGTCCAGCCAGCAGCCAAACGAAGCCTCAAGCGGTGGTTCCCAGAGCACAACAACCCGGTAAAGGGGATGCAGCAAGGGAAACCACCGTCACCTCTTCACTGGGAAGCACTGAGCAAAGGCGAGTCCCCAGGCAATGTGGCCGATTGGATCGGCACAAGGCATGCAAGCTCCACCCCCCAGTTGTTCTCAGACTCCTTATTGGGTGAGCAATGCAGCCAAGCAACACAGTTGGAGCCTCCCTCCTCCCTCGCCAGCAGGGAGGGAGGTAGAGGAGCTGCTTCCTTTGAAACCCGGGAAATTTAAGGGACATCATCAATAAGGGACAGCAGCGGGACACAACGCTGGGATAAGGGACTTTCCCGCCAAATAAGGGACGGTTGACAGCTATGGGAAGGAGAACTCATTGTGACAGAGTTTACACATCAGAGAGTGCTATTTTCTAAGCCTTGACATCCATACAAGAAGAACAAAAGGAGCTGTTTTACACTGAGTCAAGCACTTGGTCCATCTATATCAGTATTGTCTACACTGACAGGCAGCCACTCTCCAATATTTCCGACAGGCAGCCACTCTCCAATATTTCCAGCCCTACTTGGCCTACCACTGAGAAATGATCCTAACCCCTAACCACACCTATTTGTTAGACTTGTGCCAGGACACTGTGAAGAAATTGCCACGAACAATAAATTGAATGCCAAATAGATATAGGTGCATCTGTAAATGTACAGAGTTAAAAACACTGTTTCTCATGCTCTCGTTTTTCCAACCTTAAGTCCAGTTCTTCACATTCCCACCTCAGTTTGCATTAAAAAAAATCTCATGAAATTTCAGCATCATATAATGTGACTTCTTTCCTAATATACACATTTCTATACATTTTCCCTAATATAATGCAATTCTTAATTTTATTTCCCTGATACATGTGTTTTAATGCACACTAACTTTATCCCCGTATATGCATTTTTGTACACATTACTTGGCTGGAGATTTTCCAAGGATGGCTGAGTTTCAATTTACATATTGTTTTGGAAAGTGGGAATTGGGAAGATTCAAACTGGATCGAATTTCTACCCCCTCCCCTTTTCTCGAATCATGGATGTTCAGGAACAAATATAGGTTCTTGTGTCCCTCTGGTCAATTGATTTAAACTGCAGGCACAAGACACAACACAGGATGCAGAAATGTACAGCATTGTTAGAGCAGAGAAAACACAGAATAGCACCAGAGGCATTATGGAAAGGTAGCCGAAAAGTGTATAGGAAAACAAATATATCCCTCTCTGCATTTGGAAAGCCACACTTATGCTTTGTGATAGTTATTCAGTCATATAATAAGTCATTGATTAATCAATCTGCTGCATATTCCCCTCTTCACCTTCATTAATGTTGTGCAAAATATGTGTAGTAATTTTTCATTTTTTACCCATGGAATCAATAAAGTACTTTCATATATCATTGAATATATCAGTTTCATTTTCCACTCCATACATCAGCCTCCCACACTTAAACTGCTGCCAGCGCTGAAAAATCTAGTCAGCTTTTGAGAAGGACAAATGAACTCAGGAGTGCTTCCAAAATAACTTCATTTGAAGCTTAGATTTGTTCATAGGCTGTTAGGACTAGAAAGGACACTGTGTCATAAAGTTTAAGACACTGCTCTCAAACAGGAGCCCCCAACCATTATGGATTTACTCCTGACACTTACAAGAGAATTTTCCTGCCCTGTATACTTTGATTCTATGTATGGATCGCTGTAGGAGGACAGCAGACCCTCCAACATTTCTCCGAAGGAAATAAGGACGTCCTATTCCATAAGAGGGATGCGAGCGGCACAGTGGGTTAAACCACAGAGCCTAGGACTTGCCGATCAGAAGGTCGGCGGTTTGAATCCCCGCAACGGGGTAAGCTCCCGTTGCTCGGTCCCTGCTCCTGCCAACCTAGCAGTTCAAAAGCACAGCAAAGTGGAAGTAGATAAATAGGTACCGCTCCAGCGGGAAGGTAAACAGCATTTCTGTGCACTGCTCGGGCTTAGTCATGCTGGCTACATGACCCAGAAGCTGTACGCAGGCTCCCTCAGCCAATAAAGCGAGATGAGCGCCGCAACCCCAGAGTTGGCCACGACTGGACCTAATGGTCAGGGGTCCCTTTACCTTTATTCCATAATAATAATAATGATAATACTCTGGGTGGTTTCCAACACACATAAAAACATAATATAACTATATAGGGCTGCCTTCAGATGTCTTCTAAAGGTTGTATAGTTACTTATCTGCTTGGCTCGGGGTCATATGACTCCATATCCTTCAACATTTCTCCGGTGAAAATAGGGACGTCCCACAGTTTATGTGTCAATAACACCGCTTTGCTTGATGTACTAGGGAGCTTTTAGCAAGAAGAAACCCAGGAAAGAGAGCTTTCTTGGTAACATCACCCCCACTTTGGAGTATCCTGACCTTGTCAAGCTTTCAGCACCAAGGGAAAAGCCAACTTTTTCAACTCAGTCTTGTGCTTGATTTGTTTTCACCTTCTGCTCTGACTTGTCATTAACTGCCCTGCTGTTGCATCTGTGAATAAATTCATTAGTTTTAATGCACCCTGCCTGATGAAGGGCGGAGTTAGATTAAGCCTGTTAATTCATAAATCAATCAGTAAAATAAAGTTATTAAGCGCCTGGAAAAAAGCCTACAATTATTGCAACATTAACAAAAATAAACAAATTATAAAAAGCGGAGGGATTAAGTTTTTACGTGTGTGGGTTTCCCTCACTTGCTGCTGGTACCAAACATGTAAAAATGCCTTGAAGGATATTCTCTTTCTTCATACCTAATGGGTTTTCGGGAAGAATTTCTTAGATACATCTCTTTTCTTCACCTGAAGTTAGAGGTCGCAGAATGTGTCAGCATACAGAAAGTCCACCTTCCCCCTTTGGCTTACACTTCCATCTTGAAACCTGCCCCATGTCAGCCTGCCGAATTGGCCAGTGGGGTCTGGAGGAACAATCAGGCTTCCCTCTGGTCCACTCCTGGGGGATTTAAATCAGCCTGCACCAGACAGAGGGCCTTCTCGGTAGTGGCTCCTGCACTGTGGAAAGCCCTTCCATCAGAAGTCAAAGAAATAAATAGCTATCTGACTTTTAGAAGGCATCTGAAGGCAGCCCTGTTTAGGGAAGCTTTTAATATTTGATGAATTATTGTATTATAATATATTTTGCTGGAAGCCACCCAGAGTGGCTGGGGAAACCCAGCCTGATGGATGGGGTATAAATAATAAATTATTATAATATTATTATTAGCAGTCGCCAGCACCAGCTCTTCTTTGTCGGATCAAAATTACTGGATCAAGATCAAGATCATCGGTGGATTCCTCGGACTGAAAGCGCAGCAAGGAGCATCACAGGCACCAGCAGAGGCGGCAAAGTGTATTTTGTTTGGATTACTTAAATCACATATTTTAGTAAATTCTTTCTTCTATAAGCTGATTATAAATGGCTGTTTCCCAGAGCAATCCTATGCACGTCTACTCTGAAGTAAGTCCCATTAAGTTCAGGGGGGCTTACTCCCAGCTGAGTGGGCACAGGAGTGCAAATTTCATGTTAATGCTCGAAATTAAAGTATTTGTTGGAGGCTTTCGGCAGTGTGTGCTGGTTTACTCATTATATTTGTGCCGAGCATATTAATTGCATCCAATCTGAGGTCACCTCACCTCTGGTTCTCCAAAGAAGAATCCTTCATTATAAAAACATTAGAATTCCTTTGATAATAAGAACAATGCACAAGCTAACCTAAATACACTGCGCTTCTTCGCTCATTACTGGGGCATGCAAGATTCCCCCCCCCCCTCCATTTTGTAATTACATTTGTTTCTTTTATTAAAGACCTAATTTGTTTTGTTACGCATACATTTAAATTTCATTTGGTTTGCTATGCTCCACTTCCCATTCTTTTCAGCAATCGTATCTGTATTTATATCCAGGTTTTTTTCTTTCTTTAACTTTTGTTTGGTTTGGTTTTTCTGGCTTCTGATGCCTCTGGCTGTCTCCTAATTGCCACCATTTTATTTTCCCAGAAAGACACAACCGGCAAAGTACCTGAGAAAATAACACAGGACCTGGCAAGAGACAACTCCTAACACGGCTGAAAACCAGTTGCTGGGGATCACAATATTTCACAATAAAAGAAAATTGAAACAGATTCTGTTACATTTTACAACCACTACTCACTTCTTATGGTTCAGTATAGTTGCACTTGCAGTGAGATTTGATTGGCGTGCTGTCTTGCCCTGAGCAAGGTGTACTTCCAATTTTCATTCCAAGTTCTGGGGCTACATAAAGAGTGAGTAAGTCCTCTGTTTCAAGCAGCGGTCCTCTAAAAGGTCTGGAAAGGAGGGCATAAGGGTAATAATCTTTCTCTCGCACTGTGTCTAAACATAGCTATTGCATTCTTTTCTGTAATGGCTAGTAGCCATTGACAGACCTATCCTCCATTAATCCACCTTTTTTCTAAAGATTTCTGTGATAAAGGCATGCTACACATTCTCCTTCATACGCAATCAGTTCAGAATTATAGAGAAAACAGGCCAGTTTTCAAACCAGAGGTCTTTCGCAAGATGCCCCTGCGAAAGCAAAACATTTCTAACAGTGTACCTGCAAGCTAGTTGGTCTACAAGAAAAGGCCTGGACATTCTACTACCTCATCAGTTTTGGATTATTGATCTTGCAGTTAGAGTAACTTTAATAATTACAGGTGCATACAGCAGACCTAAGCACATTCTAATTGGCAAAATCTATGTGTGTGCACCATTAAGTACAAGCAAAATTGGTAAAGCCCTTCTAAGCAACCTTTTCCCATTCCAGAAATACCCATTTTCCTGTACTATACAGGATTCCTAGAGTTAATGAGGTCTTAATGGCATCTTGGCTGAAGTCTAGATTATTTTTCTATGGCTAATACACAACATTTATTCCAACTGAAATGCAACATAGCACATTTTCTTCAGTTTTATGAATTAAAATTTCATGTAATGAGACTTTCCCCTAACAGCGATATTTTTATTAGTGCATGAATTTTGGTCAACGCTATGCATCGCGCAACACACTATTGATAAAGACTTAGGAAGATAGCAGCAGGTTTCTTCTTTCTTTTCTTATTCCTAGAACAATGTGGGGAATAGTGTGATTTGGGGATACTTTTTGTTAATCACCTGGTTGAGCTGAAAACTCTCCGAGAAGAATAGATGTTAGGAATTGTTGCTAAATAAGATCACAAGATGTGGAGTTAAACTATTAACATAGTTAACTGAACTGAATTAACATTAACTGAATGTGTTTTGGGGAGGCTAATTTCATCAGTTAATTACCCCATATTTTCTTCAAATATTTCACACGTGATGTTTCAAAGTATTACGTACTTACATTGAAATATTTTTTGAACACTGGACTATGGAAATGATATACTGAAGATCAGTCCTCCATCTCTGTGATGCACCAAAATGGACTCACAGCAACATACAACAGTTCATGGATGGCTTAAGAAACATCTTGGGTTTTTTACTGACTGACAGAAACTACAAATTGTAGCTGGTGTTTTGTGACACTGGGCTGGGCAAACCACATGGTTGCTGTGCTGTCTGTCTTCAGCTTGGCAGATCACAACTTTGGCCTTCAAAGCCTCAAATAGTTTGGTAACAGCCAATTACTTGAAGGGCTCTTAACACTTCTATCATCCTGCCTGGACTCTGACATCATCACCCAAAGCTCTACACACATGAAGTGTAAGGGAGAGGGATTATGCAGCAGTGGCAGTTGTAAGGCATCTTTTAAAGAAACCACCTCGATCCAGCAGGAGGTTTCCATACTTGTCAGGAATGAACCAGCTCCCAGCAAAGATTTGCAGCCAACTGCAGAAAGCAGCCAGGAACAGAGAGGCTTAGATATTAGTCAGGCAGGGAAGAGTCGGCAGTTGCAGACTTTGGCTCTTCCTGACCTTGACAAACTGGATGATAAGGCAGTAGCTGAGAGCAGACGGGAGCACAGCCAAAGCTCGCAGGATGCACAAATAGGCATGAATAGACTCAGCCTCTCAGAACAGGAAGAGGTTGGAACTGATCCACTAAGTCCGAAGAGTTGGCAAATGGGAGGGCTACTAGGCAGGAAGCAAAACAAGAGACATAAGAGTCGTAAGTTCAATATCTTCTGTCGCAGCCGGAAGAAGTCTTCAGAAGGGTCATCTTAAGTAATGATGCTGGAGGCTTTGTCAGAGCCGTCAGGACATATCTGTTTGTTTTTGCAATAAATCCTCCTTTTTAATTGCCTACGCTTACTGTGTTATCAAGCTGGGAGCCTGGACTCCTGACAATACACTAAACAGGTTATGCATACATACAGTGGTACCTCGGGTTAAGAACATAATTCGTTCCGGAGGTCCGTTCTTAACGTAAAACTGTTCTTAACCCGAGGTACCATCTTAGCTGATGGGGCTTCCTGCTGCTGCTGCGTCACCGCCGCACAATTTCTGTTTTCATCCTAAAGCAAAGTTCTTAACCCGAGGTACTGTTTCTGGGTTAGTGGAGTCTGTAACCTGAAGCGTCTGTAACCTGAAGCATCTGTAACCTGAGGTACCACTGTACTTTCATTTGACTGGGTCTTTCAGAAGCAAAAGATGCTGAATGGATAAAGTACTTTGTATCCAGAACCCTAAAATGTGTATGCATTAGCTCAAGCTTTATTAGGCTTGTGTTTGTATACCTTTATAGATGATCAACCTGGTCAATGCTGGTAGCCTGCTTGTGGAGTCAGGCCAACTCTGGTTTCTGCAAATAAGGGGGTGTTATCCCCCTGTTTGGCAGGAAAGACATGTGCAGATCCTCTCACTTATGAGTTCCAGTGTCTTCTACAGCATATGAGGCTGTCTGAGGTGGTGTGAAAGATGCTGCAGTCTTGCCCTTCTGAATTATAACAAAAGGTCCAATTTACTTCCCTTTAGATTAACATGAATTAGTAATCTTAGGCCATTGTCTTGCTTTGGTGATAAGCTGCTAGCATAGTTTAAGCTGGACGATAATGTATAATAGCTAGATCTATTAAGGAGAAAGTGAAAAAAAAATGAAATGGAGTACAGCAACATTATGTATCACCGTAAAATCCCTGGTTTTCTCAGGTTGTAATGTGCCTTGGGATACTTTCTTTCCTCAGATGACTATATTAATGCAAGTAATTATTTTCCCATTCCATTCTAGAGGGAAATTATTTTCTACCAATAGACAGTGAACCTTGTAGTAGGTTCTTAGTTCTTAGTTCCATTCTTAGTTCTAATGGAAAGTTTGGAAATAGAGTTTGGTTCACACATGTGTTTCTCTTGCAATTGGATTCACATGGCAGAATGAAAGCCCTTATGAGTGCATCTGCCACAGACCTTACTCTGCCACGCAACAGGATTGAACAAATTGGTTCAGGTAGTACCATGACAGGAGGGTAGTGGTAGATGAAAGAAGGAACTGGTGTCTGACTGGTAGAACAAAGTGCTGACCATGGGGAGGAGTCCAGCACTGTCTGCCTGTCACTACAAATAACAAGTAAGCACTATGTGAATAGTCAATATGCATTTGCCAGACAACAATATTTTAAGGTGAAAATCCATCCAGAATACTAATTTCTTAGTAGTAGATTTCTTTCCTCAGGGCCTGTAAGACAGAGTTGTTCTGCCTGGCCTTTGGCTTGGAGCCAATTTGATTCCCTCCCTCCCTCTCTTTCTTTTTTCTTTTCCTTCTCCTCCTGCGATGAGGCTACATTTTAATATTTTAATGTTGTATTTTATTTTTGTTTTTAAGTTGTAATCATTCATCTTGTTTTTATTATTGCTTGTAAGCCGCTCTGAGCCCAGCCTTGGCTGGGGAGGGCGTTCCAGAAGTCCATTCCAATACCAAAGTGTTCCAAAACCAAGGCACGCTTTTCCATAGAAAGTAATGCAAAATGGATTGATCCCTTACAGACTTTTAAAAATAACTCCTAAAACAGCAATTTAACATGAATTTTGCTATCTGATGGGACCATTGATCCATAAAATGAAAGCAATGAACAATGTACTGCAGTCACACAATCAATCAATCAATCAATCAATCAATCAGTGTTCCAAACAGTCACAAAAACAACAACAAAAAGCAAAATAAATAGCAAAAACAAACCGCAGCGTAACACTCAAAATGGAAGTGTGGCACTCAAAACACAGCATGTTTGGCTTTGGGGAAAAGTTTGCAAACTGGAACACCTTCCTCTGGGTTTGCAGTGTTTGGGTTCTAAGTTGTTTGAGTACTAAGGTGTTTGAGAACCAAGGTACCACTGTACTTTCAAGAAGTCTTTAAGAACACATGAAGCTGTTTTATACTAAATCAAACCATGGTTCCATCTTGCTCTGGCTGGCAGCAGCTCTCCCGGGTTTCAGCCTGGGGCCTTTTCCAGCCTTACCTGGAAATGCCAGGGACTAAACCTGAGGCCTTCTGCCTGAGTTACAGTAGACATCTTTCCACCTGAAAACAAAGTAATATCTAAGCCAGTAAGTTTGAAGGACTCAGCTGCCTAGCTTTGAAATTCTTAATGATAAAACAAAAATAGGTAACTAACAGGGGCAAAATCAAACACCACTCAAAAATCTGCATCAATAATATAACACAGAAACGAAATAAAATTTGAAGTACTCCATTCAACAAACCTTTATCTAATCCCCACTGTAGCCCAAGACTGGACACAAAGACAACATTCAAGGTGAAAATGCGCTGGCTGATTTAGAAGGTCGTTACAATATTTTCTGTCTTGTTCACTGAACACAACCAATCCCTACCCTGATCCCCAGGGCATCTTGCTATTAACCTCTTTTCACACAATGAATTGGCTATTTATTCTTTCATTTAACTTCCTATCTCTTAAACAGATTTTAATTCATAACAGGATTTTACTTCTGACACTGCGCTTGTTGCCAAGTTTTCCTAATGACCTCTTTGGAGAGACTTTATCAGGAATCCTTTAGAAGTGTAAGTAAATTAAATCCACATGTTCTCCCCTCATGTATTTATTCTCCCTGTTAGCTATTTCAAAGCTTTCTCACACACTGTAGCGTTTTCCAAGTTTAATAGCGTTAAGTCCATTAGCTCCTTTTTTCCATTTAGTTATTTTCTATGAAGGTACTAATGTGCGTATTAGTGTCATTAACCTACTATTTATCAGGTTTTGAACTGAATCTCCAAATCAAGCAGCAGGAACCTCCCACCTCAACCCTATTAAACTATGACCTGTCAATTCTCCTTCTTGGACTTTGTAACAAGTCATTCAAAAATAAGCAATGTTGTATGTGGACAAGCAAAAAAACTTGCTTGCTCTTTTTCCCACCCTAATATTTGCCTATAACCTCCCCAACTCCTGGTCTTTGGACTGACTTGCTGTCCTTACAAGGTGACAGCTAAGGTTAGCTTACCCAAGTTGCAAAATGCTAAAGCTTTGACCTTGGATGCTGATCTACAGTATTGAGGTTTAATAATCTGAACTGATACTTCAGAACAGATCTCTTTACAAGATCTCACTTACTTTGCTAATTAATTGTGACAAATTTTGCCAAGGCCTGATGCCTACCTTAGATTTTAAAAAAGGACAGGCTTAAACCTCTTTGAAGCCCGTCCCATGCCCAATAAGCACAGGACGCTTTTGCCCACCAGCGCTGTGGCCCGTAGATTTCAGCGAAATACTGGGCAAAATTTTGCCCAGTATCTTCTCTGTGTGATGGGCTCATGGGGAAAAGCTGCCCCATGAGCCCTTGCTGAAGAGGGGAGGGGAAGCCTATATAAGGCTGCTTCCCCTGGAGCTCACAGCCATTTTGTTCTGAGAGCTACCCACCACCCACCCTCAGGTGAGAGCCTTCACTGAGCAATTTGGGGTCACTGGTTGACAGGGGCAGAAAGTAATTTTTGCTCTCAACCTGATTGGCATGTGGTTGTAGGTTTTTTTTGCCTTTCCCTCAGTGAAATTATGGCTTTCTTTGGTTAGGTGGAAGAACATGGTTTGTATGGGGGTGGAAATAGCACTGGATAGGATCAATATGGTATAGGGAGGCCCCCATAAGGGGCCTGAGAGGAGCACTGACCACAGCAAACCCAAGCGTGGGTTCAGTATCTGCCTGTTTGGAATTTGCACCCTGGTTCCCCAGTGAGACCTTCCTTGCTTGGCTTGCACCACGGCAAGGTTCAACACTGGCTGACTCCCATTGTACAGGTTTGGAATGATCCAAACCCAATGGATCCATTCCATCAACATGGGTCTTAAGGTGATGAACGGTTCCTGGGACCCAATGCCATGCCAACCCTTCCCCTGCCTGCTGCTGTCAATAAAGATTTGTCCTGATTTTATCCCATCACTATACGTCTGGTTATTTTTCTGCTCTCATGGGTCATAAAATGTACCTCCCTGGGCAATACATCTTTGATGGAGAAGCAGCACACAATTTATTTGAAATTAAGTAAAACAAGCCTTCTACGCAGCCTTAATGTATTATAATATGAAATTCATAAATGTTTATCTTAAAACATTAAATGAGGAATATCACCAGAGATACTAGATGATAGATTAGATAGATAGATAGATAGATAGATAGATAGATAGATAGATATAGATAGATAGATGATAGATAGATAGATGCTGCTGATAGATAGATAGATAGATAGATAGATGATAGATAGATATAGATAGATAGATAGATAGATAGATAGATAGATAGATAGATAGATAGATAGATATAGATAGATGATAGATAGATAGATAGATAGATAGGCAGACGATAGATAGATAGATGATAGATAGATAGACAGATAGATAGATAGATAGATATAGATATAGATATAGATATAGATATAGATATAGA
Organism: Podarcis gaigeae; assembly: GCF_964106915.1. NCBI lineage: Eukaryota > Metazoa > Chordata > Lepidosauria > Squamata > Lacertidae > Podarcis > Podarcis gaigeae. Next base: position 10,059,285 of record NC_139687.1, on the reverse strand, counting down.
TATAGATATAGATAGATAGATATAGATAGATGATAGATAGATGGTAGAGATAGATAGATAGATATAGATAGATAGATAGATAGATAGATAGATAGATAGATAGATAGACAGATAGATAGATAGATGATAGATAGAGATAGATAGATAGATAGATAGATAGATAGATAGATAGATAGCAAGCATCATGGGTGAAGGAAAAGTGACTGAGACAGTCACTTCTACTTCCTAAATCATTCTTCTTTCCAGTGCCTTAACAGCTAGAATCTAGTGTAGATCTAGGTTCTCACTATTTCTGGGTGGAATTCAATCAAATACGAGCAAATTCAGGATACAAATTGCTGATTAAAGATCATTTGGCACTTGTGTGCAGCAAACCTACTTCCCCCAAAAACTGAATTTTTTGGGACAAGGGAAGTGTTAGGGAAATGTATGGGTAAGCATGGGTAACATGTTTTGACACTACATTGTCTAACTTTGGCATGAACAAAACAGATTGAATGCTTAATAGACTTCTAGAAGTGCCCTAAAATGGTAGAGACTAATGGAGATTTTTTTTATTGTAATCCTATACATGTCTGTTTAAAGCTAAATCCTACTGATTTCAATAGAACTTACTCTCAGTAACTCTATACATGTTTATTCAGAAGTAAATCTCATCTTCATTGGAGCTTACCCACAAGTAACTGAATAAAGGATTTTACCCTTAGTTTCCACTGTTACAGAACCACTGGAGAAATGCTATTGGGGAAAATTAAAGAACAGACCTTTCCCACTCAATTATTGAGGGAGCATCTAGCGATTTTGGGGGCATACTGAAATTGAAATAAAGGACAAAATCCAGCATGTTACTTTAATACCAATTAATTTCATTTGACGAGTACAGCATGTGATTAATGGCTGCTACTTACACCAGTAGGGCTTAGTGCTTAATTTGCCTAAATCACAACCCAATTGCTTTTTCATTTCCATTTCTAATTGAAATTTATCATTTCAATTGGGATGGCGAGATGATAGCTCAAATAAGCAATGAAGCCTTTGAGCATCTCCTTTCATGGCTAGATATATACTTTTAAAGGATCTTTTAAATAATATGATTTACGTTCTTTGGTGATTTGACTGGTATCATTTTGAATCAAGAACAACAAGAAGACAAAGACTCATTACAAAAGGTATCTGGGCCAATGTCTAGAGTTCTTGTTATGGAATGCAACCATTAAACATTTGGTGAAGGCATGTTTTTATTGGCAATTAACTTATCTCACTCCCACTCCCTGTTGCGGAGTGGAGCTTTCCCTCAAAGTTTTGGGGAGTGAAAATTGTGAGATGGAGGGAGAGCTGAGCCTCACCTGTCTGTTTTGCACAACACAGGAAATCAAAGGGCACACTTCCTCTCACATCACTTTCAATCCATCTGGCCAATGGGGAGACATATGGCTGGCTGTCGAAATGAAACATGAGACAATGTCAAAAGGTGCAGCAACAATGAACAGAGAGGCATTAAAAACTGCAGAAAAGAACAGAAGATGACTTTCCCAACAAACAGAGCACTCTAAATTATTTTGAGGGCAGAAATGAATGTAGGGTGTGCATGCTGCAATTTGGTGTGAGGAGGATTGACTGGCCATTGCCTGAGGGAACTTGAACTTGACTGTAAGGCTCCAAGAAAGAAAGAAAGAAAGAAAGAAAGAAAGAAAGAAAGAAAGAAAGAAAGAAAGAAAGAAAGAGAGAAAGGCGTAAGCAGTAAATAGTCATGTTATCCCAACTTTTGTTTGTTTTAAGCTTTTCCAGTCCCCTAAAAATGCCCTTTGATAACATAGAGCTGTATTTCAGGCCAAAGCTTGGTTTGATTTTCTCCTTCTTTAGGTAGTCCGACTCCTGAGAAAGTGCTTTTTCAAAAGAATGAAGCTTGCCACACATCTCTGTAATGTGGCGAAGGCAATTGTGACACCATCACATTCAGGTGACTTGAGATGAAGGCCAGTTAAAGGCTCTGTTCTCTGGAAGAGCATAGATGTTGACCAGGCTGAAAAGCAAGTGGTAGCATGGGCTTCAGATCAGAGGCCAATGACATACACACATTTGGCCTCAGTGATGGGAGTTGGATGGGCTGAAAGGGACCTCATACACTCAGAATTCTTCTCGATAGTGGTAGCAATTCGTGTCTGGGAAGACAATTTATCTGATGCTACACTAGATTTCTGGTGCAACAATCAATTGAGCACCTGCATCATTAATTCCCAAACATCCAAGTCCCCAAAGGTGATGAGTTTGGACAGGGCATTTATTTCCCAATGCCTGCTGTTCAATATTTTGTTAATTGCTAAGCATGTACCTGGCTTAGATAATAGCATTGCTGATACATGGTCTCATTTAAGGTAGAGTAATTCTAAAATCTGGTGCCCATATTGAGGGTGGACCCAGAGAGGATTCTACAGTCTATGGAATATTGGCTTAGCAAAATAACCAGAGCCATCTATACCTTCCTAGCTTCCAGCACTAGAGATCTAAGTTAAAAAATTGCACATGTGGCTGATTCCTAGTACAGTGGTACCTTGGGTTACAGATGCTTCAGGTTACAGACTCCGCTAACCCAGAAATAGTACCTCGGGTTAAGAACTTTGCTTCAGGATGAGAACAGAAATCGCGCGGCAGTGGTAGCAGCAGCAGGAGACCCCATTAGCTAAAGTGGTACCTCAGGTTAAGAACAGTTTCAGGTTAAGAACGGACCTCTGGAACAAATTAAGTTCTTAACCTGAGGTACCACTGTAGATACTCATCAGTGGCGTAGCATGGGTTGTCAGCACCCGGGGCAAGGCAAGTAATTTGTGCCCCCTAACCCGTGGATTTGCGCCCCCTAACCCTAACCCCCAGATGTTGCGACCGGTGCGACCGGCCCCCCCTGCACCCCCCACGCTACGCCACTGATACTCATTACCACAACTTACCTGCAATACAAGGTGCACTTTTATTTGGAAGGTGTGAAATATTCCTTGCTGATCTGAAATGGTGCCCACAGGACTTCATAGCTAGCAGGTGGGGAGAGTGATCCGCTTCCTCTTGTGGTGGGTCCAGAACAGACAGACAGACGTCATTTCATTTGGATGCCACCTTTCCACAGTTCCACCCATGGTCAAGTTGGCTTGCAGCATGAAAAAGTACATAATTACAACATATCAAAAAGAATTATAGACAATAAACATCAAAGCACAAACAACCAAACTGAACAATTTCCACGCAAATTATAATAAGAATAAAGATACAACAATTAATATCAATAACAGTAAAAGTTCCCAACAAAACTCCTTAAGCAATACCACAGTCCCAGCGTCTATTCAGCGGCTTCAGCTTTTGTAGCTGGAGTCAGTCGGGGCCCTGCGGAGGCCAGGTGGCCAAAGGCCTGCAAAGTTGGGCACAAAAGGCAGCATGACATGTTGCTACCACCAAAGCATGTTCTCCTTCATGGAGAGCATGTGTTGCAGTGGGGGCCACCAGGACACTCCAAAGTTGGGGGCGGGCTAATTGACCATTGGCCACTGATATGATTGGGCTTCCCTTGTTGTTGGGAAGAAGTTAATGTTGCCATTTGTTGATTGACAGGTGGGGGGACAGATAGTCTTAACCGATGCCTAAACAACCAGTCACATTTATGTATTTTAATAAAGTTGTGGCCAAAATTATGCCAAAAACCTTAAACAAAAATTCCGTGCGATGTGTGAGTTATTGGGGTGGCCCTGGGGACCTCGACACGCAATGGGTCCTCCTCTACCAATTGTAGGTTGTGAGATGGTTCATATAAGGAACAGTGCTCTTTTGGGTCCTCAGATCTCAAGCTGTTTGGGGATTTGTACTAACATCTTGAATTGGGCCTGGTAGCCCACTACCAGTCAGTTCAGCACTTTCAGGTTCAATGGCACATGGTCCCATATATCAATTTAGCAGTTGCATTCTGTGCTACCTGCAGAGCACAGGTAGACTGTTTTCAAGGGCAGCCCCATGTATAATGATTTGTAGTAGTCTCCAGGTGGGAGGTGTCTAGAGCATGGGCAACTGAGTCCATGCTATCGTAGTCTAGAAATTGCCAGAGCTGGTGAACCATCCCAAATTGAGAATAAGAACTCCTACCTGCAGAAACCACTTGGGACTCTAGTGACAGATTGGAACCCAAGTGTATCCCCAGAATATGAATGAGTTCTGGAGGGTTGAATTTGTGGGAGACAGAATTCCAATGGCTTAATCTTCCCTAAGGAAAATTGGGTTGCCATTTTGGTGAAAGAGTAGGGTGGATAAACAGGGATTTGTTGCAGATCAACAAAATGAATAGAGTCGTAGCCATAGCTAATTTGAACTCTTTTTCACGAGTCTCAATTCTTGGCTCTAGCGGCAATGACTATTTTGTTTCTGAAAGATTCAAATGTAGAGCAAGAAGTGTTTTTTTGTGATCTTCACTTCAAACCTTATTTGTCCTTAAATTGGTGTGGACAGAAAACCCAGTTTATTCCGAAAAGGCGTGTTTAATTGAGGAATACAGCATGTGGTATTCTGTAGATATAAATAGGCTAAACAGAGAAGCTCAGGGTATGATGAACTGTGAAATGAAGTTTTGACAAGCCGCATACCCTACACTTTAGCTGCAATCAATTGCTGCAAAATTACATAATCTTCAGAATGTTGCTGCAGAGGTTGAAATTAACCAGTCAAATCCATCTTGGCGTACAGTTTTCAGTACATGCCGAGCAAAACATGGAAACATGCAGTATATTAGGAAATATTTCTCTGATGTAACAATAGGCTGAAATAGAGAGCATAGCTCACAGGAAATGAAGTACAATTGGCTGCCTATTAACAATGCAATGTTGGGGCATGTTTGCTTAGAAGGGCAATCCTATATGTACTGCCCACTGTGTTCAGTATATAGTAACTGCCAGGATACTTAGATTACGATACTTTAGATACCAGCATAGTTATGCTCTTTCAGATAGCGGCATTCTGTAATGGTACATGGTGCTCTGAAGATTTTAAGGCACTGTATTCCATCACTCTTCCATGAGTGCAATTGCTCATTTATTGTTTGTTTTTAAAAAAACTTTAAAACAAAACAAAACCAACCCTCCCCTCCATGGGCGTAGCCAGGATTTATGTTAGGGAGTAGGCTTTTTTGGGGGGGGAAGAACCTCAGTTAACTATTTTTGTTGATTTTTATTAACTTAGGGGGTAAGCGGCCCCTCTGCCTTCCCTAGTTATGCCCATGCTCCCCTCCCTTCCCTTCCTCTCCCTTCCACTTCCTTCCACTCCGGGGATGGGCAGTTTCTCATTTTTCCATTTTTAAGTTCAGTTCTCCACATTGCCACATAAATTTGCATATTTTCCCTTTTTAATTTTTTTCTTTAGAAAAGTTGCATTTCTCCCAGCATGTCATGCGTCCAAGTTCCTGGCTTGATAACACAGTAAGCGTTGTTAATTAAAAAGGAAGATTTATTGCGAAAACAAAGAGATAGCTCCGGACGGCTGTAACATAGCCTCCAGCATCATCAGTCTAGATGACCCTTCTGAAGACAGTTTCTGGGTTCTACGGAAGATACTGAATTTTCGAACCTTGTGTCTCTTGCTTTGTTTCTGGTCTAACAGCCCACCCCTTAGCCCACTCTTAGGAGAGATTGGATAAGCTCCAACCTCTTCCCAGTCTGACAGAATACTTCCGTCTTTGTTCCTGCCTGGTTGAACTTCCTGAGAGCTTTGGCTGGGTTCCAGCCCGCTCACAGTTGTTCCCTTATCAACCAGCATTCCAGGGGGTGGGGCAGTTAGCTCTCTCTACTGTTCATCCTGCATGAAAGTTAACCCTCTCTGTTGCTGGCTACTTTCTTCAGTTGGCTGTAAACCTTCACTGGGAGCTGGCTCATTCTTGACACACCATATACACTTTCGTATGCAATTTTGCCTAAGAGGCACATTTTTACAAAACCATTTCTCCTAATATACATGTTTGTGTGTCTTATTTTCACTAGTGTATATTAGCACACTTTACACTGGTATATGCAATTTTGTGCACATTATTTGACTGGAGAACTGCACTGCAAAGTTTCAAAGGATGGATGTGCATTGGTTTGCATACTGTTTTCATAAAGTGCAATTTAGGTTTAGTTGCCTTTACTTGTGAACTGACCTGGTTCTCTCCCATACACTTATGCCCCAGGCTTGGTTAAAAGTGCTGAAGCCTGCATAAATATGGTCACACTATTTTATCCCAACAAAGAGGAGGTGGGGGTGACATACTCAAGGTTGCCCAGTTAGTTTAATGGCCGGGGAAGGATGTGAACCCAGGCCTCTTTCATCCAAGAACTGATTGGTTATTCACTTATAAAACTCAGAAAGAGCTCACAGTTTGAATGTCAAAATACTAGTGTATGCAGTGCAATCAATTGTGTATGCTGCAAATGTGCAGACTAAATTCAGTGTCATTCAGTGGGACCTATTCCCAGGTCAATGTGTATAGAAATGAAGCCTTACAGCACAATCATATATGGAAGAAAACAGATCAGTAGATATTAATGTTTTCCGTTGCCATGTTGCTTAAAAAAGTAAAATAAAAAGTATACCACAGCAAAAAGAAATCTATTTCCAGAATATTCTAGGATGCATTACTCAACTCTCCCCACAGTCGCATAATGTTTCAATTTTCTATAATGAGATATTAAATTAATTACCATAATTAGCTTCCTTGGTGTCATAGATCATAACACCTTCCTGTGTCCAGTTATTTATCATATATGTAAATATAATATCTACCTATCTGATTTATAATTGCTTTCTATACTATCTTCATAATTATTGTTATATAGCTTTTGACTACATAATGAATTTTTCTTTTCTGGTTCTTCATCCCTGCAATATAGAAGACACGCAGGCATTTTAAGCATGGGCTCACTATTATTTGTTTGTTTTGATTCAATGCTGCCTGGGTTGCTATAATTACTGCCTCGGGGCAAACAGGACATATTAATGCAAAGTATTCAAAAAAAAAATTAATTATCATTTGGTGCTTAAGATAAAAAGCAAGAGTGATAGTTGCATAGCCTGCAATGAAGCCTTGTGAGTTTTAGCTGGTATTACATTTTATGCAAATTAATGTTAGTCTGCATTAGTGAAAATCTAGCAGTGGAAACAGAGATATAAAAATCTTGATTGACTATTCAAATCAATCTAACTTAACAGTGAAATCCTGTTACGCATGTCTGCCTCAGAAATACTATATATTTTTTTTATAATATTTTTTATTGGTTTTATGAAATACAGAAAAAAGAATAAAGAACATATTATGAAAGTAGAAAAGAAAAGTTACAAATTTCTCTTACTCTTTTTTCCCAATCTGTTGGACTTCCCCACGTCTTCCTAACCCTGCATTCTCTGTGATACATAACGTCTGCAATTTGTTAACTTATTTCAATACTTATTGTATCTTCCTTTTTATCATGTTACCCAATTTCAAATAAATTATAACCCAAATCATGTACATTTTCATTTTAACACAATAAAGTTGTTTCATTATTCTATCTCTGACTCCTTGTACCTTAATTTCCATTTCTTTAATTTAACATTACTGAAGCTAGAATTTCCTAAAAGGTGTGTTTTTTAACATTCATACAACTTATAATATTTTTCCAAATAGTCTTTAAATTTTCTCCAATCCTCCTCGAATGTTTCTTCTCCCAAGTCTCGGATTCTGCCAGTCATTTCGGCCAGTTCCATATAGTCCATCAACTGCGTGTGCCATTCCTCCAGTGTGGGTAAATCTTGTGTCTTCCAATATTTTGCAATCAGGATCCTTGCTGCTGTAGTAGCATACATAAAAAAAGTTCTGTCCTTCTTAAACACTCTCCGGTCCACCATGCCCAGAAGGAAGGCCTCTGGTTTCTTAGGTAAGGTAAATCTCAGTACCTTTTTTAATTCATTATGAATCATTTCCCAGAAGGCCTTCACTTTCGGGCAGGTCCACCAGAGGTGAAAGAATGTCCCTTCCGCCTCTTTACATTTCCAGCATTTATTATCAGACAGGTGATATATCTTAGCAAGCTTGACTGGGGTCATGTACCACCGGTATATCATTTTCATAATGTTTTCCTTCAAGGCACTACATGCCGTAAATTTCAATCTGGTGCTCCATAACCTTTCCCAGTCTTCAAACATAATGTTATGCCCCAAATCCTGCGCCCACTTTATCATGGCGGATTTGACTGTCTCATCCTGAGTATTCCATTTAAGCAGCAGGTTATACATTCTCGAAAGTAGTTTACTTTTTGGTTCTAACAATTCTGTCTCTAGTTTCGATTTTTCCACCTGGAATCCAACCTTCTTATCTACTTTAAAGACCTCTTGAATTTGTGCATAATGCAACCAATCTCGCACCTTGTTTTTTAGTTTTTCCAAGCTCTGCAACCTCCAATTGTCTCCAATCTTTTCAATAATTTCCCCATATTTAGGCCAATTGGCTTCCATATTAGGTCTCTTACGTGCCTTGGCCTCCACCGGTGAGAGCCACCTCGGAGTCTTACTCTCCAATAAGTCTTTATATTTTGTCCAGACCATTAAAATTGCTCTCCTGACAATGTGGTTTTTAAACAATTTGTGCACTTTAACCTTGTCATACCACAAATATGCATGCCACCCAAAAGCATTGTCAAACCCTTCCAGATCTAGGACATCAGTGTTTTCCAGTAAAATCCAATCTTTCAACCAGCAGAAGGCTGCAGCTTCGTAATATAACCTCAAGTCTGGCAGGGCAAATCCCCCTCTTTCTTTCGCATCAGTTAGTATCTTAAACTTTATTCGGGGCTTTTTGCCCTGCCAAACAAACTTAGAAATATCCCTCTGCCACTTTCCAAAGCATTCCACCTTGTCCACGACCTGTAGGGTCTGAAACAGAAATAGCATTTTTGGCAATACATTCATCTTTATAGCTGCTATTCGGCCCAACAAGGAAAGTTTCAATCTTGACCATGTTTCCAAATCTCTTTTGATTTCTAACCAACATTTCTCATAATTGTCCTTAAACAGATTCAAATTTTTGGAGGTCAGATACACCCCTAGGTATTTTACTTTTTTAACCACATTTAATTCTGTTTCTTTCACAAACTCATCTGTTTCTGTACTTGTCAAATTTTTTGCTATAACCTTAGTTTTTTGCTTGTTCAGCTTAAATCCCGCCACCCGACCAAAGTCCGAAATTAATTCTAACACTCTTTTAGTACTAGAGACAGGCTCCTGCAATGTTAATACCAGGTCATCTGCAAATGCTTTCAATTTATATTGTTTCACTCCGACCTCAATTCCCTGTACCAACCGGTCCTTTCTAATCATGTTCAATAGCACCTCCAGAACTGAAATAAACAATAGGGGGGATAGGGGGCACCCCTGCCGTGTCCCTTTTTCAATTTTAAACTCCTCTGTCATCACATTGTTTACTATCAATTTCGCTTTTTGTTCTGAATATATTGCTTCTATTCCATTTTCAAACCCCCGCCCCACTCCCATCCCTTCCAAGTTTTTCTACATAAACATCCAAGAAATATTGTCAAAGGCTTTCTCCGCATCAATAAGAATTAACACCGCTCTAGTGTTTAATTTTGTTTGTAAAAGTTCCAAAATGTCAATAATGTTTCTTGTGTTGCCAAACAGATGCCTCCCAGGGAGAAAGCCAGCCTGGTCTTTATGGATCACTTCATTAAGCACTTTTTTAAACCTACTTGCCAAAATGTCTGCAAAAATTTTGTAATCCACATTTAGGAGTGAGATGGGGCGGTAGTTCTTCAGCTGAGTCTTTTCAGTTTCTAGTTTGGGTATCAATGTGATGAAGGCTTCTTTCCACGTTTCCGGTGCCTTCCTCCCCTCCATAATCTGGTTACAAACCTCCAACAAAGGTTGTATCAAATAGTCTTTCAAAACCTTATAGTATTTGGAGGTAAGTCCGTCGGGGCCTGGAGATTTGCCTAATTGGAGGTTCTGAATGGCGCTTTCAATTTCTTGCTGTGTGATATTACTATTCAGGGTTGTTCTCATTTCCTGAGGTATTTTCTGTAATCCGTTGGTTTTAAGAAATTGGTCCACCTCCGAATCTTTCTGTGGCCCTTGTGAATAAAGTTCTTTGAAATATCTCTGGAAGCACTTTCTAATTTCCTCGGGTTTCTGAACCATTCTCCCCTCAATCTCTAGATTTGTAACAGTATTAAGTTTTTGTCTCTTTTTCAACTGCCATGCTAGCAGTTTCCCACACTTATTTGCTGATTCAAAGGATCTTTGTTTCATTTGTTTAATTTTCCATTCCACCTCTTGATTTATCAGTTTCAAATATTGTGCTTGGAAAAATTTCACTTCTCTCAGCACCTTCTTCGACTTTGGCCTGGATCTTAATTTTTTCTCTCCATATCTTATTTTTTCCAATATCTTCTCCTTCTTTTCATTCCAGAATTTTTTCTTGATCGTATTTTGTTGTATTAGAAACCCTCTCATGACTGCTTTACTTGCGTCCCAGATTATTCTTTTTTCCACAGTGGTATTTAAATTTATCTCAAAATAGTCCTTTAAAGTTTTTTGGGCCTTCTTAACAATCTTCTCGTCCCTTAATAAGGTGTCATTCATTTTCCATCTGAAGGATCCGGTTGTATTTAGTCTCAATTCCATTTTCAAAGCATTATGGTTGGAGCAGGTTTTTGGGCAGATTTCCACCTTTCTAGTCTTGGGTGCCAGTCCTCTAGTTATCCATATTTGGTCGATTCGTGTCCATGTCAGATGAGCTTCAGAAAAGAAAGTCCCTTCTTTTCCTAGGGGGTTCTTAACCCTCCATATGTCAATTAAGTCCACATTGTCAGTCATTTCAAAAAAAGTTTTAGGTAGTCTGCCATCTTTCGTTATGTTAGCGCTTTGCGACTTATCCATATTTACAGACACAACCCCATTCATGTCACCCATCATGATGATGTTGTTGTAATCTAAGTAGTCCAGCATAATCTCATGCAGCTTCCTGAAAAATTCCGATTTTCCTTCATTTGGAGCATATATTCCTAATATCAAAAATTTTTCTCCTTGTGTCTGGATTTCAATCGCCAAAATTCTGCCATGTTCATCTTTAAATAGAAATTTCGGTGACAGGCTCTCCTTTGCATATATCACCACTCCTCTTTTCTTGAATTTATCCGAAGAAATAAATTCTTGGCCTAATCTTTTGTTAATTAGCACTTTTCTGTGGAGCCTTGTCACATGCGTTTCTTGCAGGCAAATAATGTCCAATTGTTCTTTTTTCAAAATATGAAATACTTTTCTTCTTTTTTCCGGAGAATTTCCGCCATTTATATTCCAACTAAGAAGCTGCAGCGACATCCTGGTCCAATTGGTGGGTCTACAATGGGGTGTCTAGGCTTCCCTCCAATCCCGGAGGTGGTAATGTTGGTCCAGATCCAGGCAGTGTAGGCTTTGGAGATGGTCCCGGTGGTGGTGGAGGCCAAGAAGCTGCGGCTCCTTTCTGGAGGTCCTCCTCGTGGTCGTGTAGGAACTTCTGTTGGTCCTCCGGTGTTTTAATTCTTACTTTCCTTCCTTTCTAGGTAAATGATAGTCCTTGCGGAAACTCCCACCTATAAGGGATTGTGTTATATCTCAACAATTTGGTCAAATCTGTATAAGTGGTCCTAAGGTCCAAAAGGTGTTTAGGTATATCTCTGTAAATTTCAGCCTTTTTTCCTTCTATCTCCAAGGATTTTTTGAAGTGTAGGCCTAGTATCTTGTCTCTTTCCTCTCTCGATCTCAAAATAACCAAACAGTCTCTGGACTTGTCCTTCTTTATCAATTTTCCCAGTCTAAAGGCAGTCACAATTTTAAAGTCCTTATCTTCCTCTATCCCCCAGAATTTGGAGAACAAAAGTGTTAAAAATCCCTGTAGGTTTCCTTCCTCCAATTCTGGGATAGCCCTTAATCTGAGATTATTTTCCTTACTTTTCAATTCAACCAATGACAGGTAGGCTTGTTGTTCCCCTACCTGTCTTTTCAGAGGCCTTACTTCCCCCCTAATCTCATCAACCTTTTTGTTCGCCTGTTCTGCTTTTTGACAAGCTTCCACCGCTAGCTTATAATTTTCAGACGTTGCCCCTTGTAATTTTTCAATTGCCTGAGTATGATGGGAAACTTGCTCAGATAATTTAGTAATAGAGGATGTAGCTTGGTCAATTTTTGATGATTGGTTATCCACTTTTTGATTTAAAATTCCAAGTTGTTCCAAGATTTGCTTCAGAACTATTTCAGATCCTCCAGTTGCCATATCTTCTGCAGCGGGCTCTGCAGCAGGCTCTTCAAATTCCACCTCCTGTGCTGTCAGCACAGTTGGGACGGATGATCTTCGTTGATGAGATAGGGTTGTTTGAACAAGTTGCCCTGGTTTCTTTTCTTTCTCTTTAGCTTTAGCTGCTCTTGTTCTCCCTGTGCCACTCATTCCACACCTGCCTCTGTTCAAGGTCAAATTTTCTTTTGTTTCATAAGTTAGACAAAGTCCAGAGTGTAAACAATTTAACCACAGAAAATCACAATAAAGTACAGTTCCCTCTGCCTCAGAAATACTATAAATACCAATTGAGTTCAATGGAACTTACTCCCAGCTAAGTGAGTTTAGGATTTCATTCCCATTGTGTGGAATACTGTTGGTGAATACACTTTGATCCTGTGGATGCTTCTGCTAACAGAAGGGAAGGAATTTATAATCATTATTGTTGCTGTTGTTCAGTTAATGTATATATCATTTACTTGACAAAATGGCTTACAAGTATAAAACCAATTATACGTTTCCGAGCACAATTCAAAGTGTTGGTGCTGACCTTTAAAGCCCTAAACGGCCTCGGCCCAGTAGACCTGAAGGAGCATCTCCACCCCCATAGTTATGCCGGGACACTGAGGTCCAGCTCTGAGGGCCTCCTGGTGGTTCCCTCACTGCGAGAAGTGAGGTTACAGGGAACCAGGCAGGGGGCCTTCTTGGTAGTGGCGCCTGCCCTGTGGAACACCCTCCCATCAGATGTCAAGGAAATAAACAACTATTTGACCTTTAGAAGACATCTGAAGGCAGCCCTGTCTAGGGAAGTTTTCAACGTTTGATGTTTTATTGTGTTTTTAATATTCTGTTGGGAGCTGCCCAAAGCGTACTCCTGAGGATGGAATTCAACACAGCACTAAAGTGAATTTTCTGTCAGTGGAAGCATCTCTGCTTGCATGTCGAGGTCCTCCAATCCACCCCCAAATGATTCACACTTCACACATAAATTTTGTTTAAGGGTTTTGGCATAATTTTGGCCACAACTTTATTGAAATACATAAATGTGAGTGGTTGTTTAGGCATCGGTTAAAACTATCTGTCCCCCCACCTGGGGACAGAACTGACTTCTTCGCACCACCGAAAACCAGTAAGGGAAAACAATATTGGGGAGAAATGGAGCTGAGGCACAGACCCTCACCTCTCCCTGCATGCTCCCCAGGGCTTGCCAGTCCTAGCCCCATTCCCAGGATTCGGACGAAAAGATGGCAAGCCCCTGGATTCCTTTAATGGAATTCCCTTTCTGCAGCAACCTTGGAGGGGCAGGCCCAGCCAATCCTAACCCCTTCTCCAACCAATTGATAACCAATGCCTAACTGCAACCTTACAAGTTGTGACGATTTGCTACGCAGTAGGCAAAAGCCAAATGGCACTAGCCAATCAGCCAGATGGACAAAATTTCTACTAGGCCCCTGCCCCAATGGCAGACGACCCCATGACAGGCATAGCAAGGTCAGCGCAAACCCCATAAAATTAGGGTGGCTGGGCGGGTGATCCATTGCACACAGCGAAAGAGAAAGCTCCAAGCTGCGTTCACAGGATTTAAAACATCCGATCCCTCCCACCAAATTGCAACAGAGGATTTACCCCAGCAACCCAGCCATCCAATCGTTGCCACAGGCTTCCTTAGTAATCCTGCCTGGCAACAGAGGGGTGGCCTGGTGGACCCCACCACAACACGTGCTCTCCATGAGGGAGAACACGCTTTCCTCCTCCAGTGGTTCCCAGGAGGGTATTCAGAAGCATACTGCCTTTGACAATGGAGGTAGAACATGGCTATCAGGATGTGCAGCCATTGATAGCCTTGTCTTCAATGAATTCCACCCCAAACATGCCATTTGTCTCTATGTAGCACCCTATTAGGAAGGGCTTTCCTAGTTGCCTGCTGGGGTACTGAATCTTGCAAGGAGTTCCTGATTGGCTGAATCTTGGTGCTTGGGGCTGAATCTTGCAAGGAGTTCCTGATTGGCTGTGGGACTCCTTTCTTTCGCTTACTCCAAACTACTGGGAGTCCAGTTCTTGGAGGGGTGTTGTGGTTTTTTTGGTTTTTAAAGTATTTTGAACCTTTGTTTAGCAATCAACCATAACAATCAACAATCAACAATAATTAACACAACAATTCACCATTCTCTACAGACAACCGTCCTTAACAATACGTCGCAACAACTAGATCAGCATTCCATAGCCTTTTAGCCATATCTGCTTTACACAACAACAAAAAGCAAAGGAAAGGGAAAAGAAAGAAAAAAGAAGAAAAGAGAAAATCAAAATCAAAAGAAAGAAAAGAGAGAGAGGGAAAAAATCAGGACAAAAATAAATTTGACTTCTGATTAGACTCATTGTACTGTTGTTCCTATTATTGTTTTACACAGTTTCAAATTACCATTTTCTTCATTCTTATAAAAAAGAGAGAGTTAATATCTGTATTTCTTATTTTACAATAATCATTCAAATTCTGCCAGAAGATTTTGGTTGTTATAATAATTTTTCAAATACTCTTTTAAAAAAAATTCCATTCTTTCTGTATCTTCTGTATTGGATACCCTCTAATTCTCCCTGTCATCATAGCCAGCTGCAGATATTCTGTCATTTGGACCTGCCACTCATTTATCATAGGAGTTTTCTCGCTTTTCCAATTTCCAATTGGAGGGGTGTTTTTGACTGGTTTAATTGGCTTGCTTTCTGGACAGGAAAGATGTTATATTCTGGTGGGGTAAAAACTTTAGGCATTACTGGGTTAAGGGCATCCTTTGTCACCCTATGCTGCCTTGGCAGTGGGTCATTTAAGCTTCTCAGGAGAGGCTACTGTATGCTTGTCTGGTTCATATAACATGGCTGGCTCTGTGGGTTAAACCACTGCTATCAAGATGAATGTATTGCCTAAAATGTTGTTTTTGTTTCAAACACTACAGATTGTGGACAAGACGGAGTGCTTCCGGAAGTGGCAGAGAGATATCTCTAAATTTGTCTGGCAGGGCAAAAAGCCCAGAATTAAGTTTAAGATATTAACTGATGCGAAAGAAAGAGGGGGCTTTGCCCTGCCAGACCTAAAGTTGTACTATGAAGCCGCAGCTTTCTGCTGGCTAAAAGACTGGCTACTTCTCGAAGACACTGATGTACTGGACCTGGAAGGTTTTAACAATGCTTTTGGTTGGCATGCATACTTATGGTATGATAAGGTTAAGAGCAATAAGGCCATTAAGAACCATATTGTCAGGAAAGCAGCACCCTATGCTGCCTTGGCAGTGGGTCATTTAAGCTTCTCAGGAGAGGCTACTGTATGCTTGTCTGGTTCATATAACTTGGGTGGCTCTGTGGGTTAAACCACAGAGCCTAGGACTTGTTGATCAGAAGGTCAGTGGTTCGAATCCCCACGACAGGGTGAGCTCCCGTTGCTTGGTCCTAGCTCCTGCCAACCTAGCAGTTCGAAAACATGTCAAAGTGCAAGTAGATAAATAGGTACCGCTCCGGCAGGAAGGTAAATGGTGTTTCTGTGCGCTGCTCTGGTTTTGCCAGAAGCGGCTTAGTCATGCTGGTCACATGACCCGAAAGCTGTACGCCAGCTCCCTCGGCCAATAAAGCGAGATGAACGCCACAACCCCAGAGTTGGTCATGCCTGGACCTAATGGTCAGGGGTTCCTTTCCCTTTACCTCTATAAAAGTTAAAGACATTATTTTTACCCGAATCCTGTGGCCCTAAGAAGGTTGGCTAGATATGACTGAAGCCTTCAGACTCGTACAGGTTCCTCACCCCATGGCTGTATGGAGATGCAGCCATTTCCTTCTTTATTCACAGCCAGGCATTCTTCACACCTTTGGCATGTGATGTGATCATTGTAGAGTTTCAGATCCCAATTTAGAAGATTGGCAAAGGCAAACCTAAGGGTTAAATTAATATAATTCTGATCAAGTGCATTGCATATAAGACTTTGGTAACTAAAGGATTGTTGTTGTTGTTTAGTCGTTTAGTCAGGTCCGACTCTTCGTGACCCCATGGACCAGAGCACACCAGGCACTCCTGTCTTCCACTGCCTCCCGCAGTTTGGTCAAACACATGTTAGTAGCTTTGAGAACACTGTCCAACCATCTCATCCTCCGTCGTCCTCTTCTCCTTGTGCTTTCCCAACATCAGGATCTTTTCCAGGGAGTCTTCTCTTTTCATGAGGTGGCCAAAGTACTGGAGCCTCAGCTTCAGGATCTGTCCTTCCAGTGAGCATTCAGGGCTGATTTCCTTAAGAATGGAGAGGTTTGATCTTCTTGCAGTCCATGGGACTCTCAAGAGTCTCCTCCAGCACCATAATTCAAAAGCATCAATTCTTCGGCGATCAGCCTTCTTTATGGTCCAGCTCTCATTTTCCTATATCACTACTGGGGAAAACCATAGCCTTAACTAAAGAATTACAGCACTCCAAATCTGAGCATGTTTAAATATGGTGAAGATTGACTGCTGAATGCCAACCACATGCAGGTGCAGAAGAAACACATTAATTTGTAATCAATCCTGCTTTGAAATATGAAGATATGTTAAATGTCAAAAGATTTTGCAAATCAATGGAATATTGTGCTGTACATTTATAACTTGAACCCAAGCATCACTTTCAAAAGCAAAAGAAAGTTTTTGTTTGGGATGGTGTCTGGGGGCCTCTTAACAGGAGCTGAGATTTCTTTAGATCAATATTTAGTTGCATTTTATTATGTAACTGACTGTAATCAACTTTAAACTTTAGCTGGGCTACACAGAAGATAGAACAGCGCATTGTATGAATTAGAATATACATAATTGGCCCACAGAAACATTGTTAGCAGCTCCCCTCAAGACAATTTCAATGAAAATCCAGGAGTGGCTTAGATGGGTGTGATGCATGGTTTTTCAGGCTTCCATTCTCTTATTGGATAAAGAACATTGTATACTCACAGGGGATTGAGGTGTGTTATAGTCCCCATTTCATAAATGGAATGCAACTGCCTTTGCAAACAGATGGGGAGAGTCCTATATGGTTTTTTTCCAGATAACTGCTGTTTGGGTCACAATGTGCTCAATGGACTTAGTTTGAAATTAGCTTCAGAAACTCCACATTTATCCAGCATTAGTATTTTTATTAATAATAATAAAACAACAACAACTATTACGACTAAAACCAAACACTTACTCAAAAGGAGTTTTGAGAACTATTCTTGTAGGCTGGTGGCCTCATATATTTATTGGAAGTGAGATTAGCTGTGGCACAATTCTCTTCTCTGTGACAATACTTCTCAACTCAGCCGTAAACCTCATTTATAATGAACGAATTGCAACCAGGTCTCATAAATCCTGGAAACATTTGTGTCTCATTACAAATAAACTGTTCCCCACAGACCATACCCATTTATTTATTTTTATCAAGTCGGTGTTGTAGATTCATCACTAATGTAGTGAAACGAAGAGAGACAAGAAAGATCTCTGTTGCATTATACACACACACAATTCAGGAATACAAAAATTCTCTTTCAGGAAATGTTTTCTAAATATATATATATTTAACTTATATACCAAATGGTACAGCAATCTATGCAGATACAACCATTCTTTCTTCCATTGCCCCCTGCCCCAGAACTGTTTCCTGATAGGCATTTTGCTTGGAAGATATAAAAACAATAATGCTAAGAGAGAGTTCATATATTTTGCATTATTTCTGTGACAACTCATAATCTCACTTTATACAATATCAATTTGTGAAAATCCTATCATCTGATAAAAGGGATTACTGGTTTTTATTTTCTGTGACTTGTGTTTTTATGCTGCATTATACCTTTCTTGTTCTTTTTGTTATTATTTAATGTTAAACAGTTTTTGTTTCTTGTTCTCTTTCTTATAAGTCAGCCAGCCAGCCAATCAATCAATCAATCAATCAATAAAAAATAAAAATAAAAGAGCCCATCAATCAATAATTCCTTTTGCTTTCCCTTTAAGCAAAAGTGGAGACATCTAGGAGGGATAATCAAATAATCAACTGATTATCTCTTCCTACTGAATTCATCTTAACTATATGAATTGAGTAATTAATCCAAGCTAAGCAACTTTGAGCTAGTTTCAACTAACCTGTTCTGCTAGCACAATGAGGCTGTTCACCCCCTTCTTCTCCCACTGTGCACCCCCATACCTCTCTCAAATCTACTCTGGGGAGCCTCAGAACAGTGTGCTGGCTGTGTGTGGAGAGGGAGGTTATTCAGTTGGACAAGCAGAGATGCTTGCACTGACCGAAAATTCATTTTAGTGCTGTGTTGAATTCCATCCTCAGGAGTACACACACACACACACACACACACAGAGAGAGAGAGAGAGAGAGAGAGAGAGAGAGAGAGAGATTAAATTCAACTGAGAAGACAGAAATTACTTAAAATGTTTGTCAGGAATTTAGTATTTGCAGGAACACAACTACTAGTCAGCTTCTTAAAAAAGCCAAAGTTGCGCTGAAAAAGAAACATGATAGGGAGTTGAGAGGAACAATCTGTGGACCCTCAGCCAGCACTCTATGTCACAGGTAGAATCAAGATCAGCTCATTTTCCAAGCCACACTCCCAAAGTACCCCACTTTTTTTCAGATGAACCTGTTCAGCACCAAAATAGCTCAGTGGAAAAACTTTTGGAAATACATTAGTTTGTCACCAAGGACCAGCTAGATATGTGAAAAACATGTACCTTTATTTACAATTTGCCGCGGCCTGTTCTTTTATATCCACAGAGCATCCCCAGAGCATTCTTTTGTCCAAACAACTCTTGTCTGCACACGATTTTTCCCTTTTCCCTCAGGAAAAGAAGCTGTAGAAATGGAAACTCATTCTAGTAGCCAGGGCAGTGCATGTAAGTCTAGCAGGCAACCACATTTGATGCTTAGTCAGATTCGCACCCAGCCTCTGCTTTTTCTTCCTAATTCCCCCTAGACTTGATGTGTCCAATTATTTATTTATTTATGACCAGGACAAAGTAAATGGGAAAGAACAGGCGACGTGGAATATTTGGGATAATTGCCTGCAGCAGCAAGATTAGCCATTTTATCGTTGGGCATTCAAATTGTTGGGATACCACGGCATCTATAAATCCCTCCCCCTCAAAAAACAACCCACCAAAAAATAGATTTCTCCCCCAAAAATAACCTATAGGAATAGCAAAGTTTTGTTTTACTTGCATAGGCTATGTACAAAAGGGGGAACATCAGAAATTGAATGTTTCCTCCTGTTTTCTTCTACTGGAAAGGGGTAAGGCAATGTATTAGAAAGTATATAAATATAGTACTTCAGTTTTGAAATGGAAAAAAGTCTGCATGGATTTTGGAATAGGGAAGGAGTTAGTTTGGTCTGCTTTTTCACAGAGGACTAACCCATTCCAATGTTTTTGAACTTCCTTATGGATCACTGTTCAACTCCCAGTTGTATTAAGCCTCTACTCCTTACAGAGGGGAGGAGTTGTGAGCAGGAGCCGTTTCCCGCGTTGGCAGGGGGCGTTCCAGCCCCTTGCCCAGCTGGCCTGGCTGCCGCACCACGCCCCCAGGTAGCTAACCAACCAGGTGGAGGCTTGGGGGCAGGGTTTTGCCGCTCAAACGTGGCCGCGGCAGCACTTCCCTTTCATTCCGCTGCTGGTTTTCGTTGGATCACCCACCCACCTTTAGTTCACTGCTTGGTTCTTGACATTTCTATGGACCTGTGGTTGGTCACCTTGGTTGTCCAAGAGGCCTCGTAGGAATTTTTATCCAACTGGCAAATTGGCACCGGCCACTTGGTTTTTCGCCTACCTCATAGCAAATCGTCACAACTTTTAGATATTGGCAGTTAGGCATTGGAATATGTTTGTGTATTGGAGGGCAGGGTGTGGCCATCGCCTACCCCTCCACTTTACGGGTATTCCGGTAAAGGAATCCGGCGGTCGTGGATCCTGTCCGACGCCCTTGTTGGTGGCTAGGGCCATGGCATGACCCCTCGTGACATCAGGGAGAGCTTTCCGTTGTATTTGCATCAACAGGCTCCTCCCACTGGTGGTTAACCCTTGTTAGACTCACCCCTCCCTGAAGGGGTGGAGTCACGCTATGTTGTTTTATCCAGTGTCTAAGCCAATACCTCTCACATGCTGTAATCAATAAAGTTGTGGCCTTTTTTAGCCCCTTAACTAATATACTGTGTCCATATGTCTTTCTTATCCCCAAGCGGGTGGCTGGTCCTTGAATCACAACTTATATCTTCAGGTAAAGGTAAAGGTAAAGGTACCCCTGACCGTTAGGTCAAGTCGCAGACGACTCTGGGGTTGCAGCACTCATCTCACTCTATTGGCTGAGGGAGCTGGCGTTTGTCCGCAGACAGCTTCCGGGTCATGTGGCCAGCATGACTAAGCTGCTTCTGGCGAACCAGAGCAGTGCATGGAAATGCCATTTACCCTCCTGCTGGAGCGGTACCTATTTATCTACTTGCACTTTGATGTGCTTTCGAAGTGCTAGGTGGGCAGGAGCAGGGACCGAGCAACAGGAGCTCACCCCGTTGTGGGGATTCGAACCGCTGACCTTCTGATCAGCAAGCCCAAGGCTCAGTGGGTTAGACCACAGTGCCACCCACGTCCCTATATCTTCAGGTATTGCAATCCATTTTCAGTGCAGAGGAGTGTGTGTAAAACACATACAAAATGCAAACGAAGTGTGCATTCTACTAATCAATGCATTGAGAAGCATTGAGAAGTGTGTACTTTACATAAAAGGGCATTCAAACTGCATACAGCAGGATGAAGTGGCACTCCAAAGGAGGCTGTGGGAAACAAAAGGGGGGGAGGACTAAACAAGTGTCAGCCAGAATTATACCAAATGGAATCTGCAGTTCAGCCCATCCCTAATGGGTTTCCCCACTTCCATATCTCACACTATGACCAATTGATTGAAAACTGAAAACAGCTTAGGGTCGAACAAGGAAAACTTACTTAAATTACATAAACTTAAACGGAATGATTTTCTAAGTAATCTTGTGTTTGAAATTTTACTTATGAAGTCACACAGCCTAATCCATTTTATTAAAGCAATAGCTTCACGATCAAGAAAATCCATTCTTCTTGGGTGTAAAATGCAGTGATCGTGTTTTCAACAAATTTACATAGCTTTATTTTTTCTCTTACCAATGGAGCACAATTTTAAAGAGTACCGATGAGCACGTTCACTACCTGAAATATTTCCTTCCAACAACAGATGGTAGATTTGGTAGCCTAAATGAAGAAGGGAAGTTTATGATGGTGTTAGAATGACTCATATCAATTATTTATTAATTAATGAGCACCTGATGGGAAGCTCAGGGCTGCACGCAACACAGAAAAGCAGAGAACAATTAAAACCTGAATTCCAAATGAGCAGATGGGAGGCCAACACCCAAGGATCTTAATTACTCCTTTTTTTGTTTTTAAACATAACCACCAGGCTGCTTTCTTTGGTGCATACTTATTCAATTTCACCATGGTGGCTCACTAACTTCTGCTTAACAGTGATGGGTGAAAAATGGGATGGAATTAAACTTTTTATTAATTTGTTTAATCAACTCAAAGTGAAACAAAACTGAAAGTGGCTTTTACTTAACTGTTCAATATGCTTTTGGGGGGGGGGCAGTGAAAATCACCTAGGACAGGCTTTCTCAGCTTTGGTTCCCCAGATGTTGTTGGACTACAACTCCCATCATGTGTAGCTAGCAGGACTAGGGATCATGGGAGTTGTAGTCCAATCACATCTGGGGAACCAAGGTTCAGAAAGACATATAATCAATGGCAGGGATGGGGAGTCTGTGACCCTCCAGTAGATATTTCAGACAGGAATCTCAACCAGCCCTACCTACCCAGAGACACCAGAGACCTAAGCTGGGACTTCTTGCATGCAAAGCTTGCCTGTTCTTTCCTTTTGATCAGCAGCCCTTTTCTGGCTAAACATCAGGTGTCAAGAGTCCAGCCCTCAGCTTGATAACACAGTGAGCGTAGTTGTCAGGACTGCCGCTAGGTCCCAGCTCACAGAGGACCAACGCCCAGTGGATGTTATATACAAAAGTCTTTATTAAAGTTTAGTTTCCATTTCCAAGCTCTGGGCGCGCAGACCCACGTCTCGACGCTAGACCGGCTAAGTCCCCTCTGACTCACTGCTCCACCCACACCAGTTTAAGATTCTAGCCCGGCTCCACCTCCTACGCTGCTCTTTCCTTCGCTGGGTCTTTCTGCCCTCTGGGGTTCCCTCCTTCCTGGACTCCTCTGACGCTGAGCCTCCTGAGTCTTGCCCCTCCCTCCGGCGGGCTTTAGGACCTGGCTCCCTTTCTGGGCTCCCTGCTGTGCCGCGCTCCTGTACATTTGAACTTGGCGCGCGCGCCCAGCCGGTGACTTTCCTTCTGACCGTTTCCCCGCTTCCTGATGTGGGCGTTGCCAAACCTGACTCCTCTCCTCCCTCTGGTGGTGAGGACACTGGTCCCGACTCCTGGGACTCCCCCTCCCCACTGCGCTCTGGTGGAGAAGCTGGTCCTGATTTCCAACTGCTGCTCAGGGACTCCCCGCTGGCCCCTTCCTCCTGGGGCTTCCCCCCTGGAACCCCCCTCGCTCTGGCCACCGGCGCTCCCTTCTGTGAGTCCTCCGATTCGCTAGAGAGGCTTGTGGAATAACTCTGGCCACTGTCACTGCCTGCGCCTCCCTCGTACTCCTCCTCCTCACTCTCCATTTGCTCCCCCTCCTGTGTCTCTCCTTCTGAACCCCTGACAGTAGTTAATTAAAAAGGATGATTTATTATTAAAAAAAACCAGATAGCTCCAGAAGGCTTAACACAGCCTCCATTATTATCAATCAAGATGACCCTTCTGAAGACTGCTTCTGGCATGACCAGAAGCAACTGAACTTCGCTTCATACGCTTTTGCTTCCTATCTCGCAACCCTCCCATTCGTCTAGACCTCGGACTGAGGGGGTCAGCTTCCTCCTCTTCCCCATTCTCTGACAGGCTGTCTCTTAACTCTTTCCTGCCTGTTTGTGCTTCCAGGGAGCTTTGACTGCGTTGTAGCTGGCTCCCCGCCCTTTCCTTATCAGCTGGCATTCCAAGGGGAAGTTGTCACTAGTCAACTCTATGCTGCTTTTAAGTCACATTTTAATCAATGTTTTATATTTGCTGTTAGCCGCCCTGAGCTCGGTTTTTAAACCGGGAAGGGCGGGGTATAAATAAAAATTATTTATTAGTCGATGCTCATCCTGCGGGGCAGTTAACCCTCTCTGTTCTTGGCTGCTTTCTTCAGTTGGCAGCAACCTTTCCCTGAGAGCTGGCTGCAAACCGTCTCTGGAAGCTGGCTCATTCATGGCATCAGGCATAACTTAGGACCCGAGCTCATGTAAGAATATATATATGACCTATTCTTCTTCTTTTCCTGTTCCTTCCAGTATACATATCATGCACCTCCATCAGTTTGATGTGCTTGAAGGACAGAGGACTTCAAGAACAGCCAGCTCAGTCACTGAGCTCATCTGAAGGAACATCACTGGCCATTGCCCTAGTTGGTGAGGGTCATTGGACAATATTGTGGATCATTCTGCCAATGGAGATTCAGCAGGTGCTTTCAACTGTTAAATGTCAGCTGAAAACTTTTCTGTTCCATCAGGCCTATGCAGGCAATTAAAAATACCTCTTTCCTCAGTAGTTAATTAATGTCTGATTTTAACTTTTTATATGATTTTATTGTATTTTATGTGGTTTTTATGTACTATTGTTGTAAATGGCTTTGATTTTTTTCTCATGAAATAAAAGTAGATACGTATTTTGATACATATAAATAAGCTATCAAGACATTAACCCGGGACACTGATAACAGCCAAGGTTCTTTCCTCCGATGGATCCCTTTCATTCTTAGAGACTGAGTTTGCTGTTACAATATACAGGATAACTGAAAAGCAGGAGACAGATGTACCAGGCTTCATTCCAATACAGTGGTACCTTGGTTCTCAAACGCCTTGGTACTGAAACACCTTGGTTCCCAAATGCCGAAAACCTGGAAGTAAGTGTTCTGGTTTTCAAATGTTTTTCGGAAGCCAAACATCTGATGCGGTTGTCGGCTATTGTTTCGGGGGTGCTTGCACCAATCAGAAGCTGCGCCTTGGTTTTTGAACATTTTGGAAGTCAAACTGACTTCCAGAATAGATTAAGTTTGGTGCTTTTGTTTTTGCTATTTATCTTGTGTTTTTGTTTTTGAGGCTTTTTCGGTTAATTTGTTTTTGTGACTGTGCGGAACCCAGTTCAGCTACTGATTGATTGATTGTGTGAATGTGGAAATGGATAAACAATGACTATCAACAGTGAAGGTAAGATTATTAATTTTTTAAAAAATTATCCTCTACAATACTGTCTTTATAGTACAGTACATTGATTATTACTTTCATTTTAAGGATCAATAGTCTCGTTAGATAGTAAAATTCATGTTAAATTGCTCTTTTAGGGGTTGCTTTTAAAAGTCTGGAACAAATTCATCCGTTTTGCATTACTTTCAATGGGAAAGCACGCTTTGGTTTTGGAACACTTTGGTTATGGAACAGTCTTCCGGAACGGATTAAGTTTGAGAACCAAGGTACCACTGTAAATGGTTTCTACCTTCACATATTTCCCTCCTATCCCTCTCTCTTGCTTTTCAGTTATCTTGTACGTTGTAACAGCAAACTTATTCTCTAATAATCCATTCTTCTGTGGCTAAAATGGCACAACCCACTTAAAAGGTGGAGTTTTTTTTTCCAGATGTTGCTTCTCAAAGTTTGCAGAAGAATCATGAAATTTGAGGAGAAATAACCCTAAAAGGTGGGGGAGCTGTGACAACAACCCAACGGTCAGTGGTCACAGAATGCTGACTGACTGTTAGAAGGGAAGGGAATTCACGTAACGGCTGAAGCTGGGTTGGAATGGAGTGTCCTAGTAGAGGACATTTTTGGCTGGCTTAAGTCTGCATAGGCCATTGCAACCTTTCATTGCAGGTCCCACTTACGTCTCATTTTTGTGAGTCTCCTCAGTGAAACGTGATGTAGCTGCATATTAGATGTTGAATCATATTTATATGTCGGCTGACTCTTCTTCATCCTTAACTATTCCAGGGTGAGCAGCTAATTGGCAGCCAAGTACTAATTGGCTAGTCAAAGCCAAAAGGCCAGCTGGCACTCCTTTTCATTTTCCTCTCTCCCTGGGTTTTATAGATGGATTTGAGCTAAGGTGGGAATAAGTGTTTTACAGCAGCAATTAGTTTATTCCTGTGGCAGACTACAAATAGAAGCGGGTATGTATATACAGCAAGAATCTTGTTTTCCATTCCACTGTGACTGAGGGAATGACAGTGAGCTGGCGGTTGGCCATTGGAAATCCAGGATGCCAGCTGGTGAGTGTCAGATTAAGGAGATTTTTTAAATTTATTTACTTTTTTTACCTTCATGGCTAGGGGTTTGCATGTTGGATAGTAGAAGGAATATTTTATTAACTGAGAACTTTCCCACATCCCTTCATTGATGTTCATTTGAATTGTCTGTAACTAATAGAAATTCAAGCAGCTGTGAGTTTTGTGACTCTTTATCCACCATCCAACAAGAGCAGGGCTTATTTACGCAACAGCAAGAACACAAGACTCTTATGATACAGAGATCACTTTCCAGAGACCACTTTTTCTTCAAAGGCTTCAAACAGAGCATTTTCCAGGCATCAAAATACATTTAGGTGAAAGTTTAGATAGACAAAAAATGATAAAAAAAACAGCAAGGAATGCTAAAGGCTAGATAACAAGTACAGTCACATGTAAGGGGATGAGAACCATCTAACCAAGAAATGTCATTCAGCTGAATATATGAATTTTTAAGAAAATATATTAATCAGACTATTTATAGATATATTATTTCCAGGGATTGAACTGAGATTTCATAATCATTATTATTCATCAACTTTTATTTTTTATTAATTAAATCGATACATTTATACACTGGTCTCCATCATAAATTACCTCAAGGTAGTTTTACCCCTATAATTTATTAAAACTATAAAATGGTTATGAAACCATTACTAAATCCCATGCCAAGCTAAGAGTAGAAAGAAGTCCCTCCTCAGAAATGGCCATCACTGACTCAACACTCCCACTTGTCTTGGTGAAAAGATATGTTTTCAGCTGGCATGAAAACTCCTATTGTTATGTACTGAAGTTCTCACCCTGGGCCAGCAGGGGGATACTGTAGCTAGTTATGCAAATGAAGGATCAAAAGTGACGTTCAGTGATTGGATAGTTTTAGAAAGTTGTTACAGTAACAAGGTAGGCTGACTTTTTTTTTTCTGCAATCTGCTTAACCTTTTTTTTTTCAGCTCTTCATTTTTTTTATTTTTTTTTAAACATTTTTTATTGCTTTTTTAAAAGTACAGAAATACAGAAAAAAGAATAAAGAGTGGTTATAAGAAAGAGAGATATAAATAACAAATTTCCATATTCTTTTTCCATCTAACCTATAGGACTTCCCCACATCCTCCGAACCCTGCGTTCTCTGTCTTATAAAGCATCAGCAATTTGTTAACTTATTTCAAAACTTATTGTAACTTCCATTTTATCATGTTCCCTATTTTCAATTTTACTGTCGCTCAATTCTTATATGTTTTATATTAAACACAATAAAGTTATTTCATTATTTTACCTCTGAATTCTTGTGTCTTAATTTTCATTCCAATAACTTACATTTGCTGAAGCTAGAATTTCCTGAAAGGTGCATTTTTTTTAACATTCATACAGCTTATAGTGTTTTTTCAAATAGTCCTTAAACTTTTCCCAATCCTCCTCAGTTGTTTCTTCTCCCGCGTCTCGGATTCTGCCAGTCATTTCAGCCAGTTCCATATAGTCCATCAACTGCGATTGCCATTCCTCCAGCGTGGGTAAATCTTGTGTCTTCCAGTATTTTGCAATCAGGATCCTTGCTGCTGTGGTAGCATACATAAAAAAGGTTCTGTCCTTCTTAAGCACTCTCTGGTCCACCATGCCCAGAAGGAAGGCCTCTGGTTTTTTAGGTAAGGTAAATCTCAATACCTTTTTTAGTTCATTATGGATCATTTCCCAGAAGGCCTTCACTTTCGGGCAGGTCCACCAGAGATGAAAGAATGTCCCTTCCGCCTCTCCACATTTCCAGCATTTATTATCAGACAGGTGATATATCTTAGCAAGCTTGACTGGGGTCATGTACCACCGGTATATCATTTTCATAATGTTTTCCTTCAAGGCACTACATGCCGTGAATTTCAAACCGGTGTTCCATAACCTTTCCCAGTCTGCAAACATAATGTTATGCCCCACATCCTGAGCCCATTTTATCATAGCGGATTTGACTGTCTCATCCTGTGTATTCCACTTAAGCAGCAAGTTATACATTCTCGAAAGTAGTTTACTTTTTGGCTCTAACAATTCAGTCTCTAGTTTCGATTTTTCCACCTGGAATCCAACTTTTTTATCTATTTTAAATACCTCTTGAATTTGCGCATAGTGCAACCAATCTCGTACCTTAGTTTTCAATTTCTCCAAACTTAGCAACCTCCAATTGTCTCCAGTTTTTTCAATTATTTCCCAATATTTAGGCCAGTGGGCCTCCATGTTGGGTCTCTTACGTGCCTTGGCCTCCACCGGTGAGAGCCACCTCGGAGTTTTACTCTCCAATAAGTCTTTGTATTTTATCCAGACCCTCCAAATTGCTCTTCTGACAATATGGTTTTTAAACAATTTGTGCACTTTGGCCTTGTCATACCACAGATATGCATGCCACCCAAACGCATTGTCAAACCCTTCCAGATCCAGGACATCAGTGTTCTCCAATAAAATCCAATCTTTCAACCAGCAGAAGGCTGCATATTCATAATATAGCCTCAAGTCTGGCAGGGCAAATCCCCCTCTTTCTTTCGCATCAGTTAATATTTTAAACTTTATTCGGGGCTTTTTGCCCTGCCAAACAAACTTAGAAATATCCTTCTGCCACTTTCCAAAACATTCCACCTTGTCCACGATCTGTAGGGCCTGAAACAAAAATAACATTTTCGGCAATACATTCATCTTTACAGCAGCTATTCGGCCTAACAAGGAAAGTTTCAATCTTGACCATATATCCAAGTCTCTTTTGATTTCTGACCAGCATTTCTCATAATTATCTTTAAACAAATTCAAATTTTTGGAGGTCAAGTACACCCCTAGGTATTTTACTTTTTTAACCACATTCAGCTCCGTTTCTTTGGAGAACTCATCTGTTTCTGTAGCTGTCAAATTTTTTGCTAAAACCTTGGTTTTTTGCTTATTTAACTTAAACCCCGCCACCCGACCAAAATCAGAAATTAATTCTAACACTCTTTTAGTGCTGGAGACTGGTTCCTGAAGTGTTAATACCAAGTCATCTGCAAATGCTTTCAATTTATATTGTTTCACTCCGACCTCAATTCCCTGGACCAACCGGTCCTTTCTAATCATATTTAGCAACACCTCCAGGACTGAAATAAACAATAGGGGGGATAGAGGGCACCCCTGGCGTGTCCCTTTTTCAATTTTAAACTCCTCTGTCACCACATTGTTTACTATCAATTTAGCTTTTTGTTCTGTGTAGATTGCTTCTATACCATTTTCGAACCCCCGCCCCACTCCCATCCCTTCCAAATTTTTCTTCATAAACATCCAAGAAATATTATCAAAGGCCTTCTCTGCATCAACAAAAATCAAAACCGCTCTGGTGTTCAGATTTGTTTGTAGAAGTTCCAAAATGTCAATAATGTTTCTTGTGTTGTCAAACAAATGCCTACCAGGGAGAAAGCCAGCCTGGTCTTTGTGAATCACTTCATTTAGTACTTTTTTAAGTCTATTTGCCAAAATATCTGCAAAAATTTTATAATCCACATTTAGGAGTGAGATGGGGCGGTAGTTCTTAAGTTGGGTCTTTTCAGTCTCTGATTTAGGTACCAATGTGATGAAAGCTTCTTTCCACGTTTCTGGTGCCCTCCCTCCCTCCATTATCTGGTTGCAAACCTCCATCAAAGGTTGTATCAAATAGTCCTTTAAAACTTTATAATATTTGGAGGTTAGGCCGTCCGGGCCTGGGGACTTGCCAAGTTGAAGATTTTGAATGGCACTTTCAATTTCTTGCTGTGTAATATTACAGTTCAGGTTTGTTCTCATTTCCAGGGGTATTTTTTGTAATCCATTAATTTTTAGAAATTGATCCACCTCTGAGGCTTTTTGCGGCCCTTGTGTATAAAGTTCTTTGAAGTACCTCTGGAAGCACTTTCTGATTTCCTCGGGTTTCTGAACCATTCTCCCTTCGATCTCTAGATTTGTAACCGTATTAAGCTTTTGTCTCTTTTTCAACTGCCAAGCTAGCAGTTTCCCACACTTATTCGCCGATTCGAAGGATCTTTGTTTCATTTGTTTAATTTTCCATTCCACCTCTTGGTTTATCAGTTTTGAATATTGCGCCTGGAAGAATTTCACTTCTCTTAACACGTCCTTCGACTTAGGCCTAGATCTTAATTTTTTCTCTCCTTCTCTTATTCTCTCCAATATCTTCTCCTTCTTTTCATTCCAGAGCCTTTTCTTAATCATGTTTTGTTGTATTAGAAACCCTCTCATGACTGCCTTACTTGCGTCCCAGATTGTTCTTTTTTCCACAGTAGTATTCAAATTTATCTCAAAATAGTCCTTTAGAGTTTTTTGGGCCTTCTTAACAATCTCCTGATCTCTTAGTATAGTGTCATTCATTTTCCATCTAAAGGATCCGGTTGTATTTAGTCTCAATTCCACTTTCAAAGCATTATGGTCGGAGCAGGTTTTTGGTCAGATTTCCACTTTTCTAGTCTTAGGTGCCAGTCCTCTAGTTGTCCAGATTTGGTCGATTCGTGTCCATGTCAGATGAGCTTCAGAAAAGAAAGTCCCTTCTTTCCCTAGAGGGTTCTTAACCCTCCAAATGTCTACTAAGTCCATATTGTCTGTCATTTCAAAAAAAGTTTTGGGTAGTCTGCCGTCTTTCGATATGTTGGCACTTTGTGACTTATCCATATTTACAGACACAACCCCATTCATATCACCCAGCATAATGATGTTACTATAGTCCAAATAATCCAGCATAGTCTCATGCAGCTTCCTGAAGAATTCCGACTTTCCCTCATTTGGAGCATATATTCCTAATATCAAAATTTTTTCTCCTTGCGTCTGTATTTCAATCGCCAAAATTCGGCCATATTCATCTTTGAATAAAAATTTCGGTGACAGGCTCTCCTTTGCGTAAATCACCACTCCTCTCTTCTTAACTTTGTCTGAAGAAATAAATTCTTGGCCTAGTCTTTTGTTAATTAACACTTTTCTATGGAGCCTTGTCACATGTGTTTCCTGTAGGCAGATAACGTCCAGTTGTTCCTTTTTCAAAATGTGAAAGACTTTCCTTCTTTTTTCCGGGGAGTTTCCGCCATTTATGTTCCAACTAAGAAGCTGCAGAGACATCCTGAATCAATTGACGGGTTCTACAATGGGGTATCTAAGCTTCCTCCCGATCCCGGGGGAGGTAATG
The DNA here is from genome assembly GCF_964106915.1 of Podarcis gaigeae. Classification (NCBI taxonomy): domain Eukaryota; kingdom Metazoa; phylum Chordata; class Lepidosauria; order Squamata; family Lacertidae; genus Podarcis; species Podarcis gaigeae. Next base: position 10,028,406 of record NC_139687.1, on the reverse strand, counting down.
CTGGTCCTGGTCCTGGTGGTATAACTCTTGGAGATGGTCCCGGTGGTGGTGGAGGCCAAGAAGCTGCAGCTCCTTTTTGCAGGTCCTCCTCGTGGTCGTGTAGGAACTTCTGCTGGTCTTCAGGTGATTTAATCTTTATTTTCCTTCCTTTGTAAGTAAATGAAAGTCCTTGTGGAAACTCCCACCTGTAAGGAATTCCGTTGTGTCTCAACAATTTGGTCAAATCTATATAGGTAGTCCTAAGTTCCAAGAGATATTTGGGTATATCTCTGTAAATTTCGGCCCTTTTACCTTCTACCTCCAAAGATTTCTTAAAATGTAGGCCTAATATCTTATCCCTTTCTTCTCTTGATCTCAGAGCAACCAAACAGTCTCTGGGCTTATCTTTCTTTACTGATTTTCCCAGTCTAAAGGCTGTCACAATTTTAAAGTCCTTTTCTTCCTCAATTCCCCAGAATTTGGAGAACAAAAGTGTCAAAAATCCCTCTAGATTATTTTGTTCCAATTCCGGGATAGCCCTTATCCTGAGATTACTATCTTTACTTTTCAATTCAACCAATGCCAGGTAGGCTTGAGTAACAAGGTAGGCTGACTGAGCCCTTCAGCTCAGTTCAGTTCTGGCCTCAGAATAAAGAAGAGCTGTTTGAAGAATCACTGTGTCATCTGATATGTTTGCCCACAACTTAACACCTATAATGCCAGCCATTTTTCTGATGGGAAGGAAATCTGCAGCTGGGATGCTACCACAGAAAAATATCTATCTTAAGTGCCCCAATGATTCTGGCAGAACCTTTTGAAGGGCCTCTCCTGCAAATCTAAGCGCTCAGGCAGGTTGATACAGGGAGAGACGTTTCTTCAAGTATTTGGATCCCAAGTCATCCTGAGCTTACCATTGGGTTTGCACAGCAAACAAGTATTAAAGAAGAAATACGGTAGCATGCATGACAGAAAAAATGCAGGGGAAATGGACACCTAATAAATCTAGGGAGGAAAATGAAGGGAGAATATCAGGACTGGAAAAATGAAATTGAATCAAATGTGTTAAGCTAACAATCAGCTCAGGCTTTTAATTCACAATAGAAGAGAAAGACTTAGACTGATTTCATTACCATGCCTGTATTTCAATGATCCAGAATGTCAGGGCTTTCTAAATATCAGTCAAAACCTCAGCCATTCAGCTATCAACAATTTGGCTATGCAGACCTGCCAATTAGTCATAAAGCTTCTCAAGTGAATCCTGATGTTTGAGTTTGAATTAACATTTAAGCCCTCCACTTCCTTAGCCTCAGAAAATGTAATATTTGCACAGCACTAAAAATATTAGATAGGTTTCCTCCTACCTTAGTAGCATTTTATGTTACTACTTTTTTTCACTGTTGGATGTATTCAAAATCTTACACAATAATATCAAAGCTGCCTTTCCCCCAAACTTGCCTTTCCAATTTTCCACTGCCTTCTTGTATGTATACAACTCTTGTTTTTCCTGGGGAAAACTCTAAATGTCTTAAAAGGGTTACAAATGACCACTTTGCAGCACAAATTCCCATAATTGTAAATCTGCAATTAATGTTTAGTAAAGTTCTTAACGGTTGCAGGGTGACCCAGGCAAAAACTTAACCCTGAGTAGATCTGTATAGACTCTCACTTTGGCTCTGAAAAGATTCTGCTGCAGTTGGCAGCTTCAGAGAGAAGTATACTAGTTTAAGCACCTATATCTGCATTCAATTTTATTTAGTGAAAAGTGGAGATCTGTTATTACCATTAAGACTTTCTATTCCTTGCAGACTCTGTATGCCTCTTATTATCCAATAACAAAACAAGATCTGCAAGTATAAGACATTAATTTGAGTCTCGTTCCCCAATCATACAGTAATCCTTCATTTTACGCCCATTTGACTTGTGTAATTTCAACTGGCTCAATGAGCAGGTTCTGCCCTTTGCACCAGCTCACCCCCCAAGCAAGGTGGAGAGATTAAGATTTGGGTGCTTAATCTATACTGACAGTAATACACTCTGAAAGTCTGGATGACTCCACCCCATGGTTTCAGGTTGATTACTTCAATTTGTTGTTTAGTCATTTAGTCATGGCCAACTCTACATGACCCCATGGACCAGAGCATGCCAGGCACTCCTGTCTTCCACAGTTTGGTCAAACTCATGTTCGTAGCTTCGAGAACACTGTCCCACCATCTCGTCCTCTGTCGTCCCCTTCTCCTTGTGCCCTCAATCTTTCCCAACATCAGGGTCTTTTCCAGGGAGTCTTCTCTTCTCATGAGGTGGCCAAAGTATTGGAGCCTCAGCTTCAGGATCTGTCCTTCCAGTGAGCACTCAGGGCTGATTTCCTTAGGAATGGATAGGTTTGATCTTCTTGCAGTCCATGGGACTCTCAAGAGTCTTCTCCAGCACCATAATTCAAAAGCATCAATTCTTTGGCGATCAGCCTTATTTATAGTCCAGCTCTCACTTCCATACATCACTACTGGGAAAAACATAGCTTTAACTATATGGACCTTTGTCAGCAAGGTGTGATAAGACTGAGCTCTACAGAACCCTATCCCATAGATTTCATGAGGTCAAACAAATATCCCCTAGCACTATTTTCTGGGACTGTAAACCTACTTGGAGTGAAATGCCTGCAAAGAGATGGTCTTTGCCCCATCTCAGGCATCCATCCTAGAAGGATACTATGATCAATTGTGTTGAAAGCTTCTGAAAGAACAAGGACAATCAACAGGGTTGCACTAATCACCCCACCCCACCCCATCTGCTTCATAATAATAATAATAATAATAATAATAATAATAATAAATTTATTATTTGTACCCCGCCCATCTGACTGGGTTTCCCCAGCCACTCTGGGCGGCTTCCACAAAGACCAAAAATACACTAAGATGTATTTTACATACTGTCAGGACTGCCGCTAGGTCCCAGCTCACAGAGGACCAACGCCCAGTGGATATTATATACAAAAGTCTTTATTGAAGTTTAGTTTCCATTTCCAAGCTCTGGGCGCGCAGGCCCACGTCTTAACGCTAGACCGGCTAAGTCCCCTCTGACTCACTGCTCCACCCACACCAGTTTAAGATTCTAGCCTGGCTCCACCTCTTGCGCTGCTCTTTCCTGCGTTGGGTCCTTCTGCCCTCTGGGGTTCCCTCCTTCCTGGACTCCTCTGACGCGGAGCCTCCTGAGTCTTGCCCCTCCCTCCGGCGGGCTTTAGGACCTGGCTCCCTTCCCGGGCTCCCCGCTGTGCCGCGCTCCTGTACATTTGAACTTGGCGCGCGCGCCCAGCCGGTGACTTTCCTTCTGACCGTTTCCCCGCTTCCTGATGTGGGTGTTGCCAAACCTGACTCCTCTCCTCCCTCTGGTGGTGAGGACACTGGTCCCGACTCCTGGGACTCCCCCTCCCCACTGCGCTCTGGTGGAGACGCTGGCCCTGATCTCCAGCTGCTGTTCAGAGACTCCCCGCTGGCCCCTCCCTCTTGAGGTTTCTCCCTTGGAATCTCCCTTGCTCTGGCCACCGGCGCTCCCTTCTGTGAGTCCTCCGATTCGCTAGAGAGGCTTGTGGAATAACTCTGGCCACTGTCACTGCCTGCGCCCCCCTCGTACTCCTCCTCCTCACTCTCCATTTGCTCCCCCTCCTGTGTCTCTCCTTCTGAACCCCTGACATCCATCCCCCCCTCGAAGCCCCCCCTTCCCCCCTCCCCCTCTTCCGGTGTGGGTTCCGGGTGCTCCATTGTTGTAGGGGTGAGTCCAGGATACAGCTCGTCCCCTGAGGCTTGCAACCATCGAGATAAGTCCGGGAAGTCCCCCATGGGCTCGTCGACGACGACCTCCTCCGCTTCCATCTCCTGCGCGGTGTGCTCGAAATCTGCGCTCGACCCCAAATCACCCAAGAGCCCTCCTCCCCCTGTTGTTTGATGGGGGTCCACCTCCCAGGGCCCCTTCGGCATGTCTCTGCGCCAGCCCACCTCGGGTTGGTCCTCCCACCAATAAGATCCCCCCGTGCCAAAACCTGAAAGTGATCCCTCCGGAGAGCTGCCTCCCGGAGCCGAGTCCTCAGCTGACGAGAAACCCCGGAAAGTGCTGGCCGAGAGTGTGGGTGTGAACAAACAATCCTCGAAAAAGCCCGCCGGCATAGGCTTGTGCGGGAAAAGTGTGTGGAATTCTTCCTTGAGCAACTGCTCTTCCACTGCGTAATCCGGCACCCACCTGTTGGCGCTGGCCGGGGTGTCCTCCGTGGCGAGAAGATATTCAATCCCGTCCTCCCCCCACCTTGAGTCTAAAATCTCAGTGGCTTCATTAAGTGGCTCCCCTTTCGGCGACCCCCCTTTTTTGGGCGCTTCTCTGAGCGGGTCTGGCGCCTTCCCCGGTGCTTGAAACCTGTGGGGCTCTCTGTAGGGCGTGAGCACTGATCTATGAAAGACCGGGTGCATTCTGGAACCCTCCGGGAGTGTCAACCGGAAGGCCACTGGGTTGATCTGCGCCTCTACTTGGTAAGGCCCTAGCTGCTTGTGCCCTAGTTTCTTCTTGGCTAACGATCTGGCTGGAACTGCTTGTGCTGCCAACCAGACCCAGTCTCCCACCTGGATGTCCTCCCCAACCCTCCTGTGTCGATCTGCCTGCACTTTGTAAGCCTGTTTTGCCAACTCTAACTGCCTCCTGAGCTGCTCGTGGATCTCCTGCAACTCCGCTGCCACTTCCTCTGCTCCCTGTGGCTCCCCCTCCCGCACTGTGTCCAGACCCGGGAAGGTTCTGGGATGCCTCCCGTAGTTGGCAAAAAATGGGGTCACCCCCGTGGACCCGTGCTTCGTGTTGTTGTAGGCAAACTCGGCCAACGGTAGATAGTCCACCCAGGTCGATGGCTGCTGGTTCGCGTAGCATCTCAGGTACTGCTGCATGATGGCGTTGACCCTTTCCGCCTGCCCGTTAGTTTGCGGGTGTCTCGCCGACGCCAGGCTGACCTTGACGTTCAGGAATCCCATCAGCTTTTGCCAGAAGTTGGAGATGAACTGGCGCCCCCGGTCGGACAAAATAGACCGTGGTAGGCCGTGCACCTTGAACACGTGGTCTATGAACATCTTAGCGGTCTGCTCGGCCGTGGCCACCTTCGCGCACGGAATGAAGTGGGCCATCTTGGTGAACAGGTCCACTACCACGAGCACTGCCGTCTTGCCCCTTGAGCTGGGTAGATCTGTGACAAAGTCCAGGGCTACCCTCTCCCACGGTACGAACGGTGTCTGTAGCGGTTCCAACAGGCCCGCCGGCGGCTGGTGCACAGGCTTAGCCCTTTGGCAGGTGTCGCACCTATTGACATAGTCCGCGACATCCCCCCGCATCTTAGGCCACCAAAAGTCTCTGGCTACTAAGTCCACCGTCTTCTCCTTGCCGAAGTGCCCCGCGCTGGGCGCGTCGTGCAGCTGTTGCAGGACCTTCGCGCGGAGGCTGTCTCCTGGTACGTAGAGAACTCCCTTGCGTAGGAGCAGGCCGTCTCGCACTTGGAATTCGTCGCCCCTCGCCTTGCCACTGCACACCTCCTCCATCTTGGCTCGGGCGAACGAGTCTGTTCGCAGCGCGCGGCGCACCGCGTCCAGGTCCACCGTGGCTGACGCGCATGCCCACGCCTGTGGTGTGAAAATGTGCTTGGCCGCCGCCGGTGCCTCTGCCTCCAGATACTGCGGTTTTCTGGACAGCGCGTCCGCCAAGACGTTGCTGTTTCCTGGGATGTACTCAATTCTGAAGTCGAAATCTGCAAAGAACTCCGCCCAGCGGATGTGTCGCTGGTTCAGGAACCTCGCCGTGCGCCAGTACTCCAAGTTCTTATGGTCTGTGCGGACCTGCACCGTGTGCTTGGCTCCGACGAGGAAGTGCCGCCACGCCTTGAAGGCTGCATGTATGGCCAGCAACTCCCTGTCCCAAATGGTGTAGTTCTGCTCCGCTTTGCTGAGTTTTCTGGAGTAGAAAGCACACGGCCTCCAGTCCCCCTGGTGGTCTTGCTGCAACAGAACGGCTCCCACGGCCCTGTCTGAGGCGTCCGTCTCCACTCTCATGGGCCTGCTGGGATTTACGTGCAGTAGGTTCTCTTCGGAAGCGAAGAGCTGCTTGAGCTTCTGAAAGGACTGCTCTGCCTGCTCCGTCCAGATGAACCTCTTCTTCTTGGAACTGAGGGTGTCGGTGATGGCCGCTGTCTGCATGGCGAAACCCTTGATGAACTTGCGATAAAAGTTGGCAAAACCGACAAACCTCTGTACTTCCTTCCTATTGCGTGGGCTCTTCCAATCCAGTACTGCACGTACCTTGGCACCGTCCATAGCCAGTCCCTTGTCGGACAGTTTGTAGCCCAAGAAATCCACCTCCGTCTTGTCGAACTGGCACTTCTCCAGCTTGGCGTACAGCCTGTGCTCCCGCAGCCTCTGCAGAACTTCCCTAACATCTCTCTCGTGAGCCTCCGGCGATTCCGAGAAGATTAGGATGTCATCCAGGAAGCAGACGCACTTCTTGTAGAGGAGACCCGCCAAGACATGATGCATGAAGGCTTGAAAGCAGTGGGAACCATTTTTTAATCCAAAAGGCATAACTCTGTATTCATAAGTGCCCAGCGGCGTAAACATGGTTGTTTTCCACTCGTCGCCTTCCCGTACGCGAATGAGATTGTACGCTCCGCGCAGATCCAACTTGGTAAAGATGCGACCCTTCCTCACCGTCGCCAGCAGGTCATCGATCTTGGGCATAGGGAATGCTGAGGGCTTGGTCTTGAGGTTCAAGAAGCGGAAATCAACGACCAGCCTCTTTTGGGGCGTGTCCCGCTTCTTTACAAAGAACACGGGACTGCCTCCTGCCGCCTTGGACTCCCGGATGAATCCCCGCTTCAGGTTGTGATCTATGAACTCCCTGAGCTCTTGCAATTCATCCTCAGACATGGAGTACAGTTTCCCCGTCGGGAGCGTCGCCCCGGGCAGGAGGTCGATCTTGCAGTCGTAGGGTCTGTGGGGTGGCAGCTTATCCGCCTCTTTCTCGCAGAAGACCTCCAAAAACTCCTTGTATTTGTTAGGCACCGCTTGCAACATGCCCAAGTTCAGCTGTGGTCCATCCTCGTGCCCCTCATCTTCCAAGTCCGCCAGGATGCAGTGTTCTGCGCAGTAAGAGGAGCCGAAGGTCAGTTGCCGCTGGTACCAAGCTAATGCCGGGCTGTGCCTATCCAGCCAACTCATTCCCAACACTATGGGCGTGTCTGACAGGCGGGTGACGTTGAAGCTGATGACCTCACGGTGGTTTCCAATGCGCATCACCATTGGCGGCGTCTGCTGTAGCACTTGCCCTCCCAGTAGCTCCCTGCCGTCCACTGTGACGACTTTCAGAGGTACCGCCGCTGGCAGAAGGGCTATGCCATGTTGCTGGAGGAACTGCATGTCTATAAAATCTGCATTGCTCCCCGAGTCTACGGTGATGGGAATTTCCACCAGTAGCCCATTGGGGAGCTGAAGGGATGCGGTGAGCTGCACTACTGGTTTGGGTGGGAGGGGGTCGGTGGGCTGTAAGATCCCTGGGGATTGCTTCACTGACTTGTCTGGCTGGTCCCCAGAGATGCCATCTCCAGCCAGACAGTGGAGTTTTCCTGCTGCGACTCCCTCTGCTGAATTGCGTCTGTTACTGTCGCTGCGGCTGCAGTATGCTTGTGAAACCGCTGGGGACACTCTTTTGCCATATGCTGAGCACTGTCGCAGATGTAGCACTTCCTGGTTCCTCTAGGAGGCTTCATCTTGACTGCTCCCGGAGTTAGGGCTCCGACTGTGGAGTGAGCCTTAGCACCACCTATCTCCATCGGCTCCTCTCCCCCTCCCAGCGGAGGCATGGATCGAGCGCGCGCCGCCTCCTTGGGGAAAGGAGGCAGTCCTTTCGCTGGCGTGCGTCCCAAATGCCCTTCCTCCCTGCCCCAAGGGCGTCCTTCCAACCGAACCCCAATGGAGAGTGCCCGTTCCACCACTTCCTTGGTGGTTTGGGGTCTTCCCCCCCTTGCGATCTCATCTTTCACAGCTCCGCTCAACCCCTCCCAGAACAGGTCTCTGACGGCAGGCGATTCTTTCTCCCAGGCTAGTACATTCACCAATCCGAAAAAACGTGCATGATATTGCCTCACAGTGGCTTTACCTTGTCTTAGTCCGTGAATCTCCCTCCTAGCGATATCCACATCAATCTCAGATAAAAAACACGCATCCATCACTTTAATGAAGGCAGCCGCATTTTGGAGGGCTGGATCCTTGTCTCTCCATAGATTGCGCAGCCACGATTTTGCCTCCCCCCGCAAATGCGAAATAATAAATCCCACTTTCTCTCCCTCATTTTTAAAGTCTTTGTCAAGCAGCTGCAATGTATAAATCACATCTGCTCTGAAGTTAGGATACTCCTGCAGGTCCCCATTGAAGTGAGATACCAGGCTCCCTCCTCTGTTTCCCAGCCCAATCCCTTCTGGTCTGGTGGCTGGTAGCCTCTGTGTAGTTAGCACTTCTAACCTGGTTCGCAGATCCTGGCAGGCAGCAGCTGCTTCCTGTTCTTTCTTTCTGGAAGCCGCAATTTCTGCAGTCAACTGCGTCACTGCGTTTTGCAAACTCGCTATCCTCTCTTCGGTAGTCATTTCCCTGTTTTTCGTGAGCTCGCGAAGCACCAATCTTCACCCCTCGCTGCTTTCCCGCACTCCACGAGGTTGCAAAATTGGTGAAAATTGAGAGGGGACTTACTGTCAGGACTGCCGCTAGGTCCCAGCTCACAGAGGACCAACGCCCAGTGGATATTATATACAAAAGTCTTTATTGAAGTTTAGTTTCCATTTCCAAGCTCTGGGCGCGCAGGCCCACGTCTTAACGCTAGACCGGCTAAGTCCCCTCTGACTCACTGCTCCACCCACACCAGTTTAAGATTCTAGCCTGGCTCCACCTCTTGCGCTGCTCTTTCCTGCGTTGGGTCCTTCTGCCCTCTGGGGTTCCCTCCTTCCTGGACTCCTCTGACGCGGAGCCTCCTGAGTCTTGCCCCTCCCTCCGGCGGGCTTTAGGACCTGGCTCCCTTCCCGGGCTCCCCGCTGTGCCGCGCTCCTGTACATTTGAACTTGGCGCGCGCGCCCAGCCGGTGACTTTCCTTCTGACCGTTTCCCCGCTTCCTGATGTGGGTGTTGCCAAACCTGACTCCTCTCCTCCCTCTGGTGGTGAGGACACTGGTCCCGACTCCTGGGACTCCCCCTCCCCACTGCGCTCTGGTGGAGACGCTGGCCCTGATCTCCAGCTGCTGTTCAGAGACTCCCCGCTGGCCCCTCCCTCTTGAGGTTTCTCCCTTGGAATCTCCCTTGCTCTGGCCACCGGCGCTCCCTTCTGTGAGTCCTCCGATTCGCTAGAGAGGCTTGTGGAATAACTCTGGCCACTGTCACTGCCTGCGCCCCCCTCGTACTCCTCCTCCTCACTCTCCATTTGCTCCCCCTCCTGTGTCTCTCCTTCTGAACCCCTGACACATACATACATACATACATACATATCATTGTACAGGATTTTTAAGGAAGTGCTGAAATCAGAACTGCACCTCAGTTGAAATAGATCCAGAAAATCAGTTTCATCCAAGAGAACTTGCATCCGATCAGCAGCCTCAAGCACCTTGCTGAGAAAGGGAATATTTGTCACTGGTTTGAGCTGCTCAAACTTTTAGATCCAAAGAATATTTATTCAGGGCTGGTTGTTCTATACAATGATATCACTTCCAATTCCTCTCAGTTTCTTATTTTTCCAATCTTAAGTTCAATTCTCCATATTTCCTCACTGTTTTGCAATTCGTCTCCCTCCAAAATTCAGAATCGTAGACCTTAATGCAGATGTATGCTAAATATTTTCCTTATCTTGCTTTTACAGGTGATGTAATAATGAACTTTAATGTGATGGCAGATAAACTCAGTTTACTCAGCTATGAATGGTACAGCACATCCCTGATGTAAGTAATTCAAAAATCATTAAACAATCAGATGCAAACAATGAACCTTAATGAATCTCTCTTCTTTATTGTTGCAATTTAATTCCGTCTATTTATTTACTATCCCAAACTGAATTTCACTTTGAAATTTTTTTATTGAACAATAATTGTAATTGAATTGCAGCACCACAAACAGCAGGCTCTCAAAACAGGAAGAAAAGTGAGCAATGGGACTGTCAATCAGCAACCTGGAACAGCAGAATGAAGAGTGCTGGACAAAGGGAATTTTAAAGCAATGTTGTTGTTTATTCCTTTTTCTTGAAATCCTTTCCAACAGCTATTGACATTTTCCTGTGTGAGCAACTTTTATGAGATTAAAATATGACCCACTGTACAGCATTTATAGAATGCCTTTGAATGCTTGTGGATAAGAGCATCTTACATTGAGTGATCAGCATCTGGGCACTTTTATAGCGCTATTAGCATAATTACAATGATTGGTCAGGAAGATTGGATCATGGTAAAACTGAGTAAGCGTAGGGCCTCTTCCTGCGTTTGTACAAAGGTTTATTGAGCAGAATGTGAAATTAATTTAGTGACATTTCTGATACCGGGCTTTTGTTTTGTGACTAGTAATTACTCATTTAGATTTATATCTCTTAATAGATTCATTCATACATTAGGATCCAGGCTCAGTGGAATCAGAGAGCTCTCATGGAGGGATGGGAGAGCACTAAGCCAGAATGCTGAAAATAATGTGCTCCAAGTTGAAACTGGAGAGGAATAGAACTTATGGTGCAGGAGAGAACCCTAGTGGGATAGCATGAAGGTTTTTAGTTTTGGATCCTACATATGTGTAAGTAATAGCTCTTATAAATGTAGATGCTCCGCGGGGAACTAGCTCACCTCCTTTTTAGATGGAGTAACACCATAGCTGTCAACTTACAGATTTGAAAATAAGGGATCAGCAGCCTTGAAAATAAGGGATCAGCAGCCAAAATAAGGGATTTTCCAAGCACAGGTATGTTCAACTTCTGAGCCCCTCCAAGCCAAAGGCAGAAAGCCCAGCCAGCAGCCAAACGAAACCTCAAGCGGTGGTTCCCACAGTGCAGCAACCCAGCAAAGTGGATGCAGCAAGGAAAACCAACGTCACCTCTCTGCTGGGAAGCGCTGAGCAAAGGCGAGTCCCCAGGCAACGCGGCCAATTTGATCGGCACAAGGCATGCAAGCTCCACCCCCAGTTGTTCTTAGACTCCTTATAGGGTGAGTAACGCAGCCAAGCAATACAGTTGGAGCCTCCCTCCTCCCTGGCCGGCAGGCAGGCAGGGAGAGGAGCTGCTTCTTTTGAAACCCGGGAAATTGAAGGGACATCATCAATAAGGGACAGCAGCGGGACACAGCGCTGGGATAAGGGACTTTCCCGCCAAATAAGGGACGGTTGACAGCTATGAGTAACACTGATCCATAGGGCTGCAATACGTCTGGGCTGTCATACGTCTCATACATTGCCAGGATTTCAAAGATGCAGTTGACGTCCAGGGGGTGCTTTGTCCTGGATCTTAGGCATGTTTTTCTCTGGGGGTTTCCTTTAAAAAGCTCAACAATTTTCAGGGTGTCCTGGATTTTATTTTTTGAAATATGGCAACGCTACCAATACCTCAGTTGGGCTGACACATTATTAAACTCTGTAGGAGAACAACAGTGGCTGGAACCTGCATATCAACAATGGTGCACTCCCTGAAATAATAATTATGGCGGAAAGGAGATCAACTCCTACAGAAAGGGTTGAACCTGTGCTGAGGAACTTATCTTGAAAGACCAACATTGGCTCTGTGTACATTTCCGAGCACAATTCAAAGTGCTGGTGCTGACCTTTAAAGCCCTAAATGGTCTTGGCCCAGTAGACCTGAAGGAGCGTCTCCACCCCCATTGTTCAGCCCCGACACTGAGGTCCAGCTCCAAAGGCCTTCTGGTGGTTCCCTCACTGCAAGAAGTGAGGTTACAGGAACCAGGTAGTGGGCCTTCTCAGCAGTGGTTCTCACCCTGTGGAACTCCCTCTCACCAGATGTCAAGGAAAAAGCAACTATCTGACTTTTAGAAGACATCTGAATGCAGCCCTGTTTAGGGAAGTTTTTAATGTCTGATCTTTTATTGTGTTTTTAATATCCTGTTGGAAGCCGCCCAGAGTGGCTGGGGAGGCCCGGCCAGATGGGTGGGTTATAAGTAAATTATTATTATTATTATTATTATTATTATTATTATTATTATTATTAATTTGAAGGTAAGGTAACCCTGCCCACTGACTATCAATTTAGAGCTTTTCTACTCACACTTCCTTGCAGAAATGTTATTGCAGTTGGGGCTTCTGGGGTGGAACAAAGCGCTTGGGGACATAGTGGAAGCATAGCTGTCAACTTACAGATTTGAAAATAAGGGACCAGCAGCCTTGAAAATAAGGGATCAGCAGCCAAAATAAGGGATTTTAGTCAACCAGCTGAAATATGAAGTTAAAAGGGACCAGATAATTTTGGAGAGCAGTGCCGGTTTTTAGCCCTTCGTTTCCAGAGGTTGCTGCTCAAGACACCAGCTGATGAAACACTGCAATTAAATAACTACAAGCAGCAACCACTTTTTACGCAAAACAAAGTCTAAGCTACAAAGATGCTGCTGCAGTTCTGTATCTTTTCTCTCATGCTCCATCTGCAGCTCTCAGTTCCATCAGGCGGGGCGGGAGGAAGGTGGGGAATAGCGCCCGAAGTAAACCCGCAGATCAGACCATCTATGCTAGTCTACCACTACAAAACTATGGGAGAAGCGCTTGCAGTCCTTCCTCCGCTTTCCCCCTCTATGGTTAGCCCTTGGAACACCTGCCTGCGCCTCCGCCTCTTCCTCTCTCTGAACTGCTTTCTCTATGGTTGCCCTCGCTCTCCTCTCAAGGCTCCTCAGCAATTCATAGGCTGTGCCAGGCTGCCCATTGCATCAGTACGGCCTAGCAGGAGTGGCGATGGGCAGAGGGGAGATCACCCCAGGCAGAGACTCTCAGTTTGGCGGCCGTGAGGAGGATGGCGGCGGAAGGGCCCGAGGCTCCTGCCAGTCCTGGCAGGGAGGGGCTCCCGGGAGCCGAGGCTGATGAGAGGAGGCTGGAGGGGGGCAGGGCGGGCAGCCAAGCAACACAGTTGGAGCCTCCCTCCTCCCTGGCTGGCAGGGAGGGAGGGAGAGGAGCAGCTTCCTTTGAAACCCAGAAAATTTAAGGGACATCATCAATAAGGGACAGCAGTGGGACACGGCGCTGGGATATGGGAGTTTCCCGCCAAATAAGGGACGGTTGACAGCTATGAGTGGAAGTGAGCAAGTGCAGAATGAGAGGACATCGGCTGTACTTCAGAAGTTTCCAAAAGCTCCTTTAGCCTACAGTGGAGAACTTCTTTCCCTTTGAGGTATATGAGTGAGAGAGAAGGATTAATTTTTCTCCCTGTCACTGGACGTCTCAATGTCCACTTGCCTCCAAAGCCTCCCTTTGCCATTTCAAGCGAGAGGAGTTGCGCAACTAATTCAGAGGCAAATTTCCCTATTCCCTGTGCTGCAGAGAGACACAGCAAAACCTTGCTTTTCTGTGCTAAGGGAGAAAAACACACTGGACATTCAGCAGGGAGATTTTGCCTCTTCAGGAAGAACTTACTTGCCTTCCCAATCACAGGAGGCAGAACCTAACTCAATGCTGAGTGACCTCCTGGCTACAAGAGAAGAATCATTAAAAAGAATAAGGGGGGGGACCTCTCGGTGCTTATTCTACAAATGTTAGGCTCAGCTGGAATGCATGTGTAGTGAAGCGATAGAGAAAAATCAAATAAAAGAGGAATTGTGTGTAATTTATTGGAGGCTGAAATACTGCAAAGCAGCTTACCGATGCAGGTTTTGACTAGTACAGATATGGAGTAGCAGCATGTCACATGTTTATTTTGTGTGCAGAGAGGAAAGCCAGCAGACTGTTGACTTCAGGGTGTAGCAAAGTGATAAGGTTTCCCAACACCTCACCTACTCTGAATTTTGGGGAAAGAGAAAAACGGCGCTTGGGAAATGAAAGTATTGGATTGTAGTACTTAAAGCAAGAGAAGCTCAGCATGGAAATTGACGGTTCAAGAGCGCATTGACGGTTTAGGCCACGTTATGTGAAAGCCCCATGTTTCCAAATCTCTCAATAAACTCCTGTTAGAGGTTCTCTGCCGTCACAAAGAACATAGGAAAATATGGCAGATTTTATTTATCTTTATTTATTTATTTATTTATTTATTTATTTATTTATTTATTTATTTTAAACCTTCAATGGTAGGGAAATTGTTAGGCATCCACACTACATGTGCGCACACCCAAAGTGACCATTGTTGGAGACATGCCCCTGTGCTATGGTCCATGCAGCTGGAGTATTCATGGTAAAACTGAAATTTAGGTTACAAGGTCTTAAGCATTAACTAAAACTGTCAGTATTTTACCTTCACCTGAGAGATTTTCAGAGCGAGACGCCTGAAACAAGGGCTATTCTCATGCTTGATCAGGGCACACATCCCTATATACTAAAATCCTGTTTTCCAATTTCTTAAAATGCTTCTTCCCCCCATGAAATACTCTCTTTCTTCAGGGTCTTTAAGAATGTCTTTAGAATTCTGAGATGGACTGGGTTTGAGATCACCCTGTCATTGTGAGGTAGTGTTTTTATTGCCATTAAATAGTTCAGCAGTGGCCTGCAGCTCCCAGTTCCCTGTGCTTCTTGATCTGAAAAAGCCCACTGGGAGAATTGCATTTCCCCTTTGATAATTCTTGACCTAGAATACCGATCAAAAAGGCTTATGGCTTTTTTTTACAAATGTTATTTAAAACCTTTTTTTTTCAATTCATTGTATATCATTTCCCCTTTTTTAAATATGTCTACATTTCCACCACATATGGTAAAGGATACCTTCCTTTTCTTTACATCTCCAACAGGTCTTCGAGTCTGTTCTATACATTTTGGCCATTTCTACTGGTGTAATATGCCATCTATACATCATTTTCAACTGTTTTTCAAAGCTATTCTAGAGCTGCAATCTTAATTATGCTGCCTTGGAAACAAAAGTCCCATTCGTTTCAATGAGAATGTTTCCCACTACACATAGATAGTTGGGATTGGTCCATGAATGGAGAAGTCCCTGGAGCAGTGGAAATATGTATGCATGACACACGCAAAGTGTGATGAGATCCCTTTGCGTTGCCACAAAAATGCCGGTGTTTGATCATACATGCTTCAAAGGAGGAACATTGATTGACAAGATTGGGCTCTAAAACACAGTTTTCTTTTTCACTAAATCAACCACATTTAACTGAGATGAGAATCTGCCATCTGGTATTTGCCAGTTTGGTTGTGCTGCTGTGTCTATATTCCCATATAATGATGAAAACTAATTGTACCTTGTGTTTTCCACCCACCTGATGTTTTTAGCTTGAGCATTTTCTAATTTCATCCTACGTAAGTCTTGATGCATATAATGCTCAGCAAGTAGAAGAAAGCATATATACCATAAATGTTACTGAGCCATCGAATCAGGATGCCTGTGCACAGAGATAAGGTTTGAGGGGGGGGGAATTGTCATAAAAGGGGAAAAAAATAAAAATGCTGAGGTAGGATGAGAAATAAGCATTTTTTTTCCAGTTCCCTACAAGAACGAATAAGAAACATATTCAGTATTTTATAGGAAGTGATACAGTATCAGAACAAACACAGCTTGCTTCCTGTAAGATTTAAATGTGTTGTAATGCTTTCAATTTTAAAGTCTTGAAAAGCTTTTTGCCATCAAATGCTTACTTGGCACTTTGTTATGTGAAACTGAGAAAATTATGCTCAAGATGGTTTGAACCTTTCTGTAAACTAGCAAGCTTTGATACACCTTCAGAGCCAAGGAATAACAAGTAGTTGCTCTTGTTCGTTTCAAGATGGTAAAGGACGATCATCGCTGTGTGCAATTTCATTGTTGATCATTTAAGTATTTGAAGTAGGAGACATGTTTTCCAGTGGGAGAAATGCACACTAAAATGGTAAAGATTATTAACACACACACACACACACACACACACACACACAAAAGAGGAAGATACAAGTGGAACATTTGCAGAAACCAAAGAGCCATCCTGTCATTTGGATCAGGGATCACACTTGGGTACAACGGTCCATTTGAGGTCTTCCTCAAATGATGTCCTCAATGCCACTCCCTGAACTAGAAGACCTCTCTATCCTTTCCCAAAGGCCTATGTATTCTGCTTCGTTTCCTGGTAAACTGGTTGGATTTATGTATGTCTCTGATGTAATTTGATATTTGCTCAAACAGCTATTAAGTCATACTTGTTCAACAAAGTTGTCCTTTTAGCTCTAGGACCAGCTGGAAGTCTGGCATTGAGGGGGCTACTGCCTAGAGCAACGGAAGCTGATGCAAAGACAGGATGGGACCGTGGACCGTGAAAAGGTATTTGTTGCCACAGACATATGTCGCCCGCAGACGGTGCAGGGAAAACCGAGGAAATGAACACAAGAGATCGGTATTGGGCTGAATTAGGCCATATGTAAGAGTAGGTCTGATGTTGGCTGATAGGCTACATTTGGCTCATGAGCCTATGATTCCTTGTTGTTGTTTAGTTGTTTAGTCGTGTCCGACTCTTCGTGACCCCATGAACCAGAGCACGCCAGGCACCCCTGTCTTCCACTGCCTCCCACAATTTGGTCAAACTCATGTTTGTAGCTTCAAGAACACTGTCCAACCATCTCGTCCTCTGTCATCCCCTTCTCCTTGTGCCCTCCATCTTTCCCAACATCAGGGTCTTTTCCAGGGAGTCTTCTCATGAGGTGGCCAAAGTATTGGAGCCTCAGCTTCAGGATCTGTCCTTCCAGTGAGCACTCAGGGCTGATTTCCTTCAGAATGGATAGGTTTGATCTTCTTGCAGTCCATGGGACTCTCAAGAGTCTTCTCCAGCACCATAATTCAAAAGCATCAATTCTTCGGCGATCAGCCTTCTTTATGGTCCAGCTCTCACTTCCATACATCACTACTGGGAAAACCATAGCTTTAACTATACGGACCTTTGTTGGCAAGGTGATGTCTCTGCTTTTTAAGATGCTGTCTAGGTTTGCCATCGCCTTTCTTCCAAGGAGCAGGCGTCTTTTAATTTTGTGACTGCTGTCACCATCTGCAGTGATCATGGAGCCCAAGAAAGTAAAATCTCTCACTGCCTCCATTTCTTCCCCTTCTATTTGCCAGGAGGTGATGGGCCCAGTGGCCCATCATGATTCCTTACCCCAGGCTTAAAATAACAGCCTGAAAATCTGGAATATTGATGAGATAAAGCTGCTGTTCAGAGAAAGCATCCGATCAGCGCAGAGCTGCCCCCCTTCCCTAGAATGTGAGGTAGGCAGGGAATCAGTATGTGGGCCAAAGTGGGAAGTGAGGTCGTAGGAGTGGGGTTTTAGTCAATTTCCGAGTCTGTGTGCCTTTTTTATGGTTAGCTGTCTTTGTTGTACAAAATGTGGCTTGGATTTTGCATTGAGGCTGATGGATGGGTGTGTGATTGTGGTTATTATTGGTTGAAGAGTGTAATGTTATTTTAATGGGGTTGCATTTGATTATTGAGATATTGTATTTATTTGATTTCTATTTTGCACATCACTCTTGAGATCCTTTTGAATATAAAGCAATTAAGGCATTTTTCTAAGTAAATAAATTGCTGTGCTTTAATAATAATAATAATAATAATAATAATAATAATAATAATAATAATAATAAACAAAGCCCAATCAATCCAAGGCTCTTTAGCGCTCTGCAGGAAGCATTTTGTTCAGGCTCACTTTTGCAAAGGCCCTGGACCTAGAGGAACATAAATATATATAACAAAACATACAGCTATATGGCACAGAAAAACAGAAACGGAGAAACATGAGGTAATGTGCAGGGCCTAATTCAACTCAGGGGAGTCTATTGATATCACACTTCAATTGAGGAGGGATGAAAAGACTCCTGAATCACCCCATTTTCCAGCTCTCCCACAGAGCCAGAACCCTCTGCTTACCACATGTTTATTGTGAGACCATCTTGAAAACTGTAAATAGCAACAATAACTTTGTACACTAAGCAGTGCTATAGAAATAAATAAACCATAATCATAGAAATTATTGGGTTCCCCCCTCCCTTTTTGTCCTTTGAGCATAATGGTTAATGTTGTTAGGAGCTTTCAAATAGATTGGCTTTGATTGTCACTAGCCTTTCCGCAGACCACTTACACTAGGGCAGTGCCATTGATTTCAATGGAAATGGATCGTGGGGCGGCAATCTACACCACCGCAGGGGTCTTTTGTGTATTGGAAACACCTTCTAATTTAGCTTTTCCAACCAACCATTCAAGCCCCTGACCAAAATCAATAGTTTCATAGAGTGCCTTTTCTAAATGAACAATAAGAGTGCTTTAGCTAGGCAGACTTGGGGTTACCCATTAAAATTAGAGGTCTGTCAAGAAAGCTTGAAACATTTGTTCTGTCTTCTCCACCCCATCCCAGTTCACTGCCTTATTTTCTAGGCTGGCTTGCCATTACATGTGTTACTGTACCCAGAAACTAAAAAATAATAACAATAAATACAATTATTATTTTTTACAAAATACAAAGTGACATATTGTAATTAATCCCTCATTAAGCTTGCAAACTGGAGCAGCTATTTCAAAACAAAAACAGAGAAGAAAATAAAGTGGGGGAGGGAATCCTCCCCAAGCTGGTATTTCCCCCTAAGGCTCACTCACAGCTCTAATAAGGAGGCTGTTGCCTTTCATGACAGATTTCTGAGATAAATAAGGAAATATCTCCCAGTGTATGAAATTCCCTGCTGTTCCTACTATTGCTGTGGCAGCACATGCAACAGGAGATGTTGAGCCTTAAATTAAATGTCAACAATAATATGGCACACTGGAAAGATTAGACACACAACAACTCTTAAAGAAAAATCTTTTTTTGCTCATGGGAGTTATTACTGGTCAAAATCATTCTAAGAAGGGGAAGGGGAAATTATAGTGTGTGTGTATATCCCTTTTTTAGGGATGGAAGAGAAATTTGATTCAGATTGCATGTAAAACTGAAACTATTAAATTCGCATTTTCCAAAGCACATATATACTACAAAAACACACTCATCTGGACTTTGAGATGCAATTCTCTAACAAACCAAAGTTTTAAATAGATATATTGGGGGATGTGTGCATAGAAAGGCATAAATTAGTGAAAACAACTATTTATTGTGAGAAATCTGCAGTAAATACCAATACATTTTAATAAGATTTTGCCAGTTGCCTCAGAAATGTGGAAAACTGAATTTAAGATGGGGGAAATGAGAAATGGAGAAACATAATTTGTAGATTCTTCAATTCCCAGTTGTTTTAGATATGGAAAAAATACTGCATTTGAGCTGTAATACTGGACATATTGGTGGTTAGATTTCATAATGGATATTCAGTGTGTAGAAAGTGAGGTGGTTTGGGGCCAAATAGCTGCTTTGTGTACAAATTCACCTTGATATGCCTTCCTGTTCTACTACAATGCAGATTCCGAATGGACGATTTATCAAAGCATAAACAAACAAACAAATAAATAAATAATCTCAACCTGAGTGGCACTTGGTTGGCTTTTTGTTTGTTTGTTTGTTTGTTTTTGCCTTTCCCTCAGTGAAATCATAGCTTTCCTTTGTTAGATGGAAGAACATTGTTTGAATGAGGACGGAAATGACATTGGTCAGAATCAACATGGTATAGAGGGGTGACCATAAGGGGACCATTGACCACAGCAAACTCAAGTGTGGGTTCGGTATCTGCCTGGTTGGAATCTGCACCCTGGTTCCCCAGTGAGACCTTGCTTGCTTGCTTGGCTTGTCTTGCACCACGGCAAGGTTCAACACTCGCCAACTCCTGTTGTACAGGGTCCGAGCGATCCAAACCCAGTGGATCTATTCCATCAACGTGGGGCTTGTGGAATGATGAACTGATCCTGGGACCCAATGCCATGCCAACCCTTGCCCTGCCTGCCACTGTCAATAAACATTTGGCCTTATTTTATCCCATCACCGTTGTACAGTCTGGTTATTTTCCTGCTCTCAAGGGTCACATAATTCACCAGCCTGCCAAAAAGAATCAGAAGCTGATCTTGAAATGCTGAGATCCTAATTTAATTAGATTAATCTAATGTAAATCGAGAAAAAATAAAATTTACAAATTTGTCCATCACTAGTCTTAATTAGCGATGCCTTGGTGTCAAACTTGTTTTCAGGCAGAGGAAGGTTGCATTGGCTGTTGACGTGCTTCAGAACTGTAGCCCTAAGTAGCCTCATTAAATGTGACCCCTTGTCCACTATTTTGTATTGTATCCTAGATTTTTTAAAGGCTTGACTGGATTCTTTGCAACTAATGTGCTGTTGGCTTTCCTTTGTTAGATGGAAGAACATTGTTTGAATGAGGGCGGAAATGACATTGGTCAGAATCAACATAGTATAATCTAGCCAGTGTGGTGTAGTGGTTAAGAGCAGTAATCTCGTAATCTGGTGAACCGGGTTCGCTTCCCCACTCTTCCACATGCAGCTGCTGGGTGACCTTGGGCTAGTCACACTTCTCTGAAGTCTCTCAGCCTCACTCGTCTCACAGAGTATTTGTTGTGGGGGAGGAAGGGAAAGGAGAATATTAGCCGCTTTGAGACTCCTTCGGGTAGTGATAAAGTGGGATATCAAATCCAAACTCTTCTGTACGTATTGTTGTAGGATTTCTTTCACCAACATAGATTTCACCAATGATGTAAATGGCAAAGTTTCATGTTGCACAGTAATTTTTACCGCTTTCCTTGTAGATGAATCGATAGTAGGGCTCTGCAACTCACTCAATTTAAGTATGGCAGATTAGAAGGAACACTCTCCTTTCTGGTGCCAGTAATAAGCACCGTGGAATACTTTGGTCACTTTATGAAAAATGAATGCTTAAAGATGAAGGAAAGAATATAAAATGTTAAATGTTAATATCTGTCTTGTGAAATTTACTATCTCAATTTAGATTCTTTAGAGGAAAATGAAGAGCAATATTGAGCCCATTTGACCTCTTTATTAACCTCAAAGGCAGCAAGTATATAAATTGATACTGGAGTATCTGATCTCACAGTATTTAATGTGCTTGGATGGGCATCACCATTACACAATGGGATTTAAGTCAGTGTGGCTGCCTCTTGGTTTTACTATTCTATCTATTACCATATGTATAATCCCTGCCACTTACATTTTATACAATGAAGGACCTGCTTATCATATCCCATGAATTTCTTTATTCACAGACCAGGACATGTGCGCACACCATATGATTATTTGCATGTTTAAATGCTAAAATGTTACTTTAAAGAAATATCTATTTCTTAGCACTCCCTTTTTGTCTCTATTCTAATAGTCAATTACCTTGTGTAATCCACACCACTTAAATCACAGGCTTCACATGAAGTCTTTCTTCTGGTCAGAGACTCACAACTTCTTGTGGACAACGGCCAACCACTGTCAGTCTGGTTTCAGCTGTTCTGGAGGACTGCGGCTGGAGTCTCTCTCTCCCAACAGACCATAGCTTCTGTGATTTCAGCCTTGGTATATGACCTTGTTTTTCATTGAGCAGCTACTTCCTTCAACCTCAGCCAGTTCCCCCACAGACTCCACTGACTGACTCCTCAGTCACAATATGCCAGCCTTTTTATTCACACTTGATTGTGTACACAGTAATGCATCTTCTGCCTTTGAACAAAGAAAGTGTACTGTATAAGGTATCCATGGTCAGTGTGCAGTCTGGCCAGAAAATTTCATTTTGCATTGTGAAGTGGCAATTTAGTTTTGTCCTTCTCCAGGCCAAAACCAGCCCATCCCTATACAGTGGTACCTCAGGTTATGAACTTAATTAGTTCCAGAAGTCCATTCTTAACTCGAAGTGTACTTAACCTGAGGCACACATTCCCTACATAGGCCTCCCACGGCCCCAGAAGTGGATTGCATTTGTATCCCGGGGCAATGTTTGCAACCCAGAACACCTACTTCCAGGTTGGTGGAGTTCGTAACCTGTACTTGGCCGAAATATTGGGAAATTTTAGAACAGGAGGGAAATAAACTGAAATTGCAGAGTTTTGAAAAATTAAAAGACAAAGTGTGAGATTGGCTTCATTATTATCAAATATTGGAAGTGTATAAGATGGACAGGAAAATTGGCTTCCAGGTGGAGAAATCCAAATTGGAAACAGAGTTGTTAGAATCCAAAACTAAGAATTTGTCAAAAATGTATAACTTGTTGCTGAAATGGAACACGCAGCATGAAACGGTTAAATCAGCTATGATTAAGTGGGCTCAAGATATTGGACATAACATTATGTTTGCTGACTGGGAAAGGTTGTGGACCACCGGTATGAAATTCACGGCGTGTAACGCCTTGAGAGAAAATATTATGAAAATGATTTATAGGTGATACATGACTCCAGTTAAGCTTGCAAAAATTTACCACTTAACAGATAATAAATGTTGGAAGTGTAAAGAAAATGAAGGCACATTCTTTCACCTCTGGTGGACGTGCCCAAGGATTAAGGCTTTCTGGGAAATGATATATAATGAAATGAAAAAGGTATTTAAATATACCTTCTTGAAGAAACCAGAGGCCTTTCTCCTGGGTATGGTTAGCCATGTGGTGTTAAAGAAGGATAGAACTTTGTTTATGAATGCTACAACAGCAGCAAGGATCTTTATCGCAAAGTATTGGAAGACACCAGATCTACCCACTTTGGAAGAATGGCAGATGAAAATGACAGACTACATGGGACTGGCAGAGATGACGGGCAGAATCCGAGACCAGGAGAAAGAGACAGTGGAAGAAGATTGGAAGAAATTTAAAGACTATCTTAATAAACACTACAAAATTAATGAAGGCTAGAATGACATGGTTTTAAAAACGATGTGGTATCTAGAGACATTGATTAGGAAAAGGAATGGAATTAGTAAAAAATTTTGGGAAATAAGAGAATGAATTTGCTGATTGGATAATGAAATTAGAATACAGAACGGGGAGGTATGAGGAAGTTGGGGAAAATAGGCTGAGAAAATAAGATTTGAAATTATACCTGTTGTTTTATGTTTGTGTATGTTTTTATTGTTGTTGTTTGTATTTATGTGTTGTTATTGAAAACTTTAATAAATATCATTTTTAAAAAAAGAGTTCGTAACCTGAAGTGTTCATAAGCAGGACTGTTCATAACCCGAGGTACCACTGTAGAAGGAAGAAGCCACTGCCAACAAAGATGAAGGAGATTGGCAAAACAAACTAATGAACTATACTGGACACACCAGACAATTTCTCTCCCCCCCCCTTTTTCTTAAAAAAAGGGAGAAATGTTCAGGCACAATCAACAAGCTTTGTGTATTGGTTCCTACATTAGTTTAATTTTTAAAGGTCACTTTTTATTTTGATTTTTTATTGTTTCTTATTTTTATTATCAGAAAATTGATAAATTGAGTGGTTGGGCTGGCAGCTAGAACAACAACAACAACAAAAAAACCTAGGCCAGGTGAAATGTGTCTTTTCTCTGGCTTCTGTCCTCCAGGATGTCCATTTGCTTTGTCTTCACACTAATATTCATTAATTCTCTATACTAAGTAATTGAGCCTCCAGGGCTATCAGTCACAACTCCATCCAGTCCCCAGCCTGCTGCTGTGTTTGTTTAGTGGTAGAAAGAGTATTGCAGATACTGTACATTCGCAGACACAGGTAAAAGCACTCATTTGTAAATTCCAAGGAAATGGCAACCTGGAGCACACTCAGTGCAGCTCAGATTCCTCTCACATTACAGTTCACTTACAGTGGTACCTCTGGATACAAACGCTTCTGGTTGCGCATGAGTTCGGGTTATGAGCTGCACTAACCCAGAAGCAGTTGCTACCGGATGCGAACTTTGCCCTGGGATGCGAGCGGAAATCGCGCACCAGAGGCGTGTGTGCAGCAGATGTGCTTTCGCTAATGGCGCCTTATGCTAAGAACAGTTTCTGGATAAGAACGGAGCTCCGGAACGAATTACGTTCATATCCAGAGGTACCACTGTAGCTGCTTCTGTGAGAAGCTTCACCACTTATGTTGCCCAAATATAAATACCAAGCTCCTAATAAAAGTAGCCTTCTGAGACTCATGAAGTGAAGCTTTCAAATGGTTTTGGTGCTGACATTTAATTCAACGTGGTACAACAAGTCAAAGCAGTACCCTTTGTTTTAAAGGAGTCAGCTGACATGACTTAGACTTTCCCTACCCTTCCTGTGAAGTGCACCGTTTTCCTGGAAAGAAGGACACGTCAGATTTCTGCAGAGATGGCTGTCTGGCTGACACTCTTTAATTTGATTTATGTCAGTTATTGTGGCAAGATTGAAAGCTGGCATTATTTGTAATAAAACAAAATACCATTTGTTTTGGAGACATACTGAGCCACATTCTAGTAATGAAGATGGCCGTGAATATGAGGCAACTGCTGACGTGGTGATCGGGCTCATATTCCCTTGCTTTGCTGCATGTGTGTGTGTGTGTGTTTTATTTTTATTTTACAATGAAAGGTTATGTCTCTATGGATAATTCAACAGAACATCAGGCCTTTCCAGAATTAATGGCAATTGCACAATCGATGACAAATTAAAGGGCAGAAGAGCTTCTAATTAAAATCATCTCACCTCCCTTACTTGAGTGCAAAATAAATATAATACAAATTTTGAAAACCATACATACTGTCGATCAAACCATTAGCATGATTGTGTGAAACCATCAGCAAACTTTTAGTGTGTAGTGCCTTTCAAGGGGACGTGGGATTGCAGTTGCTCTGCATCATAACTAACACCTTGCCAGCCTCTTGATGGTGGTGCAGAAGTGAGGGTGGGAAATCATTCTATGCTCCTCTGGCATGTATAGGACTGGAAACATGGAAGGGTAATAAATGAGAATGTTAAGCCAGCTCTTGGGGGCCACCAGGTGGCGCATTGGAAGATGGCCGACAATAACATCTCTCTGACCCACACGAGGTAATTAAGAGGCTGCTATGGGAAGTATGCAGTCTTCCTGGCCCCCCCAAGGAGATGGGGGGACTGCCTTGCCAGCGGTGTCCATAATGCACCCCTGGATTCGAAAGAAGGGGGTGACCGGTCACTTGGCACAAGCCCTCGGTGAGGTCGGCTCTTCCTGACGCTGTCTCCAATCAGCGCGTGCTGGTTCGCTTTAGCTCGAAAATATAATTGGTAATATATAATTGGAAAGAAGCTAAAGCACATACATCAAGCGAAGTTTGGGAGATAAGACTGCTGATTAATGGATCTCTGGGACCGGAGCAACAGGCGGGACAAATAAATCAAGTGATGAATCACCATTAAGAGACTGGTATGTTTGGAGTGAAACGGAAGGGGAGTGGAGGAAAAAACTTTTCTTTTCTTTGCCTTATGTGAGTATTAATAACCCTCCACCCCAAAGAAAGAAGAATCGTTGCATTTTATTAATCGCATGCAGGAATTCAAGAACTGTGTGGAGTGAATTATTGATAAAAGAGAGGATTGGTAAATATCAGAGAACGGAGGAAAGTTTTATGACGCAGCTTTAAATGGTGTCTCGTTAAGACAGGCTTGTCTAAGAAAGACGGGGGGGGGAGGACCAGGATCATCGGAATGTGAATGATGATTGGAATGTGATCTAAACCTGGCAGAGCCCTCTGTGATATACTTGGCAAGCCTGGGAAAATTAAAGGACAGACCGAGGATAAATTCTTTAAGGAGGTGCGGAATGGCATCTGTCCCTATGTGATATGATTTTTGGAGAGTGTAAAACCCACACAGAGGATGATTGTCTTCAACCCACTTGTGAAGTTTATCAGAGATCTCAAAGAAAGGAATATATGATAACAACAAGAAGATGAAGAAAGTAATAAAGAGACTATCTGGACAAACTGGATAGAAATGTCTAATTAAAGCAGCAATAGAAGTGATGCTTGGACCCCCGTTTGGAGCTTGAAGTATGGGTAACCCCAACAAAATTTAAAAATCTGGCTGTATAATTTGGAAATAATGTGATTTGGAAATAATGTGATTTGATTGGCCTGTTAATAAAAATTATGTTTTTTTTAAAAAGAGAGTGTTAAGCCAGCTCCAGGACAGGTATACTCTGCTGTCGCTCGAGGCTCAGGTGGCCTCAGTGGCCTCAGAGGGCCTTCCACCAGCTTCGGCTGGTGACCCAGTGTGACAATCACACACAGGGTTCCCGGACGTTAGACGGTCTATTGACCCTGTGCCGCCTCTGCAATTGCTTTTTCTGCTGCCACCAGCCTGTATCTCACGGGGACACACAGAGTCCAGTCAGTTGTTAACATAAACAAATAATCAAGTCTCTTCTCATGAGGTGGCCAAAGTATGGGAGCCTCAGCTTCAGGATCTGTCCTTCCAGTGAGCACTCAGGACTGATTTCCTTAAGAATGGATAGGTTTGATCTTCTTGAAGTCCATGGGACTCTCAAGAGTCTCCTCCAGCACCATAATTTGAAAGCATCAATTCTTCGGTGATCAGCCTTCTTTATGGTCCAGCTGGACCATAAAGTTGCTGCTGCTACCCACACTGAACTCTGAAATTGATGTATGCATGGCTGAGGGTGGCATGCTGTTACAACATACCATTTCATTACCCAGAAAAAGGCTCCTTGGGTAGCTTCAGCTGGGCATGTGTTGCCTGTAGTTTAACCTTGCCCTTGTGCAAAGGTAGTAACATCTGTACCCGTTCCAATGTGCTTTCCCCTTGTGCCTAGTATGCTTCACCTCATAACTTTGTAGCTTGACAATTTGCAGATTGGGAGAACCTAATAAATTAGAACATATAGATGATCATAGGAAGGCACAGGTGTGTTTTTCCTCCAGTAAGGATATGTTCCCATGCTTAGGGATTTTTTCAAAAAAAAGTTGTTCAGATGTCGAAGGCTAATTCTGTTTCCGATGATAAAAACCATTCTGTTTCCACCAAAAAAGCTTTCAGGGGATCGTTTGCAACAGTTTGGCACCATTTGTGAGTGAA
The DNA here is from genome assembly GCF_964106915.1 of Podarcis gaigeae. NCBI lineage: Eukaryota > Metazoa > Chordata > Lepidosauria > Squamata > Lacertidae > Podarcis > Podarcis gaigeae. The sequence continues at coordinate 10,001,339 of NC_139687.1, read as the reverse complement.
TTGCAAAACTTCAGATTTTTGCTGAAATTGTGACTGCGCAACTTAGGGGTTTTTTTTTAAAAAAATGTTGTTCAGATGTCGAGGGCAAATTCTGTTTCCGATGATAAAAAACCTATCCTTTTCCACAAAAAAGCTTTCAGGGGATCGTTTGAAGCAGTTTGGCAACATTTGTGAGTGAATTGCAAAACATCGGATTTTTCTGAAATTGTGACTCCGCCGCTTAGGGATTTTTTTAAGGGATTTTTTCAAAAAAATGTTTTTCAGATTTCGAAGGCTAATTCTGTTTCTGATGATGAAAACCCATCTGTATCCACAAAAAAGCTTTCAGGGGATCATTTGCAGCAGTTTGGCAACATTTGTGAGTGAATTGGAGAACGTCAGATTTTCGCTGGAATTGTGACTGCGCAGCTTAGGGATTTTTGTTAAAAAAAGTTGTTCAGACGTCGAGGGCTAATTCTGTTTTCGATGATAAAAACCCTTCTGTTTCCACCAAAAAAGCGTTCAGGGGATCGTTTGCAACTGTTTGGCACCATTTGTGAGTGAATTGCAGAAAGTAAGATTTTTGCTGGGATTGTGACCACGCGGGTTAGGCATTTTACTTAAAAAAAGTTGTTCAGACGAGGAGGGCTAATTGTGTTTCCGATGATAAAAACCCATCTGTTTCCACCAAAAAAGCTTTCAGACGATCGTTTGCAGCAGTTTGGTAACATTTGTGAGTGAATTGCAAAAGGTCAGATTTTTGCTGGAATTGTGACCGCGCGGCTTAGGGATTTTTTCAAAAAAATGTTGTTCAGATGTCGAGGGCTAATTCTGTTTTCGATGACAAAAACCCTTCTGTTTCCACCAAAAAAGCGTTCAGGGGATCGTTTGCAACAGTTTGGCACCATTTTTGAGTGAATTGCAAAACGTCAGATCTTTGCTGAAATTGTGACCGCGCGGCGTAGGGATTTTTTTTAAAAAAATGTTGTTCAGATGTCGAGGGCTAATTCTGTTTTCGATGATAAAAACTCATCTGTTTCCACCAAAAAAGCTTTCAGGGGATCGTTTGCAACAGTTTGGTAGCATTTGTGAGTGAATTGCAGAACGTAACATTTTTGCTGGAATTGTGACCGCGCGGCTTAGGGATTTTTTCAAAAAAATGTTGTTCAGATGTCGAGGGCTAATTCTGTTTTCGATAATAAAAACCAATCTGTTTCCACCAAAAACGCGTTCATGGGATCGTTTGCAACAATTTGACACCGTTATTGAGTGAATTGCAAAACGTCAGATTTTTGCTGAAATTGTGACCGCGCGGCTTAGGGATTTTTTGAAAAAAAAGTTATTCAGACGTCGAGGCCTAATTCTGTTTTTGATGATAAAAACCCATCTGTTTCCACCAAAAAAGCGTTCAGGGGATCGTTTACAACAATTTGGCACCATTTTCGAGTGAATTGCAAAACGTCAGATTTTTGCTGAAATACTGACCGCGCGGCTTAGGGATTTTTTCAAAAAAAAGTTTTTCAGACTTCAAGGGCTAATTCTGTTTCCGATGATAAAAACCCTTCTGTATCCACCAAAAAAGCGTTCAGGGGATCGTTTGCAACAGTTTGGCAACAATTTTGAGTGAATTGCATAATGTAAATTTTTTGCTGGAATTGTGTCCGCGCGGGTTAGGCATTTTTTTAAAAAAAAACGTTGTTCAGACGTTGAGGGCTAATTCTGTTTTGGATGATAAAAACCCTTCTGTTTCCACCAAAAAAGCTTTCAGGGGATCGTTTGCAACAGTTTGGAAACATTTGTGAGTAAATTGCAGAACGTAACATTTTTGCTGGAATTGTGACCGCGCGGCTTAGGGATTTTTTCAAAAAAATGTTGTTCAGATGTCGAGGGCTAATTCTGTTTTCGATATTAAAAACCAATCTGTTTCCACCAAAAACGCTTTCAGGGGATTGTTTGCAACAATTTGGCACCATTTTTGAGTGAATTGCAAAACGTCAGATTTTTGCTGAAATTGTGACCGCGCCGCTTAGGGATTTTTTCAAAAAAAAATTGTTCAGATGTCGAGGGCTAATTCTGTTTTCGATGATAAAAACCCTTCTGTTTCCACCAAAAAAGCTTTCAGGGGATCGCTTGCGAAGGTTTGGCAACATTTGCGAATGAATTGCAGAACGTAAGATTTTTCCTGGAATTGTGACCGCGCGGCTTAGGGATTTTTTCAAAAAAATGTTGTTCAGATGTCGAGGGCTAATTCTGTTTTCAATGATAAAAACCCATGTGTTTCCTCCAAAAAAGCGTTCAGGGGATCGTTTGCAACAATTTGGCACCATTTTTGAGTGAATTGCAAAACGTCAGATTTTTGCTGAAATTGTGACCGCGCGGGTTAGGCATTTTTTTTAAAAAAAGTTGTTCAGACGTCGAGGGCTAATTGTGTTTCCGATAATAAAAACACATCTGTTTCAACCAAAAACGCATTCAGGGGATCGTTTGCAACAATTTGGCACCATTTTTGAGTGAATTGCAAAACGTCAGATTTTTGCTGAAATTGTGACCGCGCGGCGTAGGGATTTTTTTTAAAAAAAGTTGTTCAGACGTCGAGGGCTAATTCTGTTGATGATGATAAAAACCCTTCTGTTTCCATTAAAAAAGCTTTCAGAGGATCGCTTGGGACAGTTTGGCAACATTTGCGAGTGAATTGCAGAACGTAAGATTTTTGCTGGAATTGTGACCGCGCGGGTTAGGCATTTTTTAAAACAAAGGTTGTTCAGATGTCGAGGGCTAATTCTGTTTTTGATGATAAAAACACATCTGTTTCCACCATAAACGCGTTTAGGGAATCGTTTGCAACAATTTGGCACCATTTTTGAGTGAATTGCAAAACGTCAGATTTTTGCTGAAATTGTGACCGCGCGGCGTAGGGATTTTTTTTAAAAAAGAGTTTTTCAGACGTCAATGCCTAATTCTATTTTCGATGATAAAAACACATCTGTTTCCACCAAAAAAGCGTTCAGGGGATCGTATACAACAATTTGGCACCATTTTTGAGCGAATTGCAAAACGTCAGATTTTTGCTGAAATTGTGACCGCGCGGCTTAGGGATTTTTTCAAAAAAAAAGTTGTTCAGACGTCGAGGGCTAATTCTGTTTATGATGATAAAAACCCTTCTGTTTCCATTAAAAAAGCTTTCAGGGGATCGCTTGCGACAGTTTGGAAACATTTGCGAGTGAATTGCAGAACGTCGGACTTTTGCTGAAATTGTGACCGCGCGGCTTAGGGATTTTTTCAAAAAAAAATTGTTCAGACGTTGAGGCCTAATTCTGTTTTCAATGATAAAAACCCATCTGTTTCCACCAAAAAAGCGTTCAGGGGATCGTTTACAACAATTTGGCACCATTTTTGAGTGAATTGCAAAACGTCAGATTTTTGCTGAAATTGTGACCGCGCGGCTTAGGGATTTTTTTCAAAAAAAAGTTTTTCAGACGTTGAGGGCTAATTCTGTTTCCGATGATAAAAACCCTTCTGTTTCCACCAAAAAAGCTTTCAGGGGATCGCTTGCGACAGTTTGGCAACATTTGCGAGTGAATTGCAGAACGTAAGATGTTTGCTGGAATTGTGACCGCGCGGCTTAGGGATTTTTTTAAAAAAAGGTTGTTCAGATGTCGAGGCCTAATTCTGTTTTCGATAATAAAAACCAATCTGTTTCCACCAAAAAAGCGTTCCGGGGATCGTAAACAACAATTTGGCACCATTTTTGAGTGAATTGCAAAACGTCAGATTTTTGCTGAAATTGTGACCGCGCGGCTTAGGGATTTTTTTTAAAAAAAGGTTGTTCAGACGTCGAGGGCTAATTCTGTTTATGATGATAAAAACCCTTCTGTTTCCACCAAAAAAGCGTTCCGGGGATCGTAAACAACAATTTGGCACCATTTTTGAGTGAATTGCAAAACGTCAGATTTTTGCTGAAATTGTGACCGCGCGGCTTAGGGATTTTTTTTTAAAAAAAGTTGTTCAGACATCGAGGGCTAATTCTGTTTATGATGATAAAAACCCTTCTGTTTCCATTAAAAAAGCTTTCAGGGGATCACTTGGGACAGTTTGGCAACATTTGCGAGTGAATTGCAGAACGGAAGATTTTTGCTGGAATTGTGACCACGCGGCTTAGGGATTTTTTAAAAAAAAGGTTGTTCAGATGTCGAGGGCTAATTCTGTTTTCGATGATAAAAACACATCTGTTTCCACCATAAACGCGTTTAGGGAATCGTTTGCAACAATTTGGAACCATTTTTGAGTGAATTGCAAAACGTCAGATTTTTGCTGAAATTGTGACCGCGCGGCTTAGGGATTTTTTCAAAAAAAAAGTTGTTCAGACGTCGAGGGCTAATTCTGTTTATGATGATAAAAACCCTTCTGTTTCCATTAAAAAAGCTTTCAGGGGATCGCTTGCGACAGTTTGGCAACATTTGCGAGTGAATTGCAAAAAGTCTGATTTTTGCTGGAATTGTGTCCGCGCGGCGTAGGGATTTTTCAAAAAAAATGTTGTTCAGATGTCGAAGGCTAATTCTGTTTTCGATGATAAAAACCCATCTGTTTCCACCAAAAAAGTGTTCAGGGGATCGTTTACAACAGTTTGGCAACATTTGTGAGTGAATTGCAGAACGTAACATTTTTGCTGGAATTGTGACCCCGCGGCTTAGGGATTTTTTCAAAAAAATGTTGTTCAGATGTCGAGGGCTAATTCTGTTTTTGATAATAAAAACCAATCTGTTTCCACCAAAAACGCGTTCAGGGGATCGTTTGCAACAATTTGGCACCGTTATTGAGTGAATTGCAAAACGTCAGATTTTTGCTGAAATTGTGACCGCGCGGCTTAGGGATTTTTGAAAAAAAAGTTCTTCAGTCGTCGAGGCCTAATTCTGTTTTCGATGATAAAAACCCATCTGTTTCCACCAAAAAAGTGTTCAGGGGATCGTTTACAACAGTTTGGCAACATTTGTGAGTGAATTGCAGAACGTAACATTTTTGCTGGAATTGTGACCCCGCGGCTTAGGGATTTTTTCAAAAAAATGTTGTTCAGATGTCGAGGGCTAATTCTGTTTTTGATAATAAAAACCATTCTGTTTCCACCAAAAACGCGTTCAGGGGATCGTTTCAACAATTTGGCACCGTTATTGAGTGAATTGCAAAACGTCAGATTTTTGCTGAAATTGTGACCGCGCGGCTTAGGGATTTTTTCAAAAAAAAGTTATTCAGACGTCAAGGACTAATTTTGTTTCCGCTGATAAAAACCCTTCTGTTTCCACCAAAAAAGCGTTCAGGGGATCGTTTGCAACAGTTTGGCAACAATTTTGAGTGAATTGCATAATGTAAAATTTTTGCTGGAATTGTGTCCGCGCGGGTTAGGCATTTTTTTAAAAAAAAACGTTGTTTAGACGTCGAGGGCTAATTCTGTTTTCGATGATAAAAACCCTTCTGTTTCCACCAAAAAAGCTTTCAGGGGATCGTTTGCAACAGTTTGGAAACATTTGTGAGTAAATTGCAGAACGTAACATTTTTGCTGGAATTGTGACCGCGCTTAGGGATTTTTTCAAAAAAATGTTGTTCAGTTGTCGAGGGCTAATTCTGTTTTCGATAATAAAAACCAATCTGTTTCCACCAAAAACGCTTTCAGGGGATCGTTTGCAACAATTTGGCACCATTTTTGAGTGAATTGCAAAACGTCAGATTTTTGCTGAAATTGTGACCGCGCGGCTTAGGGATTTTTTCAAAAAAAAAATGTTTCAGATGTCGAGGGCTAATTCTGTTTTCGATGATAAAAACCCTTCTGTTTCCACCAAAAAAGCTTTCAGGGGATCGCTTGCGAAAGTTTGGCAACATTTGCGAGTGAATTGCAGAACGTAAGATTTTTGCTGGAATTGTGACCGCGCGGCTTAGGGATTTTTTTTTTAAAAAGGTTGTTCAGATGTCGAGGGCTAACTCTGTTTTCGAGGATAAAAACACATCTGTTTCCACCATAAACGCGTTTAGGGAATCGTTTGCAACAATTTGGCACCATTTTTGAGTGAATTGCAAAACGTCAGATTTTTGCTGAAATTGTGTCCGCGCGGCGTAGGGATTTTTTTTTAAAAGAGTTTTTCAGACGTCAATGCCTAATTCTATTTTCGATGATAAAAACACATCTGTTTCCACCAAAAAAGCATTCAGGGGATCGTATACAACAATTTGGCACCATTTTTGAGCGAATTGCAAAACGTCAGATTTTTGCTGAAATTGTGACCGCGCGGCTTAGGGATTTTTTCAAAAAAAAAGTTGTTCAGACGTCGAGGGCTAATTCTGTTTATGATGATAAAAACCCTTCTGTTTCCATTAAAAAAGCTTTCAGGGCATCGCTTGCGACAGTTTGGCAACATTTGCGAGTGAATTGCAGAACGTAAGATTTTTGCTGGAATTGTGACCGCGCGGCTTAGGGATTTTTTCAAAAAAATGTTGTTCAGATGTCGAGGGCTAATTCTGTTTTTGATAATAAAAACCAATCTGTTTCCACCAAAAACGCGTTCAGGGGATCGTTTGCAACAATTTGGCACCGTTATTGAGTGAATTGCAAAACGTCAGATTTTTGCTGAAATTGTGACCGCGCGGCTTAGGGATTTTTTGAAAAAAAAGTTCTTCAGAAGTCGAGGCCTAATTCTGTTTTCAATGATAAAAACCCATCTGTTTCCACCAAAAAAGCGTTCAGGGGATCGTTTACAACAATTTGGCACCATTTTTGAGAGAATTGCAAAACGTCAGATTTTTGCTGAAATTGTGACCGCGCGGCTTAGGGATTTTTTCAAAAAAAAGTTGTTCAGATGTCGAGGGCTAATTCTGTTTTTGATAATAAAAACCAATCTGTTTCCACCAAAAACGCGTTCAGGGAATCGTTTGCAACAATTTGGCACCGTTATTGAGTGAATTGCAAAACGTCAGATTTTTGCTGAAATTGTGACCGCGCGGCTTAGGGATTTTTTGAAAAAAAAGTTCTTCAGTCGTCGAGGCCTAATTCTGTTTCCGATGATAAAAACCCATCTGTTTCCACCAAAAAAGTGTTCAGGGGATCGTTTACAACAGTTTGGCAACATTTGTGAGTGAATTGCAGAACGTAACATTTTTGCTGGAATTGTGACCCCGCGGCTTAGGGATTTTTTCAAAAAAATGTTGTTCAGATGTCGAGGGCTAATTCTGTTTTTGATAATAAAAACCATTCTGTTTCCACCAAAAACGCGTTCAGGGGATCGTTTCAACAATTTGGCACCGTTATTGAGTGAATTGCAAAACGTCAGATTTTTGCTGAAATTGTGACCGCGCGGCTTAGGGATTTTTTCAAAAAAAAGTTATTCAGACGTCAAGGACTAATTTTGTTTCCGCTGATAAAAACCCTTCTGTTTCCACCAAAAAAGCGTTCAGGGGATCGTTTGCAACAGTTTGGCAACAATTTTGAGTGAATTGCATAATGTAAAATTTTTGCTGGAATTGTGTCCGCGCGGGTTAGGCATTTTTTTTAAAAAAAACGTTGTTTAGACGTCGAGGGCTAATTCTGTTTTCGATGATAAAAACCCTTCTGTTTCCACCAAAAAAGCTTTCAGGGGATCGTTTGCAACAGTTTGGAAACATTTGTGAGTAAATTGCAGAACGTAACATTTTTGCTGGAATTGTGACCGCGCTTAGGGATTTTTTCAAAAAAATGTTGTTCAGTTGTCGAGGGCTAATTCTGTTTTCGATAATAAAAACCAATCTGTTTCCACCAAAAACGCTTTCAGGGGATCGTTTGCAACAATTTGGCACCATTTTTGAGTGAATTGCAAAACGTCAGATTTTTGCTGAAATTGTGACCGCGCGGCTTAGGGATTTTTTCAAAAAAAAAATGTTTCAGATGTCGAGGGCTAATTCTGTTTTCGATGATAAAAACCCTTCTGTTTCCACCAAAAAAGCTTTCAGGGGATCGCTTGCGAAAGTTTGGCAACATTTGCGAGTGAATTGCAGAACGTAAGATTTTTGCTGGAATTGTGACCGCGCGGCTTAGGGATTTTTTTTTTAAAAAGGTTGTTCAGATGTCGAGGGCTAACTCTGTTTTCGAGGATAAAAACACATCTGTTTCCACCATAAACGCGTTTAGGGAATCGTTTGCAACAATTTGGCACCATTTTTGAGTGAATTGCAAAACGTCAGATTTTTGCTGAAATTGTGTCCGCGCGGCGTAGGGATTTTTTTTTAAAAGAGTTTTTCAGACGTCAATGCCTAATTCTATTTTCGATGATAAAAACACATCTGTTTCCACCAAAAAAGCATTCAGGGGATCGTATACAACAATTTGGCACCATTTTTGAGCGAATTGCAAAACGTCAGATTTTTGCTGAAATTGTGACCGCGCGGCTTAGGGATTTTTTCAAAAAAAAAGTTGTTCAGACGTCGAGGGCTAATTCTGTTTATGATGATAAAAACCCTTCTGTTTCCATTAAAAAAGCTTTCAGGGCATCGCTTGCGACAGTTTGGCAACATTTGCGAGTGAATTGCAGAACGTAAGATTTTTGCTGGAATTGTGACCGCGCGGCTTAGGGATTTTTTCAAAAAAATGTTGTTCAGATGTCGAGGGCTAATTCTGTTTTTGATAATAAAAACCAATCTGTTTCCACCAAAAACGCGTTCAGGGGATCGTTTGCAACAATTTGGCACCGTTATTGAGTGAATTGCAAAACGTCAGATTTTTGCTGAAATTGTGACCGCGCGGCTTAGGGATTTTTTGAAAAAAAAGTTCTTCAGAAGTCGAGGCCTAATTCTGTTTTCAATGATAAAAACCCATCTGTTTCCACCAAAAAAGCGTTCAGGGGATCGTTTACAACAATTTGGCACCATTTTTGAGAGAATTGCAAAACGTCAGATTTTTGCTGAAATTGTGACCGCGCGGCTTAGGGATTTTTTCAAAAAAAAGTTGTTCAGACGTTGAGGGCTAATTCTGTTTCCGATGATAAAAACCCTTCTGTTTCCACCAAAAAAGCTTTCAGGGGATCGCTTGCGACAGTTTGGCAACATTTGCGAGTGAATTGCAGAACGTAAGATGTTTGCTGGAATTGTGACCGCGCGGCTTAGGGATTTTTTTTAAAAAAGGTTGTTCAGATGTCGAGAGCTAATTCTGTTTCCGATGATAAAAACCCTTCTGTTTCCACCAAAAAAGCGTTCAGGGGATCGTTTGCAACAGTTTGGCAACAATTTTGAGTGAATTGCAAGATTTAAGATTTTTGCTGGAATTGTGACCGCGCGGGTTAGGCATTTTTTTAAAAAAAAACGTTCAGACGTCGAGGGCTAATTCTGTTTACGATGATAAAAACCCTTCTGTTTCCATTAAAAAAGCTTTCAGGGGATCGCTTGGGACAGTTTGGCAACATTTGCGAGTGAATTGCAGAACGTAAGATTTTTGCTGGAATTGTGACCGCGCGGCTTAGGGATTTTTTTAAAAAAAGGAAAAAGGTTGTTCAGATGTCGAGGGCTAATTCTGTTTTCGATGATAAAAACACATCTGTTTCCACCATAAACGCGTTTAGGGAATCGTTTGCAACAATTTGGCACCATTTTTGAGTGAATTGCAAAACGTCAGATTTTTGCTGAAATTGTGACCGCGCGGAGTAGGGATTTTTTTTAAAAAGAGTTTTTCAGACGTCAATGCCTAATTCTATTTTCGATGATAAAAACACATCTGTTTCCACCATAAAAGCGTTCAGGGGATCGTATACAACAATTTGGCACCATTTTTGAGTGAATTGCAAAACGCCAGATTTTTGCTGAAATTGTGACCGCGCGGCTTAGGGATTTTTTTCAAAAAAAAGTTTTTCAGACGTTGAGGGCTAATTCTTTTTCCGATGATAAAAACCCTTCTGTTTCCACCAAAAAAGCTTTCAGGGGATCGCTTGGGACAGTTTGGCAACATTTGCGAGTGAATTGCAGAATGTAAGATGTTTGCTGGAATTGTGACCGCGCGGCTTAGGGATTTTTTTTTTAAAAGGTTGTTCAGATGTCGAGAGCTAATTCTGTTTTCGATGATAAAAACACATCTGTTTCCACCATAAACGCGTTCAGGGAATCGTTTGCAACAATTTTGCACCATTTTTGAGTGAATTGTAAAACGTCATATTTTTGCTGAAATTGTGACCGCGCGGCTTAGGGATTTTTTCAAAAAAAAATTGTTCAGACGTCGAGGCCTAATTCTGTTTTCGATAATAAAAACCAATCTGTTTCCACCAAAAAAGCGTTCAGGGGATCGTTTGCAACAATTTGGCACCATTATTGAGTGAATTGCAAAACGTCAGATTTTTGCTGAAATTGTGACCGCGCGGCTTAGGGATTTTTTCAAAAAAAAAGTTGTTCAGACGTCGAGGGCTAATTCTGTTTATGATGATAAAAACCTTTCTGTTTCCACCAAAAACGCTTTCAGGGGATCGTTTGCAACAATTTGGCACCATTTTTGAGTGAATTGCAAAACGTCAGATTTTTGCTGAAATTGTGACCGCGCGGCTTAGGGATTTTTTCCAAAAAAAAATGTTCAGATGTCGAGGGCTAATTCTGTTTTCGATGATAAAAACCCTTCTGTTTCCACCAAAAAAGCTTTCAGGGGATCGCTTGCGAAAGTTTGGCAACATTTGCGAGTGAATTGCAGAACGTAAGTTTTTTTCCTGGAATTGTGACCGCGCGGCTTAGGGATTTTTTCAAAAAAATGTTGTTCAGATGTCGAGGGCTAATTCTGTTTTCAATGATAAAAACCCATGTGTTTCCACCAAAAAAGCGTTCAGGGGATCGTTTGCAACAATTTGGCACCATTTTTGAGTGAACTGCAAAACGTCAGATTTTTGCTGAAATTGTGACCGCGCGGCTTAGGGATTTTTTCAAAAAAAAAGTTGTTCAGACGTCGCGGGCTAATTCTGTTTATGATGATAAAAACCCTTCTGTTTCCATTAAAAAAGCTTTCAGGGGATCGCTTGGGACAGTTTGGCAACATTTGCGAGTGAATTGCAGAACGTAAGATTTTTGCTGGAATTGTGACCGCGCGGCTTAGGGATTTTTTTTAAAAAAGGTTATTCAGATGTCGTGGGCTAATTCTGTTTTCGATGATAAAAACACATCTGTTTCCACCAAAAAAGCTTTCAGGGGATGGCTTGCGAAAGTTTGGCAACATTTGCGAGTGAATTGCAGAACGTTAGATTTTTCCTGGAATTGTGACCGCGCGGCTTACGGATTTTTTCAAAAAAATGTTGTTCAGATGTCGAGGGCTAATTCTGTTTTCAATGATAAAAACCCATGTGTTTCCACCAAAAAAGCGTTCAGGGGATCGTTTGCAACAATTTGGCACCATTTTTGAGTGAATTGCAAAACGTCAGATTTTTGCTGAAATTGTGACCGCCTGGCTTAGGGATTTTTTCAAAAAAAAAGTTGTTCAGACGTCGAGGGCTAATTCTGTTTATGATGATAAAAACCCTTCTGTTTCCATTAAAAAAGCTTTCAGGGGATCGCTTGGGACAGTTTGGCAACATTTGCGAGTGAATTGCAGAACGTAAGATTTTTGCTGGAATTGTGACCGCGCGGCTTAGGGATTTTTAAAAAAAAAGGTTGTTCAGATGTCGAGGGCTAATTCTGTTTTCGATGATAAAAACACATCTGTTTCCACCATAAACGCGTTTATTGAATCGTTTGCAACAATTTGGCACCATTTTTGAGTGAATTGCAAAACGTCAGATTTTTGCTGAAATTGTGACCGCGCGGCGTAGGGATTTTTTTAAAAAAGAGTTTTTCAGACGTCAATGCCTAATTCTATTTTCTATGATAAAAACACATCTGTTTCCACCAAAAAAGCGTTCAGGGGATCGTTTGCAACAATTTGGCACCATTTTTGAGCGAATTGCAAAACGTCAGATTTTTGCTGAAATTGTGACCGCGCGGCTTAGGGATTTTTTCAAAAAAAAAGTTGTTCAGACGTCGAGGGCTAATTCTGTTTATGATGATAAAAACCCTTCTGTTTCCATTAAAAAAGCTTTCAGGGGATCGCTTGCGACAGTTTGGCAACATTTGCGAGTGAATTGCAGAACCTAAGATTTTTGCTGGAATTGTGACCGCGCGGCTTAGGGATTTTTTCAAAAAAATGTTGTTGAGATGTCGAGGGCTAATTCTGTTTTTCGATGATAAAAACCCTTCTGTTTCCACCAAAAAAGCTTTCAGGGGATCGTTTGCAACAGTTTGGCAACATTTGCGAGTGAATTGCAGAACGTTAGATTTTTCCTGGAATTGTGACCGCGCGGCTTACGGATTTTTTCAAAAAAATGTTGTTCAGATGTCGAGGGCTAATTCTGTTTTCAATGATAAAAACCCATGTGTTTCCACCAAAAAAGCGTTCAGGGGATCGTTTGCAACAATTTGGCACCATTTTTGAGTGAATTGCAAAACGTCAGATTTTTGCTGAAATTGTGACCGCGCGGCTTAGGGATTTTTTCAAAAAAAAAGTTGTTCAGACGTCGAGGGCTAATTCTGTTTATGATGATAAAAACCCTTCTGTTTCCATTAAAAAAGCTTTCAGGGGATCGCTTGGGACAGTATGGCAACATTTGCGAGTGAATTGCAGAACGTAAGATTTTTGCTGGAATTGTGACCGCGCGGCTTAGGGATTTTTTAAAAAAAAGGTTGTTCAGATGTCGAGGGCTAATTCTGTTTTCGATGATAAAAACACATCTGTTTCCACCATAAACGCGTTTATTGAATCGTTTGCAACAATTTGGCACCATTTTTGAGTGAATTGCAAAACGTCAGATTTTTGCTGAAATTGTGACCGCGCGGCGTAGGGATTTTTTTAAAAAAGAGTTTTTCAGACGTCAATGCCTAATTCTATTTTCTATGATAAAAACACATCTGTTTCCACCAAAAAAGCGTTCAGGGGATCGTATACAACAATTTGGCACCATTTTTGAGCGAATTGCAAAACGTCAGATTTTTGCTGAAATTGTGACCGCGCGGCTTAGGGATTTTTTCAAAAAAAAAGTTGTTCAGACGTCGAGGGCTAATTCTGTTTATGATGATAAAAACCCTTCTGTTTCCATTAAAAAAGCTTTCAGGGGATCGCTTGCGACAGTTTGGCAACATTTGCGAGTGAATTGCAGAACGTAAGATTTTTGCTGGAATTGTGACCGCGCGGCTTAGGGATTTTTTCAAAAAAATGTTGTTCAGATGTCGAGGGCTAATTCTGTTTTCAATGATAAAAACCCATGTGTTTCCACCAAAAAAGCGTTCAGGGGATCGTTTGCAACAATTTGGCACCATTTTTGAGTGAATTGCAAAACGTCAGATTTTTGCTGAAATTGTGACCGCGCGGCTTAGGGATTTTTTCAAAAAAAAAGTTGTTCAGACGTCGAGGGCTAATTCTGTTTATGATGATAAAAACCCTTCTGTTTCCATTAAAAAAGCTTTCAGGGGATCGCTTGGGACAGTTTGGCAACATTTGCGAGTGAATTGCAGAACGTAAGATTTTTGCTGAAATTGTGACCGCGCGGCGTAGGGATTTTTTTAAAAAAGAGTTTTTCAGACGTCAATGCCTAATTCTATTATCTATGATAAAAACACATCTGTTTCCACCAAAAAAGCGTTCAGGGAATCGTTTGCAACAGTTTGGCACCATTTTTGAGTGAATTGCAAAACGTCAGATTTTTGCTGGAATTGTGACCGCGCGGCTTAGGGATTTTTTCAAAAAATAAATTGTTCAGACGTCGAGGCCTAATTCTGTTTTCGATAATAAAAACCAATCTGTTTCCACCAAAAAAGCGTTCAGGGGATCGTTTGCAACAATTTGGCACCATTATTGAGTGAATTGCAAAACGTCAGATTTTTGCTGAAATTGTGACCGCGCGGCTTAGGGATTTTTTCAAAAAAAAGTTTTTCAGACGTCGAGGGCTAATTCTGTTTCCGATGATAAAATCCCTTCTGTTTCCACCAAAAAAGCGTTCCGGGGATCGTTTACAACAATTTGGCACCATTTTTGAGTGAATTGCAAAACGTCAGATTTTTGCTGAAATTGTGACCGCGCGGCTTAGGGATTTTTTTAAAAAAAAAGTTGTTCAGACGTCGAGGGCTAATTCTGTTTATGATGATAAAAACCCTTCTGTTTCCATTAAAAAAGCTTTCAGGGGATCGCTTGGGACAGTTTGGCAACATTTGCGAGTGAATTGCAGAACGTAAGATTTTTGCTGGAATTGTGACCGCGCTGCTTAGGGATTTTTTTTAAAAAAGGTTGTTCAGATGTCGAGGGCTAACTCTGTTTTCGATGATAAAAACACATCTGTTTCCACCATAAACGCGTTTAGGGAATCGTTTGCAACAATTTGGCACCATTTTTGAGTGAATTGCAAAACGTCAGATTTTTGCTGAAATTGTGACCGCGCGGCTTAGGGATTTTTTCAAAAAAATGTTGTTCAGATGTCGAGGGCTAATTCTGTTTTTCGATGATAAAAACCCTTCTGTTTCCACCATAAACACGTTCAGGGAATCGTTTGCAACAGTTTGGCACCATTTTTGAGTGAATTGCAAAACGTCAGATTTTTGCTGAAATTGTGACCGCGCGGCTTAGGGATTTTTTCAAAAAAAAATTGTTCAGACGTCGAGGCCTAATTCTGTTTTCGATAATAAAAACCAATCTGTTTCCACCAAAAAAGCGTTCAGGGGATCGTTTGCAACAATTTGGCACCATTATTGAGTGAATTGCAAAACGTCAGATTTTTGCTGAAATTGTGACCGCGCGGCTTAGGGATTTTTTCAAAAAAAAGTTTTTCAGACGTCGAGGGCTAATTCTGTTTCCGATGATAAAATCCCTTCTGTTTCCACCAAAAAAGCGTTCCGGGGATCGTTTACAACAATTTGGCACCATTTTTGAGTGAATTGCAAAACGTCAGATTTTTGCTGAAATTGTGACCGCGCGGCTTAGGGATTTTTTTAAAAAAAAAGTTGTTCAGACGTCGAGGGCTAATTCTGTTTATGATGATAAAAACCCTTCTGTTTCCATTAAAAAAGCTTTCAGGGGATCGCTTGGGACAGTTTGGCAACATTTGCGAGTGAATTGCAGAACGTAAGATTTTTGCTGGAATTGTGACCGCGCTGCTTAGGGATTTTTTTAAAAAAAGGTTGTTCAGATGTCGAGGGCTAACTCTGTTTTCGATGATAAAAACACATCTGTTTCCACCATAAACGCGTTTAGGGAATCGTTTGCAACAATTTGGCACCATTTTTGAGTGAATTGCAAAACGTCAGATTTTTGCTGAAATTGTGACCGCGCGGCGTAGGGATTTTTTTTTAAAAGAGTTTTTCAGACGTCAATGCCTAATTCTATTTTCGATGATAAAAACACATCTGTTTCCACCAAAAAAGCATTCAGGGGATCGTATACAACAATTTGGCACCATTTTTGAGCGAATTGCAAAACGTCAGATTTTTGCTGAAATTGTGACCGCGCGGCTTAGGGATTTTTTTTAAAAAAAAGTTGTTCAGACGTTGAGGGCTAATTCTGTTTATGATGATAAAAACCCTTCTGTTTCCATTATAAAAGCTTTCAGGGCATCGCTTGCGACAGTTTGGCAACATTTGCGAGTGAATTGCAGAACGTAAGATTTTTGCTGGAATTGTGACCGCGCGGCTTAGGGATTTTTTCAAAAAAATGTTGTTCAGATGTCGAGGGCTAATTCTGTTTTTCGATGATAAAAACCCTTCTGTTTCCACCAAAAAAGCTTTCAGGGGATCGTTTGCAACAGTTTGGCAACATTTGTGAGTGAATTGCAGAACGTCAGATTTTTGCTGAAATTGTGACCGTGCGGCTTAGGGATTTTTTCAAAAAAAAGTTTCTCAGACGTCGAGGGCTAGTTCTGTTTCTGATGATAAAAACCCTTCTGTTTCCACCAAAAAAGTGTTCAGGGGATCGTTTACAACATATTGGCACCATTTTTGAGTGAATTGCAAAACGTCAGATTTTTGCTGGAATTGTGACCGCGCGGCTTAGGGATTTTTTCAAAAAAATGTTGTTCAGATGTCGAGGGCTAATTCTGTTTTTCGATGATAAAAACCCTTCTGTTTCCACCAAAAAAGCTTTCAGGGGATCGTTTGCAACAGTTTGGCAACATTTGTGAGTGAATTGCAGAACGTCTGATTTTTGCTGAAATTTTGACCGCGCGGCTTAGGGATTTTTCTTTAAAAAAGTTGTTCAGACGTCGAGGGCTAATTGTGTTTCCGATGATAAAAACCCATCTGTTTCCACCAAAAAAGCTTTCAGAAGATCATTTGCAGCAGTTTGGCAACATTTGCGAGTGAATTGCAAAAAGTCTGATTTTTGCTGGAATTGTGTCCGCGCGGCGTAGGGATTTTTCAAAAAAAATGTTGTTCAGATGTCGAAGGCTAATTCTGTTTTCGATGATAAAAACCCATCTGTTTCCACCAAAAAAGTGTTCAGGGGATCGTTTACAACAGTTTGGCAACATTTGTGAGTGAATTGCAGAACGTAACATTTTTGCTGGAATTGTGACCCCGCGGCTTAGGGATTTTTTCAAAAAAATGTTGTTCAGATGTCGAGGGCTAATTCTGTTTTCGATAATGAAAACCAATCTGTTTCCACCAAAAACGCTTTCAGGGGATCGTTTGCAACAATTTGGCACCATTTTTGAGTGAATTGCAAAACGTCAGATTTTTGCTGAAATTGTGACCGCGCGGCTTAGGGATTTTTTCAAAAAAAAAATGTTCAGATGTCGAGGGCTAATTCTGTTTTCAATGATAAAAACCCATGTGTTTCCACCAAAAAAGCGTTCAGGGGATCGTTTGCAACAATTTGGCACCATTTTTTAGTGAATTGCAAAACGTCAGATTTTTGCTGAAATTGTGACCGCGCGGCTTAGGGATTTTTTCAAAAAAAAAGTTGTTCAGACGTCGAGGGCTAATTCTTTTTATGATGATAAAAACCCTTCTGTTTCCATTAAAAAAGCTTTCAGGGGATCGCTTGGGACAGTTTGGCAACATTTGCAAGTGAATTGCAGAACGTTAGATTTTTGCTGGAATTGTGACCGCGCGGCTTAGGGATTTTTTTAAAAAAAGGTTGTTCAGATGTCGAGGGCTAATTCTGTTTTCGATGATAAAAACACATCTGTTTCCACCATAAACGCGTTTAGGGAATCGTTTGCAACAATTTGGCACCATTTTTGAGTGAATTGCAAAACGTCAGATTTTTGCTGAAATTGTGACCGTAGGGATTTTTTTAAAAAAGAGTTTTTCAGACGTTAATGCCTAATTCTATTTTCTATGATAAAAACACATCTGTTTCCACCAAAAAAGCGTTCAGGGGATCGTATACAACAATTTGGCACCATTTTTGAGCGAATTGCAAAACGTCAGATTTTTGCTGAAATTGTGACCGCGCGGCTTAGGGATTTTTTCAAAAAAAAAGTTGTTCAGACGTCGAGGGCTAATTCTGTTTATGATGATAAAAACCCTTCTGTTTCCATTAAAAAAGCTTTCAGGGGATCGCTTGGGACAGTTTGGCAACATTTGCGAGTGAATTGCAGAACGTTAGATTTTTGCTGGAATTGTGACCGCGCGGCTTAGGGATATTTTCAAAAAAATGTTGTTCAGACGTCGAGGCCTAATTCTGTTTTCGATAATAAAAACCAATCTGTTTCCACCAAAAAAGCGTTCAGGGGATCGTTTGCAACAATTTGGCACCATTATTGAGTGAATTGCAAAACGTCAGATTTTTGCTGAAATTGTGACCGCGCGGCTTAGGGATTTTTTCAAAAAAAAGTTTTTCAGACGTCGAGGGCTAATTCTGTTTCCGATGATAAAATCCCTTCTGTTTCCACCAAAAAAGCGTTCCGGGGATCGTTTACAACAATTTGGCACCATTTTTGAGTGAATTGCAAAACGTCAGATTTTTGCTGAAATTGTGACCGCGCGGCTTAGGGATTTTTTTTAAAAAAAAGTTGTTCAGACGTCGAGGGCTAATTCTGTTTATGATGATAAAAACCCTTCTGTTTCCATTAAAAAAGCTTTCAGGGGATCGCTTGGGACAGTTTGGCAACATTTGCGAGTGAATTGCAGAACGTAAGATTTTTGCTGGAATTGTGACCGCGCTGCTTAGGGATTTTTTTAAAAAAAGGTTGTTCAGATGTCGAGGGCTAACTCTGTTTTCGATGATAAAAACACATCTGTTTCCACCATAAACGCGTTTAGGGAATCGTTTGCAACAATTTGGCACCATTTTTGAGTGAATTGCAAAACGTCAGATTTTTGCTGAAATTGTGACCGCGCGGCTTAGGGATTTTTTCAAAAAAATGTTGTTCAGATGTCGAGGGCTAATTCTGTTTTTCGATGATAAAAACCCTTCTGTTTCCACCATAAACACGTTCAGGGAATCGTTTGCAACAGTTTGGCACCATTTTTGAGTGAATTGCAAAACGTCAGATTTTTGCTGAAATTGTGACCGCGCGGCTTAGGGATTTTTTCAAAAAAAAATTGTTCAGACGTCGAGGCCTAATTCTGTTTTCGATAATAAAAACCAATCTGTTTCCACCAAAAAAGCGTTCAGGGGATCGTTTGCAACAATTTGGCACCATTATTGAGTGAATTGCAAAACGTCAGATTTTTGCTGAAATTGTGACCGCGCGGCTTAGGGATTTTTTCAAAAAAAAGTTTTTCAGACGTCGAGGGCTAATTCTGTTTCCGATGATAAAATCCCTTCTGTTTCCACCAAAAAAGCGTTCCGGGGATCGTTTACAACAATTTGGCACCATTTTTGAGTGAATTGCAAAACGTCAGATTTTTGCTGAAATTGTGACCGCGCGGCTTAGGGATTTTTTTAAAAAAAAAGTTGTTCAGACGTCGAGGGCTAATTCTGTTTATGATGATAAAAACCCTTCTGTTTCCATTAAAAAAGCTTTCAGGGGATCGCTTGGGACAGTTTGGCAACATTTGCGAGTGAATTGCAGAACGTAAGATTTTTGCTGGAATTGTGACCGCGCTGCTTAGGGATTTTTTTAAAAAAAGGTTGTTCAGATGTCGAGGGCTAACTCTGTTTTCGATGATAAAAACACATCTGTTTCCACCATAAACGCGTTTAGGGAATCGTTTGCAACAATTTGGCACCATTTTTGAGTGAATTGCAAAACGTCAGATTTTTGCTGAAATTGTGACCGCGCGGCGTAGGGATTTTTTTTTAAAAGAGTTTTTCAGACGTCAATGCCTAATTCTATTTTCGATGATAAAAACACATCTGTTTCCACCAAAAAAGCATTCAGGGGATCGTATACAACAATTTGGCACCATTTTTGAGCGAATTGCAAAACGTCAGATTTTTGCTGAAATTGTGACCGCGCGGCTTAGGGATTTTTTTAAAAAAAAAGTTGTTCAGACGTTGAGGGCTAATTCTGTTTATGATGATAAAAACCCTTCTGTTTCCATTATAAAAGCTTTCAGGGCATCGCTTGCGACAGTTTGGCAACATTTGCGAGTGAATTGCAGAACGTAAGATTTTTGCTGGAATTGTGACCGCGCGGCTTAGGGATTTTTTCAAAAAAATGTTGTTCAGATGTCGAGGGCTAATTCTGTTTTTCGATGATAAAAACCCTTCTGTTTCCACCAAAAAAGCTTTCAGGGGATCGTTTGCAACAGTTTGGCAACATTTGTGAGTGAATTGCAGAACGTCAGATTTTTGCTGAAATTGTGACCGTGCGGCTTAGGGATTTTTTCAAAAAAAAGTTTCTCAGACGTCGAGGGCTAGTTCTGTTTCTGATGATAAAAACCCTTCTGTTTCCACCAAAAAAGTGTTCAGGGGATCGTTTACAACATATTGGCACCATTTTTGAGTGAATTGCAAAACGTCAGATTTTTGCTGGAATTGTGACCGCGCGGCTTAGGGATTTTTTCAAAAAAATGTTGTTCAGATGTCGAGGGCTAATTCTGTTTTTCGATGATAAAAACCCTTCTGTTTCCACCAAAAAAGCTTTCAGGGGATCGTTTGCAACAGTTTGGCAACATTTGTGAGTGAATTGCAGAACGTCTGATTTTTGCTGAAATTGTGACCGCGCGGCTTAGGGATTTTTCTTTAAAAAAGTTGTTCAGACGTCGAGGGCTAATTGTGTTTCCGATGATAAAAACCCATCTGTTTCCACCAAAAAAGCTTTCAGAAGATCATTTGCAGCAGTTTGGCAACATTTGCGAGTGAATTGCAAAAAGTCTGATTTTTGCTGGAATTGTGTCCGCGCGGCGTAGGGATTTTTCAAAAAAAATGTTGTTCAGATGTCGAAGGCTAATTCTGTTTTCGATGATAAAAACCCATCTGTTTCCACCAAAAAAGTGTTCAGGGGATCGTTTACAACAGTTTGGCAACATTTGTGAGTGAATTGCAGAACGTAACATTTTTGCTGGAATTGTGACCCCGCGGCTTAGGGATTTTTTCAAAAAAATGTTGTTCAGATGTCGAGGGCTAATTCTGTTTTCGATAATGAAAACCA
Organism: Podarcis gaigeae; assembly: GCF_964106915.1. Classification (NCBI taxonomy): domain Eukaryota; kingdom Metazoa; phylum Chordata; class Lepidosauria; order Squamata; family Lacertidae; genus Podarcis; species Podarcis gaigeae. The sequence goes on along the minus strand of NC_139687.1, from coordinate 9,980,826 downwards.
ATCTGTTTCCACCAAAAACGCTTTCAGGGGATCGTTTGCAACAATTTGGCACCATTTTTGAGTGAATTGCAAAACGTCAGATTTTTGCTGAAATTGTGACCGCGCGGCTTAGGGATTTTTTCAAAAAAAAAATGTTCAGATGTCGAGGGCTAATTCTGTTTTCAATGATAAAAACCCATGTGTTTCCACCAAAAAAGCGTTCAGGGGATCGTTTGCAACAATTTGGCACCATTTTTTAGTGAATTGCAAAACGTCAGATTTTTGCTGAAATTGTGACCGCGCGGCTTAGGGATTTTTTCAAAAAAAAAGTTGTTCAGACGTCGAGGGCTAATTCTGTTTATGATGATAAAAACCCTTCTGTTTCCATTAAAAAAGCTTTCAGGGGATCGCTTGGGACAGTTTGGCAACATTTGCAAGTGAATTGCAGAACGTTAGATTTTTGCTGGAATTGTGACCGCGCGGCTTAGGGATTTTTTTAAAAAAAGGTTGTTCAGATGTCGAGGGCTAATTCTGTTTTCGATGATAAAAACACATCTGTTTCCACCATAAACGCGTTTAGGGAATCGTTTGCAACAATTTGGCACCATTTTTGAGTGAATTGCAAAACGTCAGATTTTTGCTGAAATTGTGACCGTAGGGATTTTTTTAAAAAAGAGTTTTTCAGACGTTAATGCCTAATTCTATTTTCTATGATAAAAACACATCTGTTTCCACCAAAAAAGCGTTCAGGGGATCGTATACAACAATTTGGCACCATTTTTGAGCGAATTGCAAAACGTCAGATTTTTGCTGAAATTGTGACCGCGCGGCTTAGGGATTTTTTCAAAAAAAAAGTTGTTCAGACGTCGAGGGCTAATTCTGTTTATGATGATAAAAACCCTTCTGTTTCCATTAAAAAAGCTTTCAGGGGATCGCTTGGGACAGTTTGGCAACATTTGCGAGTGAATTGCAGAACGTTAGATTTTTGCTGGAATTGTGACCGCGCGGCTTAGGGATATTTTCAAAAAAATGTTGTTCAGATGTCGAGGGCTAATTCTGTTTTCGATAATAAAAACCAATCTGTTTCCACCAAAAACGCTTTCAGGGGATCGTTTGCAACAATTTGGCACCATTTTTGAGTGAATTGCAAAACGTCAGATTTTTGCTGAAATTGTGACCGCGCGGCTTAGGGATTTTTTCAAAAAAAAGTTTTTCAGACGTTGAGGGCTAATTCTGTTTTCGATGATAAAAACCCTTCTGTTTCCACCAAAAATGCGTTCAGGGGATCGTTTTCAACAGTTTGGCAACAATTTTGAATGAATTGCAGAACGTAAGATTTTTGCTGGAATTGTGACCGCGCGGCTTAGGGATTTTTTCAAAAAAATGTTGTTCAGATGTCGAGGGCTAATTCTGTTTTTCGATGATAAAAACCCTTCTGTTTCCACCAAAAAAGCTTTCAGGGGATCGTTTGCAACAGTTTGGCAACATTTGTGAGTGAATTGCAGAACGTCAGATTTTTGCTGAAATTGTGACCGCGCGGCTTAGGGATTTTTTCAAAAAAAAATTGTTCAGACGTCGAGGCCTAATTCTGTTTTCAATGATAAAAAACCCATCTGTTTCCACCAAAAAAGCGTTCAGGGGATCGTTTACAACAATTTGGCACCATTTTTGAGTGAATTGCAAAACGTCAGATTTTTGCTGAAATTGTGACCGCGCGGCTTAGGGATTTTTTCAAAAAAAAGTTTTTCAGACGTTGAGGGCTAATTCTGTTTCCGATGATAAAAACCCTTCTGTTTCCACCAAAAAAGCTTTCAGGGGATCGCTTGCGACAATGTGGCAACATTTGCGAGTGAATTGCAGAACGTAAGATGTTTGCTGGAATTGTGACCGCGCGGCTCAGGGATTTTTTTAAAAAAAGGTTGTTAAGATGTCGAGAGCTAATTCTGTTTTCGATGATAAAAACCCTTCTGTTTCCACCATAAACGCGTTCAGGGAATCGTTTGCAACAGTTTGGCACCATTTTTGAGTGAATTGCAAAACGTCAGATTTTTGCTGAAATTGTGACCGCGCGGCTTAGGGATTTTTTCAAAAAAAAATTGTTCAGACGTCGAGGCCTAATTCTGTTTTCGATAATAAAAACCAATCTGTTTCCACCAAAAAAGCGTTCAGGGGATTGTTTGCAACAATTTGGCACCATTATTGAGTGAATTGCAAAACGTCAGATTTTTGCTGAAATTGTGACCGCGCGGCTTAGGGATTTTTTCAAAAAAAAGTTTTTCAGACGTCGAGGGCTAATTCTGTTTCCGATGATAAAATCCCTTCTGTTTCCACCAAAAAAGCGTTCCGGGGATCGTTTACAACAATTTGGCACCATTTTTGAGTGAATTGCAAAACGTCAGATTTTTGCTGAAATTGTGACCGCGCGGCTTAGGGATTTTTTCAAAAAAATGTTGTTCAGATGTCGAGGGCTAATTCTGTTTTTCGATGATAAAAACCCTTCTGTTTCCACCAAAAAAGCTTTCAGGGGATCGTTTGCAACAGTTTGGCAACATTTGTGAGTGAATTGCAGAACGTCAGATTTTTGCTGAAATTGTGACCGTGCGGCTTAGGGATTTTTTCAAAAAAAAGTTTCTTAGACGTCGAGGGCTAGTTCTGTTTCTGATGATAAAAACCCTTCTGTTTCCACCAAAAAAGTGTTCAGGGGATCGTTTACAACATATTGGCACCATTTTTGAGTGAATTGCAAAACGTCAGATTTTTGCTGGAATTGTGACCGCGCGGCTTAGGGATTTTTTCAAAAAAATGTTGTTCAGATGTCGAGGGCTAATTCTGTTTTTCGATGATAAAAACCCTTCTGTTTCCACCAAAAAAGCTTTCAGGGGATCGTTTGCAACAGTTTGGCAACATTTGTGAGTGAATTGCAGAACGTCTGATTTTTGCTGAAATTGTGACCGCGCGGCTTAGGGATTTTTCTTTAAAAAAGTTGTTCAGACGTCGAGGGCTAATTGTGTTTCCGATGATAAAAACCCATCTGTTTCCACCAAAAAAGCTTTCAGAAGATCATTTGCAGCAGTTTGGCAACATTTGCGAGTGAATTGCAAAAAGTCTGATTTTTGCTGGAATTGTGTCCGCGCGGCGTAGGGATTTTTCAAAAAAAATGTTGTTCAGATGTCGAAGGCTAATTCTGTTTTCGATGATAAAAACCCATCTGTTTCCACCAAAAAAGTGTTCAGGGGATCGTTTACAACAGTTTGGCAACATTTGTGAGTGAATTGCAGAACGTAACATTTTTGCTGGAATTGTGACCCCGCGGCTTAGGGATTTTTTCAAAAAAATGTTGTTCAGATGTCGAGGGCTAATTCTGTTTTCGATAATGAAAACCAATCTGTTTCCACCAAAAACGCTTTCAGGGGATCGTTTGCAACAATTTGGCACCATTTTTGAGTGAATTGCAAAACGTCAGATTTTTGCTGAAATTGTGACCGCGCGGCTTAGGGATTTTTTCAAAAAAAAAATGTTCAGATGTCGAGGGCTAATTCTGTTTTCAATGATAAAAACCCATGTGTTTCCACCAAAAAAGCGTTCAGGGGATCGTTTGCAACAATTTGGCACCATTTTTTAGTGAATTGCAAAACGTCAGATTTTTGCTGAAATTGTGACCGCGCGGCTTAGGGATTTTTTCAAAAAAAAAGTTGTTCAGACGTCGAGGGCTAATTCTGTTTATGATGATAAAAACCCTTCTGTTTCCATTAAAAAAGCTTTCAGGGGATCGCTTGGGACAGTTTGGCAACATTTGCAAGTGAATTGCAGAACGTTAGATTTTTGCTGGAATTGTGACCGCGCGGCTTAGGGATTTTTTTAAAAAAAGGTTGTTCAGATGTCGAGGGCTAATTCTGTTTTCGATGATAAAAACACATCTGTTTCCACCATAAACGCGTTTAGGGAATCGTTTGCAACAATTTGGCACCATTTTTGAGTGAATTGCAAAACGTCAGATTTTTGCTGAAATTGTGACCGTAGGGATTTTTTTAAAAAAGAGTTTTTCAGACGTTAATGCCTAATTCTATTTTCTATGATAAAAACACATCTGTTTCCACCAAAAAAGCGTTCAGGGGATCGTATACAACAATTTGGCACCATTTTTGAGCGAATTGCAAAACGTCAGATTTTTGCTGAAATTGTGACCGCGCGGCTTAGGGATTTTTTCAAAAAAAAAGTTGTTCAGACGTCGAGGGCTAATTCTGTTTATGATGATAAAAACCCTTCTGTTTCCATTAAAAAAGCTTTCAGGGGATCGCTTGGGACAGTTTGGCAACATTTGCGAGTGAATTGCAGAACGTTAGATTTTTGCTGGAATTGTGACCGCGCGGCTTAGGGATATTTTCAAAAAAATGTTGTTCAGATGTCGAGGGCTAATTCTGTTTTCGATAATAAAAACCAATCTGTTTCCACCAAAAACGCTTTCAGGGGATCGTTTGCAACAATTTGGCACCATTTTTGAGTGAATTGCAAAACGTCAGATTTTTGCTGAAATTGTGACCGCGCGGCTTAGGGATTTTTTCAAAAAAAAGTTTTTCAGACGTTGAGGGCTAATTCTGTTTTCGATGATAAAAACCCTTCTGTTTCCACCAAAAATGCGTTCAGGGGATCGTTTTCAACAGTTTGGCAACAATTTTGAATGAATTGCAGAACGTAAGATTTTTGCTGGAATTGTGACCGCGCGGCTTAGGGATTTTTTCAAAAAAATGTTGTTCAGATGTCGAGGGCTAATTCTGTTTTTCGATGATAAAAACCCTTCTGTTTCCACCAAAAAAGCTTTCAGGGGATCGTTTGCAACAGTTTGGCAACATTTGTGAGTGAATTGCAGAACGTCAGATTTTTGCTGAAATTGTGACCGCGCGGCTTAGGGATTTTTTCAAAAAAAAATTGTTCAGACGTCGAGGCCTAATTCTGTTTTCAATGATAAAAAACCCATCTGTTTCCACCAAAAAAGCGTTCAGGGGATCGTTTACAACAATTTGGCACCATTTTTGAGTGAATTGCAAAACGTCAGATTTTTGCTGAAATTGTGACCGCGCGGCTTAGGGATTTTTTCAAAAAAAAGTTTTTCAGACGTTGAGGGCTAATTCTGTTTCCGATGATAAAAACCCTTCTGTTTCCACCAAAAAAGCTTTCAGGGGATCGCTTGCGACAATGTGGCAACATTTGCGAGTGAATTGCAGAACGTAAGATGTTTGCTGGAATTGTGACCGCGCGGCTCAGGGATTTTTTTAAAAAAAGGTTGTTAAGATGTCGAGAGCTAATTCTGTTTTCGATGATAAAAACCCTTCTGTTTCCACCATAAACGCGTTCAGGGAATCGTTTGCAACAGTTTGGCACCATTTTTGAGTGAATTGCAAAACGTCAGATTTTTGCTGAAATTGTGACCGCGCGGCTTAGGGATTTTTTCAAAAAAAAATTGTTCAGACGTCGAGGCCTAATTCTGTTTTCGATAATAAAAACCAATCTGTTTCCACCAAAAAAGCGTTCAGGGGATCGTTTGCAACAATTTGGCACCATTATTGAGTGAATTGCAAAACGTCAGATTTTTGCTGAAATTGTGACCGCGCGGCTTAGGGATTTTTTCAAAAAAAAGTTTTTCAGACGTCGAGGGCTAATTCTGTTTCCGATGATAAAATCCCTTCTGTTTCCACCAAAAAAGCGTTCCGGGGATCGTTTACAACAATTTGGCACCATTTTTGAGTGAATTGCAAAACGTCAGATTTTTGCTGAAATTGTGACCGCGCGGCTTAGGGATTTTTTCAAAAAAATGTTGTTCAGATGTCGAGGGCTAATTCTGTTTTTCGATGATAAAAACCCTTCTGTTTCCACCAAAAAAGCTTTCAGGGGATCGTTTGCAACAGTTTGGCAACATTTGTGAGTGAATTGCAGAACGTCAGATTTTTGCTGAAATTGTGACCGTGCGGCTTAGGGATTTTTTCAAAAAAAAGTTTCTTAGACGTCGAGGGCTAGTTCTGTTTCTGATGATAAAAACCCTTCTGTTTCCACCAAAAAAGTGTTCAGGGGATCGTTTACAACATATTGGCACCATTTTTGAGTGAATTGCAAAACGTCAGATTTTTGCTGGAATTGTGACCGCGCGGCTTAGGGATTTTTTCAAAAAAATGTTGTTCAGATGTCGAGGGCTAATTCTGTTTTTCGATGATAAAAACCCTTCTGTTTCCACCAAAAAAGCTTTCAGGGGATCGTTTGCAACAGTTTGGCAACATTTGTGAGTGAATTGCAGAACGTCTGATTTTTGCTGAAATTGTGACCGCGCGGCTTAGGGATTTTTCTTTAAAAAAGTTGTTCAGACGTCGAGGGCTAATTGTGTTTCCGATGATAAAAACCCATCTGTTTCCACCAAAAAAGCTTTCAGAAGATCATTTGCAGCAGTTTGGCAACATTTGCGAGTGAATTGCAAAAAGTCTGATTTTTGCTGGAATTGTGTCCGCGCGGCGTAGGGATTTTTCAAAAAAAATGTTGTTCAGATGTCGAAGGCTAATTCTGTTTTCGATGATAAAAACCCATCTGTTTCCACCAAAAAAGTGTTCAGGGGATCGTTTACAACAGTTTGGCAACATTTGTGAGTGAATTGCAGAACGTAACATTTTTGCTGGAATTGTGACCCCGCGGCTTAGGGATTTTTTCAAAAAAATGTTGTTCAGATGTCGAGGGCTAATTCTGTTTTCGATAATGAAAACCAATCTGTTTCCACCAAAAACGCTTTCAGGGGATCGTTTGCAACAATTTGGCACCATTTTTGAGTGAATTGCAAAACGTCAGATTTTTGCTGAAATTGTGACCGCGCGGCTTAGGGATTTTTTCAAAAAAAAAATGTTCAGATGTCGAGGGCTAATTCTGTTTTCAATGATAAAAACCCATGTGTTTCCACCAAAAAAGCGTTCAGGGGATCGTTTGCAACAATTTGGCACCATTTTTTAGTGAATTGCAAAACGTCAGATTTTTGCTGAAATTGTGACCGCGCGGCTTAGGGATTTTTTAAAAAAAAAAGTTGTTCAGACGTCGAGGGCTAATTCTGTTTATGATGATAAAAACCCTTCTGTTTCCATTAAAAAAGCTTTCAGGGGATCGCTTGGGACAGTTTGGCAACATTTGCGAGTGAATTGCAGAACGTTAGATTTTTGCTGGAATTGTGACCGCGCGGCTTAGGGATTTTTTTAAAAAAAGGTTGTTCAGATGTCGAGGGCTAATTCTGTTTTCGATGATAAAAACACATCTGTTTCCACCATAAACGCGTTTAGGGAATCGTTTGCAACAATTTGGCACCATTTTTGAGTGAATTGCAAAACGTCAGATTTTTGCTGAAATTGTGACCGTAGGGATTTTTTTAAAAAAGAGTTTTTCAGACGTTAATGCCTAATTCTATTTTCTATGATAAAAACACATCTGTTTCCACCAAAAAAGCGTTCAGGGGATCGTATACAACAATTTGGCACCATTTTTGAGCGAATTGCAAAACGTCAGATTTTTGCTGAAATTGTGACCGCGCGGCTTAGGGATTTTTTCAAAAAAAAAGTTGTTCAGACGTCGAGGGCTAATTCTGTTTATGATGATAAAAACCCTTCTGTTTCCATTAAAAAAGCTTTCAGGGGATCGCTTGGGACAGTTTGGCAACATTTGCGAGTGAATTGCAGAACGTTAGATTTTTGCTGGAATTGTGACCGCGCGGCTTAGGGATTTTTTTAAAAAAAGGTTGTTCAGATGTCGAGGGCTAATTCTGTTTTCGATGATAAAAACACATCTGTTTCCACCATAAACGCGTTTAGGGAATCGTTTGCAACAATTTGGCACCATTTTTGAGTGAATTGCAAAACGTCAGATTTTTGCTGAAATTGTGACCGTAGGGATTTTTTTAAAAAAGAGTTTTTCAGACGTTAATGCCTAATTCTATTTTCTATGATAAAAACACATCTGTTTCCACCAAAAAAGCGTTCAGGGGATCGTATACAACAATTTGGCACCATTTTTGAGCGAATTGCAAAACGTCAGATTTTTGCTGAAATTGTGACCGCGCGGCTTAGGGATTTTTTCAAAAAAAAAGTTGTTCAGACGTCGAGGGCTAATTCTGTTTATGATGATAAAAACCCTTCTGTTTCCATTAAAAAAGCTTTCAGGGGATCGCTTGGGACAGTTTGGCAACATTTGCGAGTGAATTGCAGAACGTTAGATTTTTGCTGGAATTGTGACCGCGCGGCTTAGGGATATTTTCAAAAAAATGTTGTTCAGATGTCGAGGGCTAATTCTGTTTTCGATAATAAAAACCAATCTGTTTCCACCAAAAACGCTTTCAGGGGATCGTTTGCAACAATTTGGCACCATTTTTGAGTGAATTGCAAAACGTCAGATTTTTGCTGAAATTGTGACCGCGCGGCTTAAGGATTTTTTCAAAAAAAAAATGTTCAGATGTCGAGGGCTAATTCTGTTTTCGATGATAAAAACCCTTCTGTTTCCACCAAAAAAGCTTTCAGGGGATCGCTTGCGACAATTTGGCAACATTTGCGAGTGAATTGCAGAACGTAAGATTTTTGCTGGAATTGTGACCGCGCGGCTTAGGGATTTTTTTAAAAAAAGGTTGTTCAGATGTCGTGGGCTAATTCTGTTTTCGATGATAAAAACACATCTGTTTCCACCATAAACGCGTTTAGGGAATCGTTTGCAACAATTTGGCACCATTTTTGAGTGAATTGCAAAACGTCAGATTTTTGCTGAAATTGTGACCGCGCGGCTTAGGGATTTTTTCAAAAAAAAAGTTTTTCAGACGTCGAGGGCTAATTCTGTTTATGATGATAAAAACCCTTCTGTTTCCATTAAAAAAGCTTTCAGGGGATCGCTTGGGACAGTTTGGCACCATTTTTGAGCGAATTGCAAAACGTCAGATTTTTGCTGAAATTGTGACCGCGCGGCTTAGGGATTTTTTCAAAAAAAAAGTTGTTCAGACGTCGAGGGCTAATTCTGTTTTCGATGATAAAAACCCTTCTGTTTCCACCAAAAATGCGTTCAGGGGATCGTTTTCAACAGTTTGGCAACAATTTTGAATGAATTGCAGAACGTAAGATTTTTGCTGGAATTGTGACCGCGCGGCTTAGGGATTTTTTCAAAAAAATGTTGTTCAGATGTCGAGGGCTAATTCTGTTTTTCGATGATAAAAACCCTTCTGTTTCCACCAAAAAAGCTTTCAGGGGATCGTTTGCAACAGTTTGGCAACATTTGTGAGTGAATTGCAGAACGTCAGATTTTTGCTGAAATTGTGACCGCGCGGCTTAGGGATTTTTTCAAAAAAAAATTGTTCAGACGTCGAGGCCTAATTCTGTTTTCAATGATAAAAAACCCATCTGTTTCCACCAAAAAAGCGTTCAGGGGATCGTTTACAACAATTTGGCACCATTTTTGAGTGAATTGCAAAACGTCAGATTTTTGCTGAAATTGTGACCGCGCGGCTTAGGGATTTTTTCAAAAAAAAGTTTTTCAGACGTTGAGGGCTAATTCTGTTTCCGATGATAAAAACCCTTCTGTTTCCACCAAAAAAGCTTTCAGGGGATCGCTTGCGACAATGTGGCAACATTTGCGAGTGAATTGCAAAACGTCAGATTTTTGCTGAAATTGTGACCGCGCGGCTTAGGGATTTTTTTAAAAAAAGGTTGTTAAGATGTCGAGAGCTAATTCTGTTTTCGATGATAAAAACCCTTCTGTTTCCACCATAAACGCGTTCAGGGAATCGTTTGCAACAGTTTGGCACCATTTTTGAGTGAATTGCAAAACGTCAGATTTTTGCTGAAATTGTGACCGCGCGGCTTAGGGATTTTTTCAAAAAAAAATTGTTCAGACGTCGAGGCCTAATTCTGTTTTCGATAATAAAAACCAATCTGTTTCCACCAAAAAAGCGTTCAGGGGATCGTTTGCAACAATTTGGCACCATTATTGAGTGAATTGCAAAACGTCAGATTTTTGCTGAAATTGTGACCGCGCGGCTTAGGGATTTTTTCAAAAAAAAGTTTTTCAGACGTCGAGGGCTAATTCTGTTTCCGATGATAAAATCCCTTCTGTTTCCACCAAAAAAGCGTTCCGGGGATCGTTTACAACAATTTGGCACCATTTTTGAGTGAATTGCAAAACGTCAGATTTTTGCTGAAATTGTGACCGCGCGGCTTAGGGATTTTTTCAAAAAAAAAGTTGTTCAGACGTCGAGGGCTAATTCTGTTTATGATGATAAAAACCCTTCTGTTTCCATTATAAAAGCTTTCAGGGCATCGCTTGCGACAGTTTGGCAACATTTGCGAGTGAATTGCAGAACGTAAGATTTTTGCTGGAATTGTGACCGCGCTGCTTAGGGATTTTTTTAAAAAAAGGTTGTTCAGATGTCGAGGGCTAACTCTGTTTTCGATGATAAAAACACATCTGTTTCCACCATAAACGCGTTTAGGGAATCGTTTGCAACAATTTGGCACCATTTTTGAGTGAATTGCAAAACGTCAGATTTTTGCTGAAATTGTGACCGCGCGGCTTAGGGATTTTTTCAAAAAAATGTTGTTCAGATGTCGAGGGCTAATTCTGTTTTTCGATGATAAAAACCCTTCTGTTTCTACCAAAAAAGCTTTCAGGGGATCGTTTGCAACAGTTTGGCAACATTTGTGAGTGAATTGCAGAACGTCTGATTTTTGCTGAAATTGTGACCGCGCGGCTTAGGGATTTTTCTTTAAAAAAGTTGTTCAGATGTCGAGGGCTAATTGTGTTTCCGATGATAAAAACCCATCTGTTTCCACCAAAAAAGCTTTCAGAAGATCATTTGCAGCAGTTTGGCAACATTTGCGAGTGAATTGCAAAAAGTCTGATTTTTGCTGGAATTGTGTCCGCGCGGCGTAGGGATTTTTCAAAAAAAAATGTTGTTCAGATGTCGAAGGCTAATTCTGTTTTCGATGATAAAAACCCATCTGTTTCCACCAAAAAAGTGTTCAGGGGATCGTTTACAACAGTTTGGCAACATTTGTGAGTGAATTGCAGAACGTAACATTTTTGCTGGAATTGTGACCCCGCGGCTTAGGGATTTTTTCAAAAAAATGTTGTTCAGATGTCGAGGGCTAATTCTGTTTTCGATAATGAAAACCAATCTGTTTCCACCAAAAACGCTTTCAGGGGATCGTTTGCAACAATTTGGCACCATTTTTGAGTGAATTGCAAAACGTCAGATTTTTGCTGAAATTGTGACCGCGCGGCTTAGGGATTTTTTCAAAAAAAAAATGTTCAGATGTCGAGGGCTAATTCTGTTTTCAATGATAAAAACCCATGTGTTTCCACCAAAAAAGCGTTCAGGGGATCGTTTGCAACAATTTGGCACCATTTTTTAGTGAATTGCAAAACGTCAGATTTTTGCTGAAATTGTGACCGCGCGGCTTAGGGATTTTTTCAAAAAAAAAGTTGTTCAGACGTCGAGGGCTAATTCTGTTTATGATGATAAAAACCCTTCTGTTTCCATTAAAAAAGCTTTCAGGGGATCGCTTGGGACAGTTTGGCAACATTTGCGAGTGAATTGCAGAACGTTAGATTTTTGCTGGAATTGTGACCGCGCGCCTTAGGGATTTTTTTAAAAAAAGGTTGTTCAGATGTCGAGGGCTAATTCTGTTTTCGATGATAAAAACACATCTGTTTCCACCATAAACGCGTTTAGGGAATCGTTTGCAACAATTTGGCACCATTTTTGAGTGAATTGCAAAACGTCAGATTTTTGCTGAAATTGTGACCGTAGGGATTTTTTTAAAAAAGAGTTTTTCAGACGTTAATGCCTAATTCTATTTTCTATGATAAAAACACATCTGTTTCCACCAAAAACGCTTTCAGGGGATCGTTTGCAACAATTTGGCACCATTTTTGAGTGAATTGCAAAACGTCAGATTTTTGCTGAAATTGTGACCGCGCGGCTTAGGGATTTTTTCAAAAAAAAGTTTTTCAGACGTTGAGGGCTAATTCTGTTTTCGATGATAAAAACCCTTCTGTTTCCACCAAAAATGCGTTCAGGGGATCGTTTTCAACAGTTTGGCAACAATTTTGAATGAATTGCAGAACGTAAGATTTTTCCTGGAATTGTGACCGCGCGGCTTAGGGATTTTTTCAAAAAAATGTTGTTCAGATGTCGAGGGCTAATTCTGTTTTCAATGATAAAAACCCATGTGTTTCCACCAAAAAAGCGTTCAGGGGATCGTTTGCAACAATTTGGCACCATTTTTGAGTGAATTGCAAAACGTCAGATTTTTGCTGAAATTGTGACCGCGCGGCTTAGGGATTTTTTCAAAAAAAAGTTTTTCAGACGTTGAGGGCTAATTCTGTTTTCGATGATAAAAACCCTTCTGTTTCCACCAAAAATGCGTTCAGGGTATCGTTTGCAACAGTTTGGAAACAATTTTGAATGAATTGCAAAATGTAAGATTTTTGCTGGAATTGTGACCGCGCGGGTTAGGCATTTTTTAAAAAAAAACGTTCAGAAGTCGTGGGCTAATTGTGTTTCCGATGATAAAAACACATCTGTTTCCACCAAAAACGCGTTCAGGGGATCGTTTGCAACAATTTGGCAACATTTTTGAGTGAATTGCAAAACTACAGATTTTTGCTGAAATTGTGACCGCGTGGCTTAGGGATTTTTTCAAAAAAAAGGTTCTTCAGATGTCGAGGGCTAATTCTGTTTTCGATGATAAAAACCCTTCGGTTTCCACCAAAAACGCATTCAGGGGATCGTTTGCAACAATTTGGCACCATTTTTGAGTGAATTGCAAAACGTCAGATTTTTGCTGAAATTGTGACCGCGCGGCTTAGGGATTTTTTCAAAAAAAAATTGCTCAGACGTCGAGGCCTAATTCTGTTTTCGATGATAAAAACCCTTCTGTTTCCACCCAAAAAGCGTTCAGGGGATCGTTTGCAACAGTTTGGCAACAATTTTGAGTGAATTGCAAAATGTAAGATTTTTGCTGGAATTGTGACCGCGCGGGTTAGGCATTTTTTTTAAAAAAATGTTGTTTAGACGTCGAGGGCTAATTCTGTTTACGATGATAAAAACCCTTCTGTTTCCATTAAAAAAGCTTTCAGGGGATCGGTTGCAACAATTTGGCACCATTTTGGAGTGAATTGCAAAGCGTCAGATTTTTGCTGGAATTGTGTCCGCGCGGGTTAGGCATTTTTTTTAAAAAAAAACGTTCAGACGTCGAGGGCTAATTGTGTTTTCGATGATAAAAACCATTCTGTTTCCACCAAAAAAGCTTTCAGGGGATCGTTTGCAACAGTTTGGTAACATTTGTGAATGAATTGCAGAACGTAACATTTTTGCTGCAATTGTGACCGCGCGGCTTAGGGATTTTTTCAAAAAAATGTTGTTCAGATGTCGAGGGCTAATTCTGTTTTCGATGATAAAAACCCATCTGTTTCCACCAAAAAAGCGTTCAGGGGATCGTTTACAACAATTTGGCACCATTTTTGAGTGAATTGCAAAACGTCAGATTTTTGCTGAAATTGTGACCGCGCGGCTTAGGGATTTTTTCAAAAAAAAGTTGTTCAGACGTTGAGGGCTAATTCTGTTTCCGATGATAAAAACCCTTCTGTTTCCACCAAAAAAGCTTTCAGGGGATCGCTTGCGACAGTTTGGCAACATTTGCGAGTGAATTGCAGAACGTAAGATTTTTGCTGGAATTGTGACCGCGCGGCTTAGGGATTTTTCTTTAAAAAAGTTCTTCAGACGTCGAGGGCTAATTGTGTTTCCGATGATAAAAACCCATCTGTTTCCACCAAAAAAGCTTTCAGAAGATCATTTGCAGCAGTTTGGCAACATTTGCGAGTGAATTGCAAAAAGTCTGATTTTTGCTGGAATTGTGTCCGCGCAGCGTCGGGATTTTTCAAAAAAAATGTTGTTCAGATGTCGAAGGCTAATTCTGTTTTCGATGATAAAAACCCATCTGTTTCCACCAAAAAAGTGTTCAGGGGATCGTTTACAACAGTTTGGCAACATTTGTGAGTGAATTGCAGAACGTAACTGTCAGGACTGCCGCTAGGTCCCAGCTCACAGAGGACCAACGCCCAGTGGATATTATATACAAAAGTCTTTATTGAAGTTTAGTTTCCATTTCCAAGCTCTGGGCGCGCAGGCCCACGTCTTAACGCTAGACCGGCTAAGTCCCCTCTGACTCACTGCTCCACCCACACCAGTTTAAGATTCTAGCCCGGCTCCACCTCTTGCGCTGCTCTTTCCTGCGTTGGGTCCTTCTGCCCTCTGGGGTTCCCTCCTTCCTGGACTCCTCTGACGCGGAGCCTCCTGAGTCTTGCCCCTCCCTCCGGCGGGCTTTAGGACCTGGCTCCCTTCCCGGGCTCCCCGCTGTGCCGCGCTCCTGTACATTTGAACTTGGCGCGCGCGCCCAGCCGGTGACTCTCCTTCTGACCGTTTCCCCGCTTCCTGATGTGGGTGTAGCCAAACCTGACTCCTCTCCTCCCTCTGGTGGTGAGGACACTGGTCCCGACTCCTGGGACTCCCCCTCCCCACTGCGCTCTGGTGGAGACGCTGGCCCTGATCTCCAGCTGCTGTTCAGGGACTCCCCGCTGGCCCCTCCCTCTTGAGGTTTCTCCCTTGGAATCTCCCTTGCTCTGGCCACCGGCGCTCCCTTCTGTGAGTCCTCCGATTCGCTAGAGAGGCTTGTGGAATAACTCTGGCCACTGTCACTGCCTGCGCCCCCCTCGTACTCCTCCTCCTCACTCTCCATTTGCTCCCCCTCCTGTCTCTCTCCTTCTGAACCCCTGACATCCATCCCCCCCTCGAAGCCCCCCCTTCCCCCCTCCCCCTCTTCCGGTGTGGGTTCCGGGTGCTCCATTGTTGTAGGGGTGAGTCCAGGATACAGCTCGTCCCCTGAGGCTTGCAACCATCGAGATAAGTCCGGGAAGTCCCCCATGGGCTCGTCGACGACGACCTCCTCCGCTTCCATCTCCTGCGCGGTGTGCTCGAAATCTGCGCTCGACCCCAAATCACCCAAGAGCCCTCCTCCCCCTGTTGTTTGATGGGGGTCCACCTCCCAGGGCCCCTTCGGCATGTCTCTGCGCCAGCCCACCTCGGGTTGGTCCTCCCACCAATAAGATCCCCCCGTGCCAAAACCTGAAAGTGATCCCTCCGGAGAGCTGCCTCCCGGAGCCGAGTCCTCAGCTGACGAGAAACCCCGGAAAGTGCTGGCCGAGAGTGTGGGTGTGAACAAACAATCCTCGAAAAAGCCCGCCGGCATAGGCTTGTGCGGGAAAAGTGTGTGGAATTCTTCCTTGAGCAACTGCTCTTCCACTGCGTAATCCGGCACCCACCTGTTGGCGCTGGCCGGGGTGTCCTCCGTGGCGAGAAGATATTCAATCCCGTCCTCCCCCCACCTTGAGTCTAAAATCTCAGTGGCTTCATTAAGTGGCTCCCCTTTCGGCGACCCCCCTTTTTTGGGCGCTTCTCTGAGCGGGTCTGGCGCCTTCCCCGGTGCTTGAAACCTGTGGGGCTCTCTGTAGGGCGTGAGCACTGATCTATGAAAGACCGGGTGCATTCTGGAACCCTCCGGGAGTGTCAACCGGAAGGCCACTGGGTTGATCTGCGCCTCTACTTGGTAAGGCCCTAGCTGCTTGTGCCCTAGTTTCTTCTTGGCTAACGATCTGGCTGGAACTGCTTGTGCTGCCAACCAGACCCAGTCTCCCACCTGGATGTCCTCCCCAACCCTCCTGTGTCGATCTGCCTGCACTTTGTAAGCCTGTTTTGCCAACTCTAACTGCCTCCTGAGCTGCTCGTGGATCTCCTGCAACTCCGCTGCCACTTCCTCTGCTCCCTGTGGCTCCCCCTCCCGCACTGTGTCCAGACCCGGGAAGGTTCTGGGATGCCTCCCGTAGTTGGCAAAAAATGGGGTCACCCCCGTGGACCCGTGCTTCGTGTTGTTGTAGGCAAACTCGGCCAACGGTAGATAGTCCACCCAGGTCGATGGCTGCTGGTTCGCGTAGCATCTCAGGTACTGCTGCATGATGGCGTTGACCCTTTCCGCCTGCCCGTTAGTTTGCGGGTGTCTCGCCGACGCCAGGCTGACCTTGACGTTCAGGAATCCCATCAGCTTTTGCCAGAAGTTGGAGATGAACTGGCGCCCCCGGTCGGACAAAATAGACCGTGGTAGGCCGTGCACCTTGAACACGTGGTCTATGAACATCTTAGCGGTCTGCTCGGCCGTGGCCACCTTCGCGCACGGAATGAAGTGGGCCATCTTGGTGAACAGGTCCACTACCACGAGCACTGCCGTCTTGCCCCTTGAGCTGGGTAGATCTGTGACAAAGTCCAGGGCTACCCTCTCCCACGGTACGAACGGTGTCTGTAGCGGTTCCAACAGGCCCGCCGGCGGCTGGTGCACAGGCTTAGCCCTTTGGCAGGTGTCGCACCTATTGACATAGTCCGCGACATCCCCCCGCATCTTAGGCCACCAAAAGTCTCTGGCTACTAAGTCCACCGTCTTCTCCTTGCCGAAGTGCCCCGCGCTGGGCGCGTCGTGCAGCTGTTGCAGGACCTTCGCGCGGAGGCTTTCTCCTGGTACGTAGAGGACTCCCTTGCGTAGGAGCAGGCCGTCTCGCACTTGGAATTCGTCGCCCCTCGCCTTGCCACTGCACACCTCCTCCATCTTGGCTCGGGCAAACGAGTCCGTTTGCAGCGCGCGGCGCACCGCGTCCAGGTCCACCGTGGCTGACGCGCATGCCCACGCCTGTGGTGTGAAAATGTGCTTGGCCGCCGCCGGTGCCTCTGCCTCCAGATACTGCGGTTTTCTGGACAGCGCGTCCGCCAAGACGTTGCTGTTTCCTGGGATGTACTCAATTCTGAAGTCGAAATCTGCAAAGAACTCCGCCCAGCGGATGTGTCGCTGGTTCAGGAACCTCGCCGTGCGCCAGTACTCCAAGTTCTTATGGTCTGTGCGGACCTGCACCGTGTGCTTGGCTCCGACGAGGAAGTGCCGCCACGCCTTGAAGGCTGCATGTATGGCCAGCAACTCCCTGTCCCAAATGGTGTAGTTCTGCTCCGCTTTGCTGAGTTTTCTGGAGTAGAAAGCGCACGGCCTCCAGTCCCCCTGGTGGTCTTGCTGCAACAGAACGGCTCCCACGGCCCTGTCTGAGGCGTCCGTCTCCACTCTCATGGGCCTGCTGGGATTTACGTGCAGTAGGTTCTCTTCGGAAGCGAAGAGCTGCTTGAGCTTCTGAAAGGACTGCTCTGCCTGCTCCGTCCAGATGAACCTCTTCTTCTTGGAACTGAGGGTGTCGGTGATGGCCGCTGTCTGCATGGCGAAACCCTTGATGAACTTGCGATAAAAGTTGGCAAAACCGACAAACCTCTGTACTTCCTTCCTATTGCGTGGGCTCTTCCAATCCAGTACTGCACGTACCTTGGCACCGTCCATAGCCAGTCCCTTGTCGGACAGTTTGTAGCCCAAGAAATCCACCTCCGTCTTGTCGAACTGGCACTTCTCCAGCTTGGCGTACAGCCTGTGCTCCCGCAGCCTCTGCAGAACTTCCCTAACATCTCTCTCGTGAGCCTCCGGCGATTCCGAGAAGATTAGGATGTCATCCAGGAAGCAGACGCACTTCTTGTAGAGGAGACCCGCCAAGACATGATGCATGAAGGCTTGAAAGCAGTGGGAACCATTTTTTAATCCAAAAGGCATAACTCTGTATTCATAAGTGCCCAGCGGCGTAAACATGGTTGTTTTCCACTCGTCGCCTTCCCGTACGCGAATGAGATTGTACGCTCCGCGCAGATCCAACTTGGTAAAGATGCGACCCTTCCTCACCGTCGCCAGCAGGTCATCGATCTTGGGCATAGGGAATGCTGAGGGCTTGGTCTTGAGGTTCAAGAAGCGGAAATCAACGACCAGCCTCTTTTGGGGCGTGTCCCGCTTCTTTACAAAGAACACGGGACTGCCTCCTGCCGCCTTGGACTCCCGGATGAATCCCCGCTTCAGGTTGTGATCTATGAACTCCCTGAGCTCTTGCAATTCATCCTCAGACATGGAGTACAGTTTCCCCGTCGGGAGCGTCGCCCCGGGCAGGAGGTCGATCTTGCAGTCGTAGGGTCTGTGGGGTGGCAGCTTATCCGCCTCTTTCTCGCAGAAGACCTCCAAAAACTCCTTGTATTTGTAGGCACCGCTTGCAACATGCCCAAGTTCAGCTGTGGTCCATCCTCGTGCCCCTCATCTTCCAAGTCCGCCAGGATGCAGTGTTCTGCGCAGTAAGAGGAGCCGAAGGTCAGTTGCCGCTGGTACCAAGCTAATGCCGGGCTGTGCCTATCCAGCCAACTCATTCCCAACACTATGGGCGTGTCTGACAGGCGGGTGACGTTGAAGCTGATGACCTCACGGTGGTTTCCAATGCGCATCACCATTGGCGGCGTCTGCTGTAGCACTTGCCCTCCCAGTAGCTCCCTGCCGTCCACTGTGACGACTTTCAGAGGTACCGCCGCTGGCAGAAGGGCTATGCCATGTTGCTGGAGGAACTGCATGTCTATAAAATCTGCATTGCTCCCCGAGTCGACGGTGATGGGAATTTCCACAAGTAGCCCATTGGGGAGCTGAAGGGATGCGGTGAGCTGCACTACTGGTTTGGGTGGGAGGGGGTCGGTGGGCTGTAAGATCCCTGGGGATTGCTTCACTGACTTGTCTGGCTGGTCTCCAGAGACGCCATCTCCAGCCAGACAGTGGAGTTTTCCTGCTGCGACTCCCTCTGCTGAATTGCGTCTGTTACTGTCGCTGCGGCTGCAGTATGCTTGTGAAACCGCTGGGGACACTCTTTTGCCATATGCTGAGCACTGTCGCAGATGTAGCACTTCCTGGTTCCTCTAGGAGGCTTCATCTTGACTGCTCCCGGAGTTAGGGCTCCGACTGTGGAGTGAGCCTTAGCACCACCTATCTCCATCGGCTCCTCTCCCCCTCCCAGCGGAGGCATGGATCGAGCGCGCGCCGCCTCCTTGGGGAAGGGAGGCAGTCCTCTCGCTGGCGTGCGTCCCAAATGCCCTTCCTCCCTGCCCCAAGGGCGTCCTTCCAACCGAACCCCAATGGAGAGTGCCCGTTCCACCACTTCCTTGGTGGTTTGGGGTCTTCCCCCCCTTGCGATCTCGTCTTTCACAGCTCCGCTCAACCCCTCCCAGAACAGGTCTCTGGGGATCGCTTGCGAAAGTTTGGCAACATTTGCGAGTGAATTGCAGAACGTAAGATTTTGGCTGGAATTGTGACCGCGCGGCTTAGGGATTTTTTTCAAAAAAAAGTTTTTCAGACGTCGAGGGCTAATTCTGTTTCCGATGATAAAAACCCTTCTGTTTCCACCAAAAAAGCGTTCCGGGGATCGTTTACAACAATTTGGCACCATTTTTGAATGAATTGCAAAACGTCAGATTTTTGCTGAAATTGTGACCGCGCGGCTTAGGGATTTTTTCAAAAAAAAAGTTGTTCAGACGTCGAGGGCTAATTCTGTTTATGATGATAAAAACCCTTCTGTTTCCATTAAAAAAGCTTTCAGGGGATCGCTTGGGACAGTTTGGCAACATTTGCGAGTGAATTGCAGAACGTAAGATTTTTGCTGGAATTGTGACCGCGCTGCTTAGGGATTTTTTTAAAAAAAGGTTGTTCAGATGTCGAGGGCTAACTCTGTTTTCGATGATAAAAACACATCTGTTTCCACCATAAACGCGTTTAGGGAATCGTTTGCAACAATTTGGCACCATTTTTGAGTGAATTGCAAAACGTCAGATTTTTGCTGAAATTGTGACCGCGCGGCGTAGGGATTTTTTTTTTAAAGAGTTTTTCAGACGTCAATGCCTAATTCTATTTTCGATGATAAAAACACATCTGTTTCCACCAAAAAAGCATTCAGGGGATCGTATACAACAATTTGGCACCATTTTTGAGCGAATTGCAAAACGTCAGATTTTTGCTGAAATTGTGACCGCGCGGCTTAGGGATTTTTTCAAAAAAAAAGTTGTTCAGACGTCGAGGGCTAATTCTGTTTATGATGATAAAAACCCTTCTGTTTCCATTAAAAAAGCTTTCAGGGCATCGCTTGCGACAGTTTGGCAACATTTGCGAGTGAATTGCAGAACGTAAGATTTTTGCTGGAATTGTGACCGCGCGGCTTAGGGATTTTTTCAAAAAAATGTTGTTCAGATGTCGAGGGCTAATTCTGTTTTTCGATGATAAAAACCCTTCTGTTTCCACCAAAAAAGCTTTCAGGGGATCGTTTGCAACAGTTTGGCAACATTTGTGAGTGAATTGCAGAACATCTGATTTTTGCTGAAATTGTGACCGCGCGGCTTAGGGATTTTTCTTTAAAAAAGTTGTTCAGACGTCGAGGGCTAATTGTGTTTCCGATGATAAAAACCCATCTGTTTCCACCAAAAAAGCTTTCAGAAGATCATTTGCAGCAGTTTGGCAACATTTGCGAGTGAATTGCAAAAAGTCTGATTTTTGCTGGAATTGTGTCCTCGCGGCGTAGGGATTTTTCAAAAAAAATGTTGTTCAGATGTCGAAGGCTAATTCTGTTTTCGATGATAAAAACCCATCTGTTTCCACCAAAAAAGTGTTCAGGGGATCGTTTACAACAGTTTGGCAACATTTGTGAGTGAATTGCAGAACGTAACATTTTTGCTGGAATTGTGACCGCGCGGCTTAGGGATTTTTTCAAAAAAAAAATGTTCAGATGTCGAGGGCTAATTCTGTTTTCGATGATAAAAACCCTTCTGTTTCCACCAAAAAAGCTTTCAGGGGATCGCTTGCGAAAGTTTGGCAACATTTGCGAGTGAATTGCAGAACGTAAGATTTTTCCTGGAATTGTGACCGCGCGGCTTAGGGATTTTTTCAAAAAAAAGTTGTTCAGATGTCGAGGGCTAATTCTGTTTTCAATGATAAAAACCCTTCTGTTTCCACCAAAAAAGCGTTCAGGGGATCGTTTGCAACAATTTGGCACCATTTTTTAGTGAATTGCAAAACGTCAGATTTTTGCTGAAATTGTGACTGCGCCGCTTAGGGATTTTTTCAAAAAAAAAGTTGTTCAGACGTCGAGGGCTAATTCTGTTTATGATGATAAAAACCCTTCTGTTTCCATTAAAAAAGCTTTCAGGGGATCGCTTGGGACAGTTTGGCAACATTTGCGAGTGAATTGCAGAACGTTAGATTTTTGCTGGAATTGTGACCGCGCGGCTTAGGGATTTTTTTAAAAAAAGGTTGTTCAGATGTCGAGGGCTAATTCTGTTTTCGATGATAAAAACACATCTGTTTCCACCATAAACGCGTTTAGGGAATCGTTTGCAACAATTTGGCACCATTTTTGAGTGAATTGCAAAACGTCAGATTTTTGCTGAAATTGTGACCGTAGGGATTTTTTAAAAAAAGAGTTTTTCAGACGTTAATGCCTAATTCTATTTTCTTTGATAAAAACACATCTGTTTCCACCAAAAAAGCGTTCAGGGGATCGTATACAACAATTTGGCACCATTTTTGAGCGAATTGCAAAACGTCAGATTTTTGCTGAAATTGTGACCGCGCGGCTTAGGGATTTTTTCAAAAAAAAAGTTGTTCAGACGTCGAGGGCTAATTCTGTTTATGATGATAAAAACCCTTCTGTTTCCATTAAAAAAGCTTTCAGGGGATCGCTTGCGACAGTTTGGCAACATTTGCGAGTGAATTGCAGAACGTAAGATTTTTGCTGGAATTGTGACCGCGCGGCTTAGGGATATTTTCAAAAAAATGTTGTTCAGATGTCGAGGGCTAATTCTGTTTTCGATAATAAAAACCAATCTGTTTCCACCAAAAACGCGTTCAGGGGATCGTTTGCAACAATTTGGCACCATTTTTGAGTGAATTGCAAAACGTCAGATTTTTGCTGAAATTGTGACCGCGCGGCTTAGGGATTTTTTCAAAAAAAAATTGCTCAGACGTCGAGGGCTAATTCTGTTTTCGATGATAAAAACCCTTCTGTTTCCACCAAAAAAGCTTTCAGGGGATCGCTTGCGAAAGTTTGGCAACATTTGCGAGTGAATTGCAGAACGTAAGATTTTGGCTGGAATTGTGACCGCGCGGCTTAGGGATTTTTTCAAAAAAAAGTTTTTCAGACGTCGAGGGCTAATTCTGTTTCCGATGATAAAAACCCTTCTGTTTCCACCAAAAAAGCGTTCCGGGGATCGTTTACAACAATTTGGCACCATTTTTGAGCGAATTGCAAAACGTCAGATTTTTGCTGAAATTGTGACCGCGCGGCTTAGGGATTTTTTCAAAAAAAAAGTTGTTCAGACGTCGAGGGCGAATTCTGTTTCTGATGATAAAAACCCTTCTGTTTCCACCAAAAAAGCTTTCAGGGGATCGTTTGCAACAGTTTGGCAACATTTGTGAGTGAATTGCAGAACGTCAGATTTTTGCTGAAATTGTGACCGCGCGGCTTAGGGATTTTTTCAAAAAAAAAGTTGTTCAGACGTCGAGGGCGAATTCTGTTTCTGATGATAAAAACCCTTCTGTTTCCACCAAAAAAGCTTTCAGGGGATCGTTTGCAACAGTTTGGCAACATTTGTGAGTGAATTGCAGAACGTCAGATTTTTGCTGAAATTGTGACCGCGCGGCTTAGGGATTTTTTCAAAAAAAAGTTTTTCAGACGTCGAGGGCTAGTTCTGTTTCCGATGATAAAAACCCTTCTGTTTCCACCAAAAAAGCTTTCAGGGGATCGTTTGCAACAGTTTGGCAACATTTGTGAGTGAATTGCAGAACGTCAGATTTTTGCTGAAATTGTGACCGCGCGGCTTAGGGATTTTTTCAAAAAAAAGTTTTTCAGACGTCGAGGGCTAGTTCTGTTTCGGATGATAAAAACCGTTCTGTTTCCACCAAAAAATGTTCAGGGGATCGTTTACAACATATTGCCACCATTTTTGAGTGAATTGCAAAACGTCAGATTTTTGCTGAAATTGTGACCGCGCGGCTTAGAGATTTTTTCAAAAAAAAGTTTTTCAGACGTTGAGGGCTAATTCTGTTTTCGATGATAAAAACCCTTCTGTTTCCACCAAAAATGCGTTCAGGGGATCGTTTGCAACAGTTTGGAAACAATTTTGAATGAATTGCAAAATGTAAGATTTTTGCTGGAATTGTGACCGCGCGGGTTAGGCATTTTTTAAAAAAAAACGTTCAGAAGTCGTGGGCTAATTGTGTTTCCGATGATAAAAACACATCTGTTTCCACCAAAAACGCGTTCAGGGGATCGTTTGCAACAATTTGGCAACATTTTTGAGTGAATTGCAAAACTACAGATTTTTGCTGAAATTGTGACCGCGTGGCTTAGGGATTTTTTCAAAAAAAAGGTTCTTCAGATGTCGAGGGCTAATTCTGTTTTCGATGATAAAAACCCTTCGGTTTCCACCAAAAACGCGTTCAGGGGATCGTTTGCAACAATTTGGCACCATTTTTGAGTGAATTGCAAAACGTCAGATTTTTGCTGAAATTGTGACCGCGCGGCTTAGGGATTTTTTCAAAAAAAAATTGCTCAGACGTCGAGGCCTAATTCTGTTTTCGATGATAAAAACCCTTCTGTTTCCACCCAAAAAGCGTTCAGGGGATCGTTTGCAACAGTTTGGCAACAATTTTGAGTGAATTGCAAAATGTAAGATTTTGGCTGGAATTGTGACCGCGCGGGTTAGGCATTTTTTTTTAAAAAAATGTTGTTTAGACGTCGAGGGCTAATTCTGTTTACGATGATAAAAACCCTTCTGTTTCCATTAAAAAAGCTTTCAGGGGATCGG
Source organism: Podarcis gaigeae (assembly GCF_964106915.1). Lineage (NCBI taxonomy): Eukaryota > Metazoa > Chordata > Lepidosauria > Squamata > Lacertidae > Podarcis > Podarcis gaigeae. Next base: position 9,957,008 of record NC_139687.1, on the reverse strand, counting down.
TTGCAACAATTTGGCACCATTTTGGAGTGAATTGCAAAGCGTCAGATTTTTGCTGGAATTGTGTCCGCGCGGGTTAGGCATTTTTTTTAAAAAAAACGTTCAGACGTCGAGGGCTAATTGTGTTTTCGATGATAAAAACCATTCTGTTTCCACCAAAAAAGCTTTCAGGGGATCGTTTGCAACAGTTTGGTAACATTTGTGAGTGAATTGCAGAACGTAACATTTTTGCTGGAATTGTGACCGCGCGGCTTAGGGATTTTTTCAAAAAAATGTTGTTCAGATGTCGAGGGCTAATTCTGTTTTCGATAATAAAAACCCATCTGTTTCCACCAAAAACGCGTTCAGGGGATCGTTTGCAACAATTTGGCACCATTTTTGAGTAAATTGCAAAACGTCAGATTTTTGCTGAAATTGTGACCGCGCGGCTTAGGGATTTTTTCAAAAAAAAATTGTTCAGAAGTCGAGGCCTAATTCTGTTTTCAATGATAAAAACCCATCTGTTTCCACCAAAAAAGCGTTCAGGGGATCGTTTACAACAATTTGGCTCCATTTTTGAGTGAATTGCAAAACGTCAGATTTTTGCTGAAATTGTGACCGCGCGGCTTAGGGATTTTTTCAAAAAAAAGTTGTTCAGACGTTGAGGGCTAATTCTGTTTCCGATGATAAAAACCCTTCTGTTTCCACCAAAAAAGCTTTCAGGGGATCGCTTGCGACAGTTTGGCAACATTTGCGAGTGAATTGCAGAACGTAAGATTTTTGCTGGAATTGTGACCGCGCGGCTTAGGGATTTTTTCAAAAAAAAGTTTCTCAGACGTCGAGGGCTAGTTCTGTTTCTCATGATAAAAACCCTTCTGTTTCCACCAAAAAAGTGTTCAGGGGATCGTTTACAACATATTGGCACCATTTTTGAGTGAATTGCAAAACGTCAGATTTTTGCTGAAATTGTGACCGCGCGGCTTAGGGATTTTTCTTTAAAAAAGTTGTTCAGACGTCGAGGGCTAATTGTGTTTCCGATGATAAAAACCCATCTGTTTCCACCAAAAAAGCTTTCAGAAGATCATTTGCAGCAGTTTGGCAACATTTGCGAGTGAATTGCAGAACGTAAGATTTTTGCTGGAATTGTGACCGCGCGGCTTAGGGATATTTTCAAAAAAATGTTGTTCAGATGTCGAGGGCTAATTCTGTTTTCGATAATAAAAACCAATCTGTTTCCACCAAAAACGCTTTCAGGGGATCGTTTGCAACAATTTGGCACCATTTTTGAGTGAATTGCAAAACGTCAGATTTTTGCTGAAATTGTGACCGCGCGGCTTAGGGATTTTTTCAAAAAAAAGTTTTTCAGACGTCGAGGGCTAGTTCTGTTTCCGATGATAAAAACCGTTCTGTTTCCACCAAAAAATGTTCAGGGGATCGTTTACAACATATTGGCACCATTTTTGAGTGAATTGCAAAACGTAAGGTTTTTGCTGAAATTGTGACCGCGCGGCGTAGGGATTTTTTTAAAAAAAAGTTGTTCAGAGGTCAATGCCTAAGTCTATTTTCGATGATAAAAACCCATCTGTTTCCACCAAAAAAGCGTTCAGGGGATCGTATACAACAATTTGGCATCATTTTTGAGCGAATTGCAAAACGTCAGATTTTTGCTGAAATTGTGACCGCGCGGCTTAGGGATTTTTTCAAAAAAAAAGTTGTTCAGACGTCGAGGGCGAATTCTGTTTCTGATGATAAAAACCCTTCTGTTTCCACCAAAAAAGCTTTCAGGGGATCGTTTGCAACAGTTTGGCAACATTTGTGAGTGAATTGCAGAACGTCAGATTTTTGCTGAAATTGTGACCGCGCGGCTTAGGGATTTTTTCAAAAAAAAAGTTGTTCAGACGTCGAGGGCGAATTCTGTTTCTGATGATAAAAACCCTTCTGTTTCCACCAAAAAAGCTTTCAGGGGATCGTTTGCAACAGTTTGGCAACATTTGTGAGTGAATTGCAGAACGTCAGATTTTTGCTGAAATTGTGACCGCGCGGCTTAGGGATTTTTTCAAAAAAAAGTTTTTCAGACGTCGAGGGCTAGTTCTGTTTCCGATGATAAAAACCGTTCTGTTTCCACCAAAAAATGTTCAGGGGATCGTTTACAACATATTGCCACCATTTTTGAGTGAATTGCAAAACGTCAGATTTTTGCTGAAATTGTGACCGCGCGGCTTAGGGATTTTTTCAAAAAAAAGTTTTTCAGACGTTGAGGGCTAATTCTGTTTTCGATGATAAAAACCCTTCTGTTTCCACCAAAAATGCGTTCAGGGGATCGTTTGCAACAGTTTGGAAACAATTTTGAATGAATTGCAAAATGTAAGATTTTTGCTGGAATTGTGACCGCGCGGGTTAGGCATTTTTTAAAAAAAAACGTTCCAAAGTCGTGGGCTAATTGTGTTTCCGATGATAAAAACACATCTGTTTCCACCAAAAACGCGTTCAGGGGATCGTTTGCAACAATTTGGCAACATTTTTGAGTGAATTGCAAAACTACAGATTTTTGCTGAAATTGTGACCGCGTGGCTTAGGGATTTTTTCAAAAAAAATGTTCTTCAGATGTCGAGGGCTAATTCTGTTTTCGATGATAAAAACCCTTCGGTTTCCACCAAAAACGCGTTCAGGGGATCGTTTGCAACAATTTGGCACCATTTTTGAGTGAATTGCAAAACGTCAGATTTTTGCTGAAATTGTGACCGCGCGGCTTAGGGATTTTTTCAAAAAAAAGTTTTTCAGACGTTGAGGGCTAATTCTGTTTTCGATGATAAAAACCCTTCTGTTTCCACCAAAAATGCGTTCAGGGGATCGTTTGCAACAGTTTGGAAACAATTTTGAATGAATTGCAAAATGTAAGATTTTTGCTGGAATTGTGACCGCGCGGGTTAGGCATTTTTTAAAAAAAAACGTTCAGAAGTCGTGGGCTAATTGTGTTTCCGATGATAAAAACACATCTGTTTCCACCAAAAACGCGTTCAGGGGATCGTTTGCAACAATTTGGCAACATTTTTGAGTGAATTGCAAAACTACAGATTTTTGCTGAAATTGTGACCGCGTGGCTTAGGGATTTTTTCAAAAAAAAGGTTCTTCAGATGTCGAGGGCTAATTCTGTTTTCGATGATAAAAACCCTTCGGTTTCCACCAAAAACGCGTTCAGGGGATCGTTTGCAACAATTTGGCACCATTTTTGAGTGAATTGCAAAACGTCAGATTTTTGCTGAAATTGTGACCGCGCGGCTTAGGGATTTTTTCAAAAAAAAAATTGCTCAGACGTCGAGGCCTAATTCTGTTTTCGATGATAAAAACCCTTCTGTTTCCACCCAAAAAGCGTTCAGGGGATCGTTTGCAACAGTTTGGCAACAATTTTGAGTGAATTGCAAAATGTAAGATTTTGGCTGGAATTGTGACCGCGCGGGTTAGGCATTTTTTTTAAAAAAAATGTTGTTTAGACATCGAGGGCTAATTCTGTTTACGATGATAAAAACCCTTCTGTTTCCATTAAAAAAGCTTTCAGGGGATCGGTTGCAACAATTTGGCACCATTTTGGAGTGAATTGCAAAGCGTCAGATTTTTGCTGGAATTGTGTCCGCGCGGGTTAGGCATTTTTTTTAAAAAAAACGTTCAGACGTCGAGGGCTAATTGTGTTTTCGATGATAAAAACCATTCTGTTTCCACCAAAAAAGCTTTCAGGGGATCGTTTGCAACAGTTTGGTAACATTTGTGAGTGAATTGCAGAACGTAACATTTTTGCTGGAATTGTGACCGCGCGGCTTAGGGATTTTTTCAAAAAAATGTTGTTCAGATGTCGAGGGCTAATTCTGTTTTCGATAATAAAAACCAATCTGTTTCCACCAAAAACGCGTTCAGGGGATCGTTTGCAACAATTTGGCACCATTTTTGAGTAAATTGCAAAACGTCAGATTTTTGCTGAAATTGTGACCGCGCGGCTTAGGGATTTTTTCAAAAAAAAATTGTTCAGAAGTCGAGGCCTAATTCTGTTTTCAATGATAAAAACCCATCTGTTTCCACCAAAAAAGCGTTCAGGGTATCGTTTACAACAATTTGGCTCCATTTTTGAGTGAATTGCAAAACGTCAGATTTTTGCTGAAATTGTGACCGCGCGGCTTAGGGATTTTTTCAAAAAAAAGTTGTTCAGATGTTGAGGGCTAATTCTGTTTCCGATGATAAAAACCCTTCTGTTTCCACCAAAAAAGCTTTCAGGGGATCGCTTGCGACAGTTTGGCAACATTTGCGAGTGAATTGCAGAACGTAAGATTTTTGCTGGAATTGTGACCGCGCGGCTTAGGGATTTTTTCAAAAAAAAGTTTCTCAGACGTCGAGGGCTAGTTCTGTTTCTGATGATAAAAACCCTTCTGTTTCCACCAAAAAAGTGTTCAGGGGATCGTGTACAACATATTGGCACCATTTCTGAGTGAATTGCAAAACGTCAGATTTTTGCTGAAATTGTGACCGCGCGGCTTAGGGATTTTTCTTTAAAAAAGTTGTTCAGACGTCGAGGGCTAATTGTGTTTCCGATGATAAAAACCCATCTGTTTCCACCAAAAAAGCTTTCAGAAGATCATTTGCAGTAGTTTGGCAACATTTGCGAGTGAATTCCAGCAGAGTAAA